>NC_062252.1:6569711-7849711 GCF_905475465.1 Pieris napi
GGCTGTGTCAGGGACTGCGCCTGATTTGTGTTCTTTCAGGTTTGCACCCATAACACTCTCAAAAGAGCTCCAGCACTAAGGCTGTGTCAGGACCTGCGCCTGATTTGTGTTCTTTCAACACATCTTTCAGGTTTGCACCCATAACACTCTCAAAAGAGCTCCAGCACTAAGGCTGAGTCAGGGACTGCGCCTGATTTGTGTTCTTTCAGGTCAGCATCCATAACACTCTTAAAAGAGCTCCAGCACTAAGGCTGTGTCAGGGACTGCGCCTGATTTGTGTTCTTTCAACACATCTCTCAGGTTTGCACCCATAACACTCTCAAAAGAGCTCCAGCACTAAGGCTGTGTCAGGGACTGCGCCTGATTTGTGTTCTTTCAACACATCTTTCAGGTTTGCACCCATAACACTCTCAAAAGAGCTCCAGCACTAAGGCTGACGGGTCTTCGCCTGATTTATGTTATTTCAACATATCTTTCAGATAGGCACCCGTAACGCACCCGTAACACACTCTTAAAAGAGCTCCAGCACTAAGGCTGTGTCAGGGACTGCGCCTGATTTGTGTTCTTTCAGGTTTCACAAAAAAAATGATAAAATAGAAATTAATAATTAAAAAAAATACAATTAAAATACTTACATACTCATACGGCCTCTCCTAACCGTGCACCATCCTCGGATTCACTGGTGATCTCTTCTTCGGGAGAACGGCATCTTGCTCGCCATGGTCACCAATATGTGGTTCGTTAGTTCTTGAGGAAGCAGAAGGATCCGTACACGCAGCTAAAGGCTCACCAACGTCATCGGGGTATTCGTCATCGCAATCTGTGCAAAAGTAATCCTGTTAGTTAATCACGACGACATTTCGTTAGTGCCTAGTCTATCCTACATCACGCATCCAAGGCCCTCATTCAAAATCGCACTATCACAATATTAGTTAACACTTCACTTTTAAAAACCACCGAATTAAAATAAAACAAAACGTACTCACAGTATGCGGCCTCAACACCAACCACTTGTCTTGTCAACGTCCGAGCAACAACAGAGCGCGTGGCACACTGAGGCCCTTCTTTTATAGAAGGCGGGTGGGGATCGAAACCACCCACTATGATTTCTGCTTATATCTATTTATTTATTAAGCTTACAACATCACACACAGTACAAAATCTACTAATTATTTTACGAAATCTTACATCTGAAATGTGTGACAATTAATGTAAACATAAGTTTCCCAAAGAAAATTTAAATAGAGATTAAAAATTTAAAAAAAATACAATAAAATACTTACATGCTTTTGCGGCCTCTCCTGACCGTGCACTGTCCTCGGATGCACTGGTGATCTCTTCTTCAGGAGAACGGCATCTTGCTCGCCATAGTCACCAATATGTGGTTCGTGTGTTCTTGAGGAAGCAGAAGTGTACACGCAGCTAAAGGCTCACCAACGTCATCGGGGTATTCGTCCTCGCAATCTGTGCAACATTAATCCTGTTAGTTAATCACGACGACATTACGTTAGTGCCTAGTCTATCATACATCACGCATCCAAGGCCCTCATACAAAATCGCACTATCACAATATTAGTTAACACTTCACTTTTAAAAACCACCGAATTAAAATAAAACAAAACGTACTCACAGTATGCGGCCTCAACACCAACCACTTGTCTTGTCAACGTCCGAGCAACAACAGAGCACGTGGCACACTGAGGCCCTTCTTTTATAGAAGGCTGGTGGGGATCGAAACCACCCACTATGATTTCTGCTTATATCTATTTATTTATTAAGCTTACAACATCACACACAGTACAAAATCTACTAATTATTTTACGAAATCTTACATCTGAAATGAGTGACAATTAATGTTAACATAAGTTTCCCAAAGAAAATTTAAATAGAAATTAAAAAAAAATACAAAAAAAAACAATTAAGTACTTACATGCTTATACGGCCTCTCCTGATCGTGCACCGTCCTCGAATGCACTGGTGATCTCTTCTACAGTAGAACGGCATCTTGCTCGCCATAGTCACCAATATGTGGTTCGTGTGTTCTTGAGGAAGCAGAAGTGTACACGCAGCTAAAGGCTCACCAACGTCATCGGGGTATTCGTCCTCGCAATCTGTGGAACATTAATCCTGTTAGTTAATCACGACGACATTACGTTAGTGCCTAGTCTATCATACATCACGCATCCAAGGCCCTCATACAAAATCGCACTATCACAATATTAGTTAACACTTCACTTTTAAAAACCACCGAATTAAAATAAAACAAAACGTACTCACAGTATGCGGCCTCAACACCAACCACTTGTCTTGTCAACGTCCGAGCAACAACAGAGCACGTGGAACACTGAGGCCCTTCTTTTATAGAAGGCGGGTGGGGATCGAAACCACCCACTATGATTTCTGCTTATATCTATTTATTTATTAAGCTTACAACATCACACACAGTACAAAATCTACTAATTATTTTACGAAATCTTACATCTGAAATGTGTGACAATTAATGTAAACATAAGTTTCCCAAAGAAAATTTAAATAGAGATTAAAAATTTAAAAAAAATACAATAAAATACTTACATGCTTTTGCGGCCTCTCCTGACCGTGCACCATCCTCGGATGCACTGGTGATCTCTTCTTCAGGAGAACGGCATCTTGCTCGCCATAGTCACCAATATGTGATTCGTGTGTTCTTGAGGAAGCAGAAGTGTACACGCAGCTAAAGGCTCACCAACGTCATCGGGGTATTCGTCCTCGCAATCTGTGCAACATTAATCCTGTTAGTTAATCACGACGACATTACGTTAGTGCCTAATCTATCATACATCACGCATCCAAGGCCCTCATACAAAATCGCACTATCACAATATTAGTTAACACTTCACTTTTAAAAACCACCGAATTAAAATAAAACAAAACGTACTCACAGTATGCGGCCTCAACACCAACCACTTGTCTTGTCAACGTCCGAGCAACAACAGAGCACGTGGCACACTGAGGCCCTTCTTTTATAGAAGGCGGGTGGGGATCGAAACCACCCACTATGATTTCTGCTTATATCTATTTATTTATTAAGCTTACAACATCACACACAGTACAAAATCTACTAATTATTTTACGAAATCTTACATCTGAAATGAGTGACAATTAATGTTAACATAAGTTTCCCAAAGAAAATTTAAATAGAAATTAAAAATTTTAAAAAAATACAAAAAAATACAATTAAGTACTTACATGCTTATACGGCCTCTCCTGATCGTGCACCGTCCTCGAATGCACTGGTGATCTCTTCTACAGGAGAACGGCATCTTGCTCGCCATAGTCACCAATATGTGGTTCGTGTGTTCTTGAGGAAGCAGAAGGATCAGTACACGCAGCTAAGGGCACACCAACGTCATCGGGGTATTCGTCATCGCAATCTGTGCAAAAGTAATCCTGTTAGTTAATCACGACGACATTTCGTTAGTGCCTAGTCTATCATACATCACGCATCCAAGGCCCTCATACAAAATCGCACTATCACAATATTAGTTAACACTTCACTTTTAAAAACCACCGAATTAAAATAAAACAAAACGTACTCACAGTATGCGGCCTCAACACCAACCACTTGTCTTGTCAACGTCCGAGCAACAACAGAGCACGTGGCACACTGAGGCCCTTCTTTTATAGAAGGCGGGTGGGGATCGAAACCACCCACTATGATTTCTGCTTATATCTATTTATTTATTAAGCTTACAACATCACACACAGTACAAAATCTACTAATTATTTTACGAAATCTTACATCTGAAATGTGTGACAATTAATGTAAACATAAGTTTCCCAAAGAAAATTTAAATAGAGATTAAAAATTTAAAAAAAATACAAAAAAATACAATTAAGTACTTACATGCTTATACGGCCTCTCCTGACGGTTCACCGTCCTCGAATGCACTGGTGATCTCTTCTTCGGGAGAACGGCATCGTGCTCGCCATGGTCACCAATATGTGGTTCCTGTGTTCTTGAGGAAGCAGAAGGATCAGTACACGCAGCTAAAGGCTCACCAACGTCATCGGGGTATTCGTCATCGCAATCTGTGCAAAAGTAATCCAGTTAGTTAATCACGACGACATTTCGTTAGTGCCTAGTCTATCATACATCACGCATCCAAGGCCCTCATACAAAATCGCACTATCACAATATTAGTTAACACTTCACTTTTAAAAACCACCGAATTAAAATAAAACAAAACGTACTCACAGTATGCGGCCTCAACACCAACCACTTGTCTTGTCAACGTCCGAGCAACAACAGAGCACGTGGCACACTGAGGCCCTTCTTTTATAGAAGGCGGGTGGGGATCGAAACCACCCACTATGATTTCTGCTTATATCTATTTATTTATTAAGCTTACAACATCACACACAGTACAAAATCTACTAATTATTTTACGAAATCTTACATCTGAAATGAGTGACAATTAATGTTAACATAAGTTTCCCAAAGAAAATTTAAATAGAAATTAAAAATTTTAAAAAAATACAAAAAAATACAATTAAGTACTTACATGCTTATACGGCCTCTCCTGATCGTGCACCGTCCTCGAATGCACTGGTGATCTCTTCTACAGGAGAACGGCATCTTGCTCGCCATAGTCACCAATATGTGGTTCGTGTGTTCTTGAGGAAGCAGAAGGATCAGTACACGCAGCTAAGGGCACACCAACGTCATCGGGGTATTCGTCATCGCAATCTGTGCAAAAGTAATCCTGTTAGTTAATCACGACGACATTTCGTTAGTGCCTAGTCTATCATACATCACGCATCCAAGGCCCTCATACAAAATCGCACTATCACAATATTAGTTAACACTTCACTTTTAAAAACCACCGAATTAAAATAAAACAAAACGTACTCACAGTATGCGGCCTCAACACCAACCACTTGTCTTGTCAACGTCCGAGCAACAACAGAGCACGTGGCACACTGAGGCCCTTCTTTTATAGAAGGCGGGTGGGGATCGAAACCACCCACTATGATTTCTGCTTACATCTATTTATTTATTAAGCTTACAACATCACACACAGTACAAAATCTACTAATTATTTTAGGAAATCTTACATCTGAAATGTGTGACAATTAATGTAAACATAAGTTTCCCAAAGAAAATTTAAATAGAAATTAAAAATTTAAAAAAAATACAAAAAAATACAATTAAGTACTTACATGATTATACGGCCTCTCCTGACCGTGCATCGTCCTCGAATGCACTGGTGATCTCTTCTACAGGAGAACGGCATCTTGCTCGCCATAGTCACCAATATGTGGTTCGTGTGTGCTTGAAGAAGCAGAAGGATCAGTACACGCAGTTAAAGGCTCACCAATTTCATCGGGGTATTCGTCATCGCAATCTGTGCAAAAGTAATCCTGTTAGTTAATCACGACGACATTTCGTTAGTGCCTAGTCTATCATACATTACGCATCCAAGGCCCTCATACAAAATCGCACTATCACAATATTAGTTAACACTTCACTTTTAAAAACCACCGAATTAAAATAAAACAAAACGTACTCACAGTATGCGGCCTCAACACCAACCACTTGTCTTGTCAACGTCCGAGCAACAACAGAGCGCGTGGCACACTGAGGCCCTTCTTTTAAAGAAGGCGGGTGGGGATCGAAACCACCCACTATGATTTCTGCTTATATCTATTTATTTATTAAGCTTACAACATCACACAAAGTACAAAATCTACTAATTATTTTAGGAAATCTTACATCTGAAATGTGTGACAATTAATGTAAACATAAGTTTCCCAAAGAAAATTTAAATAGAAATTAAAAATTTAAAAAAAATACAAAAAAATACAATTAAGTACTTACATGATTATACGGCCTCTCCTGACCGTGCACCGTCCTCGAATGCACTGGTGATCTCTTCTACAGGAGAACGGCATCTTGCTCGCCATAGTCACCAATATGTGGTTCGTGTGTGCTTGAAGAAGCAGAAGGATCAGTACACGCAGTTAAAGGCTCACCAATTTCATCGGGGTATTCGTCATCACAATCTGTGCAAAAGTAATCCTGTTAGTTAATCACGACGACATTTCGTTAGTGCCTAGTCTATCATACATTACGCATCCAAGGCCCTCATACAAAATCGCACTATCACAATATTAGTTAACACTTCACTTTTAAAAACCACCGAATTAAAATAAAACAAAACGTACTCACAGTATGCGGCCTCAACACCAACCACTTGTCTTGTCAACGTCCGAGCAACAACAGAGCGCGTGGCACACTGAGGCCCTTCTTTTAAAGAAGGCGGGTGGGGATCGAAACCACCCACTATGATTTCTGCTTATATCTATTTATTTATTGAGCTTACAACATCACACACAGTACAAAATCTACTAATTATTTTACGAAATCTTACATCTGAAATGTGTGACAATTAATGTAAACATAAGTTTCCCAAAGAAAATTTAAATAGAAATTAAAAATTAATAAAAATACAATTAAAATACTTACATGCTTATACGGCCTCTTCTGACCGTGCACCGTCCTCGGATGCACTGGTGATCTCTTCTTCAGGAGAACGGCATCTTGCTCGCAATAGTCATCAATATGTGGTTCGTGTGTTCTTGAAGAAGCAGAAGGATCAGTACACGCAGTTAAAGGCTCACCAATTTCATCGGGGTATTCGTCATCGCAATCTGTATAAAAGTAATTCTGTTAGTTAATCACGACGACATTTCGTTAGTGCCTAGTCTATCATACATCACGCATCCAAGGCCTTCATACAAAATCGCACTATCACAATATTAGTAAACACTTCACTTTTAAAAACCACCGAATTAAAATAAAACAAAACGTACTCACAGTATGCGGCCTCAACACCAACCACTTGTCTTGTCAACGTCCGAGCAACAACAGAGCGCGTGGCACACTGAGGCCCTTCTTTTAAAGAAGGCGGGTGGGGATCGAAACCACCCACTATGATTTCTGCTTATATCTATTTATTTATTAAGCTTACAACATCACACACAGTACAAAATCTACTAATTATTTTAGGAAATCTTACATCTGAAATGTGTGACAATTAATGTAAACATAAGTTTCCCAAAGAAAATTTAAATAGAAATTAAAAATTAATAAAAATACAATTAAAATACTTACATGCTTATACGGCCTCTTCTGACCGTGCACCGTCCTCGGATGCACTGGTGATCTCTTCTTCAGGAGAACGGCATCTTGCTCGCAATAGTCACCAATATGTGGTTCGTGTGTTCTTGAAGAAGCAGAAGGATCAGTACACGCAGTTAAAGGCTCACCAATTTCATCGGGGTATTCGTCATCGCAATCTGTACAAAAGTAATTCTGTTAGTTAATCACGACGACATTTCGTTAGTGCCTAGTCTATCATACATCACGCATCCAAGGCCCTCATACAAAATCGCACTATCACAATATTAGTTAACACTTCACTTTTAAAAACCACCGAATTAAAATAAAACAAAACGTACTCACAGTATGCGGCCTCAACACCAACCACTTGTCTTGTCAACGTCCGAGCAACAACAGAGCGCGTGGCACACTGAGGCCCTTCTTTTAAAGAAGGCGGGTGGGGATCGAAACCACCCACTATGATTTCTGCTTATATCTATTTATTTATTAAGCTTACAACATCACACACAGTACAAAATCTACTAATTATTTTAGGAAATCTTACATCTGAAATGTGTGACAATTAATGTAAACATAAGTTTCCCAAAGAAAATTTAAATAGAAATTAAAAATTAATAAAAATACAATTAAAATACTTACATGCTTATACGGCCTCTTCTGACCGTGCACCGTCCTCGGATGCACTGGTGATCTCTTCTTCAGGAGAACGGCATCTTGCTCGCAATAGTCACCAATATGTGGTTCGTGTGTTCTTGAAGAAGCAGAAGGATCAGTACACGCAGTTAAAGGCTCACCAATTTCATCGGGGTATTCGTCATCGCAATCTGTACAAAAGTAATTCTGTTAGTTAATCACGACGACATTTCGTTAGTGCCTAGTCTATCATACATCACGCATCCAAGGCCCTCATACAAAATCGCACTATCACAATATTAGTTAACACTTCACTTTTAAAAACCACCGAATTAAAATAAAACAAAACGTACTCACAGTATGCGGCCTCAACACCAACCACTTGTCTTGTCAACGTCCGAGCAACAACAGAGCGCGTGGCACACTGAGGCCCTTCTTTCAAAGAAGGCGGGTGGGGATCGAAACCACCCACTATGATTTCTGCTTATATCTCTTTATTTATTGAGCTTACAACATCACACACAGTACAAAATCTACTAATTATTTTACGAAATCTTACATCTGAAATGTGTGACAATTAATGTAAACATAAGTTTCCCAAAGAAAATTTAAATAGAGATTAAAAATTTAAAAAAAATACAATAAAATACTTACATGCTTTTGCGGCCTCTCCTGACCGTGCACCGTCCTCGGATGCACTGGTGATCTCTTCTTCAGGAGAACGGCATCTTGCTCGCCATAGTCACCAATATGTGGTTCGTGTGTTCTTGAGGAAGCAGAAGGATCAGTACACGCAGCTAAGGGCACACCAACGTCATCGGGGTATTCGTCATCGCAATCTGTGCAAAAGTAATCCTGTTAGTTAATCACGACGACATTTCGTTAGTGCCTAGTCTATCATACATCACGCATCCAAGGCCCTCATACAAAATCGCACTATCACAATATTAGTTAACACTTCACTTTTAAAAACCACCTAATTAAAATAAAACAAAACGTACTCACAGTATGCGGCCTCAACACCAACCACTTGTCTTGTCAACGTCCGAGCAACAACAGAGCACGTGGCACACTGAGGCCCTTCTTTTATAGAAGGCGGGTGGGGATCGAAACCACCCACTATGATTTCTGCTTATATCTATTTATTTATTAAGCTTACAACATCACACACAGTACAAAATTTACTAATTATTTAACGAAATCTTACATCTGAAATGAGTGACGATTAATGTTAACATAAGTTTCCCAAAGAAAATTTAAATAGAAATTAAAAATTAATAAAAATACAATTAAAATACTTACATGCTTATACGGCCTCTTCTGACCGTGCACCGTCCTCGGATGCACTGGTGATCTCTTCTTCAGGAGAACGGCATCTTGCTCGCAATAGTCATCAATATGTGGTTCGTGTGTTCTTGAAGAAGCAGAAGGATCAGTACACGCAGTTAAAGGCTCACCAATTTCATCGGGGTATTCGTCATCGCAATCTGTATAAAAGTAATTCTGTTAGTTAATCACGACGACATTTCGTTAGTGCCTAGTCTATCATACATCACGCATCCAAGGCCTTCATACAAAATCGCACTATCACAATATTAGTAAACACTTCACTTTTAAAAACCACCGAATTAAAATAAAACAAAACGTACTCACAGTATGCGGCCTCAACACCAACCACTTGTCTTGTCAACGTCCGAGCAACAACAGAGCGCGTGGCACACTGAGGCCCTTCTTTTAAAGAAGGCGGGTGGGGATCGAAACCACCCACTATGATTTCTGCTTATATCTATTTATTTATTAAGCTTACAACATCACACACAGTACAAAATCTACTAATTATTTTAGGAAATCTTACATCTGAAATGTGTGACAATTAATGTAAACATAAGTTTCCCAAAGAAAATTTAAATAGAAATTAAAAATTAATAAAAATACAATTAAAATACTTACATGCTTATACGGCCTCTTCTGACCGTGCACCGTCCTCGGATGCACTGGTGATCTCTTCTTCAGGAGAACGGCATCTTGCTCGCAATAGTCACCAATATGTGGTTCGTGTGTTCTTGAAGAAGCAGAAGGATCAGTACACGCAGTTAAAGGCTCACCAATTTCATCGGGGTATTCGTCATCGCAATCTGTACAAAAGTAATTCTGTTAGTTAATCACGACGACATTTCGTTAGTGCCTAGTCTATCATACATCACGCATCCAAGGCCCTCATACAAAATCGCACTATCACAATATTAGTTAACACTTCACTCACTTTTAAAAACCACCGAATTAAAATAAAACAAAACGTACTCACAGTATGCGGCCTCAACACCAACCACTTGTCTTGTCAACGTCCGAGCAACAACAGAGCGCGTGGCACACTGAGGCCCTTCTTTCAAAGAAGGCGGGTGGGGATCGAAACCACCCACTATGATTTCTGCTTATATCTCTTTATTTATTGAGCTTACAACATCAGACACAGTACAAAATCTACTAATTATTTTACGAAATCTTACATCTGAAATGTGTGACAATTAATGTAAACATAAGTTTCCCAAAGAAAATTTAAATAGAGATTAAAAATTTAAAAAAAATACAATAAAATACTTACATGCTTTTGCGGCCTCTCCTGACCGTGCACCGTCCTCGGATGCACTGGTGATCTCTTCTTCAGGAGAACGGCATCTTGCTCGCCATAGTCACCAATATGTGGTTCGTGTGTTCTTGAGGAAGCAGAAGGATCAGTACACGCAGCTAAGGGCACACCAACGTCATCGGGGTATTCGTCATCGCAATCTGTGCAAAAGTAATCCAGTTAGTTAATCACGACGACATTTCGTTAGTGCCTAGTCTATCATACATCACGCATCCAAGGCCCTCATACAAAATCGCACTATCACAATATTAGTTAACACTTCACTTTTAAAAACCACCGAATTAAAATAAAACAAAACGTACTCACAGTATGCGGCCTCAACACCAACCACTTGTCTTGTCAACGTCCGAGCAACAACAGAGCGCGTGGCACACTGAGGCCCTTCTTTCAAAGAAGGCGGGTGGGGATCGAAACCACCCACTATGATTTCTGCTTATATCTCTTTATTTATTGAGCTTACAACATCACACACAGTACAAAATCTACTAATTATTTTACGAAATCTTACATCTGAAATGTGTGACAATTAATGTAAACATAAGTTTCCCAAAGAAAATTTAAATAGAGATTAAAAATTTAAAAAAAATACAATAAAATACTTACATGATTTTGCGGCCTCTCCTGACCGTGCACCGTCCTCGGATGCACTGGTGATCTCTTCTTCAGGAGAACGGCATCTTGCTCGCCATAGTCACCAATATGTGGTTCGTGTGTTCTTGAGGAAGCAGAAGGATCAGTACACGCAGCTAAGGGCACACCAACGTCATCGGGGTATTCGTCATCGCAATCTGTGCAAAAGTAATCCTGTTAGTTAATCACGACGACATTTCGTTAGTGCCTAGTCTATCATACATCACGCATCCAAGGCCCTCATACAAAATCGCACTATCACAATATTAGTTAACACTTCACTTTTAAAAACCACCGAATTAAAATAAAACAAAACGTACTCACAGTATGCGGCCTCAACACCAACCACTTGTCTTGTCAACGTCCGAGCAACAACAGAGCGCGTGGCACACTGAGGCCCTTCTTTTAAAGAAGGCGGGTGGGGATCGAAACCACCCACTATGATTTCTGCTTATATCTATTTATTTATTAAGCTTACAACATCACACAAAGTACAAAATCTACTAATTATTTTAGGAAATCTTACATCTGAAATGTGTGACAATTAATGTAAACATAAGTTTCCCAAAGAAAATTTAAATAGAAATTAAAAATTTAAAAAAAATACAAAAAAATACAATTAAGTACTTACATGATTATACGGCCTCTCCTGACCGTGCACCGTCCTCGAATGCACTGGTGATCTCTTCTACAGGAGAACGGCATCTTGCTCGCCATAGTCACCAATATGTGGTTCGTGTGTGCTTGAAGAAGCAGAAGGATCAGTACACGCAGTTAAAGGCTCACCAATTTCATCGGGGTATTCGTCATCACAATCTGTGCAAAAGTAATCCTGTTAGTTAATCACGACGACATTTCGTTAGTGCCTAGTCTATCATACATTACGCATCCAAGGCCCTCATACAAAATCGCACTATCACAATATTAGTTAACACTTCACTTTTAAAAACCACCGAATTAAAATAAAACAAAACGTACTCACAGTATGCGGCCTCAACACCAACCACTTGTCTTGTCAACGTCCGAGCAACAACAGAGCGCGTGGCACACAGAGGCCCTTCTTTTAAAGAAGGCGGGTGGGGATCGAAACCACCCACTATGATTTCTGCTTATATCTATTTATTTATTGAGCTTAAAACATCACACACAGTACAAAATCTACTAATTATTTTACGAAATCTTACATCTGAAATGTGTGACAATTAATGTAAACATAAGTTTCCCAAAGAAAATTTAAATAGAAATTAAAAATTAATAAAAATACAATTAAAATACTTACATGCTTATACGGCCTCTTCTGACCGTGCACCGTCCTCGGATGCACTGGTGATCTCTTCTTCAGGAGAACGGCATCTTGCTCGCAATAGTCATCAATATGTGGTTCGTGTGTTCTTGAAGAAGCAGAAGGATCAGTACACGCAGTTAAAGGCTCACCAATTTCATCGGGGTATTCGTCATCGCAATCTGTATAAAAGTAATTCTGTTAGTTAATCACGACGACATTTCGTTAGTGCCTAGTCTATCATACATCACGCATCCAAGGCCTTCATACAAAATCGCACTATCACAATATTAGTAAACACTTCACTTTTAAAAACCACCGAATTAAAATAAAACAAAACGTACTCACAGTATGCGGCCTCAACACCAACCACTTGTCTTGTCAACGTCCGAGCAACAACAGAGCGCGTGGCACACTGAGGCCCTTCTTTTAAAGAAGGCGGGTGGGGATCGAAACCACCCACTATGATTTCTGCTTATATCTATTTATTTATTAAGCTTACAACATCACACACAGTACAAAATCTACTAATTATTTTAGGAAATCTTACATCTGAAATGTGTGACAATTAATGTAAACATAAGTTTCCCTAAGAAAATTTAAATAGAAATTAAAAATTAATAAAAATACAATTAAAATACTTACATGCTTATACGGCCTCTTCTGACCGTGCACCGTCCTCGGATGCACTGGTGATCTCTTCTTCAGGAGAACGGCATCTTGCTCGCAATAGTCATCAATATGTGGTTCGTGTGTTCTTGAAGAAGCAGAAGGATCAGTACACGCAGTTAAAGGCTCACCAATTTCATCGGGGTATTCGTCATCGCAATCTGTATAAAAGTAATTCTGTTAGTTAATCACGACGACATTTCGTTAGTGCCTAGTCTATCATACATCACGCATCCAAGGCCTTCATACAAAATCGCACTATCACAATATTAGTAAACACTTCACTTTTAAAAACCACCGAATTAAAATAAAACAAAACGTACTCACAGTATGCGGCCTCAACACCAACCACTTGTCTTGTCAACGTCCGAGCAACAACAGAGCGCGTGGCACACTGAGGCCCTTCTTTTAAAGAAGGCGGGTGGGGATCGAAACCACCCACTATGATTTCTGCTTATATCTATTTATTTATTAAGCTTACAACATCACACACAGTACAAAATCTACTAATTATTTTAGGAAATCTTACATCTGAAATGTGTGACAATTAATGTAAACATAAGTTTCCCTAAGAAAATTTAAATAGAAATTAAAAATTAATAAAAATACAATTAAAATACTTACATGCTTATACGGCCTCTTCTGACCGTGCACCGTCCTCGGATGCACTGGTGATCTCTTCTTCAGGAGAACGGCATCTTGCTCGCAATAGTCATCAATATGTGGTTCGTGTGTTCTTGAAGAAGCAGAAGGATCAGTACACGCAGTTAAAGGCTCACCAATTTCATCGGGGTATTCGTCATCGCAATCTGTATAAAAGTAATTCTGTTAGTTAATCACGACGACATTTCGTTAGTGCCTAGTCTATCATACATCACGCATCCAAGGCCTTCATACAAAATCGCACTATCACAATATTAGTAAACACTTCACTTTTAAAAACCACCGAATTAAAATAAAACAAAACGTACTCACAGTATGCGGCCTCAACACCAACCACTTGTCTTGTCAACGTCCGAGCAACAACAGAGCGCGTGGCACACTGAGGCCCTTCTTTTAAAGAAGGCGGGTGGGGATCGAAACCACCCACTATGATTTCTGCTTATATCTATTTATTTATTAAGCTTACAACATCACACACAGTACAAAATCTACTAATTATTTTAGGAAATCTTACATCTGAAATGTGTGACAATTAATGTAAACATAAGTTTCCCTAAGAAAATTTAAATAGAAATTAAAAATTAATAAAAATACAATTAAAATACTTACATGCTTATACGGCCTCTTCTGACCGTGCACCGTCCTCGGATGCACTGGTGATCTCTTCTTCAGGAGAACGGCATCTTGCTCGCAATAGTCATCAATATGTGGTTCGTGTGTTCTTGAAGAAGCAGAAGGATCAGTACACGCAGTTAAAGGCTCACCAATTTCATCGGGGTATTCGTCATCGCAATCTGTATAAAAGTAATTCTGTTAGTTAATCACGACGACATTTCGTTAGTGCCTAGTCTATCATACATCACGCATCCAAGGCCCTCATACAAAATCGCACTATCACAATATTAGTTAACACTTCACTTTTAAAAACCACCGAATTAAAATAAAACAAAACGTACTCACAGTATGCGGCCTCAACACCAACCACTTGTCTTGTCAACGTCCGAGCAACAACAGAGCGCGTGGCACACTGAGGCCCTTCTTTCAAAGAAGGCGGGTGGGGATCGAAACCACCCACTATGATTTCTGCTTATATCTCTTTATTTATTGAGCTTACAACATCACACACAGTACAAAATCTACTAATTATTTTACGAAATCTTACATCTGAAATGTGTGACAATTAATGTAAACATAAGTTTCCCAAAGAAAATTTAAATAGAGATTAAAAATTTAAAAAAAATACAATAAAATACTTACATGCTTTTGCGGCCTCTCCTGACCGTGCACCGTCCTCGGATGCACTGGTGATCTCTTCTTCAGGAGAACGGCATCTTGCTCGCCATAGTCACCAATATGTGGTTCGTGTGTTCTTGAGGAAGCAGAAGGATCAGTACACGCAGTTAAAGGCTCACCAATGTATAAAAGTAATTCTGTTAGTTAATCACGACGACATTTCGTTAGTGCCTAGTCTATCATACATCACGCATCCAAGGCCCTCATACAAAATCGCACTATCACAATATTAGTTAACACTTCACTTTTAAAAACCACCGAATTAAAATAAAACAAAACGTACTCACAGTATGCGGCCTCAACACCAACCACTTGTCTTGTCAACGTCCGAGCAACAACAGAGCGCGTGGCACACTGAGGCCCTTCTTTCAAAGAAGGCGGGTGGGGATCGAAACCACCCACTATGATTTCTGCTTATATCTCTTTATTTATTGAGCTTACAACATCACACACAGTACAAAATCTACTAATTATTTTACGAAATCTTACATCTGAAATGTGTGACAATTAATGTAAACATAAGTTTCCCAAAGAAAATTTAAATAGAGATTAAAAATTTTAAAAAAATACAATAAAATACTTACATGCTTTTGCGGCCTCTCCTGACCGTGCACCGTCCTCGGATGCACTGGTGATCTCTTCTTCAGGAGAACGGCATCTTGCTCGCCATAGTCACCAATATGTGGTTCGTGTGTTCTTGAAGAAGCAGAAGGATCAGTACACGCAGTTAAAGGCTCACCAATGTATAAAAGTAATTCTGTTAGTTAATCACGACGACATTTCGTTAGTGCCTAGTCTATCATACATCACGCATCCAAGGCCCTCATACAAAATCGCACTATCACAATATTAGTTAACACTTCACTTTTAAAAACCACCGAATTAAAATAAAACAAAACGTACTCACAGTATGCGGCCTCAACACCAACCACTTGTCTTGTCAACGTCCGAGCAACAACAGAGCGCGTGGCACACTGAGGCCCTTCTTTCAAAGAAGGCGGGTGGGGATCGAAACCACCCACTATGATTTCTGCTTATATCTCTTTATTTATTGAGCTTACAACATCACACACAGTACAAAATCTACTAATTATTTTACGAAATCTTACATCTGAAATGTGTGACAATTAATGTAAACATAAGTTTCCCAAAGAAAATTTAAATAGAGATTAAAAATTTAAAAAAAATACAATAAAATACTTACATGATTTTGCGGCCTCTCCTGACCGTGCACCGTCCTCGGATGCACTGGTGATCTCTTCTTCAGGAGAACGGCATCTTGCTCGCCATAGTCACCAATATGTGGTTCGTGTGTTCTTGAGGAAGCAGAAGGATCAGTACACGCAGCTAAGGGCACACCAACGTCATCGGGGTATTCGTCATCGCAATCTGTGCAAAAGTAATCCTGTTAGTTAATCACGACGACATTTCGTTAGTGCCTAGTCTATCATACATCACGCATCCAAGGCCCTCATACAAAATCGCACTATCACAATATTAGTTAACACTTCACTTTTAAAAACCACCGAATTAAAATAAAACAAAACGTACTCACAGTATGCGGCCTCAACACCAACCACTTGTCTTGTCAACGTCCGAGCAACAACAGAGCACGTGGCACACTGAGGCCCTTCTTTTATAGAAGGCGGGTGGGGATCGAAACCACCCACTATGATTTCTGCTTATATCTATTTATTTATTAAGCTTACAACATCACACACAGTACAAAATCTACTAATTATTCTAGGAAATCTTACATCTGAAATGTGTGACAATTAATGTAAACATAAGTTTCCCTAAGAAAATTTAAATAGAAATTAAAAATTAATAAAAATACAATTAAAATACTTACATGCTTATACGGCCTCTTCTGACCGTGCACCGTCCTCGGATGCACTGGTGATCTCTTCTTCAGGAGAACGGCATCTTGCTCGCAATAGTCATCAATATGTGGTTCGTGTGTTCTTGAAGAAGCAGAAGGATCAGTACACGCAGTTAAAGGCTCACCAATTTCATCGGGGTATTCGTCATCGCAATCTGTATAAAAGTCATTCTGTTAGTTAATCACGACGACATTTCGTTAGTGCCTAGTCTATCATACATCACGCATCCAAGGCCCTCATACAAAATCGCACTATCACAATATTAGTTAACACTTCACTTTTAAAAACCACCGAATTAAAATAAAACAAAACGTACTCACAGTATGCGGCCTCAACACCAACCACTTGTCTTGTCAACGTCCGAGCAACAACAGAGCGCGTGGCACACTGAGGCCCTTCTTTCAAAGAAGGCGGGTGGGGATCGAAACCACCCACTATGATTTCTGCTTATATCTCTTTATTTATTGAGCTTACAACATCACACACAGTACAAAATCTACTAATTATTTTACGAAATCTTACATCTGAAATGTGTGACAATTAATGTAAACATAAGTTTCCCAAAGAAAATTTAAATAGAGATTAAAAATTTAAAAAAAATACAATAAAATACTTACATGATTTTGCGGCCTCTCCTGACCGTGCACCGTCCTCGGATGCACTGGTGATCTCTTCTTCAGGAGAACGGCATCTTGCTCGCCATAGTCACCAATATGTGGTTCGTGTGTTCTTGAGGAAGCAGAAGGATCAGTACACGCAGCTAAGGGCACACCAACGTCATCGGGGTATTCGTCATCGCAATCTGTGCAAAAGTAATCCTGTTAGTTAATCACGACGACATTTCGTTAGTGCCTAGTCTATCATACATCACGCATCCAAGGCCCTCATACAAAATCGCACTATCACAATATTAGTTAACACTTCACTTTTAAAAACCACCGAATTAAAATAAAACAAAACGTACTCACAGTATGCGGCCTCAACACCAACCACTTGTCTTGTCAACGTCCGAGCAACAACAGAGCGCGTGGCACACTGAGGCCCTTCTTTTAAAGAAGGCGGGTGGGGATCGAAACCACCCACTATGATTTCTGCTTATATCTATTTATTTATTAAGCTTACAACATCACACAAAGTACAAAATCTACTAATTATTTTAGGAAATCTTACATCTGAAATGTGTGACAATTAATGTAAACATAAGTTTCCCAAAGAAAATTTAAATAGAAATTAAAAATTTAAAAAAAATACAAAAAAATACAATTAAGTACTTACATGATTATACGGCCTCTCCTGACCGTGCACCGTCCTCGAATGCACTGGTGATCTCTTCTACAGGAGAACGGCATCTTGCTCGCCATAGTCACCAATATGTGGTTCGTGTGTGCTTGAAGAAGCAGAAGGATCAGTACACGCAGTTAAAGGCTCACCAATTTCATCGGGGTATTCGTCATCACAATCTGTGCAAAAGTAATCCTGTTAGTTAATCACGACGACATTTCGTTAGTGCCTAGTCTATCATACATTACGCATCCAAGGCCCTCATACAAAATCGCACTATCACAATATTAGTTAACACTTCACTTTTAAAAACCACCGAATTAAAATAAAACAAAACGTACTCACAGTATGCGGCCTCAACACCAACCACTTGTCTTGTCAACGTCCGAGCAACAACAGAGCGCGTGGCACACTGAGGCCCTTCTTTTAAAGAAGGCGGGTGGGGATCGAAACCACCCACTATGATTTCTGCTTATATCTATTTATTTATTGAGCTTAAAACATCACACACAGTACAAAATCTACTAATTATTTTACGAAATCTTACATCTGAAATGTGTGACAATTAATGTAAACATAAGTTTCCCAAAGAAAATTTAAATAGAGATTAAAAATTTAAAAAAAATACAATAAAATACTTACATGATTTTGCGGCCTCTCCTGACCGTGCACCGTCCTCGGATGCACTGGTGATCTCTTCTTCAGGAGAACGGCATCTTGCTCGCCATAGTCACCAATATGTGGTTCGTGTGTTCTTGAGGAAGCAGAAGGATCAGTACACGCAGCTAAGGGCACACCAACGTCATCGGGGTATTCGTCATCGCAATCTGTGCAAAAGTAATCCTGTTAGTTAATCACGACGACATTTCGTTAGTGCCTAGTCTATCATACATCACGCATCCAAGGCCCTCATACAAAATCGCACTATCACAATATTAGTTAACACTTCACTTTTAAAAACCACCGAATTAAAATAAAACAAAACGTACTCACAGTATGCGGCCTCAACACCAACCACTTGTCTTGTCAACGTCCGAGCAACAACAGAGCACGTGGCACACTGAGGCCCTTCTTTTATAGAAGGCGGGTGGGGATCGAAACCACCCACTATGATTTCTGCTTATATCTATTTATTTATTAAGCTTACAACATCACACACAGTACAAAATCTACTAATTATTCTAGGAAATCTTACATCTGAAATGTGTGACAATTAATGTAAACATAAGTTTCCCTAAGAAAATTTAAATAGAAATTAAAAATTAATAAAAATACAATTAAAATACTTACATGCTTATACGGCCTCTTCTGACCGTGCACCGTCCTCGGATGCACTGGTGATCTCTTCTTCAGGAGAACGGCATCTTGCTCGCAATAGTCATCAATATGTGGTTCGTGTGTTCTTGAAGAAGCAGAAGGATCAGTACACGCAGTTAAAGGCTCACCAATTTCATCGGGGTATTCGTCATCGCAATCTGTATAAAAGTAATTCTGTTAGTTAATCACGACGACATTTCGTTAGTGCCTAGTCTATCATACATCACGCATCCAAGGCCCTCATACAAAATCGCACTATCACAATATTAGTTAACACTTCACTTTTAAAAACCACCGAATTAAAATAAAACAAAACGTACTCACAGTATGCGGCCTCAACACCAACCACTTGTCTTGTCAACGTCCGAGCAACAACAGAGCGCGTGGCACACTGAGGCCCTTCTTTCAAAGAAGGCGGGTGGGGATCGAAACCACCCACTATGATTTCTGCTTATATCTCTTTATTTATTGAGCTTACAACATCACACACAGTACAAAATCTACTAATTATTTTACGAAATCTTACATCTGAAATGTGTGACAATTAATGTAAACATAAGTTTCCCAAAGAAAATTTAAATAGAGATTAAAAATTTAAAAAAAATACAATAAAATACTTACATGATTTTGCGGCCTCTCCTGACCGTGCACCGTCCTCGGATGCACTGGTGATCTCTTCTTCAGGAGAACGGCATCTTGCTCGCCATAGTCACCAATATGTGGTTCGTGTGTTCTTGAGGAAGCAGAAGGATCAGTACACGCAGCTAAGGGCACACCAACGTCATCGGGGTATTCGTCATCGCAATCTGTGCAAAAGTAATCCTGTTAGTTAATCACGACGACATTTCGTTAGTGCCTAGTCTATCATACATCACGCATCCAAGGCCCTCATACAAAATCGCACTATCACAATATTAGTTAACACTTCACTTTTAAAAACCACCGAATTAAAATAAAACAAAACGTACTCACAGTATGCGGCCTCAACACCAACCACTTGTCTTGTCAACGTCCGAGCAACAACAGAGCGCGTGGCACACTGAGGCCCTTCTTTTAAAGAAGGCGGGTGGGGATCGAAACCACCCACTATGATTTCTGCTTATATCTATTTATTTATTAAGCTTACAACATCACACAAAGTACAAAATCTACTAATTATTTTAGGAAATCTTACATCTGAAATGTGTGACAATTAATGTAAACATAAGTTTCCCAAAGAAAATTTAAATAGAAATTAAAAATTTAAAAAAAATACAAAAAAATACAATTAAGTACTTACATGATTATACGGCCTCTCCTGACCGTGCACCGTCCTCGAATGCACTGGTGATCTCTTCTACAGGAGAACGGCATCTTGCTCGCCATAGTCACCAATATGTGGTTCGTGTGTGCTTGAAGAAGCAGAAGGATCAGTACACGCAGTTAAAGGCTCACCAATTTCATCGGGGTATTCGTCATCACAATCTGTGCAAAAGTAATCCTGTTAGTTAATCACGACGACATTTCGTTAGTGCCTAGTCTATCATACATTACGCATCCAAGGCCCTCATACAAAATCGCACTATCACAATATTAGTTAACACTTCACTTTTAAAAACCACCGAATTAAAATAAAACAAAACGTACTCACAGTATGCGGCCTCAACACCAACCACTTGTCTTGTCAACGTCCGAGCAACAACAGAGCGCGTGGCACACTGAGGCCCTTCTTTTAAAGAAGGCGGGTGGGGATCGAAACCACCCACTATGATTTCTGCTTATATCTATTTATTTATTGAGCTTAAAACATCACACACAGTACAAAATCTACTAATTATTTTACGAAATCTTACATCTGAAATGTGTGACAATTAATGTAAACATAAGTTTCCCAAAGAAAATTTAAATAGAAATTAAAAATTAATAAAAATACAATTAAAATACTTACATGCTTATACGGCCTCTTCTGACCGTGCACCGTCCTCGGATGCACTGGTGATCTCTTCTTCAGGAGAACGGCATCTTGCTCGCAATAGTCATCAATATGTGGTTCGTGTGTTCTTGAAGAAGCAGAAGGATCAGTACACGCAGTTAAAGGCTCACCAATTTCATCGGGGTATTCGTCATCGCAATCTGTATAAAAGTAATTCTGTTAGTTAATCACGACGACATTTCGTTAGTGCCTAGTCTATCATACATCACGCATCCAAGGCCTTCATACAAAATCGCACTATCACAATATTAGTAAACACTTCACTTTTAAAAACCACCGAATTAAAATAAAACAAAACGTACTCACAGTATGCGGCCTCAACACCAACCACTTGTCTTGTCAACGTCCGAGCAACAACAGAGCGCGTGGCACACTGAGGCCCTTCTTTTAAAGAAGGCGGGTGGGGATCGAAACCACCCACTATGATTTCTGCTTATATCTATTTATTTATTAAGCTTACAACATCACACACAGTACAAAATCTACTAATTATTTTAGGAAATCTTACATCTGAAATGTGTGACAATTAATGTAAACATAAGTTTCCCTAAGAAAATTTAAATAGAAATTAAAAATTAATAAAAATACAATTAAAATACTTACATGCTTATACGGCCTCTTCTGACCGTGCACCGTCCTCGGATGCACTGGTGATCTCTTCTTCAGGAGAACGGCATCTTGCTCGCAATAGTCATCAATATGTGGTTCGTGTGTTCTTGAAGAAGCAGAAGGATCAGTACACGCAGTTAAAGGCTCACCAATTTCATCGGGGTATTCGTCATCGCAATCTGTATAAAAGTAATTCTGTTAGTTAATCACGACGACATTTCGTTAGTGCCTAGTCTATCATACATCACGCATCCAAGGCCTTCATACAAAATCGCACTATCACAATATTAGTAAACACTTCACTTTTAAAAACCACCGAATTAAAATAAAACAAAACGTACTCACAGTATGCGGCCTCAACACCAACCACTTGTCTTGTCAACGTCCGAGCAACAACAGAGCGCGTGGCACACTGAGGCCCTTCTTTTAAAGAAGGCGGGTGGGGATCGAAACCACCCACTATGATTTCTGCTTATATCTATTTATTTATTAAGCTTACAACATCACACACAGTACAAAATCTACTAATTATTTTAGGAAATCTTACATCTGAAATGTGTGACAATTAATGTAAACATACGTTTCACAAAAAATTATAGAGAAATTTTAAATTTAAAACAAAAAGACAGTTACAATACTTATATATAGGGAAATAACACATAAGAAACAGCTTTTGACGGCTACCCTCAATATGAGTGCGAGGCGGCGGCGTCCTAATTGGCAAATTATTCTAAAATTAACGGTTGTTTACGAAGCTTATTTGTGAGCGATATCCTATCCCACTTCTGATTTTAGCAACCAGAAGTTATAATCAAATAAAAAAAACTATTCGAAATAAGCTACGAAGTGATTTAACCAAAAATAACTTCATTAAAGAACAAATCACGGTATTCTCGAAATCACACTATATCTACCTTAAAATTTACTAATACAATCAAAACAACACGACTTTGGGTATTTTAAAAACAACCGTTAACCTTAAAATAATTACACAAAAATTACCGAATAAAATAACACAAAACGTACTCACAGTATGCGGCCTCGACACCAACCACATTTCTTGTCAACGTCCGAGCAACACCAGAGCCCTCGGCAATATCGGGCCTATCTTTTATATAAGGCGGGTGGGGATTGAAACCCCTCTCTATAATTTCTGCTTATATTTTTTTATTTATTTCGTTATTAAGCTTACAACATCACACACAGTACAAAATCTACTAAATATTATACAAAATCTTACATCTTAAATGTGTGACAATTAATGTAAACATACGTTTCACAAAAAATTAAAGAGAAATTTTAAATTAAAAAAAGACAATTAAAATCCTTATATATAGGGTAATAACACATAAGAAACAGCTTTTGACGGCTACCCTCAATATGAGTGCGAGGCGGCGGCGTCCTAATTGGCAAATTATTCTAAAATTAACGGTTGTTTACGAAGCTTGTTTGTGAGCGATATCCTATCCCACTTCTGATTTTAGCAACCAGAAGTTATAATCAAATAAAAAAAACTATTCGAAATAAGCTACGAAGTGATTTAACCAAAAATAACTTCATTAAAGAACAAATCACGGTATTCTCGAAATCACACTATATCTACCTTAAAATTTACTAATACAATCAAAACAACACGACTTTGGGTATTTTAAAAACAACCGTTAACCTTAAAATAATTACACAAAAATTACCGAATAAAATAACACAAAACGTACTCACAGTATGCGGCCTCGACACCAACCACATTTCTTGTCAACGTCCGAGCAACACCAGAGCCCTCGGCAATATCGGGCCTATCTTTTATATAAGGCGGGTGGGGATTGAAACCCCTCTCTATAATTTCTGCTTATATTTTTTTATTTATTTCGTTATTAAGCTTACAACATCACACACAGTACAAAATCTACTAAATATTATACAAAATCTTACATCTTAAATGTGTGACAATTAATGTAAACATACGTTTCACAAAAAATTAAAGAGAAATTTTAAATTAAAAAAAGACAATTAAAATCCTTATATATAGGGTAATAACACATAAGAAACAGCTTTTGACGGCTACCCTCAATATGAGAACGAGGCGGCGGCGTCCTAATTGGCAAATTATTCTAAAATTAACGGTTGTTTACGAAGCTTGTTTGTGAGCGATATCCTATCCCACTTCTGATTTTAGCAACCAGAAGTTATAATCAAATAAAAAAAACTATTCGAAATAAGCTACGAAGTGATTTAACCAAAAATAACTTCATTAAAGAACAAATCACGGTATTCTCGAAATCACACTATATCTACCATAAAATTTACTTGTACAATCAAAACAACACGACTTTGGGTATTTTAAAAACAACCGTTAACCTTAAAATAATTACACAAAAATTACCGAATAAAAGTAACACAAAACGTACTCACAGTATGCGGCCTCGACACCAACCACTTTTCTTGTCAACGTCCGAGCAACACCAGAGCCCGTGGAACACTGAGGCCTTTCTTTTAAAGAAGGCGGGTGGGGATCAAAAGCACCCACTATGATTTCTGCTTAAATTTATTTATTTATTTAGTTATTAAGCTTACATCACACACAGTACAAAATCTACTAAATATTTTACAAAATATTACATCTTAAATGTGTGACAATTAATGTAAACATACGTTTCACAAAAAAATCAAAGAGAAATTTTAAATTAAAAAAAAAAGACAATTAAAATCCTTATATATAGGGAAATAACACATAAGAAACAGCTTTTGACGGCTACCCTCAATATGAGAACGAGGCGGCGGCGTCCTAATTGGCAAATTATTCTAAAATTAACGGTTGTTTACGAAGCTTGTTTGTGAGCGATATCCTATCCCACTTCTGATTTTAGCAACCAGAAGTTATAATCAAATAAAAAAAACTATTCGAAATAAGCTACGAAGTGATTTAACCAAAAATAACTTCATTAAAGAACAAATCACGGTATTCTCGAAATCACACTATATCTACCATAAAATTTACTTGTACAATCAAAACAACACGACTTTGGGTATTTTAAAAACAACCGTTAACCTTAAAATAATTACACAAAAATTACCGAATAAAAGTAACCCAAAACGTACTCACAGTATGCGGCCTCGACACCAACCACTTTTCTTGTCAACGTCCGAGCAACACCAGAGCCCGTGGAACACTGAGGCCTTTCTTTTAAAGAAGGCGGGTGGGGATCGAAAGCACCCACTATGATTTCTGCTTAAATTTATTTATTTATTTAGTTATTAAGCTTACATCACACAGTACAAAATCTTACATCTAAAATGTGTGACCATTAATGTAAACATACGTTTCACAAAAAAATTAAAGAGAAATTTAAAATTAAAAAAAAGACAGTTAAAATACTTATATATAGGTAAATAACACATAAGAAACAGCTTTTGACGGCTGCCCTCAATATGAGAGCGAGGCGGCGGCGTCCTAATTGGCAAATTATTCTAAAATTAACGGTTGGTTACGAAGCTTATTTGTGAGTGATATCCTATCCCACTTCTGATTTTAGCAACCAGAAGTTATAATCAAATAAAAAAAACTATTCGAAATAAGCTACGAAGTGATTTAACCAAAAATAACTTCATTAAAGAACAAATCACGGTATTCTCGAAATCACACTATATCTACCATAAAATTTACTTGTACAATCAAAACAACACGACTTTGGGTATTTTAAAAACAACCGTTAACCTTAAAATAATTACACAAAAATAACCGAATAAAAGTAACCCAAAACGTACTCACAGTATGCGGCCTCGACACCAACCACTTTTCTTGTCAACGTCCGAGCAACACCAGAGCCCGTGGAACACTGAGGCCTTTCTTTTAAAGAAGGCGGGTGGGGATCGAAAGCACCCACTATGATTTCTGCTTAAATTTATTTATTTATTTAGTTATTAAGCTTACATCACACAGTACAAAATCTTACTTCTAAAATGTGTGACAATTAATGTAAACATACGTTTCACAAAAAATTAAAGAGAAATTTTAAATTTAAAAAAAAAGACAGTTACAATACTTATATATAGGGAAATAACACATAAAAAACAGCTTTTGACGGCTACCCTCAATATGAGTGCGAGGCGGCGGCGTCCTAATTGGCAAATTATTCTAAAATTAACGGTTGTTTACGAAGCTTATTTGTGAGCGATATCCTATCCCACTTCTGATTTTAGCAACCAGAAGTTATAATCAAATAAAAAAAACTATTCGAAATAAGCTACGAAGTGATTTAACCAAAAATAACTTCATTAAAGAACAAATCACGGTATTCTCGAAATCACACTATATCTACCTTAAAATTTACTTATACAATCAAAACAACACGACTTTGGGTATTTTAAAAACAACCGTTAACCTTAAAATAATTACACAAAAATTACCGAATAAAATAACACAAAACGTACTCACAGTATGCGGCCTCGACACCAACCACTTTTCTTGTCAACGTCTGAGCAACAACAGAGCCCTCGGCAATATGGGGCCTATCTTTTATATAAGGCGGGTGGGGATTGAAACCCCCCTCTATGATTTCTGCATATATTTTTTTATTTATTTCGTAATTAAGCTTACAACATCACACACAGTACAAAATCTACTAAATATTTTATAAAATCTTACATCTAAAATGTGTGACAATTAATGTAAACATACGTTTCACAAAAAATTATAGAGAAATTTTAAATTTAAAACAAAAAGACAGTTACAATACTTATATATAGGGAAATAACACATAAGAAACAGCTTTTGACGGCTACCCTCAATATGAGTGCGAGGCGGCGGCGTCCTAATTGGCAAATTATTCTAAAATTAACGGTTGTTTACGAAGCTTATTTGTGAGCGATATCCTATCCCACTTCTGATTTTAGCAACCAGAAGTTATAATCAAATAAAAAAAACTATTCGAAATAAGCTACGAAGTGATTTAACCAAAAATAACTTCATTAAAGAACAAATCACGGTATTCTCGAAATCACACTATATCTACCTTAAAATTTACTAATACAATCAAAACAACACGACTTTGGGTATTTTAAAAACAACCGTTAACCTTAAAATAATTACACAAAAATTACCGAATAAAATAACACAAAACGTACTCACAGTATGCGGCCTCGACACCAACCACATTTCTTGTCAACGTCCGAGCAACACCAGAGCCCTCGGCAATATCGGGCCTATCTTTTATATAAGGCGGGTGGGGATTGAAACCCCTCTCTATAATTTCTGCTTATATTTTTTTATTTATTTCGTTATTAAGCTTACAACATCACACACAGTACAAAATCTACTAAATATTATACATAATCTTACATCTTAAATGTGTGACAATTAATGTAAACATACGTTTCACAAAAAATTAAAGAGAAATTTTAAATTAAAAAAAGACAATTAAAATCCTTATATATAGGGTAATAACACATAAGAAACAGCTTTTGACGGCTACCCTCAATATGAGTGCGAGGCGGCGGCGTCCTAATTGGCAAATTATTCTAAAATTAACGGTTGTTTACGAAGCTTGTTTGTGAGCGATATCCTATCCCACTTCTGATTTTAGCAACCAGAAGTTATAATCAAATAAAAAAAACTATTCGAAATAAGCTACGAAGTGATTTAACCAAAAATAACTTCATTAAAGAACAAATCACGGTATTCTCGAAATCACACTATATCTACCATAAAATTTACTTGTACAATCAAAACAACACGACTTTGGGTATTTTAAAAACAACCGTTAACCTTAAAATAATTACACAAAAATTACCGAATAAAAGTAACACAAAACGTACTCACAGTATGCGGCCTCGACACCAACCACTTTTCTTGTCAACGTCCGAGCAACACCAGAGCCCGTGGAACACTGAGGCCTTTCTTTTAAAGAAGGCGGGTGGGGATCAAAAGCACCCACTATGATTTCTGCTTAAATTTATTTATTTATTTAGTTATTAAGCTTACATCACACACAGTACAAAATCTACTAAATATTTTACAAAATATTACATCTTAAATGTGTGACAATTAATGTAAACATACGTTTCACAAAAAAATCAAAGAGAAATTTTAAATTTAAAAAAAAAGACAATTAAAATCCTTATATATAGGGAAATAACACATAAGAAACAGCTTTTGACGGCTACCCTCAATATGAGAACGAGGCGGCGGCGTCCTAATTGGCAAATTATTCTAAAATTAACGGTTGTTTACGAAGCTTGTTTGTGAGCGATATCCTATCCCACTTCTGATTTTAGCAACCAGAAGTTATAATCAAATAAAAAAAACTATTCGAAATAAGCTACGAAGTGATTTAACCAAAAATAACTTCATTAAAGAACAAATCACGGTATTCTCGAAATCACACTATATCTACCATAAAATTTACTTGTACAATCAAAACAACACGACTTTGGGTATTTTAAAAACAACCGTTAACCTTAAAATAATTACACAAAAATTACCGAATAAAAGTGACACAAAACGTACTCACAGTATGCGGCCTCGACACCAACCACATTTCTTGTCAACGTCCGAGCAACACCAGAGCCCTCGGCAATATCGGGCCTATCTTTTATATAAGGCGGGTGGGGATTGAAACCCCCCTCTATGATTTCTGCTTATATTTTTTTATTTATTTCGTTATTAAGCTTACAACATCACACACAGTACAAAATCTACTAAATATTTTACAAAATCTTACATCTAAAATGTGTGACAATTAATGTAAACATACGTTTCACAAAAAATTAAAGAGAAATTTTAAATTTTAAATTTAAAAAAAAAGACAGTTACAATACTTATATATAGGGAAATAACACATAAGAAACAGCTTTTGACGGCTACCCTCAATATGAGTGCGAGGCGGCGGCGTCCTAATTGGCAAATTATTCTAAAATTAACGGTTGTTTACGAAGCTTATTTGTGAGCGATATCCTATCCCACTTCTGATTTTAGCAACCAGAAGTTATAATCAAATAAAAAAAACTATTCGAAATAAGCTACGAAGTGATTTAACCAAAAATAACTTCATTAAAGAACAAATCACGGTATTCTCGAAATCACACTATATCTACCATAAAATTTACTTGTACAATCAAAACAACACGACTTTGGGTATTTTAAAAACAACCGTTAACCTTAAAATAATTACACAAAAATTACCGAATAAAAGTAACCCAAAACGTACTCACAGTATGCGGCCTCGACACCAACCACTTTTCTTGTCAACGTCCGAGCAACACCAGAGCCCGTGGAACACTGAGGCCTTTCTTTTAAAGAAGGCGGGTGGGGATCGAAAGCACCCACTATGATTTCTGCTTAAATTTATTTATTTATTTAGTTATTAAGCTTACATCACACAGTACAAAATCTTACATCTAAAATGTGTGACCATTAATGTAAACATACGTTTCACAAAAAAATTAAAGAGAAATTTAAAATTAAAAAAAAGACAGTTAAAATACTTATATATAGGTAAATAACACATAAGAAACAGCTTTTGACGGCTGCCCTCAATATGAGAGCGAGGCGGCGGCGTCCTAATTGGCAAATTATTCTAAAATTAACGGTTGGTTACGAAGCTTATTTGTGAGTGATATCCTATCCCACTTCTGATTTTAGCAACCAGAAGTTATAATCAAATAAAAAAAACTATTCGAAATAAGCTACGAAGTGATTTAACCAAAAATAACTTCATTAAAGAACAAATCACGGTATTCTCGAAATCACACTATATCTACCATAAAATTTACTTGTACAATCAAAACAACACGACTTTGGGTATTTTAAAAACAACCGTTAACCTTAAAATAATTACACAAAAATAACCGAATAAAAGTAACCCAAAACGTACTCACAGTATGCGGCCTCGACACCAACCACTTTTCTTGTCAACGTCCGAGCAACACCAGAGCCCGTGGAACACTGAGGCCTTTCTTTTAAAGAAGGCGGGTGGGGATCGAAAGCACCCACTATGATTTCTGCTTAAATTTATTTATTTATTTAGTTATTAAGCTTACATCACACAGTACAAAATCTTACTTCTAAAATGTGTGACAATTAATGTAAACATACGTTTCACAAAAAATTAAAGAGAAATTTTAAATTTAAAAAAAAAGACAGTTACAATACTTATATATAGGGAAATAACACATAAAAAACAGCTTTTGACGGCTACCCTCAATATGAGTGCGAGGCGGCGGCGTCCTAATTGGCAAATTATTCTAAAATTAACGGTTGTTTACGAAGCTTATTTGTGAGCGATATCCTATCCCACTTCTGATTTTAGCAACCAGAAGTTATAATCAAATAAAAAAAACTATTCGAAATAAGCTACGAAGTGATTTAACCAAAAATAACTTCATTAAAGAACAAATCACGGTATTCTCGAAATCACACTATATCTACCTTAAAATTTACTTATACAATCAAAACAACACGACTTTGGGTATTTTAAAAACAACCGTTAACCTTAAAATAATTACACAAAAATTACCGAATAAAATAACACAAAACGTACTCACAGTATGCGGCCTCGACACCAACCACTTTTCTTGTCAACGTCTGAGCAACAACAGAGCCCTCGGCAATATGGGGCCTATCTTTTATATAAGGCGGGTGGGGATTGAAACCCCCCTCTATGATTTCTGCATATATTTTTTTATTTATTTCGTAATTAAGCTTACAACATCACACACAGTACAAAATCTACTAAATATTTTATAAAATCTTACATCTAAAATGTGTGACAATTAATGTAAACATACGTTTCACAAAAAATTATAGAGAAATTTTAAATTTAAAACAAAAAGACAGTTACAATACTTATATATAGGGAAATAACACATAAGAAACAGCTTTTGACGGCTACCCTCAATATGAGTGCGAGGCGGCGGCGTCCTAATTGGCAAATTATTCTAAAATTAACGGTTGTTTACGAAGCTTATTTGTGAGCGATATCCTATCCCACTTCTGATTTTAGCAACCAGGAGTTATAATCAAATAAAAAAAACTATTCGAAATAAGCTACGAAGTGATTTAACCAAAAATAACTTCATTAAAGAACAAATCACGGTATTCTCGAAATCACACTATATCTACCTTAAAATTTACTAATACAATCAAAACAACACGACTTTGGGTATTTTAAAAACAACCGTTAACCTTAAAATAATTACACAAAAATTACCGAATAAAATAACACAAAACGTACTCACAGTATGCGGCCTCGACACCAACCACATTTCTTGTCAACGTCCGAGCAACACCAGAGCCCTCGGCAATATCGGGCCTATCTTTTATATAAGGCGGGTGGGGATTGAAACCCCTCTCTATAATTTCTGCTTATATTTTTTTATTTATTTCGTTATTAAGCTTACAACATCACACACAGTACAAAATCTACTAAATATTATACATAATCTTACATCTTAAATGTGTGACAATTAATGTAAACATACGTTTCACAAAAAATTAAAGAGAAATTTTAAATTAAAAAAAGACAATTAAAATCCTTATATATAGGGTAATAACACATAAGAAACAGCTTTTGACGGCTACCCTCAATATGAGTGCGAGGCGGCGGCGTCCTAATTGGCAAATTATTCTAAAATTAACGGTTGTTTACGAAGCTTGTTTGTGAGCGATATCCTATCCCACTTCTGATTTTAGCAACCAGAAGTTATAATCAAATAAAAAAAACTATTCGAAATAAGCTACGAAGTGATTTAACCAAAAATAACTTCATTAAAGAACAAATCACGGTATTCTCGAAATCACACTATATCTACCATAAAATTTACTTGTACAATCAAAACAACACGACTTTGGGTATTTTAAAAACAACCGTTAACCTTAAAATAATTACACAAAAATTACCGAATAAAAGTAACACAAAACGTACTCACAGTATGCGGCCTCGACACCAACCACTTTTCTTGTCAACGTCCGAGCAACACCAGAGCCCGTGGAACACTGAGGCCTTTCTTTTAAAGAAGGCGGGTGGGGATCAAAAGCACCCACTATGATTTCTGCTTAAATTTATTTATTTATTTAGTTATTAAGCTTACATCACACACAGTACAAAATCTACTAAATATTTTACAAAATATTACATCTTAAATGTGTGACAATTAATGTAAACATACGTTTCACAAAAAAATCAAAGAGAAATTTTAAATTTAAAAAAAAAGACAATTAAAATCCTTATATATAGGGAAATAACACATAAGAAACAGCTTTTGACGGCTACCCTCAATATGAGAACGAGGCGGCGGCGTCCTAATTGGCAAATTATTCTAAAATTAACGGTTGTTTACGAAGCTTGTTTGTGAGCGATATCCTATCCCACTTCTGATTTTAGCAACCAGAAGTTATAATCAAATAAAAAAAACTATTCGAAATAAGCTACGAAGTGATTTAACCAAAAATAACTTCATTAAAGAACAAATCACGGTATTCTCAAAATCACACTATATCTACCATAAAATTTACTTGTACAATCAAAACAACACGACTTTGGGTATTTTAAAAACAACCGTTAACCTTAAAATAATTACACAAAAATTACCGAATAAAAGTGACACAAAACGTACTCACAGTATGCGGCCTCGACACCAACCACATTTCTTGTCAACGTCCGAGCAACACCAGAGCCCTCGGCAATATCGGGCCTATCTTTTATATAAGGCGGGTGGGGATTGAAACCCCCCTCTATGATTTCTGCTTATATTTTTTTATTTATTTCGTTATTAAGCTTACAACATCACACACAGTACAAAATCTACTAAATATTTTACAAAATCTTACATCTAAAATGTGTGACAATTAATGTAAACATACGTTTCACAAAAAATTAAAGAGAAATTTTAAATTTTAAATTTAAAAAAAAAAGACAGTTACAATACTTATATATAGGGAAATAACACATAAGAAACAGCTTTTGACGGCTACCCTCAATATGAGTGCGAGGCGGCGGCGTCCTAATTGGCAAATTATTCTAAAATTAACGGTTGTTTACGAAGCTTATTTGTGAGCGATATCCTATCCCACTTCTGATTTTAGCAACCAGAAGTTATAATCAAATAAAAAAAACTATTCGAAATAAGCTACGAAGTGATTTAACCAAAAATAACTTCATTAAAGAACAAATCACGGTATTCTCGAAATCACACTATATCTACCATAAAATTTACTTGTACAATCAAAACAACACGACTTTGGGTATTTTAAAAACAACCGTTAACCTTAAAATAATTACACAAAAATTACCGAATAAAAGTGACACAAAACGTACTCACAGTATGCGGCCTCGACACCAACCACTTTTCTTGTCAACGTCCGAGCAACACCAGAGCCCGTGGAACACTGAGGCCTTTCTTTTAAAGAAGGCGGGTGGGGATCAAAAGCACCCACTATGATTTCTGCTTAAATTTATTTATTTATTTAGTTATTAAGCTTACATCACACACAGTACAAAATCTACTAAATATTTTACAAAATATTACATCTTAAATGTGTGACAATTAATGTAAACATACGTTTCACAAAAAAATTAAAGAGAAATTTTAAATTTTAAATTAAAAAAAAAGACAATTAAAATCCTTATATATAGGGAAATAACACATAAGAAACAGCTTTTGACGGCTACCCTCAATATGAGAACGAGGCGGCGGCGTCCTAATTGGCAAATTATTCTAAAATTAACGGTTTTTTACGAAGCTTATTTGTGAGCGATATCCTATCCCACTTCTGATTTTAGCAACCAGAAGTTATAATCAAATAAAAAAAACTATTCGAAATAAGCTACGAAGTGATTTAACCAAAAATAACTTCATTAAAGAACAAATCACGGTATTCTCGAAATCACACTATATCTACCATAAAATTTACTTGTACAATCAAAACAACACGACTTTGGGTATTTTAAAAACAACCGTTAACCTTAAAATAATTATACAAAAATTACCGAATAAAAGTAACCCAAAACGTACTCACAGTATGCGGCCTCGACACCAACCACTTTTTTTTGTCAACGTCCGAGCAACACCAGAGCCCGTGGAACACTGAGGCCTTTCTTTTAAAGAAGGCGGGTGGGGATCGAAAGCACCCACTATGATTTCTGCTTAAATTTATTTATTTATTTAGTTATTAAGCTTACATCACACAGTACAAAATCTTACATCTAAAATGTGTGACCATTAATGTAAACATACGTTTCACAAAAAAATTAAAGAGAATTTAAAATTAAAAATTAAAAAAAAAAGACAGTTAAAATACTTATATATAGGTAAATAACACATAAGAAACAGCTTTTGACGGCTGCCCTCAATATGAGAGCGAGGCGGCGGCGTCCTAATTGGCAAATTATTCTAAAATTAACGGTTGTTTACGAAGCTTATTTGTGAGCGATATCCTATCCCACTTCTGATTTTAGCAACCAGAAGTTATAATCAAATAAAAAAAACTATTCGAAATAAGCTACGAAGTGATTTAACCAAAAATAACTTCATTAAAGAACAAATCACGGTATTCTGGAAATCACACTATATCTACCATAAAATTTACTTGTACAATCAAAACAACACGACTTTGGGTATTTTAAAAACAACCATTAACCTTAAAATAATTACACAAAAATTACCGAATAAAAGTGACACAAAACGTACTCACAGTATGCGGCCTCGACACCAACCACTTTTCTTGTCAACGTCCGAGCAACACCAGAGCCCGTGGAACACTGAGGCCTTTCTTTTAAAGAAGGCGGGTGGGGATCAAAAGCACCCACTATGATTTCTGCTTAAATTTATTTATTTATTTAGTTATTAAGCTTACATCACACACAGTACAAAATCTACTAAATATTTTACAAAATATTACATCTTAAATGTGTGACAATTAATGTAAACATACGTTTCACAAAAAAATTAAAGAGAAATTTTAAATTTTAAATAAAAAAAAAAAGACAATTAAAATCCTTATATATAGGGAAATAACACATAAGAAACAGCTTTTGACGGCTACCCTCAATATGAGAACGAGGCGGCGGCGTCCTAATTGGCAAATTATTCTAAAATTAACGGTTGTTTACGAAGCTTATTTGTGAGCGATATCCTATCCCACTTCTGATTTTAGCAACCAGAAGTAATAATCAAATAAAAAAAACTATTCGAAATAAGCTACGAAGTGATTTAACCAAAAATAACTTCATTAAAGAACAAATCACGGTATTCTCGAAATCACACTATATCTACCATAAAATTTACTTGTACAATCAAAACAACACGACTTTGGGTATTTTAAAAACAACCGTTAACCTTAAAATAATTACACAAAAATTACCGAATAAAAGTGACACAAAACGTACTCACAGTATGCGGCCTCGACACCAACCACTTTTCTTGTCAACGTCCGAGCAACACCAGAGCCCTCGGCAATATCGGGCCTATCTTTTATATAAGGCGGGTGGGGATTGAAACCCCCCTCTATGATTTCTGCTTATATTTTTTTATTTATTTCGTTATTAAGCTTACAACATCACACACAGTACAAAATCTACTAAATATTTTACAAAATCTTACATCTAAAATGTGTGACAATTAATGTAAACATACGTTTCACAAAAAATTAAAGAGAAATTTTAAATTTTAAATTTAAAAAAAAAGACAGTTACAATACTTATATATAGGGAAATAACACATAAGAAACAGCTTTTGACGGCTACCCTCAATATGAGTGCGAGGCGGCGGCGTCCTAATTGGCAAATTATTCTAAAATTAACGGTTGGTTACGAAGCTTATTTGTGAGCGATATCCTATCCCACTTCTGATTTTAGCAACCAAAAGTTATAATCAAATTAAAAAAAAACTATTCGAAATAAGCTACGAAGTGATTTAACCAAAAATAACTTCATTAAAGAACAAATCACGGTATTCTGGAAATCACACTATATCTACCATAAAATTTACTTGTACAATCAAAACAACACGACTTTGGGTATTTTAAAAACAACCGTTAACCTTAAAATAATTACACAAAAATTACCGAATAAAAGTGACACAAAACGTACTCACAGTATGCGGCCTCGACACCAACCACTTTTCTTGTCAACGTCCGAGCAACACCAGAGCCCGTGGAACACTGAGGCCTTTCTTTTAAAGAAGGCGGGTGGGGATCAAAAGCACCCACTATGATTTCTGCTTAAATTTATTTATTTATTTAGTTATTAAGCTTACATCACACACAGTACAAAATCTACTAAATATTTTACAAAATATTACATCTTAAATGTGTGACAATTAATGTAAACATACGTTTCACAAAAAAATTAAAGAGAAATTTTAAATTTTAAATAAAAAAAAAAGACAATTAAAATCCTTATATATAGGGAAATAACACATAAGAAACAGCTTTTGACGGCTACCCTCAATATGAGAACGAGGCGGCGGCGTCCTAATTGGCAAATTATTCTAAAATTAACGGTTGTTTACGAAGCTTATTTGTGAGCGATATCCTATCCCACTTCTGATTTTAGCAACCAGAAGTTATAATCAAATAAAAAAAACTATTCGAAATAAGCTACGAAGTGATTTAACCAAAAATAACTTCATTAAAGAACAAATCACGGTATTCTCGAAATCACACTATATCTACCATAAAATTTACTTGTACAATCAAAACAACACGACTTTGGGTATTTTAAAAACAACCGTTAACCTTAAAATAATTATACAAAAATTACCGAATAAAAGTAACACAAAACGTACTCACAGTATGCGGCCTCGACACCAACCACTTTTCTTGTCAACGTCCGAGCAACACCAGAGCCCGTGGAACACTGAGGCCTTTCTTTTAAAGAAGGCGGGTGGGGATCGAAAGCACCCACTATGATTTCTGCTTAAATTTATTTATTTATTTAGTTATTAAGCTTACATCACACAGTACAAAATCTTACATCTAAAATGTGTGACCATTAATGTAAACATACGTTTCACAAAAAAATTAAAGAGAAATTTCAAATTAAAAATTAAAAAAAAAAGACAGTTAAAATACTTATATATAGGTAAATAACACATAAGAAACAGCTTTTGACGGCTGCCGCCTGCCCTCAATATGAGAGCGAGGCGGCGGCGTCCTAATTGGCAAATTATTCTAAAATTAACGGTTGTTTACGAAGCTTATTTGTGAGCGATATCCTATCCCACTTCTGATTTTAGCAACCAGAAGTTATAATCAAATAAAAAAAACTATTCGAAATAAGCTACGAAGTGATTTAACCAAAAATAACTTCATTAAAGAACAAATCACGGTATTCTCGAAATCACACTATATCTACCTTAAAATTTACTTATACAATCAAAACAACACGACTTTGGGTATTTTAAAAACAACCGTTAACCTTAAAATAATTACACAAAAATTACCGAATAAAATAACACAAAACGTACTCACAGTATGCGGCCTCGACACCAACCACTTTTCTTGTCAACGTCTGAGCAACAACAGAGCCCTCGGCAATATGGGGCCTATCTTTTATATAAGGCGGGTGGGGATTGAAACCCCCCTCTATGATTTTTGCTTATATTTTTTTATTTATTTCGTTATTAAGCTTACAACATCACACACAGTACAAAATCTACTAAATATTTTACAAAATCTTACATCTAAAATGTGTGACAATTAATGTAAACATACGTTTCACAAAAAATTAAAGAGAAATTAAAAATTAAAAAAAAAAGACAGTTAAATACTTATATATAGGTAAATAACACATAAGAAACAGCTTTTGACGGCTGCCCTCAATATGAGAGCGAGGCGGCGGCGTCCTAATTGGCAAATTATTCTAAAATTTACGGTTGTTTACGAAGCTTATTTGTGAGCGATATCCTATCCCACTTCTGATTTTAGCAACCAGAAGTTATAATCAAATAAAAAAAACTATTCGAAATAAGCTACGAAGTGATTTAACCAAAAATAACTTCATTAAAGAACAAATCACGGTATTCTGGAAATCACACTATATCTACCATAAAATTTACTTGTTCAATCAAAACAACACGACTTTGGGTATTTTAAAAACAACCGTTAACCTTAAAATAATTACACAAAAATTACCGAATAAAAGTGACACAAAACGTACTCACAGTATGCGGCCTCGACACCAACCACTTTTCTTGTCAACGTCCGAGCAACACCAGAGCCCGTGGAACACTGAGGCCTTTCTTTTAAAGAAGGCGGGTGGGGATCAAAAGCACCCACTATGATTTCTGCTTAAATTTATTTATTTATTTAGTTATTAAGCTTACATCACACACAGTACAAAATCTACTAAATATTTTACAAAATATTACATCTTAAATGTGTGACAATTAATGTAAACATACGTTTCACAAAAAAATTAAAGAGAAATTTTAAATTTTAAATAAAAAAAAAAGACAATTAAAATCCTTATATATAGGGAAATAACACATAAGAAACAGCTTTTGACGGCTGCCCTCAATATGAGAGCGAGGCGGCGGCGTCCTAATTGGCAAATTATTCTAAAATTTACGGTTGTTTACGAAGCTTATTTGTGAGCGATATCCTATCCCACTTCTGATTTTAGCAACCAGAAGTTATAATCAAATAAAAAAAACTATTCGAAATAAGCTACGAAGTGATTTAACCAAAAATAACTTCATTAAAGAACAAATCACGGTATTCTCGAAATCACACTATATCTACCATAAAATTTACTTGTACAATCAAAACAACACGACTTTGGGTATTTTAAAAACAACCGTTAACCTTAAAATAATTACACAAAAATTACCGAATAAAAGTAACCCAAAACGTACTCACAGTATGCGGCCTCGACACCAACCACTTTTCTTGTCAACGTCCGAGCAACACCAGAGCCCGTGGAACACTGAGGCCTTTCTTTTAAAGAAGGCGGGTGGGGATCGAAAGCACCCACTATGATTTCTGCTTAAATTTATTTATTTATTTAGTTATTAAGCTTACATCACACAGTACAAAATCTTACATCTAAAATGTGTGACCATTAATGTAAACATACGTTTCACAAAAAAATTAAAGAGAATTTAAAATTAAAAATAAAAAAAAAAAGACAGTTAAAATACTTATATATAGGTAAATAACACATAAGAAACAGCTTTTGACGGCTGCCCTCAATATGAGAGCGAGGCGGCGGCGTCCTAATTGGCAAATTATTCTAAAATTAACGGTTGTTTACGAAGCTTATTTGTGAGCGATATCCTATCCCACTTCTGATTTTAGCAACCAGAAGTTATAATCAAATAAAAAAAACTATTCGAAATAAGCTACGAAGTGATTTAACCAAAAATAACTTCATTAAAGAACAAATCACGGTATTCTGGAAATCACACTATATCTACCATAAAATTTACTTGTACAATCAAAACAACACGACTTTGGGTATTTTAAAAACAACCATTAACCTTAAAATAATTACACAAAAATTACCGAATAAAAGTGACACAAAACGTACTCACAGTATGCGGCCTCGACACCAACCACTTTTCTTGTCAACGTCCGAGCAACACCAGAGCCCGTGGAACACTGAGGCCTTTCTTTTAAAGAAGGCGGGTGGGGATCAAAAGCACCCACTATGATTTCAGCTTAAATTTATTTATTTATTTAGTTATTAAGCTTACATCACACACAGTACAAAATCTACTAAATATTTTACAAAATATTACATCTTAAATGTGTGACAATTAATGTAAACATACGTTTCACAAAAAAATTAAAGAGAAATTTTAAATTTTAAATAAAAAAAAAAGACAATTAAAATCCTTATATATAGGGAAATAACACATAAGAAACAGCTTTTGACGGCTACCCTCAATATGAGAACGAGGCGGCGGCGTCCTAATTGGCAAATTATTCTAAAATTAACGGTTGTTTACGAAGCTTGTTTGTGAGCGATATCCTATCCCACTTCTGATTTTAGCAACCAGAAGTTATAATCAAATAAAAAAAACTATTCGAAATAAGCTACGAAGTGATTTAACCAAAAATAACTTCATTAAAGAACAAATCACGGTATTCTCGAAATCACACTATATCTACCATAAAATTTACTTGTACAATCAAAACAACACGACTTTGGGTATTTTAAAAACAACCGTTAACCTTAAAATAATTACACAAAAATTACCGAATAAAAGTGACACAAAACGTACTCACAGTATGCGGCCTCGACACCAACCACATTTCTTGTCAACGTCCGAGCAACACCAGAGCCCTCGGCAATATCGGGCCTATCTTTTATATAAGGCGGGTGGGGATTGAAACCCCCCTCTATGATTTCTGCTTATATTTTTTTATTTATTTCGTTATTAAGCTTACAACATCACACACAGTACAAAATCTACTAAATATTTTACAAAATCTTACATCTAAAATGTGTGACAATTAATGTAAACATACGTTTCACAAAAAATTAAAGAGAAATTTTAAATTTTAAATTTAAAAAAAAAGACAGTTACAATACTTATATATAGGGAAATAACACATAAGAAACAGCTTTTGACGGCTACCCTCAATATGAGTGCGAGGCGGCGGCGTCCTAATTGGCAAATTATTCTAAAATTAACGGTTGTTTACGAAGCTTATTTGTGAGCGATATCCTATCCCACTTCTGATTTTAGCAACCAGAAGTTATAATCAAATAAAAAAAACTATTCGAAATAAGCTACGAAGTGATTTAACCAAAAATAACTTCATTAAAGAACAAATCACGGTATTCTCGAAATCACACTATATCTACCATAAAATTTACTTGTACAATCAAAACAACACGACTTTGGGTATTTTAAAAACAACCGTTAACCTTAAAATAATTACACAAAAATTACCGAATAAAAGTAACCCAAAACGTACTCACAGTATGCGGCCTCGACACCAACCACTTTTCTTGTCAACGTCCGAGCAACACCAGAGCCCGTGGAACACTGAGGCCTTTCTTTTAAAGAAGGCGGGTGGGGATCGAAAGCACCCACTATGATTTCTGCTTAAATTTATTTATTTATTTAGTTATTAAGCTTACATCACACAGTACAAAATCTTACATCTAAAATGTGTGACCATTAATGTAAACATACGTTTCACAAAAAAATTAAAGAGAAATTTAAAATTAAAAAAAAGACAGTTAAAATACTTATATATAGGTAAATAACACATAAGAAACAGCTTTTGACGGCTGCCCTCAATATGAGAGTGAGGCGGCGGCGTCCTAATTGGCAAATTATTCTAAAATTAACGGTTGGTTACGAAGCTTATTTGTGAGTGATATCCTATCCCACTTCTGATTTTAGCAACCAGAAGTTATAATCAAATAAAAAAAACTATTCGAAATAAGCTACGAAGTGATTTAACCAAAAATAACTTCATTAAAGAACAAATCACGGTATTCTCGAAATCACACTATATCTACCATAAAATTTACTTGTACAATCAAAACAACACGACTTTGGGTATTTTAAAAACAACCGTTAACCTTAAAATAATTACACAAAAATTACCGAATAAAAGTGACACAAAACGTACTCACAGTATGCGGCCTCGACACCAACCACATTTCTTGTCAACGTCCGAGCAACACCAGAGCCCTCGGCAATATCGGGCCTATCTTTTATATAAGGCGGGTGGGGATTGAAACCCCCCTCTATGATTTCTGCTTATATTTTTTTATTTATTTCGTTATTAAGCTTACAACATCACACACAGTACAAAATCTACTAAATATTTTACAAAATCTTACATCTAAAATGTGTGACAATTAATGTAAACATACGTTTCACAAAAAATTAAAGAGAAATTTTAAATTTTAAATTTAAAAAAAAAGACAGTTACAATACTTATATATAGGGAAATAACACATAAGAAACAGCTTTTGACGGCTACCCTCAATATGAGTGCGAGGCGGCGGCGTCCTAATTGGCAAATTATTCTAAAATTAACGGTTGTTTACGAAGCTTATTTGTGAGCGATATCCTATCCCACTTCTGATTTTAGCAACCAGAAGTTATAATCAAATAAAAAAAACTATTCGAAATAAGCTACGAAGTGATTTAACCAAAAATAACTTCATTAAAGAACAAATCACGGTATTCTCGAAATCACACTATATCTACCATAAAATTTACTTGTACAATCAAAACAACACGACTTTGGGTATTTTAAAAACAACCGTTAACCTTAAAATAATTACACAAAAATTACCGAATAAAAGTAACCCAAAACGTACTCACAGTATGCGGCCTCGACACCAACCACTTTTCTTGTCAACGTCCGAGCAACACCAGAGCCCGTGGAACACTGAGGCCTTTCTTTTAAAGAAGGCGGGTGGGGATCGAAAGCACCCACTATGATTTCTGCTTAAATTTATTTATTTATTTAGTTATTAAGCTTACATCACACAGTACAAAATCTTACATCTAAAATGTGTGACCATTAATGTAAACATACGTTTCACAAAAAAATTAAAGAGAAATTTAAAATTAAAAAAAAGACAGTTAAAATACTTATATATAGGTAAATAACACATAAGAAACAGCTTTTGACGGCTGCCCTCAATATGAGAGTGAGGCGGCGGCGTCCTAATTGGCAAATTATTCTAAAATTAACGGTTGGTTACGAAGCTTATTTGTGAGTGATATCCTATCCCACTTCTGATTTTAGCAACCAGAAGTTATAATCAAATAAAAAAAACTATTCGAAATAAGCTACGAAGTGATTTAACCAAAAATAACTTCATTAAAGAACAAATCACGGTATTCTCGAAATCACACTATATCTACCATAAAATTTACTTGTACAATCAAAACAACACGACTTTGGGTATTTTAAAAACAACCGTTAACCTTAAAATAATTACACAAAAATAACCGAATAAAAGTAACCCAAAACGTACTCACAGTATGCGGCCTCGACACCAACCACTTTTCTTGTCAACGTCCGAGCAACACCAGAGCCCGTGGAACACTGAGGCCTTTCTTTTAAAGAAGGCGGGTGGGGATCGAAAGCACCCACTATGATTTCTGCTTAAATTTATTTATTTATTTAGTTATTAAGCTTACATCACACAGTACAAAATCTTACTTCTAAAATGTGTGACAATTAATGTAAACATACGTTTCACAAAAAATTAAAGAGAAATTTTAAATTTAAAAAAAAAGACAGTTACAATACTTATATATAGGGAAATAACACATAAAAAACAGCTTTTGACGGCTACCCTCAATATGAGTGCGAGGCGGCGGCGTCCTAATTGGCAAATTATTCTAAAATTAACGGTTGTTTACGAAGCTTATTTGTGAGCGATATCCTATCCCACTTCTGATTTTAGCAACCAGAAGTTATAATCAAATAAAAAAAACTATTCGAAATAAGCTACGAAGTGATTTAACCAAAAATAACTTCATTAAAGAACAAATCACGGTATTCTCGAAATCACACTATATCTACCTTAAAATTTACTTATACAATCAAAACAACACGACTTTGGGTATTTTAAAAACAACCGTTAACCTTAAAATAATTACACAAAAATTACCGAATAAAATAACACAAAACGTACTCACAGTATGCGGCCTCGACACCAACCACTTTTCTTGTCAACGTCTGAGCAACAACAGAGCCCTCGGCAATATGGGGCCTATCTTTTATATAAGGCGGGTGGGGATTGAAACCCCCCTCTATGATTTCTGCTTATATTTTTTTATTTATTTCGTTATTAAGCTTACAACATCACACACAGTACAAAATCTACTAAATATTTTACAAAATCTTACATCTAAAATGTGTGACAATTAATGTAAACATACGTTTCACAAAAAATTAAAGAGAAATTAAAAATTAAAAAAAAAAGACAGTTAAATACTTATATATAGGTAAATAACACATAAGAAACAGCTTTTGACGGCTGCCCTCAATATGAGAGCGAGGCGGCGGCGTCCTAATTGGCAAATTATTCTAAAATTTACGGTTGTTTACGAAGCTTATTTGTGAGCGATATCCTATCCCACTTCTGATTTTAGCAACCAGAAGTTATAATCAAATAAAAAAAACTATTCGAAATAAGCTACGAAGTGATTTAACCAAAAATAACTTCATTAAAGAACAAATCACGGTATTCTGGAAATCACACTATATCTACCATAAAATTTACTTGTTCAATCAAAACAACACGACTTTGGGTATTTTAAAAACAACCGTTAACCTTAAAATAATTACACAAAAATTACCGAATAAAAGTGACACAAAACGTACTCACAGTATGCGGCCTCGACACCAACCACTTTTCTTGTCAACGTCCGAGCAACACCAGAGCCCGTGGAACACTGAGGCCTTTCTTTTAAAGAAGGCGGGTGGGGATCAAAAGCACCCACTATGATTTCTGCTTAAATTTATTTATTTATTTAGTTATTAAGCTTACATCACACACAGTACAAAATCTACTAAATATTTTACAAAATATTACATCTTAAATGTGTGACAATTAATGTAAACATACGTTTCACAAAAAAATTAAAGAGAAATTTTAAATTTTAAATAAAAAAAAAAGACAATTAAAATCCTTATATATAGGGAAATAACACATAAGAAACAGCTTTTGACGGCTACCCTCAATATGAGAACGAGGCGGCGGCGTCCTAATTGGCAAATTATTCTAAAATTAACGGTTGTTTACGAAGCTTATTTGTGAGCGATATCCTATCCCACTTCTGATTTTAGCAACCAGAAGTTATAATCAAATAAAAAAAACTATTCGAAATAAGCTACGAAGTGATTTAACCAAAAATAACTTCATTAAAGAACAAATCACGGTATTCTGGAAATCACACTATATCTACCATAAAATTTACTTGTACAATCAAAACAACACGACTTTGGGTATTTTAAAAACAACCGTTAACCTTAAAATAATTATACAAAAATTACCGAATAAAAGTAACCCAAAACGTACTCACAGTATGCGGCCTCGACACCAACCACTTTTCTTGTCAACGTCCGAGCAACACCAGAGCCCGTGGAACACTGAGGCCTTTCTTTTAAAGAAGGCGGGTGGGGATCGAAAGCACCCACTATGATTTCTGCTTAAATTTATTTATTTAGTTATTAAGCTTACATCACACAGTACAAAATCTTACATCTAAAATGTGTGACCATTAATGTAAACATACGTTTCACAAAAAAATTAAAGAGAAATTTCAAATTAAAAATTAAAAAAAAAAGACAGTTAAAATACTTATATATAGGTAAATAACACATAAGAAACAGCTTTTGACGGCTGCCCTCAATATGAGAGCGAGGCGGCGGCGTCCTAATTGGCAAATTATTCTAAAATTAACGGTTGTTTACGAAGCTTATTTGTGAGCGATATCCTATCCCACTTCTGATTTTAGCAACCAGAAGTTATAATCAAATAAAAAAAACTATTCGAAATAAGCTACGAAGTGATTTAACCAAAAATAACTTCATTAAAGAACAAATCACGGTATTCTCGAAATCACACTATATCTACCTTAAAATTTACTTATACAATCAAAACAACACGACTTTGGGTATTTTAAAAACAACCGTTAACCTTAAAATAATTACACAAAAATTACCGAATAAAATAACACAAAACGTACTCACAGTATGCGGCCTCGACACCAACCACTTTTCTTGTCAACGTCTGAGCAACAACAGAGCCCTCGGCAATATGGGGCCTATCTTTTATATAAGGCGGGTGGGGATTGAAACCCCCCTCTATGATTTCTGCTTATATTTTTTTATTTATTTCGTTATTAAGCTTACAACATCACACACAGTACAAAATCTACTAAATATTTTACAAAATCTTACATCTAAAATGTGTGACAATTAATGTAAACATACGTTTCACAAAAAATTAAAGAGAAATTTTAAATTTAAAACAAAAAGAAAGTTACAATACTTATATATAGGGAAATAACACATAAGAAACAGCTTTTGACGGCTACCCTCAATATGAGTGCGAGGCGGCGGCGTCCTAATTGGCAAATTATTCTAAAATTAACGGTTGTTTACGAAGCTTATTTGTGAGCGATATCCTATCCCACTTCTGATTTTAGCAACCAGAAGTTATAATCAAATAAAAAAAACTATTCGAAATAAGCTACGAAGTGATTTAACCAAAAATAACTTCATTAAAGAACAAATCACGGTATTCTCGAAATCACACTATATCTACCTTAAAATTTACTTGTACAATCAAAACAACACGACTTTGGGTATTTTAAAAACAACCGTTAACCTTAAAATAATTATACAAAAATTACCGAATAAAAGTAACCCAAAACGTACTCACAGTATGCGGCCTCGACACCAACCACTTTTCTTGTCAACGTCCGAGCAACACCAGAGCCCGTGGAACACTGAGGCCTTTCTTTTAAAGAAGGCGGGTGGGGATCGAAAGCACCCACTATGATTTCTGCTTAAATTTATTTATTTATTTATTTAGTTATTAAGCTTACATCACACACAGTACAAAATCTACTAAATATTTTACAAAATATTACATCTTAAATGTGTGACAATTAATGTAAACATACGTTTCACAAAAAAATTAAAGAGAAATTTTAAATTTTAAATAAAAAAAAAAGACAATTAAAATCCTTATATATAGGGAAATAACACATAAGAAACAGCTTTTGACGGCTACCCTCAATATGAGAACGAGGCGGCGGCGTCCTAATTGGCAAATTATTCTAAAATTAACGGTTGTTTACGAAGCTTATTTGTGAGCGATATCCTATCCCACTTCTGATTTTAGCAACCAGAAGTTATAATCAAATAAAAAAAACTATTCGAAATAAGCTACGAAGTGATTTAACCAAAAATAACTTCATTAAAGAACAAATCACGGTATTCTGGAAATCACACTATATCTACCATAAAATTTACTTGTACAATCAAAACAACACGACTTTGGGTATTTTAAAAACAACCGTTAACCTTAAAATAATTATACAAAAATTACCGAATAAAAGTGACACAAAACGTACTCACAGTATGCGGCCTCGACACCAACCACTTTTCTTGTCAACGTCCGAGCAACACCAGAGCCCGTGGAACACTGAGGTCTTTCTTTTAAAGAAGGCGGGTGGGGATCGAAAGCACCCACTATGATTTCTGCTTAAATTTATTTATTTATTAAGTTATTAAGCTTACATCACACAGTACAAAATCTTACATCTAAAATGTGTGACCATTAATGTAAACATACGTTTCACAAAAAAATTAAAGAGAAATTTCAAATTAAAAATTAAAAAAAAAGACAGTTAAAATACTTATATATAGGTAAATAACACATAAGAAACAGCTTTTGACGGCTGCCCTCAATATGAGAGCGAGGCGTCGGCGTCCTAATTGGCAAATTATTCTAAAATTAACGGTTGTTTACGAAGCTTATTTGTGAGCGATATCCTATCCCACTTCTGATTTTAGCAACCAGAAGTTATAATCAAATAAAAAAAACTATTCGAAATAAGCTACGAAGTGATTTAACCAAAAATAACTTCATTAAAGAACAAATCACGGTATTCTCGAAATCACACTATATCTACCATAAAATTTACTTGTACAATCAAAACAACACGACTTTGGGTATTTTAAAAACAACCGTTAACCTTAAAATAATTACACAAAAATTACCGAATAAAAGTAACACAAAACGTACTCACAGTATGCGGCCTCGACACCAACCACTTTTCTTGTCAACGTCCGAGCAACACCAGAGCCCGTGGAACACTGAGGCCTTTCTTTTAAAGAAGGCGCGAGGGGATCGAAAGCACCCACTATGATTTCTGCTTAAATTTATTTATTTATTTAGTTATTAAGCTTACATCACACACAGTACAAAATCTACTAAATATTTTGCAAAATATTACATCTTAAATGTGTGACAATTAATGTAAACATACGTTTCACAAAAAAATTAAAGAGAAATTTTAAATTTTAAATTAAAAAAAAAAGACAATTAAAATCCTTATATATAGGTAAATAACACATAAGAAACAGCTTTTGACGGCTGCCCTCAATATGAGAGCGAGGCGGCGGCGTCCTAATTGGCAAATTATTCTAAAATTAACGGTTGGTTACGAAGCTTATTTGTGAGTGATATCCTATCCCACTTCTGATTTTAGCAACCAGAAGTTATAATCAAATAAAAAAAACTATTCGAAATAAGCTACGAAGTGATTTAACCAAAAATAACTTCATTAAAGAACAAATCACGGTATTCTCGAAATCACACTATATCTACCATAAAATTTACTTGTACAATCAAAACAACACGACTTTGGGTATTTTAAAAACAACCGTTAACCTTAAAATAATTACACAAAAATTACCGAATAAAAGTAACCCAAAACGTACTCACAGTATGCGGCCTCGACACCAACCACTTTTCTTGTCAACGTCCGAGCAACACCAGAGCCCGTGGAACACTGAGGCCTTTCTTTTAAAGAAGGCGGGTGGGGATCGAAAGCACCCAGTATGATTTCTGCTTAAATTTATTAATTTATTTAGTTATTAAGCTTACATCACACAGTACAAAATCTTACATCTAAAATGTGTGACCATTAATATAAACATACGTTTCACAAAAAAATTAAAGAAATTTAAAATTAAAAATTAAAAAAAAAAGACAGTTAAAATACTTATATATAGGTAAATAACACATAAGAAACAGCTTTTGACGGCTGCCCTCAATATGAGAGCGAGGCGGCGGCGTCCTAATTGGCAAATTATTCTAAAATTAACGGTTGGTTACGAAGCTTATTTGTGAGTGATATCCTATCCCACTTCTGATTTTAGCAACCAGAAGTTATAATCAAATAAAAAAAACTATTCGAAATAAGCTACGAAGTGATTTAACCAAAAATAACTTCATTAAAGAACAAATCACGGTATTCTCGAAATCACACTATATCTACCATAAAATTTACTTGTACAATCAAAACAACACGACTTTGGGTATTTTAAAAACAACCGTTAACCTTAAAATAATTACACAAAAATTACCGAATAAAAGTAACCCAAAACGTACTCACAGTATGCGGCCTCGACACCAACCACTTTTCTTGTCAACGTCCGAGCAACACCAGAGCCCGTGGAACACTGAGGCCTTTCTTTTAAAGAAGGCGGGTGGGGATCGAAACCATCCACTATGATTTCTGCTTATATTTATTTATTTATTTAGTGATTAAGCTTACAACCATCACACACAGTACAAAATCTACTAATTATTTTACAAAACCTGACATCTTAAATGTGTGACAATTAATGTAAACATAAATTTCACAAAAAAATTAAAGAGAAATTTTAAATTAAAAAAAAAAGACACTTAAAATCCTTATATATAGGGTAATAACACATAAGAAACAGCTTTTGACGGCTACCCTCAATATGAGAGCGAGGCGGCGGCGTCCTAATTGGCAAATTATTCTAAAATTAACGGTTGTTTACGAAGCTTATTTGTGAGCGATATCCTATCCCACTTCTGATTTTAGCAACCAGAAGTTATAATCAAATAAAAAAAACTATTCGAAATAAGCTACGAAGTGATTTAACCAAAAATAACTTCATTAAAGAACAAATCACGGTATTCTCGAAATCACACTATATCTACCATAAAATTTACTTGTACAATCAAAACAACACGACTTTGGGTATTTTAAAAACAACCGTTAACCTTAAAATAATTACACAAAAATTACCGAATAAAAGTAACCCAAAACGTACTCACAGTATGCGGCCTCGACACCAACCACTTTTCTTGTCAACGTCCGAGCAACACCAGAGCCCGTGGAACACTGAGGCCTTTCTTTTAAAGAAGGCGGGTGGGGATCGAAAGCACCCAGTATGATTTCTGCTTAAATTTATTAATTTATTTAGTTATTAAGCTTACATCACACAGTACAAAATCTTACATCTAAAATGTATGACCATTAATATAAACATACGTTTCACAAAAAAATTAAAGAAATTTAAAATTAAAAATTAAAAAAAAAAGACAGTTAAAATACTTATATATAGGTAAATAACACATAAGAAACAGCTTTTGACGGCTGCCCTCAATATGAGAGCGAGGCGGCGGCGTCCTAATTGGCAAATTATTCTAAAATTAACGGTTGGTTACGAAGCTTATTTGTGAGTGATATCCTATCCCACTTCTGATTTTAGCAACCAGAAGTTATAATCAAATAAAAAAAACTATTCGAAATAAGCTACGAAGTGATTTAACCAAAAATAACTTCATTAAAGAACAAATCACGGTATTCTCGAAATCACACTATATCTACCATAAAATTTACTTGTACAATCAAAACAACACGACTTTGGGTATTTTAAAAACAACCGTTAACCTTAAAATAATTACACAAAAATTACCGAATAAAAGTAACCCAAAACGTACTCACAGTATGCGGCCTCGACACCAACCACTTTTCTTGTCAACGTCCGAGCAACACCAGAGCCCGTGGAACACTGAGGCCTTTCTTTTAAAGAAGGCGGGTGGGGATCGAAAGCACCCACTATGATTTCTGCTTAAATTTATTTATTTATTTAGTTATTAAGCTTACATCACACAGTACAAAATCTTACATCTAAAATGTGTGACCATTAATGTAAACATACGTTTCACAAAAAAATTAAAGAGAAATTTAAAATTAAAAATTAAAAAAAAAAGACAGTTAAAATACTTATAATATATAGGTAAATAACACATAAGAAACAGCTTTTGACGGCTGCCCTCAATATGAGAGCGAGGCGGCGGCGTCCTAATTGGCAAATTATTCTAAAATTAACGGTTGGTTACGAAGCTTATTTGTGAGTGATATCCTATTCCACTTCTGATTTTAGCAACCAGAAGTTATAATCAAATAAAAAAAACTATTCGAAATAAGCTACGAAGTGATTTAACCAAAAATAACTTCATTAAATAACTAATCACGGTATTCTCGAAATCACACTATATCTACCATAAAATTTACTTGTACAATCAAAACAACACGACTTTGGGTATTTTAAAAACAACCGTTAACCTTAAAATAATTACACAAAAATTACCGAATAAAAGTGACACAAAACGTACTCACAGTATGCGGCCTCGACACCAACCACTTTTCTTGTCAACGTCCGAGCAACACCAGAGCCCGTGGAACACTGAGGCCTTTCTTTTAAAGAAGGCGGGTGGGGATCGAAAGCACCCAGTATGATTTCTGCTTAAATTTATTAATTTATTTAGTTATTAAGCTTACATCACACAGTACAAAATCTTACATCTAAAATGTGTGACCATTAATATAAACATACGTTTCACAAAAAAATTAAAGAAATTTAAAATTAAAAATTAAAAAAAAAAGACAGTTAAAATACTTATATATAGGTAAATAACACATAAGAAACAGCTTTTGACGGCTGCCCTCAATATGAGAGCGAGGCGGCGGCGTCCTAATTGGCAAATTATTCTAAAATTAACGGTTGTTTACGAAGCTTATTTGTGAGCGATATCCTATCCCACTTCTGATTTTAGCAACCAGAAGTTATAATCAAATAAAAAAAACTATTCGAAATAAGCTACGAAGTGATTTAACCAAAAATAACTTCATTAAAGAACAAATCACGGTATTCTCGAAATCACACTATATCTACCATAAAATTTACTTGTACAATCAAAACAACACGACTTTGGGTATTTTAAAAACAACCGTTAACCTTAAAATAATTACACAAAAATTACCGAATAAAAGTAACCCAAAACGTACTCACAGTATGCGGCCTCGACACCAACCACTTTTCTTGTCAACGTCCGAGCAACACCAGAGCCCGTGGAACACTGAGGCCTTTCTTTTAAAGAAGGCGGGTGGGGATCAAAAGCACCCACTATGATTTCTGCTTAAATTTATTTATTTATTTAGTTATTAAGCTTACATCACACACAGTACAAAATCTACTAAATATTTTACAAAATATTACATCTTAAATGTGTGACAATTAATGTAAACATACGTTTCACAAAAAAATTAAAGAGAAATTTTAAATTTTAAATAAAAAAAAAAGACAATTAAAATCCTTATAAAGGGTGTCTCAGTAAGAGTGCACTTTTTCATTTTTAAATAAAGACAAGTATTTTATGACAGAGTTGTGATATTTTTACTGTATTGTAAAGAAGACATGTTCCGATTAAGTATGGAATAAAATATCCGGCAAATGACCTCCACGGCTCCGATGACAGGCCATTACACTTTTCATGAAATTTTCCATGACTTTTGCGCAGAGATGTGGCTGTATCTTACCGATGACGCGTTGAATTTCCGATTTGAGCTCAGGAATGGTTTCGGGTTTATTCGCATAAACTCGAGATTTCACAAAATCCCAAAGAAAAAATCGCAAGGCGTTAAATCGCACGATTTTGGTGGCCAGTTGACATCAGAATTTCGTGAGATAATGTGTTCTGTTCATCGGAGAAAATGACTTTTTTCGAATTTCGACTTCACTTTGCTCCATTACTCATTGAACAATTTGCCGGTGCTTTCCTTGGTCTGCTGGTTTGAGCTCCTGAGTTAACTGAATGTAGTACGCATGAAGGTGGAGGTCTTTAGTCAAAATTTTCTGCGTCGAATTGATGTTTTCGGGTATTCGGCGACACTCGTTTACAGCAGCAATGTTTTCATGAGACCGACCGGTACGATGACACAAAGGATTCTTATCATCCATAATTCACCCAGTTTCATCAAATTTTTTGACCACTCTTCGAATGGTTGACACATTAGGTGCACTTTCTCGGCTGAAAATTTGGTGAAGTTTGCGAGCGATTTCAGCGTAAATTTCCCCATTTTTGTAATGAGTTTTCACAATTATAACAAGTTGTTCTTTTAAAAAGCGCTCCATTTTTAATAATAGGAATAAACAGAGGTGCCAGCTGTCAAATTTCAGAGTTGCCACTTGCATGAAAACAAAAATATAACAATTTTAAAAAGTGCACTCTTACTGAGACACCCTATATATAGGGAAATAACACATAAGAAACAGCTTTTGACGGCTACCCTCAATATGAGAACGAGGCGGCGGCGTCCTAATTGGCAAATTATTCTAAAATTAACGGTTGTTTACGAAGCTTATTTGTGAGCGATATCCTATCCCACTTCTGATTTTAGCAACCAGAAGTTATAATCAAATAAAAAAAACTATTCGAAATAAGCTACGAAGTGATTTAACCAAAAATAACTTCATTAAAGAACAAATCACGGTATTCTGGAAATCACACTATATCTACCATAAAATTTACTTGTACAATCAAAACAACACGACTTTGGGTATTTTAAAAACAACCGTTAACCTTAAAATAATTATACAAAAATTACCGAATAAAAGTAACCCAAAACGTACTCACAGTATGCGGCCTCGACACCAACCACTTTTCTTGTCAACGTCCGAGCAACACCAGAGCCCGTGGAACACTGAGGCCTTTCTTTTAAAGAAGGCGGGTGGGGATCGAAAGCACCCACTATGATTTCTGCTTAAATTTATTTATTTATTTAGTTATTAAGCTTACATCACACAGTACAAAATCTTACATCTAAAATGTGTGACCATTAATGTAAACATACGTTTCACAAAAAAATTAAAGAGAAATTTCAAATTAAAAATTAAAAAAAAAAGACAGTTAAAATACTTATATATAGGTAAATAACACATAAGAAACAGCTTTTGACGGCTGCCCTCAATATGAGAGCGAGGCGGCGGCGTCCTAATTGGCAAATTATTCTAAAATTAACGGTTGTTTACGAAGCTTATTTGTGAGCGATATCCTATCCCACTTCTGATTTTAGCAACCAGAAGTTATAATCAAATAAAAAAAACTATTCGAAATAAGCTACGAAGTGATTTAACCAAAAATAACTTCATTAAAGAACAAATCACGGTATTCTCGAAATCACACTATATCTACCTTAAAATTTACTTATACAATCAAAACAACACGACTTTGGGTATTTTAAAAACAACCGTTAACCTTAAAATAATTACACAAAAATTACCGAATAAAATAACACAAAACGTACTCACAGTATGCGGCCTCGACACCAACCACTTTTCTTGTCAACGTCTGAGCAACAACAGAGCCCTCGGCAATATAGGGCCTATCTTTTATATAAGGCGGGTGGGGATTGAAACCCCCCTCTATGATTTCTGCTTATATTTTTTTATTTATTTCGTTATTAAGCTTACAACATCACACACAGTACAAAATCTACTAAATATTTTACAAAATCTTACATCTAAAATGTGTGACAATTAATGTAAACATACGTTTCACAAAAAATTAAAGAGAAATTTTAAATTTAAAACAAAAAGAAAGTTACAATACTTATATATAGGGAAATAACACATAAGAAACAGCTTTTGACGGCTACCCTCAATATGAGTGCGAGGCGGCGGCGTCCTAATTGGCAAATTATTCTAAAATTAACGGTTGTTTACGAAGCTTATTTGTGAGCGATATCCTATCCCACTTCTGATTTTAGCAACCAGAAGTTATAATCAAATAAAAAAAACTATTCGAAATAAGCTACGAAGTGATTTAACCAAAAATAACTTCATTAAAGAACAAATCACGGTATTCTCGAAATCACACTATATCTACCTTAAAATTTACTTGTACAATCAAAACAACACGACTTTGGGTATTTTAAAAACAACCGTTAACCTTAAAATAATTATACAAAAATTACCGAATAAAAGTAACCCAAAACGTACTCACAGTATGCGGCCTCGACACCAACCAATTTTCTTGTCAACGTCCGAGCAACACCAGAGCCCGTGGAACACTGAGGCCTTTCTTTTAAAGAAGGCGGGTGGGGATCGAAAGCACCCACTATGATTTCTGCTTAAATTTATTTATTTATTTATTTAGTTATTAAGCTTACATCACACACAGTACAAAATCTACTAAATATTTTACAAAATATTACATCTTAAATGTGTGACAATTAATGTAAACATACGTTTCACAAAAAAATTAAAGAGAAATTTTAAATTTTAAATAAAAAAAAAAGACAATTAAAATCCTTATATATAGGGAAATAACACATAAGAAACAGCTTTTGACGGCTACCCTCAATATGAGAACGAGGCGGCTGCGTCCTAATTGGCAAATTATTCTAAAATTAACGGTTGTTTACGAAGCTTATTTGTGAGCGATATCCTATCCCACTTCTGATTTTAGCAACCAGAAGTTATAATCAAATAAAAAAAACTATTCGAAATAAGCTACGAAGTGATTTAACCAAAAATAACTTCATTAAAGAACAAATCACGGTATTCTGGAAATCACACTATATCTACCATAAAATTTACTTGTACAATCAAAACAACACGACTTTGGGTATTTTAAAAACAACCGTTAACCTTAAAATAATTATACAAAAATTACCGAATAAAAGTGACACAAAACGTACTCACAGTATGCGGCCTCGACACCAACCACTTTTCTTGTCAACGTCCGAGCAACACCAGAGCCCGTGGAACACTGAGGCCTTTCTTTTAAAGAAGGCGGGTGGGGATCGAAAGCACCCACTATGATTTCTGCTTAAATTTATTTATTTATTTAGTTATTAAGCTTACATCACACAGTACAAAATCTTACATCTAAAATGTGTGACCATTAATGTAAACATACGTTTCACAAAAAAATTAAAGAGAAATTTCAAATTAAAAATTAAAAAAAAAAGACAGTTAAAATACTTATATATAGGTAAATAACACATAAGAAACAGCTTTTGACGGCTGCCCTCAATATGAGAGCGAGGCGGCGGCGTCCTAATTGGCAAATTATTCTAAAATTAACGGTTGTTTACGAAGCTTATTTGTGAGCGATATCCTATCCCACTTCTGATTTTAGCAACCAGAAGTTATAATCAAATAAAAAAAACTATTCGAAATAAGCTACGAAGTGATTTAACCAAAAATAACTTCATTAAAGAACAAATCACGGTATTCTCGAAATCACACTATATCTACCATAAAATTTACTTGTACAATCAAAACAACACGACTTTGGGTATTTTAAAAACAACCGTTAACCTTAAAATAATTACACAAAAATTACCGAATAAAAGTAACACAAAACGTACTCACAGTATGCGGCCTCGACACCAACCACTTTTCTTGTCAACGTCCGAGCAACACCAGAGCCCGTGGAACACTGAGGCCTTTCTTTTAAAGAAGGCGCGAGGGGATCGAAAGCACCCACTATGATTTCTGCTTAAATTTATTTATTTATTTAGTTATTAAGCTTACATCACACACAGTACAAAATCTACTAAATATTTTGCAAAATATTACATCTTAAATGTGTGACAATTAATGTAAACATACGTTTCACAAAAAAATTAAAGAGAAATTTTAAATTTTAAATTTAAAAAAAAAGACAATTAAAATCCTTATATATAGGTAAATAACACATAAGAAACAGCTTTTGACGGCTGCCCTCAATATGAGAGCGAGGCGGCGGCGTCCTAATTGGCAAATTATTCTAAAATTAACGGTTGGTTACGAAGCTTATTTGTGAGTGATATCCTATCCCACTTCTGATTTTAGCAACCAGAAGTTATAATCAAATAAAAAAAACTATTCGAAATAAGCTACGAAGTGATTTAACCAAAAATAACTTCATTAAAGAACAAATCACGGTATTCTCGAAATCACACTATATCTACCATAAAATTTACTTGTACAATCAAAACAACACGACTTTGGGTATTTTAAAAACAACCGTTAACCTTAAAATAATTACACAAAAATTACCGAATAAAAGTAACACAAAACGTACTCACAGTATGCGGCCTCGACACCAACCACTTTTCTTGTCAACGTCCGAGCAACACCAGAGCCCGTGGAACACTGAGGCCTTTCTTTTAAAGAAGGCGCGAGGGGATCGAAAGCACCCACTATGATTTCTGCTTAAATTTATTTATTTATTTAGTTATTAAGCTTACATCACACACAGTACAAAATCTACTAAATATTTTGCAAAATATTACATCTTAAATGTGTGACAATTAATGTAAACATACGTTTCACAAAAAAATTAAAGAGAAATTTTAAATTTTAAATTTAAAAAAAAAGACAATTAAAATCCTTATATATAGGTAAATAACACATAAGAAACAGCTTTTGACGGCTGCCCTCAATATGAGAGCGAGGCGGCGGCGTCCTAATTGGCAAATTATTCTAAAATTAACGGTTGGTTACGAAGCTTATTTGTGAGTGATATCCTATCCCACTTCTGATTTTAGCAACCAGAAGTTATAATCAAATAAAAAAAACTATTCGAAATAAGCTACGAAGTGATTTAACCAAAAATAACTTCATTAAAGAACAAATCACGGTATTCTCGAAATCACACTATATCTACCATAAAATTTACTTGTACAATCAAAACAACACGACTTTGGGTATTTTAAAAACAACCGTTAACCTTAAAATAATTACACAAAAATTACCGAATAAAAGTAACCCAAAACGTACTCACAGTATGCGGCCTCGACACCAACCACTTTTCTTGTCAACGTCCGAGCAACACCAGAGCCCGTGGAACACTGAGGCCTTTCTTTTAAAGAAGGCGGGTGGGGATCGAAACCATCCACTATGATTTCTGCTTATATTTATTTATTTATTTAGTGATTAAGCTTACAACCATCACACACAGTACAAAATCTACTAATTATTTTACAAAACCTGACATCTTAAATGTGTGACAATTAATGTAAACATAAATTTCACAAAAAAATTAAAGAGAAATTTTAAATTAAAAAAAAAAGACACTTAAAATCCTTATATATAGGGTAATAACACATAAGAAACAGCTTTTGACGGCTACCCTCAATATGAGAGCGAGGCGGCGGCGTCCTAATTGGCAAATTATTCTAAAATTAACGGTTGTTTACGAAGCTTATTTGTGAGCGATATCCTATCCCACTTCTGATTTTAGCAACCAGAAGTTATAATCAAATAAAAAAAACTATTCGAAATAAGCTACGAAGTGATTTAACCAAAAATAACTTCATTAAAGAACAAATCACGGTATTCTCGAAATCACACTATATCTACCATAAAATTTACTTGTACAATCAAAACAACACGACTTTGGGTATTTTAAAAACAACCGTTAACCTTAAAATAATTACACAAAAATTACCGAATAAAAGTAACCCAAAACGTACTCACAGTATGCGGCCTCGACACCAACCACTTTTCTTGTCAACGTCCGAGCAACACCAGAGCCCGTGGAACACTGAGGCCTTTCTTTTAAAGAAGGCGGGTGGGGATCGAAAGCACCCAGTATGATTTCTGCTTAAATTTATTAATTTATTTAGTTATTAAGCTTACATCACACAGTACAAAATCTTACATCTAAAATGTGTGACCATTAATATAAACATACGTTTCACAAAAAAATTAAAGAAATTTAAAATTAAAAATTAAAAAAAAAAGACAGTTAAAATACTTATATATAGGTAAATAACACATAAGAAACAGCTTTTGACGGCTGCCCTCAATATGAGAGCGAGGCGGCGGCGTCCTAATTGGCAAATTATTCTAAAATTAACGGTTGGTTACGAAGCTTATTTGTGAGTGATATCCTATCCCACTTCTGATTTTAGCAACCAGAAGTTATAATCAAATAAAAAAAACTATTCGAAATAAGCTACGAAGTGATTTAACCAAAAATAACTTCATTAAAGAACAAATCACGGTATTCTCGAAATCACACTATATCTACCATAAAATTTACTTGTACAATCAAAACAACACGACTTTGGGTATTTTAAAAACAACCGTTAACCTTAAAATAATTACACAAAAATTACCGAATAAAAGTAACCCAAAACGTACTCACAGTATGCGGCCTCGACACCAACCACTTTTCTTGTCAACGTCCGAGCAACACCAGAGCCCGTGGAACACTGAGGCCTTTCTTTTAAAGAAGGCGGGTGGGGATCGAAACCATCCACTATGATTTCTGCTTATATTTATTTATTTATTTAGTGATTAAGCTTACAACCATCACACACAGTACAAAATCTACTAATTATTTTACAAAACCTGACATCTTAAATGTGTGACAATTAATGTAAACATAAATTTCACAAAAAAATTAAAGAGAAATTTTAAATTAAAAAAAAAAGACACTTAAAATCCTTATATATAGGGTAATAACACATAAGAAACAGCTTTTGACGGCTACCCTCAATATGAGAGCGAGGCGGCGGCGTCCTAATTGGCAAATTATTCTAAAATTAACGGTTGTTTACGAAGCTTATTTGTGAGCGATATCCTATCCCACTTCTGATTTTAGCAACCAGAAGTTATAATCAAATAAAAAAAACTATTCGAAATAAGCTACGAAGTGATTTAACCAAAAATAACTTCATTAAAGAACAAATCACGGTATTCTCGAAATCACACTATATCTACCATAAAATTTACTTGTACAATCAAAACAACACGACTTTGGGTATTTTAAAAACAACCGTTAACCTTAAAATAATTACACAAAAATTACCGAATAAAAGTAACCCAAAACGTACTCACAGTATGCGGCCTCGACACCAACCACTTTTCTTGTCAACGTCCGAGCAACACCAGAGCCCGTGGAACACTGAGGCCTTTCTTTTAAAGAAGGCGGGTGGGGATCGAAAGCACCCAGTATGATTTCTGCTTAAATTTATTAATTTATTTAGTTATTAAGCTTACATCACACAGTACAAAATCTTACATCTAAAATGTATGACCATTAATATAAACATACGTTTCACAAAAAAATTAAAGAAATTTAAAATTAAAAATTAAAAAAAAAAGACAGTTAAAATACTTATATATAGGTAAATAACACATAAGAAACAGCTTTTGACGGCTGCCCTCAATATGAGAGCGAGGCGGCGGCGTCCTAATTGGCAAATTATTCTAAAATTAACGGTTGGTTACGAAGCTTATTTGTGAGTGATATCCTATCCCACTTCTGATTTTAGCAACCAGAAGTTATAATCAAATAAAAAAAACTATTCGAAATAAGCTACGAAGTGATTTAACCAAAAATAACTTCATTAAAGAACAAATCACGGTATTCTCGAAATCACACTATATCTACCATAAAATTTACTTGTACAATCAAAACAACACGACTTTGGGTATTTTAAAAACAACCGTTAACCTTAAAATAATTACACAAAAATTACCGAATAAAAGTAACCCAAAACGTACTCACAGTATGCGGCCTCGACACCAACCACTTTTCTTGTCAACGTCCGAGCAACACCAGAGCCCGTGGAACACTGAGGCCTTTCTTTTAAAGAAGGCGGGTGGGGATCGAAAGCACCCACTATGATTTCTGCTTAAATTTATTTATTTATTTAGTTATTAAGCTTACATCACACAGTACAAAATCTTACATCTAAAATGTGTGACCATTAATGTAAACATACGTTTCACAAAAAAATTAAAGAGAAATTTAAAATTAAAAATTAAAAAAAAAAGACAGTTAAAATACTTATATATAGGTAAATAACACATAAGAAACAGCTTTTGACGGCTGCCCTCAATATGAGAGCGAGGCGGCGGCGTCCTAATTGGCAAATTATTCTAAAATTAACGGTTGGTTACGAAGCTTATTTGTGAGTGATATCCTATTCCACTTCTGATTTTAGCAACCAGAAGTTATAATCAAATAAAAAAAAACTATTCGAAATAAGCTACGAAGTGATTTAACCAAAAATAACTTCATTAAATAACAAATCACGGTATTCTCGAAATCACACTATATCTACCATAAAATTTACTTGTACAATCAAAACAACACGACTTTGGGTATTTTAAAAACAACCGTTAACCTTAAAATAATTACACAAAAATAACCGAATAAAAGTGACACAAAACGTACTCACAGTATGCGGCCTCGACACCAACCACTTTTCTTGTCAACGTCCGAGCAACACCAGAGCCCGTGGAACACTGAGGCCTTTCTTTTAAAGAAGGCGGGTGGGGATCGAAAGCACCCAGTATGATTTCTGCTTAAATTTATTAATTTATTTAGTTATTAAGCTTACATCACACAGTACAAAATCTTACATCTAAAATGTGTGACCATTAATATAAACATACGTTTCACAAAAAAATTAAAGAAATTTAAAATTAAAAAAAAAAGACAGTTAAAATACTTATATATAGGTAAATAACACATAAGAAACAGCTTTTGACGGCTGCCCTCAATATGAGAGCGAGGCGGCGGCGTCCTAATTGGCAAATTATTCTAAAATTAACGGTTGTTTACGAAGCTTATTTGTGAGCGATATCCTATCCCACTTCTGATTTTAGCAACCAGAAGTTATAATCAAATAAAAAAAACTATTCGAAATAAGCTACGAAGTGATTTAACCAAAAATAACTTCATTAAAGAACAAATCACGGTATTCTCGAAATCACACTATATCTACCATAAAATTTACTTGTACAATCAAAACAACACGACTTTGGGTATTTTAAAAACAACCGTTAACCTTAAAATAATTACACAAAAATTACCGAATAAAAGTAACCCAAAACGTACTCACAGTATGCGGCCTCGACACCAACCACTTTTCTTGTCAACGTCCGAGCAACACCAGAGCCCGTGGAACACTGAGGCCTTTCTTTTAAAGAAGGCGGGTGGGGATCGAAAGCACCCAGTATGATTTCTGCTTAAATTTATTAATTTATTTAGTTATTAAGCTTACATCACACAGTACAAAATCTTACATCTAAAATGTGTGACCATTAATATAAACATACGTTTCACAAAAAAATTAAAGAAATTTAAAATTAAAAATTAAAAAAAAAAGACAGTTAAAATACTTATATATAGGTAAATAACACATAAGAAACAGCTTTTGACGGCTGCCCTCAATATGAGAGCGAGGCGGCGGCGTCCTAATTGGCAAATTATTCTAAAATTAACGGTTGGTTACGAAGCTTATTTGTGAGTGATATCCTATCCCACTTCTGATTTTAGCAACCAGAAGTTATAATCAAATAAAAAAAACTATTCGAAATAAGCTACGAAGTGATTTAACCAAAAATAACTTCATTAAAGAACAAATCACGGTATTCTCGAAATCACACTATATCTACCATAAAATTTACTTGTACAATCAAAACAACACGACTTTGGGTATTTTAAAAACAACCGTTAACCTTAAAATAATTACACAAAAATTACCGAATAAAAGTAACCCAAAACGTACTCACAGTATGCGGCCTCGACACCAACCACTTTTCTTGTCAACGTCCGAGCAACACCAGAGCCCGTGGAACACTGAGGCCTTTCTTTTAAAGAAGGCGGGTGGGGATCGAAAGCACCCACTATGATTTCTGCTTAAATTTATTTATTTATTTAGTTATTAAGCTTACATCACACAGTACAAAATCTTACATCTAAAATGTGTGACCATTAATGTAAACATACGTTTCACAAAAAAATTAAAGAGAAATTTAAAATTAAAAATTAAAAAAAAAAGACAGTTAAAATACTTATATATAGGTAAATAACACATAAGAAACAGCTTTTGACGGCTGCCCTCAATATGAGAGCGAGGCGGCGGCGTCCTAATTGGCAAATTATTCTAAAATTAACGGTTGGTTACGAAGCTTATTTGTGAGTGATATCCTATTCCACTTCTGATTTTAGCAACCAGAAGTTATAATCAAATAAAAAAAACTATTCGAAATAAGCTACGAAGTGATTTAACCAAAAATAACTTCATTAAATAACAAATCACGGTATTCTCGAAATCACACTATATCTACCATAAAATTTACTTGTACAATCAAAACAACACGACTTTGGGTATTTTAAAAACAACCGTTAACCTTAAAATAATTACACAAAAATTACCGAATAAAAGTGACACAAAACGTACTCACAGTATGCGGCCTCGACACCAACCACTTTTCTTGTCAACGTCCGAGCAACACCAGAGCCCGTGGAACACTGAGGCCTTTCTTTTAAAGAAGGCGGGTGGGGATCGAAAGCACCCAGTATGATTTCTGCTTAAATTTATTAATTTATTTAGTTATTAAGCTTACATCACACAGTACAAAATCTTACATCTAAAATGTGTGACCATTAATATAAACATACGTTTCACAAAAAAATTAAAGAAATTTAAAATTAAAAATTAAAAAAAAAAGACAGTTAAAATACTTATATATAGGTAAATAACACATAAGAAACAGCTTTTGACGGCTGCCCTCAATATGAGAGCGAGGCGGCGGCGTCCTAATTGGCAAATTATTCTAAAATTAACGGTTGGTTACGAAGCTTATTTGTGAGTGATATCCTATCCCACTTCTGATTTTAGCAACCAGAAGTTATAATCAAATAAAAAAAACTATTCGAAATAAGCTACGAAGTGATTTAACCAAAAATAACTTCATTAAAGAACAAATCACGGTATTCTCGAAATCACACTATATCTACCATAAAATTTACTTGTACAATCAAAACAACACGACTTTGGGTATTTTAAAAACAACCGTTAACCTTAAAATAATTACACAAAAATTACCGAATAAAAGTAACCCAAAACGTACTCACAGTATGCGGCCTCGACACCAACCACTTTTCTTGTCAACGTCCGAGCAACACCAGAGCCCGTGGAACACTGAGGCCTTTCTTTTAAAGAAAGGCCTCGATGGCGAGGCCACTCGAGGTGGGGATCGAAACCATCCACTATGATTTCTGCTTATATTTATTTATTTATTTAGTGATTAAGCTTACAACCATCACACACAGTACAAAATCTACTAATTATTTTACAAAACCTGACATCTTAAATGTGTGACAATTAATGTAAACATAAATTTCACAAAAAAATTAAAGAGAAATTTTAAATTAAAAAAAAAAGACACTTAAAATAATATATAGGGTAATAACACATAAGAAACAGCTTTTGACGGCTACCCTCAATATGAGAGCGAGGCGGCGGCGTCCTAATTGGCAAATTATTCTAAAATTAACGGTTGTTTACGAAGCTTATTTGTGAGCGATATCCTATCCCACTTCTGATTTTAGCAACCAGAAGTTATAATCAAATAAAAAAAACTATTCGAAATAAGCTACGAAGTGATTTAACCAAAAATAACTTCATTAAAGAACAAATCACGGTATTCTCGAAATCACACTATATCTACCATAAAATTTACTTGTACAATCAAAACAACACGACTTTGGGTATTTTAAAAACAACCGTTAACCTTAAAATAATTACACAAAAATTACCGAATAAAAGTAACCCAAAACGTACTCACAGTATGCGGCCTCGACACCAACCACTTTTCTTGTCAACGTCCGAGCAACACCAGAGCCCGTGGAACACTGAGGCCTTTCTTTTAAAGAAGGCGGGTGGGGATCGAAAGCACCCACTATGATTTCTGCTTAAATTTATTTATTTATTTAGTTATTAAGCTTACATCACACAGTACAAAATCTTACATCTAAAATGTGTGACCATTAATGTAAACATACGTTTCACAAAAAAATTAAAGAGAAATTTAAAATTAAAAATTAAAAAAAAAAGACAGTTAAAATACTTATATATAGGTAAATAACACATAAGAAACAGCTTTTGACGGCTGCCCTCAATATGAGAGCGAGGCGGCGGCGTCCTAATTGGCAAATTATTCTAAAATTAACGGTTGGTTACGAAGCTTATTTGTGAGTGATATCCTATTCCACTTCTGATTTTAGCAACCAGAAGTTATAATCAAATAAAAAAAACTATTCGAAATAAGCTACGAAGTGATTTAACCAAAAATAACTTCATTAAATAACAAATCACGGTATTCTCGAAATCACACTATATCTACCATAAAATTTACTTGTACAATCAAAACAACACGACTTTGGGTATTTTAAAAACAACCGTTAACCTTAAAATAATTACACAAAAATTACCGAATAAAAGTGACACAAAACGTACTCACAGTATGCGGCCTCGACACCAACCACTTTTCTTGTCAACGTCCGAGCAACACCAGAGCCCGTGGAACACTGAGGCCTTTCTTTTAAAGAAGGCGGGTGGGGATCGAAAGCACCCAGTATGATTTCTGCTTAAATTTATTAATTTATTTAGTTATTAAGCTTACATCACACAGTACAAAATCTTACATCTAAAATGTGTGACCATTAATATAAACATACGTTTCACAAAAAAATTAAAGAAATTTAAAATTAAAAAAAAAAGACAGTTAAAATACTTATATATAGGTAAATAACACATAAGAAACAGCTTTTGACGGCTGCCCTCAATATGAGAGCGAGGCGGCGGCGTCCTAATTGGCAAATTATTCTAAAATTAACGGTTGTTTACGAAGCTTATTTGTGAGCGATATCCTATCCCACTTCTGATTTTAGCAACCAGAAGTTATAATCAAATAAAAAAAACTATTCGAAATAAGCTACGAAGTGATTTAACCAAAAATAACTTCATTAAAGAACAAATCACGGTATTCTCGAAATCACACTATATCTACCATAAAATTTACTTGTACAATCAAAACAACACGACTTTGGGTATTTTAAAAACAACCGTTAACCTTAAAATAATTACACAAAAATTACCGAATAAAAGTAACCCAAAACGTACTCACAGTATGCGGCCTCGACACCAACCACTTTTCTTGTCAACGTCCGAGCAACACCAGAGCCCGTGGAACACTGAGGCCTTTCTTTTAAAGAAGGCGGGTGGGGATCGAAAGCACCCAGTATGATTTCTGCTTAAATTTATTAATTTATTTAGTTATTAAGCTTACATCACACAGTACAAAATCTTACATCTAAAATGTGTGACCATTAATATAAACATACGTTTCACAAAAAAATTAAAGAAATTTAAAATTAAAAATTAAAAAAAAAAGACAGTTAAAATACTTATATATAGGTAAATAACACATAAGAAACAGCTTTTGACGGCTGCCCTCAATATGAGAGCGAGGCGGCGGCGTCCTAATTGGCAAATTATTCTAAAATTAACGGTTGGTTACGAAGCTTATTTGTGAGTGATATCCTATCCCACTTCTGATTTTAGCAACCAGAAGTTATAATCAAATAAAAAAAACTATTCGAAATAAGCTACGAAGTGATTTAACCAAAAATAACTTCATTAAAGAACAAATCACGGTATTCTCGAAATCACACTATATCTACCATAAAATTTACTTGTACAATCAAAACAACACGACTTTGGGTATTTTAAAAACAACCGTTAACCTTAAAATAATTACACAAAAATTACCGAATAAAAGTAACCCAAAACGTACTCACAGTATGCGGCCTCGACACCAACCACTTTTCTTGTCAACGTCCGAGCAACACCAGAGCCCGTGGAACACTGAGGCCTTTCTTTTAAAGAAGGCGGGTGGGGATCGAAAGCACCCACTATGATTTCTGCTTAAATTTATTTATTTATTTAGTTATTAAGCTTACATCACACAGTACAAAATCTTACATCTAAAATGTGTGACCATTAATGTAAACATACGTTTCACAAAAAAATTAAAGAGAAATTTAAAATTAAAAATTAAAAAAAAAAGACAGTTAAAATACTTATATATAGGTAAATAACACATAAGAAACAGCTTTTGACGGCTGCCCTCAATATGAGAGCGAGGCGGCGGCGTCCTAATTGGCAAATTATTCTAAAATTAACGGTTGGTTACGAAGCTTATTTGTGAGTGATATCCTATTCCACTTCTGATTTTAGCAACCAGAAGTTATAATCAAATAAAAAAAACTATTCGAAATAAGCTACGAAGTGATTTAACCAAAAATAACTTCATTAAATAACAAATCACGGTATTCTCGAAATCACACTATATCTACCATAAAATTTACTTGTACAATCAAAACAACACGACTTTGGGTATTTTAAAAACAACCGTTAACCTTAAAATAATTACACAAAAATTACCGAATAAAAGTGACACAAAACGTACTCACAGTATGCGGCCTCGACACCAACCACTTTTCTTGTCAACGTCCGAGCAACACCAGAGCCCGTGGAACACTGAGGCCTTTCTTTTAAAGAAGGCGGGTGGGGATCGAAAGCACCCAGTATGATTTCTGCTTAAATTTATTAATTTATTTAGTTATTAAGCTTACATCACACAGTACAAAATCTTACATCTAAAATGTGTGACCATTAATATAAACATACGTTTCACAAAAAAATTAAAGAAATTTAAAATTAAAAATTAAAAAAAAAAGACAGTTAAAATACTTATATATAGGTAAATAACACATAAGAAACAGCTTTTGACGGCTGCCCTCAATATGAGAGCGAGGCGGCGGCGTCCTAATTGGCAAATTATTCTAAAATTAACGGTTGGTTACGAAGCTTATTTGTGAGTGATATCCTATCCCACTTCTGATTTTAGCAACCAGAAGTTATAATCAAATAAAAAAAACTATTCGAAATAAGCTACGAAGTGATTTAACCAAAAATAACTTCATTAAAGAACAAATCACGGTATTCTCGAAATCACACTATATCTACCATAAAATTTACTTGTACAATCAAAACAACACGACTTTGGGTATTTTAAAAACAACCGTTAACCTTAAAATAATTACACAAAAATTACCGAATAAAAGTAACCCAAAACGTACTCACAGTATGCGGCCTCGACACCAACCACTTTTCTTGTCAACGTCCGAGCAACACCAGAGCCCGTGGAACACTGAGGCCTTTCTTTTAAAGAAGGCGGGTGGGGATCGAAACCATCCACTATGATTTCTGCTTATATTTATTTATTTATTTAGTGATTAAGCTTACAACCATCACACACAGTACAAAATCTACTAATTATTTTACAAAACCTGACATCTTAAATGTGTGACAATTAATGTAAACATAAATTTCACAAAAAAATTAAAGAGAAATTTTAAATTAAAAAAAAAAGACACTTAAAATCCTTATATATAGGGTAATAACACATAAGAAACAGCTTTTGACGGCTACCCTCAATATGAGAGCGAGGCGGCGGCGTCCTAATTGGCAAATTATTCTAAAATTAACGGTTGTTTACGAAGCTTATTTGTGAGCGATATCCTATCCCACTTCTGATTTTAGCAACCAGAAGTTATAATCAAATAAAAAAAACTATTCGAAATAAGCTACGAAGTGATTTAACCAAAAATAACTTCATTAAAGAACAAATCACGGTATTCTCGAAATCACACTATATCTACCATAAAATTTACTTGTACAATCAAAACAACACGACTTTGGGTATTTTAAAAACAACCGTTAACCTTAAAATAATTACACAAAAATTACCGAATAAAAGTAACCCAAAACGTACTCACAGTATGCGGCCTCGACACCAACCACTTTTCTTGTCAACGTCCGAGCAACACCAGAGCCCGTGGAACACTGAGGCCTTTCTTTTAAAGAAGGCGGGTGGGGATCGAAAGCACCCAGTATGATTTCTGCTTAAATTTATTAATTTATTTAGTTATTAAGCTTACATCACACACAGTACAAAATCTACTAAATATTTTACAAAATATTACATCTTAAATGTGTGACAATTAATGTAAACATACGTTTCACAAAAAAATTAAAGAGAAATTTTAAATTTTAAATAAAAAAAAAAAGACAATTAAAATCCTTATATATAGGGAAATAACACATAAGAAACAGCTTTTGACGGCTACCCTCAATATGAGAGCGAGGCGGCGGCGTCCTAATTGGCAAATTATTCTAAAATTAACGGTTGTTTACGAAGCTTATTTGTGAGCGATATCCTATCCCACTTCTGATTTTAGCAACCAGAAGTTATAATCAAATAAAAAAAACTATTCGAAATAAGCTACGAAGTGATTTAACCAAAAATAACTTCATTAAAGAACAAATCACGGTATTCTCGAAATTACACTATATCTACCATTAAATTTACTTGTACAATCAAAACAACACGACTTTGGGTATTTTAAAAACAACCGTTAACCTTAAAACAATTACACAAAAATTACCGAATAAAAGTAACACAAAACGTACTCACAGTATGCGGCCTCAACACCAACCACTTGTCTTGTCAACGTCCGAGCAACAACAGAGCACGTGGCACACTGAGGCCCTTCTTTTATAGAAGGCGGGTGGGGATCGAAACCACCCACTATGATTTCTGCTTATATTTATTTATTAAGCTTACAACATCACACACAGTACAAAATCTACTAATTATTTTACGAAATCTTACATCTAAAATGTGTGACAATTAATGTAAACTTAAGTTTCACAAAAAAAGAAATAAAAAAGAAATTAATATTTAAAAAAAATACAATTAAAATACTTACAATACGTATACGGCCTCTCCTGACCGTGCACCGTCCTCGGATGCACTGGTGATCTCTTCTTCGGGAGAACGGCGTCTTGCTCGCCATGGTCACCAATATGTGGTTCGTGTGTTCTTGAGGAAGCAGAAGGATCAGTACAGGCAGCTAAAGGCTCACCAATGTCATCGGGGTATTCGTTCTCGAAATCTGTGCAACAGTAATCCTGTTAGTTAATCACGACGACATTACGTTAGTGCCTAGTCTATCATACATCACGCATCCAAGGCCCTCATACAAAATCGCACTACCATAACTTTAGTTAAAACACTTCACTTTCAAAAGTATGCATACATCATCTCACAAAACATTTCTCATACTTGAACTTGTACAAGTTCCCACGTTAGCAACGTGAACCAGCCGCGTGAACGCCTGATATGTGTTCAAAGAACACATCTTCCGAGACAGCGCCCGCCACGCGCACAGGATGCACGTCTGCCGAGGCCCGCTTCTCAAGGTTGCTGGCCTCAGGAACACACCATGACCGCACCACATCAGCAGTCCGTTTCAACCAGCAAGGCACACACTTGCCTTACACTCGCACGCAAGCCAACATATCACGCGCGCATCCTAAACATAAGGAAATAACACATTAGAAACAGCTTTTGACGGCTACCCTCAATATGAGAGCGAGGCGGCGGCGTCCTAATTGATCGTTCACGTGGCGACTTATTCTAAAATTAACGGTTGTTTACAAGGCTTATTTGTGAGCGAAATCCTATCCCACTTCTGATTTTAGCAACCAGAAGTGATAATGAAATTAAAAAATACTATTCGAAATAACACTAAATCTACCTTAAAATTAACTTATACAATCAAAACAACACGACATTGGGTATTTTAAAAACAACCGTTAACCTTAACCCTTATCTTCATTTTGTATAGTATACCATACATCCAACTTTATAAAAATATATGATCCCTATAAAATCATTTTTAACCCTTATCGTGGCAAGATTCTATTTTAGAAGAAAAGCAAAAAAAATTATATAGGTAGCTTCTTTGGGGCATAAAAATCATCAAAAAAATAAATAAAAAAAACGTGACATGAAAATTTTGGAAAAACAAGATGTATACTATTCTATACATTGCTACACGTACAGTGATTATCGCATTTTCAGGAATGTATATTATGCTATACATTGGTATATTTAGGGAGAGTTGAAATGTCACTAGTAGTTTTTAATATATACCAAAAGATTATTGTAAATAACATGATTTTAAATAAAAATAACTGTCTTGGTGGAAATAAAATGTTTAATAAAATTAATCTTTCTTGAACAACAAAATAATCGTAATTTAATAATTCAGAGACCCTATTGCTTGCAGTGGTACTCCAAAAAACATTTTCGATTCTTCACATAACAAAGATGAACCTTACATTTTGTTCACATCGTACTTGCCTGGCCAACTTTGCAGTACTTGCACCTCTCATATCCGGTTATTTGCGGCCAATGATCATATTTGTCACACCGGACATCATCGCATGGTTTTTATATTTGCTTTGTCCGGTATTACGTCTAAATGTTTCACTGAAACGTTTCGACCTCGTTTCGGTAGGCCACTGTAGATTTCGTACCTAAAATCTTCTAGACGATCCTGCTTTCTAGTGGTATTTATCATTTTGTTATGTCTGTGACGTAAAGCCAAGCGTTGTTGATGCCTACGAGTATATACAAAAGCTGCGAGAAAATTTTCATATACCACCTGTGCCATCTTATTCCAGTGCGATATAATGCAATCAGCATGTCTGCCAAATCGACACCTCTAATGTGACGATTATAGTCTTTAACAATTTTAGGACATCTTACATCAACACGAGATTTTGCTTCTTTGCCGAATCGTTTTATATTTTCGACAGGGTATGCATCATCATAAGAACCCACCAATGTGACCTGTTTATTATCAACCCACTAAGTATTTAATAATTATTTCTTTTTCAAAGCCTTTTCAGTTAGCAGGTTAGTAGCAGCATCTTTGAGTCTATTTTGTATTTTGTCTGATTGTTCCTTAACTAAATATACCATAATTTTCCCTCAACATAATTTATAGCAGTCTATTAGCCCAAAGCAAAAGAAACATGCAAAAAACCCATCGTTATAGTAAAGCCAAACCATATTGTATTATAGATATATATTTATATATCAGTTATGTAGTATTTCAGTAATAATAATATGTGTATTTTTTGTGGGAATCGAACCCCAACTTTGTGTGTAGCTTTCTACAACCACTATATCAACGAGGCAGTCAAACATAAGTTCAACTGTCTTTTAAATTGTAATAAAATTGGTTTAATACACATATAAGACAGACATACTTGCAATTTAATTTTTAAAGTAAAGTCCATTCCAGTCCAAATATTCATTCCGTGCAGTTAGCAATGTATATTATTCTATACACCATCAACGAAAGGTAAATTACTGCAACTGCGGCATTGTATAGTATAATATACGTTAGTAAAAAACACGACAAAAACATACTGATTCTCATAGCGACAACAGCATATTATATATAAAAATGTGTTAAAACAAACATTTAGGCATGTGTATTTTATAAAAAACATGCATATTTAGGAGTACAAACATAAAAATAAAGTAAAACTTACTATAGATAAACCTGTGCGGCGCATTTTGACATTTATTTTTCACAATTGATTTAAAATTATGACAGATAAACTACTATTTTTATCTTTGAAGTATAAATAGACGTCTAGAAATGTCATGTGTTTAATAAAACTAAGTTAACCCTTATATTCATTTTGTATAGTATACCATACATCCAACTTTATAAAAATATATGATCACTATAAAATCATTTTTAATTTCCTAATTTTAAATCAATTGTGAAAAATAAACGTCAAAATGCGCCGCACAGGTTTATCTATAGTAAGTTTTATTTTATTTTTATGTTTGTACTCCTAAATATGCATGTTTTTTATAAAATACACATGCCTAAATGTTTGTTTTAACACATTTTTATATATAATATGCTGTTGTCGCTATGAGAATCAGTATGTTTTTGTCGTGTTTTTTACTAAGGTATATTATACTATACAATGCCGCAGTTACAGTAATTTACCTTTCGTTGATAGTGTATAGAATAATATACATTGCTAACTGCACGGAATGAATATTTTAATGGACTTTACTATAAAAATTAAATTGCAAGTATGTCTGTCTTATATGTATATTAAACCAATTTTATTACAATTTAAAAGACAGTTGAACTTATGTTTGACTGCCTCGTTGATATAGTGGTTGTAGAAAGCTACACACAAAGTTGGGATTCGATTCCCACAAAAAATACACATATTATTATTACTGAAATACTACATAACTGATATATAAATATATATCTATAATACAATATGGTTTGGCTTTACTATAACGATGGGTTTTTTGCATGTTTCTTTTGCTTTGGGCTAATAGACTGCTATAAATTATGTTGAGGGAAAATTATGGTATATTTAGTTAAGGAACAATCAGACAAAATACAAAATAGACTCAAAGATGCTGCTACTAACCTGCTAACTGAAAAGGCTTTGAAAAAGAAATAATTATTAAATACTTAGTGGGTTGATAATAAACAGGTCACATTGGTGGGTTCTTATGATGATGCATACCCTGTCGAAAATATAAAACGATTCGGCAAAGAAGCAAAATCTCGTGTTGATGTAAGATGTCCTAAAATTGTTAAAGACTATAATCGTCACATTAGAGGTGTCGATTTGGCAGACATGCTGATTGCATTATATCGCACTGGAATAAGATGGCACAGGTGGTATATGAAAATTTTCTCGCAGCTTTTGTATATACTCGTAGGCATCAACAACGCTTGGCTTTACGTCACAGACATAACAAAATGATAAATACCACTAGAAAGCAGGATCGTCTAGAAGATTTTAGGTACGAAATCTACAGTGGCCTACCGAAACGAGGTCGAAACGTTTCAGTGAAACATTTAGACGTAATACCGGACAAAGCAAATATAAAAACCATGCGATGATGTCCGGTGTGACAAATATGATCATTGGCCGCAAATAACCGGATATGAGAGGTGCAAGTACTGCAAAGTTGGCCAGGCAAGTACGATGTGAACAAAATGTAAGGTTCATCTTTGTTATGTGAAGAATCGAAAATGTTTTTTGGAGTACCACTGCAAGCAATAGGGTCTCTGAATTATTAAATTACGATTATTTTGTTGTTCAAGAAAGATTAATTTTATTAAACATTTTATTTCCACCAAGACAGTTATTTTTATTTAAAATCATGTTATTTACAATAATCTTTTGGTATATATTAAAAACTACTAGTGACATTTCAACTCTCCCTAAATATACCAATGTATAGCATAATATACATTCCTGAAAATGCGATAATCACTGTACGTGTAGCAATGTATAGAAGAGTATACATCTTGTTTTTCCAAAATTTTCATGTCACGTTTTTTTTATTTATTTTTTTGATGATTTTTATGCCCCAAAGAAGCTACCTATATAATTTTGTTTTGCTTTTCTTCTAAAAAAGAATCTTGCCACGATAAGAGTTAAAACAATTACACAAAAACAACACAGAACAAACTCACAGTATGCGGCCTCGACACCAACCACTTATCTTCTCAACGTCCGAACAAGAACAGAGCACGTAGCACACTGAGCCTCAGTGACTGAGGTCTTTCTTTTATAGAAGGCGGGTGGGGATCGAAACCAACCACTAAGATAATTCTGCTTGATGAATTTGTAATAAACAAGTTTCGTGACATTTCGTGTACTCGTTCCACGACCGAACCCGAATCGACCATAGAGTCAAACGGCAGTCATAGAAACGAGTGTCAAAGATTTCTTTAATATTTATTATTAATAAGTTTTAAATGTTTAAAGTGATATGATAATATACTACTTTCAATAATAATAATAATGACTATGGAGTCATTATTATTATCGACCATTGAATAGTCGTTAATTTATAGATCTAGCAACATTGACAAATTAAAAAAACCATTCGTATTAACGGCCTCGAACCAATTCGACTTTGACATTATTAATTGACAATGACAGCTGACACTAACACAATGTCTTCAATATTAATTATAAAGACTACAGACTATCAAATAGTCGTTAATTTGCAGATCCATTAATATTGGTAAATAAAATAAACCATATAACCGTTTTCAACTAATTTGACCCCGATATTACCAAATGATGATGAATGACAATTCCTTAAACATAAATAATAAATGCTATGAATTTACCACAGACTATCAATCCTTTATATTGTTTATTATTATCTTAAATATACTTATTTAGTTGAATTAAATATCAATCTTTATATTTTTGTAACAATATAATCATTATATAATATGAATTTGCGCCCATATATATACTTACGAACAAATTGCATTAAACCGGGAAACCAAAAGTGTTTTAAAATTAGGTCACAAGTCTTGTCAACCCCGATATGTTCATGCTCGTCATGGAATACCCTCAGTAAGCTAGGCCTGTGACCCTTAGGTACATAACAAAGCAAACGCGGCTCTTCACCAACGGGTGAATAACGATAATAGAGCACATCGTTTTGACATACATATCGTCTGGGATCTAAATTACCTTCTCCGAGCTTACGTATGAGATCGGCGGTCTCGGAGTCGGCTGATTGAGCCATCTGCGCACAGTTCAAGGGCCGGGCCGCTCTAGTGGATTCCTACTCAAGTAATCCGCATGACCCATCATGGTACATTTACGATATTGAATTTCAAAATTAATATCCTGCAGGTAAATCCACCAGCGTGCAACTCGTGGAAGAAAATGCTTCTTACATTCAATGGCCTTCAAGGCATTGCAATCGGTGATTATCTTAAAACTTATACCAACCAATGCCGGAAATTTTGCTGATCCTTGACGACCGCCAACGTTTCTAATTCATAATATGAATGGTACTTGCTGGGCTCCGCGCCCTGGGTGACCCTACTAAAATATGTTAGTACTCGTTTATTACCATCCGTGTGGGCCTTTACGAGCACGGCACCATATCCTGCACTGCTAGCGTCAGTATGTGAACTACACAGTGGAAAGGCTCGGGTCAAAAATCGCAAGTATTGGCTCGCTAATCAATTGCTTCAAGAACTCTCGTCGGACTCGATCTTGTTCGGGTCCCCATTCAAATTTGACGTCTTTCTTAGTGAGACGCGATATACGGTCTTTGTCTCGTAACCTTCAATATAACGCTGGAAGTATCCAGCTAAACCTAAAAATATGTAGATATATATTGCTTTGAACAATTTCCAGGCGTCAAGTGCATGTAGCACTTGACGCCTGGAAATTGTTGTCTCGGCTAGTTTTATTTACATTGCGTGTTCAATTAAATAGATTCATTACTCGATCAATCGAAGTACATTTTGAAACAAAATATCAACAACACACATTATTCATACAAATGTTAAACAAACAATGCGTGTTTAATTAACTTAGTATCGTTGATGATTTTCCGCCGAGCTCTAGTTTCGCGTGTTCCTCGCAGGCCACATCGATGTTATAAAGACTTTTGAACCGCGCCTTCTTCACAGGGATTCTTTACTACGTACTTCGCTCACCCCAGTGAGCTGCTGTCCTGCACTTCAGGCGAATGACGACCCCGCGGCGGCCCAAACCCGAGGTCCCGGGAAAAGCCCGTGTCGGCTGAAAACAGCCCGAGCTTAGCTGTCAGGGCCCTTTGGCAACAGCGAGATTAATTTCCCAAATAAAAAATGTATAAACATGCATCATCGCATCGACGCGTGATTATGGCTTCATAGCGGCGTGTCCTCTACACATTCTGTATTAACGACTTAACGTAATCTTGTAGTAGCGTTGAAAGAAAATAATTGAATTATTTGCAAACTTTCGGATGGCAACACAGTCATTGAATTTCTTAGGTTAGTATGGTTTATTGTCTTGATACTTCATGCAATTACTCATTTTTATTTCTATTATTTATTTTTTCCGAATAGTTAACAGGTATAATAGCCTAAGCATTTAGAAAGCTTCATAATCAATGTGAGAGACAGTGATAACAGCAATGACTCTGATGAATCTATGCATATTGATTTTTTCGATTCTGATTTTGATTATTCCGAATTTGCCGCGCTTTTTCGTTATCTTCTTTCATTTGCCTGACTCTATCTGTCAAGTATTAATTCAAAACTCAATTGTCAGTTGTCACTCATGTGTAGTCTTTCTAGTCTGTACTTAGCTGTTAGTCTGTGGGTTAGATCAAAATGTTAAAAAGCAAGCTGTTTGTAAATTTTTTAAAGTAATAATATTTATTTTATTTTTTCAAAATCAAAATGTACAAAGGTATTTCTCGGATATGGACTATCTCTTGTACAGATAGGTTACCATGTCTATCTCCATTCGTAAACAGTGTTTTATCCTCACGAAATGGAAATAATTGTGGCATAGGTTATGTTTTCAAAAGAACTAAGAAACATGATAAAAGTAATCCATCAGCATTATTCGTACCAGTACCGGTTAAGCCAAATCCTGATGATATAAATGTAGGGGAGGAATTCACAGGAAGATTGAAAAAGCAAGATCTTCTAAAAACATTAAACAAGTTTTATCAAAAACCTGAAGTTAGAGTATTAGCATGTAATAATGGTTTGGACGATCAACTATTGCATCAGGCATTCCTGTCATTCAGAAGACATTGCTTAGAACATGATTTACCACCAGATTTGCATATTACAATTAGTGATATTCTTGTTGGTAAGACCAAGTCTGCACAGTTATTGTATTGTGCATAACTGTGTATGAATATTTATTAAGAACTTTATTCTTTAAGGTGCTGGACATGTAGATGATCTCTTTCCATATTTCCTAAGACATGCTAGACTTGCATTTCCTCATTTAGATTGTTTAGAAGATTTAAAGAAAATATCAGATTTACGGACACCAGCTAGTTGGTAAATATAATGTTTTATTTTATTAATAGTAAAGATATAGTCATTGGTTATTTTGTAAACTTTAAGGTATCCTCAAGCACGCTCAATGAATAGAAAGATAATATTCCATGCAGGACCAACAAATTCAGGGAAAACTTATCATGCTATGGAGAGGTATTTAACAGCAAAATCAGGAGTATACTGTGGACCTCTAAAGCTATTAGCTACAGAAATATACCATAAGTCAAATAAAAGAGTAAGTTAAAAATAAATAACTCAGAAAAAAATACATACCATCTTTTGTTATTTATATTAGGACTAAGATTCACAAAAAAATATTTATATTTTCTGGCCTTATTTCAAAAATGAATATGTCATGTATTATTATAAAAATAAGTATACCAGTATTTATATATAGTGTATTCCAAGCATAGGTAAAAATTACTTTCTTTACATATTCATTTACACCATGTATATGAATTATATGAATATCTACCTACTCCCAAAGATACAGTTTAGAAAATTATCTTATTATATGTTGTTGCTATATTTAGCTAATGTTGACAGGGCACGCCTTGTGATTTAATAACTGGTGAAGAAAGACGGCATGCTTCTCAATATAACACAATAATGGATAATGAAGAAGAACAATCATCAAGTGATGAAGAAAAATTTGTACTTAATGAACCAGAACTGACTCCTTCAAAACATGTTGCCTGTACAGTTGAAATGACCTCATTAAATGATTCTTGTAAGTCTTTTTAAATTTTTATACGATTATTAAATTTATAATACGCACAGAGGCAAAATATGCGTTACGGTTCTAATTTGCTGTGAAAGGATTTTAAAACACTAACTGTGCTAGATGTAGGATGTTAATGGTTTACAAATTAAGCTTTATTAATTATAATTTTTTAATAAAACACCTGAATTTGATCTCAAATATTATGTTTACTTACATTTCAGATGAAGTGGCTATAATTGATGAAATTCAAATGATTGGAGATAGAGGAAGAGGTTGGGCATGGACTCGAGCTGTATTAGGTAATTATATTGAAGTTCATAAAAAAAATCTTAAACATAATTTTAAAATATGCAGTATAATAATGAAAAATTATGACTGGAACATATAACTGCGATGTATATGTTCTAGGAATTTCCCATTGGAAAATTTAAACACCAATTTAAAAAATTTGTCAAGCAAATTAAATTATTTGATAAGAAAAATACTAGATATATTCAAGTAATATTATTAATTATAAACTACAGGCCTGCAGGCAGATGAGATACATTTGTGTGGGGAAGCTGGTTCTATAAGTTTAGTTGAAGAGATATGTAACATAACTGGTGAGGAAATAGAGGTTAGTATTTGCTACTTACTCTAACAAATAAAATCACAATTATTTGACTTTAGGTAATTTTTGAAGTTATACTTCTTTAGGCGCGTTATGAAAAATTTATGAGAGTGAAATTTTACGATGCGCGCGCACCGTAACGCAAAATTAACAGAATGAAGTTGCCCACGGAAGATGCTACGGCATTGGACATAATTTAAAAATCACATTCGAATAATAATAGAATTTATGTTGCTCTTAATGTAAGAGAATAATAATAAATATTTATTTATTTAATTTTTCAAATGTAAACTGAACTTTATTGACTATAATGACTCCTTTTCCAGTCTTTGATTATTTAATTGTGATTAATTATTTGCATGCAATTAAAAACTATTTTTAATAATGCCAAAGAAGTATAACTTCTTACGCGCGTACATAAGTACACGCACCCTTTTTGTATGATTTGGGCAATCTTTTATAACTATTAAAATTATATTATTTATAAATACAATAAACACAGACTCCACTGAATGCAACAGCCACCCAGATAATAATAGAATGACCTCTTCAAACCAATGGCAAAAAAATAAGGGTAAAATATATCAATTATTAACAACATTATTAAATTTTAATTTTAGGTCCGCACATATAAAAGGCTTACGGAGTTAAAAGTAGAGCATTCAGCATTGGGTTCACTGGATAATGTACAACCAGGGGATTGTATAGTTTGTTTTAACAAAAATGACATATACAGTGTAAGTCGAGCCATAGAACAGAGGTCAGTTCCATGAGGCAGGTATCTCATTTCGTATAGTATTAGAATTTGTTACTACCCTCAAAAGTGTCTTCACTTCTTCATTTAATGTAATTTTAATAATTCAGATATCACTTGGAATGATACCTTTTTTGTGCTTGGCATGGATACTTCCAGCCAGTTTGCTTTGAATCAGCTTTGGTTTTTCTAAAGCTTAGGTTCCCTAACGGCCGTCATTTTACGGTTGTTAATAACGGCCGTCTTTACTTTTTTAAATAATGCAAAAAACCAATCATTTTCGCTCGTCCAAGTCACGTTTCTACTGATTGTATTAATGAAATATGGGCACACATGCAAAACGTTGAACTACTGTTTATCAACGCTATGACGGCCGTCATGCAAAAAGAAAATCTACTCTGATGTTATTTATAGACAACCTATGGGTGACGTCACCCAACCCTACATTACGGCCGTTAGATAACGGCACCGCTCTTCTAAGAAACCTAAGCTTTTGGGCCATCTTGGTCAGGACATATTAGGACATATTTAACATTTACTGCTTTTATTGATATCAAAATAACACTATTACCTGAACATAACAATAATAAATATACCTTGTTACTCACTGAATAATTTCTTCTACTTAACGGACATTTCTAATAAAAAACATTGTTTTGTGGTTGGTTCTTGTGTCACAATGTTCGTTCCCATACTCCTCCGAAACGGCTCGACCGATTCTTATGAATTTTTCTATGCAAATTCAGTAAGTCTGAGAATCGCCTACTATCTATGTTTCAAACACCTAAGTGATAAAGGGTGTTCACCCCAAAACATGTTTATTATCTTTTAGATTTTTTTTTTGTTTTTATTTTTTTATGATACAACGTACAAAAATACATACAACCCTCAATTTTCACCCCTCTACAAACAACCCCTATTTTTTAATATAGTAGATAGTTATTTTTATTGAACTAAAAAAAAATGTTTCCTAGAAATAATATGCATGGCAAAACAATGTTTGGTGGGTCAGCTAGTATACTATACATTTATTATCCAACTTTAGTTAAAATGGTGCAATTGTTTAATAAAATATGTCAATTTGAATAAATTTATTTCAGGGGTCATGAAGTAGCTGTGATATATGGGAGCTTACCGCCTGGTACAAAATTGGCTCAAGCTAACAAATTTAATGACCCGGAAAGCTCGTGCAAAGTCATGGTGGCTACTGATGCTATTGGCTTAGGAATTAATTTGTGAGTATATGTACATACATAGACGCAACTAGAGTCTGGCTAATGAAATAAGCTAATTGAGTTATTTGGAAACTTTCGGATGGCAACACAGAATGTCATTGAATTTCTTAAGTTAGTATGATTTATTGTCTTGATACTTCATGCAATTACTCATTTTTATTTGTATTAAATATTTTTCCGAATAGTTAACAGGGATAATAGCCTAAAACTTTGTTTTATTTTATAGAATATTTTGTTAATATCGCAGGATTTGATTATTCCGAATAAAGTTGTGTTTTATGATAAATATAGTTTTAGTTTTCCATGCAATGCTAGTCTTTTTAAGTATCAATAGTAAAAGACTAAACTTAACTTACTATCCATGTAAAAATAATAAATAAAATCAAGTATCAAGTAAGTTTAATCCACAAAATATATCAAACTTTTAGGGATACCATACTAATTTTTTTTTTAATTTGCCGCGCTTTTTCGTTATCTTCTTTCATTAGCCAGACTATAGCGGCTTGCTGGTAACGAGCATTGCGTGTAACATTATTTGCTGGGTTCCATTCCAAGTAAAACAATATGTGCGGGTTGGCCAAACACGTACTTACAATCCCATCTTTACTGTTCTGATGTAAGAAATGATTACATGTTGATTGAAATCGTATTTAAGGGGTTGTAAGTTACAAATGTATTTTGATGTGAAACATCTATAGCCGCACGTAAAACCGACTTCTGGCGTGGCAAGGCATCGCCACGCTATATGATGGTATATATATATACAGTCTATATGCAGTAGTGTGTACGGTGTGTGTATGTCGAAGTCAATGATTAAACGAATTAAGTAGTCACGATTTGAAATAAATTCGTAAATTTTTGTATTTAATGAAAATAAATGTGTATGCAATAAATAGTCATCGTTATGTGGAAAAAAATCGTAGCATATTTAGTAGTTTACTTTATCATTATGACATATTTAGTTCCTATGACAATCTGTTATTTTCTGCATATTATTTTTACAAAATAATTTCGATGTTTCACATCTGCCAGGCGTCCCGTGACGGCTCACGTTTTTTTTTAGTTATGATACTCGTGTAAGTGACAGTATAACATATTAACATACATTATTTATAACCGACATTAAAGGAAGTCGGTTGTTCAAATTCAAAAAGTAAATTCAGTAAATTTATGTATTTATCCACAATTCTCTATGCAATTCATTTCTCTAATATTTTTTCTGTTAAGATGGTTATTGAAGTATTTTTTAAATAACATTTCAGGAGTATAAGGCGAATAATATTTTATTCTCTTATAAAGCCTATTGTGAAAGAAGATGGAGATAAAGAAATGGACGTCATCAGTATTTCCCAGGCGTTACAAATTGCTGGTGAGTATTATCCTGTTATTGTCTTACACATATAAGAAAAAAAAAAGGATTTTTTTTTTTTAAATATGTTAGGTGGCAACTAAAAAGAGACTTTTCACAGCTGTTATTTAAAGATGGCATAATTATCTGTTAACATTAATAAGGATTTTCTGACTGTTAGGCTAGTTCTTACTGCCGAACTTAAATAATTTGTTTTAAATTTGCAATTTTTTAATCAATGCCCTATTTGGGCTATATTTGTAGAAACCTCAAAATCAATTACAATTGACATAAAGAATAATAAAATCAGTAACCCATATAAAATATTGATTTTTTTAAGACAATAAATAAAATTGTATAGTGACAAGACAATGTTTAAAGAATTTTCTGTTTGGGATCACAAAACTTTAAATTTATTTGTTTATACTGACGGTTTTGAAGTAAATAAGTGAATATATTTTGTATTTAAATTATATATATTACTTTATCTATCCGTTTGTACGTTCCTGTCCATGGTATTATCAATAGCCTCACTGAATATTAGTGCTGTAGGTGTAAAGGCTTGCCCGAGTGACCAAGAGCGTTCAGAGTGAGAACAGAAGAATGAACACTGCACAACAATATATTTTTATTTTGTGTGCGTGTCAATTAAGGCTTCTTTTAATAATGAAACATTGATTCATTTTAAGAAACTATAAATTTCCGTAATACGGGCTAAACTCCATTTAACATCCCTTGATTTAACGACGAAATATAAAAGCGTAGAAATCAATTGGCTTTGGTTGGTTTGGCTTGTCTTCCATACAATGATAAACTCTACTATTACACCCCCTCTCAATAACGACAACAATTGAGTCATATAGTACTTTTTAAAAATAGTAAAAACTGCGCAGCTTTGTACGTTCTTTTGACGCTTTATTATTCTAGCCCGCAATAAACACGACTGTCAGCATCATGCATACGAATTTTCCAAGAAATTCGTTCTTTTGTTTACAAATTGGAATTGCTTGCGTTTAGACTGTTGTTGGCCATAACTAATAAGTAGTAGTCTCCATTTAACGACAGCTCTCTAAAACGTCATAAAATGCACAGTCTCTTCAGTGTCGTTATATAGAGTTTACACTGTATTTTGCCCAAAGAAGTTACCATACAAACACGTTTTCTTACAGGCCGGGCAGGCAGATATGGTAGTGTGTGGGAAACGGGCTTTGTTACCACATACCGACCTGAAGATCTCCCCACATTGAAGATTTTGCTATCGAAACCACCAGAACCAGTAACTCAGGCCGGTCTCCATCCGACCGCTGAACAAATGGAGTTATACGCTTATCATCTACCTCATGCCACTTTGAGCAGTCTTATGGTGAGATTTTTACATTTCTTGTATAGGCCTTTTTTTTCACATAAAGTCAGTTAACCCAATGTTGAAGGGGAAAGTTATTTCAGCTTTCCATTAATTTCGTCATAGTCGTAGAATAGTGATGGATCTGACAAATTACCATTTGTTTACAGGGCAGCCATTTCAAAATAATATAATCATGTTTATTTTGTCATAACTATTTTAATTCATATTCTCTTATGAAAATTGGCATACAAGCAAACAAAATAAAAATAATAACATTAAATTACACAGTTCTCTAGAAAAATCACCTGTTTCTATCAAATCCGTCACTTTACCGACTGATTAATTTGAAATTTAAAACACATGATTTTTTTAAATGTAGTAAGGTAATATTTAGTCAATGTAGTGTCAAAATATGATAAAAAGTGGATTTTAAATTTTGTTCAAATCCGACATTGTTGCTACTACGATCTATCTATCATCATCATCACTATCATGACGATTTATTTGATAAGATTTTAAAAACTTTTTAGATTATTTACTATAGAACTTACACCATTTGTTATTTTTAATTCTGTTTAGTATTGGCTGAAAATTTTGAATTTCAATAACCCGCCAAAACGCTTTTCTAGACAAGATGGCATCGTACCAGCCCCTATGGCGTACCATGCTTGTAAACAAACGTCAACTTACGTATTAATTAATAGTAAATTAAACTCCTAGACAGTATTACGTTACGACAGACGCAATACGTATTATTTACAATCATGCTGCGTCATTGTTGATGTGACTAATCTGTGACAGTTTTGTGTCACGTGACGTGTATAAAATCTATATTTTTAATTATAGATATTTTTCTAAATGAAAGATTATTTACAAGTTAATACAGATTACCTACCTCTGTCGTCGACTAATGATCTTTCAGGAATCAAATCTAAGAAGATTTTAATTATATTTTTAAAGAACGTCTTAATCTATTTAACGTCTTTTAAAATAAATAAAACAATACAGCAACTCTTAAGTATTAAAAAATATATATCATCGATTTATTATTTTCTCATTCTGTCCCTGTACATTCAATAATTGAACACAAATTATTTGTATCTTTAAATATCAACTACAAATTTGTAAAACATTTTTAACAATGGCCACATTGAGCCAGCCTCGATTTCTCGAATTTTCTGTTAAAAACTAAAATTCGTTTTTTTGAAGTTATACTTCGTTAGGCGCAAAATTGATGAGAGTGAAATTTTACGATGCGCGCGCACCGTGACACAAACTTATCAGAATGAAGTTGCCCACTAACGAATTTTTTTTAAACCTAAAGAAATTTAGCAATGCTTTTTTAAATTTCAGGACATATTCGTACACTTATGCACGGTGGACGATTCTCTATACTTCATGTGCAACACGGAAGCTTTCAAGTTCCTAGCTGAGATGATACAACATGTGCCGCTACCTCTCCGCGCTCGATACGTCTTCTGTTGTGCTCCTATTAATAATAAGCTTCCTTTTGTCTGCGCTACATTTTTAAAGGTAGGTTTTCTATATCTATCTATATGTCTTAACTATTAATCAATCTAATGGAACGGAAATTAAAAAAAATTAAAAAATTTAGTGTCGCTTTGGAATTTTATTCAAGGCAAAAATTTAAATGATATTTATACGTAACAAAATATAATATTAACGCCAATAAAGAAAAAAATACTGTTTCTGAGTTAACTGCCAGATCTCAAATGGACCTGCAATAATTATTATATTTATATATAATATATTTTTTATGAAATGAAATCTTTATTTCTTCAAAAAAGAAACTTAGGCTAAGTACATATTTTTATTGCGAAGCAAACATAATAAATATTTAATAATATTTTGTACAAAATAATACTTGCCCGTTAAACAATTTTGTATCATACTAAATGTGCACAAGATGTTTTATATGGGCTAGTTGTTGGACCCCGCCATTGTTATATATCGCCAGTTTTTGTTTTACAAAATGGTAAGCATCACACAATGCTCCTTGACATCTTGAAGCATTAATTATACTAAAAATTTAAATGTGGCACTCGGGGACTGCCGCGGTGCTTATTATATTATATATAAGCTATTGCATAGCATTTTTATCAACTTACGCAATTATAATTATTCTTTGATATTAATTCAATCCTCCAGACTCAGACTAACACGCCTGTATAGTCTGTCTCACTCTACCCGCTGCACCGGCCGCGCTTACGCTACGTCACCGATCTCGTCAGAGAGATTTGAATACGTAGTATGCGTTCTGTCCCACTCTAACGCACCTGCGCTACGTCACCGATCCGCCAGACCGATGTGAGACGCAGTATGCATTCTGCCCCGCTTTAACGCGTATTGGCCGCACATATATTACGACATCGTGTGTTAGGTTTATTTTTGTTACGGAATTTCTTGATTCGGTAGCCGCGCTCAAAGCCCGCGATAAAATCTATGCAATAGCTTAAAAAACGGTAAGCCTAGGAGACTTAGGAGCCGTAGTGGCATAGAAACGACACAGTATCAAAGACCAAAATGAACCAAAATTTTTTTTCATCATGAAATAATTAATACTGTATTTGCATGTGGTGAAGCGTATATAAGTAGAAATTATACATGTTTTTTAAGTTCCAAGTAACGATATGATACCTAGGCTAATTTTTTTTTTTACATATTCTGCCAACTGCGTGCAGTTTTGTCTTAGGGAGCGTTCTAGTATTACGTCACGCAATTTTTGGAGATTATTGAGACACTTCCCCCCCATGTTACGCGCCGTAACGTTTTTCTGTAGACCCAATAGTTTGTAATCCCCACCCCGCATCGTAACGTTTTACAAAAGGACCCCCCCCCCCCCCAAATTCGTTACGTAATACTTAACCGCTCCCTTAGGTAAAGTTTTGATTTAACTACTAAATTACACAATATACATACACGAATTTGGACGAGTCACACGTAACCTCCCTTTAAACTAGCCCTTTTGTTACAGATGGTACGTCAGTACAGTAGAAACGAGCCCTTAACAAAAACCTGGCTCAGTAACGTCGTCGATTGGCCAATGCCAGCACCTAAGACTATTATGGACCTTGTTCACTTGGAGGCTGTGTTTGATGTACTGGAATTGTATCTTTGGCTTAGGTGAGCTATCTTTTGTTCTTTGACGTATGCTGTATTTAAAAAAAAAGACGTTTACTTCTGTTAGTGCTCAAAGAGGAATTTTTGTCTTTAATAATATGGTTTATACTTTATAGATTGTTTGTCTGTTTGATGATTAGCTGTTTTAAAAGAGTACCGAGAGTTTTTTACGCCGGCTTTTTCTCTCGGCCTACACCCTCTGTCTTCTTTGCCGATGAGTAGGGATGCCTACAAATTCAAATTTAATGACGTGGAATAAGGGATACATGTATCTTATGTTCCATAATAAACATATTTTATTTTTATTTTTTTTTACATTTAGTTTACTCTTAGAGAGTTATATCATGAATGAATATCGAAATAACGTCCCACACGTCGCATATGTACGTACGGGTTACGTATACGTACCATAGCTGGTAGACCAATGTGCATAATTTATATTATATTAGGACATTATAGCACGAATACATAGTACAAATATATAGATTTACAGTTTATAAAATGCAATCCCCGTCAGTGTCTGTATGATCATGACAAGCTAATAGGAAACGGATTTTGTATTGGTATAATGATAAGGTTTATGTGTGTGATTAACACCGTAATTTGGCTAAAATGTGCTGATACTTTACGAGCCAAGGCTGTATATTTTGTTCAATCAGTTATTAGTTTTATAAGCGTGGCGATTACCTAAATTGTCGGGAGTGAAAGTATAGCCAGACGCAGGCATTCTTCACCATTTTAATAAGCATAGCATTATACAATTCAATCGTCTAGTATCAATCTGTTATACGAGTCAAAATTATATTCTATAATATTTAAACCATTCCCGTGACTTAACTCAACAAATGGTACAATTATTGTTTAAGGGATTGCATTGCTCAATACTTGGCGATTAAAAATAATGGCGGAAAGTTTCTTGCCAGTTCTTCTTACCCGCTCTACGCCCTTGACTTGCGAACTGGTAGTACTTAAATGTAAATTTACAATTAATTTAACTTCTTTTTGTCGTTCATAAGTGTACTTGTTTACGTACATGAATAAAGATATTTTGAGTTTGAGTTTGCCAAAATACAATAAATCCACTGAGGGCTGCTAGTAAAAGCAAAATTAAAAATAATGATACATTTATTACATTATCTATGTTTAGGTCGTATATTATAATATATATCTATGTTCTGTATAAATATACATATTTATTTTTACATAGCTATCGGTTCCCGGATATGTTTCCAGACGTCAAATTGGTCCGAGAAATGGAGGCTGAACTTGACGCTATCATACAGCAAGGAATCTTTCAAATTACCAGGTAATTAAAACAATTTAAACTAACGGATTTGAACACGTATCGTTTTGACGTTTCGAATATCCTTTAGAAGTCACCGTAAAAAAATAGTTGTATAGTCCTTTTCATGAAAGAAGTCCCCCAGCAAGGCGCTGCAATCGCATGACGTAATGTTGCCATTTATGAGTAAAAAAATTACCTATTTTATTTACATTTAGCAGATGTAATTTATCAAATACTATTTTCTGCATACTTCGATGAAACAATATTTATGTTATGTAAAAATTATATTTTTATTTACTTATATTAGCGGTGTTCTACCTACTTACAGGGAAAAGATGAGAAAATAGGGTAAAGATAAAGCAATACAATTTTTATTCAGAGTAATAATTGTTGGGTTACAATTTTTTCAAAATACACGCCGCTGTTATACCTTCGTTTGTAATTCTTGTTACAGTTTTCTTTGACACACCTGCAATTAAATTATGAACAGTTAAAAATAATAGTAACTTTAAGTTTATGATGAAATTATATAGTTTCATCACGTTATAATAAGAATTTATATCATAAAAGTCCCATCAATATAGCAAAAAATTATCAAATGGCAACTCTAAAAAGTACCTGTTATGGCGGCAACTCTCTTCCAAACATTGTTTAGTGGTATTAAAACACCTTGATTCTTATGTTCCGCTTCACAGAACTCTTTCACCTTTAATATAATTTCTCGAGCACAACTTTTGGCATTGTAATCAATCTTCAAAATGCATTAAGCTAGTTAAAAATTAACAAAAATCTACCACAGCAAACGAACTTGATAACATCGACGAATGACAACATTGCCGACCTGTCAAATTTAGTTCCAAAAATCACCGCGGGACTTCTTTTATGAAAAGCACTATAGTATATAGTTTTTTAAATTGTTTTTTTATCGTACGAGAAAATGGCAGGAGGCTCAGCTGATTGTAAGTGATACTGACGCCTATAGATAATCACATTGCCAGAGGGCTCGCAAGTGCGTTGCCAATCTTTTAAGAATTGGTTTTTTTTATGGACACTAAGTCGAATTGGTTCGGAAATACAAGTAGATAGTTGACTCCACGTAGCGGTGGCGCTCATAAAAACTGCCTTAGAAACGCTCAGTTGTGTAACGACAGGCGTCGAGGTGAAAATATTATTCGTCGTTATTACAATATTATATTATTTTTCAGCAGCAGCGATCCTATCTATTCTATCTCTCTCTATTTTATTCTCAGATGACTCTACATCAGAGTTCCCCAAACTTTTTTGTGTCGTAGACCCCTTGCCATGATTTTCCGTGTTGGGTAGACCCCCTACTTACCTGATAATGTAGCTAACTGTAGTGAAGTTTAGTGTTAAAAACTTAAAGTAAAAGCACATGTTAATTTATACATTTTTTAATTGAATTTAAATTAAAACTACTCAAAATAAAATTACGTAAACGTATGTAAAATATACGTAGCATTAAATAAACATAAAATAAACTATACTATAAATAAAATAACATAACATAAGCAATATATAAAATAACATAAGCAATAAGTCAATATAATGTGTATGTTTTGATATTGTATGATGTAAGTAAATAGGTACTATCAGTGTATGTGTTGAGATCCACTATCGTGGACCCCCATTATCATTTCATGGACCCCCAAATTTTTTTTCGCTGACGTAGACCCCGTGCAGGTTGTCATAGACCCCTAGGGGTCGATATAGACCACTTTGGGAATCACTGCTCTACATTGTTTGAGAATATATTTTTTCGCCTGATCATTTATCAATTGAAAAATAACAACTGTTTTAGTATCAATAATTGAACCAAAAAATCACAGTTTTAATGTTTTTTTGTGCGGTTAAAATTAGTGTTCTTTTTTTTATATATTTGTATATTATTTTTGAAGTTATACTTATTTACTTCTTTTGGCGCGTTATAGAAAAAGGATAAGAGTGCGCGCACACCGTCACAAAAAAACCGACACCCTGAAGTTAGCTATAGTCAACATTTCAGCTTTTTTCTAATATTACTGTAGTTCTTTCTATAAACATAGAATAATTTTTTTGAAAAAACATCTTATTACGCCAAAGAAGTATAACTTCTAACGCGTGTAAATAAATACACACACTATTTTTTATTTGTAGGTTATTAAGAAATTCGGAGCAAGTTTTTAAAGACGGATCTGAGCTGGAAGAAGTCGGTCGTGGTAAGAGAAGTGGAAAGGTTCATGGATATTCAAGGCCCGGTGACGAAAAGAAGAAACTGTCGGAAATGCTTGTTGCCAAGGTATTTTTTCAAACATTTAAACCACAACGCCAGAAGTATGTTCACACAAATAAAAGTATAATTGGAGTTTACCTGTCTCCTGAATGAGAGGAGATGCATGTGATGATGATAAGGCACCAGTTTACAACGCGGGGAGTCACAACGTTAAAGAAACAGTACATAAATATTGAAAATAATAAAAAAACAGAAAAAGTAAAAATGTTACCTTAGGGAGCGTTCAAGTATTACGTAACGAGTTTTGGGAGGGGGGAAGTTTTTTTTTAAAACGTTACGATGCGGGGCGGGGATTGAATTACGCGTTATTGTTAATATTATTTTCGACTTACACCAAAATATAATAGTAACTAAAGAGTCACTAGGTGGTCACGAAACGTTTTACTATACTCGAGTACAGTACTGTACTTGGGTAATGAAAAACGTTACGGCGAGTTACATGGGGGGGGGGGGGTCAATAATAATCTCCAAAAATTGCGTTACGTAATAATTGAACGCTCCCTTATACTAATAATGTCTTTTGATAAATAAAAAATAAATCAGTGGCTCCACCTCTTTAAGTCTGGGCCTCAGATTTCTGAATCTGTTTCATGATCATGCACAGACGAGGATCGAACCTACGAACTCGGGGATGAGAGTCGCACGCTGACGCCACTAGGCCAACAACTTCTTTAGTCCTGTTAATATTTAACTCTATTTTTCTACTTTTCTTAATTCAGTAATGTTATAGTAGAAAGCTTAGGTCATCAACTAGTCTTTGATCGAAACAGTACCATAGTAATAATATACGGCAATTAATATTTCTATTGTAAACAAAAGCATTACTATAGCTAATGAGAAATGTCGTTATGGGTCCCAAAATCGTAACCGCAACAAATCGCGACGTGGTCCTATCTTTAGTTCACATAGTTTCTGGTGAAAAGTAAACTCCTTAATAGTGTTTCTCGCATTTCTTCAACTCCGATAATTTTGTAACTAATTGAGTAGACAAATATAGATTTAGATATCAAATAGAAACCAGCGCGGAATGGTGCTTGTAATTATGGCCCGTTTTATCTAAGGTTATCTTCACAATTATAACTCGTTTATCGACCCAGTAAATTTTTCTCTAAAGATGCGTCTATACCAAGTTCTACAAAGCTATTGAATAGCTATATATGCCAAACTTTTTTTGTCAAATGCGATTTTTGGTACAAAACTACTTACTTATACTTATTAAAAAAGCTTTTTTTTTTAAATTTCTTGCGACAACGAGTCGGAGTAGGTAGGTGAAATATAACGTTTTATAATGCAATCGCGTGAAAGAAAGGAAAAAGAATTCAGTAAAATTGCAGGAAATTTCACACCACATTACACAAGACTTCATTCCTTACACTGCTAAATTTTACAAGGATTTTTTTTTTTTCTACTAAGTATTAATACATTTTTTTTTTGCGACTGAGGCGCAAACTAGTTCATGTGGTCTCTGGCAGCCACCACCGCTATGGAACATTCTGCTCCTCAGCATAATGATGAGCCAGGGCCAATTACAGCCACAGCACACACGCATTACTTAATTGAAACGAACCGAATGGGAAAAGGAATAAAAAAAATTTTTTTTCTTTCATTATTGTTATTTTGTGTGTTTTTGTTTGTAATAAATGATAAGTCTATGTCTAAATCTGCTTACGTAATACTTGAACGGCCCCGAGTTAACTATTCCGAAATTATTTTTTTTACAATCCAAGAAATTGAATATAAGATTTTTTTTCCGTATCCAGTGTTTTTTTTTAAATATAAATTTCCCAATATCCCCGACTTGTGGTGCAGTACCTTATTTTATACATATATTTTGTACAACCATATAGTTATAATATAAATCAGTTCCAGTTGGAACATTAGAATTTTTATCGTTATTAATGTTGTCTAATAATTTGTTTCAGGGTTTAATAACACCACAAATGTTAAAAGAATTGCAACAAGAGCTGTCATCCGACAAACAAGACAGAAGTCGAAACAAAACAATGAATAGAAATAGAAGGAAATGAAATATTAATGAATGTGGAATAAATTATATGTGATAGTTTAAGTTTGTTTTATTAAATACAAAACGATTAACCTTGATTTTTTTCTTTGTTGTTTAACCCTGAGTTACATAGGCCATAATTATCTACATTAGGTAACGATCAAGTACGTCACGCAATTTTTGGAGATTATTGACCCCCCCATGAAACGCACCGTAACGTTTTTCTGTACCCAAATATAGTAAAACATTTCTTGACCACCTAGTGACTCTTTATAGTTAAAAGTTACCATTATGTGGAGTAAAGTACTGGAATGTCCCCCACGCCCCGCATCGTAACGTTTTATAAAAGATATCCCCCCCCCCCATTCGTTACGTAATACTTGAACGCTCCCTTATATAATTTGACTAAAATCGTAAATCTACTGCTACATTGTATGTTTTACAAAGAAAATGTATTGAATACATAAAATTACAAAACTGTCGCTAATGACTTTTATACTGTACCTACCATATTCAACATTAATGGAAATTAGTTTTTGGAAATTGCCATGAATATTAAACAGTTATTAGGTACATATATCATTGTCTTATAGTTGAGAAGTTTTGTATCTGCTAGGTACTGACTTGCGCATAAATTCATCTTCTATATATATATATAAAAGAAAAATGGTCTTCGTTTGAGGCTCCTTCACGCCTAAACCACTGATCGTATCGACATGAAACTACCACCATTCGATGCGAAATTTTTAAATAAACCTAGATGGTTTATGGCTATTTATTTATTAAATTCCAACGTTCCTTCATCTTCCTTCACTTTTTTATTGCTGTTTTACTTTTATGAAAATTTATCCATCCGGACTTCACCGCGGAAACATTCGGGGAGGCTTCCTAGAACCTCTAAACGTCAACATCTGTTAAAAACTCGATTTTCGAAATATTTCAATTTTCTTAGCGGGAAGTTAAAAAGAAGAATAATAAAAATATGAAAAAAAATAAAATAATGAAACATAAAATTTATTTTAATTCGTCCAGCAAAGCGGGCGCGAAACGGCTAGTTTATCTATATAAAGATTTTCAATGTTTACGACAAACATATTAATTGCATATAATATACATAACAATATAAAAACGAACCACACGGATTTTCGTCTTCGCAATAAACGCGTACATAATTCTTATCACGTAGTTGGTATTATGTAAAAATGTACCGTCAAAAATTAGTTTCAAAGTAAAAATAATACAATAGTTATTTCTATTAGTTTGTAAAAAACATATGACGTGTTCACACCTTGGTACAAATAAGTTCATAAAAATGATAACAAAATACGAACTCGTTAATAGTGTAATTAATTTAACATAATTGTGTTTTTATAATTAAAGTCTTCAAAGTTTTTGATAATTTGTGGGTAGTTCAGTTGTAGCAACCCTGTTGACGTTACGAGACACTTTAACTTATCTTATGCTTTAGTTTACTTATTTAACAAGAATATTAATGAGTGATAGTGATATCGGATTGAACCCAAACGAAGAAAATGTTGCGTTTCGTTTTTACAACTTTATTCGTTATAACAAATGGTATATTTTAAAATCATTTACTTTATTTTTTTTTAATTTAAATTCGTGCGATATATATTAGTGATTTAACATTTAGTGTTTAGCTTATAGGACTTTTGATCTGGACGGCGAGGAAACTATATTGACTTTTGAAAATGAGAAAATTCATATTGGATGCAAATCGGATTATCCCATGTCTTACTGCGGGTTTGTGGATCCGTATGGAAAGCGATACTCGTAAGTACGAGTACATATAATTAATAAAAAAGTAGTTGTACATTATCAACGTAGAGACTAATTTTTTTAATGCATTTTGAACGATGGAAAAAACAAGGAACCCGTAATTTTCAGTAAATGTTAGTAACTTAGACCTATCTACTCTTTATTCGCTTTTAACATTAAATATTTACTAGACAACTAAATCGGGATCCTTAAAAGGACGTAATATTCTAATACGTTGTTAAAATATTTAATAAAGCAAAAGCGAAACTCCTAAATTCATTTCAATAAGTCCGAAGATATATATTACATACCCTTGTGTTATTTTCAAATTTCATATTTGTTTAATATCTAAAATTACAAGAAACCACAGATATTGCGGCTTTAAAACCCGACACGTTTATATGAGCCTCCGGATTACTATCACTACTATCGCGTTAACTAAAGATAAAACTTCTTGTGATGACTAAAAGACATCTTATTACTTGACGTTTGTATAGACTTTTTAGCGATTTAAAATATTGTATATCAGAAATTATACCCTGATATACGTAACATCAAAATATTATAGTATGTTGTAAAATATATTTTTTAAAGATTTACAGATTTGGCTGTACACGACGGTCAATGTGTGCATGTTATTAAAGCGAAAAAGGCCGATAGCGGGGAGTGGAAATGCCATATCGGTAGCAAATCAATTCGGTTGGAGACTATCAAGAAAATCCGTGTAAGAGTGGTTAGTCAGTTAGCCGCAGTTCAACCAAATATTACGGCACATCTTGGGAAGCCGATGACCTTAACTTGCGCCACAACTGGAGGCTTTATCCCACTGAGTTACTGTCGATTTGAACCGCCAAATGGGAGATCTTTTAGTATCGACGAAAGTGTAACAGATTCCAAGTTAGTAAGACTTTGTATTCTATTATTCAATTTGAGCGTATCCAACCAAATTAGAAGTATGAAATGTCAACAATTATATGTCCTTTTCTTCTTGCGAAATAAAACAATAACAGTGCTTTGATAACTCGGTGAAACAAAAATTCTTTAAGTTCGCAGATACCGAAAGGATAAATAAAACAGATTCAAATTCAAATGCCTTTTATTGCCAACCTTAAATAACATTACTTTAGCTGTGTTAGTATTTAGTTTTCTTAATTTTTATTGTTAGTATTATATTTAATAGTATATTAAATAACTAATTGTTTATTTAGTTGGGTTATGGGTAAAGGACTCCTCCATATTTTGCCATCTGTGTCGGTTCTGAGCGTCCAGGTGTTGCCGGCCATGTCATGTATAATATATATAATATAAATAAAACAGATACATATAGAAATACATATACGGATACCCATGTAGTAGTTATAATAGTCAACGGAAATGGGATACATTATTGCGTTATTGGCCTTTAATATATTGGTTACATTACGCGTTTGGTTACGTATGAATACAAATGCGAAACTACGATTATAACATTCTTATGAGAAATGTTTGTTGTTTGTTTGATTCCTCTTAGAATTTAAAAGATTTTTAAATCATTTTTTTAATAATAAAGTTGTTTTGTTTTTCTCTGTAGGCATTTTATAATTGATTTTTAATTCATCATTTTCCTAATCTTCCCTGTCTATGTATATGTTACAATGCGAGATAATTTATCTTCTTTTACAGCCCTATTCTGAATAGATATTTCTATCCTAATAACCGAAGTCTGGACCGAGGAGATTGTTGTGTTACTATACGTAAGGTGAAACCTGAGGACCAAGGATTATGGATGTGTGGGGCTGGACTGGAAGATGGCAAAGAGCATTTCGACACTATTACCTTTGATATTGAAGGTTTTTTTAATACCTTTATATTTCCAATACATATACGAGATAAGTGTAGAATAATTCGTGTGTCGCGCGTGGTACGTAATTAAAAATGATATCAATTTACTTGATGTGACTATTCACCTTGATGGAATTTTAATTCACATAAAATTTAAATATTTTTTGCTTTCATTCTTTATTTTAATTAATTGCTTTAAGCATTGACGAAGAATTTTTGAAAACAAACGGAGACCAATTTTCGTTTGTTATAGAAATATAATGTATATATATGGAAACATGTTTTGAGATCTGGCAGTACCTAAATATTAAAAGCATTTTTAATAAGATCAGGGCCTACTCTGTAACTTCTAATAGCGATCCCGATTTTTATAAATTGTTGTTCAGCGCGATTCCAAGGTTACGACATTACTGCGGATAACTACATAGAACTTGCATACAAAAACATTGGGTACGGTATAGCTGAATATTTTTGGAAATTACATACGACAAGCGCTGATTTAAAGTAATACACTTTAAATCACTTAAATACAGACAGAAAAACGTTGAATGAGTCCTTTAAACCTGATTGGTAGGTACGTCGGAACATTTATTCACCAAAATATTTTGTTAATAGCTACAGCCTATTATGTAGCGATAACTAATACTGATGATATCAGTCCAGAATTTTTGAGTTTGTCCATTACAAACACTATAAAGTTAGTATAGTTTAATAATTTATCTCAAATACGAAAATAATCAAAGACTGGAAAAGGAGTCATTACAGTCAATAAAGTTCAGTTTACGTTTTAAAAATTAAATAAATAAATATTCATTATTATTCTCTTACATTAAGTGTAATTATTAATATTGTATTAATAAATTCTATTATTAATCAAATGTTGTTTTTAAATTATGTCCAATGCCGTAGCATCTTCTGTGGGCAACTTCATTCTGTTAATTTGGTGTCACGGTGCGCGCGCATCGTAAAATTTCACTGTCATAAATTTTTCATAACGCGCCTAAAGAAGTATAACTTCAAAAATTCTGAACAAATTTCAGGGATCAACACAATGTCCACGGCATCGACAACAGCGGTAACTATTGGTGGGATTTTAGTAGCCATTGCTTTGGGTTTCATTATTTACGGGCTGTGGAAGAGAAAGGGACTATTAGGAGTCCAAAATCAGCCTGAAGACATAGAAATGAGAACACCACAAGCAAGAAGACAGGTGCCAGAGTTGGTTGTTATATCTCCTTCTACAGCTACTCCCGCCGAGTCTCCACTCATGTCGAGTACGAGGTCCGAATAATGCTTTAAATGTTCTGTTGTATGTAGATCATGCTATTTGTAGTATCAGGCTGGGCATCCCGAAGCTGCTTGTGGGTAATTTTGAACAACTAGGCTAAGATTTTAATGTGTTCTTGACGCAAATAAAACTCAGTTATATTAACCCTAGAAAGATAATCATACGTCATTTTGACGTAAGTATAAACGTTTGAGTGGGCACATGCTGGAATTTGTATATCATATGCTTATGAATGTGATTGTCAGCTTTAATATATGCAAATAACTTAATAATAAATTAAAAAAAACATAAGTGTATACACTATACATATATTTATATTAGCTAAATCTTAAATAAACTAAACACAGCTCTTTTAACACTAAAAAACTTCTCTTCATCAGCCTTATAATTTAAGAAATAAACTTTTTATAAAATGATCAACCTTAACTAATATTTTTTTTATTGTTGTTAGCCTTCAATGCACTTAGGACAGGCGCTCGACTTATGCTCTCCAGTAGGTATATAATGACGAAAGTATTGCACTTATCTAAAAAACACGACTGTCACCTGCAAGCTACTTGGGTCAACTGAGTTGACACTTGACACTTGACAGGAACGGCCAGTGCCATGGCGCGTATATAGAAACAAATAATATAGATTTTTTTAAATCGACTAGGTACGTCGATTCGACGTAGGTTATCTTTCTAGAGTTAAAACACTTTTGTCATGGCTATTGTTAAAATTGTATTAGGATTATTGCATCTGTTAATGTAAATAAATAGATTTAATTTTAATTAAAATATTTTCACTCTATTACGATAAAATTGTGGAAAAGAAATATATATTATAAAGACTACACTTTATAAATTACACCTTATTCTATTGTTGCATGATTTTACAGACGCTGCAGCTGGTCCCCGTTTCCCGCGTTGTGGATGACCACACTTTGCCGAGGAGAAATAAAAAAAACACTAACTTGGTACTAAAATTATGCAGTTAATTGCCAAATAAACATTGAATCAAAAAATTTTATAAATTTGAGTGATATGTATGTATGCACGTGAGTGCGTGAATGATCATAGGAAAATGGGTACAGCCATAGACTGTCTCAACCTCAAACCACTAGCAAGTTCTGCAGCAAGCATTTTGACATTTTCAATCGTTTGTATCTCGATAACTTAAAACCTTGGAATTAGTCTAAATTTTGTTGTAGGAAAGTATGAATGTGTGGTCCTAGAGGGCTCGGTTGTGTTTTTTCCAGATAGTTTATGGAATCGAGCAGTTTAGCTTTAATCGTTTAGCTTTCGGCAGTTAGCAAGAAAGTATAGTTTTCGTCGAGCAAGTATTGGTTTTTTCGTATAGTCTGATGGTGGGATATCTAATGGCTTCCGATGAGCAACCTTGAGCTCTGCTTGTAAGCTTCTTGTTTGAGCACGTTCTAATTTATTGAGATTTGATTCGGATGTTCCTCCCCGAGCAGTTTTGCAATAAGTAAGCAGGGACTAACAAGAGCATGGTACATTGTTTATAACCTATTTAAGCTCCTATAATTTTGACATCTACAAAATTTTAAAGGTTTTTATACTAAAAACATTGGCATGCCTTAGAGCCAAATAGTCGATGGCTTGTGGTCACGTAATCGTCTATTAAAAAAAATGATCTCGAAACGGATACAGAAATCTAAGTTACACTGTTTTTTTTAAACGGCGCATATGGTGTCTAGATTTAAATTCGCCGCGCTAAGACGAGAGCCTTCAGGTAGGTAGAAATTTGAAACAAACCTTGTTAAAATAATAAATAAATCTTCTTAATTAATTTCACTTATAAGCTTTAATCTAATTTCCATTTTGGGAAGTTTTTGAAAGGTTAAAAGTTATTCCTTTTTGTCAATTTACATTTTTTAAACTTTTATTTAACATTAATCTTAGTTTTACATAAATAAAAATAGACAAAAGTACATTAAAATATTGTTGGTTATTAAATTTTTGTATATTTAAAACATTATTTTAACTTAATAACTAGGATGGTTAAGCATTATGGCCAATCGCTCCATATTTACAGCATAGACAGAATGACATGCTATCACATTCTTTTGTACCAGTAAGGTGTTGTAAAACTCATCAATAGAAAGTTTCTCGTCTTTTGTTTCAGCATCGGATACACTGTAAAAGAGGGGATGAATTACAGAACCTACAAAAATTAAAAAAAATCTTATTGATAATTTTTCTTTTAATGCAGGTCGGTTAGAGTTAGGCCTTCTATGACTGTCAACCTAAAACAATTACCATTTTGGGATATCAAGCCCCTAAAACATTAGCTATACAGCCTTGGACAAGGTAAAATGTGGCCCGTTTCTAAAAATTATTTTTTTGGTGTAGAACACTTAATTAACATGGGACATACCTGCATGCAATCTCATATGCAGCTGAATGTTCTACTTCATCAATTGTTGGTGGACATCTAGGCCCCAGGGCATCAGGACCATCATCTACATTAACTCGTCCATCACTTTGCGGGTCATATAACTTATTTACACTTCTTAACCACATATTAGGCATATCTCCACCTATATCATACATAAAGTGCCTATTACGAAGCTTGTACCCTTTGCGCTGTGATACAACAGCACTGATTATATTTTTAAGAAAATTTTGAACAGCAACAACAATTAAATCTGATGCCTCGTCATCAGCACCTTCGAGACCTAGTTCCCATGCTGCAAGCATGAATCTCCCAACAACCAATGCATGGTCTGGCAGAAATATTTCCTGGAAATAAGATTTTTGATTTTATACTTATTCAGTTTAGATTATGGTCTTCATTACATATTTTTAAGAAATAATGTTTTCGGATTACAAAATATCTCTCAACTACCTTAATTAAAACAAACTAATTGTTCTACGCATTGCTTGTATAGTGAAGATTTTATAATTTCATAAAAATATAGTTTTATATTACCTGTGCTGCATACTTCACACCGTCGCTTCCTGCGCCAGGAGGTGTACTTGGAGGAAGATAATCTAACAAGTCTGCAGATTCAAAGTTGGATTTTTCAGAAGTCCTAGAAGAACGCTTATGCCTTCTTGTGTTTCTATTATGAGAGCTAGCTTTCTCCTGAGCGATAGTGATCGAAGTTTCGGCTAGACCTTCCACTTTGTTGAGTAATGCGAGCAAAAAATCATTGTGGTAGTGAATTTGTTCTTGACTCAATAATAAACGAGCTTCTGCATCAAATTCTTCTTTGGTAAGTTTCATTCGAAACCATTGTTTCATGTGACTGTAGTATTTTGTGGATTTATCACCTAAAATATCATTTAATTTTCGTCTAGAATTAGACAAAATGTCTAAAGCCATTCTAGTGGAATTTAAGCTACCATTTATTTCTTCACTTGAAAATAGTACATAAAAGCAGTCTTTAAAATTTCAATTACAAATTGAACGACAAATTACAAAAATACCAAAATATATTCTTGTGAAACATTCACATGTCACAAGTCACAACAAATAACAATTCCGTCCTCCGCGGCTCACGCTCTGAACATAGAGTACAGAAGGCCCACAGTTATCGAATCTGAAGTCACAGATTACGTAATGGTCTATTCGATATTTTTTAAACGCTTTCTAATTATTTATGACTATAGAATCTCCACAAATTCTTACTTTTAATTCTGATAGGTTCATCATCATCCAATCCCGCCAAAATACTTCTCTAGACAAAATGACGTCAAACTAGTCCCTATCACGCACCATGCTTGTAAACGCGTATAAACGTGTTCTTTATCATTCCTAAATTACGCATATATTATATTTCGATCAAACAAATTTGAATTTGAACTCCAAGATAGTTTAAGTTTAGACAGGCAAAGGCATATTAATTACAAGCATGCTACGTCTACGTTTTGTCTAATTGGTTAGTAGTATTTATTTCGTGACTACTTATGCTTAGTAACAGATGCTTGGTTAATGGTCAGAGATGTATAGAGGTGGCAAAAGTGGCTTAGGCTGCCTACTCTGCATATTGATTAATGTTTAATAGAATGAAACCATTATAGAGCAGACGCCAGACATATTTCTGCCACTTATTCATTAATAATCTTTCTTTCATTCTTTATTGGCCAGTAGGTGGATCAGTGCCTGACAGCTTTCTTCGTAGCAATTATCTGATTGCCTTTGAAAAAAAAGGCGTGCGTACAAAGTACACATATCAGAAGTGAAACTTCTTTGTAAATTAATTATTACTAAGGTAAAAGCCCCAATAGGTGATGATGTAGCAGTATATCATCACTCCATGTATTTGTATATCTATATTCACACTGTTTTAACACACTGTATACGTGCTAATAATAATATAAATTAAAAAAATCTGCGTTTACTGCACAAGACGTTATGAGACAGAAACTACTAAACGAATGAATCCAATAGCGTGTAGTTTTTCTCGATCTCCCTTACTCTCTCTCTCAATCTTTCTCACTATAGCTCTCTCCAACCTCTCGCTCCATGGCACTGTGCGTGGTGCGACGTTCGCTCTATCTCACTATCTCTCTCGAGCTTTCTTACTTGATTGCTCCCTACTCTCGCTCCATGACTATTTGCTTCATGCTACGTTCGACCTTTCCCACTCTCTCAATCGGTCTCAATCGCTCTCTTCCTTTACTTCGACAAAAACGCTGCACATCTTCGAGCCACAACCATCAACCATGAACCATCGAAGAAGAGTAAAATGGGATAGCTAGCTACCCCATTCTAATAACTGATTGTTAATATAATTATGCTGATGAGGTAATCATCAACAAGTTGTTTGTGGAAAAGGCCTACTTGGGATGCCACGTAAAAAAAACGCGCCTATAGACTATACCTCAGAGTCAGTAATAAATAATTAAAATTGTTGGAATTAAACAAAAATTTTCGAAAATTTTTAAACAAACGAGAGATTTTGTTATGATCGGCTTGTCATGAGCATTGACGAATCCGCTCAACTTTGGAGCGCTGTAACAGCGTTTCCAACTAACGAAATTAAAACTTTATGAAAATCTTCAGAAAGAGATCCTCTACAAAATTGTTCTGATATATTATAAAATTAAAAGAAAAAAAGTTATTAAGCAATAAAGGATTTTTTTTTCACTTTTACTTATAACATTTAGAATTTTGGAATTATAATAAAAAGCCCCACAGACATAATTGTAGGCAACGCAATTTGCTACAAAATATGTCCTCATAAATTTTTTGTACGATGGATAGTTTAGGAGATATTATAGCCAAAAACGTGTTTTCACCCCTTTTTCCAAGATGGCGGGGGACAAAGGCGCCAACCGCACAAACTTGGGTTTAAGTTTGTATTGACCCCCTCTACATGTCCCATAAATAAAATTACGTCCTCTAACAAATGTTCAGTTTGGCCCTCAAATTATAACATTTCAATGGACTATAGGTATTTTCGCGAAAAGTGTGATAATAAATTATTACGTTCTAGACAGTCGTCAAAATGTGCCGTCGTAATTTGCGGTGACCGTGTCTTCCGTAATTATGTCAAAACAGTGAAACAATCACAAACGATTTTGCACTTTAGTCTAATTAGATGAATTACTTATGTACATTTAGGTATTTTTTTAACTATTTACACTAAATACATAACAACATTGTTTAAATTTTATAATAGGCAAAAAAAGTTGCTTTCATTTGGTATATAATATTTGTATATGTACTTAGTATTCTAGTAATGACAGCATTACTTTCTTTTATTTTGCCTAGATTTGCTTTGACGACTTTGTTATTCGCTTATCTATATATATAAAAATGAAACCCGTTTTCCGTTGTCACGACATAACATGAAAACGGCTTGACCGATTTGTCTGTTTTTTTGACGTGATAACGTCTTTAAAATCGTAAAGTCGGGTGACATGTTCAGAAACTTGTGTCACACCAAAACCTCACGAGCGCGATCGCAGGTATAATGAGAGAGAGACGGACCGATCTCCCGTCTCATCTCGAGCGCTGCCAGTCATTCCGTGAATGTATGAAGAAAAATGTATATCATAGTCGAATAAGTAAACTTGTCATTTTACACCCGAAATTTATCATCAAAAGTGTGAATAAAACGATAGATGTAATTTAAAATTTGAAAAAATTGTTATCTTCATTAATTCCTTACTTCCCAAAAACTTATATCACCAATAAGACGTTATCACGTAAACATCTCGATCGTAAACCTACTTTACAAACAACCAATATTTTTTTAATAATATTCCTTGAAGTACGAGGATGGTTCTTACGGAGAGAAAAATTAAGAAAATTGTGTGAAAAAGTCTAAAAACAACACTTTTCTATATTCCCATACAAAATATTCGTAATAATACTTAAAAGTCAATTTGAACTTTAATACCATATCATAAAGTTCAAATGTTAGTGGAGGGGTTCCGGGAAGGTAAATTTTTATTTTTTGACATAATGTATTTGTATGATAAGACATTATCAACTTTCTTTTTTTTATCTTACTAGCTAGACCGGTGTCCCGAATAGCAGAATAAGTATTAAAATAATAAAGAATCGACTGTTAGGCGGTATGATGTTCGCCAGGCCAGCGAGAGATATATAATATATATCGATTATTTATTATTGTAAGGTTTATTTCAGAGGTTAAAGAAAATTGTAGACTTGATACTTATTATTACACTGAATGATAACAAACACCATATATTTACACCATATAAAATTACAATAATTTATATTATTTTATTCTAGGAATTAATTTTATTTTGACTCCGTTTTTAGAACGCAAAATAAGGTCTGAACATAGGGCTGGCTCTATGTCGGAAGGTAGTATTTTAAAACTCTTGACGACTGCCGCTATTACAACTTTCATCTCCATCATGGCGAATTTTTGACCTGCAATCATAACAACTTGTTATACAGTAAATTGGTATGGGAATAAAAATACAATTTTCAAAATGTTATCCACACTTATTTTTAAATGACTAACTAAAATATGTGGTCTTTTCGGAAATTTAAAACCAACTTCAGCATATCATTTATGTATCTACACAGCTCCCTTGGGCCGGATATTATACGTATGTATTCTCAATGTCATAACCTGCTGTGCCATAGGAGCCCAGCCCTGCGATTCTGTAACTCACTTTTCGAACTCACACAGCGGTTTTCGCATCGGCGGTCGCTCTGAAATCAGTCGTGAAGCAGTCATTTTATGATTTGGCATTCTGAAAAGGTGGGAGCTTGTAGTTTATTGTTTATTAGAATGCCAAATCATAAAATGACTGCTTCACGACTGATTTCAGAGCGACCGCCGATGCGAAAACCGCTGTGTGAGTTCGAAAAGTGAGTTACAGAATCGCAGGGCAGTAGTAGTTTTCCACAACAAATACCGTTTAATGAACTTTAATTCTCATTACAAAAAAGAATGTATTTTATTTACATGATAAACTTATCGCTCTTTTTAAACACCTGTTATATAACGTGTCAACCAAGAACAGTAAATAATTATATGGTTAATGGGGTAATAACCTGTACTTATTATATTGAGCTTATTCCTATATCCAGCTTTTAACAAACTGTTTTGTAGTGAATTCCCATTCCTAGCTATGATGTAATTACCAATGTTTGCTCAGTGCTTTACTTTTTAAAAATGCAATCGACTAAGCTCTCATCAGTCCGTACGAAATTAATATTTTAGTGATGTTAATTTTGTGTGTTAATTTTCATTTGGTATTTGGTAACTGTACAGTGAGCCAAACATTTTATCGTGCAATATTTTTGTAATGCTCCGCACTATATATAGATTATTGGTGAATTATTGGATTATCCAACATTAAAAGAATTTCAAACGAAATAGTCCCATAGGAGATAGGCGCGTACAAACAAACAAAGAACTTTGCTCCCGTTACTATTACCCGCTTTGCTAGATAATAAAGATAGTAATTAGATATTGCGACTTACCTATGCAATTCCTAGGTCCAGCACTAAATGCTAGCCAAGCAAACGGATTCCTTGCAGCGTTAGCCTGAGAATCGAATCTCTCGGGCCGGAATTCCAGTGGATTGTCATATAGATCTGGATGCCTTTGCATGTGGAATATGTCCATGATAACCGATGTATTCTTCTTGATTTTGAGACCAGCCAGTTCTGATAGAGTAAAAATAATCATTTGTAAAGTAACATTGTGAATTTTATAGATGGGGTTACAACTACGGCTGAGACAAAACCATTTTCCGACCGGCGTGACCCCGTATGTGATTCCCATACAAATTCGTTATTGGGTGTCGCCTGTCGAAAAGTGTTTTTGTCTAGCCTCTGGTAGCGAGATCCTAGTAACGGTTTGTCACTTGTGATCGTGTGACCATCTCCAAGCGAATTCGATTAGCGTTCAATCACACCGTAAAGTATTGACAAAGGCTGAGCGTTTATAGTGCAAAGTAAAATTGTTAGTACATATATTAATATTCCTATAATGGTAACGTGAAATTGACTCACCGCTATCCTTTGTAATCATTCGTTCAAAGAGTGGTACTGAAGGATACAATCTCAAAGATTCTCTAATAACTTTTTCTAAATATTTCATTTTTTTTAAGTCACTGAAAATAACGATAAAAAGATAGAATTCAAAATATAATTGAAATACATATATTCATTGGCTAAGGATTATATTTTCTTAGAAACACTACATTTTACACTTTCTCTTTTATTTATAAACATTTACATATTTCCGGGAGTCGTCATGCATTTTAAACCGTAGTATACTGGCTTTAGTCAATATATTTATATATCAATTTATCCAAAAATCTTTATATATATATAATTCTTCTGTGAGTGTGTATGTCACTGAACTTCTCTCAAACGACTGGACCGATTTTGATGAAATTTTTTGTGTGTGTTCAAGGGGATCTGGGAATGGTTTAGATTCACAAATCAGCCAAGTACTTTCATACTTTGCTTTACTAATCGCTTGAAATATCATGCAGGACAACGTCTGTCGGGTCCACTAGTATTATATATAATTAAATATGAGTAATAACAATAATGTTTTGTATGTATAAAACGAATTAATAGATTTTGGTTGTAGCAGTGGTGGCCTAGTGGCTGTAGCGTGCGACTCTCATCCCTGAGGTCGTAGGTTCGATTCTCGGCTTTGTACCAATGGACATTCTTTCTATTTGCGCATTTAACATTCGCTCGAACGGTGAAGGAAAACATCGTGAGGAAACCTTGCCTTAGACCCAAAAAGTGAACGGCGTGCGTCAGGCACAGAAGCCTGATCACCTACTTGCCTATTAGATTAACAAATGATCATGAAACAAATACAGAAATCTGACTTAAAATCTTGTAGCGCCACTGATTATTTTTGTTTTGGTTGTGGCAACATTTAACTTATTGTTGCTTAAGTTGCTTAAGATAATTCACGTTTGCTCTACAATAATTACCTATAAATTGGATCCTTACTGAGATCGTCATTATAAATATCTCTCTGCTCCTGCAATACCTTCTCCTGGACATCTCGATGTTTCGATAAACAGAACAAAGCGAATGTTATACCAGACGTTGTAGTATCGTGACCCTGAATTATTAAACGAACTTTTTACTTTATTTCATTTATGCTCTCAAACATCACACAGGTTCAAATGAGGACAGTATGTTATATAAAGGATATACACGTGCAGTGGCGGATTTACCAGCAGGCTGAGTAGGCTGGAAGTCTAGGGCGATATTTGGAAACCGAATTTTTTTACTACTTCATAGAAATCAAAAATATTTGCCAATGATTTTCCACTCTCACTGTCATTGTACATTCGGAGTAGCAAACTTCCATATTCTAGAGTAAAACAGCTATTGCGATTCTGTAACTCACTTTACGAACTCTCACAGCGGTTTTCACAGCGGCGGTCGCGCTCAATAAATTTTGGCAAATTGGCATTCTCATAAACGATAAACTACAAACTCCCTACTTATCAGAATGCCAAATCGTAAAATGACTGCTTCACGATTGATTTGAGCGCGACCGCCGCTGCGAAAACCGCTGTGAGAGTTCGAAAAGTGAGTTACAGAATCGCAAGGCAGTAATCGCCGTCTGCGCTCTCAGCCTACACTTTGTATGAGTGAAAAGAGCGGAATTGCAAAAAATGTATTTCTCTCTTCCCCCTATCACCCATACCTGTCGGTCCTACTACTGGTTGGAGGCTGCGATGGTTTGTGTATAATTTTGCGCTCAAAAATCAAAGTTACATATTCAACTTCACAGCCTTATACCTTAAAAAGCCTTATACCGCCACTTGTAAAAATCCTCACAATCGAGTAGCCCGCAGCACACAACTCACGAGGGGACATTTTGTATAGAAGAAGTCGCATGGCTCCGCCAAGCTTCCGTGAATGTATATGTTAACGTAAAATTGTAACGTAACGTGTAGGTAACGTTGTTGTTAACGGTAACGAAAGATTGTGAACCTCAGCTTACTGCTTACAATTTAACGTATTATTATTCGGTAGATTGTACTACACTAACTTAGTTATCATTCAAACTTCTTTGGTCAATTACAGATTAATTTTACTTTCCAACAATTTCATATAACTACCGAATAATAATACGTTAAATTGTAAGCAGTTCGTTGAGGTTCACAATCTTTCGACAGTTTATAATCTCGCGAGATAGATTACAATCTAACGGTGTTTACAATTTTACGGTGACATCTATAACAAAGCAAAGAAAACAATACTCGTAATAATTATTGCATTGGGTAGATTTTGTTGTGAAGGGGTTTTACCTCATGGGTAAGATTGAACATGGGACAGAGTTACGACTTAAAGCGACGTTTTACATAGACGTAGTTGAACTTCGGCCTTTTTGTGCATACAAAAGGTGACATTGACAGGTTTTGCTCGTGTAGATTAATAATAACCAAACTATATACCTTCTCTAAAATTATGTATATGTATGGGGCTCTTAGACATTATTGTAGGTTTATGTTCTATGTTATGTAATAAAAACAATTCTTTTAGAATACATTACTAACAGTATTTGAGAAAACATTACGAAGAAGTTTTAAGTTTAATAAAAACTGCCAGAAGCTTTAACGCTTGAAGGACCTTGATACGGGTTGCAGACCAAGAGCTAAGCTAAGTTAGTTTAGCTTAGCTCGCATAGCTGACGCAGTTTTCCATACTTGTGTGCAGACCGCAAACTATGCGAACTAAGCTATGTGAGCTAACTAAAATATGCGAAGCTAAGTTAGTTGTGTATGCCGATGCGCAGCTACACGAGCTAAGCTAAGCCCCTCCCGCTACCCCGCACACCATTTGCACATCCTTCGCCACACTGACTGAGCTTTGGCTTACCTGTTGGTGTGCACGCTATTTATTTCTAGCTTAGCTTAGCCTAGCTTGCTTGGCATAGCTTAGTTTAGCCTTGGCATAGCTTAGTTTTCGGTCTGCAACCTGCTTGACTGTCATAACATGACAGGACTCTGAACGTATCATATATAAGCAGTTATTCTCAGTAGAATGTTCTAGCCTCAAACTTTTCTAAAGAAATATTTTTTTACAGACGAAAAAAAGTTTTATATAAAATTGGAAACCACTAAGCCACGGAGGCTCTACGGAATGACATAATACGCTACAGCTTCGTTGTTTACCTTCAAACGTCAAGGTTTAAAGATTTAAAAAAACCTGTTATTATGCGGTTTTGTTTGTAATGTAATGCTATTCGGATATATTATCAACAAGTAGTATAAGACTTAACTCTGGGTAAAATTGAAAGGTTTTTAGTAATCAAAACTATCACTATTCCACTAACGCTTGGGGATATAATATAGTTTGGCTGGAGTGCAATATAGGAGCTATAAAATAAGATTTTTTTTTAAATCAGAAATAAGCTTTTTATTGCTTTTAAAAAGTTCAAATGTCCTCGCGGCATTAAATTATTAGGTGATAAAATAAATTTTTTTAAATTATTATATTCGAGTGTAAAAGGATGATTCGTACGTTTACACCAATATGTGGTTCAAATAAATCTTTTAGAAAAAAAGATTTCTTCTATTAATTTTAAAAGTTAATAAAAATACATACTTCAAACATAAATGTATCAACTTCTTCTCTGACAGCCTCTTCATCGATTCGTTTTCCATCAATTTTGGAAAGCAATAGTAAATCGAGGAATGCGTGCTTATTTCGTATACCTGTAATTAAAAATATAGGTGTTTATATGGAAACGCCTTTAGGAGTTCTGTGTGGATATGCCTTAAGGCCATTTGCCTCTTTAGAACGCGCCGTTACAGTAGCGTGAGAAAAGTATAAGTTGTCTTTGATATTAAAGCAATTAATTGATAATTATGAGATAACATTAAAAAAAAAGTTAGCCACGCAAGGCCAAGCGCGGCTAAGCGGTTAAGCGAGGACACTGTCATACTGGAAATTTTTTTTTTAATTGTTTTAATTTGTGGTAAAAACTATTAAATTTTACGATGCTTTAAGCATATTCTTAGAGACTCAACATTGTTGTAAAACATAAACACAGCTTGTACAGCTATTAACATTTGGTTAATGTATTGTGCATATTACCCATTTCATAACGAAACATTTATTTATTTATGTCGTAATCCTACAGCTAACAGAAAATTATATACTAGAATAATAACAAACAATTACACTAAAAATATAGCCAGAAATATTACATAATATTAAACTACAACAAGGTTCAAAAATTTACAAAAGGAAACAAACAATAACAATTATTCATAACATTTAACTAGTTGGTAATTTGGCTATGCTGTGTGGTGGTGTAAAAGTGAGGGTATGTGGAGTATGCTCATGATGCAGGTGATTTTGCGCTATGGATATAAGTTAAAATTTTGTATTACAATATAAATAAATTCATTAGTATTTTGTATTCTACTCAAATTTACGTAACAATAGTTTTTTTATAAACGTCTAGACATTATGTAATGAGGTCAAATGTTATTTAAATTTAGTTGCATAAAAACATAGCGGTGAAAAATAAAAGAAAACACGGAATCATAGAACATTGCATATTAAATATCCTCGTTTTACCGTCTACGTTTCGAATAATACTATTATGCTCTTTATTATATCTATATCAAAATGAATATCATATTAACATTAAATAATATATATTTAGTAATCTATAACTAAGAAGTACCTACAAATTGTCTGCCTGTATATTCACAAAAAGAATCCAAGAATTTGCTTTTAAACAAAACAATAATAGAATGTGTAAAACAAATGACGCAAAACTATAAAATACATTTTGCTACAAATTCTTTTCTCGTACAAAAACACAAAGTTATTCCGAAACAATAATAAGTTTTAACGACAATCGTGATAGTTATCTACACAAATTATTGTACTTTGAGAGACTTCTTGTTTTTAATGTTCTTTAAAATCTATACAGAGTACACAAAATGTTAAAACTAATAAGATCTAATTTTCTTAATGTACATAGTAATAATAAAAATAATTAAAAATTAAATTTAAATGTGTGGTCGCTGGCAGCATTTCCTGGCTGAATTGCGTCACTTTTTCGTAGAGCGACGAAAGCACCAGCTCTGCCCTGCGATTCTGTAACTCACTTTTCGAACTTACACAGCGGTTTTCGCATCGGCGGTCGCTCTGTAATCAGTCGAAAAGCAGTCATTTTATGATTTGGCATTCTGATAAACAATAAACTACAGGCTACCACCTTTTCAGAATGCCAAATCATAAAATGACTGCTTCACGACTGATTTGAGAGCGACCGCCGATGCAAAAACCGCTGTGTGAGTTCGAAAAGTGAGTTACAGAATCGCAGGGCTGGGGTCACCAGATGTGATAATATCTAATTGTCTTTGATTTTTACGAAATAGTTTAAGTTTAACTTTTAAAGTCAACGCAAGAGTAGGTCACTCACGTTATTAATCTTTTATTTGTAACTTTATTTAATTTAAAAAAGTAAAAAACCTTGTCTTCACTGCCGACCACTTCTTTTTCCGTGAACATCGGCTTTAAAGTATTAATTACCTAATCAAAAATTAATATTTTTTTTTATTATTTTAATTACCAGAATTCACTTCACGCATATTAATTTATACGATTATAAATTTATTACATCAGACAAATTAATTTCATTTAATTAACTGAAATTGACCTTAGAACGCAAATCTCCTTAACTGTCCGTTTTTTTGCAATAAGTTTATTAAATTAATCATAGACAGTAATAGTGTGTTTTATTGGCCTTACAGGTGTGATTTAATACCTAGCCATAGCTGCCACGGATATTAAAATAAAATATGCCTAGAGTTATGTAACCTAACTATAGTTAAGTTACATATAAATATTTTAGGTAATCATTAGAAGCGTAAACCAAATATCAACAATCATACTACACTGGAAGCCAATATTGAGTATTTACCACACATAAAAATTTTATTTTAACATTCTCGTTTCCGTTAATGTCCAATAACATAAGTGTCATTTAGATTTATAAACCCTTAAATAAGCTAAGTTTGTTTTTGTAAACATCGCAACCCTTCTACTCCTAATTTGTGTTAGTTATAAGCTCATATTATTTTAAAACAATAAAGTCATTTGTTAATTGTTACCCAGCTTCAAACAAAGCGTTTATTTTTTTGAAGTTTCTTTGAACATATCTATATAAACACCGCCACCAAACTTAATTCTAGTCTATAGATATTTAGTCTTAGCTAAAAACTTTACCGAATTCCGTGTTTTCTGGAAGACTATCGATATTCGCCTGCTTCAATTCCTCTTTTCGTATCGCAAGTACTTTTTTAGTGTGCCCGTGTAATATTTTTATTGCTTCGTCGTGTGATTTTTTGTATGGCGTTAGGCGAAATATTGCTTCTTCAGCTACGAATGGATTTCGCATTTTTAATGCTATGATTTGACTTAACCTGAAAAACAATTAAATTTTTTATCTGATCTCTGCCATTGCCACGAACGCCAGTAATAACACCACACATTATCACCAGTAATAACGTTACTGGTGATTTTGGCTATTCTCTCCACAAAAACCACCAAAAAGGATTACAAAAAATATACTCGTATTAGTCCAGTCGTCTTCGAATTTTTCGCATGGCAACATATTTTGCGATTCCTTTTTATTTATATAGAAAGAAAACTTATCGTTTATTAAGTATTATTTTAGGAAACAAAATATGGCGTAGCGGCGAAGGCAAAAAAAAAATCCACCGAGGGGCAAGTGGAATGCGGCGTAAAAGTACATATATGGAAACACCAATCAAAAGTGTTAGCACAAGAAGTGTGACCGCGCGTCTGCGGTTGTGATTCTTCTCTGCAGCGCGGGAGCATGAAGAATAGTCCCCTCCTGACTCCTCCTACACTTGAATATAGAGACTGAGTGGTATTTAGGGAATGGGTGCGGTAAGGATAGAAAATGAGAACAGAGAGGACTATCTACTTGGAAGGCGTGAACATGTAGTATTAAAAAATATATTTATTCTGAATTTTTACATTATCTTACTAAACCCGTTTAATACATTTATCTTAAAAGAAAATATAAGATAAGGAACCTTGTCGAGTACCGATATTTCGTATAAATAATACAGTACATGTGTACTTACGTTTCAATACTTTTCACGTAATTTGAATTACTATTCTCTTGCGTATTGAATGAAACACCCATTATTGACTCTGAAAAAATCTTGTTTATTATACTAAACACAATTAATACGGTTGAGCCAGCGGCCGACAATGGACGGGTACGTCACAATTATCACAAAAAATAATTGAAATATAATAGAGGTAATGTTAATTTAATATCACACAAAAAAAATAAGTCAGTGGCGCTACAACCTCTTTAGGTCTGGGCTCAGATTTCTGAATCTGTTCCATGATCATTTTTCAATCAAGAAGGTGATCTGCCTCCTGTGCCTGACAAACGCCGTCGCCTTTTTGGGTCTAAGACATGTCGGTTTCCTCACGATGTTCCTTCACCGTTAGAGCGAATGTTAAATGCGCACATAGAAAGAAAGTCCATTGGTGCACAGCCGGGGATCGAACCTATGACCTCAGGGATGAGAGTCGCACGCTGAAGCCACTACGCCAACACTGCTCATTACATTACTAATTAATAATATACAATAGAAATAATCAATATTTAAAAAAAAAAATTGGTTTTAGTCATATTAATTGTGAACTGTGGAACCAGCGGCCTACTGCCCTGTGATTCTGTAACTCACTTCACGAACTCACACAGCGGTTTTCGCATCGGCGGTCGCTCTCAAATCAGTCGTGAAGCAGTCATTTTATGATTTGGCATTCTGAAAAGGTGGGAGCTTGTACTTTATTGTTTATCAGAATGCCAAATCATAAAATGACTGCTTCACGACTGATTTGAGAGAGACCGCCGATGCGAAAACCGCTGTGTGAGTTCGTGAAGTGAGTTACAGAATCGCATGGCTGAACTATTTGCGAACCAATTCGACTTCGGGTCCTTCAAGAGAAGAGCGTACCAATTCTTAAAAGGCCAACAACGCACTTGCAAGGCGCAAGCCTTATGTGTAATATTTTGCAAATATTATTGGAAATCAAATATTCGTAGAGCATTTATGTTATTGGCATTTATAGAACAAGAAGCAACCTGATGTTATGTGATACCGCCGCCGATACTCACGCTGGCAGAAAGATAGCAAGTGCGTTGCCTGCCTTTTAATAATTGGTACGCTTTTAAAGGATAAGTCGAATTGGTTTTATATAGTTTGTCTATAGATAGAGAGTATTCATAAAATCATATCGAAATTCACGCGGGATACGCTGTGGGTGGAATCTAGATTAGTATATTCTATAATTACCTGTGATATTATCTAGAGCGGTGAGAGCTATAATGGGGAAAAGATCGAATGATTTTTCGTCGCAGTAGCTCTTTCTGAGTTTGTTTATCAAAATTTTTTCATTCTTGATGAAAACGGGTAAGAAATTTTGCAAAATATTAAAATGAAATGCGGGCGTCAGGAACTTTCTATGCGAGTGCCATCTATGACCTGAAAATGAATGACGTAATATACCTACTGTCTATTATCTATGTAATGTTTATGCATTTTTCCATAGTTACTTGCTAACGGTGTCTAAAAATGAAAACAAAAGTAGGTTACTCTAACTTTTGTTTTTGATTTTAATACAACGAAGTGGTTATTCAATTAATAATCACACTAAGTATTGATACTCTAACATTGATATACAAAAACCCAAGATGCACAATCAACGTCTAAAAAACGTCCTCAAAAAATGAACGCAACATTCTAAATTGTGCGCTCATTTCAAATAGTCTCGCGTGTAATAAGTGGAGTCGATGTTATTTATTTGTGTTTTTTTTATATAAATAAATTTATGTACTTTTGAACTTTTTTGTGTGTAGTTTTTGACAAATATATTTACGCTATATAAAGTGTAGGTCAGGAGGTAGCCAATTTAACATTTTTTTTTAATTTAAAGAAAAAACTTTTTAACCGGATTAAAGTTACGTATTATTATAAATTTACAACTATTTAACATCCAACACCTTTTGTCTTCAGTCACCGTGACCACGCACGCTGTAAAGCGCCCGAAAAGTCGGATAAATTTAAAATTATGTTAAATACATAGTTGTAAATAAAAAAGTCATGTTCGACTCCACTCAATACCTTGTCCTACCGACCACGGTCGGTCGTAAAATTTTATTGCTTTATGTACGTATAAACTGCGTTGTAATAACAACTTTAAGCAATTCGCGTAAGGTTGATTTTGCAATAATATATGCTTGTAACATATACTGTTATAGACATACTGTTATAGAAAGGAACAGAAATAGTGTTTCGGGACACTTTCGAGCGTTACTTTTATTCGAGACTGTGCATCTTGGGTTTTTTGTATATCAATGTACTCTAATGACGCCTTCAATCTACAGCTACACTGCGATGACGTCATAGCCTTAGCAAAATTATTTCGCTAGATATAGAACTTCTCTATCTTAGTAACGAAATGATGTTGAGAATAGTAAATTACATAATATGTGAATTTTCTCTATCGAAGATAAAAAAAAACATACCTGTAGAGGTTAGAAGTCCAAATCCAAGCCAATCAAGAAGGTAGGTATATGATTTCCCTTTGGTAATTAATTCCGTACTTGATATTAAAGGCTGAAATTATAATATACAATTATTTAAGCAAATAAGGCAAGCTATTTTTTAATAAAACATATAAAATAATTTAGTTGACTATTAAATTAATAATTGTAATTATTTAAAAAAAAAGTCAGTGGCGCTACAACCTCTTTAGGTATCTAAATCTGTTTCATGATCATTTTTAAATCTAATAGGCAAGTAGGTGATCAGCCTCCAGTGCCTGACACACGCCGTCGACTTTTTTGGTCTAAGACATATCGGTTTCCTCGCGATGTTTTCATTTACCGTTCGAGCAAATGTTAAATGCGCACATAGAAAGAAAGTCCATTGGTGCACTGCCGGGGATCGAACCTACAACCTCAGGTGTGAGAGTCGCACGCTGAAGCCACTAGACCAACTGCTCAAATTGTAATTATTAACTTAATTAATATTAAGTAGCGATAAGGCCTCTGTACCATGCTTTTCTTCTTTTTAAGTTTACCGTTAATTTTGTTATTTAATCCATGTGCAAAAAGTTTTAATAAATAATAATAAATGATTAATAATTATAAACTTAAAGAAATGCAAAACTGAGCAGCGTAGTATGGTTTGAGCGAGCGCCTTCAAAAATTAAAGTAAAATTTAGATTATCATTAAATGAAAACGTGTAGTGGGACGAACCCCAAGAATTTTATTCTTTTTAAAAAATGTATCGTATAAAGAACGAAACCGACGGAGTCCAAAATCTGTAAAACCTGTCCTATGCTCAAACCGAAAGTATTCTACTGCAACAGTAGTTTTCTTAAGGAATGTTTATGTAGAATTTATTAAGTCAAGTACATAAATCATTAATATATCAAATGGAAGAGACTAGCTGTCCACGATATAGGGCATCCTTGTGTGGGGGCTAGTGCATTTTCTCTTTTAACTATACATCCTCTTTATTGTGTAATAAAGTTTATATTTATTTCTGTCTTTTTATGAATTGGTGTATTATACGCGAAGTTTTAGTTTGTCTCACCTCGATGTACTTTGGATGGTACAACAGCACATAAGGGTCGTGGAATAGATGCACTCGGACCGCGTCGCCTTTGAAATCCATGGAGCAGAGGAAGAAATTCTAAAAAATATAAAAGTATTTTTAGTAAAATATTATGCAAAGTTACTTATGCATATGTATTTATGTATGTATTATTTAAACATACTACTTAAAAGAAACAAAACAATAGTGCCTACAATTGACCTACCTCATTCATTCTGACACCCATACTATTACAGCCTTATTGTACGCTGTGTGGCTTATTTGTAAAATTTCTATAGCTTATTAAATTTCTGTTCTATATAGCCAATATTTTAATTTTTAAAGTGAAAACTTCTTTAGCGGCGTTGTACACTTTTTTTGGAATGGGTAAAAAATGTTAAACTCGCGTCAGGACACGTGACCTGATCGAAAATTCGTAAGACGGACGGAGAGTAGACAGCTGGCGCAGCGTATTTAATGTAATATAAATTGTCATATTTGTGTACGTTAGCGCAATAAATAAATATTGTATTCTACCACATAAATGATAGTACTTTCATACTGATAATTAAAGTAATTCGTGCAAAATTATTAAATAACCATTCCAAAATATCAAAAATGCACAACGTTAATATTCAAGTTTTCACTTCTGCCGGCACTCCCGGAGTGCAATCCGTCGTTTTTTTATATAACTAAGTAAAGATAATAAATAAAAAAAACTATCACAACAACGATTGGTAAGCAATGCACTCTTTATCGGACTTGACCTCGGATTCCTACGTTTGCCTCAATGGTATTGATTTCATTGTATATCCGTCGTCGATTTTTGTATCTCAGAACGGATAGAACCGTCCATCAAATTGTTTATAGATTAATAATCACTAATTGATGCCCGAAAAGTTAACGATTGATTCAAGTAAGCAAAGGATTAATAGCTTCTTATTAGAAGCTGGTGGTGGATGGTGGATGGTAAAATCATTTAATCTTTGCTAACGTATACAATGTATACTAAACATAGAAAGTGCACAGTGCACAGAGAGGACCTACCCTTTTACGTTCACCTCTTTATGCTGAACTTTCATTAACCACTGTAATATTATTGTATATGAATGTACAATCAAAGAAGATACTGAAATCTAGGACCGTAACACACACTTCTCGTAACTGAATGACCTTAAAAAGATCGAAATGTATTATTGGCGCCAAAAGCTTGCAAAATATACCTCGCCGCACGCATAACGCATGCGCTATTGCGGACGCTGCCACAGATTCCTATTTGAATATATACCACCTCATACATGCGTCAACTAGGAAAAACAATTATTTATCGATACTCTATATGGAACGCCGTAACACGTTACGTAACGAAGCGAATTACCCTCCCATAAGATCAATATCACTTCAATAAATGTAACATTGGCTTACTATAGAAATAACGTAGAAATTTTTAAAATTCTATCAAAGCTCATATAATAAAAAAATAATCCATTGGACGAAATGTTCAGAATTATAATATAACTAAATTGTTTATTATATTTTAATAAAATTATCCTGTATATTGCTTGGACAGTATTATTCCTAATCATTAATGATGATATTTTTTCTAAACTTGTAGGTGAACATAGTATTGCCAGATAGTGTAATATTGTCATAAATGTGCCACTGAAAGTTACTTAATGTTTTATTATTGCATATATATTATTTTAGTTTTTAATGATTTATTATTTTTTTAGTTTTAGTTATATCTAATTATTTGATTATTTGTGTTTGGTATTTCATGAAGCATCTTAAGCGAGATAAAAAAAACATGTACTTATGTAACAAAACAATTTGTATGACAATACTTGGCGATTAAAAAGAGTGGCGGAAAGTTTCTTGCCAGTTCTTCTTACCCGCTCTTCGCCCTTGACTTGCGAACTGGTAGTAAATGTAAATTTACAATTAATTTAACTTGACAATTCAAAAGTGTACTTGGTTACCCACTTGAATAAAGATATTTTGAGTTGAGTTTTGAGTTACACGCGATAGAAGTTATACTACTTTGGATATATAAAAATCTTTTCAAAAATTTTATTCTACGTTTGTAGAAAAAATGACACTAACAATAGAAAAAACTAAAATGTTGACTATAGCTAACTTCAGAGTGTCTATTTTTTGTGACGGAGTGCGGGCGCATCGTAAAAATTTATTCTCATCATTTTTCCCAAACGCTTCAAAAGAATGATAACTTCAAGAAGATTTAAATAAGTAATTAAGCTTTTTATTGTCATTAGACATTATGGTCTAAGATCCGGCTGCAGGATTAGTGCGTTCATCGGTTATTTGCTAAAAACCAAATCTTTATGTATATTTATAATTAGGAGCATATATATATGTACCAAGTTGCCTATCAAAATTTGGCCGCTAGTATTTTTAATTGAATTATTTTTAATTGATTTTTGGGAGAAGATTTCGTTCACTTGTTATTTAAATAAAATTTCGTTTTTACCAATTCTTGAAAGGCCGGCAACGCACTTGCGAGCCTTCTGGCATTGTGAGTGTCCATGGGCGGCGGTATCACTTAACATCAGGTGAGCCTCCTGCCCGTTTGCCTCCTATTACATAAAAAAAAAATCGTCTACATCACGGCAATTTACATAAAGATTATTTTATTTAAATAAGTGAATGAAATTACTAATGCTATCAGCTATATATAGCATTTGTAACTTGACGGAAGTGGGCACCCGTTACGTTTTTATCCAATAAATATATATTTAATTGTAGATTAATAATTAAATTACACCTAAAGGACAGTGCTACTCCTACGAAATTTAATCCCCATGACAGAATAAAGCAATAAAAGTCCTCTTTTTTTAGGTATGACAGAACGTTTTCATTATTCACTAAATGTATTACTTACCTGTTCTTTTAACAAACAATAAATGTGCGTTTCCAACAAGAGGCAGGGGCATAGGTCCCGGTATGTTATAAGATTTTGTATACCTTAAAAGTGATAGCCAGGAAGAAATTGTCAAAAACGTCAGCGCGATTACAATTAAAAACTCTATCATTTTAATGTCTTTTGGACGACCAACCCTCAACATTTCTCAATTAAGACTATTTAACAGTAAACAAGCCAATTACATTAAATTCTGTTATGATTAAGTTACATTGACTTTATCCGACTGTAAATTATATTGATTCCCGCCTAAACGTACAAGCATAATGTCAAGCAGTTGACAGTCGATGACAGGTTATTTATTGTTTATATATTGTTTTATTAAGTTAAAAATCATATCAATAAAATACTTTGAAGAAAGATAAAGGGAATTTGGGAAAACTAGAGTATTTTTAGTAAATTATTTATTATGACAATATATTGCAAAAAACCAGCGATTAATAAGCCAGCTAATTCTAAACAAAAAAAGTGATTGACAAAAAAGAATTAATTAGATATACAATATATGATTTTAATACATGTACAAAAAAAGACATTGAAATAAAGAAGGTTACATTAATGTTTCTTAAATGATTAGATTTTTTATATAATTAATGTTGAGTTCGAGTTGGTAGCTTAAAGATTATACATAATATTTAAATAATTATCTATGGAAATAGCAAGGGCATAACCTACTATGTATTGCAACATAGTTTTAGAAAGAATTAATAACGAGATGTTACTAGATAATATTACGATACTTGCGCGTACTCGACTGTGTGCAACTAATCCTTATTATTTATCATTTATTAGATATACGCAAACGCGTTATAGCGGTTATACCACGGATACCACCAGTGGAGGACGAAATATCTAATCAGGGAACGGATTAGCTGAGGCTACGGCGACCTTAAAGAAAAGAATCCCTAAACTTTATGTAGCACTAACAAACCACTACTCCATACTATACTATTCCCTAGTATTCAGTAATTACAAAAGAGTCTTATAAAACCACGGTCCCGAGTTACTGGCGTTCCTTTGATGGAACAGGGGTGCGAAGAATCACCCAGGTGCAGATGCATTTGATAAAAAAAGAACTCTTTTCGCTATGACCGCTACCATCTGATTCAATAAATCATAGTAAAGTCCAAATAATAAGGATAAAATTATGTCTGCGAATCGTTGAGGGTGTGGACGGGTATGAGAACTGCGGATGAGTTGCTGCAATGACGTCTAACCTTCAGTAAAGGAGAGGCATCACAAGAAGATGTTATGAACAACGTAAGCATATTTGGGTCATCAAAATGCCCTGGTAAATGCATTGATTATTAGCACATAGTTACAAATAATGATAATCTAATATATAAAATTCTCGTGTCGCGGTGTTTGTGGTTAAACTCCTCTGAAACGGCTCGACCGATTCTCATGAAATTTTGTGTGCATATTGGGTATGTCTGAGAATCGGACAACATCTATTTTTCTTCCCCCTAAATGTTAAGGGTAGTCCACCCCTAAATATTTATTTTTTATTTTTCGATATTTTTTTATGTTTTTGATACAGCATTAAAAAATACATACAACCCCAAACTTTCACCTCTCTACGATCAACCCCTATTTTTTATTATAAATGATATACATGGCAAAACGACGTTTGCCCGGTCAGCTAGTCTTATATATAAAATTCTCGTGTCACAATGTTAGTTACGATACTCCTCCGAAACGGCTTGACCGATTTTTATCAAATTTTATATGCATATTCAGTAGGTCTGAGAATCGGCTACTATCTATTTTTCATACCCCTAAGTGATGAGGCTTGTCCACCCCTAACATTTTATTTTTATTTTTTGAACGAAGTTTTTAATTTTAATTTTTTTATTATAAAATACATACAGCCCTAAATTTTCACCCCTCTATTACCAACCCTTATTTTTATTTGTTAATTAATATCTTATCACTTGAATTCTGAGGTTTATATAGAGAAAAAGGTAGGCTAAGTAAAATCACATTAAGGAGAAACGAAGTTCGCGGGGGCAGCTAGTATTATATATAAAATTCTCGTGTCACATTGTTAATTAGTAAATAATTAATAATTACCATACTCCTCCGAAACGGTTTGACCGATTTTTATCAAATTTTATATGCATATTCAGTAGGTCTGAGAATCTACTATTTATCTTTCAACCCCCCAAGAGATAAGGGGTGTCCACGCCAAAAAATAAATTTATTCTTTAGAATTTTTTTATGATTCAGCATACAAAAATACATACAACCCTTAATTTTGACCCCTCTACAATCAACCCTTATTTTTTATTATTGTAGATAGTTATATTTATTGAACTGAAATAATATTTCCTAGAAATAATATACATGGCAAAACAAATTTTTGCCGGGTCAGCTAGTTTATATATATATATATATCTCCATAACTTAGTTCATCTCTTAAGATGGCGCCTGGTAGATAGTACCGGTGATCCCAGAGCTGGTGTTTTTCTTTCTTAACGAATAAGTATGGCAATACATCGAAGATATGCTGCCAGCGTTAAAGGTACACTGCTACAGGGACTAAACATTTTTATTAAATTTTCTATTTTTTAATTTGTAAAATTAATTAGTTCCCTTACGAATTATCTTTTGCTTTCATTTCATACCATGTTCCTATTTTAGATATTATCGCAAAACTAAAACGCACGAAATAATACACTTGGATTCGACTTGGGACTATAAAAACTCAAGGGCAGCTTACTGCGCCGCGCATAACGCTAACATAAAATTGCTCCAATTTATAATTAATTATTATTCAATGTGGTATAAGATTACGTATACTAAATTAAAAATCGATAATGACAATCAAAATTTCCTAATGTCACTGTAAGAGAACAAAGGGCAATATACAAAGTTACAAACGCAAAATCGTAGATTAATAGATAATTGATAGCACTAATTTAATAATAATTAGTACGATGTACTTACGCGTTCTTCTTGTTACAAAAAGATGTCCATTTCCAATCAGAGGTAGAGGCGTGGGTCCGGGTATATTATAAGAATTTTTATCTTTTAAAAGTATTATCCACGACAGTATTAAAATTAAAAGTAGCGCGGCGGCAATTAGTAATGTTATCATTGTAAAAAATAAACACCCTACGCGCTACATTCCTCAAACGAGACTGTCAATTTCGAAATAATTTACATAGGTTTTATACGAGAATTCCGGTCTTGCGAACATGCGACTTGTACTGCTATAGGTATTGAAGCAAGGGCATTAATATTATAGACGTTATTTCAAAATAATTCTTTATTTACATATCTAACCCGGCTTCGAGTGTAATTTTATCTGTATTTGTCAACATTAACTAGGTACGCCACTGCTAAATTCCAGATTAAATGACAGTTTTTTCGTTACGTTCGTTATAATTAGAAATTGCGATGGATTGACGCGATGGATAAACATTACAGTTATTATTTACAATTAAATTTAAATTAACAGACTTATGAAAAATATTTCGATTACACATCATTATATATATAATTCTTCTGTGAGTGTGTATGTCACTGAACTTTTGATGAAATTTTTTGTGTGTGTTCAAGGCGATCTGGGAATGGTTTAGATTCACAAATCAGCCCGGCAGGTGGCGCTGCAGTCGGTACTTTCATACTTTAATATTATCCTAATAGCTTGAAATATCATGCAGGACAACGTCTGTGGGGTCCACTAGTATAATATATATTTTATAATAGGTTCTTATCACTTCTACTTTTAAATTCCATTGGTTTCATTCATAACATTAAATGGTTATTAATTTGTATTCATTCTTAATCGATGAACCTACATGTTTTTGTATCATAGTAAAGAGGTCAATAGTGGAACTGTCAAAAGCCAAGTCCATGTTATCGATATATTTATCTTTTAAAGTGGTTAAATAAAAAATATATTTTTAATAATCTAAATAATGCTGTAGTGCGTAGTGGAATACGTTACACATTTCTAATCCCTGAGTCGGTCCTTATTTCACCACAGAACCAGAATAAAAATATTAAGTTTATAGGATGCTCTATCTATAATATATAAATGTTATAAATAGATATATAATATGTTATAAATCACAACCCATTTTTATCTTTGTTAGTTGTTTTTTTCAGACAAACAAGAATAACTAATTTAAATTCACATAGAAACGCTCAAGGAAAAAAAACTTGTATATTCACTCGTCTTAAAAGTCTGTTCTGAGTAACGTCTGTTTTCTTCTTTTCTTAGTATCCTATATTTATGTTAACCACATACATCAATAGAAAATACTACACATGTGTGTAAATTTTTAGTGCGTATCTACGATTCGCTACAAGTTCAATCTATCCATCACATATAATTATCTTATTAATTCACGGGCCCCCGACCTAAGATGGCCCCTGCCCAAGAGATATAATGTTCTATGGATGAATTTGAAGTCTCCAATACGCATCGGGCTAGCGTGGGGACTATAGACCATTCCCTCTCGCCTAAGAGAGAAGGTCTATGGCCATTAGTGGGACATATACAACGTGTAATTGAGTACGCTGAAAATCTCGAAGTTTATTAAAATTAAACGTGAGGATTTTTACTGATGGGGCCCCATCAAAAGAATTTGCCACGAGCCCCAGATGATATAGTTACGCCACTGCTAAGGATTGAATACGAAAATATTTGACATTGTTCCAAAAGGAACAGATCTCTGACGCCTACATGTTCTCTGAGTTTGTTTCTCCATAAAGTTAAACATCATTTTACGTGTTAATTATAATTATTAAATTATACAAATACACATATACTATATTTCGACCAAAAATAGGCGACGAGGGAATTAAATTACAAGACAGTGTTAGGATTAGACAGAAAGATCAAGAAGACACAAGACATATTATTTACACTCGGCGTCAATGCACATGCTCCTCCAAAATCTCGGTGATATACCGGTGGGCAGTCAGAGACCCCTGGCCGCGACCATCTCCAGCTCTGGAGACGCACACGAGGTCTGTCTTGCCGTCGATAGAAATGCCGCCCTAGAACATGCAGGATCCTCCTCCATACACGACGGTTTCCACGGTGCAGGCTGGTGTGAAACGCTTCCCTGGTCGCCTGTAGACTCTCTTGCGCATGTCGTTTGTGTACAGGCACACTCGGGTTTCGTCGGAGAACAGGACATTCCTCCACTGGTCGAATGTAGACGGCACGTGCGTTTCGTAAAATCGCTTCCTGTTCGTCGGGTGGATGGCAGTCAATTGGGGGCCTGTAGCAGCTCTCCGGGGCAGCAAATTCTTCTCTCACAGCCTTCTTCTGATAGTGGAGACGCTGTCTGCTGTCCTTCGAGTAGCTCGAAGCCGCTGCTGCAGCTCCACAGCGTTGGAGAAGCGGTTCCGCAAAGGCGTCGACACAATGTAGCGATCATCTCTGACGGTAGTGCAGCGACGTCTCCCGGATCCATGTCTCCTGATGTAACCTCCAGTCTCTTGGAAACCGTTGGTATACTCGTTGCACTCGAAATCGGCTGATTTTCAGTTGCCGAGCAACTTCAACCTGCCGTAGTCCGGTTTGCAGTAGGGCCACCACTTGAGCTGCTTCTTCTGCCATGGTATCCATTTTCACTGGGTTTTTCCTCGCATGTGACTGACATAAAAACAAGATTTTAATTGATTGTATTTTTTTTTTGATAAATTAATGATTATTTACAAGCTATTTTACTTCATTAAACTTAAATACATGTTTTATACAGATAACAACAACATTTAATTTGAATGCCGTCAAAAGCCTCTTAATGACAATTGCCATTAAATATGATTGTTTATCGCGCAAATGACCAAAGAAAATAGATTATAAATTTCCTTCCGCACGGATACGTCAATGTCATAATAGAATGCCAATTGCCAATTGTTAAAATAAAAGTAGGACAAGAGAAACATTGTATCAAATTATTAAAAATAATAATAATTTATTGTCTATTTACTTCGGTATATTGTTCAAATTTTAATCACAGTAATTAATCCAACAAACATTGTAACAAATATGTCGTGGAATTTTTTTACGACAATCAAACCTCTTTCACCTTTTTTAGGTTAGTATTATTGTTACTAGATTTTATTTGTTTCAAGTTAAGTAAGCTAAGTTAGATAATCCGTTTGTATCTATTGTTTATATGAAAAAACTCTAAACAGACATAGTTCGACACGCTAGTAAGAAAACTGGAGGCAGTACAAGAAATACAAACTGTAAAGTTAAACCGAAGCACAGAGGCTGGAAAGTTCAAGATGGACACAATGTACAAGCAGGACATATTTTAGCTACTCAAAGAAACTTAAGATTCCATCCAGGTTTAAATGTAAGTGATATAATTAATTATAAAAGTAATAGTAGTATAGTTACAGGGGCCTAAAGGCCGATTTACATTATCTTAGTGTTTAGGAGAGTGCTTTAGTACAAGTTGAAAGGCAAGTTCTTTAGCGTAGCGTTTACTAATGCAAGTAGCGTTTACATGTTTCTACTAAAGTACTATCCTAAAGCACTCTCCTAAACACTAAGATAATGTAAATCGGCCTTTATAGTTATCAAACAGCCTTATACTTATCTATGCTAGAAAACTACATTAATAATATTAAAAATACTGTTGTAAAATGAAAGATGTGCACTGAAGTGTCTAGTAGAAAGAAAATTGAGTATTAGTTGCAATAAATATGGTATTTACTATTTCCAGGTTGGAATGGGGCGTAATGGCACATTGTTTGCTATGGAACCGGGGAAAGTTGTGGTGACATGTGAAAAATTTGAACCAAATTGGGAGCATACATGGGTTCAAAGAATTTATAGTGGTAGAGGTGACCAAGTAATTTTTAAGAAGTATTTTAATATCATACCTAAACCACAACATAACAGATTTAAGTTAATCGAGGAAATGTAATATTATTTATCATATATAAATAGCGCGATTAAACTTAGCTTTAGGTCTATAGTGATAGTTTTATTGTTTACCCTGTACATTAAAGTTGTTGAATATAAAAACATGTGATTTTTCTTTAATAAAGATGTGCAAGTTTATACTAGCACCTCATCTCATATTTGTTGTTATCATTGTGGTGCAAATTTTCATACTTAAACCTATGGTATTTTTAATACATATCAATATCATTATTATTTTATTACAGAGCTAAATTAACATTTGTTTTTGTTGTTGTATTGTTATAAGGGCACATAACCAAGACTTTATGCTAAGACCCAGTTGTATTGTAATTCCTAACTTATGTACATATAAGTTAAATAATAAATTTGTTATATTATTTGGAATTTGTTACCATATTTATGATGGTATTTCTATTTACATAACAACAACTAATTTCAGTCTTGTTTATAATTGGCCTTAGTATCATTCATTAATATAGAAAGACTGGGTATTAAATTATGGGTTTTGAGCAGCTTAATCTATATATATAAAAAGAAAATGGTGTTCGTTTGAGGCTCTTTCACGCTTAAACCACTGATCGTATCGACATGAAACTACCACCATTCGATGCGAAATTTTTCCTAGATGGTTTATGGCTAATTTTCCTAATGGTTATTTTTTTAATTCCAACGTTCCTTCATTTTTTTATTTCTGTTTTACTTTTATGAAATTTTTTATCGCTAATATAAACAAAAGAGGCTTCCTAGAACCGCAAAACGTCAACATCTGTTAAAAACTCGATTTTCGAAATATTTCAATTTTCTTAGCGGGAAGTTAAAAAGAAGAATAATAAAAATATGAAAAAAAAATAAAATAATGAAACATAAAATTTATTTTAATTCGTCCAGCAAAGCGGGCGCGAAACGGCTAGTTACTTATAAATATAAAATACAAACTTATAGAAGACTTGTTTTGTTATGAGCATGATTAGTTTTGAAAAGTGCTACCTATCTGTTTTGCATGAAAACATTTTATATTTAGGCTTCTAATGGTAATATTATCATCAAATACATGGTAATATTAACAACGAGCATTATTGGTTTGGAACAGCGCCATCTATTGGTAATCGTAAAAACAGTGTTTAGGTTTCTGCCAGCCATGGTAATAAATTGAGTGAACTATTTATAACTGAGATTGCTTAGGATCTGTTTCAAAATGTATGGATAAAGTACCAAATAGCTATGCAACACATAAATTGTGCTATTTAACACTTCATCGGACTCATCACTCATAGTTTATGGTAGACTTTATGTCACGAATAGCGCTATCTGACAGTCGTGAAACGCAACAATAGTGTTTATCCTACCAATAAGTAGTAAATAGCTAATTTGGAACTTATGTAGAACTTATCCGTACATTGTGAAACAGACCCTAAATAATATAAAAAATGACATTATTGTTATATAAGTTTTAATTAAACTGGTTTCTTTATATACCCTTTTTATGTCTTTAAATATATCACTAGAGTATATTTTTATTATTGACTGGATTGTTGCAGTATAATTGTCACAGTAAAATTGTAAACACCGCTAGATTGTAATCTATCTCGCTAGAAAATGGCCGTTTCACAATTTGACGGTTTCACTTCGATAGATTACAATCTACCGAATAATAATACGTTATATTGTAAGCAGTACGCTGAGGTTCACAATCTTTCGACAGTTTAAAATCTCGCGAGATAGATTACAATCTAACGGTTTTTACAATGTTACGTTAACATAATCATAGACATTGTAGGTGTAATAAAAACAATGACGAGATCCTCTCGAATAGGCGAAGTCAGGCGGAATTCTTATAATCTATGTTCATTATAAATCACCCTGGAATTATTACAGCTGGTAATATAATAATAATCCAGTGGCGATCCAATCCGGCGTCTGACTGTCAAAGTCAAAGTCAAATCGTTTATTTCAATTAGACCATCTAAAATGGCACTTTTGAACGTCAAAAAAAAAAAATATAAAGATGATTCTAGTTGCCCCTTCCAAAAGGTAGTTTTGTGTGGAGAAGAATGGGCAAGAAACTCCACACTTACTCTTTTAAAATAGGTTTACGATATTTTGTTACATTTGTTAAATAATTATATGTGAAGACAATGTACTCTTAGAATAAACTACTATACTAAAAAAGTTAGTATACATGTTCCTCACATATTTACAAATATCGAAACCAAAATATTAAAAAAACACAACAAAACAGTGTGTGAGATACAAAAAAAAAAAAAAATATAATTACATTTGTAGCATTATATAAATTAAAAAAAAATAATAATAATAATAACAAAAATATGTAGGCTTCTGCATGTGTCTTTGATACTTTTTTTAGTCAATTAGCTGTCTGTGCCTGACAGACGCCATTCTCTGTGCCATGATATGTCGATTTTTACACAATCGTGCGTTTTTGTATCGATCACAAGGTTGACAGCCCTACGGTTATTGAAAGAACTATATCGATATTGCATACAAAAACATCGGGATCACTATCGCTATTGGAGGTTACAAATTATCGGCGCAAGGTATACGCTGGAATCGCACACTTTACTAGACTCCTAGAAACATATTGCTCGTATTAAAATACTATCTAATTATGCAGAATATTTGGTTCTGAATCTGAATGTTAATGTGCATTGACGCTTGACATTTCACGTCGTAAAAATATGTAGAATCGGAGATTGGCGATTTTCCGGTTCTGAAATAACGTCCGGTGACCGGACGTTGACGTGCGGGACTGGCACTGTATGAAGCTTATCAAAACTAGGGTTAATCAATCAACAAGTCAACATGATTCACCTATTTAATTTTTATCCTGCTGCCATGAAAAACAATGCGGATAAAGCGAATCTTATAAATTAATAATCCGAATAGTAACTAATCATGATAGGTACATAAAAATTCGTACTATACTATAACGTTTAGTTTTCTTGTTAATTTAGTTTAAAAAACCTTGGCGATTTCAAAGAGTGACGCAGAGTTTATTGCCAGTTCTTCTCGTCCATTCTGCGCCTTTGATTTGAGAACTGGAAGTACATGTAAATTTACAAGCATTAATTTTTCTTCTCTTCTTTTAAAGACTGTCATAAGTGTACATTAAGTTACCTACATGAATATAATGATATTTTGATTTCATATATGTAATTTAATGTTATTATTATTATGTATATTAACACGCTGGCAGCTTTTAATAAGCTGATGCGCGTGTTTTATGGGACTTAAGTTTTAAAGAACTACCCCTCAAATCTGTATTTTCACTTAAAATAAAGAGCTTCTCAATTCCTGGATCATTATAGTGGCCAGTGAAGATTTTATAGGTTTCAATGAGACTTCCTAAATCAGTAAGGTCAAGTGCTTTCAGACGCTCATTATAAGATTTCTTCCTGAATGACCTGATCATTTTCGTGGCTTTTCTTTGAATCAAATAAGGATCCCAAATGCTAATGCAAATAGGCATACTCTAATAGTGGTCTAATGTAACATTTATATATTTTTAAGAGTGTTATGTTATATGGTTTCCTTTTTTGTTTTATTCTATAACCTTTCTTAAGATAATTTAAATACATTTAAGAACCGCATACCTAATAATAGAAAATAGACAATCATATAATATAGGTACCCCATAATAGAAAACTGAACTAACTAAAGCTATTCTAGATAGTCAAAAACAAGATGTAAATATGTTTTCATAAGATTTATACGATGATAAGGACACAAAATGTTACGAGTGTAGAGACCATTTCTCATTTTACATACGCTCCGCATTCTTTATCATAAAAATCTGCTTATTTAATACGGAAACCACGCATTTTTCATAACGTTACAAAGCCTTTCCCTAAGGGCATGGTTGTTTAGAGGGCAGAGATTTCCCACTAGTAATTTTTCCTCTGTCATATTATATCTTTGGTGAGCATTAAATATTCTTATGTATTGATGGATGATGGCGGCAATTAAATTATCGTAGCTGAATTTATTTCCCTAAAATACGTACGATATAGGAATGTCAAAACGAACCATGGTGCGTTTTGTTTGTGAATGGAGTTTATTCTTCTTTCGTTTTACAATCTAAGCCTCTAGATATTAAAATTATTTTAAGATCTAAACATGAAATTTTTAGTTTATTGTCAGTTCTTCTCTTCCGTTCTACGCCCTTGATTTGAGAACTGGCAGTAAATGTAAAATTTACAGCAATTAATGTATATTTCTTTTTTGATGTTCATAAGTGTACATTGTGTTACCTATATGAATAAATGATTTTTGACTTTTGTCGTAACTGTAACTGTACGACGCCAGTGCTTTGCTTTACTTGGAACGGGATTCCGAATTGGAATCTCTTCAGAGTGTATGTCCTATCCATTTCCACTTTCGTAGTTTGATCTGCTGGCAAAAGTTAGCTCAGCAATATTTATAAAAGAAATCGCGAATGCTTCTCCATATAAACTATGTATCTCTCCACTAAGAAGTTTATATTATGTAAATATGCTTGAGTTGTACAATTAGAATAAAAATAATGAACGTAAGTAAGGAATACGTTGCAACTTTAATGCTCAGAAGAAGGAAAAGTGTTGATGCCGTCGTATAATATTTCTTATGCTACTGTCTTTTGGGTTAAATTTTCCTTGTAATCATACGGCTTAAAGTAATATTTTGTATCCGTAATGAATGTCTCAACTGTCATTGTTATTCTGGAGTGATGTTACATTGCTGTGCTGGGTTATTACTTCCACGACCTACAAATCTGGAAAACTGTAAACTATTACAAGACCTATGTCACAGAATAAATTCTTAATGTAATGTAGTTTTGGTTATAATAGTGTGCTATGTTTGTACCAGTATCTTTATAACATTCTTTTAATTAAGCTAAGGGTTGAAATATGTCGTTAAAATATGAGCCATCTATTTTGACTGTTAGATTAGATATAAAACATCTAAGTATTAGTTAATTTTCTTAAAGATTTTTATTTTTTACGCTTATTCAGTGAGATTCAAAGACGACAATTCTATTTTTTTTTATGTTACATTAGGCAGACGGGCAGGAGGCTCACCTGATGTTAAGTGATACCGCCGCCCATGGTCACTCAAACTGCCAGAAGGGGAGCGTTCAAGTATTACGTCACGCAATTTTTGGAGATTATTGACCCCCCATGTAACGCGCGTTTATCTGTACCCAAGTATAGTAAAACGTTTCGTGAATACCGAGTGACTCTTTATACCTAAAAGTTATCATTATGTGGTGTAAAGTACTGGAAAGTCGAAAATAATATTAACAATAACGTGTAATGCAATCACCGCCCCGTATTGTAATTTTATAAAAAGACCTCCAAAATTCGTTACGTAATACATATTTAAACGCTCCCAAGGCTCGCAAGCGCGCTGCCGGCCTTTTAAGAATTGGTAGCTTGACCATTTGACATGTACTAACTGTCAAAGTTGTAGTTGGCACTTAATTTGTTTCTAAATGATAGCCTTTGCCTATTAGCAAAGTCAGCTCCTCGGAAGACGGCAAATATAATAACTTTGTTTACCTTATGTATCTTGGGGGTATAGAATACTTTCCTAATAATTTCGGGGAAGATTTATAAACTTTGCATTATAAAAAGTACCGAAATAAACAACGCGTAAAGGCGTACAGGGACAAATAATGTGTCTCGTTTAGCCTAACCCCGCTCAAGCTTCAAGTGTCGGCCCTTTTAATCCACCTGAACGTGTTTTACGATCAACTTTACCTATAAAAAGTTTTGACACTCAACCTGCGATGCAATAAACATCAGCCCTAACGACAGGGTTATTTCTTTTTGTTTTTTATGATGCCAGTTATTGTTTTAATCTAACACGGCTGTAGCATATTTACAATTTTTTTCACAATATGTACGTACATATCTACTAGTTTTTGACAATTTAAGAACGAGTAAAAATAATTATTATTTTCGTATATCCTCATTGTATCTTCACAGATTTAGAGATAAGCAAATGTCCTTGTAACAATGCAGCCGAAGAGACGGTATTACATGTCCTGACTGACTGTCCAAAAATTTGCTGTAAATATAATATAAAAAGATGTTAACAAAATTAAGTAGTACATAATCATACTAGTTACAAATGATAATATCTATACGCACATAAGTTACTTAAACTCCGACGACAATATGTCGGGGAATTAGCTAAAGAATATATTATATATACAGGGTGGCCAAAAACTCGTGGATCAAACGCAACTAGGGGATATATGAGGTCATCAGCTGCAAAAAATTGTTCTACGAGAGGTCCTTAAACTCAACCCCTGCAGAGTTATCATTTATTTTGCGTTTTTATAAGAAAATTGACTTTTTACCTATTACTTATTAAAATTTGAAATAATCTACATTCTGTATCTTTTTCATAATTTCCACTAGATTGGTACTGATGAGTCCTTGCGTTAGACATGCAATTTAAAGTTGTTTATTGAGTGTATTGAAGATAATATTAAGTTATACGATATAAAAATTTCTCAAATCATAACTTGTTGTTTACTTCGGACCCCACTGAAAAAAAAAATACTCTACCGAAAAGTGATCCTATATTACAAGTTTTGACGCATTGTGAAAAGGTATCACACATGGCCATGAGTGGCTCGAATTTCTTTCTAGAAGAATTACAAACAACGATTGTGAAATAATTATTTTAATAAAACAAAACATTTTACAATAAATGCTCAAAATTCCTGAAATTTTTTTAGGTGACATACACAAAAATTTTAGAATTGTGCTTTCCGACTTTAAATGCTTTGTACCAGTGTTTCTGTAACATTTGAACTTTCGGTATCAATGTTAACGTAAAATTGTAAACACCGTTAGATTGTAATCTATCTCGCGAGATTATAAACTGTCGAAAGATTGTGAACCTCAGCGTACTGCTTACAATTTAACGTATTATTATTCGGTAGATTGTACTACACTAACTTAGTTATCATTCAAACTTCTTTGGTCAATTACAGATTAATTTTACTTCCCAACAATTTCATATAACTACCGAATAATAGTACGTTAATTTGTAAGCAGTTCGTTGAGGTTCACAATCTTTCGACAGTTTACAATCTCGCGAGATAGATTACAATCTAACGGTTTTTACAATTTTACGCTGACATCAACATTTTAAAATCTATTGAAGCATAATGGAAGACCAAACGTCTTAACAAGCCAATACATATTGACTGGTTTTCAAAGTAAGGCATCAGACTGTCCAGAAAGTAATTTTTATTGAAAACCTATTAGGGTGGTATTGATTCAGCAGCGACGGCAGGTGATTTACATGGCTGCCTTCGTAATTCGTTGCCTGACGGACATCCAGTATAAATCAATGTTGAACCCCCGCTAACCGGACATTTATCTCGCCTCTGCGATAAAAAACCTCCATCGAAGGGGTTGAAATGTTGCAACTCAGTCCAATGCGTTACGTTTTTTGTTTAGGTGACATTTTTGTACGAATTTGTGATCGTGAAAAGTTTGGAGTTTAGGTAATATTAATACTTAATATGCTATACTTCGATCGTGTCACGGCGATGAATCGATTGAATTTTTATTATATACCTAATAGAGTTTCATATTTTTATGTATATTTTAAAGTGAAAACTTTTATTACATCGTCTGAAACTTTTTCGTCTATATGTCGCATGTCTCGTGACGGTCGGCCGCGGAGTAGGGATAATGTAAAAGGCGCTCGTCATAGCAGCCAAGGCCAATATGGCGGCGCCTATAGTTCGCAGCAGCTGACCGTGTAGTGTACTTATAGACTATTATTTAATATGTGTATATAATCTAAATAATTGTTATTAATATATGTATATAATCGAAATAATTGTTAAGTATTATGTATGTCGTACTCTCTAAGACACAGAGTTCAATATAAATATTAGTTGGAGACTTAGTCTACTTTTATTATTTCCCATTATCATTCCAATTTTCTAAGTATAAAATTAAGATTGATAAAGCGATTATACCCTTAATGGAATATTATTCCAAATTTTTTTAGTTAAATGTCTATAATGTGAAAAAAAGTTTTACTTTTACCGTGGTTTCATAAAACCACACAATCCTTTTTTTTAATGTTTATTAGTAATCATAACAATCAAATACACAGTGTTTACAATTTTTTAATCTACATAGTAATAATAAAAATAATTAAAAGTTAATAATTAATGAAAAGAAAATTAAAACAAATTTTAAAAGTTTGGACCCTGCGGCAGTGGTAGCATTTCCACGCTCTATTGCGATACTTATTCGTTGAGCGAGGAAAGCACCAGCTCTGGGGTCACCGGTACTATCTACCAGGCGACAACTTAAATCTTTAAGTAAAGTTTCATTCAAACTTCCGTAAGCATAAGTAACATTAAGTAATATTTATAGTAAAAAAAATATCATGATGAATTTTTCAGACTCAGTTTTCTGCCTAATTTTTAATATATCAAATAATCAATAATTTTATCAGTAAGACTATGTATTTAATTTTTAGATATCTATTGTCTTGTTTTATACAATAAATATTTTAATCAACGAACTACTATATAGTAAAGCTTTAATTTTAAATATATATTCCGCAAACCTTGTACACTGAAAGTCAAACGAAAGGTGAATAAAAAAAGATTGCTATCTCGAATATAATATTCATAGAAAGTCATAATTTAATTCCAGAAGACGGCCTGGCGGACTGAGCTTGGAAGAGATTAGGCTCTTGTCTCGAAAAATGTGAAATGAAGGAAAAACGCGCTCAAAATGTGAAATTATGGACTTTACATGAGATATTCCTTCGTTTATTACACCAAGATTAAAATAATGTTGTATTTTGCTGCTGTTGGTTGGGCATTATGTTGTTTGCTTTATTTCTAATGTCTCTTTTATGTCTTTACACATTTTAAAAATATAACTGGTGCTGGTGAAATCTGCGTAGGATTAGTCAAAATGATATGTTGTTTTGCAAATCTCTTTTATTCATATGCGGTAACTCTAATCATATTTAAAGAATAAAACACAATTGCACACTAGTTCGTTTCAAAATTCCGTTAGGATAATAAGAAACTTCGAGAGGTTAACTTTTATTCCTCGATATTTTCGATAACCAGGGACGTGAGCAGCCTTGCGATTCTGTAACTCACTTTTCGAAATCTCACAGCGGTTTTCACAGCGGCGGTCGCTATCAAATCAGTCGTAAAGCAGTCATTTTACGATTTGGCATTCTGATAAGGAGGGAGCTTGTAGTTTGTATTTTACAGGCAAGAAAACGGGCAGGAGGCGCACCTGATGTTAAGTGATAACGCCCGTTGCCAGCAGGGTTGCAAGTGCGTTGCTGGACTTTTAAAAATATCTAGAAATACGAGTGGAGTGTGTAAATACGTCCTTCGCTCCCTTATGACACTGTTATAACCATTGTTGAGAGTCACTCGGTAAAAGAGTGAAGGCAGAGCAGATACAACAGTAAAAAGTAGTTGGAAATTCCAGCAATCGCAGAAGAGCGTTGTAATAAACAACACAATAAAGCTTAGAGGCTCTAGAGCTATAACTTTAGAGAAACAAACATGCTGGCTGTGACTGACTGACGTGACGTTAACTGGCTAACTCAATTAACTCGTTTGTCGGATTTGCCCAGTTAATTTCTTTGGCCATTGTTTTATTGACTTGTCAAATAGCTTGCCGCTCCAACGCGGATGGATGAAGTAAAGGCTTTTGTTATTCCCTGTAAATCAGTTTTATAAAACTTTTACGTCTATTTTAAAGAGCAATTAATTGTTTAGGCGTTTTAAATCGAATGTTAATTATAAATTCGCGCTTCCAATGAGATATACAAAAATGAAATATCTTTCTGTGCCTACTAGTGACACATTGACAATGGAAGTTCATCTGAAATGAACACGTAGGCGATTTATTCGCTGAAAATTTAATAGGAGTATTTCAAATTGGTTTATATATATAACATACATTTTTACATGATCATGCTCCTTAGAGTTTTTTTTTAATTCAAATTTTTAAATTTCTTTGATTATTGTATGATTATTCTCTCCAATTAATATAAAACTTCGGATTGAATAGAATTTAAAATCTTGTACTTATGTTATGAATTTGTAATATTATTTATCATAACACTTTTGTAGAATTCTTCTTTTTAAGTTGCGTATTGATACAAAATTTGAACTATTAAAGTAACATCTGTAACTTATGTTTAATGTTACAATCTTTTATGGAAATGGCAGATTTGTACATCTGTTTCAATGGTCATAATTTTTATTTCATGAATATATAACGGTCTCACTCCATTTTTTCAAGATATGCCTGTCTCCTGACGACATTTTCCTTTCCGGTCTAAATAAGTAATTAAGAGAGAAAAATCATTTGTACATAGCAAGGGTTGGAACTGTAGAGGTGTAATTATTGTCAATATAGAAATTTCGTAATTTCATTTATAACTACGTATATATTTATAACATTTACACTTTGTCATAGTTTGTATTTAAAAGTATCAGCAGTCAATTTTTTTTTGGGTTTATATGTATCTACTTATTTAATTATTTTTTTAAGAAGGGGGTGTATGTAGAGGTGTAATTATTGTCTATATAGAAATTTCGTAATTCCATTTGTAATATTGTCTACGTATCATTATTTTCGTAATTCCACTTGCACGTGGATCAATCAGTCGCCCTATAACCGCCATGTAAGTCAGAGGACAATAAAGACAGTGAATTCTATTTCGGTTTTCATTTGGTGTACGTCAAACACTAAAGAACCACTTGACAACGGCGATATTGTAAACATATAAAATATCTGTATTCTTGTGTAGGTGCGAATAATTTTCCCGTATCGAAGTAATCCAATTCGGAAATCGCTTTCTTGACGTCAGTCAATACGTAATGGTGGATTGATTAAATTTGTAGACACTTTGAAATTTCTTGTTTCTTTTTTACTTTATTACTTCAGATCTGTCTGTCAAGTGACAATTTAGCAATCGTAAATCGTTTTATAAATGAGGAAATATCTGTAGATGAAAAAATCTTGTTAGATTAAAATTTATATGTTTAATCTTTATATTTCCTACATACATAACGAAATTTTGTATTATAAGTTTAAAAGTTCTCGTGATTTAGCTTATACAAAGTTATTTTAATTAACATACACAATATTACGTAAATAATAATGTAATTTATTAATTACATACATAATTAATAAATGAAATAATTTGAAAGATAAGCGTAACTAAATTAAAATATATATTTTATTTTGTCTACAAAAACCTTGGCGGTCCCATTTCTGCATTTGACTTTACTTATCCATGAAAACATCGCGTTTGGTATCTACTATATACGTGAAGTTTTATTAATCTTAAACATACATTTATATGAACAATGGCAACTTTTAAATCCTTGTAGAACGACCAGGGCTATTGGTTTAGTAATAAAAATCTGAACCTCTGTAACGTGACCCGAATATAAATCGTCATGTAAATAACAGCTGTACCTTTAGCAAGCATGATCACGATAAACTGTCCAATATTCATCCCAAACACATAAAATCTGAAACGAAACGTCTCTAAAGTCCACTCAATAGAACTCGAATGTACGCCATGATAGCTCCCAGCGTAATTTTTTACGATTGCGCGAGAAAAATAAATATTTTTAAATTTGGAACAATATGGCGGACGCGGGGTTACCATAAATCCAAAGATGGTCGTAACGCACGGTACACATCGAGAATTTTTATAAAGGGAGTTTTATCACAATCTCATGATTTTATACAAAAACTATATATTCTTCCAATTATGAATCAATTTTATGGTGGATATGTTTTGATTTGTTATATATATAATGTTTAAACATTTTAATTAATATTATTTTTATATCCTAAAACCATTTGACTTTTATAAAGCCTCGAATATACGAGCTTAGTATAAACATAGTACACACTATTAATGTTCGTGTAACTACTAATGAGCCATTAGAAATACTCCTAGTATAATGGTAACACTGCAAACGCATTACTGCATCATTATAGGAAACGATGGAACAATACTATGAAAAGAAATAGCCTATAATTGTATTTAAATCTTATATTACTTAATAATACTGGTAGGACTAATGTATAATGTACTATTGGGATTTTCTTTGTTACAAAACAAAAGTAATTGATATTTTGTATATATAGTTGCTAAATTTAAACAATTGGGAAGTAATTTTATCAGATACAGTGAAAACTTAAAAAATCGAATTAGATAAATTGGAAAAAAAAATATGTTTGGTCCCTATAGTTTTGGAATTCGTAATTCGGTTATTCTATAGACATGATGTGTCAAGTATTATCTTAAATATGAGAGACTAGGTATAGCTAAGATTATTTTTATTAAACACTAATCATATGTTAAAGAACAATCACTAAAGTAATAATCTTCCGGGCAAACGTTTTAAAGATAAAAAAATATACAAAAACTTAACTAAAACATCCACACAATATAATTTTTTAAAGTAAGGCTGCGTCCCCAGTAGGCAAACAGTTAGCGGCTGACTGAGTGAGCCGCAAATTTGCAGCGAACTGAAATTTGAGTTAGCTGCAGACTCAAATCAATTTTCGTGCGTCGCAAGCAAACTGGTAAGAGTTAGCCGCTTATTTAGCTGACCGACTGAATTATCACTTTACTTTTGTTGTACGAAGGGAGTGGTTGTGTTGGTCACGATGGATATTTTTTATGGATATAGCTTTTTTCCAACTATCCGAATAATCAGTTTGCGGCAAACTGAGTCACTACGCCCGGCGAACAACCAATCGCCGCCGCCGACTGGAACCGGTTTTGGTGAGAGTCGGCCGCTCACTAAGATAGTCGGCGCGCGTAACGCTGCAAACGTACCTACAGTGAGCGCAAAACTAGCAAACTTTGAACACTCCATTTGAAATACATATATGGAAGGGCGTACTAAACCGATACGCCGCTAACTCAGTCGGCGGCTAACAGTTTGCCTACTGGGGACGCAGCCTTAAGCGTAAGTACGCGTAAACTAACATAAACAAATAGATTCTATGTTTTAATAGTGTCGAGTACTTGAATAATGAAATAAGGCATGTATTGATATATAATAGCTGTTGGCGACTCATAGATTTAAATAGTATTAAGTATGAGCCATAGGTTAAATATGAATATTGTTTGGTAATTAAGTATGAGCTATAAGTAAAATAAGAATATTGTTGATAGCTCATAAGTAGAATTTTAGTATAAATAAGTTAGATAAAAATATGTAAATAATTCAAGGGAAAAATACAGTTAAATAAATTAATAAAATGCTTCGCCGAATAAAAGGGTCGCGTAGCTCTCGTCGCGGTATACGCGCGCAGATTTCTGTAAGCGCAGCTCTCGTCGCGGTATACTGTTTGAGTACTTAAGCTCGGCGAGATTTACGCAAAATCCTCTTTTTCCTCCGCAACGAACTGGGACCCAAGAATAATCGGCGAAGCAAGAAACAAGAACAAGGCGCAGTTTCATTTCAAGACAACATCCTACAATTACGCACTAGCAGGGGTGCGTGGGTTGAGGCGGTGCCAGCGATACGTCGAACCGTCTTGACAAAACGTACGTAGTCAAACCCCACCGGTATTCAAAGCCGCGCCGAGGTTACTTTGGTTACTGCACGGGTGTTCTCAAACGAACATCTAAACGTCTAATCCCGTGCAGGCCCGAGTCTCTGAGGCGACGTCGGGATTGGCTACAATAGTAGTACGTACGAAGTCAAACCCCACCGGTATTCAAAGCCGCGCCGAGGTTACTTTGGTTACTGCCGAGTCTCTGAGGCGACGTCGGGATTGGCTAGAACAGTAGTACGTACGAAGTCAAACCCCACCGGTATTCAAAGCCGCACCGAGGTACTTTGGTTAAAGCACGGGTGTTCTCAAACGAACATCTAAACGTATAATCCTGTGCAGGCCTGAGTCTCTGAGGTGTCGTGGGGGTTGGCATCAACAATAGCGTTTTATCCTGTAAAGGCATTGTCACAAATCCTCCCATCCGATACTGCCCCGGGACGCATTTTAATTTTCCGCTAGCCTTCAGATTTATATGTTTTCACTGTGCCCGTCAATTTTCGCGATTTTTAATTTGAACGCTACGTTGATCCTGAAAAGGCAGTCGTTTCAATTTTCATTTGACCTTTTTATGACGTTTAAACGAACGATTTGCAATTATTATGATGGGTTTTTTATTGAAATATATTTTTAACAAAGCAGTGTTAGACTTGTGGCTTCAGCGTGCGACTCTCATCCCTGAGGCCGTAGGTTCGATCCCCGGCTGTGCACCAATGGACTTTCTGTCTATGTGTGAACTTAACATTCGCTCGAACGGTAAAAGATAAAGAAATGTGAAACCCAGACCTAGCAAGGATGTAGCGTCACTGGTTATTTTTAACCGATATAACCAAAAATATTAGTATGTATTTGATCTTATAGTGTTCTATATGTAAAAGCAATAACAAATTAATTATGTGTTTAAATATGCGAAAACCGCATTTATAATGGGTTACAATGGTTAAAATGTCGATAGTGAAGTAGACAATTTTAAGTATTCTATAAAACTTATAATGCAAATTCTAAACGTTTAACTGCCGCCAAGTCATCGGGTAATTTGAACACAAAATAATACAGATCCAAATCGAAGCACACAGATTCATATAGAGAACAAAAATCTATCTTCAAACTTCCAAATTTAAAATACGACATGAACCACAGACATATACCAGAAACTCTATGCCCCTTCAGTTGTATTATCTGATCTACACTATTAAAGAGTTGAACAATTCTGTCCCGTTTTCAGAGCGAGGTTTGAACGAGATTAAACGTTAATAGTCTTTTCGATCCAGTCGAGATTAACCTACACTAGATAGGTGGGTAATTGAGTCTATTTCCTTTCTCCCCAACCTCTAAATTGTAGAGGTTCGATTCGCTTGTCTACCCTTTGCCCTTTCTATTTATATACGTTCTTGTAATAAAGTTAATGGCCTGCAGTCAGTATTGAAGTACTACTGAAAATTTCCTATGCAAGTAACTATGTTAGAATGAAGGAGCTTTAAGAAGAAGAATTTAAAGCGATTAAAAATAGGTCTAAATTATTATTATTATTAATTGCTGTAAAAATATATAACTTTTAATTTTACTTAAAAAGTATTGTTAATACTTCTGTTTATTGTTTTTGTCTTACAATACATTTTTATCTTAAGGTTTGAATGTTGTTGTTATTCTTTAAGAATGCCTCGATGTCCGCCATTTTTGAGTTCATCGTTCAGTTCACGGGACTCTGGGGGAGATCCGGAAAATTGCAAACATAAAGTTTCTAATCGACGGATCTTTTATTCCCAAGCTTTGGAGATACAGCCCATTAGCTTTGTAATGGGGGATGTTCAAAATTTATTTTATCATTTCTTGGCACGTGACGCTTCTGTTTAAGTAGTTTTAAAACAAAACAGATGTAGCGGGTGACACTAAATCGCGGATACCTTGCCGTTTGGGGTGAAAAAATTAATATTTTTTTATAACAAATATATCCGAGGCTTACTGAATTAGATATCCTGAAACAATAACAGTTAATAGGTAGCTAATTAACAAATTGTGTCTTAATATTTTTGGGTTCTGTTTTCTGTAACAATAAGTTCAATAAGTCTTCCAAGATAAAAAAATATTATTATGTAATTTAAAAAAAATGTACTGTTATAAAGAGGAAAATATATTTATGTTTATGATACTGTGCAGATTTTAAAAGCACCTCTCTATGACATATTTCTTTATGCTCCTTATCAGGGAGCAGTGTAGGCCTAGTGGCCTAAGCGTGTGTCAATCTTGAAGTCGAATCGAATCACGGTGTACCAATAGCTTCTACTTAGTGTACTTAACACTTGATGATATGGCGATGAAAACATTCTTATGAAACTAGCATGCTTTACACTCAAAAATCACGGCATTCGTTATGCACAGACCACAGTGATGGGGTGATCCTATTAAGATAAAAATATTAAGAGACTGATGACTGATCAGACACCAAGGCCAATTGCTGTAGCGGCTTTGCTTTCTTCTATCTATTCGCTTCGAATTAATCGTTTGTGTAATAATTATGAGCTTAGATATTATAAGTGTTCTAATGAGCAAGCCTTAATTGTTGGTGGACAGATGTGGTTGTAATGCCCTTTATTGGCCCTCACCCGCTGGGAGAGACATATAAATTCAAAGCAAATGGTTCCAGACGCCGAAACCTTTATACATTTTGCTGGAACAATATAATAAACAAGATTTGTGGAATCCCCTTTCGGAATATAAAAATATTCATTTTATAAATTTTTCCAACATGAGTATCGCTCTCGAATAAAGTCTAATGTAACGTTAGTAGTGCAAATGAATATATCGTCATGATCGTAGAACAATGTCGGATTTGAAAAAAATCCAAAATTCACTTTTTATCATATTTAGGTACTACATTGACTAAATATTACGGCTACATGAAAAATATCCATGTGTTGTAAATTTCAAATTAATCAGTCGGTAACGTGACGAATTTCATAGAAACATGTGTTATTTCTAGAAAACTGTGTAATTTAATGTTATTATTTTTATTTTGTTTCAAAACAAACCCTTTTGTTTGCTTGTAACGAGAGATGGGAAACAGTTAAGAGGCTTAAGGTCTGCTTCAAGTGCCTCGCTGGGAAGCACCGGAAAGAAACATGCCGAAGACCACCGTGCAAGTTGTGTCGAAGATGGCACCATAGCCTACTACATGTGACGTCGGAGAGCGAACAATGTCACGAAGAGGCACCGCCCGAGACAGCGACGGTCAATACATTAAGCACACCGAAAGCTATTCTTAAGATGCTCAAGGTGGAGATATACGGACCGGCTGGGAGCAAACAAGTACTGGCGCTGCTAGATGAAGGCTCAACGGTGACACTGCTTGACGAAAACGTGGCTTCGAGCATCGGCATCAAGGGTCCTCGCGAAGCCCTGAATATAGAAACTATCGGCGGAGGGCAAATGAAAAATCACGACTCCATGATTTTAGATATCGAACTAAAAGGGATCAAGGAAAGCGAGAAGAGCACACTTAAGCGGGCAAGAACTATCAAGGAGCTCAAATTAACCCCTCAATTCGTAGATAAAAGCCGACTAAAGAAGTGTCATCACTTGCGGGGCTTACTACAAGACGTGTGCTACGAAGCTGAGGGGCCGAAGCTGCTCATTGGCCAAGACAATTGGGAGTATATTGTCTCATTACAAATACGACGTGGAAAGCCAGGGCAGCCGGTGGCGTCACGAACGAAGTTAGGATGGGTTCTCCACGGCTCCGACAGCAGTGGCGTGTCGCCGATCAATTACGTGAACACATGTGCACACGCCAGCGTCGTCGAAGATAAAATAGATCAGTTGGTGAGGGAACACTTCACTATTGAGTCTTTGGGGGTTCAGCCGAAGAAGCCTTCAACGGATATCGAACAGCGAGCACTGGACATATTGGAAAGAACCAGCCGACAGTTGGAAGATGGCAGATACGAGGTCGGACTGTTGTGGAAAAAGGAAGATGTATGTCTTCCAAATAACTACGCAGCAGCTTTCAACAGATTTCAAGGCATAGAAATAAAGCTGCGTAAGGACGCTAAATTAAAAAATGAGTATAGCGCACAGATAGACAATCTGTTGAAAAGCAACTACGCTGAAGAAGCACCAGCCGACTGCACATCTAACAAAAAATGGTACCTGCCTCACTTCCCAGTGGTTCACCCTCTGAAAAAGAAGCTGAGAATTGTTTTCGACGCTGCGGCCAAATACAACGGAGTCAGCCTTAACGACGTTCTGCTGTCCGGCCCGGACTTACTACAGTCAATATTTGGAGTGCTACTGCGATTCCGCCAAGGCCCTGTAGCAATAGCGGCCGATATAAAAGAAATGTTTCTGCAAGTGAAAATACGTAAAGAAGATAGAGACAGTCTCAGGTTCCTATGGCGAAAAGACAAGGAAGTGCCAGTGAAGGAATACAGAATGACATCAGTGATATTTGGAGCTGCGTCGTCGCCTTGCACCGCTATTTATATAAAAAACAAGAACGCAAAGATCCACTTACATAAATATCCAGAAGCGGCGCAAGCAATAGAGCGCAATCACTATATGGATGACTATTTGCAAAGCTTCCACAGTGTTGACGATTGCAAACGAGTAATGCAGCAAGTCGACTTAATCCACCAGAGGGCGCACTTCGAGCTACGAGGATGGGCGTCGAATAAGAAAGAGATCGTAGAAGCCGACGGCGAACAGGAAGTGCACCTAGGTGAAAACGAAGAAAAGACCCTGGGACTGAGATGGCTGACGTCAGAGGATTGTCTTGGATTTAGAAGCCAATTTAGGAAAATCCCTAACGAGGTAGCGCGAGGCATGCAGACTCCAACAAAACGAGAAGTCACGGGAGCTGTGATGTCTACTTTCGACCCACTCGGACTGCTATCACCCATTCTCATCCAAGGAAAGAAGCTCATTCAAAAGATATGGCGCAGTGGTGTTGGATGGGATGACCAAATCACTGAAGACGACACCGAAGCTTGGAAGAGCTACCTAGAGCATATCGGTAGAATAAAAGACATCCGACTGTCGCGATGCATGTCACCATTCTGCACTGAGGGGGAGCTGCATACTTTTACTGACGCGAGTGAGACAGCGTATGCAGCCGCAGTATACTGGCGAACCAGAGGTAAAGGAAAATACTTGATAAACCTCGTCGCCGCCAAGTCAAGAGTAACGCCTCTGAAACCAACATCTATGCCGAGGCTTGAACTGCAGGCAGCTCTATTAGGTAGTAGACTTGCAGACTCAGTGGCAAAAGAACTCGACCTGCAGGTTACAAGGAAAACGTTTTGGACGGATTCGAGTGTGGTACTTTCCTGGATAAAGGCAGATCCCAGAACGTTTAAGACCTTCGTAGCTCATAGAATTGCGGAGATAGAGGATCTGACAAAACCGCAAGACTGGAGATGGGTGCCTACAGCGCAGAATCCTGCCGATGATGCGACCAGGAGCCCACCGGAAGAATTTAACGCGGAACATCGGTGGTTCAAGGGTCCAGATTTCCTGTCAAAAGGCGAAGAAGAATGGCCAGCTCCACGAAGTTTTAAAAAGGAAAAATGCGACGAAGACAGAACGATGGAGCAGGTGAATACACTTCGCCACAGTGAAATTACTCCGGTTCCCGAAAACTTATCATCGTGGACAAGATTGTGGAGATCGACTGCCAGGGTACTACAATTCATCGACCTATGTAGAGAAAAGAAGCCGTCGAACCTCGAGCGCTGCAATAAAAGTGCAAAAAAGAGGCGAACTTACCTTCCGATCGGCGAGACACACCTATTACGAGCGCAGGAAGTTCTAATCGCCCAATGTCAGCAAAGCAGCTTTGAACAAGACATTAAAAATCTCAAACAAGGGCGCACGACGGAGAATCGAAGCCAATTGAAAAGGCTAGACGTCACTATGAAAGACAATCTCATAAGACTTCAAGGTAGAGCAAGAACCGTAGCGGGCGTTGACAACGACTATTTAACGCCCATAGTACTGGATGGCAGGAACGCCATTGGGAGATTGATGATTAAACATTATCACGAAAAATACAACCATGGTAATCAAGCCACAGTAATGAACGAAATACGGCAAAAATACTGGATGTTAGGCCTGAGATCAGTGCTGCGTAGTATACAACAAAACTGCCAGCACTGCAAGCTGAAGAAGGGTAAACCAGCGGAGCATCCGGCGGGCAACTTACCTCAAGAAAGGCTGAGGCATGGTGAGCCCCCTTTCACGTGCACAGGTGTGGACTACTTCGGTCCAATGCTCGTGGCGATCGGCAGACGAAGAGAGAAGAGATGGGGAGCCTTGTTTACATGCCTGACCACAAGGGCAGTACATATCGAGATAGTGCCCAGCCTGACGACGGACTCTACTATAATGGCGTTAAGGAGATTCGCTGCTCGAAGAGGAATGCCAAAGATAATTTATTCCGATAATGGAACAAACTTTGTTAAGGCCAGCAAAGAACTCCAAACAGCCATTGAAGAGCTTAAAAGAGAGGAAATCGTCACAGAAGCAGAGAAGGTTGGCATACAGTGGAAATTTATTCCTCCCGGCGCACCAAATATGGGAGGAGCTTGGGAACGATTGGTGCGCTCCATTAAGGTCGCACTGGACGCTACATTAAAGGAGCGCGTTCCACGAGAGGAAGTTCTGCATACGTTGCTGTTGGAAGCAGAACACATGGTTAATTCCAGACCAATAACGAACCTAGCTGACAATTCGGAAGAGGAGGCGCTAACCCCAAATCACTTTCTCATTGGGCGATCCAGTGGAGCTGCACGCGTTGGGCATTTTCCTGATGCAAAGCTGGTGGGCAGAGACGATTGGAAGACCGTCCAACGACTCTCTGATCACTTTTGGAGGAGATGGCTACGGGAGTACTTGCCCACGCTACTGCCCAGGAAAACGACAAAACGACGGGAAGGCGAGCAGCTGCAGCCAGGCGATGTGGTTCTTATCGTAGATCGCACGCTACCACGATGCACTTGGCCCAGGGGAATCATCGAAACCACGTACCCCGGGCCCGACGGAAGAACCAGGATCGTGGACGTCGCGACCAAAGGTGGAGTGTTACGAAGACCATCGTCGAGGATCGTCATCTTGGTGCCTGCGAAGTCGCCGTGCAGGAATGACGGTGCTACGCACGAGGGGGAGAATGTTGGCGACTCATAGATTTAAATAGTATTAAGTATGAGCCATAGGTTAAATATGAATATTGTTTGGTAATTAAGTATGAGCTATAAGTAAAATAAGAATATTGTTGATAGCTCATAAGTAGAATTTTAGTATAAATAAGTTAGATAAAAATATGTAAATAATTCAAGGGAAAAATACAGTTAAATAAATTAATAAAATGCTTCGCCGAATAAAAGGGTCGCGTAGCTCTCGTCGCGGTATACGCGCGCAGATTTCTGTAAGCGCAGCTCTCGTCGCGGTATACTGTTTGAGTACTTAAGCTCGGCGAGATTTACGCAAAATCCTCTTTTTCCTCCGCAACGAACTGGGACCCAAGAATAATCGGCGAAGCAAGAAACAAGAACAAGGCGCAGTTTCATTTCAAGACAACATCCTACAATTACGCACTAGCAGGGGTGCGTGGGTTGAGGCGGTGCCAGCGATACGTCGAACCGTCTTGACAAAACGTACGTAGTCAAACCCCACCGGTATTCAAAGCCGCGCCGAGGTTACTTTGGTTACTGCACGGGTGTTCTCAAACGAACATCTAAACGTCTAATCCCGTGCAGGCCCGAGTCTCTGAGGCGACGTCGGGATTGGCTACAATAGTAGTACGTACGAAGTCAAACCCCACCGGTATTCAAAGCCGCGCCGAGGTTACTTTGGTTACTGCCGAGTCTCTGAGGCGACGTCGGGATTGGCTAGAACAGTAGTACGTACGAAGTCAAACCCCACCGGTATTCAAAGCCGCACCGAGGTACTTTGGTTAATGCACGGGTGTTCTCAAACGAACATCTAAACGTATAATCCTGTGCAGGCCTGAGTCTCTGAGGTGTCGTGGGGGTTGGCATCAACAATAGCGTTTTATCCTGTAAAGGCATTGTCACAAATCCTCCCATCCGATACTGCCCCGGGACGCATTTTAATTTTCCGCTAGCCTTCAGATTTATATGTTTTCACTGTGCCCGTCAATTTTCGCGATTTTTAATTTGAACGCTACGTTGATCCTGAAAAGGCAGTCGTTTCAATTTTCATTTGACCTTTTTATGACGTTTAAACGAACGATTTGCAATTATTATGATGGGTTTTTTATTGAAATATATTTTTAACAAAGCAGTGTTAGACTTGTGGCTTCAGCGTGCGACTCTCATCCCTGAGGCCGTAGGTTCGATCCCCGGCTGTGCACCAATGGACTTTCTGTCTATGTGTGAACTTAACATTCGCTCGAACGGTAAAAGATAAAGAAATGTGAAACCCAGACCTAGCAAGGATGTAGCGTCACTGGTTATTTTTAACCGATATAACCAAAAATATTAGTATGTATTTGATCTTATAGTGTTCTATATGTAAAAGCAATAACAAATTAATTATGTGTTTAAATATGCGAAAACCGCATTTATAATGGGTTACAATGGTTAAAATGTCGATAGTGAAGTAGACAATTTTAAGTATTCTATAAAACTTATAATGCAAATTCTAAACGTTTAACTGCCGCCAAGTCATCGGGTAATTTGAACACAAAATAATACAGATCCAAATCGAAGCACACAGATTCATATAGAGAACAAAAATCTATCTTCAAACTTCCAAATTTAAAATACGACATGAACCACAGACATATACCAGAAACTCTATGCCCCTTCAGTTGTATTATCTGATCTACACTATTAAAGAGTTGAACAATTCTGTCCCGTTTTCAGAGCGAGGTTTGAACGAGATTAAACGTTAATAGTCTTTTCGATCCAGTCGAGATTAACCTACACTAGATAGGTGGGTAATTGAGTCTATTTCCTTTCTCCCCAACCTCTAAATTGTAGAGGTTCGATTCGCTTGTCTACCCTTTGCCCTTTCTATTTATATACGTTCTTGTAATAAAGTTAATGGCCTGCAGTCAGTATTGAAGTACTACTGAAAATTTCCTATGCAAGTAACTATGTTAGAATGAAGGAGCTTTAAGAAGAAGAATTTAAAGCGATTAAAAATAGGTCTAAATTATTATTATTATTAATTGCTGTAAAAATATATAACTTTTAATTTTACTTAAAAAGTATTGTTAATACTTCTGTTTATTGTTTTTGTCTTACAATACATTTTTATCTTAAGGTTTGAATGTTGTTGTTATTCTTTAAGAATGCCTCGATGTCCGCCATTTTTGAGTTCATCGTTCAGTTCACGGGACTCTGGGGGAGATCCGGAAAATTGCAAACATAAAGTTTCTAATCGACGGATCTTTTATTCCCAAGCTTTGGAGATACAGCCCATTAGCTTTGTAATGGGGGATGTTCAAAATTTATTTTATCATTTCTTGGCACGTGACGCTTCTGTTTAAGTAGTTTTAAAACAAAACAGATGTAGCGGGTGACACTAAATCGCGGATACCTTGCCGTTTGGGGTGAAAAAATTAATATTTTTTTATAACAAATATATCCGAGGCTTACTGAATTAGATATCCTGAAACAATAACAGTTAATAGGTAGCTAATTAACAAATTGTGTCTTAATATTTTTGGGTTCTGTTTTCTGTAACAATAAGTTCAATAAGTCTTCCAAGATAAAAAAATATTATTATGTAATTTAAAAAAAATGTACTGTTATAAAGAGGAAAATATATTTATGTTTATGATACTGTGCAGATTTTAAAAGCACCTCTCTATGACATATTTCTTTATGCTCCTTATCAGGGAGCAGTGTAGGCCTAGTGGCCTAAGCGTGTGTCAATCTTGAAGTCGAATCGAATCACGGTGTACCAATAGCTTCTACTTAGTGTACTTAACACTTGATGATATGGCGATGAAAACATTCTTATGAAACTAGCATGCTTTACACTCAAAAATCACGGCATTCGTTATGCACAGACCACAGTGATGGGGTGATCCTATTAAGATAAAAATATTAAGAGACTGATGACTGATCAGACACCAAGGCCAATTGCTGTAGCGGCTTTGCTTTCTTCTATCTATTCGCTTCGAATTAATCGTTTGTGTAATAATTATGAGCTTAGATATTATAAGTGTTCTAATGAGCAAGCCTTAATTGTTGGTGGACAGATGTGGTTGTAATGCCCTTTATTGGCCCTCACCCGCTGGGAGAGACATATAAATTCAAAGCAAATGGTTCCAGACGCCGAAACCTTTATACATTTTGCTGGAACAATATAATAAACAAGATTTGTGGAATCCCCTTTCGGAATATAAAAATATTCATTTTATAAATTTTTCCAACATGAGTATCGCTCTCGAATAAAGTCTAATGTAACGTTAGTAGTGCAAATGAATATATCGTCATGATCGTAGAACAATGTCGGATTTGAAAAAAATCCAAAATTCACTTTTTATCATATTTAGGTACTACATTGACTAAATATTACGGCTACATGAAAAATATCCATGTGTTGTAAATTTCAAATTAATCAGTCGGTAACGTGACGAATTTCATAGAAACATGTGTTATTTCTAGAAAACTGTGTAATTTAATGTTATTATTTTTATTTTGTTTCAAAACAAACCCTTTTGTTTGCTTGTATGCCAATTTTCATAATAACAGAGTATGAATTAAAATGGTTATGACAAAAACTAACATGATTATATTATTTTTAAATGGTTGCCCTGTAAAGTTTACTATTTGTCAGATCTGTCACTATTCTACTATGACGATATTATAAGCAAAGTGGCGCGCGACAATACTGACGTACGTTCGAAACCGTAGCTTTAGATTTTTCTATAAATGTACGGATTTGCGCATTTAATATTTGTAAAAACATCGCGAATAAGCTAGCCCTTAAACAGGCCCAGAATCGGCGGTGTGTGTAAACCAGGGAAAGCTGATCTACTAGCGTATAACATAAACGATCAAGGGCAGATACAGAAATCTTAGGCCAAGATCATAGGTTCTAGCGTCATTGCATTGTTAAAGTTATATTTATGGAATTATTTAATCCATTAACAGATGCTCTGGATTCGATATACATAATATATCATCAAATCACCGGCACATAAGCCTACAAAGCGTCCAGAGGCTGTTGTACCGTGCCTGTAATATGGGGTTCTACGCATAAGCTCCATTTGCGTGGATGTTAGGAGTTAAAGGTAGCACATACTAGGTATTCATTAGAACAAAGAATCCTAGTTCCGATAAAAACTTTTTGAATGTTTCATTGGAAAATGAATGGAAATTAAAATTCAAAGGCATTCAAAACATTAAAAAACAATTGTTTCACTCTTTGTTAACGCAACGAATTTAATTTGTCAACTTATAAATTCAACACAGTGAAATAAAACAAATAGCCCGCCGTGTCCGTAGTGTTGTGTGAAATGAAAGCGACTACAGAAGTTGCGAAGTTGCGAAGTTGCGCCATAAATCAACCTATGCTTTAACTTTTTATGAAGAAGGTTGTATTATTGAATTGAACCTTATATCTATAGGTATAAGGGTCATATGGAGTGAATGAATGATTGTGTAATAGAGCAGCCCAGGGGAAAGTGTAGTCAAGGAACAAAGATAAGTCGGGATTGTCGTCGAGGTTGTCTGCGAGGAAATTACAACTAGCACAATACAAAGAGGCTTCAACCTCTCCTGCTTTTCAGTTTAAAAAGTTGCAATTGTCTATGAGGGAATGGAGGAGGTTTAAACTGAAGAATAAAACTTCTTTCATTACAAATTAAAGACATTTATTAAGGGTTTATTTACGATTTTTTTTATGATTTTTCATGTCAAAACTGTCCAATAAGTATACTTTTGTTTATATTAATACTAGCTGACCCAGCAAACGATGTTTTGCCATGTATATTATTTCTAGGACACATTTTTTTAGTTCAATATAAATAACTATCTGACATAATAAAAAATAGGGGTTATACGTAGAGGGGTAAAAATTAGGTGTTGTATGTATTTTTGTATGTTGTATCATAAAAAAATGAAAACTTTTTTTTTGGGGTGGACACCCCTTATCACTTAGGGGTTTGGAAGATAGATAGTAGCCGATTCTCAGACTTACTGAATCTGCATAAAAATTTCATAATAATCTGTCGAGCCGTTTCGGAGGAGTATGGGAACGAACATTGTGACTCAAGAATTTTATATATTATAAGCTTTAATATATAAAACGACGATAAACCATATGTATTTTGTGGAATTTTAAATTTTCAGAAATATAAAACAAATTGTTTGACATTAATGAACTAAAACTTTTAAACAGCCTTCTCCATAACCGGAAATATACTTCCACGAAATGTCAAGGTACAACTTCGCGTACAACTTTATTTTCTTAAATACATCTTGGTAAATCTCTTATTTACCTGAAACTTTTAACGATTTTGTTGCCACTGCAATGAAAAGATATTCACTTGAGTTTGGTTTAAAAATAAACTTTTTTTTAAATATTTTCTGACCGTACTATAACTTTAATGTACTTCTTAAAGTTATAGTACGGTTCAGGAGTATGTTTTAAATAATGTTAATATTTAAAATACACTATTAACACTCGCGTACAACTAAATATTTATGTGATAAATGATAAAATGCTATTTCTACTAAATAAATGCTATGAAATGCTATGCTATGTTTATAAAATGCTAAAGAGAACCGTCGGAGTATAGCCTGCTTATGGATATACTCTGACGGTAAACGCCACACTTATAAAACTAAGAAAGCCTGAGTGAGGTAAATGCACATTGCACAGCCTTGGTTCATTTGTAATTTTTTTCCTTAAAATTTTATCATTATATAAATTTTTAATTAATTAATTAAAAAATAGATTTTATAAAAATGATTTAAAATAAGATTTTAAAATATAAATCTTAAAAAAATCAATTTTTATTATTTTAAAACTCCAATTTAAAGCTTATCCCCTAAAAAACAAAGTTAAATGTTATAAATAATTAGGACTACATTTCATAGTCCTATCAAACGAGATTATCAATACGCACTTAAACCCATATATAATCACGTGCAAGTTATGTAGCGCCATTATTAAGAATCTGCAATATACAAAATACTTCTCATTAAAAATGATATGATTTTTCAGCACACAGAGGCCAGATAAAGTCTTTAGTTACGTGATCTTTCTCGAATAACGGAAGCTGCAAAAATGTTAAGACATAATTAAACGGTGCACGCGATAATAAATTTTAGCTCCTACGTTATTAAGGGTAAATTGCTTTGTTTAATGCTTATTGCATTTTGGGAAGACCGAACCCCAGGGCAGACGAAATATGAGGATTAAATTCCTGTACTGCACTTAACAAGACTAATTTATGCATGATGCCTCCGACGGAGTATACTCCACTTAACTAAACTAATTGAGAGGTAATGGTTGAAATTCCACAGCAATATGTTTTGTTTGTTTGGCGTGCGGGTAATATATTTGTAGGAGTGCTTTCAATGTAACATCTACTAAATTAAGGAAAAGCAGATCTCAAACAGCCAATTTTAACTGCATGAATGTGTAATATTTAATAGCTTAAGTAGCTTTAAATGTTTCAATGATTTATCACTTGTTTGAGCCTCTTTAAAATAAATAAATAAAATAAACATATTTCCGTCGCGGTCTGAAAGAAATTTTTTATAAAATATATTTTGTGTTTATTGCGTCATAGTCGTAGAAATAGTGCGGATCTGACAAATAGTAAACTTTACAGGGCAGCCATTTCAAAATAATATAATCATGTTAGTTTTTGTCATAACTATTTTAAATCATACTCTGTTATTAGGAAAATTGGCATACAAGCAAACAAAAGGGTTTGTTTTGAAACAAAATAAAAATTATAACATTAAATTTCACAGTTTTCTAGAAATCTGCTTCTGTCAAATCCGTCACTTTACCGACTGATTAATTTGAAATTTAAAACACATGGATTTTTTTTTAAATGTAGCTGTAATATTTAGTCAATGTAGTATCCAAATATGATAAAAAGTGGATTTAGGATTTCATAATTTAATCCTGTTTTTATTTATAACACTAATCAAATATGGCTACCTTATTTAAATATGATAAGCACAACATATTTCATACTGTCAAGCCGTAAACGAGTTACGCAGGCCTACGTCGTAGCGTTAAATTGCCCAGAGGCTACGACGTAGCACGTGGGGCTATGATCGAATATTCCCGTAAGACAGCCCTTAAGATCATTATTATTATATACATGTCTTATTATAAGAAATTATGTTTTACCTATATAAGTGAGAATGAGTTATCTTTTCCTTTAAACCCCTATTGAGATAAATGATACACATATATATATTTATGTGTTAGGTATAGGGCGTAGTAGGTTGTTTATAGTAAGTAGTCAAGACATACTACGTATTTAGATCGAAGGACTTGCAATGGGTAAAGCCTAATGGATAACCACTAAAAGTAATACGAGCTATAACCTTCTTAGTAATTGTTTTATATGTTTTTAAAGAGTAAAAATGTGTTCGGTGGTTAATTAAATTTAAATTTAACTTCAATTATCTACATGTAGCACGCCATTACGCAAAAATTTGCATTGATTATTGTTTAGTTGTGAGTCGAACTTTAGACTTCAGATACGAATAACATCTGACCTACGGAAGGTTCCATAATCACTTATTGTTCAATGAACCTAAGTACTAAATTGCAACAAAGTCTGTTAACATTTCTTTTGTTTGAGATGCATCATTAAAATTCTCAATAAAAACAAAAGAATCAACAAATAAATTACTAATAAGTGCTTTTGGGAAACGTTAAAAGCTTTCGAGTGGGCTTATGACGGCTTATGTCTATGTTTTTATATTTTAGGACCTTTCAATATTAAAAACTTTTATATTTACAATTATTTTATTTGATAATAAGTTTCATTTTTGCGCATATTAAGTGAAATATCTATATTGTGGTTTTGTTACTGGGAGTACTAGTATAACTCTGTTTTATTACGTTGTTTTCAAGTTGAGTAATTCAACCAACGTCTAAATGTAACGTAATTAAACAACAAATTAAAACATGTTTGAGTACTAAATATTTACAATATTACTAATATTTATTATAATTTTTGATAAAATAATTTTCAAATAAAACTTATGAAACCGATATTAACGCGATTTTATTACAAGTTACTTTTTTTATAGAACAAGGGGCAAACAGGCAGGTGGCTCACCTGATATTAAGTGATACCGCCGGACACTCTCAATATCAAAGGACTCGCGTGTGCGTTGTCAGCTTTTTAATAATTGACACGCTCTGTTCTTGAAGGACTCTAAGACAAATCGGTTACGAAATACCTCAGTGGGTTTCTTGCTGATCACTATTGCTTAAAACTTAAAACGTTGTATACGTAAATGATTATTTAATTTTCGTTTATATATATCTGTTAAAGACGGTTCATTTCAATGTATATTTCACACCTAAAATAAATAAAGTAGTTTATTAAATATTTTTTCCTTTTACTTTATACACAAAGTGGTGAAATCTGCCATATTTTGTAATCTGAAAATATAAGCGATCTTCGCCCTCCGCTATCAGGGGATGAATAAATCTACAGCATAATGCTACTTTAAAATGATAAATTGCGTGGCCCTGTATTTTTCATTAAAGCGACAAGGATTTTTAGTAAGATTTTGTATATCTATAATTATCATTATGACTTATTTACATGAAAAGTTGAAAAATCCATTAGGAAACTCCAAACATAACTTACTGCACATTTCCATTGCTTTTACTATTAGAGTTATGTACCAAATTAAAAACGCATTGCAAATACCAATAATCTGGGAAACATTTGGGTTTAATCATTTTTTTGGGACAAGCTTTTCAAATATTGACGTTTCCAAACAGTTTATAAAAATATACATTATTAAGAATATCCATAGCGCAAAATTACCTCCATTATGAGCATACCCCACATACACATCTTCACGTACTACCTTCACTTTTACACCATCTCACAACGCAGCCAAATTAGGTAACACTTAGTTAAATGTATTGAATAATTTTTATTTGTTTGTTTCCTTTTGTAGTTAAATGTATTATGTATTCCATCTATATTTTCAGTGTAACTGTTTGTTATTATATAATTTATGTTAGCTGTAGGATTACGAAATAAATAAATACATTAAAATATTTTCTTAATAAATTAAAATAATGTTAATAAAGTATATTTCATAATTGACTTTCGAATTAACTTGAAAAAACAAAAATAACAATTTAAAATACGCCTAAGGTTAGGGTCGCGTTACAATTGAAATAACACTAAATCCGAAGCAAGGCGGTGGCGATAAGATATTTACTTTGTTACGAGAACAAGATTCAAGCTATTGTTTGCTCGGATGAATTTTCATATTTTATTTGCTTAGACTGTCTTTGTATTTCCTTTCGTATTATTTGATGATACCGCCATTTTGTTGAATTGCTCAAAGCGGTTTTATGAACCAAGTTCTCATATGATTGTGTGTTGTGACAATCGCAAGTTCACTGCGTGTTAGCCTAGTGGTTTCAGCGAGCGACTTTTAGTTCTGAGGTCGTAAGTTCGGTCCGGGATTGACAAATGAACTTTCTGTCTATTATTAACTTAACATTTCTCGTATGACGAAAGAAAACATAGTGAGACAATCTTGCATGCCTTATGGGTCGACTTGTGGAGTAAAAGTCGACGGCGTGTATCTGTTCTATGCCTGATAAGGCATAGAAGGCTAATGATGAAACAGATACATAAATCTGGGACCTGGGGAATTAAAGTTTCTTGCGTCATTGATTTTAAATACCGTCACTGTTGTTTGTTAGCTTAACTATTAAAACTTTACGAAACTTACGTACGAAAACCTAACTTTGTTAACTTAACTTAATACTTAAGATATTTCAATAAATGATATACATAGTTGCTAAAATGGTCATTAGATCATATTCGAGTATCTTTAGGATATTTTTAAGACAATAATAGATGTCGAGATTATTGCTTTTTATGGTACAAGACTATCCGAGATAAGATTGAATTAGAAAAATTAATAAAATAAGACACTCAAAAATAAGAAACGTCACTAAAGCTACTGATGCACTAAACTATGCTCTAAAGTTTAAATGGCAGGGCAGGGCATGTAGCAAGACTCTCTGACGATCGATGGACCATAAGGGTGACCCGGTGGGGTAGCCCTATTGGAAAACGTAACAGAGGAAGACCGCTCATGAGATGGGCGGACGACATAGCTAAAACGATTGGCTCGAGCTGGATGCAACTCACCAAAAACCGAGATACCTGGAGATCCTTGGAGGAGATATACAAAAATGATAGATAAATGTAAAAAAATAGAGTAGTTTATTTTCTTAAAAATAATATAAGTTATAGTTATAGTTAATAAGTTTACTTTGTTCTTTTGCAAGAAATAAAAAGCCTTTTTTATTTTTATTATTATGGTATAAGAACATATATAAAATCTCTCACCACAAAGGAAGCACAAAGGGTTACGCGAATCAATTTAAGCTGAGACAAATAGCAAAACATTATTACCCCATTCTCCGTATACTTGAATTATTCAATGAAGACAAGTATCATATAATGTGTGAATTTGCACGATATTTACTGAGTTCTTGTCGAGATTAAATTCGGCTCCAGTGCCGGTACTGCGAGGTGTCGATAACAGAATGTTATGTTTCATTCTAAATTAATATACAATTCATATTGTTTCATGTTGTGTTAATTTCGATAAATTTTACTTTGAATGAGTGTATTTGTAGAATATTTGAACATGAATGCGGAATTCATGGTTGGTATATTTATCCGAATGAATGGATTCATAATGTAAATAGTTGTGTTTAATATTTACACATTAATAACTATAAGCTATGAGATATGGTTTGAATAATTTTCAAATATCTGTCTGAATTTAATCAATGGTACAGTTTGTATGACAATGGCATTTCTACTAAAACACTTTACAAAATTAACTCTAATTTGATATCCATGAAATAGTTTTGCCTATACACCTCAGGCATATAACTGTATATTATGTATAGAATTTACCAAGCAATAATACTAAGAAATGAAATGGTTTGCTTTCTTGGTTAAAATAAACAGAACTAATTCGTATTGTTTTACTTGAACCCTAGACTGCTGCAAGATGAATTTAATCAAAAAACCTCGAAACGTTTATATATGTAAAATGAATAACATTATATAGTACTCAATTTCGCTGGTAAATCATTGGTATATAAATAAAAAGCAATAAAGGCCTAAGTATACGCTGCTACAACATGATTTCTAGTGAACTATTAGAACTGCCTTTAAACAGATTCAAAACACATATCAAAAAAACCTTAATGTGGTAAGGTTACCACACAGTCAATGACTACCTGGAAGATAAAAACGCTTGGCAATAATTCTAATTATATTCTTATAATTTGATTTGTGTGTAATGGTGAATGTGGTAAATCACAGAACAGATTTTTATTTTTTTTTACTTATGTAACTTTAATGACGTTGTGGTTTATGACATTTTCCTTTGAATAATTGTAATGTAGAGGGAGGGTAAAACTTGCTGAGTTTCTTCCCCGTTCTTCTCAGAACAAGGCCTCCTGGTAGTTTTGCGAACGGATGGCGTAGTCTTGCTCTTTCGCGAATTTTGTAAACGTTTTTGACATTCATAAGCATGCCCTAAGACGCATCTAAATTGAATAAACGTATTTTGATTTGATTTGATTTGAATAATATTACAAATAATGTTCAATAAACTATGAGACATCTCAATAACGATATGAAAGCTGTACATATGAAACTCGATCTCGCAATATGATCGTAATGTTTTCTTTTCAAGAGATCTGAATGCGGGAAGCCATAGATCTGCATCGAGTGGGTATTGGACAAAGCCATCGGCTGACAAACGTTCCCATTCCTTTTGTTGCGAGTATTGCAACAATAGTCTGACCTATTTGTGTCCATTTTGAAAAATATGAAAAGTTATTCGAGTGAAAGTTTTGCTTTAACTATTGTGAGATTCAGCGTGAATTATGTGTGTGTTATTGATGAAACCACTCCTCTTAGTGACAATGAAGGAGAAGAATGGAAATTTTTCATTTATTTTAGTTGTATTGTTTATAACCTAGTTTCGAGTTCTTGAATACGTTCCTGGGATGAAAGAATATGAATGCTCTTGCCTGCCCCACTGACATGTATTTTCAATAAAATACGAATGAATGTATCATTTTTCATGTGAATACATTGATGCGACATTTTAAAAGTATTTTTAATAAACGGTATAGTTTGAATGGATTCTTTTCTAAAAATACCAAAGGTTTGTTATGAATGAGGTTGAGAATTTATAAGAGAAAATTTCTTTTAAAAATTTGAAACAGCCTAAGATGGCAACTATTTAGGCCGTCTATGGTCTTCACCATTCGACTTCACAACATTGTGCTTTCTGAAATGCCCACTCAATATAAAAAAAAATGCAAATTTCTTCAACAGCACCTTATTTGTAACAATTTGTATCATCATAACGTAACTCATTCAAGGAATAATGAATTTGTTCAAGCCTTTCCTCAACTCACAAAATATTACCAGTGGCGCCAACAACCTTTTAGGCCTGAGCCTCAGATTTCTGAATCTGTTTTGTGAGCATATGTTTTTATAGGTAAGTAGGCGTTCAGCCTTCTCTGCCTAACCCACGCCATCGATTTTTAGAGCTTATCCAGTTTCGTAACGATGTTTTCCGTTATTCTACCAGCGAGTGTTGAACGCACACATAGAAAGTCCATTGGTGCACAGCCAGGGATCGAACCTACGACAAGACATAAGAGTCGCATGCTGAACACGCCCAACTGTTCAAAACATACTTAAAAACCAATTAGAATTTGTTCCTTTTTACACGCTTTATATAAGCTTCACCTGTATGTATGTATGTCCTTCGGACTCGATTTTGACCCACTTTTAACGGACAGATTTAATTCAAACTTTGCAAAGTCAAAGATCGATGACAATGCAATAATCCGAAAAAAAAAATTAACTAAAAAATAAAAAAATAATAATAGTTAAAAAAAAACTAGAACTACTAATTACTAAAAAGTGAAAAATAATTCCTAATTTAGGCTGAAAATGGTTTTTCAGCCTAAATTAGCTTTTTCACAATAATACCAGTATTTTTGTTCATTACCATTTTCAGCCTAAATTAGGAATTATTTTTCACTTTTTAGTTTGATGTGCTTTAAAAGCGTGTGTTCTAGTTTTTTTAACTATTATTTATTTGAATACATAAATGAAACCCTAAAAACTCCTTACATTTCTTTAAAATATATTTAATGCAATTTTATGGTAAACCATCACGATTGGAGCGGCAAGTCTTCGCCTGAAGAAAAGGAAATCTAACTGACCGTAAAGGTTGAGTTTACTTAACCGTAAAGTTCCCGTGTTAGGAATAAAAATTCTACCTCATTCCTGATGCATATTACGCCGGGGTACACATGAGATTTTAGAGTTTTCTTTGGGGTTAAGTTGCGCTGTGCATTTGTGGCAAGAATTTGATCTGACCTTTACCACAATTAATTTGTTATATGGCGTATTCCTTATATATTCAACAAATATTTTCCAAATTCTTTCTGCCAATACTTACCTATATTATATAATAGCTTATCCGGAGCTGGATATATTCGGTAGTGGGCTGATCGGTTTTAGAGAAAGCATTGTGGGGTGCCTTTCTCGAACCTAATTCGCTGTTTTACTGATGATTCTTCTTTTTTTTCTGCTTTAAGTGCCAACAAATTTCTATATGTTTTATTCTATTTTGTTGAGTGCTTGTATTAACTTGTATATGTTTTAGTTTTTTTTTTAAATTTCTATTCTTGTGAAACTTATGTTTACGTTTATTTTCACACATTTTAGATCTAAGGTTTTGTAAAATAATTAATAGATTACGTACTGTGTGTGATGTCGTAAGCTTAATAAATAAATAAATAAATAAAAATATACTTTATATTCTAGTCTTAATAATAAATCAATAATACCTGTCCTCCTCCTTTATACATAAAACACGTTTTAGTTAATCCATTATTTAGAATCTAATCTTAAGGGATATACACGCGTATTTGAAATCGCTGACCACGAGTTATGTGAATCTATATTATAATAGGAATTATGTGAATCTATATTATAATAGGAATTATGTGAACCTATATTAAAATAGGAATTATGTGAACCTATATTATAATAGGAATTATGAGAACCTATATTATAATAGGAATTATGACTACTTTTTTAAACTCAGTAGAATGCTTGATTATTCCTAAGCAAAAGCTATATTATTGCCTAAATATAAATTATTAACTGTCCAGCCGTGTGAAGCCAAAATAAGCTACAAGTAACTAATTGGAGTTCAAGATAAAACACTTTATGTAAGTTAATTTATTCGAGTAATTCTGTAAGAGTTATTCAATATCCATGATGCTCTTGAAGGACCAAACTGTACAAACTTCTCTATTATGCGAACAAAACTTACACCTTCAATAAACTGAAGCGTCTAACTCCAGTCTCAAGTGTTTGAAAACTGCACAAACAGACCGTTTTATCTTTGAATATGGTAAGTAATTACTTTTGAAGACTTAAGATATTTCTTTGAAGTATTCTTAGAGAACTATGCCTCGGAGGAAATCCGATATTAAGACTTTCTAACAAGCAATACGTAATGACCATACAATTTAATCTCATTACCCTCAGTTGTTAAAATAAGTCATTTAATAGTTATCATATTTTTTTATTTGAATCGTTTAATCATGCTACATACGTATAATTTGTATTTACAATTTACTTAACCTACAAAGTAATAATAAAAATAATTAAAAAGAAAATTAAAACAAATTTAAAAAGTTTGGTCCCTGTGGCAGTGTACCTTTAGCGCTGGCAGCATTTTCTCGCTGTATTGCGATACTTGAGCCAGGAAAGCACCAGCTCGGTCGCGGTACTACCTACCAGGCACCAACTTTACTCTTTAATACGCGCCTGTGCACTTGAACCCCACGGCCCAAGAGTCTCTACTCCAAAGGGAACAAAATCGAAGTTGGAAGAAAGACTCTTGACTGACTGCCAGGTAAAGAATGGTAACAAATATTGAGTCACCCGTATACTCGTATATGTCGATAACTTGAATCTGGTTTAATACAAGTCAAGTTCAATTTTAAAAAAATCCGTTATAATAAATTAGTATTTTTAAAATAGTAATAATTCCGTTTACAATCTTTCAGATTTCATTTTGAACATTGACCAACTGCTGACACGGCTCACGGCTCATATTACAACAGCTGAAGAGTAATTTTAAATATTTATTTGAATATTGATCAACTGCGTCAGCAGTGGATCACGTGGCTGTTCTAAATGTTAGCTGAAGGTCAGCCCAGCTCACGAGAATAATATAATGTATGTGTAAATAGGTGTAAGTAGTATTATCCAAACATTTCACTGGCTGGAAAGCTGTACACAGTGTTTAATTCACTTCAATCTATCAGAAAATATATCTCTAGCCTTTGTTATCAATTAAACGTTCTGTGTATAAAAGCTAGATCAGCGTCGAGAGCAAACCGGCTTGCCTTAGACCCAAAAAAAAAGGGTTCGTGTACTTATGTACGCGCGTTAGACGTTATACTTCTTTGCAATTATGAAAAATAGTTTTTGATTGCATGCAAATAATTAATTACAATTAAATAATCAAAGACTGGAAAAGGAGTCATTATAGTCAATAAAGTTCAGTTGACATTTGAAAAATTAAATAAATAAATATTTAATATTATTCTCTTACATTAAGTGTAACATAAATTCTACTATTATTCGAATGTTGTTTTTAAATTATGTCCAATGCCGTAGCATCTTCCGTGGGCAACTTCATTCAGTTAATTTTGTGTCACGGTGCGCGCGCATCGTAAAATTTCACTCTCATCAATTTTTCATAACGCGCCTATAGAAGTATAACTTCAATAAAAAATATAGTTATAGTGGCAAATAACGTAGTTTTTATTAAATTCTAAGAATTGATATAGGAATGTAGCGGAAACTACCTACTAGATTGGTCGCCCTAAAATACCAGGAGTCACATCGAATTATGTTTTTGTGACAAACGAATTTAAAGTTTAATACATGAGAATAAGTGCTGTTTTCGCTTGTACTATACGAAGGCTTTTCCCTCTACAATAAGTTCTGCAGGACATTTAGATGCACCCTAGTCTTAGATAGGCTTAGGCTGTCTCGACAACATTACTTTGCAAAACGATGAATATTCAAAATTTCTTTGTGACTATTGTGTTGTATTTTAAGCGTGACTTACAATTTTGTCGCTTTCTAGAAGTTACTAGTTGTCCTTGCATATAGAGGCAAGTAGATGACAAACCATCTCTGATTATAGCAACCAGATACCACTGTTTTGACAGGCATAAAATCAGGAAAGGTATTGCGGATTGCGTCTTTACCAACTAAGCCACGAAATAAATATTCCTTAATCTCATTTAAATATATGTATAATAAAAAATCGAGCACCGCTACACGGAAAAAACGTTGAATTAATAGTATTCTTTTATTGACATAATCTTTACACATTTAAAGAAAGCACTTTTTAACAGGATTGAAGTTATGTATTATTATAAATTTACAATATATACTTTTTGACATTCAACACCTTTTGTCTTCAGTCACCGTGACCACGCACGCTGTAAAGCACGAGAAATGTCGGTTAAATTTAAAATAATTGTAAATTTAAAATAATACATAACTTCAATCCGGTTAAAAAGTGTTTTCTTTAAACGTTGAACTAATGTTTATCTCCGCTATGACGGCCGTCATGCAACTGACAGCACCCCTATTTGACGTTGACACTCAACGTTCTCTAGGAAACCTACTACGATGTTATTTATGGACAACGTATCGGTGACGTCACCCAACGCTACATTACGGCCGTTAGATAACGGCACCGCTTTTCTAGGAAACGTAAGCTTAATAATTTACTTTGTTACGGCCGTTCATCAAGCCCAGCAACCTGATGTCAGTAGTATTCCATACTAAATCCCTCCAATATAGTCTAAGTTAGACGTCAGCAAGATTGTCAAGTCAGCGATGTTAATGCCACTAATGTCATGACAGAAATGCCTTATCATAGATTACAAGCGGTCATCTAGTGTTGCTATATGTTTAGGGTAGCCATATTTCATGTAAACGTCATAGCCAAGATATTTAAGTTTAAAAAATAATTAAATTGTTAAATCAATGAATGAACGTACATATTTAAGCGAACTTTTACACAGTAGATACATACCAGCGAAAATACAAACCATTTTTATATAACAGAGGGCAAACGGGCAGGTGGCTCATCTGATGTTAAGGTCAGAAGGCTCGCAAGTGCGTTGCCGGCTTTTTTAAGAATTATTACGCTCTTTTTTGAAGTCAAATTGGTTAGGAAATATTTCAGTGGGTTTGGAATACGCTCAGTTGTGGAAAACTTCTCATTTACTAACGGTAATTAAAAAATATATATGCTACGTTAATAGATTATAAAATAAAATATGCATCAACACTACAGCAATACGCGAAAGAAAACCATTTAAGACAGATAAGTTTCAGTAATGGACACATCTATCCTAACTACACATTGTGTAATTAGACTCAATTATTTCTGCTATTTAATGAATGTAGATGTATGTTTGTCTCATTACTAGTACAAAAGCCTACCTATAATGTGCAAGTCATTAAACAAAAGCCGATCACCAAGCACCAGAGCATGCTCACTTGTTTAGTTTTAGTTTAAAGCTTATGCAAACCCATGAACTAATATTCCAACTTGCTTCTTAAAACATCCTAATAAAACTTGAAAATCCACTGTTTACTGACAAAAATTGGGTCATAAAGTGGATTTATCGTCCCTAAATCCCCAATCACAATTTTCAGGGATACCAAACATAATATTTCACGTCGGAGCGGGTCTATCCTTATATTTTTAAATGTGGTTAAAAGGATTGCTATAAATCGTAAACCATGTCAGTTGTGTTCTGTTATTTTACTAGTATTTTATGGCTATTGTTCAATTGTAAGTTGAACAATACTATATTTGGGCTATAAAAATTCAGTTTTATATTAAAGCATTACAATAGCGAAACAACTTGTACAATTCTTATTTGTTATAAATATTATAAAGTTCTTTTGTAATTATTGGTTATTTTTCCTATATATTATGAGTTTTGTTTTGCACACCGTCCTCGCCTCGAGTAGATGATCTATGTTATAAAACTTGTTTTTTTTTTGTTTTTTTTTTTAAGTTGACATTATTTATAAAACAATAATAATGATGTCAAAATAAAAATGATATAACCAGCTGCCCACTGAAGTATTTCGGAACCAAGAAAAGAGCGTACCAATTTGTAAAAGGCCGGTAACGCACTTGCGAGCCTTTTGGAAATGTGAGTGTCCATGGGCGATGTATCACCTTACATCTCCTGCCCGTTTGCCTCCTGAGACATAAAAAAAACTTTTTTATTTTTAATTTGTTTCATAATTTTTACTTAAAACTTTCGTGTGTGCGAATCGAACCAAAAATTCAGTTTATAAGTCACGTAGAGTAATAAAAGGTTATTTTATCTATGGTTGATTATTATTGAGGAAATCGAATCCACAATACCGTTTTGTCTAAATACGATTTCAAAGAAATGTGATTGGTTATATTTGAAGGTAAACAAAGGTAATCTTTTATATATCGGCCAAATGCTGTCGTGTCTTAAAGGCATTAGCGTGCTATTTCAACCATCATTTTTCACAAAAGTCGCTCCTCGCTTTGCTATAGGATATTTCAAGATTTTCTCATATACGCTTTCATGTTCTAGTTTTGAAATCGCGTGCTATTCTGCCAATACGAATCAAAATTCGTAGTTCAAAGTTGTTCGATTTTATAAGATGCATGTATTGTGCAGTGTGCATGAAACTATTATTGTTTGAAGTTTGAATTGTATGGTAAAAGTAATTTTGAGTGCCAAAAAATATTTTCATATGCATTAATATGTATATTGTTTTTAAGGAAAGTACCTTTACAGTTTTTTCAATTTGCTATCTTATTTTTTTTTATTATCGGTAGAACACAAATTGGTTAATAATTTTCTATCCACCGTATTTTTGTAGTCAAAATTAGTATAATTTTTGAAACATATGTTCCACACGTATTTTCACTCTTAAGCTATTTGTTAGGTACAAAGTACTATTGTAGGAACCTGTAAGTGACACCGTGTAAATAAGTGTTTTTTTAATTCATTTACGTTCAATTGATGCCGTTGTGCCATACCGAGTATAGGAACCAAATAGTACATTAACTCCCTTATTTATAGAAACAAAAACAGTCTAATTGCACCTTTTTAACTGTATCTAACTATCAAATTATGTTTACGTTTTGTTGGAAACAGATAGGTCACTCCAGTTTTCGTCTAACTTCAGTTAAAATAATGCGATTAGATTGTGTTAATTTTTGTACAATAATACTTTAGTAATATATTGAAATAAGGAAACTCGTTTACTAATTCGAAATTCACATCTTACGTATATAAGTGTACTCGTAATGCTTTTTTAAATTTGTCAAAAGAATACCGTGATAAACTAAATTTGCTTCAAACTTCAAACAATATATGTTTTCCCTAATACATTTAGTACATCTAGTGGGGAGTTTTGATAGCTCAATAGAGTCGGGAAAAATGAGATAACTATGAGTGTTACAGATTTGCTGTGCACGGAAATATTTGTTTATTTATGTAAATATTTCTAAAACAAACCCTAAAAACAACGTTAAAACAATACGACCTAAGCGTCTAAAGTAAGCTTACGTTGCTTGAATGAGCCTTTAAATTGTCTGCACTTGTTACAAATGTGCTAGAAATTTAAAAACAAACGCTGAGTCTGCTTCGCGCAATAACTTTGCTAATTGCCGCTATTCTAACCAGCGGATATTCTAGCGAAATTCTCTTTTAACAAATCTTACCTGGAAATATTTTAACAGTACGAATTGCTAACATTATTTAACATCTCCAGCACACTGCTTAGTGGTTCTTTCAAAACTGAGGTCGTGCGTTTGAATCCCATGTACCAATAGAATGGTAATAATATTTCTACTTTCTTGTACGGCGAAGGAAATTGCGTGATAACTGGTATTTATTAGAATCAAAAGTTAAGGTGTGTCCGGCATACAAAGCTGGCTTCTATAAAAAAAAAGTGCGTGCGTACAAAGTGCACATGTCAGAAGTGTAACTTCAACTTAATTATTTTGAATAAAATATAAAATACTAATATTTCAGAAATTCTCTTTACGAAATTTTAATTTTTTAAATAGAATTACTATAAGGTAATTCACCCTTCTCACTCTCTCTTAATCGGTCTCAAAAGCTCTCTCTTTTCTTCGACAAAAACGCTGCACATCTTCGTGACGTTCCGTAAAAATTTTACCCTCATGCGCCTAAAGAAGTTTCACTTCAAAAATAATTTAACAAATGCAGACGTGCAAACTTTAACAGGGTTGTAGCGCCACTGTTTATTTTAAAAGATGTCGAATGTCTTGAAGTTCTTGAGAGTTATACTAATGCCATGTCAGCGCTATCTTTGTAACCGTATATGCCAAATATAATTAATGTTCGCTTTCATTCATTAAAAATTAAATCATTACCCTGTGGGGTGTGCAAGCGTCTATGTGTAAACATTTTGTTCCACATGGTGACCGCGGAAGAGCCCTTCAGAAAACATCAAATACGAGTCTCACAGAACTAGTCATAGATTATGAAACGATAGATATTATAAATTATTACTCTTTAAAGCATTATTGTATCTATTGTACAAATAATCTTTATAAAGCGTTTCAAATACCATTTTTTAAAGTAGGCGCTTGTTTTTATAAACTACTAGCAGACTCGGCCAAGCGTTGCTGTGGCTATGATTTTTGTTATATTAAATAGTAGTAAACTATTCGAGGGAAACGGTAGGAGAACACCAGTCATGGGGACCACCATGATTTTTGGGTGTTTATGTCATTAAATTGTAGCTTATGTGAAACGTTGGTACTTTCAACACAGCGCCATCTGTTAGAATTGTGACTCTCAAATATTAAACAAGAATCTGCAATAAAATATTATTGCGGGTATAAATTAAGATATAAGCTATACTATCTTTTAAGTTAGATCAAACTGCTCACGGTGTGAAAATTTGAATGAAATCGGTTTAGTAGTATAGGAGTCCATAGCGGACAAAAAACGTGACGCGTAATTTATATATATTTTAAGATAATAGCTCATTTCGTGAATTATTAATATGTATGTTGGTTGTGTGTGTTAACATCAATACAAACACAATAGGTACATTTACTTTTCAAACATTACAGATAATTCGTATTTTGCAAGGAAAGCCCAGGCCAAATAGGTATAAATAACAAATATATTAAAGATAAGTCCTAAAAAGCAACAGCATAAATTAAAATTAACAAAATTAAACGAAGCGTTAATACAGCCTGTACCCGGATTAACACGTCTGGTGTATTTATACTAAATCAATAGTCTGTGCATTCGTCGCCAGGTTAATAATTAAGTACCAAACGGCTAATCCCCGCCAGCGTGAGCAAACACCCTTTAATATTCGTAACAGAAAACGTATTTGAGTGCACTTAGGATTCTTACATGCGTTAACGCTTTTATTAATTCCTTAAGTTGTAAATTACCGTAGTACATAGAATAGTGCCCTCAGTGGTGGATTTAAAAAAAATCAAAATGGCGGCAGTGAAGTTTGTGCCTATTAGATTGACAAATGATCATGAAATAGGTACAGAAATCTGAGACCTAAAAAGGTTGTAGCGCCGCTGATTTATTTATTTTTTACCATATCAAGATTGTTTCTTTATTACTTTGGAATATCATAAATACCGTATATTAAGCGATGAATTAAACAATCTAGTTGCTGTGGCACTCCGATTAAGATTACACATTATTTGGTTTGTGTTAGAAAGATCGCTCATTTTTACCGCACTCTAATCAATCAATGATAAAAAATCAAATCGCCAAAAATAAATTGGGTCATTGAGTTCTAAAATCAATTATTTCCTATGTCAATGGTGCTTTGTCATCGCAAGAGGGACCTCAATGATTGATGACAGCCCGTGCGATATTTTATTTTACCACCAATTTTATTGGTGTCGCTCACTCGATTGCTTGTTGGTCACGTAATTACCTAGGCTCTCCGTTTTAATCCCATTTAACGAGATTTCAAAAGCGAACTCTTGGTGTTGGCTTCAGAGTTCTCGCTGAGTGCTGGCTGTCTCTCGATGTTTTCCTACACCGTATGAGCAATCAGTTAAGTTTATACATAATTCCAGAAGGTTCAAACGCTCGAGATTAGGGTTCGGAGTCGCGAGATATTATCCAGTTAATCTTTAATCTATATATATAAAAGAAAGTCGTGTTTGTTACAACACTTATAACTCGAGAACGGCTGGATCGATTGCCATGGTTTTTGATTTGTTGGATTTGTTTCCGTCCCGAATAGCAGAATAAGCAATAAAATATCGGATAAGTTATCGAATAACAATAAATAAATTAATTAATTTTACGAATGCAAAAACCATATGGTGCCATCTGTTGACAAAACTACGCATCATTTTACGTCGAATTCGTGTCAGTTCAAGAAATTCCGATCTTGAGGTGAATGAGGAGATGCATAACCATGCTTTGATCCTAATCAAAAGATGTTGGATATCAGAAAGTGCTTAACATGCAGTATCGTCTTATTAACGCTAGAGAGAAGATGCCTAATGTGTAAAACTGCCATTCTTCTTTCGCAATGGCAAGCAATAAAACATTTCAGCCCTGCGATTCTGTAACTCACTTCACGAACTCACACAGCGGTTTTCGCATCGGCGGTCGCTCTCAAATCAGTCGTGAAGCAGTCGTGAAAAGGTGGGAGCTTGTACTTTATTGTTTATCAGAATGCCAAATCATAAAATGACTGCTTCACGACTGATTTGAGAGAGACCGCCGATGCGAAAACCGCTGTGTGAGTTTGTGAAGTGAGTTACAGAATCGCAGGGCTGTATTTGCAAAAAAGTTGTATTAATGTAATACTTAACATAAACGAAATCCTAAAATAAGTTAAATTAAAGTAACAACGATATTATAAGGTTGTAGGGCGGAACGAAGTTAGCCAGGTCAGCTAGTAATAAAGATAAAATAACGACGGAATCCTCTTTGCGTTTCTTTCCATTATTTACAGACGATATATTGACATACAGTTTTAATATGTGTATGTTCTGATGTGGAAAGATTATCATTATAATGAAAGCAGAAGTGACTTAGTCCGTTTTGCCTAGACTTTTAAGGACTAAATAATCAATGTGTAACTATCAAATATATGTGTTTGTATCTTAGTTGCGGTAAACGTTGAATATCGAACCAAATATGATTTTTCAGTCAACAAATAATAAAAGTACAAGTGTGAATACGAAATATGTGATTTGTACTACTTTAGTTTCATTATTTAATACTCACGTGTATGTTTTGTAATAGTAATTAAATACAATATTTAAAAGTAGCAATATTAAATACATAGTAGCTTTATCCTTTGTTTATAAATTTGCATATGCTACAGCGATAGTTATGATTTAATTAACAGTCCGAGAATGAAATACGGATGAAAACTTTTATAGAGAAAACAAGTTCTACCGCAGAAGTACTTAAACCAATTACAAAGTTTAAACATTTAATTTTGTTATACTTTCCTACTTTTATATCAAACCGAATGCACATTTTGCTAGATCATGAGTTTTATACTAATATAAATATTTTTTTAATATGAAACATTGTAGATGAGCAGTGTTGGCCTAGTGGCTTCAGTTTGTGACTCTCATCCCTGAGGTCGTAGGTTCGATCCCCGGCTGTGCATTGGACTATCTTTCTGTGTGCGCATTTAACATCCGCTCAAATGGTGAAGGAAAACATCGGGAGGAAATCGACTTGCCTCAGACCCCAAAAGTCGACGGCGTGTGTTAGGCACAGGAGGATGATAACCTACTTTCTTATTAGATTGACAAAATCATAAAATAGACAGAGAAATGTGAGGCAAGACCTAAAAAAGTTATAGCGCCACAGATTTTTTTTATTTTAGATACCAGTGTTTTACTAATTTTACTTTTAAACTATGTTAAAAATGACTCTGTGCCTTAATTATATTTTATTAGCTATAATATAAACAAAAATAACATTATTTATGTATTTTAACATACACCTATACAATATACATTATAGCTATAATAAGAATCTTGATCCCGTAAGGTTCAATCATTAATCTATCAATAATTATTTACTATAAATAACAGTTAAAATCAGACTATGAAGTATATAAAAACATTTATTCACGATCACTACATAAATTAAAAAGGTGTTTAAAACCAAAATTTTAGATTTTAATACAATTTTTTCAACTTTATTTTGGTATTGTGAATGTCAACCATTTTTGTACGAAATTCTAAAAAAGAACTTCGCAAAAATTCCTGTATCCTGTTATATTTCAAAGGCCACTCAAGCTTTCAGAAAATGAAAGTTTTTATTTTTTCCTTCGATTTCTTAGAAGACATAAATATTATAGTGTAAGTAATAAATAAGGGTCACTTAAGGCCATTTTGCGTTTTCATTGCAATCTAATTTGAAGTGATACGCAAGGTCCCCGCAATTGCGTTAGTGTGGGCCATAAATTTACCAATTACAAGTGCAAAACGGAGACGCTAATATGTTGCTTTTGTCTAGGATTATTATTCAGGCAGTATCTCCTAGGTCCTGGAATAAAGCGATTGTTACTCAATTGACTTTCCTTTTTCTCTATAAATCTAAATGATTTAGATTCTTTTTATTGAGATAAACTATTTATCGCAATGGAAGCAATCGTTGTATAATTTATTCATATAGGTAACACAATGTACACTTATGAACGTCAAAAAAAAAGAAATGCTTCTAATTTTACATTTACCGCCAGTTCTCAAATCAAGGGCTTAGAACGGAAGGGAAGAACTGGCAATAAACTCTCAGCCACTCTTTTTATTCGCCAAGTTTTATTTTTACACAACGTTTGTAAGAAGCTGCAACCATTACACCATGTTCCACATGACATCGTACGGAATTAATAAAACCTAAATAAATTAGAAACAGATATTTGTCCTCTATCAGCAGGAGGCATGGTGAAATAGGAGCACGCACTTACATTCTTGTGGGAACAACACGCAAATACATAGTCGAAATAACTAATAGCACCGTATACACGAATTCAAGTACGACCAGTCACCACAAGTAGCACCCGTTCACGAGTATAAGAATAAGACATACAATAGATATTAAAAAAAAAAAAATTTTGCTCGATAGACGAAAAATATGGCACAGAGCGCCCCACGCTTTTTTACAATAATACCAGTATTTTTTTATCATTACCATTTTCAGCCTCAATTAGGAATTATTTTTCACTTTTTAGTTTGATGTGCTTTAAAAGCGTGTGTTCTAGTTTTTTTAAACTATTATTTATTTTTTAGTTAAATTTTTTATATTTTTTTTTCATTTTTTTTCTGATTATTGCATTGTCATCGATCTTTGACAGGTGTGCAAAGTTTGAATTAAATCTGTCCGTTAAAAGTGGGTCAAAATCGAATCCGAAGGAGTCGGTTACATACATACATACAGGTGAAGCTAATATAAAGCGTGTAATTAGAAGCATTTCCTATGCATTTCTTTATTGACGTTCAAAATATTGTGTTACCTAAATGAATAAATGATTTTAAACTTGAATTTGAATATAAGCACTGTTAAACTAACAACTAACACAATTAAACTTGGTATTGGGATAATTGAAAATGCCTTTCGATTGGAAATTATTTTAATAAATCTTTATTATTTAAAAATAACATGAGCAGCATTTTAGGCTAATATTTGGAAGAAAAAGCCACTGGCGACGTGAAGGCGGCTGTGGTGTCTGGGACGGAGGATTCCCCGCCATAAATTGGTTGAAAGACAATGTTTTGGCAGTAACATTATTTTTTTCCTTAGCTCAAAACATATGTAAATCTAACTTTGTAAAAGTTTGTGCGTAACATATATTTGTTTTGCAATAGTTTCTTCTCGTGTTGTCTCTATCCAAGTAATTCTAAAATGAATGTAACTTAGAACATCTGGAAGCGCATAAAATAAAATCATAACCATGTTCTAACATGTTTTCCATTTCAATTAGTTTGAATATGGAACGTTTTTTCGAATTCATTGGCAAATGCCGTTTTGTTATTGACCGAATTAAATGTTATCGGCAAGTTGATTTCATATTATTTTTCTTGAAAATATTAAGTTATTAAAAAAATACTTGTATTTTTATAGATTTCTTGACACAAATTTATGTAATCAAACGAAGTTCACCACTAAGTTTTAAATATATTTAATGTATAATTGCTTATCTTACCTTACCTACATATTCTTCAGTAATGTTTTGAAAATACCCAAACAAACAAATGCCATATACCAGGTATCGATTTGTTAGGATTTTAAAAGACGAGGTGTTCAGCGCTTGAGTTTTATATGGAAAATCAAGCTGAAATTCTAACGTAGGTTTTTATAAATTTGCTGATGTTGCATTTAAGTATTACTATGAATTTGGGATTTGTTAGGGAGAAGTAGAAAATGTTCTGTATTGTATAAATTAAAGAAAACATTTCTATAAAATTATATGAAGTTAGCTAATTAATATGTCATTTAATTCTCACTAATCAGTAACCAAAAGCATTGACTTTGCATTAGGAAAAAAAGACACAAACCTGGTAGGCGCAAGATGTCTTGGCTTGATTAAAATTAAAAGAGTTCTGGGGATCTATGAGCAAGGAGATCGCCGCAACAGTTATGTTTATGGTATCTATGGTGATAGTCAGAAGTCGCTAAGTCCAGATTACTGCCGAAAATCGATAGTAACTTAAACTAATGTAGAACTATTAAACCAATATTGGGTATTGATGAGCTGTTTGCGGTTTTCAATCGTCGAACATTGATTTATTCGGTACCCGAATTAGGGCCTGTGTATGCTGATAATAAAACCGCACATTTAGGATAATACAAATTAAAATATAGTTTGTAATTTGAAAGCCCTTAGGCGATTTTCAACCAAGCACATGATATTATACTTGACTCTAATGAATTGTGCAATCAATAATAATTGTATGTTAAGAAATGTATTTTTATGAACAGGCGGCAGTCAAAGAAGGATATTTCTTATTTTACGAATTTTAATAGTATATTAGTTTGTAATACATACTATTACTAGGATATATTAGCATGAGGGAAGAAGATATTGCTTGCCTGGTACTCTGGCTCATTTTTTAGATGATTTGTTAGTTTACGGGACACATTACGTGTCTACTATGAACTTTGATTTCACTCGGATGCTTGCGACAGGTAATTTTGTTTATTTTTTTTCTATTTCAAATTATAAAATTCTGATCGTCAACATAATAATAGTAATAAATCTTGTATAAACTAGTACTATTATCAATATTTCACTGACTTTTACTCTCTCTTTAACTCATCTTTAACTCCATTACCCTCATAACTCAAACTTTTGAAGCAATTAATGCAATTTGGACATAACCTTGAAATATAATGCGCTTGCTTGGAAGTTTACTTAATTTTACATTCATACAAACCGATTCTTGTTTTATAAAGTCTATTAAAAAAAGGTAAAACGAACATCTTATTAATTCGTTGAAAAACTTGACACATATAATTATGTAACGAATAAAAATGTATCGATTCACATTTTCAAAGTGTATATTTAATAATATTGTAGTCTCATAAAAGTATTTCCTAATACATATGAAATTATTCTATCATCGAGCCAAGTATATTTAAAGTAAATTGAGAAATGCAGCCAAATCAGATAGGTACAATGTCGTATATTAAGATTCTAATAAAGAGTTGGCGTTCTCAAGGGGTTCGAGGGCTTGAAATATGTGACTTGATGGTTATGCTCCACGGAGCGCGGAAGAAAAGTGGTCTTGAGGCTTTTAATACATAAGCCTTGAGCTCTGTGTGAATGATGTTTGAGAGACTTTTATAATCATTGATTCGTGAATTGTTGATGTTATTTTACTAGATGTTTTTATAGGTATGTTGCCCTTATATATTATGAATATAATCTATATATATATAAATGAAACCCGTTTTCCGTTGTCACGACATAACATGAAAACCCGATTTGTCTGATTTGTTTTTTATAATATTCCTTGAAGTACGAGGATAGTTCTTACAGAGAGAAAAATTAAAAAAAATGAGTGAAAAAGTCTAAAAACAACACTTTTCTATATTCCCATACAAAATATTCGTAATAATACTTAAAAGTCAATTTGAACTTTAATACCATATCATAAAGTTCAAATGTTAGTAGAGGGGTTCCGGGAAGGTAAATTTTTATTTTTTGACATAATGTATTTTGTTGTCTTATCAACTTTCTTTTTTTATCTTACTAGCTAGACCGGTGTCCCGAATAGCAGAATAAGTATTTAAAAAAAATAATGAATCGACTGTTAGGCGGTACGATGTTCGCCGTGCCAGCTAGTTATAAATATAACCGAACATATTTGTCCTGTTTTTACTTACAAATAATATTATTGTCGGAACTTAAAACATTTGAAATCCACCCTGGTGTATAAAAGGGTATAAAAATATAAAATAACTCATAACTTTAGTATTTTAATACTAGGTGGAAATCAATTATCACTTATGTAGGCAACTTTTGTATACACTTTTGAACGTCAAAAATATAAGGGATAATGTCTCTAAATTTACATTAAGATTTGAATTAGTATCTAATATATAAAATTCTCGTGTCACAGTTTTCGTTGCCATACTCCTCCGAAACGGCTTGACCGATTTTGATGAAATTTTTTGTGCTTATCCGGTATCTATGAGAATCGGCCAACATCTAATTTTCATCCCCCTAAATGTTAGGGGTAGTCCACCCCTAAATTTTTTATTTATATTTTTTTAAGACAAAATTTCTATTTTTTTATGATACAACATTAAAAAATACATACAACCCCTAATTTTCACCGCTCTACGATCGCCGATAATTGACGCCTAAATCAGTAAGCTTCTAAACCTAACGTATTTTTTTAAAAACATTTTTAAGCTTTTGTGACTAAAATCATACCAATGACTAATATTAATTATTTTATATATATATACTAGCTGATCCGGCAAACGTCGTTTTGCCATCATTTATAATAAAAAATAGGGGTTGATCGTAGAGCGGTGAAAATTAGGGGTTGTATGTATTTTTTAATGTTGTATCATAAAAAAATAGAAATTTTGTCTTAAAAAAAAATAAAAAAAAAGTTAGGGGTGGACTACCCCTAACATTTAGGGGGATGAAAAATAGATGTTGGCCGATTCTCATAGATACCGGATAAGCACAAAAAATTTCATCAAAATCGGTCAAGCCGTTTCGGAGGAGTATGGCAACGAAAACTGTGACACGAGAATTTTAAATATTAGATAATGTTTAAAGAACTTTATTTCTCATTACAAAAAAATATTTTTAATGCCCTTTTGATATATATATATATATATATATATATAAATAGTATTGTTTATTAAATTAATCAATTTGATAATAGTTAAACTTATAAACATAAACTAATAATAATAAAATAATATACATTGAAATAAATAACGAAACTTAACATAAACTAAAATATATCATTAAAAGGAGTCCCTTTAGGCAAGGTTCCGAAGATACTGGCAGCGTTCCCCCTTTGAATTGCTAGACTAATTCTTTGTCCGAGGTAGCTGCCAGATCTTCGGTCTCCTGTGATGTCGACTAACCTTTTTGAAATTTCTTTAAAAAGCCTTAAAGCGCTAGGACCCCACGGACCAAGGGTCTCGACACCGAATGGGACAAAATCATATTCAGAGCCCAGACCCCTGTATTTGCATGCTTTATTTTTTTCAGCCGCTTCACAAGCCGCACCAGCTCTGTAGTTGGTTCCATGTAGATGGGAAGGGGCCAGCGTGTCTGAACAGGTTGCATCCCATACCAGTACCCGACCCATCTTCCATGGAATCAAACTCATACCGTCCGGTCTCTTGCCATCGTCTCTTGCAATACCACTTGGCTCAAGAAGACTTGGCACGTTGACGGTGGCAAGGGAACGGCGTATGATATCGTTAAGAGCGGCATGTCTCGAGAAGCGGCCTGCACTTTTTTGGCATGACAGGCCGTGATGTCCTAACTTGTCGACATCACTGCCACAGGGACATATATGAGGAGCGCAGACCGGAACCCCAAGCCGTAGACAGGTTGCGATTCGAAGCGTGTCAGGCTCAAGAAAAGTTCCTGTATTTGACGATGGGTAAGCGTGAAGCCAGTAGCCGGCCTCATGCGTACCCACGGCCAAAAGCCTAGCACGCGCCGAACCTGTACTACGACTCAAAAGATCGTCAAAAGTCAACTTGCAGTGTATGTCATCCCAGCTCCTCTGTGAATTTAGAGATAATGGAAAATTTTGACCTGGGCATGCAATCAAGAAAGCGTTTCTAGCTTCTTCCAAGCCAGCAATCTCAAAGTTTGAAGGGGATGCCCTTAAAATTTTACTTATGAGATTTGCTGAACTATGGACAGAAGATAGAAAGGCTGGTAAAGCGACACTGGAAATTTTGCGAATCCCTAAACCACCATAACGGATGGGTAGGGAAGCTTGGGTCCAAGATTGCTCGTTCAGCTGCATATTAAGAAGTGATTCTAAGCTAATTTTGATTAAGTTGTCTAATGGTGTTAAAATATCTGGGTGATTCCAAAAGGAGCAGCAACGGAGCACATACGTAAATTTTGGGAGAATTTTGGTCTAATTTCAAGGAGACGGTCAGCAGAATTTTGAAATTTAGTAATTGAAGTATGAATATAATCAGAAATAGATTCATTAAAAATTGGAGAACCTAAAAGGTAAAGGGAATTCCTGTTAACTATTTTAATATTTGGAGCCAAAATTTGAAATTTTTTTTTTACATCATTTAAATTTAAGTCGCAGTTATTTATGAAAAGTTCGCATTTGTTAAAATTAAGCTCCAAACCAATGGCTTCAAATTAATTTTTGATTAAAAGAAGGTCCGAAAACACAGTATCCACATCACCTCCTAGGGTTCCGTCGTCCAAATACCAAACATTGAAATTAGAATTTAAATTTTTGATTATGGGATTTATAGCCAAACTAAAAATTGCAGGCCCAAGGGGATCACCCTGTTGACAACCTACTTCCGAGGAAAGTTCATTAGAACGATATAACAATTTAGTTGGATCAGCGTAACTGAGAAGAAGATAATTGTATATTTCCGGTATATGTTGTTTTATTTCAGTCAGCAGGGTATCCCTATTTACCGAATTAAATGCATTTTTCACATCAATTTTGAGCAACACGTCTGGCTGTCCGTGACTTAGGAAAGAGCGTAGGGCATGGACGGCTGCCTCACACCCTCCTTTCACACCGAAGCCTAACTGTACAGGTTCAAATTCTGAATTTAATTTTGGTAAAATATGTCGAACAGCAATTTTGGAAGCCAGACGTCTTAGTGTTGAACCAACAGCAATTGGTCTCACCCCTCCGTCCTTTTTGGTGAGGGCAATGAGGTTCGCGCCGAAAAGAATGGGAACAATTTCTGTATTGACATCCCCGGAAAACATAAAATTTATTAATTTTGTGATCGAGTTAATAAGTTGCTCGCCTGCATCACCCACAGAATGCGATGTTAAATCTTTCAAATGTTGGGGTGAGATTCCATCCAATCCTGCTGCCGAACCTGGTTTAAAAGATAAAATTGCATCAGTTACATCTTTGTTTCGAATTTGAAGGCATGCTTGCCCTGCTGTTGGTGGGTCGAGGAAATATGGGTTTACTGGAGCTGGGGGATGTTTTGTCCGTAATGCCTCAAGGGTGTCAGGCGTATCTGGTGATAGCACGTCATTGGAGAACAAAAGACGAGCGGCACCTTTAAGATCTCCGTCACAAATTTTGTTCTCGATGAGTTTTTTGCGATTAAAAGGGGCATCATGTTTAATTTGAGGTGCGGGAGAAGGTGAGGAACTTACAGCACAGTTATTCTTTATCTTTTGTGTCAGGGATAAATTCGGTTCATCAGTTTTTATTATGTGTAGTGTACTGTATGAAAATAAAAATAAGTTCTGCCAGTCTTGAGTACAATTGCTTATATAACATTTCTGGATTAATTTTGACAAAAGATATATATATATATTAAGCTATTATAAAAATGTTTAGAACAAAAAAGCGTCTAAAATTGAACCGCTTTAATCGCTTCAAATATCATATACCTTTGAACTTTCCCCTTGAACATTACGGCATTATCTTGATTTAGACGTTTATGTTTATTGATTAGCGGATGGCAGGTTTCAATAAGCTCCATTAAACAATTCGTTTTGATGTGTTTTAACAGGTTTGTTCAAAGAACTTTTTGACTTTGATTAGCTTTAAGTATCTCGATAGGAATGGACAGGTAATGATTGCTTATTAGAGAGATGATATTTAGGGTCTGTTTCACAATGTATATAAAGTACCAAATAGCTATGCAACACATAAAGTATTTGGAAGATTAATTGTGCTATCTGACACTTCATCGGGCTCTAAGATGGACTTTATGTGACGAATAGCGCTATCTGACAGTCGTGAAACGCAACAATAGTGTTTATCCTACCAATAAGTAATAAATAGCTAATTTGGAACTTATGTAGAACTTATCCATTGTGAAACAGACCCTTAATATTATATTTTTAAATAACAAAAGGTATTAGCCGTAGCTAAATAAAAATAAATCTTTTAATATTTTTATTTTCCGAAGCTAAAAGTTTATACACTGTCTATTTTTATTGATCATTAAGTGTACGGCCGGTATTACTCTTGTTCAGCGTGACTATGCATGCAAAAACTATACGAGAAATAATATAGACATAGACATAACATTTATTACAAACAAAAACACACACACACACACACAAAATAACAATAATCAGAGAAAAAAATAAAATGAGAGATATCAAAAACAATTTAAAAAATTCCCCTTTACTATTCGGTTCGTTTCAAGTGTGTATATATAGACTATAATATTCGTAAATCAATAGTTACTAGGATTAATTGTTATAGCAATAGAAAGTGTCAAGAAGCACAAAAGTGTAAGAATTACTTATGTATAATTTAATTCTACCAACAACAAACAAACAGATATTGCGAAATTCAAGTTCCACATCACACGGTATGGGTACACAGTTCCCAATTGCTTTGCTTGCCATTTAAGACATACATATATTTGATACAAATCGGACAAGAGTACACAGTATGGCCATGAAGACCAAAGCAAATATACCGAGCGCCCGCTTTTCAATTAAGTTCTGAAACTGTGTGTTCTGTTTTAGTTTCATACCTGTCTTTGATGTCCTCTCATAACTGGTGATGTACTCACAATATTCGCTAGCAGATGTGCTTCGTATTTCCCTGTTTTATTTCCTTTATTACTGCTAGTATTGCTGTTAGTATAAGTTTTCAGAATAACTTTTCGGAGAATTTTTTTAATAGTATTTCACTGTACCAGACTCTTAATACGAGATTTTATTCTAACTTGGTCTTCAGTACAATTATGTATTAAAATATTTTAATCTAATTTGTATATGACATTTGGTCACCAATTTAAGGGAGCGTTCAAGTATTACGTCACGCAATTTTTGGAGATTATTAACCCCCCCCCCCATGTAACGCGCCGTAACGTTTTTCTGTACCCCCCGCCAGACGTTTCGTGTCCACCAAAGTGACTCTTTATACCTAAAAGTAACCATTATGTGGTGTAAAGTACTAGAAAGTCGAAAATAATATTAACAATAACGCATAATTCAATCCCCGCCCCGCATCGTAACGTTTTACAAAACGACCCCCCCCCCCCCCCCAAATTCGCAACGTAATACTTGAACGCTCCATTACACCACAACATAAGGCTGGTGGCAGTGGGGTATTGGGAAGCCGGTTATTGACTTAATAAAAACCTTGGACACCATGGCCTCCATATCCAAAAGGGTGCAGGTCATTTTTCTCGCCACGCCGCGCCGCGCTCTTGCCTCCGTCAATATTCCAGCTATTTTGGAGCCACTAGTCATCGCTAGGGACAATGGCAAGCGGCTGGATGGTATGTCTTTGATTCCTTGGAGGATGGGCCGAGCTTTGGTATGGCATGCTTCTAGTTAGCCCCCTCTCACCTCCCTCGGACAAGCACAAAAAATGGCGCGGCCGCAGAATACGTGTCAAATAATAAACGGCTATCATATCGGTCTTCCCTTAAACTTTGATTCAGTTTCCTTTGAAGTAGAGACTCTTGGGCCATGGAGTTTGAACCCCTGTGATTGAAACCGTGTTTGAGTGACTGTGCAACTGAGTGTAACACAGGCGGTAATTTCTGATTTAAGATGGCGCCTGGTAGATAGTACCGGTGACCCCAGAGCTGTGATAAACAATAAACTACAAGCTCCCACCTTTTCAGAATGCCAAATCATAAAATGACTGCTTCACGACTGATTTCAGAGCGACCGCCGATGCGAAAACCGCTGTGTGAGTTCGAAAAGTGAGTTACGGAATCGCAGGGCAGTGCTCAACGAATAAGTATTGCAATACAGTGAGGAAATGGTACCAGCAATTAAAGTACGCTACCACAGGGACCAAACTTTTTAAATTTGTTTTAGTTTTATATTTATCCATATTTAATTGTGTGTTTATAAAACTAAAAATTTTATATCCTTCTATTTGTATATATATATATAGTTTAACAAGGTTCTATCAACCACGGTAGCATAAGTAAATATTGGTAAGCGTTTAAATTTGGAACCTTGTCTAACACTAAAATTCGAACCTTCTTTTGACTGGTTCTTAAAATAAAACCACAATAACAACCAACCAACAACAACCACTAAAAGTACTTAGTAGGAATGTTCTAGAATATCAAAGACTCCAAAGTATTTAAATACAAAATTATCTTATAACTGTTAAGTGGTACAGTCGTCGAGGTCGCGATAAATGAGGTTTTAAGCCGTCGTCTTCATGAAAGGGGATTTACAAAGCAGATTTCAGACAGACAACCTCTCGTCGCACAATGCTGTGTCTGATCCTTCGGAGCCCATAAAGCCTTTATTTATTGTGTTATGACAAGCTGCTATTAACGAACAAAGATTATTTTGTGGTAAGTCTATTATGAAAATTCACTTAGATTAATACCGGAATGTTTTGAAACAGTAATGACCTAGTGGCTTGTACGTTCAAATTCAATGAATGCTTCTTTCTATACCATCACCACTTCCACTCAAAAATTTACGACAAGTATCAGGTAAGGAACTTATCGAGCATTGTTGGCCTAGTGGCTTCCGCGTGCGAGTCTCATCCCTGAGGTCGTAGGTTCGATCCCCGGCTGTGCACCAAGGAGTTTCTTTCTATGTGCGCATTTAACATTCGCTCGAACGGTGAAGGAAAACATCGTGAGGAAACCGGCTTGCCTTAGACCCAAAAAGTCGACGTCGTGTGTCAGGCACAGACGGCTGATCACCTACTTACCTATTAATTGATATATGATCATGAAACATACATAAATCTGAGATCCAGACCTAAAAAGGTTGTAGCGCCATTGATTTTTTTTATTAAGTAAAGAAGGATGATCACGTACGGGTATATAAAATATTTTAAAGTAACTTACACTACGTTGAAATTTTTAAGCCAACGCTTTTATTTTCGCCTGTTTCAGTCTGTTTCCGAAAGGAAACGAATTTTTTAAATTAATACAATTTAAACGTAATTAATGTAATTTTTTTTAATTAATTTATTTTAAAAACTTGTGTAATGAAAATAATTTAATTAGGATTTTCTTCAAATACCTTTCTAGGCAACCATTTGACGCACAACCGAATCACAGAGACAAAGTAAACATATTACAATTTAAATTTAATATATCGATTAATTTATAATTTATATATTTTTTTATATTTTACCTTATTCTGTAAAGTGCAATGCATCGTTTGCTTCTGTAATTCACCATTCAACAATCCTTTTAACCCGTTCATATACATTTTAATTATATACAAGATACAAATTCTATAAAATAAATTTAAATTTACATTTCGCCCGCGTATTTGATAGAAATGCTCCCATTATCCTTGTTATTTGCCCGGTTTGTAAGCTTAAGTTCAAGTTTTACGTCTAGATCCTAGCTTTAGGCAAATTCATTGTCGCCACGTTCTTTCAACTAATTTATTACAGTAGTTTACGCTCGACTGTGCATTTTGTAAAAGGATTTTTCTCCTGTTTTCAAACAAATCAATGCGAGAAACACAATGTTTGTCTTTGATTTACATAACTCTTACACATTTAAAGAAAAACGCTTTTTACCGGATTAAAGTTATGTATTATTATTATAAATTTACAACTATTTGACATAATTTTAAATTTATCCGACGTTTCGCGTGCTTTACAGCGTGCGTGGTCACGGTGACTGAAGACAAAAGATGTTGAATGTCAAAAGGTATCACAGCTGCAGAGAAAGTTGCCTTATCTGTATTTGTTTCCCCGGAGTTGGTATCGACTAAAAGATGGAGGGTTTTGGCAAAAATGGCTCACGGTGTCCTCTATTTTCGCGGATTGTTTTTCTTTTTGAGATTTTAATTTGGATATTATTGGATCCCAGGTGTTTGACAATTTTAGGCCGTCTTCTCTATTGAAATTGGGGTGTTTTTTGATTTCAATGGCTTCGCGTACCAATCTTGGGAAGAATCTTTTCTCTTTCGCAAGTACTTTCGGTCAGCCTACTTGCCATATGTAAAGGGAGTTACAGATAGAATTAGCCGGATCCTAAAACGAGCTTCTATTCATACAATTTTCAAGCCGCACAAGAAGATTCAGCAATTCCTAAGACCAATCAAAAGTAACACCCCATTGCAAGATGCAGGTATATACAAACTGGATTGCGACTGTGGCCTGTCTTACATAGGGCAAACTAAACGCAATATGTCCAGCAGACTCAAAGAACACATTGCAGACATAAGACATAGACGACACACAAAATCAGCAGTCTGTGAACACATACTAGATAGGCCTAATCACTACATACGCTTTGACCAACCGAAAGTACTTGCGAAAGAGAAAAGATTCTTCCCAAGATTGGTACGCGAAGCCATTGAAATCAAAAAACACCCCAATTTCAATAGAGAAGACGGCCTAAAATTGTCAAACACCTGGGATCCAATAATATCCAAATTAAAATCTCAAAAAGAAAAACAATCCGCGAAAATAGAGGACACCGTGAGCCATTTTTGCCAAAACCCTCCATCTTTTAGTCGATACCAACTCCGGGGAAACAAATACAGATAAGGCAACTTTCTCTGCAGCTGTGATACCTTTTGACATTCAACATCTTTTGTCTTCAGTCACCGTGACCACGCACGCTGTAAAGCACGCGAAACGTCGGATAAATTTAAAATTATGTCAAATAGTTGTAAATTTATAATAATAATACATAACTTTAATCCGGTAAAAAGCGTTTTTCTTTAAACACAATGTTTATCGTATTAAATGTTATCTGTAGTACCTTAATAGTATTTTGTTTAACACATTATTTGGAGAATTCTGTTATAATATGGATAGTAAATAAAACAAATGACAAATGACAAGTGGGTTGCTTAGCAACGGATTAATTGGAGGGAATATTAATGTGATGCTTACACCACGAATCGGATTTTGTATTTACAGCACTTTATACGATTTTATTTTTATGTGATTAATACATAAAAATAAAATAACTATATAAAATTTTAGAGCCCAATGATCTGGTGTGGTTTTCCGCACTTATTTATTTATTTATTTAGTTATTAAGCTCATAACATCACACACAGTACTAAAATTACTAATTATTTTACAAAAAATCTCGCATCTAAAATGCGTGACAATTAATGTAAGCATAAGTTTCACAAAAAAAAAATTTAATAGAAATAAAAATTACAATTAAAACATATACGATAGTAAAAGCACACAATAAAATAAAAAAAATTACAGAAATTTGTTGGCACTTAGAGCAGAAAAAAAAAGAAAAATCATCAGAAAAACAGCGAAATTAGGTTCTAGAAAGGCACCCCACAATGCTTTCTCTAAAACCGATCAGCCCACTACCGAATATATCCAGCTCTGGATACGCTGTGTTCAATTTGTTGAAATCGCGAAGAATTCTTAGACGCGCATTTGAGTTGTGCGATGTGTCCTGGCTACTTAAGCCAACCTAGCTACTTCCAGAAGCTCAGAAGTTTGCTGGGTACTTTGCTGGCTTTATGGAGCGACCTCATTGTTCCATCCGAGGATTTCTGTTCGTTGGGAAACCACAGCCACGCATTCCAGGACTACGTGGCTGACTGATTCTTGCGTTGAAACAGTCTCTGCACTAGGGTCTGTCTGTTGCACTAATGACAGAGAATGATTTAATTTCATTAAATAAAAAACCATAAAACTCTAACATATATTTTACATTTGAAAACAAACATTGTCCAAAGTGCCAGTTTAGATTACAACATATTTTTCGCACAAGATATCTGTGTCAAGTTAAACTCGTTATCGTTTGGAGCCGGCGTCGGAACAATTCCCCTTGAATTCTTACTAACAATAAAATGCTTTGTCAAACTAAGTTCGTACTCTAGCGCTGAAGATAACGGACTTGTGTTTGTTTTGAGACAGCTCTGTAGTACGTTTTTAGAGGACTTTATTCGGCTTTCGAGTTACGGCTTAATCTAGTTGAATCCGCTTATTAGGAGTTCGGTTTTAATATTGATGAATTCACGGAGCTTAAACAATGCTCAAGTTGTAAGTAGTTGCGGTATATAGTCGAGTAAGCCGTTGTGACATACAAAATTAAACTAGCTATTCGTGCCCTAGTTTATAACAAACAAAAAAGGAGGTAATTAGTTTGAACCATATGTATGTGATGTTGTCGAAATTAGATTCTTTAAAAGTGTTATCTAGTTAGACTTCGTTTGTTTGTATGTTTATATGTTTATATATACATATTTGGTAAATAACGGCCGCTTTCTATACACAACCTGTTATATAAAATTATTTCCAATACAGATTTTTGCGATCGATCGATATTCTGAATTCAATGTGACAATCCCTGCTTTAAAATACTTGTAAAAAAGTAAGTAAGTAACTTACTTGGTAAGTCGTACCGTGATGACTTTTGATTTGAATACCTGATATTCTAACGTAAGGAACATTCCTAGTTCAGTTCAGTACTTTTTGAGATACTCTCACTCCGCTGACTGTGCGACCCAAAAAGTGTCTTGGCATCCGAAATGAGAATCTTCCAGCATTCCCTGTACTGTTCCACCGCCCGCCAACTGCTGGAATTCACGTTGGAATTTTCAATATTAACTTTAAAAGTAGAAAATGACGTATTTATAACGATAAATAACTAATGTAACATTAGGCAAATTTCAATCGAGTATATGAATATCAAGAGAAGTCATCTACGTGGAACGTCTACGACGATCGCACGTTACGATTTAATAGAAACGGTTGTATGCATACGAGAATAAGAATTATTATAATATTCAGTAAAAATACTTTAAAGTCGTAAAGGTAATTTGTTAACACATGACAAACATTCACTGTCCCTAAAATTACTACTCATTTACTCTATGTAAACTTAAGTAAAGTACAGACATGATAGTATCTTAAGGCTAATCTACACACCGGAGAGCGTAATAAAGGGGCACTTTTCTGTTGATCTTAAGATAAGGGAAGGTGAGGGTCGATATATCAAGAGATTAGTCGTGTTCGCTGGATGCGGGGTGTTGAATATAAAACACTAGCCCTAGAGCTGTGTTCTGTGCCCAGCTCCTGGCAACATACGATGCTTTGTTAGTAAAAAAGTTTCGAATTGTAGCTTTGCACTTAATAGGAAGTTCTTCATACTATAAGTCTCTTAAGTTGAAAATATTAGTATTTTTAAACAAAACTTCAAAAACAAACGTTGTTATCTTTGGTCTACAGATTATAAGCGATTGCATTTATAAAAAACGGCAATCTTTAAACGATACAAGAAGGATCTAGTTTCAGACAGTTTTTGGTCTCTTTTAGGTCTGGGCCTCAGATTTCTATTAGTGAGACTATTAGTTTTTGACGTGACAACGTCTTATAATTCGATGGAGCCGGCTGCACGCACGAAAAAACATGACTCATGCGGCGTTACCTCGCTCTGAGGCGTTCCATTTAAAATTGACATAATTGTATTTATGCGTACAAATAAATGTAACTTGATCAATTCAATTGTGATATCCATTTACCTCCTTCTCTATATCCATACAAAATACCTTTCAAACAAATAACAATTTTTTTTTTTGAAAAATGCAACCATCCCATCAATATTTTTTTATGACGTTGTCACGTTCTACTATCGTCAGTAAACCGACTTTACAGACAACCGATTTTTTTTAAATGTAGGTGATTAGTCTTCTCTGCCTGACACACGCCGTTGACTTTTTGGGTCTATAGCTTTACTCACGATATTTACCCTCAACATGCGAGCGAATAACAAACCCCCGAAGGAATACGCACTCTGATGCCTCTACGCCAACACTGCTGCAGAAATTTAAATGAAATAGTATCGATGAAAACAGGTACAACCCTAGATAATCTGAAGAAACTCATAAGTTAACAGGTAGCGGAGCCTATAGACCCTATCATATATCAAGCGGTTGACATATTTCCCCTGTCAGTGCACGGTTTGCATGGAAAACTTTACTCATGTTGAGACGAGCGCTTGTTCACTGAGTTATTGCTTTTCTAGGCTTTGAATATACGTACATAAATCTTTACAATAACAGATAGAAGACAATAGCATTTTATTTTTACTCTTTAGTCTCAGTTATACTAAGAACCAGTAGTATAATATAGACTTGTAGAATCTAAACGTGCGCAGATGCGACACATTGTAATTGGATTATAAATTTAATTTTAATGAAATTAGTTAATTACCAGCGGCAACCAATAGGATTTCCTTGAAAAACAATGAATGTGTTATGAATAATAAAATAAATTACGTGTTTCGTTGATAAATTAAAAATTATATTTCCTTACTATTTTTCCTTCCGCTTATAGCGTAGTTAAGAAGTTCAAGTTCAAATTCAACACATGACAGCCTATTTATTAAATACGCAGAAATATTCGTGCCACATAACTTTCGGGTGCTTGAGGAATAAAACATTTATTTATTAATAACAACCCTAAGAGCTAATAGCCAATGCTATGATAGTTTTATTTGATCTTAAATAAAAAACATTAAAAAAAAGTTAAACAATATACTGCACTAACAATACTAAATATTTACTTAATTTAACATATTAATACTACAATTATAATTCACTCATACATACGTAGTTAGTACATCGTATAGTCGTAGCATCTTTAAAACAACAACACTAAACCACTACTAGTAAGAAACCTATTTACTCCTTAAATTATGACAATAGGCTACGTAAGCGGAAATTTCTCTAAAATATATCAATGTAAACAATGAGCAAAGTTTGTTTAGAATGTTAGTAAGCTCCTGCATTATCGATCGCAGTTTCTCACGTCTCAAGGCTCTGTCTATAAAAGTTAAGTGCAGCTTCCCCTCTCGTAATCTCCCAATGTTTCGTGAGGTATTAAGAATTTACCGACGTCCTGGGACGTCCATCGATTTGTCTTAGAGGCTGTGATTCACAAGATTTTGTAACCCTCAACGGGAGTGATTAATGTGTAAAATATCTTAACTAAAATTATTGTCATATTCGAGTCTTGATTACGCCCAATAATATACACGTTACTATCATAGTTCTAATAATAATATCATTTATTATTTATAAGTATTAACGCCCGAATTTGTATTATAGATAACAAACACCTCGACGGCTCATTGGTCTAGTGGTTAGTACCCCTGACTGCGAATCCATGGGTCCCGGGTTCGATCCCCGGCTGAGACAAACATCGATGTGATGAGCATTTGGTGTTGTGCTTAGGTCTTGGGTGTTTAAATATGTATTTATATGTCTATCTATCTATAATATGTATGTATATCCGTTGCCTAGAACCCATAACACAAGCTTCACCAGCTTAGCATGGGACTAGGTCAATTGGTGTAAATTGTCCAATAAAAAAAAAACACCTATTGGCTCTACAACCAACCCAATCGGTTTCTGATTTATATATCAGTATCGTTATCATTTGTTTTTTCTAATAGACAAGTATCTGATCAGCCTGATACATGCCATTTGGGTCTAAGGCATGCTGATTTCCTCATGATGTTTTCCTTCGCCAACGAGAAAGTGGTACATGCCCAGACTGAAAGTTGATTGGTGCACATCCGGGGTTCGAACCTAAGACCTCAGAGTGAGAATAGCACGCTGAAGCCTACACTAATCACTAACAAACAGGTTTAAAATTCACGAAATTTTTTTTTGACTAGCATTGTTTAACATATAAATCGGACATAAATTGTACATCGATTGGTGTATAACATACAAAATATGTACAACTTAAAATGTCTAATAAGGCACTGTTTGCTAAGGCTCTATTGCTTAACTTCTAAAATGCATATTCTATACCTCTGTTTTCTCAACAAACATATTAAAATCACCCTCCCATTGAATTTAACTCCCATCTTGCTAGTCTAACATAACTTTGATGAACTACGGAACATCGATTTCCAGTCAAAGCAGTCCCCATTTAAATTCAGTTATGAAGAAGTTCCATTTCACCATTAATTATCCTGTGTTCCATTAATCGCATTGAAGGGTACGTTCCGTGCAGTAACTAAGCCGATTACAATATTCGACTGCGAAGCCCTAACAAACGCCCCGTTCACTTGTTAGCGACTAGATCTAAGTTTGTCTTGTTATAACTCAGACTAGACTTAAATACAGCGCAGGAAGACTTTCGAACATTTTATCGGAGCTTATGTATGCACATTATTTGCAGTTGTAGGTTTCATATTTTAAAGGGTCTGCCAAGGTTTTAATGTGGTGCTATGTTGTTTTAATAAATGTACACATTCGTTAGTCAAAGTCAAAATTAGTTATTAAACTTATTACGTACTTTGACGACTCATTGGTCTAGTGGTTAGCAGTCAGGGGGACTGCGAATCCATGGGTCCCGGGTTCGATCCCCGGCTGAGACGAACATCGATGTGATGAGCATTTGGTGTTGTGCTTAGGTCTTGGGCGTTTAAATATGTATTTATATCTCTATCTATCTATAATATGTATGTATATCCGTTGCCTAGTACCCATAACACAAGCTTCACCAGCTTAGCATGGGACTAGGTCAATTGGTGTGAATGGTCTAAAAAAAATTTTTTTGTTAGAAAATATATTGAATGCGTCAAAATTTAGATATCTTGCCACTTCTAAAAATAAAAGTGTAATATGGACGAGAACAACTACCAAGAGAACCTTTAATAGGTACACAATACAAAATGCGCTCGTCTTATACCTTAAACACAGCTGGAGGTAGCCGAGAGGATGCAATTATACAAATGTATACTAAGCTTCAGGATACACAATTAAAAAAAAAATATTAAAAAATATATACTGTACTATTATATAAAACTTTTGAACTTAAGAGTTCTTCATAAAATGTATCAAAGATTATTCATCTCTTATCTCTGATCTTATCTTTACAATAAGATTTTTTTTTAATAAAGAAAAATATATCAACAATAAATATAAAGATTAACATTCTTTATGGAAGAAATATTGCTGGCCATACTAATTATAAAAAAAACTATACTCACTGTAATTCAGTAAACATATATGTGTATATTATTCAGTGAAATTTTGTAAATAAACACTATTATCACTGAAAATAATGTGGGATTTTATTACACAGTTCCCACAGGGTGATTTACAAAAATTAAGTTAATCCCGCAACCCACGTCATTCTCCATTTGATTTGCTTAACAAGATTAGAAAGGCGAAAAATGTCAGACAATGCTCGAATTAACACTGAATACGAATTTGAACAATATTTCTTGACATATTTACATCGTTTGAAATGGGTAATATGTGTTGGGAATTTATATAATTATTTTTATTAATGTTTTTGATTTAGGTCTGTAAGACACGTAGTGTTTAGATATATTTAAATGGTTCTCGCATACGCCAAAGACAAGATTATGTTTAAGTTTAGAAATTAGTACTGACAAAGCTACAGAATATGCAATAAATAATAATATTTATACTATGTGCAGTGTTGGCCTAGTGGCTTCAGCGAGTGACTCTCATCCCTGAGGTCGTAAGTTCGATCCCCGGTTGTGCACCAATGGATCTTCTTTCTATTTGCGCATTTGACATTCGCTCGAACGGTGAAGGAAAACGTCATGAGGAAACCGACATGTCTTAGACCCAAAAAGTCGACGGCGTGTGTCAGGCACTGGAGGCTGATCACCTACTTGCCCATTAGATTTAAAAATGATCATGAAACAGATTCAGAAAACTGAGGCCCAGACCTAAAGAGGTTGTAGCGCCACTGATTTATTTTCAATACTATGTGCGCTGTAGCATGGTGCGAGTGACAGTTGCTTAATTTTTCTTTCAATTTGATTTTATTTGTAGACTAGAACTTTCTGGATATCATAATTTAAGTTACTGCAGTTATTAATGATTTAATATATTACGAATGTGGTACAGCTGAAATACTAAGTCATAATTTGTAAATCGCGGCAACTTTCAAGAGTGAAACGTTACTGAAACTGTCACCCGCACCATGCTACAGCGCACATACTATAATGCTGTATATTTGGGGTACGGAAACTAAGTATAACTACTCGTAGCAACTAGTTGTACTACTACTACTAGCGACTATGAGGGCTTCAAAACTACTGACAATATTTTTAATAAATATTAATACTGATGCGCCATTGAAATGTTATTATAGACTAGCTGACCCGGCTAACTTCGCGTCGTTCAGCCATACAGTCTAATAATATCGTGGTTACTTTAAACTTATTTTAGGATTTCATTAAGATAATAATATTAATACAACTTTTTTTGCAAATACAGCAATTTTTATTGCTTGCAATTGCGAAAGAAGAATGGCAGTTTTACATATTAGGCCTCTTCTCTCTAGCGCCAATATTGCGATACTGCATGTTAAAGCACTTTCTGATATACAAAATTGTTTGATGAGGTAAAACATGTCATCGATCAAGATCAAAGCCTGGTTATGCATCTCTTCATTCACCAAGATCGGAATTTCTTGAACTGACACGAATTTGACATAAAATGATGCGTAGTTTTGTCAACGGATGTCACCACATACTGTTTGCATTCGTAAAATTAATTTACTTATTTATTGTTATACTATAACTCATCCGATATTTAATCACTTATTCTGCTATTCGGAGCGGCGAGGAATCCACCAAAAAAGAGATAACTAACATCGGTCTAGCCGATCTTGAGTTATAAGTGGTGTAACTAACACGACTTTGTTTTATATTTTTAGATTTGTTACAGCCTTTGGCTATATACGAAATTCAACGCAATAATTAAAAACAGCGTTGGAAAATGCAAATACACATGTGATTAAATGACTGTTAAATATGTGGAAGAATCGTTTGATGGTTTAAATTGAAGTCCCCAGCGGCTACGTACCTCTCTGTAAATAATCCAAAAATAACGAGCTAGCAATTAAATACAGCTTTGAGACAAACATTAGTAGGATCGTACGTGATCAAAGGCATCATGTGATCAGTGTTTAAGAGTATGTTTGAAAAAATCGTGTTATACGCTACGAGACCCGATCTACTCGTCACTATTTGTTTGTGGACATTTTTGCACTATATTACCACCAAAAAAAAATTGTTTTTAATTCACGTGATAGCCTGTAAATAATACGCACAGAGATCGGGTAACAACTGACTACTTTATTGTAAATAATATTAGCACATAGTCTAGCAGATGGCGCTAGTAGGTATATGATATTTTGTTATACATTTCAACAGCAATCAATTTTAGTATAGTTCAAGTAAATTGGTTTGGTCTTACTTGGTTCAAGTTTTCATGATTCGTCATACTTGAATTGCGAACGTCAAATACAATAATATATTATTAATAATTGTAATAATAATATAATTTTATACCCTGTGTATAAATATTCGGAATTCATACGTTTTATTGGGTTCGATCCTTAATAGGCGTCACTTGTAAAGGTGAATAAATAAAAAGAAGAAAAAAAAAACATAAACATATCATTTCTGATGCAGAAAAGGCCTGTGAGATTATATAGACTTAATATTAGGCCCGTTGCTACGGCTCATTCTAACTAAAAATTCTCTTCGCCAACAATAGATAGATATTCTTTCGATATCGACCCCAGGACCTCCAGGACCAGATACTAGTGGTCTAAGCCACGGCGGTGGAAACGTTATTTAATAAATGAGTGTTATAAATAGTTGTAATATGTATGTATGTACTGTATGTACATCAGCAATTTCTTAAAAATAATAAAAATCCACAGTGAGATCATATCGTTACAGCTTTGTAATGTTTTTGTCAAATCTGTTAATTGCTTAGTGGCATTCGGCTCTAAGCGAATTTCAGTTCAAAGGCAGCAGTGTGAATGGGATGCTAACGTTTTTTGTGGACTGACCAAATCCCATGTTTGCACTCAATCCACTTTTGTTTGGGATTTCATTGTATCAAGCTAAGTATCTTGAAATTATAATATGCATTATCAGTAGTTGTAAACGGTGTGTGTGCTATTTTCTTTTTATTGATATTCTCATAGAATTTAAATTTCTATATTAAAATATATTTGTCACGTTTGATACGACAAGGATAACAATGAATAGATTTAAGGGCTACAGTAAATAGGTATTATATAACAAAACAGTTCTAATGTGAGCTACGTATTATAAGTATATGATATGGTACAAGTTTATGAATAACAGGAAATATGGAAGATTCGACGATATTTTTTATTCAATCACCAAACTTTCGGTCAGACACTTCGCTGATGTGTTTTATCTTATTTTTACTAAAATAAGTTCACGTGTACATTTTTAATGCAAGGCGAGGTAGGTCATCAGATTATATAAATATATCATACTAGCGGACCCGACAGAGGTTGTCCTGTCTTAACTATGAATATTGATTTCAAATTGGTATAATGAATTAAAAAATATTTCAGAAACAAAGTGTTTATTATTCTAATGCTTTATGTTATACAACATTCTTTGTTTGTTTTTCCGGCTCGCATATTATTATATTATCAATATAATAACTCCGATCGAAGCATTTAATTTGAACGATATTCATTTTTCTTACATCCTCTGACGATATTTGTAGCACGCATTCTGTCAATGTTGTGTTATGTCAAACGCCATAAGGTTACACCAAAAAGTTCGAATTGTATGGTGGTTAAGTATTCATGAATTTTCTAATTTTCCGCGCAATTTTTTTGTTTTTTTTGTTTTATAAGAACCTTCTCCTGACAATTACAAACACAACAAAAAAAAATCAGACAAATCGGTCGAGCCGTTTTCATGTGATGTCGTGACAACGGAAAACGGGTTTCATTTTTATATATATAGATATATATATATATATATATATATATATATACATATAAGACAAGGTGTTGGAAATGTCCAATAAAGAGATGCGTTTCTAAAAACATATTTATTTAATTACGTTAAATTTACTAAGTTTACACCCAATATACATGTATATAATTATAATCTAAACTAAAACACAGTTAAAGTTTATAAAGCAATATTAAATTACCTTATTAATTATTTAGTTAACAAATTCAAATTCTTCAAACTATTGAACCTTATTCTATATTATATCTAAATTGTCATGTGTCAATTTCAACTTCCACAGTAAGACACATACAGACTAAAATAAACTCAATTTCAAACATATATTTCGAGACCTTTATGGTCTTTAGGGTACAGATCTTTTTTCTTTTTAGAAAATGCAAATAACTAGCCACTTAGGTTGTATAGGATATGGCACATCAAGAAATAGAAGTGAACATGTTATTTAATTTATGTAAACAGTGTCCCTAAACAGAGATAGAAACAATACAATAAATAATACATCACTTACAAATGATGATAGAGATAACACAATGCTAGCATTTTATTTAGTGTATTCTTCTTTATTCTTTATTCTTTATTCTTTATTCTTTATTCTTTATTCTTTATTCTTTATTCTTTATTCTTTATTCTTTATTCTTTATTCTTTATTCTTTATTCTTTATTCTTTATTCTTTATTCTTTATTCTTTATTCTTTATTCTTTATTCTTTATTCTTTATTCTTTATTCTTTATTCTTTATTCTTTATTCTTTATTCTTTATTCTTTATTCTTTATTCTTTATTCTTTATTCTTTATTCTTTATTCTTTATTCTTTATTCTTTATTCTTTATTCTTTATTCTTTATTCTTTATTCTTTATTCTTTATTCTTTATTCTTTATTCTTTATTCTTTATTCTTTATTCTTTATTCTTTATTCTTTATTCTTTATTCTTTATTCTTTATTCTTTATTCTTTATTCTTTATTCTTTATTCTTTATTCTTTATTCTTTATTCTTTATTCTTTATTCTTTATTCTTTATTCTTTATTCTTTATTCTTTATTCTTTATTCTTTATTCTTTATTCTTTATTCTTTATTCTTTATTCTTTATTCTTTATTCTTTATTCTTTATTCTTTATTCTTTATTCTTTATTCTTTATTCTTTATTCTTTATTCTTTATTCTTTATTCTTTATTCTTTATTCTTTATTCTTTATTCTTTATTCTTTATTCTTTATTCTTTATTCTTTATTCTTTATTCTTTATTCTTTATTCTTTATTCTTTATTCTTTATTCTTTATTCTTTATTCTTTATTCTTTATTCTTTATTCTTTATTCTTTATTCTTTATTCTTTATTCTTTATTCTTTATTCTTTATTCTTTATTCTTTATTCTTTATTCTTTATTCTTTATTCTTTATTCTTTATTCTTTATTCTTTATTCTTTATTCTTTATTCTTTATTCTTTATTCTTTATTCTTTATTCTTTATTCTTTATTCTTTATTCTTTATTCTTTATTCTTTATTCTTTATTCTTTATTCTTTATTCTTTATTCTTTATTCTTTATGTTACAAACTATTTTAGAGTAGGAATTTAGTAAAGAGAAATAAATAAAACAGCTGAGTTAGACAATGGTGCGAACCGCTCAATTTCTTGGAACAGACAGGGACGATACAATTATTATAACAGACTACATTGACAGATACAGATTACATTGACAGATACAGACTACATAATATTAAGTGGTTGCGTTCAGTTTAACATCCTCCCTTGAACGCAAACCCATAGCGATGAGGAAGTGCTGGTGTTTGGGCTTCGGTAGGGCTTTGGTGAGGCAGTCAGCAACCATCGAATCAGTGCCCACATATTCAATCTTGACATCACCACATTCAACTTTGTTCCTCAGATAGTGGTGACGAACATCAATGTGTTTACTCCTAGCATGATAACTGTAAGTACCTGTAAGTTTAATAGCACTTTGATTATCACAGTACAAAGTAATAGGTGTAACCTTTAAAGAAGGCCACAGTTCACAGTGCAACTGTCTCAGCCACATAGCTTCTTGAGTAGCAGCTGAGAGCGCCATATACTCTGCCTCAGTAGTAGACAAGGCAACAGTTTGCTGCCTTTTTGAATTCCAAGATATCGCTGCACCCTGGAAATTAAAAATGTACCCAGTACATGATTTTCTGTCTTCAGTACAGGAAGCCCAATCAGAGTCTGAGTATCCAGTGATTTCTTCATCAACATTACTTTTGTATACAAGCTGTAGATACTTTGTACCTTGTAAGTATCGAAATAACCTCTTAACAGCATTCCAATGCTCTTCTGTATGAGAACTATTATATCGACATAATGTATGCACTGCATAGCATATATCTGGCCTAGTTCCTTGTGAGATGTATAATAAGCAGCCAGTGGCTTCCTGGTAAGGTATACTTTCAAATTTTTCAGAACTTGAAAACTTTATATTCGGTTCCATTGGAGTTCCTACTGAGTTACATTGTTCCATACCAAAACGTCTTAATGTATTTTCTATGTACCTAGTTTGATCAATGGCTATTCCTTCTGAACTGTATGAAATACAAAGTCCAATATAACAATAAGCAATTCCAAGCTCATTCATTTTGAAATTATTCTTCATTTTTATTTTTATATTGTTTGCTGACTCCTGACAGTTGTGAAACAACAAAATGTCATCAACATATATAGTTATAAACATAACATGTTCATTTTCATATTTATAGTAGACACAAGGATCTACATTCGATTTTGAAAATCCAATACTACTCAAAAAATTATCAAGCTTTTTGTTCCAAGTTCTACTGGCTTGCTTCAAACCATATATTGATTTATTCAATTTGCAAACTTCTTTTGTCCCATTATCATATCTGGATGGTTGTGACATGTATAGCTCCACATCTATGTCACCCTGTAAAAATGCTGTGACAGCATCCAGCTGTTCTATCTTGAGCTGATATTTAGCTGCTATTGCAGCAGGAATGGAACTTAATCTCACAACTGGTGCGTAGACTTCATTGTAATCTATATATTGTTTCTGCTGATAACCTTTTATAACCAATCTCGCCTTATATCTTGTGACGTTTCCATCGCCATCTATTTTAGTTTTAAATACCCATCTGCAGGGAATAGCAACCCTTCCATAAGGGAGTTTTGACAGAGTCCATGTATTATTTTCCAATAATGAATTGTATTCATCATCCATGGCACTTATCCATTTTTGTGAGTTTTCACATTGCAAGGCTTGCTCCAATGTTTCAGGATCTGGCTCAATAGATTTCTTAATTTCCTTCTGACAGAGGAAGGTAGGCATAGCTCTGTGTTTTCTAGGCCTTAAATTAATTCTGTTTATAGGTGATTCACTCCTGGATATAGAATGCTCCGGGACATAATCATCATCACTTGCACAGACTGCACTATCAATTTCCTTTAAAGTCATGTCAGTAGTATCATCTAAATTATCTTCATTTCTACTTGCGATTCAGTAAGTGGTAGAAAAACAAAATCTTTATTTACACTTTCTTCTAGGAACATTACATCTCTGCTTCTCATTACTTTTCCTTCAGTTTTGTCAAACAATCTATAACCCTTGGACTCTAAACAATAACCTACAAATATAAGCTCTTTTGACTTACAGTCCCATTTTAACCTCTTCTCCTTTGGCATATGCATCATAGCTCTGCAACCAAACACTTTAATGTTACTGATATTAGGTTTAATGCCGGACCATAATTCCTCAGGAGTTTTATATTGTGAAGACTTTGTTGGTGAGCGATTGATAACATATGCAGCAGTGGCTACTGCCTCAGCCCAAAACTTCTTAGGTAGGCCAGAATTAATAAGCATAAATTTAGCACGTTTTGTTAAAGTTCGGTTCATCCTCTCACTCATGCCGTTCTGTTCGGGGGTATAGGGTATAGTGAGTTGACGTTTGATACCAGAATCCCTACAAACCTTATCAAATGCTTCATTGACATACTCCTTTCCATTGTCAGATCTTAGTGTTTTAATTTTAGCATTTAATTGATTCTCTACTAGTAGCTTAAAATCTTTAAACTTATCGAGTACTTGTGATTTAGAGCTGATAAAGTAAACAAATACCTTTCTAGACCAATCGTCGACAAAAGTGACATAATATCTGGCACCACCGAGAGACTTTTCCTCCATTGGCCCACATACGTCTGAATGCACCAACTCCAGGAGGGCGGAAGCCCTAGTGCCAGCATGTTTGAATGGTTGCCTTGTTTGCTTACCTTTTAAGCAAGTATTACATACCACATGCTCCTCTCTACTTGATTCTATATCTGCTCCTTCTGTAGACTCATTAAGTTTCTGAAGATCATTATAATTTAGATGACCCATCCTTTGATGCCATAGATGTACAGATGACATCAAAGCATAAGTTTCATTATGAACCACATATAAATTGTTCTTTATATATCCAGTGAGAATTAATTTAGACTCTTTATAAACATTACTACATGTAATGTTCTTACTAAATTTTACTTGACAGTTATTCTGTGTCATTTGGCGGACTGACAGAAGATTAACAGCCAAATCTGGCACATATCAAACATTTTTTACTTGTATTGTACCAATTTTTAATTCACTTTCACCATCATATGTTTCTATATTTACTTTACCACAGCCTTTTACTGTTAATATTTTGTTGTCTGCAACTTTAATGTTTGTTACTAAAGCAGGTCCGTAGTCATAAAGCCAATCTCTCTTGTTTGTCATGTGCATTGCAGCTCCTGAATCAATGTACCAGCATCCACTCTCTAGGCCTGGTGAGGCTGGAAACGCTGCAACATAGCTAGAAGAAGTATTAATAGTTTCAGACTTATTCTTTTGATTTGAGCTGTTTGAGGCACAAAATTTGGCTAAATGACCATGCCTATTGCACCTAAAGCACCTGGGACCTTTACTATTTGCTTTAGAACCTGAACATTTACTATTCTTTGCCTTGCCTTTGTGGAAATTTGAAAAAAAAAACAGATGAGTTGTCCGGAGACTTTACATCCTGTAAAATCTTTGTTTTAACTAAATCAGCAGTGATGGACACACCTGAGCTTTCCATAGCCATAATCATAGGCCTATATGACTCTGGTAACCCGGCTAATAATAATGTGCCGAGCCACTCATCATCTACAATGAATTTAATATTACGAAGCTTGTGTGCACATGTGATGATTTTGTTGACATAGTTCTCAACACTACCACAACTTTCCAGATCTGTAGTAATTAGTTCTCGCAGAAGACCTACCTTCCTCAACAAGCCGGAGTCATCAAAAGCCTTTCTCAGGTTATCCCATACCTCCTTAGCCGTGGTGGCATCCTGGATATGAACATAGTTCATAGGGTCAACTAGAAGGACTATTTTTGACCTTGCCTTCGTATCTTCGGTCTTCGTAAAAACCATGCCCGATGTCTCGACACATTTCCACAAATCTTCATGCTCTAAAAAGGTTTTCACCGCAAAACTCCATGTAGGATAATTATCACGGCCCGCCAACCGATCAATTTGAGCAAAACGGGGGTCCGCCATTGTAAGCTGAAAAGTTAATGACGTCGCGACGTATCACGAAATCAATTTGCATCAACGTGATGCCTTTCACTTTATTAATCCTACTTCCCTATTTCTATCCGGGCGTCTGGGCCCATAACCTGTTACAAACTATTTTAGAGTAGGAATTTAGTAAAGATAAATAAATAAAACAGCTGAGTTAGACAATGGTGCGAACCGCTCAATTTCTTGGAACAGACAGGGACGATACAATTATTATAACAGACTACATTGACAGATACAGATTACATTGACAGATACAGACTACATAATATTAAGTGGTTGCGTTCAGTTTAACACTTTATTCTTTATTCTTTATTCTTTATTCTTTATTCTTTATTCTTTATTCTTTATTCTTTATTCTTTATTCTTTATTCTTTATTCTTTATTCTTTATTCTTTATTCTTTATTCTTTATTCTTTATTCTTTATTCTTTATTCTTTATTCTTTATTCTTTATTCTTTATTCTTTATTCTTTATTCTTTATTCTTTATTATTTATTCTTTATTCTTTATTCTTTATTCTTTATTCTTTATTCTTTATTCTTTATTCTTTATTCTTTATTCTTTATTCTTTATTCTTTATTCTTTATTCTTTATTCTTTATTCTTTATTCTTTATTCTTTATTCTTTATTCTTTATTCTTTATTCTTTATTCTTTATTATTTATTCTTTATTCTTTATTCTTTATTCTTTATTCTTTATTCTTTATTCTTTATTCTTTATTCTTTATTCTTTATTCTTTATTCTTTATTCTTTATTCTTTATTCTTTATTCTTTATTCTTTATTCTTTATTCTTTATTCTTTATTCTTTATTCTTTATTCTTTATTCTTTATTCTTTATTCTTTATTCTTTATTCTTTATTCTTTATTCTTTATTCTTTATTCTTTATTCTTTATTCTTTATTCTTTATTCTTTATTCTTTATTCTTTATTCTTTATTCTTTATTCTTTATTCTTTATTCTTTATTCTTTATTCTTTATTCTTTATTCTTTATTCTTTATTCTTTATTCTTTATTCTTTATTCTTTATTCTTTATTCTTTATTCTTTATTCTTTATTCTTTATTCTTTATTCTTTATTCTTTATTCTTTATTCTTTATTCTTTATTCTTTATTCTTTATTCTTTATTCTTTATTCTTTATTCTTTATTCTTTATTCTTTATTCTTTATTCTTTATTCTTTATTCTTTATTCTTTATTCTTTTTTCTTTATTCTTTTTTCTTATTCTTTCTTATGTCTTATTTCTTATTTCATTCCTCTATTTGTTGGGCAAAAGTAATTGTGAAAATGTTATTTAATTTATGTAAACAGTGTCCCTAAACAGTTTACATAATTATTGAGAAATATTACAATAAGCACAGACGTAAAGCTGAACATAATCAACACACACGGGTCAAACTCATGGGCTAGTTCAGGTTGAGGATTGTTTAAAAATAATACTTTTTTTATGCTGATATATATTTTGATATATTATTCACAAATATTCCTTCATTTACGTTTGCTAAATATGGAATTATTTAGTTACTAATTTTTTGAAAAAAAAAGAAAAGTTTTAAAATGTCCCCTTCTGTGGACTGTTCGTGAACGTGGTAAGCACATTTTGACAAATGCTGTTCTTAATTAACAAGTGTTATCTCATAATAAATATTAATTATCGATAATATGTATACTGAATGTTAAAATGTTACCAAGTTATTAAATATATATCTAGCTAAACCTACACAATTAGCAATAAACAGTTGGTTATGCAAAATCACTTCTTTTCTGTAGACCTAAAATTCAATCGATTTTATCGAGCTAACTCAAAATACTATTTCACAATTATTTTTTTGTACTAGCCATAATACACGGTTGGTGTTTGCCAATTTGGATTGAGTGACTGAGCGCTCGTAGTTTATTACAACAGTTTTTATAAATTTTACTGAGTTTTCATCAAAGATCAGTGAGTCTTTCCTGTTCTTGGTGTATATTAGTAAGTAATTAATGAATTTACCGATTAGCATGCAGCCATCGTTTCTTATTAGGAGTGTTTTCGAAATGTTTTAAATTGTTTGTATAACGTCAAAACTGATCGAGCAATGCTTACTTTTTTAATAAAAGTCCTTCCTGTGGACATATTTTCTGTGGACTGAGAAGTCCACACGAGAGACATTGCCCACAGAAAAGAGCAATATTTATTTGGAAAGTAACGATAGTGTATTCTTAATTTGTAAAATAATGATTTTATTGCTCGTGCTTTAAGCCAAGCTAAGATAATACGTTATTCTACCGCTACTGATGTTGCCAGGGCTTTCTGCTGTAACAACACTCTCAGTGTTTCTTGCCTGGAAAGGACGTGTTTGCAATGCTCTGAGAATACAGTAAATTTTAATGTGATCAATGGCAATGATACAATTATTTACCAAAGATGGATCACTAAAAAGTGTTAGAAGTCATTAAAGGAAAAGAAAAGCTATGCCAAAAAACTATTAAAGAATCCGTTAAAACTACTCATCAATTACTCGTTAATATTTTTAAGATAAAATTACCTACATATTTTCAACATCTTGCTTATAAAACCAACACAGAGTTATTCGATCAATCAAACAAAACTTAACGCCAACAGATGGCTTACTTCATATTGATTTTTCAGTAAATTATTGCTGCAAATATGGATCAGAAATTCAATCAGCCCATTTTGGCGGATCTAAAGCACAACTTTCACTTCATACATGTGTGTACTACTCGTGTTCATTTGTGCACATTTAAAACCTGTTATTCAAAGAATAAAGTTACTTACACCAGATTTGAAGCAGCTGCATGTACTCCGTGATGGGCCTACTACCCAGTATCGTAATAAAACAATGTTTCATTTAATAGCAAACTATCTTAGGAAAATTTCAAAAGCAGAAATCATTAACTGGCATTTCAGCGAGGCAGGACATGGCAAATGTGCTCCTGATGGGGTAGGTGGATGCATAAAACGGACATGCGATAATGCAGTTACAAATGGCCAAGATATATCGAACATTGATAGTTTTATTTCATGTTTAAAAGGTAACTGTAAAGGCATTGAAATTATTCGTATTGATAATGAAGTATCTAATATACAAGAAATTGCAAACGTCAAACTTCATCCTTTTAAAGGGACCTTCAAGATTCATCAGGTTGCATGGAGTGCAAAAGCACCTAACATTATATGTTGCAGACGATTGAGCTGCTTATTATGTGCAGCCCATATTGAATGTACCCATTTTGAAATTGGACAAATAGAGGTTGAGGGCATTTTGTGTAATTTTATAGAAACACAACTTCTACAGAATTTTACATCTTCTTCAACCTCCAGTCCAGCAACCACTAATAACACTACATCAGCCTCTACAGCCACTGGACCAACAACCTCAACTCTGCTTGAACCCTTGTTTAATACACCATCATTGGAATCATCACCAAGCCCAACCCGTCAACCATTAACCCCACAAAAGCCAAATTTAATTAATACACACTCTGATGACTCAGTAACTCCTAATAAATTCAGGTTCTGTCCAACCCTTGATGTAAATGACTTGGAAAACTCAATTACACCACCAAAAGTAACACCCAAAAAATCCAGAGTCCGTGCATTCCCAGAATACAGTGACTCTGACGACTCAAATGCACCACAAAAGAAATGTAAAGGCCGTTCATTTTTTGATTCGAGTGATGATGATATCTTTTAAAATCCTTTTTTACTTTGTATTGTTTATATGAATAACTTTTTAAGACTAACGTAACGATTGTTTTTGTTTTTGTTCTATTCTGTGGAAGTATGTCCCTTCAGTGGTCACAAAAAAAATTAAAAGTTTAATATTTCAGTCAAAACTGAAAAACGATCTTGTTTTATATTGTCATTTAAATGCTATGATTATAAGGTAATAAATAAGACTGATTTCGTAAAAGTTCTGACTATGTTTTTTTTTCACAAAATTCTGACTCGTTTTGTGTATGACCCACTGTACATGTCACACAACATCTTACGGATGATAGTCGAGAGAATGGAGTGCCCCTATTTACGACACTGCTCCGACATCTCCGCAGGGCTTTGTTCCTAATAGTTTTGTTTAATTACTTTTTTCTTAATTTTTACTAATTCTAGTAACATAGATCTTAAGAAACTATTGTTACTAACTCACTAATCAATCAATGGACTGTATTTGTCTGATTAATAAATTATTATTATTATAAATAACCATTACTCGGAAACTAATCGTTTTATAGATTTCATTCATCATTAAAAGTTGCACATAGAAACAAAACAATAAATAATACATCACTTACAAATGATGATAGAGATAACACAATGCTAGCATTTTATTTAGTGTATATTGTTTATTTCTTTCTTTCTTCTTTCTTCTTATTCTTTCTTATGTCTTATTTCTTATTTCATTCCTCTATTTGTTAGGCAAAAGTAGTTATTTAATTTTTGTAAACAGTGTCCCTAAACAGTGTACATAATTATTATAGACACATATAGACGATTTAAAATAAAAATCAAGCAATCGAAAATTGCGTACCTGGACCTCGTGTCACGCGATGACCGCTGCCACCTCCTTCAATTTATTATGATGGCCAAAAGCCAGCGTAAAACGGTATGTAAAAGAAAATATCATATATAAAAAAATAATTAATATTTTTCAAATGTGCATCTTCATTTTAAATTAAGGAAAAAGCCAGTATCACATAGTGCTCTTCACGTTCGTAACTGTAAAAATCGAAGCGAGTTAGTGCGAAATGTCATAAAATATTTGTAAAGTTGTTGCTTCAATAAATTCAAGTTGACATTTTTATTTTCAAAATGTCGGTTATAAAAGTGTCTGAGACGTGTTTGTCTTGAAAGTGCTGCTTATAAAATATATAAAGAGAGGTCTAACCAATGACTTGCCGCAGTGGCTAAGTTCGACTAGGCCCTTCTGATCGTCAAGAATAGTTAATTATCCGTTAGGTCTATAACTAATACCTACTTGGCTTTTCATCGCTTAATATTCTACCTATATAAATAAATACCTATATAGTTAACGAATTAAATAGGTACTCAATTCACAGTGAAAAAGGTCCGTTACCTTTTTCATTATCCGTTGAGTGAACTGTCAAAAGTTCCATTATTTGTTAGGGGCTATAGTAGTTAGTTACTTTATTTTATTTTTATTGTGTAATTTTGTTGGAACGAAGTTCCTTATCGCGCGTTGTGAAAGAGGGCTAGACGGAATAAATTCTTACGAAAAGTTGTCACGACACTTTTTTCCTATTTGCTATTGTAATACACCGGTTCTCGTCCGATCACCGAAGTTAAGCAACGTCGGGCGAGGTCAGTACTTGGATGGGTGATCGCCTGAGAACACCTCCTCCTGTTTTTTTTTTTCGTCGTAAGATTGGTGTCGAGAAAATCTATCATACTGTTATGATACCAATTAACATATAAATTAATCGAAAGGAATTTCGTTCCATTCGGGTGTCCCTTGACACCTCTAAAGTTTTTTTTTCCTAATTAGTTTGTTACGTTTCGTCTGTAAATTTTATTCACTTATTGTGCACTCTTGTCAATTTAGGGTCGCCTCTTCGGGCAGGAGTGTATTTGTAAATAAATAAATAAATATTTTGGCGCTATAAACTGGCGTTTTACCATCGCTATTTGATGATGATGGAGCAATAGCTGAGCGCATCTCCCTCTTTAAGGGTTAGCTAAACTCTAGTGTATATACCTTTTTTATGTAAGCATAATTCTGACCCCTCGAATTTAATGTGTTTTTTGTTTAGTTTTGTATTTAAACTGAGATACAAAGTTAATAATGTAAACTTAAATTAGCCTAAGATGCGTATTAAAATAGAAAAACTAAGAGATACAAAAAAAAGTTTCGATCTCTGTGGCAAGGGTACCCTTATTGTAGGCACTACTGTGTATTCCTATTTCACCTCCGAATAGCCCTAATTTCGACAGAATCTGTGACACAAATTGCAACGTAGTTCGTAATTTGTGCAACGCAATGAGCCTTAACCGTCGATAGTACGTGATCAGAATGGTTGATGTTCCTGATAACTATAGGTGCAAATTAATTGTTAATTAATTATTATCTAATAGTATGTATAAAACATGTATATCCAATGCTGCGATGAAAAAAATTACTTGATTATGTATAGATCAGTGTTGCCTGAGAAAGCTGTGGACCTTGAGGCCGTGCCTTCGCTCCCGGCTGAGCACCAATGGATGGTATATATCGGAGGAAACTAGCATGTCGAAGACTAAAATTACGAAATAAATTATTGGTAAATTATACACGACATAGATTCATCATGTATATTTTGTCCTTCTAATATTAATTATGAGCGTTTAGGGACTCGAAGTTTATATATGTTAACGTAAAATTGTAAACACAGTTAGATTGTAATCTATCTCGCGAGATTATAAACTGTCGAAAGATTGTGAACCTCAGCTTACTGCTTACAATTTAACGTATTATTATTCGGTAGATTGTACTACACTAACTTAGTTATCATTCAAACTTCTTTGGTCAATTACAGATTAATTTTACTTTCCAACAATTTCATAAAACTACCGAATAATAATACGTTAAATTGTAAGCAGTTCGTTGAGGTTCACAATCTTTCGACAGTTTATAATCTCGCGAGATAGATTACAATTTAACGGTGTTTACAATTTTACGGTGACATATATAAATAAAGAGAAAATACATTTTATACCTTCCATAAGATTGTGGTGATTTTTATTTATAGTTGGGAATATAACAACATACAATATTTTTTTTTGGGGAGGTTAAATTAAGTTATAGATTAGTAAAAGATTATGACTTAAAATAATAATTATATTAATAATAATTTCTTTTTTAGAACAGGAATCAAGGACTCAAAGGAGTTGGAGTACTTTTAGTTACAACTTTAAAGCTACGAGATATATCAGACGAAGAAGGCTGATCATCTACTTTTTTATTGGACATAAGGCAGGTACTTAAAGCTAATCGCCACTCATGGACACTACCAGAATCTTAATCAATCTTCAATCTTAAATCAATCTTCAATCTTAATCAGAAGTCTTAAAAAAGGCTTGGCTAAACAAAACAAAATTACTCTTGTGTACCAGCCTTATTGATATTAAGCGTTCTATTCATGGCAACTCTATACTATTGATAACACAGCTTGAAACTCTTAGGATGACTAAGACTCATTCAAACTAAACATAATATTATGACTACTAAGCTTTATGGTTCCAATTGTATAAAAATGCATTTTATTCTCATAATACGGAATTCATAATGGTACGGTATTTTGAATAAAATTACCGGGGCTTAACGGTCAATATCAGTGGAAATTGTCGGCGAAATCGGAGCGGGTCTCATTTACATATCTATAGCAGTTCTGAGGAGCTTCCAATAGTAATAGACTCCACTGGCGATCAGAATGTTATATTATGACAACTTTGCCTTTTGATTTTCTACGATTATAGAATAAATAAAAAATCAGCCTTGCTATTCTGTAACTCACTTTTCGAACTCACACAGCGGTTTTCGCATCAGATAAACAATAAACTACAAGCTCCCACCTTTTCAGAATGCCAAATCATAAAATGACTGCTTCACGACTGATTTGAGAGCGACCGCCGATGCGAAAACCGCTGTGTGAGTTCGAAAAGTGAGTTACAGAATCGCAAGGCTGGTCTTGAAATACAGAATTTGTTGGTCACTTGAAAGCATTGGTAACAGATGTTCAGCCAGTTATTTCTGGTTTTGCACGGCGTAAAAGTGTCAGGGACATTGGTGGTAAATATTTGGCATGAGAACGGCCAGAGGATGAACTGCGCCCTTTATCTGTAACTTTCAATTGCGACAGCGATACCGATCCCGTCGTTTTTGTATGCAAGTTCGATATACTCAATATCCTGATACCGACACGTACAAAACTCATTATTGAAAATGGGCTGTAAGTATCGGTATTCGAAGATGCATAGTAAGGGCCCTACTCTTATGACTGTTTAAGGCTGCAAATGAATGGCGTGGTGAGGGGTCGCGCCTTGGCCATCGCATGAGAAAATAAGAGTAGGCTTGTTGTATAATTGTAATCTACTCGCCTTGCAATGACTGAATATACTTATAATATAGAAATACACCTTTGTACTTTAGCTCCTAGTCCTAAGCATACATTCAATGGGACAGAGCTTTATTATATAATATGTTGAGATTATAAAACATATATTTGAAAAAATATATGTTTTGGTAAAAAGAACAACAGAAAGCGGTTCATTAAATACATAGAAAGCGAAAACATTACGGCTCTATTTCCTACTGAAATATAATGTAATAAAAGTCGTATTAGTTTTATTCAAATTGGTTCCGGGATTCCTACCGAATGAGTTTCTACTGTAGTTTAAATCCTTATATAGAACTTGACCTAAATCCATGAAATATGTTCTATATATGATGGCATACAATTAAAGGTTTGAAGAATACCTGGTGTGAGCTATATATGTTAAGAGTTGAGTGATATTCATTTCCTTTTAAAAATGCTTTCATTCAACTTGCAATTATTCTGAAAATCTTATAGAAATAGCAACTGACTTCAGCACATTGTTGGGTAAATACAATGCTTAAGTAACGACTCTAGGATACAATAGCCCGACTTACGTTGAACTTGCTAATTGATCTTATACACGATGCTCGGCTGAAATGCTGTTTATCAGGAATCCCTTTTGTGCACGCTGAGAAATGGCAGCTATTATATTACGTAGAAATAATGGGTCTTCGTATTAAAGTATTTTAGATGCGTTCTTTTATCTTGTCTTACAAAAGAATAACATTGACATTGTAATTAATAGTTAATTAATTATAAATTGTTAGTGATAATAAACCTATAGTTACTATTAGTACTATCAAAATTAAAAAGAATACAAACGTGAAATTATAATTTAATTTTAATCATTATATATCATTTAATTATTAACAATTATTAAAGTTAGCTTGCCCTGTTTGAGCTGAAATTACGCACCTTTAATTCTAATGACAATATAATTTATTACATTCGGTATTTTTGTAAATCCAAGATGGGCACTGCTACAAAATGGCGGATTGCATATTTTATCACCACTTCCTCAATGTGGGTATCAAATGAAAGGGCTTGATGAGCAGAATAGTTATTTATAAGACTGAATGAATTAAAAAGTATTTAGAGTATTTAATAACATTAAAAGCTAAAAACTTGAAAATAAAAATATACTCTGTAAGTTATACGGTTATAAATAATAAAGTCATGTACGAGTAGACTGTACCTACTAAAAGCTTCATCTAGGACATAATTCACAAAAAATAAAATAGCAACTTTCAAGTGGTCGCACAGTTATATTTATAAGTATTATTACTGAAATTTACTTCAACGTGCCTTATGGTAGAATAAGTGGTAAAATAAGCTTATTTTCCGGTTCCATTCATGTTTACCAAATGTAACAATGCCAATAAGATGAACGTCACGTTGCAAAGCTCTGATTTATCGCTTCATTTCCCACTCCCAAGTAAATTATCCATCTTTTGTGAGGAATTTATGTTCAACACAATAGATAGCAGATTTAAGAGGTTTTCTGAATTCAAATAGATTTAACTTATCTATTTCAATGTGAAATTTGAAATTGGAATTACAGTCTTATTAAATGATACTTCCATTTTTAAAGTTTTTGCATAGTAATTAAAGTCGGATTCGATTTCAAGCGGAACAATCATTTATTGTCTTTGATTAATAAAGCAAATGTAGATTAGGTTAATTGTTGGATTAGGAGCTGAAGAACCTTTGGCATTACGTTTTTGTTTGTTTTCATAAGTGCGTTATATTTTCAACAATAACCGTTGTTTATCGGTACCCCATAGCTGGTTTAATGTTGTGTAAGAACGTGTGGGGCTCGAGATATGACACTAACCCAAACACCTCATAAATATAGTAAACGAACATCGGATTCATTCCGGACAGTTGGGTACTTTTATAATAAATCCTCATACTAAAAAGCCATTCATTTGGATACATATATACCTCCATAAAGTATCTGTCTCTTTTCATCACAGCGTAACCACAATTTGGCAGAAAGAGATAAAAGAGTGCAATTAGACAATTTTTATTGTGAAGGGGCTATGCAATGTTTTAAATACGAGTGCTAGCTTGAGAGGGTAAATGATAAATCGAAAAACAATTAGGATTAAAAAATATCTAAGTTCTTTTTTTTTAAATCGTCATCAAAGGCATTTAATGGTTTGGGAGTTAATTTAATAATAATCCTTTCGCATGATGGGACATAGAAAGCTGAAACTAATTATAATTGTGTGATATCTTAAGTTATTTAAAAAAAAAACTTGTTAGTACGAGTTCCTTTCAAAGCCACAGAGTCGAAATAATTCGCAACATGAAAGTGGCGAAAGCATCTCTGTTTACATTTAATTAATGTAAGTTGTTGTAAGGCAATAAGGCTGATCTTATAATTGTGCAGTGTTGATCTCAGGTGTTCCCGGTTTCTTGACGACTGTTTGCGCAGGGGAGCCCTCGGGGTCACTGAATAACGTTGGAAGGGTGCTGGGACTACGAAATGTGTGGAGACAGATTTATTTTTTAATTTTTTTGGTTACGTCATGGTCTCTCTAGAATGAAATAAATGCTACTAGAGTTCTTGACCATGTAGGGTCTATGGGGGTTCAAGTATTACGTAAGCACTATAGGGTTAGGGGTCTTTGATTTTCTTATTAGGTGATTACGTCACCAGTAATTATTTACTTTTGTACACATATTACCCACACATTGTCTATGCTTGAAAACGAAATGCATTTTCGAGGATTCATACAAAACTCTAATACGTTTATGTACTATTATTTTTGAGAGCTTTGCTTACTTTTGCTAACAAGAGGAAGGAGGGGAGGGGATAAATTGCAGTAAATCTGTTTACGTAATAATTATATAAATATATTATTAAATATTTTAAATCTAAAAGGGATACTACATACATACATCCTAATACTAAAATCATAGAAACCGCAGTTTTTACAGTCCATAAGAACTACAATAATACTAGAAATTAAAACAAATGAAACAAGCATTAACACGAAGAAGCAACTACATGGTTTCTTGTTCAATTTGGAAATTACGTACGTCGAAGATTATCGTGAGGGCCCTCCGGAAGCTGCACAATGCGGGGCGCACCGCTGTTATTATCTACCTGCTACGTCACTTCCGTTTGCAAGGGAAAATGGCTATTCCAAATTTAAAATTCTTCATTCAATTCTACTGTGTTAATCTTTAAACGAGTTTTATTGCGCAAGAGATATAATGTTCTACATTCCAATTAATCATGCTATCATATTTAGATTTATAACGCAATATTTATTTTAAAATAATCAAGCACTTTTATTGGTCTGCGCCTCAGATTTCTGTACTTATTTCTTAGTGATTTGTTTATTTTTGTTTTAAACACAAGGAGGTTATGCATGCCGGTTTCCTCACGATGTTTTCTTAACCGTGCGAGCACACATATACAGAAACTCCATTGGCACAGTCGGGGATCAAACTTACGACCTCGGAGATGAGAGTCGATGCTGCCACTAGACCAACACTGCTACCAATATGGATGCTTATTGTTTTGAAATAACGATTGAGTCTTTGAAATACAATCTAGTTTATATCTATATAATATATAAAAATGAAACCCGTTTTCCATACCATGAAACATAACATTCCATATCCATGAAACATAACATGAAAACGGCTTGACCGATTTGTCTGATTCTTTTTTTATAATATTCCTTGAAGTACGAGGATGGTTCTTACGGAGAGAAAAAATAAAAAAATTGAGTGAAAAAGTCTAAAAACAACACTTTTCTATATTCCCATACAAAATATTCGTAATAATATTTAAAGGCAATTTGAACTTTAATACCATATCATAAAGTTCAAGTGTTAGTGGAGGGGTTCCGGGAAGGTAAATTTTTATTTTTTGACATAATGTATTTGTTGTATTATCATCTTTCTTTTTTTTATCTTACTAGCTAGACCGGTGTCCCGAATAGCAGAATAAGTATTAAAAAAAAAAGAATCGACTGTTAGGCGGTACGATGTTCGCCAGGCCAGCTAGTATTAGATAAAACCCTTATTTTCTGAAAAGTAACCTTAATGATAAACCTGATTCCTCTGATTATTTAACGTCTAACTCATTACAAACTAATTTTATTAGCTGTTTATGTTACAGTGAGCGGAATTTCAAATTAACATTAACTTTGTTCTCGAGCTATAAAACTAACTTCACCACAAAGATCCTAATTTATTATTGACTCGTAAAAGGTTTCGGTAATGGCCGCTACTAATTAGGACGAGTTAATTCAACCAACTTACCTTAACAAAGTTCTGTGACTAGCTCCATTAATATCTTCCTTTTAATTTACATCATGTAAATATAACTGAAACTAAGGAGGTATGAAGCTTTTTAGGATCGAAAAGGAAGAAGATTTATTGGAAAAAAATAGCAGAACAAAAAACTGAATTAATCGATTGTATTAGAAGTTTTACAATAATATTCCCTGTTTATTATTATTATTAATTAATGCATACAACAGTTGTTTAGTTTACACCTCTTAGTTGTTCGAGTATAAGTTCTAAAAATTAGTATATGTATTAGTATGGACCCTTTGAGGATAAAAGCTAAAACAAATATATTTCCCTTTCTTTTTATCTTGAGCAACATATATCCAGTTTTTCTAGTCCTATTTTATTTTTTATTCAAGTCTCCATCTTTTGTCCCGAACTCTAGATATACCATTTGCCCATTTCATATTCCTTGTTATCCATTCGTATTTCTTTGGTTTACTGAAAGAAATCGCTAAGCTTATTACTAATTCGTGATTGTTTTGTATTACGCAACCGATTGATAAATAAACATAGTACTTTATACTAATAAAACTGCGTTGAAATTTAATGATGAACACAAATAACATACATATACATTATACAACTAAAGATTATATTAACACACACCTAAAGATTATATTTATGTTACTAAAGTTAAGTTAACAGATACAGGCTACAATTATTACCAAAACAGCAAAAGACAATGATAGATATTTATAAAATTAATGAATGTTTTATAGGCTCAAAATGGAATACAGCTTTGAATGTAAGGATTTTGAAATATTGCACAGGAATATAGGAATACACGTCATGTGGGCTATCTTGAAGCGTGTTCGGTTAGCTGGCCTTAGGTGGAGTAGTTGTGGCCATATCGTATTTGTATGTGCTGTCAAAGTTCTTTATGTGAAGTGAATTTATTCCAAATATTTTTAGTTTAGTTAGGATTTTAGGAGTAAAATTTTATAATTTAAATAAAAACGAGGAACTTAGGGAAGCGCGGCGAATTTACATGAGCCCAAAAATGTTTGGGGCCCTGAAGGAAATCTTAAAAGGGAAGTTTCACCTTCACCTAAAGAGAAAATTGTGTTGGAGACCTGTATCTTACCTACTCTCACATACGGCAGTCAAACTAGAAGCATGCCAGATAGCAATTGAAAGAAGCGTACTAAACGATGGACTTTAAAGACTATATGGAAGGACCAAGGGGAAAAAAGAGAAGAGGGCGCCCCAAATGTGATAGAAGAAATAGAAGCGGTAGCAGGAAGCGAATGGAGACGGAAAGCCATGGACAGAGGGAGTTGGAAAAAGCTGGAGGAGCCCTTTACCCGTGAAGGGGTTTCGATGGACGGTACTGAAGGTAGCTCGGATATATAAAAAAAATGTATACAACAATCTGTACTTTTGTAATGATTGGAAACTAAACAGGCATTAATTAATATTTATCTAAATAAAACTTATTGAACCCGACATTTTGCTCTGAAGTACTCAGCGCGACTTTCTCAGTATATAATAACTATTGGAAAGTTATAATACTTTTAAATCCATTAAGGAATCATGAAATATTACTTACGAAGTCCCTTTACAATATGGGATGCCTATATACGCCATCAGAGCAAATTTATAATTGCGTAAACCTGAAACAATATTTAACCCTTATAAACTTCATTACAAGTGTTTAGTATGTGTAGTGTTTTACACCTCAAAGCTACAGAGTAGAAACAACGTGTTGGTAATACGGTAAACCTCAGAATGTTGTTCATCTTCACATCTGTATTCCATTAGCAAATACGGTTTAACCTGCCAACCGATCTACCGATTTACGTTGACCTCCTCTTTCCCCCGTGTTCGCTTTGTGATTAGGTGTACTAGGGGTGATTTATGTGTAATGATGGATCTAATGAAAATGGTGGCTGTGTAAGACGCAATGTACGCCCGAGGTGCCATCAGGCAGGTAACGAGTAGGCAGGATAGGGGTGTGTGTTCAATGAATTTGAAAAAACAACGTTTTACTAAGAGAATCACGTATCACATTCCTCGGTTCAATGTGTTCTTGCAATAATAATAATAATTTATTGGCATAAACATGTTATTATTATTATTATCAGTGGCGCTACAACCTCTTTAGGTCTTGGCCTCAGATTTCTGAATCTGTTTCATGATCATTTTTAAATCTTAAGTTAGGTGATCAGCCTCCAGTGCCTGACACACGTCGTCGACTTTTGGGTCTAAGACATGTCGGTTTCCTGACGATGTTTTCCTTCACCGTTCGAGCAAATGTTAAACGCGCATATAGAAAGAAAGTCCATTGGTGCACAGCCGGGGATCGAACCTACGACCTCAGGTATGAGAGTCGCACGCTGAAGCCACTAGGCCAACACTGCTCGCATAAACATCTACTCAGATAAGAATTATTCACCAAATAGATAAATAATTATAATATTTTAAATGAAAAAATAAACACTATACGCACCGCACTTTTAAGTATAATTTTATTTATGGATATTTTATCTAATGACAAATAAATCAAATGCAAACGTATAGGCATAGGTATTATATTAATTGCTATTATCGATTTATAGTTTAGGTGAATTTTAAGTATCCATGTGTACATTTGTTATATTTTGATGAAACAAAAAGTCTCCATTAAAGGGAAGACACTCTGTTCTTGTGTTCTATTTTTACACTCACTGTTTAGCAATTAAAACTCACGCGCACTAAAAAGGAGAACGAAAAAATTGGAAACGTTTTTTTCTCCTTACTTGGCAAATCTGACAACCACGAAGTCTATAACACTCATAAATAAGGTGGCGTTTCATTGACGAAATACTTTTAAAAATCAGTTCTGTAGATCCAGAGAGAAACAACCAAACAAAATTTACCTCTATATAGTATAGATTATCTACCTGTTATATCTAACCTACGGAGGACTATGGACTTATACTGGAGAGATTTCACGGAAATGAAATAAACCACAATTCGCTCCATTTGACCGTCCTGCCAGCAATGCTCCGAGCATTGCTACAGAGCAAACAAAGCTTTAGAGCGGCTCGCGTACGTAGTACGTCACAGATTCATTTGTTTTAAATTATTATATCGTGTCTATGTAACATCAAGGATCTTTACCTTCTCACGATGGCTTCTCTCTCTTCTTATTACTTGAATATTTTGGAAATGAATATAGGCTATTTTACTTAGCGATAATGTGTTCTCACGTGACGAAGTTATTGAAATTGCTGCGCCTTGGTCTGGTAAGGTATGGTTGGTGGACTCAGTTTCCACACTAAGACATGAGCTCAGTACGTTGTGCGGAAAGTCCTGGCTAATTAAGCCAGCCTAGCTCCTTCCAGAAGCACAGGAGTCTCCTGGGCACTTCGCAGGTTTCACGGAGTGCCTCATTGCTCCGAGGATTTCTGCACGTTGTTTAGCCACAGCCTCGCATTCCAGAACTACGTGGGTGACTGATCGGAGCCTCTACTCGTGTCCCTTTATCCACTGTTGTCCCTTTATCCACTGTTGTCTCTTTATCCACTGTTGTCTCTTTATCCACTGTTGTCTCTTTATCCACTGTTGTCTCTTTATCCACTGTTGTCCCTTTATCCACTGTTGTCTCTTTATCCACTGTTGTCCCTTTATCCACTGTTGTCCCTTTATCCACTGTTGTCTCTTTATCCACTGTTGTCTCTTTATCCACTGTTGTCCCTTTATCCACTGTTGTCTCTTTATCCACTGTTGTCCCTTTATCGACTGCAAGGTAACCCTGTTTGTCAGGGTTATTGTTTCTCGTGACACTCTAGTATCAGTTTGCTGTCTTTTATTTACTAGCGCCATCAGCACAGACTTGAGCACAGAATTGCTGCACCAATTTGTGTTGAAGTTTTAGAGTTTCTTGTATACAAAAATACTAATCATTCCTCTTAACAACAGTAGATAGGCAACCCTAACAATGGAAACATGTCAGCTAGCCCGTGTAATCTCGTACGGATCGCGAGCACGAATTTCATAAGTGTGCGGTCGAGTTAATGGATGAAAACATTAACTCCTGGGAACAGACCGAATTTGCCGTGCCGACTTCAGGGATACATTTGCATATGATTAACATTAAAACTTTACAGTTAAAGTGCCGGAGGGTACACGATTGTCATATTGCATAAAAGTTACTAACGATGTGTTCACGGAAAGGCAAATAAATTGTGAAACATCTTCGTAGAGCTTGCGATGTAAGAGATTTATTTTGAATAATTTCCAGCTTTGTCACTATCTAATAGAAGGTAGGAGGCTCACCTAATGTTAAGTGATACCACCAATAAGTAATAACCATGGTCACTCACAAAGTCAAAAGACTTGTTAGTGTACTCCCGGCCTTTTAAGAATTATTATACGATGTTGGACTTTTAAGATTTTTCTTTCTCTGTGCTACGGTGAAGGCAAACATCGAAATTTCCTAAAAACCCAAAAATCTACTACATGAATCAGAAAGCTACTACGACTAAGACCCATACATGATTGTAGTAGATTACTATTATAACATGAATAGAACGTAATACTTAGTGTCGGAAATAACATCGCACACTTTGCACTAGGCGTCAGGATTTTACAAAATTGATGGCTTTTCAAAAATTCACGCTTCATAAACGAATTATCACTATTTGCACGCAAATCGGTAATTATCTCAAGTGTATTAATGGCTGTGGAATATTTGAAAAATTTAATGTTACAACTAAACCTTTTAGGTTCTCTCTTTTCTTGAAGGACCCTAAGTCGAATTGGTTCTTCAATGGACAACTGGTTCATAGTGGTGGTGCGCAGCAAGAGCTAGCCTAAAAACGCTCAGGTGTAACGACGGACGTCGAGGTGGTACGATAATTTAATGTTTGAGGTCCTGTCACACCCATAAGTGTATACTGACTCTGTTTTTATTTATATTCTCTTGCTTTCAGCTATATAACCTTCAAATCCGAAACATATATCAAAGCTTCTACGCACTTTTCGTAGTGACACAGTAGTACCTTCAAAACCACACGTAGTATTTATAAGATTTAGTTAACTAATTTAAAATTTTATTGATTATTATTACTTAAGCCTCGGTAAGCACTTCTAAGTTCGTTTACTGTTTACAAAAAAGATTACTATGGCATCTGCTTTTCTCCTGTGGCATCTCGAAAAAAAAGTTGCCTACATATGAAACCAGGCTAGCGCACTTCAAGATGTTGTCACTGGAGAATCGCAGAAAATTAATTGATGTATCGTTTGCCATTAAGATACTTAACAATCAGCTAGATTGCCCTAACCTTTTAACAAAATTTAAATTTCGTGTACCCAGTAGATATCCCAGACATCCCATCATTCCATTTATCCCTACTTTCCGGAGAACGCGTTTTGGCCAAAATTCACCGATGTCCAGATTCAGCATTCTGTTAAACTTGACATATTAAAAATTGTATTTTATTTTTCTTTTATCAATGTATCAATGTGCCAAGCGATGGCAAGCTTTTATAAATAAATAAAGGAAATTACATACTATATAAAAACGGGGCGCAATAAGAAAAAGAAACACATTCACATGAAAAATGTTTGGATACAATTTAAAAAGTTATGAGTTGATAAATGTGTCGTGAAAATGTCGAATTGTAGGCGTCTCAAATAGCAATAATAAAGTTATGGAACGCCTGAGTGTCCTCCGCGGTCATTTCGAGTGCGTCGCGAAACTTTTCGACCGTTCTATGTAGTGATTTATTTTCAATTTCGCTTTTCCAACCACACGTCCTGTGGTTTCATATGAATTTTGCACGTTTAGAAAATTGTTTCAATACGGAGTGATTTTATGCATAACATGAGTTATTTACTTATTTTTACATGCCTAACTAATGTCTTAAGTTAATAGAGGATGCGTCCTGACTTACATCAAATTTTTTTATACATGTGTCTTTACTAAGACATCATGGAACATTACAATCTAGCCTAACTTAAGACTAATAAGTAATTTAAGTCTAACCTAATTTACTAATAAGGATTTTTACATAAGAAAGTGTCCAATAACACTACTTACAGTCTCTATTAAAGACACTCTGTTCTTGTGTTCTATTTTTTTTTTTCACTCACTGTGTATTTAGTACTGACGTGCTCTAACACTAATTCACTAGTTCGAATGGTTTTGTCCTTTTAAGTCTTCTCACTAGGCTCGTGGTGTCAAGGAGTTGAATAGCCTCGTCATTGGTGGAGCCTATGTTCGTGGGCTCCAGCAGTCTTTTCTGCTCCAGCAGACTTACATCACATGATAGCATTTCTGATGGGACCATGGACAGAATACATTTCTTTAAATCGACGGGATATTGCCTACTACTACCTACCTACCTTACCTGCTTCGTTTTTTCTTCAGATGCTTCGACGTGACGGAAATAAGATAGTGCATCTTCTATTCATTTGTTTACTAAATTTTCCTCGAATATGCATTACGGACAGGGTCAGTAAAGACGAGGGAACTACCTAAATAATGGCTCAGGAAGGTCAAGGATGTGGAGAAAGGATGGCAGAAAGTCAAAGCCAGTAACTGAATTGAATGATCTGAAGATTGGCGTCTAGTCTAGCAGAGACAGGAACCAATTGTTGACAAAGCAGCAAACGAGAATCTGAAGCTTTCTTGTCATTGTTCAGATCAGATCTGAATATTAACAAAATCAGAACCTGCAGATAAAATAATTTGCACTAAATAAATTCAAAGCCCTAGTTAAACGAAAATTAATCAATAAAGCTTTTTATAAATTTGAGGAATACTTAAATGATCCTAATCCTTGGGATTGATTTACTCCAGTTCAAACAATTTGTATGAAAATACTTGGCGATTAATAAGAGTGGCGGAAAGTTTCTTGCCAGTTCTTCTTACTCGCTCTACGCCCTTGACTTACGAACTGGTAGTAAATGTAAATTTACGATTCAGAAGTGTACTTGTTTACCTACATGAATAAAGATATTTTGAGTTTGAATAAAAAAATGTTGTGACGTCAGCAATGCCGACTAAATTAGGTTATTGTGTGTTAGTTTCGAATTTAAAGCCTACTTTTTAAATGCTTCTGCTTGGTTTGACAACTCAATCGAACTCAGGACCGCACCAACCAGTGCCTGTATTTACCCGTTGCTTTCACTCTACGTAGACCCTATACATATGACATAATTGACGTTAGTACAAACGTTATGATAGTTTAAGGGTCTGTTTCACAATGTATGGATAAAGTACCAAATAGCTATGCAACACATAAATTATTTGGAAGATAAATTGTGCTATTTGACATTCATCGGACTCATAACTTTTGATGGACTTTATGTGACGAATAGCGCTATCTGACAGTCGTGAAACGCAACAATAGTGTTTATCCTACAAATAAGTAATAAATAGCTAATTTGGAACTTATGTAGAACTTATCCGTACATTGTGAAACAGACCCTAAAAATGTTATTTTGTATTACGTTTATCATTCCCGCTATAGTCACCATAAATAAGCATTCTATCAACACCTAACTTCTATAACTTAGCAAATTTCATACATTCATACATATAATAAAATTTGAATAACAAAATTCTTAATTTACTTAATACGACGGAATACGAACATAGATTGCGGAGCGCAGTCGACGTTTCAATTAGGCAATTGCTTGCTCAGAGGCGGGTGTAGGACAAATACAGGCCCTTTGTGAGCCGGAACCCTTCATCATGTGTGAGAGCTCATGATTCCAATACCGATGAGAGGTGACGTTTGCAATACATTAGGCTATTAATACCTTCGAAATACTATCGGATGTCAATTTACCAAAATTAAGATGGGGTTGGAAATGCGTCATTTGAATTTCGAATTTTCTGTCGACGACGTACCTCCATTGTTTTTTGTTTCGGTGGTATTTTTCAATAGAATGAAATACAGTAATGATTCAAACATGAATAATAGTTGAATGACTCACACGTCTAGTGGCAGTTTCATATAGTACTTTAACTACGGTGTCTATTTGTATATATTCCATACTGGAACATCTTAAGACTGTCTTTCCTGTGGATAATTAATTAGTTTACCTCACCGCATATCAGGAGCTTCTTTCAGACACAGACTTTCTTTCTTTTTTATTATATTATATTATATTATATTATATTATATTATATTATATTATATTATATTATATTATATTATATTATATTATATTATATTATATTATATTATATTATATTATATTATATTATATTATATTATATTATATTATATTATATTATATTATATTATATTATATTATATTATATTATATTATATTATATTATATTATATTATATTATATTATATTATATTATATTATATTATATTATATTATATTATATTATATTATATTATATTATATTATATTATATTATATTATATCAAGTGTGGTAAAACGTACTAGAATCTGTACTGTCACTGTATTTTTGTAATTATATTAAAATGACACGCCTCTTCTGTACATTTACTGGAATAGTCATATTTTTAAGTTTACACAGTTTAAAATGACCTTGAAAAAGAGGTTCTAGTAAATAAATACGATAAAAACAAATCGAATACACATGTGTTCCTATGCTGTGATCAATAAGAAAAAAAATTTACATCGATTAAATGACAGACCCTGTACTATTGTCATACTGTAATTGCAATAAAATTGCGCTTACCAGTAAAGAGAAATATTTATATATTTTTCAAAGTTTTTCTAAAAATGTTATACCCTTTTTCTAAGAATGTACGTATTTTCAAATGAAAACCAAAGTGGAATAGTAAACACGGACGGGCAACAAGATAACCCGGCCTAACTGTATCTGTTGAATTTCAATGCAGACCACGTTCTACTTTTGTTTTCGTAGGGGATTCGTTTTCCGCGTCGTTTTAATTTTCAGTATCGGTGTGTAAAAACATTTCATATGTGTTTATGTATGAGAACTATTGCAATGTTATTTATCCTTAATTACGTCATTCCTTTTCCATAGGATCGAGTTTTTTGTGCATACATGAATAATCCGTTCTTGCACTGCCAGGGTTCGAACCCACGGCTTCAGATATATAAATCTTTTCTTTGTAATCTTCTGCAAGGGTCGCCACGTGTAACGCGTTACATTTGTCTTATCATTTACATACAAGTTCTACGTTCCATGTTTTTAGTCTTGCTCGACTCAATTGTGCATTTAAAATACCATCATTACTATATATACTAAGACTAAAAAGGCCGAGTATAAGTAGGTTTCTAAAGGCACTTGCTAGCCACTTCTGGCAATGTAAGTATTCATGATCCTGTTACAGGTTTTCCATCTGTTCTATAAAAAAACACTCACTCCGTCATACCGTCGACTCTGCGACCCAAAAAGTGTTGGTCTCAGAAATAAGAAACTTCCACCGCTCCCTGGTCGATGGGCATTGTAATCGCCTGTTCTTTTTTAAAAAAATGTATAACATTAAGTAATAATAATAATATAGTCTTTATTTTTATATACTTTAGTTAAATTTTAAATGTTGTTAGTATTAACTTAAAGCTATATGTTGGTCACTTGTTGATAAGAACCCCACTTGGGTGAAAGCCTCCTCCAACCCCTTCCAGATGGAAAATATTCTACCAGCCTATTCCTGCAATTGCTATTAAGTCATCAGCCCTGCGATTCTGTAACTCACTGTTAATCCGTGAGTCCACTACGCAGTAACAGCGCTCCCTTCGTCACTGACGTAATTTTTGGAATCTCATGGTATTCTGTTAAGAAATTTTACATTACGTCTTGATAAGTGGAGGCAGGTAACCTAGTAAGTTGTTGTCTATTAATATCGTGACAATTGACTCATTTTATTTTATAAAAAGAGTAAATTGTCAAAATTTTCATCATACATAAACAAAATATTTTTAATAAAACAAAATAGAGAACAAAATGGTCGACGTTTGAAATAAAATTAATAATATTAAAAAAAAGATAAACTGCCCTGCGATTCTGTAACTCGCTTCACACACTCTCAGCGCTGAGTTTTGCTGTCAAATCGTTCGTTTCGGTGTCATGTTACAATTTGGTATTCTGTTAAACAATAACCGCGACAAAAGCGCCGCTCAAATAAGATTGTTCACATTTGGAACTAAAATTTGGCACTGCTACACTTACGCTCCAAAATTGTTGGTATTTGGTATTCTGATACATACCATTTGACATCTCATCTCATTTAAATGTACATTTTGTACGTCAAATTAAAAGTTGCTCTTCCCTCGCTGAAATCGTCATTTACCAGTGAGTTAGCCATTTTTAGCGAAGTTAAAACTTGTTTTTATGTGAAAATATTCTAACATAGGACAATCTATATGTATCTTGGGGTAAGTTTATAAAATAATATTTATCAATACAGCATTATTTTACGAAAAAAATTATATATATAAACATTAAGCTTCGTGAAATTGAACTTTGTTATTGTTACAGAAGGCCCGTTTCCACTTTTAAAGTTTAAACCTCTATTTCAAGAAATAAATGATGTAATCCATTAAAAAATACTTAATATAATATCTATAGATGGCGAAGAAAATGTAGGCACGAAACGACCAATTGGTTTCTCGGCGTTGGTTATTATCGCTTTTTTCCAATACTCAAGAAATTATATGGTATTGACGAAACCTAGAACATATGCTGCTGAGATGAACGAAGAGTCTAGTAAATACTAAATAGATGATCTAAGGTAAACATTTTGATTACTTTAGCATTAAAAATATAATTTTTATCCAAGAACCAATTTTTCGATGCAGTCTTGATCATGTCTTGTCTCCAGCAGAGATAAGTCGAACAAAAAACGATAAATAAGATAGGTAAATATTGAAATATATTTGTATTTTTCTACTATACTAAAATTATAAATCTAATAATTTCAGAGATCCCCAAATGTTCAAAATTCCTGATAGAAAAATACATTCTGCCTTTGAAGAAGAAGAATATTACATGTGTATCATACAACAAGGCCCCTGGATATAAAAAGACACAATAGTGCAGACATTTTCAAATTATTGAATTTCGACTATCCTTCAATTTATAATAAATGATAACACAGTACAATTTCGGTTCCTATATTTTTATAAAATATATTGATATAACATTAAGGTTTTGGATAAAAACATTATTCTGCTTTACACAAGTATGAAATACCATCATTACATACATGATGGTTTAAGTACTTATTAAGCTTTTTTAAATTTATCGTTCATAACTATTACTTTTTACAAACTAATTAGAAAATATATTAAAATAAATATATTTATCTACAAAATAAAGTAGATGTTATTGATTAGCTCTATGTGAGGCTGTGTTTTAATTAGTTTTTATTATACTTAAGTTTGTTTTACTGAAAGTTATTTTGTAGTGTGTTAAAAGTTTACTATAATCATTAAATTAAATGTTTAAAGTTATTATATTGTTCTTTTATTCACCTATAAAGTAACATGGCTTATATATTTTTCATTTCGGCTTAGCTATGTATTTAACTCGGTTACTACGTTTTCTATAGGCAGTCATTAAATAAGTGGTAGATTTAATTAATCATTTTATTAATATAATATTATTAGATACAAAAAAATTATTATGAAGTACACAATTATCTTAAACACGGTAATACAATTTTTCATATAAAAATCATAGTTGTCCAAACTGCATTCAAAATAGATTAGTGGTCTCGGTTTAATATCTCTTCTTAACATTTCAATAATTGGTCATTTTCTTCCTCATTCTTGACAACTACCACTGATGGCTGTAATACAATGATTATCTGTTAAAATTGTAAATAGGGAAATGTGGTAGGTCACTGTACTGACACAATAATATTGCATAGCAATTTAATTATTGTAAAGTTAAGGTAAATAATAAAAAAACTTGCATAAAACACACAAAAACTTATATATGGGATATCTTTGTATTTCTAAGTAAAGTATCTTAAAAACATGTTTGATAATATTATAACTAAGCCAAATATTATTAAAAGTTTTATGGTAACAAGGCTAAGTAATTTCGCACAGTATTTGATTCAGTACTATGAATAAAAAAAATCTTGAGCAAACCTATATTTAGACTCAAAAATCCAAATCCAAGTATGTACTTTAAAAACAATTATTTATTAATGAAACAAATCCAAGACCCATAAAGGGTATGTTTAGTTTTAAAGTGTAGTCAGCAGCAATAACTATCTTTTGATTGCTTCATTAAATAAGTTATGGCAATGTTGTTTCCAACATTTAAAATTAACGTTGATCACTTGAAATGGTATGAATTTGAGCAATTGAAAGCTTATATATTTGATCCAACATACCTAACATGATTATTTATACTTGTATTCTGAAATCTGAACAATTAAATTAAATTCAACTTGATCAGTTAAAATTAATACTTCTTATATTTCATGAATGGAATTTGAAGTTAGGAAACCTAAAAATATTTTTTTATTTGACATTTTTAACCAACAATTTCATTATTCTTTACAATGTCGCTTCGATTTAACCTATTACATTTGACTTCAAATTTGCCATCAAACAAACAAACTTTGTTAACTGTTTTACTAGTCACTACTTATTCCTATTTATTTACTATGATAGTTATTATATTTCTAAAATAGTTTTAATAGAATTCAGTTTTTATGAGTTTTAGTAAAAACATAGGTAATATTGTTGTTGTGTGTTTGACCTCTGAATCACTTAAAAAGGTTGCAATAGTAGTTTCATGGCATCTAAAAAGTACCAACACTTGCACTTACACAAATGAATAAATATATAAACACTAATTTTTCTTCTTTATAGATAGGTACCCTTTTATTTTATAATTACTCAACAAAATATTATATGAAAACATTGGTATTAACCTTGGTTACCTTTAGTAACATTTTGAAAATTTAAAACACCTATCCATCCTGTTTACTTTGAATCCGTAGCCCATTTGCTGAGAGAATCACTTTTAGCGTGACATCATCTTTTATCTTTTTGTTAAGATAATATTCTTAATTTTTTTACAATATATCCAGATGTTAGGTATCCCTTGTTTCGTGCTGAAACATAATTAATATTTTTAAGTTTCTGTCGCTCATATACACCACGGCTGGTCAGTTGTCGGGTAAATACGAAATATAAACTCTTAATTGGAAGTTATAAACAAAATACGTAACTTACGATTGACTAATAAATAAACTCACTACTTACCTTTAAGCGGCCCCATTGCCAGATGGGTTTTAATAATTTTCCTCGCTATTCTATTATTTTCCATCAGATAAATCATTTTTGAGATATTTTCACGGTTTATCTTTTTTTTTAATTCAAACGTCGACCTTTTTGTTTTATTAAAAATATTTTGTTTATGTATGATGAAAATTTTGACAATTAACTCTTTTTATAAAATAAAATGAGTCAATTGTCACGATATTAATAGACAACAACTCACTAGGTTACCTCCCTCCACTTATTAAGACGTAATGTAAAATTTATTAACAGAATACCATGAGATTCCAAAAATTACGTCAGTGACGAAGGGAGCGCTGTTACTGCGTAGTGGACTCACGGAATAACTATTATTTTATAAAAAGAGTTAATTGTCAAAATTTTCATCATACATAAACAAAATATTTTTAATAAAACAAAATGGTCGACGTTTGAATTAAAAAAAAAGATAAACCGACAGAAACTTAAAAATATTAATTATGTTTCAGCACGAAACAAGGGATACCTAACATCTGGATATATTGTAAAAAATTTAAGAATATTATCTTAACAAAAAGATAAAAGATGATGTCACGCTAAAAGTGATTCTCTCAGCAAATGGGCTACGGATTCAAAGTAAACAGGATGGATAGGTGTTTTAAATTTTCAAAATGTTACTAAAGGTAACTAAGGTTAATACCAATGTTTTCATATAATATTTTGTTGAGTAATTATAAAATAAAAGGGTACCTATCTATAAAGAAGAAAAATTAGTGTTTATATATTTATTCATTTGTGTAAGTGCAAGTGTTGGTACTTTTTAGATGCCATGAAACTACTATTGCAACCTTTTTAAGTGATTCAGAGGTCAAACACACAACAACAATATTACCTATGTTTTTACTAAAACTCATAAAAACTGAATTCTATTAAAACTATTTTAGAAATATAATAACTATCATAGTAAATAAATAGGAATAAGTAGTGACTAGTAAAACAGTTAACAAAGTTTGTTTGTTTGATGGCAAATTTGAAGTCAAATGTAATAGGTTAAATCGAAGCGACATTGTAAAGAATAATGAAATTGTTGGTTAAAAATGTCAAATAAAAAAATATTTTTAGGTTTCCTAACTTCAAATTCCATTCATGAAATATAAGAAGTATTAATTTTAACTGATCAAGTTGAATTTAATTTAATTGTTCAGATTTCAGAATACAAGTATAAATAATCATGTTAGGTATGTTGGATCAAATATATAAGCTTTCAATTGCTCAAATTCATACCATTTCAAGTGATCAACGTTAATTTTAAATGTTGGAAACAACATTGCCATAACTTATTTAATGAAGCAATCAAAAGATAGTTATTGCTGCTGACTACACTTTAAAACTAAACATACCCTTTATGGGTCTTGGATTTGTTTCATTAATAAATAATTGTTTTTAAAGTACATACTTGGATTTGGATTTTTGAGTCTAAATATAGGTTTGCTCAAGATTTTTTTTATTCATAGTACTGAATCAAATACTGTGCGAAATTACTAAGCCTTGTTACCATAAAACTTTTAATAATATTTGGCTTAGTTATAATATTATCAAACATGTTTTTAAGATACTTTACTTAGAAATACAAAGATATCCCATATATAAGTTTTTGTGTGTTTTATGCAAGTTTTTTTATTATTTACCTTAACTTTACAATAATTAAATTGCTATGCAATATTATTGTGTCAGTACTGTGACCTACCACATTTCCCTATTTACAATTTTAACAGATAATCATTGTATTACAGCCATCAGTGGTAGTTGTCAAGAATGAGGAAGAAAATGACCAATTATTGAAATGTTAAGAAGAGATATTAAACCGAGACCACTAATCTATTTTGAATGCAGTTTGGACAACTATGATTTTTATATGAAAAATTGTATTACCGTGTTTAAGATAATTGTGTACTTCATAATAATTTTTTTTTATCTAATAATATTATATTAATAAAATGATTAATTAAATCTACCACTTATTTAATGACTGCCTATAGAAAACGTAGTAACCGAGTTAAATACATAGCTAAGCCGAAATGAAAAATATATAAGCCATGTTACTTTTAAAAAAACATTTAAAAAAACTTTTTATTAAACATTTAATTTAATGATTATAGTAAACTTTTAACACACTACAAAATAACTTTCAGTAAAACAAACTTAAGTATAATAAAAACTAATTAAAACACAGCCTCACATAGAGCTAATCAATAACATCTACTTTATTTTGTAGATAAATATATTTATTTTAATATATTTTCTAATTAGTTTGTAAAAAGTAATAGTTATGAACGATAAATTTAAAAAAGCTTAATAAGTACTTAAACCATCATGTATGTAATGATGGTATTTCATACTTGTGTAAAGCAGAATAATGTTTTTATCCAAAACCTTAATGTTATATCAATATATTTTATAAAAATATAGGAACCGAAATTGTACTGTGTTATCATTTATTATAAATTGAAGGATAGTCGAAATTCAATAATTTGAAAATGTCTGCACTATTGTGTCTTTTTATATCCAGGGGCCTTGTTGTATGATACACATGTAATATTCTTCTTCTTCAAAGGCAGAATGTATTTTTCTATCAGGAATTTTGAACATTTGGGGATCTCTGAAATTATTAGATTTATAATTTTAGTATAGTAGAAAAATACAAATATATTACAATATTTACCTATCTTATTTATCGTTTTTTGTTCGACTTATCTCTGCTGGAGACAAGACATGATCAAGACTGCATCGAAAAATTGGTTCTTGGATAAAAATTATATTTTTAATGCTAAAGTAATCAAAATGTTTACCTTAGATCATCTATTTAGTATTTACTAGACTCTTCGTTCATCTCAGCAGCATATGTTCTAGGTTTCGTCAATACCATATAATTTCTTGAGTATTGGAAGAAAGCGATAATAACCAACGCCGAGAAACCAATTGGTCGTTTCGTGCCTACATTTTCTTCGCCATCTATAGATATTATATTAAGTATTTTTTAATGGATTACATCATTTATTTCTTGAAATAGAGGTTTAAACTTTAAAAGTGGAAACGGGCCTTCTGTAACAATAACAAAGTTCAATTTCACGAAGCTTAATGTTTATATATATAATTTTTTTCGTAAAATAATGCTGTATTGATAAATATTATTTTATAAACTTACCCCAAGATACATATAGATTGTCCTATGTTAGAATATTTTCACATAAAACAAGTTTTAACTTCGCTAAAAATGGCTAACTCACTGGTAAATGACGATTTCAGCGAGGGAAGAGCAACTTTTAATTTGTCAATTGTCGTACAAAATGTACATTTAAGTGAGATGAGATGTCAAATGGTATGTATCAGAATACCAAATACCAACAATTTTGGAGCGTAAGTGTAGCAGTGCCAAATTTTAGTTCCAAATGTTAACAATCTCATTTGAGCGGCGCTTTTGTCGCGGTTATTGTTTAACAGAATACCAAATTGTAACATGACACCGAAACGAACGATTTGACAGCAAAAATCAGCGCTGAGGGTGTGTGAAGTGAGTTACAGAATCGCAGGGCAGCCCATCTTTTTTTTAACCAGCCCACTCCTGTTTTAATGGGTGTACCCTTCCATTGTGTCTTTAATGGCTATCTGTTGTCCAGGTATCGTGTTTAGTAATATTGAAAATAAATATTTGGTGAGGATCGTAATTTGTGTATTATCTAGAAATATTATCAAGTAGATATAACAACCGGAATATAGATAACAGAATATGATTCATGTGGTTATTTACCTTGACCTGAGTACGTTTAAATAACGTCATATTACGTTACAAATGTATGTCTATTGACGTTGGTCGGATAAACTACCTGTGTATAACATAGTAGTATATCTGAATTTTTTTTAATTAGTTAAAAAATAATATTTCGCTTTTTCGTGGTGGATCATAAAAATTAATAAAATCTGCTCATTGGAAATATCTAATAATACTAAGCCTATTATGGTACATAGTTATTATATTTTCTTTACCAGAACTTTAATTAGCAGAGAGTCAATAGTATGGTCTCCTACCACATACATACCACTTTGAGAATGAAAGTAATAATACCACCATACATTATTTCCCCAGTTGGCAATAAATTATAACCAAATAAATAAAAGAGTACCTATGTTAATCATAATAATATTAAGGGAATTAGAATAAAAAAAAAATTTAGAGGTGTCAAGGGACACCCGGATGGAACGAAATTCCTTTCGATTAATTTATAAGTTAATTGGTATCATAACAGTATGATAGATTTTCTCGACACCAATCTTACGACGAAAAAAAAAGCCAACATCACGAGGTGTTCCCAGGCGGTCACCCATCCAAGTACTGACCTCGCCCGACGTTGTTTAACTTCGGTGATCGGACGAGAACCGGTGTATTACAATAGCAAATAGCAAAAAAGTGTCGTGACAACTTTTCGTAAGAATTTTTTCCGTCTAGCCCCCTTTCACAACGCGCGATAAGGAACTTCGTTCCAAAAACTATTTTTAGACACATCTTTAAGGGACGTTAATAAACAGTTATGAAATCCAGGTATTCAGGGCTATATGAGGGTCACAATATGTTGTGAATTGTCCATTAGTGAAATAGGTTTTCGATCAAGATAAGTCGTCAGCTTATCTGTTGGCTGCATTATCAAACTACGGACTTGTAATGATAATGTTCCATACATAAAGAATGTTCTATGCAACTTAGATATAGAGTTCGATATAATGAAAAACATGATCAATGATCAGATATAGCAAAATTGTTGCCCTCAGCATACGACTCTGAAGTCAAAGGTTCGATGCCCGCCTAACCAATGGCGATTCGATTGGTGCGGTGAAAGAAAAAATCGTGAGGAAAGAGGCATGCCTTACGCTGGCCATAGACGGACCGCATGTTGCAGTAGATACCGACTGCTCTAAGCGGTCGCCGCACAGCGAACTGCAGTTTCCATACTTATGTAATTCATATCCGCCATACACGGACTGCACGACCAGTTTCTGAGCGGTCAGAGCAGTCGCTCTGCGGTCGAGTTCCGCCGTGCGGTCGACTGCTTAGAACTGCCGGACACACCATACACGGACCGCTACAAGCGGTTGCTGCCGACCGCGCGCCACTCCCTCAAATATAATAAGATACTACACATCAAATGAAACCACGGAGAGTCTAAAGTAGTTCAAAAACTTTTTAGTGTCTTCTCTCATTTGGGGATACAAAGTATGAAATATTCCACGCTGTTCTCTTGATTGTAGTATTGGACGTATCCACATGCTAAGGTGTCTGCTACGCCTACGGTTGCGTAATAGTAGTACAAGAAACAGTGTTTCTTCATCGAAATCCATCTTGTTAATGAACTCGCATCAGTTTTATTTTGCGGTCGAACACAACTGCTCCAAGCAGTCGTGTACGACTTCAACGCGACCGCTCTAGAGCAGTCCGTCTCGACTGCAACAAGCGGTCCGTCTATGGCCAGCGTTAGACTCGACGACCAAAAAGTCGACGGCGTGTGTCAGGCAGAGACAGCCGATCACCTTCTTGCCTATTAGAAAAACACAACTGATCACGAAACAGATATCTGCGGTCCAGGCATAAAAGGGTATAGCGCCACTGGGACTAGAAGTTTAAAGGTTCAGATTTATATATTTATCACTTCAAAAGAATAAAATACTTAGAATACAGCCTTTATTATTAAATTTACGCAAAGGTCCAATAATAATATATATGTGCGTGATATAATTTAATTAATTAAATAAGCTTTACAGGTATGCTATACCAGCTGGAGCAGAAAATTCTCATTAGGCGTGGAGCACCCATGTTCTTTACTTATTGGAGTAGGTAATAGGCGAGAAGGTGTGCTGTGCGTTCAATTATTTTCGATATAAATCGAAGCGAAAGCCCTTTATTAAAAAACATATAGTTTAGTATTAACACACACTCAGATGTGTTGAAAACAGTTTAAAAAAAGCAAAAAAAAAGATGTAATTAAATTATATATATTTTATGGAATTTACTATTGAGAGCTGGGAATCCTGACACAGGTATTTTTTTTACTTAAAAGGGTTCTCAAATTTTACACATTATAATAAATTGTTGTCAAATGAATAAACACATTTTTATTTATTTTATTTTATGAAGTATATGATGATATACATGGAGTAAATAGCGCGAACTTTTTTTTTTCACCAACCACATTTTCTAATAATTCCATTTATTAGATATCCTATCAAATCCCTTTCTTAAAATCCTAATCAGATATTGCGATGTGTCACACTTTTATCACATATGTTTTATATTTCCTTCAGTCAACGCTGTAGCGTGATAACGAGTGCCATTTTCAGTGTTTTTCAAGGAAAATTGTTGTGGAAAATTATATTTTTTAAGGTATGTCTTTGTTCATTTATTATAATATAAACGCGAGTCTTAAAATACTTCATGTATTATAATAAATCAGTAGTGGTAACAAAGGACTATATTTTCATAGTTTTATTTCTATAAAACGTTAGAGTAACAATATGTATGTTAAAAATAATATGATAAAACTTAAAAATTATTTTGAGTTTTTTATCAACTGTATCATTATATAAATATTGAGCTTAATTAATTAATAATCTTGTAAAAAGGCTTGATTCAAACTTAGAACTAAAATACGAACAGACTCAACCACTGAGCTGAAAGTTGGTACCTAATAGAGTAATATTATTAAATATAATAATCCAGTTTTAAACAATTTATATGATAAATATTTTCGTCGCCCACGCAATTCAAGATATGATTCTTGGAAATCAATATGATTAATGAAATTTTATCAACAATATCAATACTTATATCTGATATCTGGCAATAAATAAATAATGAACAAGAAATTGGTGTCTTTACTTAGAAATCGAATTATTAGCATCGGAAACAGCTGTTTAGCTAAAGCGCTTTGTTCGGTTATTTATTAACCTCCAAGTTCACGTGTATTTTATGGTTTTGGATATTTTGCCTATGTATATTACTTAAATCGATGAAGAGTTTTCTCATATATGTAGTTAACATTTAAAGATACAGCGATATAATTGCACTGCGTTATGACACAGATATTAAATAGTACTTTCCGATTTTATAACCATACCAGTCTTTTAATATATATATTTTCCTTACTAGGGTTTCCTGAAAAATATCGCTTGTTAACGATAAAGCCCCCCGTTATATCTCTAACAATTTATATTATCCGTTATATTTGTATTTATAATGTAACGAAGTTTTAATCAGCAAGTTTACAGCACATAACTATAAAAACCATTAAAAATATTTCAGGTAAAATGGGAGTAGAAACACACGCGTACCCACCACAAAACCCACCACCATACCCGGGTCCACCATACCAGGACCCAATCATGAATCAGCCCCAAGGAATCCCCCTGCAGGGAGCACCTGGTGCAATGGGACCAACTATTATTGTCACCCAAGTTATGGGTTCTGAGGCTGCTTCTATGATTTGCAGATCGTGTGGTGTTCAAATAACGACAAGAGTTGAAAGAATGCCTTCAATGAGGACACATTTATTTGCGATTTTACTTTGTTTAGTTGGGTAAGTTTTATATCAAACGTCGGGGTTAATTTTCAAATTATATTGCCTTGGAAAACCCTATTTTCTGAAATCTCTTGGATAAATATTGATTGGTAGTGTTATATAGACTACGGAGTTTATTAAATTAAGATAAAATACGTTTCTTGATCACTTTAATGTCGTTAATGTCTCACTGTCAAACTATTTCAAATTCATCGTCATCGTTTTCGGCAATATTTATTACTAGATATGGTTTTGATGGTTTTGAATACAACCCGTGAAGCTCGTCTCAAGGAATTGTTTTTATTTCGAAAACATAAATCAGTTATAGAAGAAAGTTCTTTATAACTTTGAATAAACCTAACTTTAATATTATTATTATAAGGTTACAGTATAGCGTGGAGTAAATAGTACAATGAAACGATATTTTAAAACATAAGCATAAAACTAAAGTTTCAAACGAAACATGCAAACATTGACCTTTTAGCGTGATTATTCGTCATTTAATTACTATAACTAGGCTAAGTAATTCATTCCAATAATGGACTAAAATATTACACTTACACTACAAACATATATCAATGTTTGGGACAAAATAAATTGAATTGCGAAAAAAAAAGAGTGCGTGTACTTATGTACGCCCGTAAGAAGTTATACTTCTTTGGTTTTCTTTATTATTTTAAATATTAAATAATTAATAATAAATATTTAACGTTAATAATTTAATAATATTTAATATTTAGTATATTATTCAATTATTAATTAATATTAATAATAATAATCATTATTATTTATTTTATTATATTATTCATTCAATTTAATAACTAGGTATGTTTCATAACCTTTTAACACGTTCGTTGCATTACGAGATCTATCAGATCTCTTGCAGGACTTTTGTATTGTGCGTTGAACATAATCGTGTTTTTTCACTCCTTGCGGGAGGATGTAACTTGTAAAGTTCTTTAAGGATGAGCAGGACAAATATACATATTTGCTTCATACTTAAAGCTGAATTCAAGGACTTTAAAAAATAAATTAGAGATGGATTAGGTCCCTAACGCACAGTACTGTAATTGTTTTAATTCCTTGCGTTAGGAGATATGTCGGTACTCGTGAAATCGTACGCCTCGTAGACGCAAGAGATGGAGGATGGGATTTTTAGTGTTGTCCGAGAATCGACATTCGGGAAGTCGCGGGCACGTTTTGGAAATAACACTCGCGTATATACCAGCGTGTTGATTATTTTTGTATGATAAAAAAGTGTAAAAAATCTATTTTATTGGTGAGGTTTCTAACAAAAAATCAACGCCGGATTATATTTATTTATTTATTATTTATTAACACTTCGTTGCAAAAAACAATAAATCAAACACAATACAAAAAAAATTATAAGGGATGCAACGGGCGGCCTTATCGCTAATAAGCGATCTCTTCCAGGCAACCCTAGTTAAAGAAAAAACTAAAAAAAGAAACATGATACGTGCGAGAAGTGCAGAAACAAATGTTATATTAAAAAAAATATATATATACATAGTACCTTAATCTAAAGTAATACAAAAAAAAAAAAAAAGGGTGCGTGTACTTATGTACGCGCGTAAGAAGTTATACTTCTTTGGCATTATTAAAAATAGTTTTTGATTGCATGCAAATAATTAATTACAATTAAATAATCAAAGACTGGAAAAGGAGTCATTAAAGTCAATAAAGTTCAGTTTACATTTGAAAAATTAATTAAATAAATATTTATTATTATTCTCTTACATTAAACAAATAAAACACTATTTATCTTTAAAACATTTTTATTTCATTATACTATTTATTTTTAAGTGACTGTCTTCATCAGAATTTTGGTTTGTAATTTTAAATTAATCATTACTTGGTTGTGCATCTACGAGGCTTCTCCAAAACTAAAACTACTACTTGCTTTCTGCAACAAATAAGAGAATATTAATTTAAGCTCTGTCCATGCAAAACTTAAATTTTTTTATAATTCATATTATAAATTTTTTAACACATTTATATTAATATAATTATATAAATGTGTTAATAATATAATTTGTAGCACATGCTACAGACCTGGATAGCAACTTTCTTTTATTCTATTTAGAGATAGAGATAATTTAAATATAATACCGGTGTCTTCCTTGTAGGTTTCTTTGGAGTTGTTTGGGGATTCTTGTTGTTCAGTTCGACATGATTTTCTTTAACCTTTCTTTAATCCTACAAAATAATGAAATTGTTAAGTTATGTTGTCACTGTTGTGCACACCTTTGTTTGGCTTTTTTAGTATTCAAGTTATGTCAAAACTGATTTATTACCTTGTCATTGTTAGCTTTTGGGATATCAATTGTTTCCAAAATGATTTTATTTGTAATATCCTGAAATATATAAATAACATCTATTAATTTAAGTATCATGGTGAGTGGTTCGCACTCAGGTATTAAGGTGTATTATACCCACTGTCCATTATAAGTGGGAATGGGCTCACTTCTGGCTGGACAGAGTTTCGGTACTACAAGTGCAACATGGATGTTTTGAGGTATTACAATATCTCTAACTACCTGTAGGGGAATAAAGTACTGTTGTGAGCATATGCCTATGCTTGAAAGGTTGAACCTTGAACATCACCATACATCATATTTATAATTAACATTCCTACCTCGACACCATCACAATCAAATTCATTGAAATCTACTTCAAACCGTTGCGGTATCATCTCTGCCATATCCATTGTGTCTCGAGAAGGTGATGGTGGCTTTGTTCCACCTCCAGTTTTAGATGTTTCACGGCGATAAGATGACAACTCTTTTTTTGTATTCAATTTAGTGCACTTCCACTGATTCATCAATTGTTTTTTGTCTCTTGTCCTTATATTTGCTAGATTAAATCTGAAAAATTACATGTTTTGATTAAATAATGTGGTCATTTTTTTGAGATGCAGGTACTTATTAAAATGTTTACTTCTCTGTTATATCGCTCCAAGCCTTCATTTTCTCCTTATTAGTATTCGTGCTTAAATCTTTGTTCTCAATTATTGATATATAGAATATTTCTAAAACGTTGCTGTAACAAACGCAATAAACATAAGCAATGAATAATGGTTCATGTTTCAGTTTTAATCAACAATAATACTCGATAATACCTACGGATAGTTAACCTCAATTGTATTGAAGCACTCAGGAAGGTTAGCACAGTTTTTTCACAAATATTTTATCATATTAATTAGTTTTGATTTAGATATTAAATTTAAATCACTTCTGATTATAATTCAGACGCACATATAAAATTCGCACTTGTATAATGAAAATAACTAGATACATAGATAATCTTTTATTTTAAACAATAATTCAAACTCCTATATTTGTTTAACCCTAGAAAGATAACGTGCGCCTCAGAGGCGCCCGCGAAATATATATTTCGCTGCCATTTTGTTCCCGACGCGCATACAAGTTTGTGTTTCCGGGCCAATTCAGTCCTTGGTCATCACTTCCGAGAGACTACTGCTTCTGTTCGGTAAGTACCACAGTTTTGCTGTTAGAGCGATGCGTTGCGCTCGGGAGGCGCATGTTTATCTTTTGTGTAACTTTCGCCACTTTCATAGTGATTTTGTTTTTGTAATTTTTTACCAATGTACGGTAAGTTTAAAGGTAGGTTTTTTTTATTGGTGAATACTTATTGTAATTAATTGTTTTTAGGAGCGTTTTAGCATCATGGCGAGCAGAAGAGTGTTGGATGAAAGAGAAATTGTTTCTTTATTGAATGAAGAAGATGAAGGCGCAGATGTTGGCAGTGACAGTGAGATCGAGGACCATGTAAGTGAAGACAAAGTGCAAAGTGATACTGATGATGAGTACGTAGATGAAGCTATGATTTATGAACATTCGAATGATCCTTCATCACATAATGTCACTGAAAATACTGGACATGTCCAACGCCGCCTAATGATGTGATCAGGGGCAAGAATAGGCATGTTTGGGCTACTGCTAAAGGACAAAATAACAGAAGAACGTCTGCGATCAATATAGTTCATTGCAATAGAGGGCCTAGTCGCATGTCTCGAAATATTATTGAACCACTTACATGCTTTGAGATATTTACAACTGACGAGATTATGCAAGAGAAAGTATTGAGAATATCCTCCCACAAACTAACCGAGAGATGTCTGAAGAAGCTGATGAGAAACCTCCAGCTAAAATTTGACGGTACTGTAGCTTATATACAAAAAAAAGAAGAGAATGTCCAAGATGAGTTGCACAATATGTAAAAAGACAGTGTGCGGAGAACATAAAAAAGATGGTTGCAACAATTGTCTTTAGCCGTTGATTTTTCCAGTATTTTTTTAAAATTGAGACTGATTATATAATAATTAATAAATTAATAAGAAAAAACACTATAAAAATTACCTATTTTTAAAAATTTCTACCTAAGTACAGAAGACTTCTAATTTTTGTTAAGGGTTTATAAATACCTACAAATTTTCATATTTTGAATAAAAATTTATGATAATACTTATGTATTTTATTTACCTATTTATAATTAAACAATTTACAGTAGTGAATGAAATAAAAATAATTGACATTCATTAAAAAAAACTGCTATTAAAATAGTGCGCCTCTCAGGCGCATGTTTATCTTTTCAGTACAAAAAAATAACGTTATCTTTCTAGGGTTAAAAGGTAAATGTCAATGTCAGATGTCAATTGTCATGGTCATTCAAAATTCTTGTTAAGCTGCTAAGCTAAGAAATAGAATATGCGTGAAGTTAGCTTATATTCTATTTCTTTTGTAGATTGCGCACGCTATAATCACACTCCGAATTTTGTGTCATAGGTGCGCGCGCATCGTAAAATTTCACTCTCATCAAATTTTCATAACGCGCCTAAAGAAGTATAACTTCAAAAATATTAACAACAGACTAAAAACTTAAAAGCTAATCTTACAAATACATGGACAGCAAATAGTGATGAAAAAGGAAACATAAGATTTATACAAGTCACGATTGATCAGGATAGGATAAGGTTAAGAAATGTTTATGCAGAAGAGTTTTAAAAGATGATATACTGCTGCATCGTCCAGTAAAATATTTGTTTTGGAAAATGTTCAAATTTGCCCCCCATTGACTAATAATGACAGTGATTCTGATTATGAAATATTTAACGATAAACCTTTTTCGTTGGAGCACACGCAGTTAAACAGCACTGACGCTTCTAAAAAAACTAAACGAATTGTTACCATTTGCGCGTAATGTGCAAGCAATCAATGTGCTTACCATGTTTTAATGAAAAACACTTTGCATAATTAATAAAACTTTTAGAATCGATAACTGAGATATTATTTTATTCCCATCACTACTTACTACACATATTGAACTATCTTCGGGTGCGGTACGAGATACAATCGATATCTAATTTTTTTTTGGTATTTGTAGTTTATTCAAATGTCGTAACTGCGTGCGAACCTAGCAAAATATAAAGCAATTAGCTATCTTTCACCCACAAAAAATTCAAAATATATGTCATTGTTTTTTTGGAAGATATAAATTATTTTCAAAAGTGTATTTTTAGGAGACTGATTAGGTCTCAAACGCACCAGAGGATAGGCTTGTTACGAGATCTTTTAGGTCTCCAACGCACCAGCTGAAAGTTCTTTAAAAATGATGGCGCAGTGAACGTGTTAACTAAGTAACAATAGGTCTGTGTGAAAAAGCATTGCTAAATTCCTTTGAAAAAATAATTAAAACTCCTTTATTTGTTTAAAAGGTACTACAAAGGTCATTATGGTCAACCAAAATTCTTGGCATAGCCGCTAACTTAACGTATATTCTATTTCTTTTTACTTGTAGATTGTCTTATTCCCATCTCGCTCGCGCGCGCTCGGCGCCCGGCTGGTCTAAAAAGAATTCGTTACGTTCGTCGGGCAACTTCATGCTGATAATTTTGTGTCACGGTAAAGAAGACGCCCTGGAGCTCACCGGACCAGTGTATTCTGGTGGTCGGCAGAACTCGCCCAGTTGCGGATTGCTTGTGTAGCAGCTCGTCGAGGCTACACCAGGACTCGCAGAAGGCGACCAATTCGCATAGAAGAGGAAAAACAAGCATATAGCGTATACCGAGATGCAAAACTGGCGCTGCGAATAGGTATCGCCGAAGCAAAAAAGAAAGCATGGCAAGAACTGCTTGACACCCTGGAGCGGGATCCCTGGGGACGCCCGTATCAGATTGTCACAAACAAGCTGCGCTCGTGGGCCCCGCCACTCACGAAAAACATGGAGCCGGAACTGCTCAGCACAGTGGTTGCGGAACTTTTTCCTGAACGCGACGCCCTGAGCTCCCCACATGAGACGACCACGGAACACAGTGTCACAGTGTCTGAAGTATCTCCTTCGGAGCTGAAGACAGCAATAACACGCATGACCACTAAAAAAACTGCACCTGGTCCCGATGGCATGCACGGACGAGTGTTAGCTCTGGCCCTCGACGCTGGTCTTGACATGCGCTTTCGAGGCCTACTCACGAAATGTCTTAGAAATGGCCTCTTTCCGTCGACATGGAAGACTGGGTTGCTAGTTCTTCTAAAAAAAGGTGGAAAACCTACAGAGTCACCATCAGCGTATCGACCTATAGTTCTCCTAGATGAAGCCGGCAAGCTCTTCGAGCGTATTATTGCCGGTCGGATTTACAATCATTTGGAAACTATAGGACCAAACATACATGAGGCTCAATTTGGCTTCCGGAAACATAGGTCAACGATCGACGCAATTGCGCGCCTGCGAAGTGTCTGCGAGGAGCAGGTGTCACGGGGCAGAGTGGTTTTCGCGGTATCGTTAGACATCGCGAACGCTTTCAATTCCTTGCCATGGGACTGTATCGCGGACGGCCTTCGCCACCACGGCTTACCGGCCTATATAAGAAAATGTGTAGCATCGTACCTCAACGGCCGCCGTGTTATCTTCCCGAAACAAAATGGCATAGGGAGTCACCTCATCAAGTGCGGCGTCCCACAAGGCTCGGTTCTTGGCCCCCTTCTTTGGAACATAGGTTACGACAGGGTGCTGCGAGCGAAACTAGTCCCTGGAGTGTCAACTATATGCTATGCAGACGACACCCTCGTGGTCGCTATTGGAGAAGATTTTAAGGAAGCACGCCTCCGAGCGACAGCTGGAGTAGCTCGGGTGGTTTCTGAAATCAAGAAGCTCGGCCTTGTTGTCGCCCTTCAGAAATCAGAAGCTATATGCTTCTACGGCCACAGAAAAGCTCCACCTCAAGACGTAGACATCATCGTCGGCGGAGTAGCTATCCGGGTCGGTACTACGCTCAAATACCTTGGGCTGATTCTTGACCCACGGTGGACTTTCAGACCACACTTCGTGGCACTTGCCCCTAAGCTCACCGCCACCGCAAACATGCTCTCGCGCATAATGCCAAACCTCGGCGGGCCGAGTGGGGGCTGTCGCCTCTTATACGCAAATGCGATCCGGGCAAAAGCACTGTACGGGTGTCCCATATGGGCCGACAAACTGACCGGGTACAATCGCACAATACTCAGGCAGTCGCAGCGAGTGGTCGCTGCCAGGGTTGCGAGGGCGTACCGCACTGTGTCTTATGACGCAGTGTGTGTTATAGCCGGTACCGCGCCATGGCATCTCGATGCGGCTGCTTTTAGCGAAGTATATTGGAGGAGGGCCGAAGCTCGGGAAAAAGGGGATAACCCCACACTGGAACAATTAAACGCGTGGCGAGCCTTAGAAGACCAGGAATTGTTAGTAGAGTGGGAAAGAGAGCTGGCGGATGCGAGTGCCGGTAAATATACTACCGAAGCCCTCAGACCTTTGCTTCAACTTTGGGTAAAGAGGCGCTGGGGTCACCTCAGCTATCGACTTGTGCAGATGCTGTCCGGACACGGATGTTTTGGTAGCTATCTGCACAAAGTAGTAGGGTGTGAGGAGTCACCAACCTGTCACCACTGTGTCGGAGACAGCCGGGACGACGCCCTGCATACACTTAGGGACTGCCCAGCATGGGAAGCGGAAAGGAGACCTTTGTTAGATGCCCTCCAGGGCGAGGACGCAATTCTGCCAAACGTAGTGAAAGCCATATTGAGCGCAGGAAATGACGGCTCGTGGAAAATCTTCTACAATTTCTGCGAGTCGGTCATGAAAGTCAAAGAAGAAGCGGGAAGAACCAGGGAGCTTTGTCCCGGAACCCGTCCGCGGCGGCGAAAGAAACCGCAGGCCCGTCAAATCCTCGCCACCTAAAGAGTGCCCAAGCGGGGAAGCAGGGGTCCATGCGTTCAAAAGAAGGGATGGTGATCCATCCCTGCAAGCACTGGACCCGATCTCCCCTAGCTATTCCTAAAAGCGTATGGCCCGATCTGTGAAGGATACTTGCTGTGTCAAGTATCTTCACAAATCAACAATGGGCGGGGAGAGGTGGACACAACCGCCGCATCGCATGTCGGGAAGCGGATAAGGCTCTGCTGTTACCGCATCCCTCCTAAGGCGATTGTTGGTGGCGCCTTGGGGTTTTAGTGGGTATGCACATTCGCGAGTCCCACATAACCCTCCCGCACTAAGCAGTCGCACCGCGGTGGGGTATGCGCAATGCATTTCCCCAAGTAAAAAAAAAAAAAAAAAAAAAAAAAAAAAAAACGGTGCGCTCGCATCGTAAAATTTCACTCTCATCAATTTTCATAACGCGCCTAAAGAAGTATAACTTTTAAAAAATACATAATAGCTGTTGCACTCAAGAAGAATTAAGAAATGTTACACTGCTCAAATTCACATGGCAACTAAGATGGTGGATAGGTTCCTGATGACACTAAGCCAATTCAAGTCCCAGCAACACAATTCTGGGACCTGGGTTGGTGCGCTGTATGCCTCGTTGCGTATTAAAGTTCACGTTTAATATTGACGTTTTAATTCCAGTTGCTGGCCGTGTTCCTGTCTACCTTACTGCGTAGACACATGCAACAACGCTGATCACTACTGCTCTAACTGCAACGCATATATTGGCTCATACAATGGAGTATAAACATAATGGAAATCAAAGACAAACCCGAAACACCTCGCTCTACGTTCCATAACATGTTATAGAATACTTGTATTGAAGTATTTCAAAGTAATGTGACTCAGACACTCTTAAGAAACCACAGAACGTATTGAAGTGACGAAACCTACTGGCGGGCTAATTGGCATATTGAGTGCTTAATTTTTGTCAGTTATTAAACTACTAATTATTATTATTTATAATTTACTACTATAAAGAAAATAAATAGAGAAAAGGTTCAAATTAAATTATGTTGTTAGTTCGAAAAAAATGCTAAGGAATCTAGAAATTTCCGTATAATGCAAAGTATATTTTTCAAAATTCGATCGTTACACGAGATATCCATAGATCAATTTATAGTGTGGATGAAACAAAACTGCGTTTTTAGCAAATATTAAGTATATTATTGTTAATTTGTGAAGTTTAATAATAGTGTAATTTCGTTATATTACTTATCAGACTAATAACTAAGTGTATCTATAAGATAAGGTATATTTATTTGGATAATGTATATTGTTAAAATTTATAAAGTAGCATTAATTAATTGTACTATAATTTTCTTCGCGAACAATCAAAGCTCCAGTGTAAATTATTCAACATTAAAATTATTTGTAATACCTGTATTTCTTTATTTATGTTTCATTATTAATTTTAATAATTTTATTTCATTATTAATTATATTATTCATAAATATAAATGCTATTCTATCTCAAAGTTTCCTGCTGTCACACATACGCTAATTTCAATACCTGTCTGAGCGTGTGTAACGTGTGGAAGATACCTCACCAACACAAAACAATATATCAACCATAAAATCGAAATCCGCACTCTTGACAGCCTACCTAGCTAAGGATTATATTGTAAGGTATTAGTTTCCTAGTATCGGCATGAATGTGAGCTCGATATTTTCAGGAGAGGGTAGTTTGTTTTACACACTCTAAATTTGCCCTATTCAGTTTCTCTTCCAGGGCAGTCTCTATTGAAACCGCCCAATTACGAAAACATATTAGAATCTATCTCTATTCGAAATTACTTCATCAGCATAACTCAAGTCAGGGCTGATACTCAAACAAGAGATGTCAATAAGAGACCTACGGAGTATGAGTAGATACCCATTTGAGTTTTCGGGATCAGATAGTGAAAATAAGCATGAAAGCATACATGATGGGATTTATGCTTCGAAGGGCAACGTTTACTAACAGGCCATCTCAAGCTTGTACAAGTATACTGCCTTATATTGTAACGCATACAGAAGTTTAAAGGTTTTCTTTATCTAAGTACCCAACATTATTTGTCTTAGGGATAGTTGCGTACAATAAATTAAAAACAAGTCAGGACTTACAGTTGGCCTACTATCTACTTCAAGTCTAGCAGGGAGTGGAGAGCAGCCCAAGTGCTCTCCAACAATTCGGTTTGTACCAAGGTCAAGGTTGTTTGCAATAAGGGCCAAAACCAAATGTTGCACAGATCCCCGTTGACAAAGAAGTTCCGCTTACTGAATGCTGTCTCCGACAATATCGACATCTTTGTATGTTCGCAGAGAGTAGCGAATTGTGTATATTTTAATATGTAAAAATTTTTGAAGTTATACTTCTTTAGGCGCGTTATGAAAAATTGATGAGAGTGAAATTTTACGATGCGCGCGCACCGTGACACAAAATTAACAGAATGAAGTTGCCCACGGAAGATGCTACAGCATTGGACATAATTTAAAAACAACATTCGAATAATAATAGAATTTATGTTACACTTAACGTAAGAGAATAATAATAAATATTTATTTATTTAATTTTTCAAATGTAAACTGAACTTTATTGACTATAATGACTCCTTTTCCAGTCTTTGATTATTTAATGGTAATTAATTATTTGCATGCAAACAAAAACTATTTTTAATAATGCCAAAGAAGTATAACTTCTTACGCGCGAACATAAGTACACGCACCCTTTTTTTCCACATTAGCTTAGTACGGATACTGAATGTCTTTTTGTGAATAAATAATTTCTTACTATTGTGGGATGAATGTCCAAAATGATCGGACTATCTCAAGAACAGGCGCAGGACTACCAGCTTTAGATGATTATCCGCGGCACGGGGTGTTTCGAAAAATTAGAACATTGCCTTTGTTTAGAAAAGTGCACCCGGCTGACAGGTTTTAATGGATAATTGTTTGTTCACAATGACTAATTTGTTGTGTTACCTATAAATAAATTATTTTGAAAACATAAAAGTGATCACATATTTATAAATTTAGGATGATTACGTCGATTTTTTATTAAGGTGCTATCATTCTCGGTAATGATAAGCAACAAAATAACTCTTATCGCAGATAAAAACATGGTATAGAGAGAAAAATTCAGTCGATACTGAACATTCACCAGCTATGGATAAACAGAATAAGGTAAGCTATTGATTATGTGTGTGAATTAGAGTAAGATGTATTCTATACACTTTAAACGTTCCCATAGACAAGGCATCTGAAAGATATTACTGAGTTTTGTAAATTGCTAGCCTGAGAGCCGAATTTATTATCAATGAAAATATAATATTACGCCTTTTCCCGAAGAGGTAGGCAGAGACCACGGATCTCCATTTGCTACGACCCTGACATACCTCTCTCGCTTTATCCACTTTCATGACATTCACGCATATGCATGCTCATGCATATGCAAGAGGGCCCCTGCCCAAGAGATATTATGTTCTATGGATTCATGTGAAGTCTCCAATACGCATTGGGCTAGCGTGTAGACTATAGACCATTACCTCTCGTCTAAGAGAGTCCTATGGCCATTAGTAGGACGTGTAATTGAGTACTCTGAAAATCGTGAAAATTTATTAAAATAAAACTGAGCACAACGTGACGATTTTACTGATAGGGCCCCATCCGAAGAATTTTTCACGGGCCTCATATGCCGTAGTTACGCCACTGCTCGTAGGGTACTTAACTTGTTCCTTTTCTGGTACCTCCTGGATTTGCTCCAGGTATGTACGACAAGGCCTACCCAATCTGATCCCACACTTCTCACGTATGTAACAATTACTTATCCTATCACGCAATGTTACAACACACATACTTAACGCTTTATAACGCTTATTAATTAAAATTCTCTAAAATTCCAGTTTGAAATGACGGATACAAGATATCCAGCGAGTCCACCGTACCCAGGAGATTCAGGGTTTCAACCCCAACAACCTCCTTACGGCAATCCTCCACCATACACAGAACACCTAATAGTAGGTCCACCAGTGCAAACCACTGTTATCACAACATCACCAACCATTGTGATGATCAACAATTTGGGACCAAATCCAACGTCATGCTTTTGTACTGTGTGTAATAAGCAAGTTGTCACTGCTGTGAAAAAAGAAACAACTCTCAGGACTCATTTGTTTGCAGGAATTCTGTGTCTTTTTGGGTAAGTAAGAATTATTTACATACTATAGGTGATCCACTTATTCAAATAACTAAATCAGTCTTATTGCTTTTAACTTAAGTACTTTTCGTCCCTTTCTTTCAATTGTGTTTACGCTGTGATAAAGAGAGACAGATGACTTGAAGTACTTTACTTTTATTTTTTAGGAAATTGAAAAGTTTCGACACATTGCATTACTTTTTTGTAAGGCGTAATAATTCTAATAGTCCTTTCGTATTTAGACTGTAATTGTTTTCCAGTAAACTATACCTAATGTATTTATTTTTATTAAATATAAAAATTAATGAATTATTATTGTTTTTATATTTTTTTTATTTTAGTTTTCCACGGTTTTACTTAGTTTGCCGAAAGAGATTGCCAAACATAATAATTATTATTTATTTTATTCCAAACAACATATCTCACTGAACAGTAACTACACATTATTTATATATATTTAATTTTTTATATATTTCCCAGTATGGAGCCTATTTTCATCCTTAATAATAAATTTTTTAATATTGCTTTGCATCAAAGTCTGAAATGGAAATGCACTTTGCTTTCTTATCCTATAATTTGTATTATAAATACTATATAATTTTATACATTATTTTCAGATGTTGGTGCTGTGTTTGTATACCATACTGTGTGGATAGTCTCAAAAAGTCATTTCATTACTGCCCACAATGTAACGCCTACCTTGGATCGAGCACATGAATTATGTGAAGTGATTAGTAAAAAAATATATTTATGTTTTTTTCATATACTTTATGGTGAGAAAATGTCATAGAAGTCCAATACACTTATGACATATTTTTTTATTAATATTATGATTTAAAATAAAGCTAACTTTTTTTCATAAATTTAAACAATTCGTACAAAAGTTAATTACCAAATTGTTATATCACATTGTCTTTAATGTACACGATTAACACATTTAGCGATTTATCTAAATTGAGTTACGTAAGTAATAAATTTACCTTAAAATACGTTATGGAAGTTTTATTTTAAATATTCATTAATATACCATTGATTTTATTGAAAACGTGGTCGGAAAATCTGACTGAGATTCATGGTTGTTCGTAGCCGAAGATGTTTTAATAGGCAGTCGTGCGATTCTGTAACTCACTTTTCGTTTATTGTTTATCAGAATGCCAAATCGTAAAATGACTGCTTTACGACTGATTTGAGCGCGACCGCCGCATGATAACAGCTGTGTGAGTTCAAGAAGTGAGTTACAGAATGGCAAGGCAGAACTCAAGAAGAGATTCAGTAACGGACTTCACGCGAACTATGGCTCACGTATGTCAACATCCAATATAATATTTGCGACGTCAGACTTATCGGTAAGTCTCTGATTGCTCTCACAGTGGTGTTCAGAAACAATGCTTGAAGGTAACTATGGCTTCCGTACGTCAACGTCAAGCTAAATCTCGAGTCTGAATCATATGCGATTGTATATAATAACTAGCTGATCCGGCAAACGTCCTTTTGCCATGTATATCATTTATAATAAAAAAATACGGGTTGATCGTAGAGGGGTGAAAATTAGGGGTTGTTTGTATTTTTTAATGCTGGTTCATAAAAATTAAAATAAATTATCTGAAAATTAAAAAAAATATAATTTAGGGGTGGACTGGACTACCTTAACATTGAGGGGGATGAAAAATAGATGTTGTCCGATTCTCAGACATACCCAATATGCACACAAAATTTCATGAGGTGAGGTGAGGAAAATTTCGGTCAAGCCGTTTCGGAGGAGTTTAACTACAAACACCGCGACACGAGAATTTTATATATTAGATAATAGAGCCTTTTTAATTTCCATATCTATTTCTATTTCAAATCTTGTTAGTATTTACTTATAGCTAAATGTTAGTCGCCTGTCGATATGAACCCGATAAGGAGTTCAAAGATGTCTCTATCTTTGCCACTCTTTTCCTCCTATTTCTATCATCCTTCATCATCTTCTTTTTGGCCTGCTCACTCTTCTTTTCCCGGATGGTTCCGTCCATTGTGTTGTTTTTAATGTCCATTATTGTATATAAATAACTCAAACTAACTTTGACATTGCTTTAGAGAGATGAAAATCGTTGAACAACAAAAACACATTTTTACATACATAGTGAATGTATAATTCGTATTTATCGTTAAGTGTTACGTATCTGTTATTCTGTGAATGTTATCTATAATCTTTTAATAGCGAGTGCCGTCACTATTTACTTGTTTCTTAGGATATTTTAAAGCCAGAGTTTAATAATAAAAATAGTCGCCTAGCGCTTCTCGGAGAGAATAAGACGTATTTTTAGTGTTTGTTGCGCTAATATTTCGTTACATCTGTTAAAAATAGAGGTAAGATTTCTAATATGTTTTGTTTCAAATGAATCATTTTGTTTAATTTACTAGTAAGTTCATGTATAGAACTAGCGTTTTAGGCTTCGTGGTTGAATAAACGATAAAATCATACAAGCATTACAATAATAGCGTTCTTTACATTAAATTCTGCATACTAAATCTAGTATGCAGAATGCATGCAACAATCGCTTGAAGTTAATTTCGCTTTAAGTATGAAATTGATTTGAAACTATTGAATTTTACCTAATAACCTTTAAGAATTATTTTATCCAGTAAGTATAAATTAGTATGATTTTATTTATGCAGATAAAACTATTTTGTTTGCCCCTATTATACGGTATATGATATTATCGGTATATGTAATTTATATACCTAAATACATTGGAATGCACAAATGAAACTTTCGAGGCTTTCAAATTAATTTAGTTCTATGATTAGAAGTGGACTGCTCAATAAATTATAATCTAGGCTGTGCCTTTCTATAGATATTAAACATTGAATTTTATGTACAATATGATTAATAACGATTGGTAACAAGGAGAAAAGGCCCTCTAGGGGGAAGGGAGGAAGGTCGTCCTCAGTGGCGTAACTATACCATCTGGGGCCCGTGGAAAATTCATTTGATGGGGCCCTATCAGTAAAAATCGTCACGTTGTAGTCAGTTTAATTTTAATAAACTTCGAGATTTTCAGCGTACTCAATTACACGTTGTATATGTCCCACTAATGGCCATAGGACTCCTCTCTTAGACGAGAGGGAATGGTATGTAGTCCCCACGCTAGCCCAATGCGTATTGGAGACTCCACATTCATCCTTAGAACATAGTATCTCTTGGGCAGGGGCCCTCTTGGGTCGGGGGCCCGTGGCATTTTGCCAACCGTGCAACCCTATTGTTACGCCACTGGTCGTCCTCTTGCATGGTGTTTGAGCCTAGAAAAGTCGGTGGTCAAAGTGAAGAGAAATGGAGCCGTTTAGAGAAGGTTTTTCTTCTTTTTTTAATGGCCATAAAAATATTAGTTTTGTATTGTATATAAATAAAGACAGACAGGAAGAGTAGGTTTGGCTTAGTGGCTGGAACGTGCGTTTCTCAACCCTGAGGTCATGCGTCCGAATCACGGCTGTGCAATAATGGATTTATCTTTCGAAGTGAGAATTTAACACTCGCTTTTCGTTTTTTCTAAAAGATCAGCCTTCTGTGCCTCACACATGCCGTCGACTTTTTGGATCTAAGGCATGCCAGTTTTGTCACGATCTTTTCCGTCACCGTACTAGCGTAAATGCTTACATAGATACAAAGTCCATTGGTGTACAGCCGGGGATCAAAGTAACAAACTAACTAACACTGTGAAATCCTACAAGTTTATCTATAAAGTCAAAGTCAAGTATTTACACCAAGAAACAACGAAAAGAAGAAACAACGTGGCTAAATTTGTGTTTGACCTTGTAATTAAGTGTTTCCCATCTATAGTAATTCATTATTCATGACTCAGAAGTCTCACATTAAAACAATCTACTGCTCTAATACTGCACAATATTATTATTACTTTATTTTGATAAGATCAAATAAAAAAAATTAAATATTTAAGTACCAAAAATGGATAAAAGATAATGTCAAATCTAATTTTTAATGATTTAAGATTATTTTATTTAAATAAAAAAATGCTATAATATTAAATTATCTTAGGTAAAATACACATGGAAAGCAACATACTTGTGCTACTAAAACACGAAGGCAGCTAGTAAATAATGACTCATAGTCGACAAGACACGGCAACCAATCAGAGAGTTAATTATAATTTTTAAAGTTAGTCACTTGTTACCATTCGTAGTGTAAAGTCGTACCAATATTTAAATCAGGTATGTTATGAATAATATTTAATGTGTTGTTAGAAAAAGTAATAACAGCATTTGAATAATGTAAATTGTAAAATTGTGTCACTAATAGCAACGGCCATATTGTGAACGGAGGTTTTGGTGTGAGGTGTGTACTTGTAAGGTGAAAGTTATAAAATTGTTTCATCACATTAGGAGAATAGTGCGCATGGTACGTGTTTCAGATTTATAATATTTATAATTGGTGATACTATACTATTATATTTTATACACTACAGTATTGTACTGTGTAGGTAGATTAATAAAAAGAGGAATCTAATGCAACGAAATCTAAGTTTTTATGTTTGTTACATGTTATAATACATTACATTATGAAGAATTGCTTCTTTCAATAATCAGTCTTTATAATGAAGTGGGTTTTGCACCTTGAACTCTCGGCTTTAATTTTATTATTAGTCTTATATAAGCTTATATAGTCATAATTTTATCCGTGTCAAGTGTTATTTCAAGTACGTGTACGATTCCTATTAATAAGTCGAATTGTAATAAAGTTGATAACCTTATACTGTTTAATTAATTGAAGATAATCAATTAATACGGGTGCATGAACCCTTGCTTCGAATTAAAAATAATTGCTTCTTTTAATAATCAGTCTTGAATAATTAAATTTTTTATTAGTCTTGAATAAGCTTATATAGACACAATTTTATCCATATCAAGTGTTATTTCAAGTACGTGTACGATTCCTATTAATAAGTCGAATTGTAATAAAGTTGATAACCTTATACTGTTTAATTAATTGAAGATAATCAATTAATACGGGTGCATGAACCCTTGCTTCGAATTAAAAATAATTGCTTCTTTTAATAATCAGTCTTTAATAATTTAATTTATTATTAGTCTTGAATAAGCTTATATTGTCACAATTTTATCCGTGTCAAGTATTATTTCAAGTACATGTTCGATTCCTATTAATAAGTCGAATATAACAAAGTTGATAACCTTATACTGTTAATTGAAGTTAATTAATCAATTAATACGGGTGGATGAACCCTTGCTAATAAAATTAAAATAATATCACTCAAGCCGGTATTATATATGTATACCTGCTTTCTTGGTCTAGACTCTAGTAGTTAAGATGTTTGACTATGAGGTAAATGCAATGTTATACGATATTCCAGTGTTGTTGGGCTATGAGATATAGGTATGGGATAGATGCGTATCTGCTTAATTGCACTTTTTAAACTAAAAAACTCCTATCTCTCTTTCTATCAAATTGTGTTTACACTGTGATGGAAAGAGACAAGTCAGTACTATAATGAAAACGGTGCAATTAGAATTTTTTTTTTCAAGTCATATTTAATTATATGACTTCAAATTCTAACTGCCTAGTACAATTTTATGGATCAAATCGATATATGACATATGTTAATTTGATAATCTAGAAAACATGTTACAATTTTAATATAAACAAAAACAAAGAACAATTAATAATTAATCCATTATTACAATCTAGAAAAATTGTACTGAGAAGTCTGTAGACGGAAGAGAATTCATGCCAAATTTTTGTTATTACGTCATAACAAATTGTAAACAACTTTTGTTCCGATGCGCACGAACAATCGAACAAACCTTGATTATAATTGAATGTTTTCTAAAAAAAATGTCGGTTAAAAACAGGCCTTTGTAGTGCTATCAACAGAAGAACACAATATTAAAAAATACTACAAACTTCGAACTAACTATAAGCAAACTTTAACGTTTACATACACCTAAATCTAGCATATAGAAGAGTTATAGTTAGCGTAAATATATTAACAAAATTCTTATGCAAACCAATTTTATGTAATAATATGGTTTTTACCTATGAAATCAGAGATTTCAATGAAAATATTGTTTTTTTTTATTTCAGCTAAAAAGTACCTACTCTCCCAAAAAGTTTAAAACATTGTTTAAAGGAATCATAAACTTTTTATCGCAGATAACGATTTAGACAAAGATTTAGAATTCCCTCGTTTCTATACCGTTTAAAAGTAGTGCTATGCATGTTTCAAGGCGTTAGTCGCTGTTCGTCGCGTAGTTCGTGTGGCACGCACTTATCTGGCCTTTGTATCATTCAGATTTGACGCAAATGTCATAATATTGTTTTGACACTAACTTCTAACAGCAAGCTCATCGGTAGGTTAAGTTGGATCTGCTTCCACTATCGCCTTCAATTCGTCGTCGAGAATGGTGGCCGGCCAACGGCGACGCTCGTTCATCAACTAAAAAAATCCAGATTTAAAACGATTAAACAATAATGGGCCTTGTTTATGCAAGTAGTATTAGACTTGTCTTTAATTTGGCGCAGCAGTATTTCCAAATACGACTTAAATGTACGAAAAACATCAGTTTTTGTGTGGCGCCAAAAACTGCCAAAAGTTCGAATTTCAAATTGCGCGCCAGTCTATAGATAATTAAATGTATAAATGCTGGTTACAGACCATCCAATAACACAGATAAAGGCCTGTTATTAGTAAAATAATATTCATTCTTAGGCACGGGCCTACTAGAATACGGAATCTAGAATGTCGCTTCAACTTAAATCTAGTCGCAAGACCTGTCAAAATATATTTCATTGTTAAGTTTGACATATTTGACAGCGCATAAGCGGTGGTAGTTCAGGATACATTTTGGAATACAGTGTTTTATAATATTAACATAATATGGTGGAAACTTATTAATTTTATTATATACAAGGCCTTCTTTGACTTCTAATCTAAAGTGTTTAATTGTCTTGAATCACCGAGTTTATCGCATTGAATAAACGTGTTCTTGGCCTAAGATTAGTGAGAGAACATTCATGTAGGCCAAGTATAAATACGGCAATTGATACGTCTTATGTTACGTTGAATATATTATATCATCTATAAATTAAAATTCGTTCTAAATAAACTTGTCAAAAAATTTACGTTAAACATAACAACCTAAATATGTTTAATTTAGGTTTCATGTGTTAATTTTTTGTGTACGTTTTTACTAGTAGTAGTAGTTTATGTAGAGGTTAAATCCAATTATATAACTAAGAATTTCTTTAACTATACGAACTATAAAGTATACTACGGTGTTCTGAAGAATTGTTTGGGTTGATCCCTCCTGCCTCTTTTCAACACCGTACAAGCCGAACGAGCTCTAAATTTCACCAACATCATCTTGATGGTTGGAGGTCTTCCGCAGTCCGTTTCACAAGGCATTTTCTTTTGCGAACTAGTGAATTGTGGAATCGACTCCCGGTGGGGGTCTTCCCTCAGTGATACGACCTCCAAATGGTCAAAAAACACATTAACTCCTCCCTCAAAGGCCGGCAACGCACCCACTAAAAATGGGTGTCTATGGGCTGCGATCACTGCCCTTTTTGGACGACCCGCAAGCTCGTTTGCCCCTCGTTTTTATATATAATACTAGCCGTTTCGCGCCCGCTTTGCTGGACGAATTAAAATTAATTTTATGTTTCATTATTTTATTTTTTTTCATATTTTTATTATTCTTCTTTTTAACTTCCCGCTAAGAAAATTGAAATATTTCGAAAATCGAGTTTTTAACAGATGTTGACGTTTAGAGGTTCTAGGAAGCCTCCCCGAATGTTTCCGCGGTGAAGTCCGTATGGATAAATTTTCATAAAAGTAAAACAGAAATAAATGAAGGAACGTTGGAATTACCATCTAGGAAAAAATTCGCATCGAATGGTGGTAGTTTCATGTCGATACGATCAGTGGTTTAAGCGTGAAAGAGCCTCAAACGAACACCATTTTCTTTTTATATATATATAAGATTTAAAAAAAACTATTTTTTTTAATAATATTTTACCAAGCTATTCTGATAGTAACAAAATAATTTTGATTTACTTATTGATGTTATGATATTCGAAAGAAGTATAGTCGGTAAATACACGATCTTTACAATTATTATTATTTATTAACTGTGTAATGTATTTCTGTTGCAATTATTAATGACCGGAAGTGCTGAGTAATACTAGTTCATAAAACAGACCAATAATAAAATATCGACGGCCATCATGTGACAACATTGTGTAGGGCAACGAACTTTGAACCAGTACTTAACGGAGAAAGCAATATATTTACCATTTTAATGAATTTCTCAAATGGCCTAGCAACAAGCCTACCTACAAATCAACTTTGCACATTTTTACCTTCCTACTTTCAAAACAACCGAAGAAGAGACAATATACAAGGTTTCGAAGTATTTTAAGAGTAAAAGTATAAAATCGCAACCGTACTAATAAGAATGCGTATTTCTGTATGGTTAATTGTTTTTATGACAGTTTGATGACGTCATACCGCTGAGTACATATACAACATATCGATCACAACCATTGGAGCCTTCAGGCCGGCCAGTTCGACTGGTCGAGGATCTTCTACAGTGTTACATTTATGCTGATGATTTCATATAGAATTTTTGTTTTCAGATACAATGAGCGGAATTGTAGCAGTTGGACCTGAGCCTAGCAGGATAGTTTGTCCGTCATGTCGGGCCACAATCGTCACTAGAATAGACCGGAAGGCAACTACTAAGACACATCTTATGGCGTGCTTTCTCTTTATATTCTTGTAAGTGATTTGTATCCAGTGTGATTTGACGAAATTGACCAACCCATATCGTTCGTCGTATTATATTGAATTTTTATAAGGGTTTCATTAGTTTTTGGGCAGTGTTGGCCTAGTGGATTTAGCGTGCGACTCTGATCCATGAGGTCATAGGTTCGATCCCCGGCTGTGCACCAATGGAGTTTCTTTCTATGTGCGCATTTAACATTTGCTCGAACGGTGAAGGAAAACATCGTGAGGAAACCAACATGTCTTAGACCCAAAATGTCGACGGCGTGTGTCAGGCACTAGAGGCTGATCACCTACTTGCCTAATAGATTTAAAATTTATCATGAAACAGATTTTGACATCTGAGACCAAGACCTAAAGAAGTTGTAGCGCCACTGATTTTATTTAATTACTTTTTTAACTTATTCAATAATTCTTCTTGCCCGCTCTACACGCTTCACTTGCGAACTGGTAGTAAATGTAAATTAAGAATCAATTTAACACATTTCTTGTTGCCGTTCATAAGTGTACTTGCTTACTTGACTTATATGATCCTATTTAATTTGATTTTCATCACAAAATTGTTTGTTTTCAAGTTTATGTTATTCATATTAATGGATTTTCTTCGTAACCGTTTGAACATATCACGGAGGTTGTTTGATCCAAGTAAATTTATATTTTAGGTAAGTAGTACGGAAAGCTTATGCCCAAAGTTGAGGTCTAGGCATAAATACAAAATGTTTTGGCTCATTAATAAGAGTGATTGTCCCATTCAGTTTAATATTTATTTATTGAAATAAATTGCTTAATATTATACAATAACCTACATTTACGGTCGAAAACAGAAAAATCTAGTTGACGGATTATTCTATGTTCCATATATTCGATAAATACATAATAATATAACATATTCATTTATATGATACCATATAAAAGCAATATGTTTCACAAACACACAATACGAACACTTAAAGATCTGATACACAAATCTTGACTATTTAGGACTTTATATTCATGATAAGGGTATTTGCAATATAATTAGGCTATACCTACAAACATAGTACATATGTACATTTACGTAATTAAAACCTGTTTCCTTCGAATCTAAGCCAATGACTTCTAAATTATTCCAATATCCACAACATCATCACGTACCTGTGTTTATTTTTTTATTCTGACTGATGCATTAACCCACCTTGACATTTGAAATCATGGAATTAAGTTATACATAAGGAGCATTTAAATGAATGAAGGCAACGATGCCGACATCAAATACTATTGTAAGATAGTCTTAGATCAAAAAGATGGGGCTCACACACGTGAGCCCCTGATTTTGAAAATGACTAGGGAGCTGTGGAATTTGAACGTCTTTCAAAGAAGTTACGATCTCCAAATATTTAAAAGAGAGCATATTCATCAAAAGTAGGCAACGCATCTATTAACAAAATGGGTGTCAATCAGCTCGTACGTCTGTCCCGTAGTTTTGTTGCCTATCTATATATATAAAAATGTTGATCGTTTGTGTACGCTTCAAAAACTCAAAAAGTTCTATCTACTCTGATCGAGCTGAAATTTTAGAATGATATATAATCCGCATCAAGGATTGTTTGTTGATTAAACTTATATGAAATGTTTTTTTTTATGTTATCTTTCTCATTTCTCAACCATTCAATCACAATGTGTCACAGCGAAGCGTGGCAGGGAACATCTAGTATCTTTTACAAATAATAAACTTCCTTTCTGTATATTCCAGATGCTGGCCCTGTATTTGCGTCCCTTACTGTATGAATTCTTGCCAAAACGCCGATCACTACTGCCCAAATTGCAACGCTTACCTCGGAACATATCAAGGTTGATTCTCTACAAAGATATGAATTCTACGATTTTAAGGTGTATGTTTATATATATTGCTATTAATCATAATATTTTCTAATACACAATAAATAAAACGTATTTAAAACTATGATCGTTTATTGCAATATGTAGATTATAAGGCACTTAAATGTTCCATTGTTTGTGTACTAAGTACATCATGCTGTGTTTGAGTAATTTTATCATTACCCGAAAATCACGGCCCAGTGCTCAAATGATTTAAACTATTCTAATGTAAGATTGCGTCAGCCCGAGCTTACTAAACGTACCAAAATTCAGTACAGTTTCACGTATTTCTCTTTGTGTGTGGCTTAAATTTACCAGACGTAAAATATAAGTCCAGAGTGGAATAGAATAGAGGAAATGGAGCGGTTATCTAAAGTCGCGGTGCTGGCCGCTGTTAGGGTTGCCAGGGCAATTTGAAATTATTTGTTGTCTAATGTTAAAAAGTGGGATAAAAATTTGCAACACCTAGATACCAAGACGAAGAATAAAACTCAAACGTTCTATTTATGATATATAACATATTTTGTTAATAAGCTACCCGGGCTTCTAACTATGAATAAAAATGTAATCTCATTTTTATATATTTAAACTTTGAAATTGAAATTAAATGAAATTACTTTTTTGATGTTTGTACTTTTTGTAATATGTGGTAAATGTTACCTTATTATTGCTTACTTTGTGTAGTATATCCTACATCGAATAAAAGTTAAAATAATTAGTTTGTTTTTTGTACTAAAACCATTTGGATTTTTCTTTAACATAAGACATAGAAAATTACTGTTGAAATGGAATTATATTTTAAGTAAGTACTTAATACATACTTCTTAACGCAACCGCAGATACAGATTGTCGGATTTTAAGTGTCCCCAAACTACCAATTTTTTTTGCGACATATGTTAAAATAAAACACTTAAACTAACATAACCAATTAACCAATTCTCAAAGTTTAGACGAACTTAATCTAGTGGCGGTAGCGTTAATATGTAAGTATGTATATATATTATGCGAAGAACCAAACAATATATTTATATGTTATTAGGTAGTTCTATTTATTATACATTTTAATATGTTTATAGTTATTTGGTGACCCTAACTGCAATATGTTATTTAAGTTTATAAAAAGTTAATGTACAAAATATCTCCATTGGTTTTATTTTATTATGTAAATTATTTATCTTATTTAGATACATGTTGTGTATTTAAATTTAATGATAAGATTTGCTAATTGATTTTATTATAGCCCTAATTTAAAACGGTTTGTATAGTGCAATGTTTACAATATTATTATTTGTAAAGGGTAAAGTTAATTATGGTGTTGAACATATATCATTTATATCAAATATCAATCTCGGAAAAATCGATCTATAACTTACCTGTCAATGGAAAACTAATTGTATAGTGAGATGAATAACAATAAAGATTTTTTAAATTATTATATGTATATTATTTTATTATTAGTTTTATGTGTCTATGTGTCATATGCAAAAATTTGAATATTAAAGCTAATATTTACCATTTTTTTTTAAATTATATTGAGTTTCATACAACATACCTACATGTGATTTTGTTTACGTTAAACCATTTCGGTATGAGAGAAACAAGGTAGGTCCCAATCAATGTATATATGATTTGGGTCTATCGTTTTAATATATTTAAAAAATTAGTGGTTGTTGCACTTGCCGCTACTACACTCAGATAAATGAATAACATTTATTGTTTGTAAAAAATTTTACTTTTTATAAGTAATATTAAAATTATATAGATCCGTAATTATTATCAATTCACCTTCAACTGTATGCAATTAAGATAAAATAATCATACCTATAGCATACACGCAACAAATTTAAATGTGATCTTCATCAATAGACACAGTTATTCAAGAAGTATATATAGTAAACTATGATACATAGTAAAATTGTCGTTCAATTTATAGAAAACTAGTGGACCCCACAGACGTCCTGCATGATATTTCAAGCTATTAGGATATTAAAGTATGAAAGTACCGACTGCAGCGCCACCTGCCGGGCTGATTTGTGAATCTAAACCATTCCTAGATCCGCTTGAACACACACAAAAAATTTCATCAAAATCGGTCCAGTCGTTTGAGAGAAGTTCAGTGACATACACACTCACAGAAGAATTATATATATAAAGATATATTAAAAGACATTGCACAGGGAATAACCATTAAAATTAAGTTTCATATTTAATTTTTAAAATTTTTAAATTTCTCCTGTTTTAGATGACTATCTTTTTACCATACTTTGCAATGCACTTTCGATGAGATTGGCTAAGTAAAAGTAATAAGGAGTTACAATTGGATACGATAAGTGAAGAAACATGGTGTATTTATAATATATATTCAATTAATAAGCGATTTAGTTACAAAGTCGTTATATATATACTTTTCTCAGTCTTCTGTCTGCCACGTTGTCCATTGTCGTGTCTAAGATTTGCCGGTTTCCTTCACCAAATTCCTTCAGCAAATGTTAGTTGCACTTAAAATTAAAAAATCCATAGGTTCAGAACTGCACGCTTAACCAAATACAGGGTCTTGTTCTATTTTATTTCTGATTAAACATATTAACACATGAGTCTGCTTATGCCTGCCTGTTAAGAATAAAAGACGCCGACTTCCATATTCCTCCTTTTAATGGAAATTTACGTGCACTATGATTATTATTTAACAATAATTATCTACGCAACATAAGATGAACTGGAGACAATGTTCACAATTTGACAGTGAAAGCAGGTTTAAGAGCGGACTATAAACAAATCGTGGATTTGATTTTATTAGTATGTGATATTTTAATTAAAAACAATAAATATGTATTGATTCTTCGCTCTAACTTTAATGGTTGACTCTAATTAAAAATACAATACAATATAAACTCTTCGATACAAATAAACACAGTCGCATCTAAGTTTTGCCTTATTTAGTTTTTATTCAATCATGGAGAGTATTATGGAGCCAAAAATTCTTTGTATCACAGTACATTAGTTTAGTCAAGAGCTGTTACTAGCGATTTGATGAAATATTGTATATTTTGAGAGTTATTTAAATAAATAAACATATACACATAAAAATAAACGCCAAAGGGGTGGCGTTACGGTAATTTTTGTTCCGCGAAACTCTATAGTCCGACTCATGTCACGCTAACTTCTTTTGCCCTCGCTCCATTGAGACAATATATACTAGGTTTCTAACGCCTGCGCTCGATATAATATTATAATAACCACGCGGAAGATAAAATGCATTTCCATAGTAAGTATTAGTAAAAAAAGGATTCCATTAAAGTATATTCAAACCGCGTAGTATATGTAAACGAAACAGATGCTATTTTATGATTTATTTTTAATGATGCCTATATAATTTTATTTGCCTCTGTTAGGTGTTAATAATATATATAAAAATATAAGACGAAAGAACTCGTAACTTATAATTTTAGCTAGAATATGTACAGGAAGTGTGTCATTATCGAAATAATTTTTAGAACCGTTTTATTAGTTATAGAGATTACTCTTACAAACAAACTAAAAATATAGGTTTAGTTTTTTATAATAGTATAATATAATGAGCAGTGTTGGTCAAGTGGCTTCAGCGTGCGACACCCATCCCTGAGGTAGTAGATTCTATCCCCGGCTGTGCGCCATTGGACTTTCTTTCTATGTGCGCATTTAACATTCGCTCAAACGGTGAAGGAAAACATCGTGAGGAAACCTTGGCTTGCCTTAGACCCGAAAATTTGACGGATGATCGCCTACTTGCCTATTAGTTGAAATGATCATGAAACAGACACAGAAATCTGAGGTTGTAGTGCCACTGATTTTATATTTATATTATTTTATAATAATATAATGCTATCCTAATGCGCGCTCTTAACGATTCAACATAGATTACACAAACGTACTTAGAGGAATGATTTCCATAGCTATTACTCAGTCGGTCCGTTATGCATTCTGCCTTTGAACCAGCTATAATTTAATTGGAACGTCTCGCATCCCGGCTTGATCCAAGTTTGTTCGTCTTCAAAGTTTATTAAGCCATAATCTTGTAAACGAAATATTGCATGTGAATAGTAGTTCTACCACTGCAAACTATGCACTTAAGTGAATTTTTGGAAGTTTGTAAGCATTTAAGTTGAGCATTCCTTAACATACGTTATCGCTTGTATATCAGCAGGAAGAAACTGTTTTAACAATTATATTTAAAACTACTTAGTTTAAGACAGGTTGTTTTTCAATTGCAAATTAAGTCTAGTCGTATTAGTTATATATACACATATAGAGTACAATTTTTTAATTAGATTATGTAATAGAAAATACGAAATACAACCGTACTAGACCGAACCTAATGTGTCCAGTAGCTATTTTTAAACCTAAGTATTCTTTTGATGTGAAACATCTATAGCCGCACGTAAAACCGATTTCTGGCGTGGCGACGCATGCCGTGGCGACGCCTCGCCATCGCTATATGATGGTATATATAAACAGTCTATATGCAGTAGTGTGTACGGTGTGTGTATTTCGAAGTCACTGATTAAACGAATTAAGTAGTCACGATTTGAAATAAATTCTTAAAATTAAAATAAATGTTTATTCAATAAATAGTCATCGTTACTTGGAAAAAATTGTAATATTTTTTATTTTATCATTTTGGCATATTTAGTTCCTATCACAATCTGTTCTTTGCTGCTTTTCATATTACTTTTACAAAATAATGTCGATGTTTCACATCTGCCAGGCGTCCCGTGACGGCTCACATTCTTTTTATCTCTGTATGTTAAATAGTGAACAAAAGAGACAGATGCCCACTTAAGTTAAAACAATGCAATTAGAATCATTTATTTTTAATAAGGGGGAATACTTTAATATTAATTCTAATATTAAAGGTATTTAAATCAGTAATTAATGTCTAGTGGAGCATGAATACATGAATGTGAAGCCAATAGTCTAATTTGCACATTCTCACAGACAAAAACAAAGCTATATATAGAAAGCTCCTGAAATCACATTTAGATATTATACTTATTGACCTTGTAGAATGTAGGTCTGTTTCGCTTTTGTAATACTAATAAAAGCAAAATTTTGAATGCCGTAAAAGAAAAAAAAGTCTGGAAGAAAATAATCAACATTCAGTACCTAACAACATAGTATACCCCGACGTTTCCTTTTTTATAAATAAAAAAAATCAGAACCAATTTAATATGAAGTAAAATTGCAAGGATACGTAGTACCTATTTCCCATTTTCCCTCGACGGCGTCCCAAAACAGAGCGCTTATAAAGCACTTTCTGCTGCGTGTCATCTCATAGTGGAACCAGCTGACAAAGGCATTTTCAAACCAATACGATCTAAGAGCGTACCAATCTTTCAAAAACCGGCAACACATGTAAGTCCCGGCGTTGCAGGTGTCCATGGGCGGCGGTTAGAACTTTATTCTATGTTTGTTTGCTCGCTCCTGCCTTGCGATTCTGTGACTCACTTTTCGAACTCGCACAGCGGTTTTCGCAGCGGGGAGGTCGCGCTCAAATCACTAGTGAAGCAGTCATTTTACAATCTGGCATTCTGATAAACAATAAACTACAAGCTCCCTCCTGTTCGATAAACATTAATACAATTTATGCAAATATCTTCATCCGTTAAGTCAGTATTGAGATTCGCACACAAGGTTCGACCAACACTCTACCCTATGCCAAACTTAGTATAACGTATTACACTGTTTATGAAAATGTCACAAACGATTCGTGTTTATTACAGGTTATAAATGAATACGTTTACATAAACCACAGTTTTCCGGCGCAAGAGACATCGTCGCGTCCGCGTGACTGGTGTTTTTATATGCGGAACACCGCTCTACAATGCTCGGCTGTTTTTTTGCTTCGTGTGGCTACGAAACTAAGGTTAGGCCTTAATCAGGCGGTATTTAGTTTTACTGGTGCATCGGTTATAGATAAACTAAGGTAGAAAACAACTAGAATACTGTTATCGTTTCCTTTATATAATTGGCTATTAATTAGGTATCTGTGCTTTCACTGTCAAATGGTGAGTTCTCTCCAATTCATTGTGTGGCTAATAAAACCAATACGTCTACAATTCACAAAAAGGTTTTCTCCGTCTTACGCCGTTTATTATTAATGTTGTATTTCTATATTATAATTTCAAACATAAAATATTATAGTTTAATAATAATAATATCCATTATCCCGAGTGAACGTTAATTTCAGTTAATTGAAAGGAGAAATGTTATCTGTGCTTTTATTCTTAAAAGGCATAAGCAGACTCATGTATTAATATGTTTTATTAGAAAAATAATAATAACAAGTGTTTTATTTTATGATACGTCTCAAAAATTTTGAATAGATTGACGGCACTTAATCTGATTAAGTTAATCATCGACAGTTAAAAGGTTTCTAAAACTATTTCATTCCATTTATAAAACAATGTCCAAAGATTAATATATTTTTATCTTATGTTAAAGAAAAATCAAAATAGTTTTACTACAAGAAACAAAATAGTCTTCTGATGTTTTTTTCGTACAAAGGATGTATATTGTATAACTATAAAAATTAAGTGTTTTTGGAGGGAAAGTACAAAGATGAAAATAGTAATTCTAAAAACTTAATACATACATGTATAAAATAAGATTATAATTTTCATTCATAGTTCGATGCCAATTCCCGGGTGAACTAGCTTATAAAGAGATTAATGTTGTTTTTTTTAATAAGTTCTTAAATATTATAAACTTCTGTTTAATTAAAATTTAGCTATCTTACTTGGCCTCAAGGTGGCGTTCCTTATGTTTTACCCCGTTTTTAACATTAGACCACAAATAATGTCAAATTTTCATAGCAACACTATTAACAATGGGTCGCTGGCACTGCGTTTTAAATAACCGCTTCATTTCCTCTATTCTAGACTTATATTTTATTGTAGCTGGTAAATTTCAAGCCACACAAAGAGAAATACGTGAAACTGTACTGAATTTTGGTACGTTTAGATTGCTCGGACTGACGCAATCTTATGGTGGCTGTACACACTCGGCGAGAGCTTCTCGCCGGGAGTCTCGACCGAGAGGACCGAGAGAAGAGCGCAGCCTGTACACACTCGTTACGTTAATTGTATTTAAAACACCGTTGATAATGGACGTGGCAACCGCTGCTGCTGTTTGTCTTTGTGCAATGAGTTATTATAATTTTCTTCACGTTAACCATTAAAAAAAATACGAAGCCATGGTGAAGAAGAAGATGATCACTATACACCGCAACAGAAATTGGTAATTAGGATCATAAAGTTTTAATATTATCCAAAATTTAATGATTGAACGAGTGTGTACAGGTCCCTCTCGTTTTACTCGCGAGACCCTTTGACTCATGCGCAAAAAACCGACAGGCGACCGAGAGAGGCGAGACCAACTGCGAGGAAGCGAGGCGAGACGAGAGCTCTACTGTACACTCTCGCACTCGGCCTGTCTCGGGGTGTCTCGACGAGTGTGTACAGCCACCATTACATTAGAATAGTTTAAATCATTTGAGCGAGCACTGGGTCGTGATTATCGGATAATGTTAAAATTGATATCAAATACTTTTATGTACTTAGTACAAACAATGGAATTGTTAAGTGCCTTATATTATAAATATTATAAAAATAATCATAGTTTTCAATACGTTTTATTTATATTAATAGTAGTTTATATATATACGATACACCTTAAAATTTTAGAATTTGTAAGATCTTTGTACAGGATCAATTACTATATGTTCCGAGGTAAGCGTTACAATTCGGGCAGTAGTGATCGGCGTTTTGACAAGAATCCATACAGTAAGGAACGCAAATACAGGGCCAGCATCTGGAATATATAGAAAAATGTTATTATTTTTATAAGATATAGGCAAATGAGCCTACGGGACGGACGAAAAGGCAGCTATCATAGCTCATGGACACACATTTTGTTTAGAAATGCGGTGCCAATCTTTTATCAGTATGCTCTTTTTTAAATACTAGTAGATCGTAACTCGTTGGAAAGACAATTTTTTTAAGTTCACTGGAAGTGGATTCCACTCCTCTCTAGTCATTTTCTTATAATAGATATTGAGCTTGAAACGTTGCCTTCATCCTTGAAAATGTTCTTTATGTATTACTTGATGTCATAATTTCAAGTGTCAAGCGAAAAAGCTTGCTGCAAAATAATAGAATTGCTCAAATACGAATTCATTAACCAAGATTCGAAGGAAATCAACAGGTTTTATTACGTAAGGTTACATATGTAGTATATTTATAGAGATAGCGTTATAATAATGCAAATCAATTCGATTATTACGAATGTAAAGTCATTTTAAATCTATCTATAAATATAAAAATGAAACCCGTTTTCCGTTGTCACGACATAACATGAAAACGGCTTGACCGATTTGGCCAATTCTTTTTTTATAATATTCTTTGAAGTACGAGGATGGTTCTTACGGAGTGAAAAAGTCTAAAAACAACACTTTTCTATATTCCCATACATAATATTCGTAATAATACTTAAAAGTCATTTGGGCTTTAATACCATATCATAAAGTTCAAGTGTTAGTGGAGGGGTTCCGGGAAGGTAAATTTTTATTTTTTGACATAATGTTTTTGTTGTCTTATCAACTTTTTTTTTTATCTTAGCTACACCGGTGTCCCGAATAGCAGAATAAGTATTTTAAAAAAAAAGGAATCGACTGTCAGACGGTACGATGTTCGCCAGGCCAGCTAGTATGTTAATAAATATGTAGGATCTTTAATTAATCAAGATTTTTCATGGTCTAAAGTTGAAAACGGTTCAGGTACGGTACACTCTTAATAACAATAACGAATGCAATTTGACTACAATAATGAAGTTTGTACCGTGCGATTTCAAAGTTATGTGCAAAAATTTCTTTCAAGTAACACCAGTGCTGAATCAATAACAACAATTAGCAATATTGTTTTAATTGCTTGATAATCAAGATTTGTAGACCTTTATGTGTTGGTGTATTATGGAATCAAATTCATATTATACCCCCTTTGACGGTCAATTTGATTAAAAATGTATGGATATAGCTTCTATTGGAAGACAAACATATTTATTTTATCCCCACTTAATTATCTGAGATAATCTTTTATTGTTCTGAGTATAATGTAGCTATCATACTTCTTGAAATATTTTATGTCTTGATAAGATACATATCATATAATTGGATATTATTATGTATTTATAGAATACGTGGAAATAGTATCTGTAACCAAAACATATTGTGACAATTCGACCGTACATGTGTGTCAATAACAACTTTTATTTTTTAAAGAAAAACGCTTTTTACCGGATTAAAGTTATGTATTATTATTATAAATTTACAACTATTTGACATAATTTTAAATTTATCCGACGTTTCGCGTGCTTTACAGCGTGCGTGGTCACGGTGACTGAAGACAAAAGATGTTGAATGTCAAAAGGTATCACAGCTGCAGAGAAAGTTGCCTTATCTGTATTTGTTTCCCCGGAGTTGGTATCGACTAAAAGATGGAGGGTTTTGGCATCGATACCAACTCCGGGGAAACAAATACAGATAAGGCAACTTTCTCTGCAGCTGTGATACCTTTTGACATTCAACATCTTTTGTCTTCAGTCACCGTGACCACGCACGCTGTAAAGCACGCGAAACGTCGGATAAATTTAAAATTATGTCAAATAGTTGTAAATTTATAATAATAATACATAACTTTAATCCGGTAAAAAGCGTTTTTCTTTAAATGTGTAAAAGTTATGTAAATCAAAGACAATACTAACTTTTATTTTAATTGTTTGTATATATTGAAGTGAACGTTACCCCTGTCAGACTAATTAATGAACCATACATATTGCAGAAATTGATTTATAAATCATTCAATTATCTATATACATATATGATTAGGCCTCAACGTCAGGAATCAAATGTCACTTGGATAAAATACATAACCTCCGCGATATGTGGTACTACGCGTTGTCAACAAAGTTACAAAAGAAAAACATAAATTTGCATAACTATTTTTGTATGAAAATCAAAACCATTAAATAGGAACATATTAATTGTTAAAATATAAAACTCTTTTTTAAATTAAATTATAACATATAACAATCACATACATACACATTTGCGACATGGGTTGTCAATTTCGTCAAATCACATTGAACACAAATCACTCACAAGAATAGAAAGAGACAGCATGCAATAAGATGTGTTTTAGTAGTAGCCTTCCGGTCTATTTTAGTGACGATTGTTGCCTGACATGACGGGCAAACTATTCTGCTAGGCTCAGGTCCAACGGGTACAATTCCGCTCATTGTATCTGAAAACATAAGTCTATATGAATTCATTTTTCATGGGGATACAAAATTGATTGTGCAGCATATATTTAACACCGTAGAGTGTAGAAGATCCTCGACTAGTCGAACAGGCCGGCCCGAACGCTCATCCACAAGGCAAGACGACAACCTTTCTCCCTTTCCCCCGGTGGGCCTTTTCACTTTCACACATACTAAATATAGTATGCAGGATTGAATCTATAGAAGGTGGTTAAAAAATTCTACGCATCGCTATTATTGCAATTTTATGAGTAAACTAGCTGACCGGGCAAACGTTTTGCCATGTTTGTCATTTATAATAAAAAACTAGGGGTTCATCGTAGAGGGGTGAAAGTTAGGGGTTGTATGTATTTTTTGTTGTATCATAAATAAATAAAAACAGAAAAAAATATCTACAAATATTTAGGGGTGGACTACCCTTAACATTTAGGAGGATGAAAAATAGATGTTGTCCGATTCTCAGACATACCCAATATGCATACAAAATTTCATGGGAATCGGTCAAGCTGTTTCGGAGGAGTTTAACCACAAACACCGCGACACGAGAATTTTATATATTAGATTAAATGGTTCATTGGAAACAAAACAAAAAAAACTCACCTTCAGTTTTAACAGAGATAACGAAATATAATAAAAAATACGTCTTATTCTCTCCGAGAAGCTCTATGGGACTATTTTTATTTCTGGTTTTAATATATTCTGAGGATAAAAGAACTGAGGACTTGCTATCTAAAGATAGATATATAGATAAACAACGATTCACAGAATTGTACAAACGTAACACGTACACGATAAATACCAATCAATAATGCACTATGTGTGTAAAATTGTATTTTTATTGTTTAACCATTTACAGAAATTTAAACAGAATCTGCTTACCTGCTTAAAACTACTTAAGTGTATATATCTGTCACAGCTGAATATTATCTATACTAATAAATATTATAAAAACTTGAAACTAATTTTTTTTTAGTTTTTAAGAGTAATCTCTACAACTAAACAAATTCTAAAAAGTATTACGATAATGAAACATTGTCTGTGTATTATGTTATATTTTAAGTTAGGAAAAAATTACAAGTCACGAGTTTTTTTCGTCTATTATTTCAACTATTGGGAGTATTAGGTTTATCTTTTCTTTAACACCTAAGTAACTATAATATTATATCGAGCGCATGCGCAAGGAAGCGCAGTGTTATCGTCTCGATAGAGCGAGGGCAACCGACTACAGCCCTGCGATTCTGTAACTTACTTTTCGAACTCACACAGCGGTTTTCGCATCGGCGGTCGCTCTCAAATCAGTCGTGAAGCAGTCATTTTATGATTTGGCATTCTAATAAACAATAAACTACAAGCACCCACCTTTTCAGAATGCTGTGTGAGTTCGAAAAGTGAGTTACAGAATCGCAGGGCTGACTAGTGAAACAAACGTATGCTCGGAGTTCGCGTGAGATGAGACGGATAATACAGTGTTTCGTGGAAGATAAATTAAGTAAACGCCAAAGGTTTTTAATTTAAATAAGTCTCAAAATACACAATATTCACTTATAATACGACTATATTTGTTTGCAGGGAACCTTGAGGGAAATGCCCGATAATTTTGAAGCTCGTGTGGTATTCGGGGGATTATTTTTCCGACCTAAATGTCGGCCAATAGAATTGCACCTTGAGACGAAATGTACAGTTAACAAATAAGAATTTCATAATGAATAAAACAACTACTTAATACTTTACTTGAAGCAACGACCAGAGAAAATTTTCACAAAAAATTATCAGTATAATACCATGTAGGTTGTACCACGTGACGTCGAATGGTGCAATTCTATTGGCCGATATTTGGGTCGGAAAAATAATCAATAAAATCGCCTAACTAATGTGCTGTAATTTTTTAAATTTTTGGCTAACAGTACTCACCATTATTGAAGAAAATCTAAATTAGACAAAAGTTGGAAGTGACTGTGTTTTTTTTATGGAGGAATTCAAATTGTATTGTGTATAGAATTCGTGCCTGCTCTTGTAACTCTTTTCTTCTTTCAAGTACATTTTGTGGATAATCACCTTTTATATAGAACTCTGTATTTTTCAATAAGCTACACTCTTTGAGTATGTTGATTTTTATACCGAGTGTGGAAAATGTGACTATTATCGTCCCTTTTACATAAACCACAGTTTTCCGGCGAGAGAGACATCGTCGAGCCCGCGTGACTGGTGTTTTTATATGCGGAACACCGCTCTACAATGCTCGGCTGTTTTTTGCTTCGTGTGGCTACGAAACTAAGGTTAGGCCTTAATCAGGCGGTATTTATTTAATTGTTGCATCGGCTATTGATACACTAAGGTAGGAAACAACTAGGATACTATTATCGTTTCCTTTATTTAGTTGGCTATTAATTAGTTTTCTGTGCTTTCACTGACAAATGGTGAGTTCTCTCCAATTCATTGTGTGGCTAATAAAACCAATACGTCTACAATTCACAAAAAGGTTTTCTCCGTCTTACGCCGTTTATTATTAATCCATAGATGTTGTATTTCTATATTATAATTTGAAACATAAAATATTATAGTTTAATAATAATAATATCCACTATCCCGAGTGAACGTTAATTTCAGTTAATTGAAAGGAGGAATGTTGTCTGTGCTTTTATTCTTAACAGGCATAAGCAGACTCATGTATTAATATGTTTTATTAGAAAAATAATAATAACAAGTGTTTTATTTTATGATACGTCTCAAAAATTTTGGATAGATTGACGGCACTTAATCTGATTAAGTTAATCATCGACAGTTAAAACGTTTCTAAAATTATTCATTCCATTTATAAAACAATGTCCAAAGATTAATATATTTTATCTGATGTTAAAAAAAAATCAAAATAGTTTTACTACAAGAAACAAAATAGTCTTCTAATGTTTTTTTCTCGTACAAAGGATGTATAACTATAAAAATTAAGCAATAGTACGGTATTTTTGGAGGGAAAGTACAAAGATCAAAGGAGTAATTTTAAAAACTTAATATATATATAAAATAAGATTCTAATTTTCATTCATAGTTCGATGCCGATTCCCAGGTGAACTACCTTATTAATAGCTTAATGTTGTTTTTTAATAAGTTCCTAAATATTATAAACAGAAGGTTTGATTAAAATTTAGCTATCTTACTTGGCCTCAAGGTGGCGTTCCTTATGTTTTACCCCGTTTTTAACATTAGACCACAAATAATGTCAAATTTTCATAGCAACACTAACAGTGGGTGGCCGGCACTGCGTTTTAAATAACCGCTTCATTTCCTCTATTCCTTCACTCTGGACTTATATTTTATTGTAGCTGGTAAATTTAAAGCCACACAAAGAGAAATACGTGAAACTGTACTGAATTTTGGTACGTTTAGATTTTTCTTTCATTTATCATTTGAGCGAGCACCGGGTCGTGAATATCGGATAATGTTAAAATTACTATCAAATACTTTTTAAAGCATGATGTACTTAGTACAAACAATGTAATTGTTAAGTGCCTTATAATATAAATATTATAAACGATCATAGTTTTTAAAACGTTTTATTTATAACAATTTTAGTTTATATATATGCGATACCACTTAAAATTATTAGAATTTGTAAGATCTATGTACAGGATCAACGACTATATGTTCCGAGGTAAGCGTTGCAATTCGGGCAATAGTGATCGGCGTTTTGACAAGAATCCATACAGTATGGAATGCAAATACAGGGCAAGCATCTGGAACATACAGAAATAAGTTATTATTTTTATAAGATATAGGTAAATGAGCCTACTGGACAGACGTAAAGGCAGCTACCGCAGCTCATGGACACCCATTTTATTCAAAGATGTGTTGCCAACCTTTGATGAGTATGCCCTTTTTAAAATACTAGTACATAAAGAATATTTACAAGGACGAAGGCAACTTTTTTATCTTATCTTAACCTAAAATGATGAATCATTAACAGAGACCCTGATTCTGTAAAAACTAGGGAGTTGTGGAATCCGCTTCCAGTGAACAGAAGAAAAAAGAAAAAATAGTCTTTCCAAGATAATACGTTAACTACGTTAGTTTAAGTTACCTGATAACATGTTTTCAAATGTCAAGCGAAATGTGCGAGCTTGATGCATCAATCAGAATAATAGAATTGTTCAGATAGATAGATTGGCTTAGATTCGAAGAAAATCAAGAGGTTTTATTATGCAAGTATATATTACGTAGTATTTTTGGAGAGATAGGGTAATAATAATGCAATTAAATACACTTATCACGACTATAAAGTCATATTTTATGTGTTATTAAATATATAGGATCATTATTTAATCAAGACTTTAATATTGAATTTTGGTACAGTGCGATTTCAAAGTTACGTACAAATATTTCGGGTTTGCGATCGCTATTCAAGTTACATGACTGAGTCAATAACCACATTAGCAAATTTTTTTAACTCGTTTGATAATCAAGATTTGCAGTACCTGTTATCGGACCTTTAAGTGTTCGTAAGGTATAATGGAATCTAGAAAAAGACATATATTAATTCAATGAAAAAATGCATGGATATTGCTTCTATGGAAAGACAGACAACCATATTTATTTATTTCCCGACATTATTATCTGATATAACCATTTATTGTCCTGAGAAACAGACTGTATAATAGCTATCATACTTCTTGAAATATTTTATGGCTTGATAAGATACAATATTAAATGGATATTTTAAGTGGCATTATTATCTATTTATCGAATACATGGAATTATGAGTGATATTATTATCTATTTATCCGTAACCAAAACATGTGAATATTCGATCGTAAATGTCTATTATTAACAAGAACTTTTATTTTAATTGTTTATATACGTAAAGTGAACGTGACCTCCTATCAGACTTATTAATGAACCAGACATATTTCAGAGTTTGTTTCGTAAATCATTTCTATATAATATGATTAAAATACAAATCACATGGAACATCACATAACCCCCGCGATATGCGGTACTACGCGTATTCAAAGTTACGAAAGAAAAACATAAATATGCATATGATTTTATTACAGATCTATGATGTGAGATATAAAGCTGAAAACGAACTATTTTTGTATGAAAATCAAATCCATTAAATAGGAAAAAAGTCCAAATTAATTTTTAACATATAAAAACCTATACCTAATAATCATCTATATTGTTAGGTTATCGTTTGTTGCATTTTCAACAATCGGTCCCTGTCTTTGCTTCCTCCATCCTTTCTGTCGCTAAATGATAATATTCCTATCGTTCATAGTCAGATCCTACCTCTGACTTTATACCATCCCTTCTCCACGCGTACGCATATCTTCCTGCACCATTATTTAGGTGCTGCCTTCGTTTGTCGGTTGTGACTTTCGTCAAATCACATTGAACATAAATCACTTACAAGCATAGACAGAGTAAGCACGCCATAAGATGTGTCTTGGTAGTAGCCTTCCGGTCTATTTTAGTGACGATTGTGGCCCGACATGAAGGGCATTCTATTCTGCTAGGCTCAGGTCCAACGGCTACAATTCCGCTCATTGTATCTGAAAACAAAAGTTATATGAAATTCAAAATTACTTTACACGGGGCATAAAATGTACACTGTAGAAGATCGACCAGTCAAAATGGGCGGCCCGAAGGTTCCAGTGATTGACGTCGATATGCTGTAATATGCAATTATCGAAAACACTTTAATAACGCGATTTAGGGTATGTTATCAAACTGATTGTTGCCGCAGATAATACGCTATAAAACTTTTAATTCCTATTTAAAAATGCATACGTGTTGATACGTTACTCGGTTATCGGGCCGATTCTCAGCGACACAATAACTGTTTCAGATTGGTAGACCTGAAGACTGATTACGGTCTTGACTTATAAAAAAAAGGGTGCGTGTACTTATGTACGTGCGTAAGAAGTTATACTTCTTTGGCATTATTAATAAGTGTTTTTGATTGCATGCAAATAATTAATTACAATTAAATAATCAAAGACTGGAAAAGGAATCATTATAGTCAATAAAGTTCAGTTTACATTAAAAAAATTAAATGTTGTTTTTAAATTATGTCCAATGCCGTAGCATCTTCCGTGGGCAACTTCATTCTGTTAATTTTGTGTCACGGTGCGTGCGCATCGTAAAATTTCACTCTCATCAATTTTTCATAACGCGCCTAAAGAAGTATAACTTCAAAAACAGAAATTTGCATTCTACTAATAGAGTACTGTTCTTTAAACATGATATTTAACACCCGAGAAGCAATACGAAACGCTTTTGCTGACTTCATCGCCTCTTACTCTTACAATCGCCGTCAAAATGACAAAATTGTATAGAGAGTTTGGGCCTCTAGGTAATTTATTATTATTTTATTAGCTGAAATAAAAAAAAATACCGTCATATCCAATTTCATAGGTACATACCTAATATTTTTGTTAACATCCTTACGTTAGCTTATAACTTTTGTTTATGCTAGATATTAGTGTATGTAGGCTGTTTGTCGATGTATATTAAGAAAAAAGTAGTATTTTTGAAGTTATACTTCTTTAGGCGCGTTATGAAAAATTGGTGAGAGTGAAATTTTACGATGCGCGCGCACCGTGATACAAAATTATCAGTATGAAATTTTTAAACCAGCCGGGCGTCGAGCGTGCGCGAGCGAAATGGGAATAAGACAATCTACAAGTAAAAAGAAATAGAATATGCGTGAAGTTAGCAGCTATGCCAAGAATTTTGAATGACCATAATGACCTTTGTAGTAAATAAAGGAGTTTTAATTATTTTTTCAAAGAAATTTAGCAATGCTTTTTCACAACGACCTATTGTTACTTAGTTAAAAGGTTATGAAACATACCTAGTTATTAAATTGAATGAATAATATAATAAAATAATAAATAATAATAATTATTATTATTAATATTAATTAATCATTTAATAATATACTAAATATTAAATATTATTAAATTATTAACGTTAAATATTTATTATTATATATTTAAAATTAAAAAAAAAAGAAAGCCAAAGAAGTATAACTTCTTGTAAGTAAAAGGGTGCGTGTACTTATGTATTTTTTATTATTGTGTTATTCTGTTGATGGGCCTGATTCTATTTATTTATTTATTAACAGCCCATGCATGGCCAAACTGATCTACAGAGGCCTAATTTTCAATTAAAATCATGGTTTGTTCGATGGAACCGGAACAAACGTTGTTTACAATATTTTTATGCGTGTCACATATCCATTGCACTCCCTTTGCCATAAGCAATACCTAGCGACGCAACATTATTATAAAAGGAAACAGACATTGATAGCTTTTTGATCGGATACCTCATATCGGGCCGGTCCGCACTTAGTAATAAGTCTATAATATAGATAATAATTTATCGTGCACCTCATATCGGACAATAGTTTCATTGAAATAAATTTTGGGATTCACCGCTGGCCTTCACTTTGCGTAATAACAAAATTATTATTAACTATTTGGCATAAATACTTTTCCGTCTACAAACTTCTTGGTACAATTTTTATAACATGAAATATGGGATTGATACTTATTAAATTGTTGTTTGTGTTAACTTAAAAGTTTTACTGAATTGTATGGTAAATTATCAAATTTACATATTATGTCATATATTAAATCTATGAAAATGTTCTGGTCAATTAAGATTTTAGGTCATATTATTAACTTACAATAAGGGGAATTATATTTTTCCCCTAAGGGGCAAAAATATTTTTGTTGTTAATTTACAAAACAAATGAATTGCCCTTATGACAATTTTTTTTGTCTAATTGCACCGTTTTAAATATAGTACTCACTTGTCTTTTTCCATCATAGCGTAAACACGATTTGAAAGAAAAAGAAAAAAGAGTTAGGTAAAAAAGTGCTATTAGACTGATACAGGCGCATCTATCCCTTAACTCTCATACCCTGATGGGATGGGTGCCCAACACGTCATGGCACCTACTAGGAAGTGGGTTGGCTGATTGCACTGGTGAAATAAACTCTGTCACAGGTTATTTCACCAGTGGTTGATAATATATTATACCGGCAAGAGTAGGAAAATTATTATTATTTTGTGAGTAAGGTCATCCATCCATATTAAATGTCATGTCCTTGAAATTCACCATTAAATCATGATAAAAAGATTCCAGGTTATTATTTTTAGTACTGTTAGAACTACAATAAAAATAATTAAATTAATGACATGCCCAAAAAAAATAACTTCATTATAAAAAGTGATTATTAAAAGAAATAATACTTCATAATGTAAATGTAAACTTGTTTAAGTTTACTCGATGCAAGTAGACGTTAATTATAAAACGAATACAAACAATTCAATTTCATCGCATTAGATTCCTCTTTTTTTAATCTACCTTCATCTTAATATATATAAATTACGTCTCACGTTGTTTGTCCGTTATGGACTCCTAAACTACCGAACTTAGCTAACTAGCTTACATCTCAATTTATACCCGCAATGTAATTTTATTGCAATTTATTTGTTTATTATTTGACACAATTCTAACAGGCGCTGTGTTGAAAGTACCAACGTTTCACATAAGCTACAATTTAATGGCATAGCCACCAAAAAAACATGGTGATCCCCATGACTGTTGTTTTCCTGCCGTTTCCTTAAAATAGTTTACTACTATGTAATATAACAAAAACCTTAGCCACAGCAACGCTTGGCCGAGTCTGCTAGTAGTAAATAAAATATAAAGTACACACCTCACACCAAAACCTTCGTTTGCAATGTGGCCGTTTCTATTCGTGACACAATCCTACAATTTATATTATTCAAATGCTGTTTACTATTACTTATTCTAACAACACATTAAAACAAATTTAATATACGCCATTTATAACATACCTGATTTAAATATTATACTCGTAGGTACGACTTTACACTACGAATAGTAACAAGTTAATAACTTTAAAAATTGATAAATAACTCCGTGGTTGGTTGCCGTATCTTGCCGGTATCAGGTATATCATTATGAGCTTCCAGTGGTAATCATAGAAATAAATATTTATTTGAAAGCCTCGAAATATTAATTTGTGTTTTCCTATGTATTCATAGATATGTTTATTGTTTACTCATACACCGATAACATCAGATTCATCAAACGTAGCAGATCCTAATAGTCATTACGTATCGCAGTACAACCCGTTAGGTATAAGCGTGTAATAGGGGCAAGCAGAATATTTTTATAGATCCATACTTATTTATTTTTACTGGATAAAATAATTCTTCAAAAACTTATTAGAGTAGTTCAATTTCATATTTAAAGCGAAATTGTCTTCAAGCGATTATAGATTAAATGTTGCATACTAGATTAGATAGGAGGTGGTATAAAAATTATCTCATCGTAAACTTATAGTAGTAGTTTCATTACTAATAAAAATAAGAAAATAAAATATGTTTATTATGGAACATAAGATACATGTATCACTTATTCCACGTCATTAAATTTGAATTTGTAGGCATCCCTACTCATCGGCAAAGAAGACAGAGGGTATAGGCCGAGAGAAAAAGCCGGGGTAAAAAACTCTCGGTACTCTTTTAAAATACATGCATTATATATATAAATACAATACGACGTTGAATCAATATTTAAACATCGAGAAATTTTCAACTAGCCTTACAAGGCATATTAATCGAATGATTGCGATGTAAAACCCAGTATCTAAAGCTTTTAAAAATTTCAACATTGCACGTAATTAATGATAACATTCTCGTATATATTGGCTATAAAGTCGGGAGAGCGGTATTTTTGAAACTATTCAGTAAATTGAATGCACAGCGCTGGTCGGCGAACTTGCGTCCGAGATTATTAAGCCAATGCAATCAATAGTTTGCGAGTATGTTATTGCAAATACTGTGCACTGATTCATATATCAGTTCAAGTTACATTTACATAATAATGTTGCTATTTAAAACCATAAACCTTCGCCTTAGAAGCAGATTTATTAAGAACCTTATTTGTAGAAAACACTAAGCGCGCTAACCATACATACAATATCATAAAAATTCAAACTTTGCAATATTAGTTTAAATACTATTTTAAAGAATCCCACTCATAAAATCATTGCTGAATATCGCTTTGTTAGGTAAGTTGTTTGATATAAACAGTGGATGGATTTTTCGAGAGTTGAAGAGAAGTGGTCGTTAATTACGATAAAGTATGATGTACGTTATTTTAATCGATTAGAAATACAAATAAGGTTGTCTTTTATTGACATAACTTTTACACGTTTAAAGGAAACACTTTTTTTACCGAATTGAAGTTATATATTATTATAAACTGTGATACTTTTTGACATTCAACACCTTTTCTCTTCAGTCACCGTGACCACGCACGCTGTAAAGCACACGAAACGTCGGAAAAATTAAAAATTATGTAAAATAATTCTAAATTTATATATAATACATAACTTCAATCCGGTAAAAAAGTGTTTTCTAAATGTGTAAAAGTTATGTCAATAAAAGACAACATTATTTGTATTTCTAATCGATTAAAATAACGTACATCATATTTTATCGTAATTAACGACCACTTAACGAACTCTCGAAAAATCCTTCCACTGTTTATATCAAATAACTTACCTAACAAAGCGATATTCAGCAATGATTTTATGAGTTATTAATGTGTCTTTAAAATAGTATTTAAACTAATATTGCAAAGTTAGAGTTTTAATGATATTGTATGTATGGTTAGCGCGCTTAGGGATTTAAAAACTACGGGTTTTGTGATGAAATATTATTTCCTAGATTTAATAATTCTCCATTTATTCACACAAATGAAATGCGGATACCGAAGGTCGTAGCTAGTATTACATAAGCTGAAATATATTAATGCAATTTTATAATTTGTTCACACTCAAAACAAAACAAAAAAATAATGTTAGTACTCAATAAAATTACATACGAAAATTTCGTGAAATACGTTATAGTCGTCCGACGAGAGATTACCGGCAGTGCCCCGTTAATCGCATGGCATTTGACGCTGTGTCAGAGAGAACAAAGCAACCATATTATTGCATCAATATCCAGTAATTGCATATTGTATGGATAGTGGAGGCTTTTAAGTGTAAGCCGATTTGCTGGTCACGTAGCTGACTCGGCAAATACTGAGATTGAAGGGTCAATACCTACTATATGTATTTTCATGTTTAAATAATGAGTTGATAGTGTAAATTGAATTAAGAATGTTTAATGCGTTCATACATGACCATGGTAAGGACCTATAATACTCAACTTAACGTCTACACAGTATGTTAAAAGAGAATTTACTATTTTGGGATTACATTTCAAAAAGATTAATTTTTATATTGAACCATATTATACTTTCGTATGCTTTGTTTAAATATATATCTGAATGTGATTTATTAAGAAAATATGTATATTAATACATTCTCCAATTTATGTGTATCATTTATTTTCTTAATAGACAAGTAGTAGTAGTTTTTGATTTTTAGGTCTAGGGCTCACGATGTTTTCCTGAAAATGTGAAAATCATCGCTGCACAGCCGTGCACGGTGGGTGAGAGGTGCACGGTCAAGATACTTGGCTAACACTGCTCTTATTCATAAATACTTAGGAGTTTATTTGTATAATTGTATGAACAATAATGTTGATGCAATGCAAAGTTTATAAAATTTCGTATTCGCTTTGCCAACGTTACGGTACAATTAATTCTTAGCAACCATTTCGTGTAAACATCTCTATTTTCCCTGCGAATCGAAACTTGTTCGACGCCACTACAATCAGCTTGACGACAATGTTTGAATAGTTTGGATGTTCGATCGTAGTGAGGTAAACAAACATTATTGCGAACATGCGAATTTTTTCATTGGCCTTTTTAATATTTTATCTGTATTTTACCTATTGTTTAACGATCGACGATTTCAACAGGGCTATAGCAATTGAAAAGAGTGGCAGAGTTTTATGCTAGTTTTTCTCTCACGCTCTTAAATTTAGAGCTGCTCTTAAAAATCGACTTGTTATTAGAGATGCTAATATGAATAAATCAATTTTGATTATGAGTTAACGTGTAATTTCTATACTTAGCTTATTAAACTTAGTTATACTTCTTTTGGCGCGTTAGGGAAACCTGATGAGAGTAATTTTTTTCGATGCGCACGCATACCGTCACTTAAAACCGACACCCTGAAGCTAGTTATAGTCAACGTTTTTTTTGAAGACATACTTCTTTTGGCGCGTTAGGGAAACTACAAACGTAGAATAAGGCGAAAGAAACAATAAACTCTCCGCCACTCTTTTTAATCACCATGTTTTTTTTACACTACGTAACACCATAAGTATTACACATTACAATTAAATAGAGTTTTCAAGAAGTTTTATATCAAATATAAAATCCCAGGTGGTTAAGAACAAGACGCATCATTTATGTTTAGCGTAAATACAAGAAACCCACAAAGCAAATTTACTGAAACATTTATTTGGTCAGCTTCAATCCAATTGTTAAATGGGATGAAATATCAACGCTAGACAATATGCTGCGATTCAAACAGATCACAATATCGAATAATCTGCATCTATCGTGGTCATCTAAGATGCATTCAATCTGTGGACTAATCAATTAACAATGACCACATCAGGACGTATTGACTTTACAATATATTGTGTCATATAATGATTCGTATGTCGGGTATTAATTGGTTCGCAAATCCAATTAGGTTAGCCCCGGTGCGCATTAAGCACGTACGAATCATTATTGATTACTAATGACCTATCGTCTGAAGTTCAGTATTTGAAGTCTAATTAATTTACATTTTATATTTATTTATTCAGAAGATTCACAACACAATACAGAAATAGATCTATATATCGATACCTCCCACGTAAGTTGTTGTATGCCACAAAAATGCTATTTTGCTTTTTTGCTGAAAAATATCCTAATAGGGATCATTATATCCATTGAAAGTAAAAAAACAACAAAAACACGTTTAAAGGATCTGTCAGACGCATAATGTTGTAATTTTCAAACGCGAACGGATTACACCAATGTATATGCCTATGCATTTGTGTACGCGGGGCGCGGGGCCCCAAACATGCCAAATATTTTAAGTGTAAAACAAAAAAGAAGAAAGAAAGAAAAGAAAGAAAGAAAAGAAAGAAGACATAAGAAATACGAAAGAACAAATAAGAAAGAAGAAATAATAAAGAAGAAATAATAAAGAAGAAAGAAGAAAGAAGAAAGAAGAAAGAAGAAAGAAGAAAGAAGAAAGAAGAAAGAAGAAAGAAAAAGAAAGAAAGAAATATACAATATACACTAAATAAAATGCTAGCATTGTGTTATCTCTATCATTTGTAAGTGATGTATTATTTATTGTATTGTTTCTATGTGCAACTTTTAATGATGAATGAAATCTATAATATTTCATTTTAACTTATTACTGTACTACCTACTATGTAGTATTAAGATTATTACAGAAGTTCATTAATTGTAATAAAATTATTAGTATTACTATCATTGTTATCGTTATTATATATTTTTGTTACTAATGGCTTCGAATCTCTTCGGATCAACCGTGGTAGGGACTAGAAAAAGATGGCGCGTAACCGAAAAATGTGACAAATGTGTGTAAATTTGTTTCCAACGCCGATAAAGAAGTTTCACTTCAAAAGATGGCGCGTAACGGAAAAATGTGACGCGTAACGAAAAAATGTTACACTAAATTTATTTCCAACCCCGATAAAGAAGTTTCACTTCAATAATTATGCACACTGTTTAGGGACACTGTTTACATAAATTAAATAACATTTTCACAACTACTTTTGCCTATAATGAAATCTATAAAACGATTAGTCTCTTCACAACGACATCTTCACAACTACTTTGCCTAACAGAGGAATGAAATAAAAAATAGGCAGTAGAAAGAAGACATAAGAAATACGAAAGAAGAAATAAGAAAGAAGAAATAAGAAAGAAGAAAGAAGAAAGAAAAAAGAAGAAAGAAGAAAGAAATATACAATATACACTAACTATGTGCAACTTTTAATGATGAATGAAATCTATAAAACGATTAGTTTCTTCACAACGACATCTTCACAACTACTTTGCCTAACAAATAGAGGAATGAAATAAAAAATAGGCAGAAGAAAGAAGGCAGAGGAAAGAAGAAAGAAGAAAGAAGAAAGAAATATACAATATACACTTAATAAAATGCTAGCATTGTGTTATCTCTATCATCATTTGTAAGTCATGTATTATTTATTGTATTGTTTCTATGTGCAATTTTTAATGATGAATGAAATCTATAAAACGATTAGTTTCTTCACAACGACATCTTCACAACTACTTTGCCTAAAAAATAGAGGAATGAAATAAAAAATAGGCAGAAGAAAGAAGGCAGAGGAAAGAAGAAAGAAGAAAGAAGAAAGAAGAAAGAAGAAAGAAGAAAGAAGAAAGAAGAAAGAAGAAAGAAGAAAGAAGAAAGAAGAAAGAAGAAAGAAGAAAGGAGAAAGAAGAAAGAAGAAAGAAATATACAATATACACTAAATAAAATGCTAGCATTGTGTTATCTCTATCATTTGTAAGTGATGTATTATTTATTGTATTGTTTCTATGTGCAACTTTTAATGATGAATGAAATCTATAATATTTCATTTTAACTTATTACTGTACTACCTACTATGTAGTATTAAGATTATTACAGAATTTCATTAATTGTAATAGAATTATTAGTATTACTATCATTGTTATCGTTATTATACACTTCTGGACACATCTATTGGCCCACCTTGCATTTTCAGTTTCTTTTGGTCCTACCTAAAAAATAGAGAAATGAAATAAAAAATAGGCAGAAGAAAGAAGGCAGAGGAAAGAAGAAAGATGAAAGAAGAAAGAAGAAAGAAGAAAAGAAGAAAGAAGGAAGAAGAAAGAAATATACAATATTAAACACTAAATAAAATGCTAGCATTGTGTTATCTCTATCATTTGTAAGTGATGTATTATTTATTGTATTGTTTCTATGTGCAACTTTTAATGATGAATGAAATCTATAAAATTTCATTTTAACTTATTACTGTACTACCTACTATGTAGTATTAAGATTATTACAGAATTTCATTAATTGTAATAGAATTATTAGTATTACTATCATTGTTATCGTTATTATACACTTCTGGACACATCTATTGGCCCACCTTGCATTTTCAGTTTCTTTTGGTCCTACCTAAAAATTTATATTAGGTCGAGTAAAAAGTTTTTATGCAGTATTGAACCTGGCACATTCATGATTGCACTCAATAAAATTTTTTTCAATTTCGAACACAGAATTTAAAGAAACTTGAAGACAATTTGGAGCCTGCTCATTGATATGAAATAATCGAATAGGGACTAAGAAAACTTAATTTTATTGGTTTAGTTGGATTTAATTCTTGAAACTGTGATTTTTCTCTTTGGTTTTGCAACAAACATTACTTATTCTTAACATTAAGATGAGGTTCTATCAATAATCTATGGATACTTCGCCTGAAGTCGCCGCCCAAGCTGTGGCACTTATCCGGGCCGGACACAGCCAAAGAAATGTGAGTGATCAACTTAATTTAAGTCGATCTGCGGTCCGAAACGTTTATCGGAGATACCTAGAGACTGGCGGCTTTGTTCGTCGCCAAGGAAGGCCACGATTTCGGGTCGACAACTGAAAGGCAGGATCGATTCATCGTGATGACCAGCTTGAGAAATCGTCACCTTACCTCCATTGAGATACAAAACCAACTTCGCGACTTCCATGGAGTAAATGTGAGCGCTCGAACTGTTTGGAGAAGATTAAAAGAACGCGATATGGTACCACACAAGCCAGCTAATGGCCCAAAGCTAACGCGAGCCCACCGAATAGCGCGCCTCCATTTCGCGCGCTCACACTTAAATTGGACTCAGCAGCATTGGAACGGTGTACTTATTTTGATGAGTCTAAAATTGCGTTACATGGCAATGATGGAAGGAAGAAGGTCTACCGACGTAAGGGAGAGCGTTTTGCACGATGCTGCTCTGAAGAGAGGGTTGCTTATGGCGGTGGCTCATGGACTGTCTGGGGCGGTATATCCGCGAGCGGCAAAACTCAACTTGAGGTTGTTACGGGACCACGGCTGCCAACATTAAATGCTGAAAGGTACATTCTTGAGTACTTAGAACCTCACGTGATGCCATACGCGGACTATGTGGGCCAAAATTTCCTTTTTATGCATGATAATGCACGAGCCCATACGGCCGGCATCGTCAGAGAATATCTTCGGGATGTGAACATCGCAGATATGGACTGACCAGCCAGAAGCCCAGATATGAACCCCATTGAGCACATGTGGGACGAGCTAAAAAGACGTGTTAGGGCTCGTCAGCCAGTTGCCCAGACGATGCAGGAATTGAAAACTGTCATAGAAGAGGAATGGGAGATGATCCCTCAAAATTTCATAGAGGGGTTGATAAACTCTATGCCTAATCGTATGAGAGCTGTCGTAGATGCCCATGGAGGAAACACGCGTTATAAAATTAAACCTTTATTTCATAAAACACGTTTTTTATTCAAAAATCAACTGACTTCATCAAGGCGCATACCCGACTTGTCAGGCGTATCTCCATGTGGTGTGGTATTCTTAATTCAAATTTAAAATAATACGATCGAAAAAGATGGTAAAATGTATCAGGTTCAAAACTGCATAAAAACTTTTTACTCGACCTAATATAAATTTTTAGGTAAAAGAAACTGAAAATGCAAGGTGGGCCAATAGATGTGTCCAGAAGTGTATATTTTTGTAACTAATGCCTTCGAATCTCTTCGGATCAACCGTGGTAGGGACAAAAAAAGATGGCGCGTAACCGAAAAATGTGACAAATGTGTGTAAATTTTTTTCCAACGCCGATAAAGAAGTTTCACTTCAAAAGATGGCGCGTAACGGAAAAATGTGACGCGTACAACACTGTTTACATAAATTAAATAACATTTTCACAACTACTTTTGCCTATAATGAAATCTATAAAACGATTAGTCTCTTCACAACGACATCTTCACAACTACTTTGCCTAACAAATAGAGGAATGAAATAAAAAATAGGCAGTAGAAAGAAGACATAAGAAATACGAAAGAAGAAAGAAGAAAGAAGAAAGAAGAAAGAAGAAAGAAGAAAGAAAGAAATATACAATATACACTATGTGCAACTTTTAATGATGAATGAAATCTATAAAACGATTAGTTTCTTCACAACGACATCTTCACAACTACTTTGCCTAACAAATAGAGGAATGAAATAAAAAATAGGCAGAAGAAAGAAGAAAAGAAGAAAGAAGAAAGAAGAAAGAAGAAAGAAGGAAGAAGAAAGAAATATACAATATACACTATGTGCAACTTTTAATGATGAATGAAATCTATAAAACGATTAGTTTCTTCACAACGACATCTTCACAACTACTTTGCCTAACAAATATAGGAATGAAATAAAAAATAGGCAGAAGAAAGAAGGCAGAGGAAATAAGAAAGAAGAAAAGAAGAAAGAAGAAAGATGAAAGAAAAAGAAAAAGAAAAAGAAAAAGAAAAAGAAAAAGAAAAAGAAAAAGAAAAAGAAAAAGAAAAAGAAAAAGAAAAAGAAAAAGAAAAAGAAAAAGAAAAAGAAAAAGAAAAATAAGACAGAAGAAAGAAGAAAGAAGAAAGAAGAAAGAAGAAAGAAGAAAGAAGAAAGAAATATACAATATTATACACTAAATAAAATGCTAGCATTGTGTTATCTCTATCATTTGTAAGTGATGTATTATTTATTGTATTGTTTCTATGTGCAACTTTTAATGATGAATGAAATCTATAAAACGATTAGTTTCCAAGTAATGGTTATTTATGTTTAAAGAATAAGAAGAAAGAATAAGAAGAAATAAGGAAGAAGAAAGAAGGCAGAAGAAAGAAGAAAGAAGAAAAGAAAAAAGAAGAAAGAAAGAAATATTCAATATACACTAAATAAAATGCTAGCATTGTGTTATCTCTATCATCATTTGTAAGTAATGTATTATTTATTGTATTGTTTGTATGTGCAACTTTTAATGATGAATGAAATCTATAAAACGATAAGTTTCCAAGTAATAGTTTACGTCTGTGCTTATTGTAATATTTATCAATAATTATGTACACTGCTTAGGGACACTGTTTACATAAATTAAATAACATTTTCACAACTACTTTTGCCTAACAAATAGAGGAATAAAATAAGAAATAAGACATAAGAAAGAATAAGAAGAAAGAAGGAAGAAGAAAGAAGAAAGAAGGCAGAAGAAAGAAGAACGGAGAAAGAAGAAAGAAGGAAGAAGGAATAAGAAAGAAGGAAGAAGGAAGAAGAAAGAAGAAAGAAGAAAGAAGAAATAAAGAAAGAAATATACAATATACACTAAATAAAATGCTAGCATTATGTTATCTCTATCATCATTTGTAAGTGATGTATTATTTATTGTATTGTTTCTATGTGCAACTTTTAATGATGAATGAAATCTATAAAACGATTAGTTTCCAAGTAATGGTTATTTATGTTTAAAGAATAAGAAGAAAGAATAAGAAGAAATAAGGAAGAAGAAAGAAGGCAGAAGAAAGAAGAAAGAAGAAAAGAAAAAAGAAGAAAGAAAGAAATATACAATATACACTAAATAAAATGCTAGCATTGTGTTATCTCTATCATCATTTGTAAGTAATGTATTATTTATTGTATTGTTTGTATGTGCAACTTTTAATGATGAATGAAATCTATAAAACGATAAGTTTCCAAGTAATAGTTTACGTCTGTGCTTATTGTAATATTTATCAATAATTATGTACACTGCTTAGGGACACTGTTTACATAAATTAAATAACATTTTCACAACTACTTTTGCCTAACAAATAGAGGAATAAAATAAGAAATAAGACATAAGAAAGAATAAGAAGAAAGAAGGAAGAAGAAAGAAGAAAGAAGGCAGAAGAAAGAAGAACAGAGAAAGAAGAAAGAAGGAAGAAGGAATAAGAAAGAAGGAAGAAGGAAGAAGGAAGAAGAAAGAAGACAGAAAAAAGAAAGAAATATACAATATACACTTAATAAAATGCTAGCATTGCGTTATCTCTATCATCATTTGTAAGTGATGTATTATTTATTGTATTGTTTCTATGTGCAACTTTTAATGATGAATGAAATCTATAAAACGATAAGTTTCCAAGTAATGGTTTACGTCTGTGCTTATTGTAATATTTCTCAATAATTATGTACACTGTTTAGGGACACTGTTTACATAAATTAAATAACATTTTCACAACAGCTACTTTGCCTAACAAATAGAGGAATGAAATAAGAAATAAGACAGAAGAAATAAGAACGGAGAAAGAAGGAAGAAGGAAGAAGAAAGAAGGAAGAAGAAAGAAGACAGAAGAAAGAAAGAAATATACAATATACACTTAATAAAATGCTAGCATTATGTTATCTCTATCATCATTTGTAAGTGATGTATTATTTATTGTATTGTTTCTATGTGCAACTTTTAATGATGAATGAAATCTATAAAACGATTAGTTTCCAAGTAATGGTTATATATGTTTAAAGAATAAGAAGAAAGAATAAGAAGAAATAAGGAAGAAGAAAGAAGGCAGAAGAAAGAAGAAAGAAGAAAAGAAAAAAGAAGAAAGAAAGAAATATACAATATACACTAACTTTGTGCAACTTTTAATGATGATTGAAATCTATAAAACGATTAGTTTCTCACAACGACATCTTCACAACTACTTTGCCTAACAAATAGAGGAATGAAATAAAAAATAGGCATAAGAAAGAAGGCAGAGGAAAGAAGAAAGAAGAAAGAAGAAAGAAGAAAGAAGAAAGAAATATACAATATACACTAAATAAAATGCTAGCATTGTGTTATCTCTATCATCATTTGTAAGTGATGTATTATTTATTGTATTGTTTCTATGTGCAACATTTAATGATGAATGAAATCTATAAAACGAAACATTTTCACAACTACTTTTGCCTAACGAATAGAGGAATGAAATAAGAAATAAGACATAAGAAAGAATAAGAAGAAAGAATAAGAAGGAAGAAGAAAGAAGAAATAAGAAAGAAGAAAGAAGGAATAAGGAAGAAGAATGAAGAAAGAAGAAAAGAAGAAAGAAGGAAGAAGGAAGAAGAAAGAAATATACAATATTAAACACTAAATAAAATGCTAGCATTGTGTTATCTCTATCATTTGTAAGTGATGTATTATTTATTGTATTGTTTCTATGTGCAACTTTTAATGATGAATGAAATCTATAAAATTTCATTTTAACTTATTACTGTACTACCTACTATGTAGTATTAAGATTATTACAGAATTTCATTAATTGTAATAGAATTATTAGTATTACTATCGTGGTTATCGTTATTATACACTTCTGGACACATCTATTGGCCCACCTTGCATTTTCAGTTTCTTTTGGTCCTACCTAAAAATTTATATTAGGTCGAGTAAAAAGTTTTTATGCAGTATTGAACCTGGCACATTCATGATTGCACTCAATAATTTTTTTTTCAATTTCGAACACAGAATTTAAAGAAACTTGAAGACAATTTGGAGCCTGCTCATTGATATGAAATAATCGAATAGGGACTAAGAAAACTTAATTTTATTGGTTTAGTTGGATTTAATTCTTGAAACTGTGATTTTTCTCTTTGGTTTTGCAACAAACATTACTTATTCTTAACATTAAGATGAGGTTCTATCAATAATCTATGGATACTTCGCCTGAAGTCGCCGCCCAAGCTGTGGCACTTATCCGGGCCGGACACAGCCAAAGAAATGTGAGTGATCAACTTAATTAAGGTCGATCTGCGGTCCGAAACGTTTATCGGAGATACCTAGAGACTGGCGGCTTTGTTCGTCGCCAAGGAAGGCCACGATTTCGGGTCGACAACTGAAAGGCAGGATCGATTCATCGTGATGACCAGCTTGAGAAATTGTCACCTTACCTCCATTGAGATACAAAACCAACTTCGCGACTTCCATGGAGTAAATGTGAGCGCTCGAACTGTTTGGAGAAGATTAAAAGAACGCGATATGGTACCACACAAGCCAGCTAATGGCCCAAAGCTAACGCGAGCCCACCGAATAGCGCGCCTCCATTTCGCGCGCTCACACTTAAATTGGACTCAGCAGCATTGGAACGGTGTACTCTTTTCTGATGAGTCTAAAATTGCGTTACATGGCAATGATGGAAGGAAGAAGGTCTACCGACGTAAGGGAGAGCGTTTTGCACGATGCTGCTCTGAAGAGAGGGTTGCTTATGGCGGTGGCTCATGGACTGTCTGGGGCGGTATATCCGCGAGCGGCAAAACTCAACTTGAGGTTGTTACGGAACCACGGCTGCCAACATTAAATGCTGAAAGGTACATTCTTGAGTGCTTAGAACCTCACGTGATGCCATACGCGGACTATGTGGGCCAAAATTTCCTTTTTATGCATGATAATGCACGAGCCCATACGGCCGGCATCGTCAGAGAATATCTTCGGGATGTGAACATCGCAGTTATGGACTGACCAGCCAGAAGCCCAGATATGAACCCCATTGAGCACATGTGGGACGAGCTAAAAAGACGTGTTAGGGCTCGTCAGCCAGTTGCCCAGACGATGCAGGAATTGAAAACTGTCATAGAAGAGGAATGGGAGATGATCCCTCAAAATTTCATAGAGGGGTTGATAAACTCTATGCCTAATCGTATGAGAGCTGTCGTAGATGCCCATGGAGGAAACACGCGTTATAAAATTAAACCTTTATTTCATAAAACACGTTTTTTATTCAAAAATCAACTAACTTCATCAAGGCGCATACCCGACTTGTCAGGCGTATCTCCATGTGGTGTGGTATTCTTAATTCAAATTTAAAATAATACGATCGAAAAAGATGGTAAAATGTATCAGGTTCAAAACTGCATAAAAACTTTTTACTCGACCTAATATAAATTTTTAGGTAGGACCAAAAGAAACTGAAAATGCAAGGTGGGCCAATAGATGTGTCCAGAAGTGTATATTTTTGTTACTAATGCCTTCGAATCTCTTCGGATCAACCGTGGTAGGGACAAAAAAACATGGCGCGTAACCGAAAAATGTGACAAATGTGTGTAAATTTTTTTCCAACGCCGATAAAGAAGTTTCACTTCAAAAGATGGCGCGTAAAGGAAAAATGTGACGCGTAACGAAAAAATGTTACACTAAATTTATTTCCAACCCCGATAAAGAAGTTTCACTTCAATAATTATGCACACTGTTTAGGGACACTGTTTACATAAATTAAATAACATTTTCACAACTACTTTTGCCTATAATGAAATAAAAAATAGGCAGTAGAAAGAAGACATAAGAAATACGAAAGAAGAAAGAAGAAAGAAGAAAGAAGAAAGAAGAAAGAAGAAAGAAGAAATAAGAATGAAGAAATAAGAAAGAAGAAAGAAAGAAAGAAGAAAGAAAGAAAGAAATATACAATATACACTAACTATGTGCAACTTTTAATGATGAATGAAATCTATAAAACGATTAGTCTCTTCACAACATCTTCACAACTACTTTGCCTAACAAATAGAGGAATGAAATAAAAAATAGGCAGAAGAAAGAAGACATAAGAAATACGAAAGAAGAAAGAAGAAAGAAGAAAGAAGAACGAAGAAAGAAGAATGGAGAAAGAAGAAATAAAGAAAGAAATATACAATATACGCTTAATAAAATGCTAGCATTATGTTATCTCTATCATCATTTGTAAGTGATGTATTATTTATTGTATTGTTTCTATGTGCAACTTTTAATGATGAATGAAATCTATAAAACGATAAGTTTCCAAGTAATAGTTTACGTCTGTGCTTATTGTAATATTTCTCAATAATTATGTACACTGCTTAGGGACACTGTTTACATAAATTAAATAACATTTTCACAACTACTTTTGCCTAACAAATAGAGGAATGAAATAAGAAATAAGACATAAGAAAGAATAAGAAGGAAGAAGAAAGAAGAAAGAAGGCAGAAGAAAGAAGAACGGAGAAAGAAGGAAGAAGGAAGAAGGAAGAAGAAAGAAGGAAGAAGGAAGAAGAAAGAAGACAGAAGATAGAAAGAAATATACAATATACACTTAATAAAATGCTAGCATTGTGTTATCTCTATAATCATTTGTAAGTGATGTATTATTTATTGTATTGTTTCTATGTGCAACTTTTAATGATGAATGAAATCTATAAAACGATTAGTTTCCAAGTAATGGTTATTTATGTTTAAAGAATAAGAAGAAAGAATAAGAAGAAATAAGGAAGAAGAAAGAAGGCAGAAGAAAGAAGAAAGAAGAAAAGAAAAAAGAAGAAAGAAAGAAATATACAATATACACTAAATAAAATGCTAGCATTGTGTTATCTCTATCATCATTTGTAAGTGATGTATTATTTATTGTATTGTTTCTATGTGCAACTTTTAATGATGAATGAAATCTATAAAACGATAAGTTTCCAAGTAATGGTTTACGTCTGTGCTTATTGTAATATTTCTCAATAATTATGTACACTGTTTAGGGACACTGTTTACATAAATTAAATAACATTTTCACAACAGCTACTTTGCCTAACAAATAGAGGAATGAAATAAGAAATAAGACAAAAGAAAAAATAAGAAAGAAGAAAGAAGAAAGAAATATACAATATACACTAAATAAAATGCTAGCATTGTGTTATCTCTATCATCATTTGTAAGTGATGTATTATTTATTGTATTGTTTCTATGTGCAACTTTTAATGATGAATGAAATCTATAAAACGATAAGTTTCCAAGTAATGGTTTACGTCTGTGCTTATTGTAATATTTCTCAATAATTATGTACACTGTTTAGGGACACTGTTTACATAAATTAAATAATATTTTCACAACTTCTTTTGCCTAACAAATAGAGGAATGAAATAAGAAATAAGACATAAGAAAGAACAAGAAGAAAGAAGGAAGAAGAAAGAAGAAAGAAGGAAGAAGGAAGAAGGAAGAAGGAAGAAGGAAGAAGACAGAAGACATAGGAAAGAAAGAAATATACAATATACACTTAATAAAATGCTGGCATTGTGTTATCTCTATCATCATTTGTAAGTGATGTATTATTTATTGTATTGTTTCTATGTGCAACTTTTAATGATGAATGAAATCTATAAAACGATTAGTTTCCAAGTAATGGTTATTTATGTTCAGCTTTACGTCTGTGCTTATTGTAATATTTCTCAATAATTATGTACAATGTTTAGGGACACTGTTTACATAAATTAAATAACATTTTCACAACTTCTTTTGCCTAACAAATAGAGGAATGAAATAAGAAATAAGACATAAGAAAGAATAAGAAGAAAGAAGGAAGAAGAAAGAAGAAAGAAGGAAGAAGGAAGAAGGAAGAAGGAAGAAGGAAGAAGACAGAAGACATAGGAAAGAAAGAAATATACAATATACACTTAATAAAATGCTGGCATTGTGTTATCTCTATCATCATTTGTAAGTGATGTATTATTTATTGTATTGTTTCTATGTGCAACTTTTAATGATGAATGAAATCTATAAAACGATTAGTTTCCAAGTAATGGTTATTTATGTTCAGCTTTACATCTGTGCTTATTGTAATATTTCTCAATAATTATGTACAATGTTTAGGGACACTGTTTACATAAATTAAATAACATTTTCACAACTACTTTTGCCTAACAAAGTGACAAGTGAAATAACAAAATTCATTTTCAAAGTGTTTTATACCAAAAATAGGTATGGATAATTACAATGAAAATTCCGTTTGAAATGATCTTGATTATTTTCATACTCACGTAGAGGCTACAATGATGGGGCTACGGCGTAGCTTTTTCTAACCAGCCGTTTTGTTAACCATACCAAAACGGCTACTTAATGCCTAACAAAATAGAATCGTAAAACTACTACATACAATATAGTCGTGCAATATAGAACCAAGAATAAACTTCCATCTCCACATCGTGTGTACGTTAGAATAACTCCCGAAACCATAGCAAATATTATTGTTAGCTGGCCAAACAGCGAGTTTGAAAACACGCTCGTATTTTCACAGAGCATAAATTGATTGAAAAATTAATTAAACTGATACTTTGGGCTGTAATAATATAAATAATCATTTGTTTTTATAGGATGTTTTTAAAAAGAATTGAATATGAGGTTGGTTTTCGTTTAGGGTATACGATTAAAATGACAGTGTTGTTTTAACATGGATGTCCGAGTTTAGCTTTAATTTATAGAAAATACTTTAAAAAAAAACATTTTCCATTATAATTTTTCAGGGGGCAAGCGGACAGAAGGCTCTTCTGGTGCTAAGTGAAGTAACTGTCAACGCCAGACAGCTCGCGAGTGCGTTGCCAGCCTTTAAATGTACACGTAATGTAGCGTTTTAGTAGCGCAGGTTTTCCAATTTATACTTTTTCATATGATACGGAGACACGCCTGTTGCTGATTTGCTATTTGTATTTATGTCTGCAAATAATATTTATTTTATTTATTAACACTTCGATGCATTACAATATAAAAATTGAACATAATTAAATGAAAAGGAGGGCAACTGGCGGCTATCACTATTGAGCGATCTCTTCCAGGCAACCACGGTGAGAGAAAAAAATGTATTAAATTAGATTAGGTAGGCAAGAAGTGCAATTATTATATGATATTATTGTCAAGTTCAAATTTAGCTTCAATTTCTAACGCTCTGATGGTACGTAAAATTCAAACCATAAGATTTTTTTTTTCTTTTATGGCTTCATATGTAATATCTCAGGTATAAATTATTTTATGTATTTATAAGAGTTGGTGGTGTCTGTTATTTTGTGTAAATTATTTCATTAATATACGTGATTTCCTATTTTAGTTTTAGGCTTTATATATAATTTGCGGTCCTATTGCTAAGAAAATTATAGTTATGTAGTGGATAATTATAGTTATGTTATTACTAGTATGAAGCAGTGTAATATGTGGACGTACGGTAATGTTAAATGTGTGAAATTCCTTCAACCTAAAGAGAAGATTATAAACTAGCTAAGTACTTATATGAAATCTCGCTGTTTTAGCGAGCATAGCTCATAGGTCCCACGATCAGAACAAGGGGACTTGGACCTCGGCTTGGCTGTCGTGGGATATTTGCCTGAAGAGTTGGGCGGAAGGTCACTACACTGAGTGAAGTATGGATTAAGACACCTCACCTTACGAAGGAGGTTTATTACTCTAATCTGACCATATTCTGTTGCGCTGGCAGACTATCTAAGTAAGGACGAGAATTTGTATATATGCTTCCTTAGTGCGATTCAGGGATCACGTTATATACGTATTGATAATAGTATGTACACATACATTTAGACCGTAAAGTAGCATTAAATAAAGAAAATACAATATGATCTTGGGTTGATGAGGCAATAAATTTAGTGTAGCTATTGTTACGGTAAAATAAACTTTTTATTACAGCACCCGAATTAGTTTGAGGACAATAAAGTCTCAAGTGGCCATACAAACACCCCTTACGAGAAGCGTCCCATTTCGGACGATTGCCAAGAAATATTTACTATTTCGTACATAAGAGTGAAAGTTTATAATTGCATTGAATCACATCGATTTAAGTGACTTTTACTTCTTGCATTCAAAGATAAGCATATGGCTGTAAATTAAATGGAAACTAAATGTGATATTCAAAAATAAGTGTTATTTTTATATATATTACATAATTGTATATGTGTTATTAACTATTTAATACTGTAATCTCTGGTTAGAGTCGTTAAAATAAGGTAAAATTTCAATATTAATAAACTTATTATTAATATATTCTTGGGAGCTACAGACGCGTCAAATTCTCATTTAATGTTTAAGTATTATTATTTATGTAGGGGTAATCGATTGTTAATAATGCATCAACACAATAAGCCAATTAACTACCAATTTATCAATGAAAACATCCCGAAGGTCGTTTAAGGGACAGAAATAGAATTGGCTAAACTTGTCACGGTCTACGGTGTCCAAATATTTGAACGAAAGAATTTTCATTAGCGAACAAGGGCGGACCACATTAGAACCCTCTTTCGATGGTCAACGCGTGGTGGCCTCGTGACAAATGTGATGGAAGTTTCTTTAAATGTCAACAATGTAAGGCTCAAGCATTAAATTTGAAAATGGAACATGACGTGTATATAATAAAAGGTTTAGCGTGAAATTTGAAAATGGAACACGTAATTTTTATAAAGAAAGAAAATACAAATTAGTGGCTGCTCGAAGCGTGTATTTTAAACTAGCTAATGTTAAGACATTCATATTAGATATATATATATATATCATATTAGACATAAGAGCAGTGTTGGACTAGTGGCTTCAGCGTGCGACTCTCATCCCTGAGGTCGTAGGTTCTATCACCGGATGTGCACCGATGGAATTTCTTTCTATGTACGCATCTAAGATTCGTTCGAACGGTAAAAGAAAACATCGTGAGGAAACCGACATGTCTTAGACCCAAAAAGAAGTAGACGGCGTGTGTCAGGCACAGGAGGCTGATCACCTACTTGCCTATTAGATTGAAAAATTATCATGAAACAGATTCAAAAATCTGAGGCCCAGACCTAAAAGAGATTATAGCGCCACTGTTCATATTAAAAATCAAAAGACTTGCAAAATAATGACGAACTAATGATATGATTGATGAGATAAACACATTCTTAATTCGGAATAAAAATAAATGTGAGACTAAACTGATGAAATAGTGAAAACCAAATAAAATATCTACATTATTGCAATATGTAATGCAATTAAGTTTAACCACTGCCTTCATAAACTATGGCGTAAAACTCGGAGCCTGGCAAACAATTAAAGTTAACCATAAATATGATCGGTTGATGATTCGGCTTAAAACATTTCAGAAGCTAAGAAGTTTGCTTGAATATTAAAATTCGAAGTGTACCATATAAACAGAACACCGTTGTACCATTTTCATGCCAAGTGCATGTCCCTTTCCCTAAATTCAGTACTAAATTTGTCGTTAAATATCGAGGGTCGGACGTACCCTCTCTGTTTCGCTGACGCATCTAGTGTCTGACAGATCATCCCTTCCAAACATAAGTGCTGTGCAAACTACACGACTGGGCTATACAGGTTTTGATAATATGGGATTAGGCTGATTGTCAAGGATGGTTAAAAATACAATTTAATTAAAAATAAAGTGAAGGTAGCTCATTCAGTAAACATTTTCGTATACATATGGCTGATACTTTATTTTATAAAATTACAAAGAATCTAATACACATCACTAATCACATACTGGATATTTTTAGTGTATGTATTTTACGTATGTTGTAATATAAATTATCGTTGATTAAATATTTTATTGTAATTGTGTATTATCAATTAATTTTTGTGTTATTTATTTTAAAAAAATCGTTTAATTTGGTTTAATTTGTTTATGATATTTTGACGGGCGATATTAAGGTCTATGTGAGTAAGAGATCTAGAGAATATGATTAAAAATAAACCAAAAGTAGTAATTGAACAAATATAAATAAGTTTTTGACTATAACACTTTGCTTAGTTAATTTAAGTTAATATTCAGACTTGGGAATATTATTTATAGTTTGATTTTTGAATGTCATACTTGACCTTTTAAACTCGTGTTAGCGAACAGCTTCTGTTTAAATGACCCTTTTTCAAGTATATGATTCTATAATATTTTGTTAAATGATTTTAAATATCAAACTCACACAATTAAGTATTATATCCGGCCCCGATAAACCGCTTATATTAATAATTTTAAAAAGTAAATAAATTGTAAAGTCAAGAATTATTTTTCGTATGAAACAAAAGATCTTCACATTTATCTGTACCATATGTAATAGGAATGAGCAGTGTTGGCCTAGTGGCTTCAGCATGCGGCTCTCATACCTGAGGTCGTAGGTTCGATCCCCGGCTGTGCACCAATGGTCTTTCTTTCTATGTGCGCATTTAACATTTCCTCGAACGGTGAAGGAAAACATCGTGAGGAAACCAACATGTTTTAGACCCAAAAAGTCGACGGTGTGACAGGCACTGGAGGCTGAAACAGATTCAGAAATCTAAAGCCAAGATCTAAAGAGGTTGTAGCGCCACTGATTTATTTTATATGTAATAGGAATACACAATTACTATATTGTATAATTTTCTAAACACGAAACGATAATGTATGTTATTAGAGGTAATAAAATAAACACACGAAAATAAAGTCAACATCATCAAAGAAGCAACTAAAAGGTCCCTTTGCTGGCGGTGACAGATAAAAACCTTCCTTACTCCTCGTGAGGTCCGTGTCAGCGTATTTACCTACCCTAGAGCTGTTTGCTCCGAAACCCTAAAACTAACCTTTTCAATTTGTAAAAAGACTCAAGAAATAAGCGGTTAAATGACTTTTTATCATAATTATTTGTAACTAGTAAAGTTACTACGTTAAAAGTAAGTTAGTTTAATAATTATAATTAATATTATATTTTTTAAGGTTTTAAGACTTAGATTCCAAGAATGTTATTATTCTATTAATGATTTGCGTGTAACATTATATTATATTAAGTTTTGACATGTGTGTTGGCTGCTTACATTGTGTTAAGTGATGAGTCTGTATGATTATACAGACGTAATATATCATATAACATTTATTTTATAGTATAAAGGTACAATGTGTTTTATAAGTTTATGGTAAATTATAATACTAGTAAAACTAGATTGTAAAAAAATAACTATAAATTGTAAAAGTATTTTGGTAAAATAAACTGACAGAAGTTGGAAGAGCTGAAAATCTTGACACAAGTATCTTTTATTATCCATACTTAATATTATAATTTAATTATCACGAATAACCTCGTTTTTATCTATTTATTTTATTGTTACCTTTGTGTATTCTGAATTTTGAAACTCTTTATCTGTCTTTCCTTACTTCTGATCTTTCTAACTTGTCGCAAAGTTAACATCCTAAGTAACAGAATGATATATGACGTGAAGTTTGCGACCAGTTAGAAAAGTAAGAGCTCCAAAACTACTCAATATTAATTTTAAATACAGACTGTTTAGTAAATAGTATTATGTATATTTCATAATGTATTTTTGCATTAACGTCACAAAGGCCGTAGTCGCCTATATCTTGTACCCTACGGATTGATTCGTTGGCACTTTGAATATTCCTTGTTCTAGCAATATCAGCGTAACCTTATTTACTTTCGGTATTTTGATGACCTTTCTACTTGTTGCGGTAACTATTATTGAAATACCTGTTGTCATTTAATAAATGTTTAGTTCACATTATCGTGTTACATTTAATGTTAAATAATATATTGTTTAATAATTAATTAAATTAATATATTGTAAGTAAAAAATGGCAGATAGAAATAATAATAATAGCCTTTATTTCCAAAACTTAATTGTGAGCATAGAAGTTTCATTAATTTTGAATTAATAAAAACTCTTAACATAAAATAAAATACACATTAACATTTAGGAACCATGTTTGTCAGATTTTGGTTTGTCCACCGTTGGCCTATATATAAGTAGCTAATAAAATGTAAAATTGAGTAAAATTATCGATAGCAACAAGAATATTTTGTATACAGATCTTCATGTTTATATGTCACAAAACTTTGTCAAATTCTGAGTCAGAATAAGTTAGAATAATAACTAATAACATTCTTCTATGAAATATATCTATTATAATGGAATTCGGTTTGAAGGAAAAATATCTTGAGTATATAATGATGGGTATAATAATAGCATAACACGTTATATCACGTCACATTTTCAAGAGAAAGCTCAAGGGATTCGCGTCTACATCACGGAAAACCCTGGGTTAGAGATCGTCACTCAACGGATTTCAACTGTCATAATTTTCCCGCGTGGAAATCTTGACTTTATAATATTTTACGGATACGATATTTTATGAAAGGGATTAGAGACGGCACAGTGTCCGTCTCTATTAAGATTACGAATAGTTATTAGATTTTCTCAAATTTCTCTGTAAAAAATGTATTACATGTGACAAATTATCCTCTTTTATATTACTTATTATGAATTTTAATTTTGCTTTTGTTTCAATCGAAAATTCTAGTGTTAGTAATGTGCATTTAGTTTATAAGTTAGTACTAATAGTGATTAATTGTTTTTAAATTTATATACTTTTATTAATGGTAAGAATTTATTAGCTCACTTAATGTTTATTCTAATTGTCAAATAAGTCTTAACAGTATGAAGTGGTGTATCATAAAATAAATAAATTAATATCCAACAACGCCAACAATCCAAATTTTTGCTTCTATTTTCAAGGAAAATATAACATTAATATTAATTTTAAAACCTTTAAATTTAACGTCTTTAATTTTAAACATCAAACTTTTAATGTAACAAAAGTTACCATCATATTTTATGATAACTAAAAAATCTGGATGGATAAAAGATTTTTGATGTAATAAGCTAGTTCAAAGGAATACTTTTCAAAAATATTCGCATCATAAATAATTAAAGGAGGTCTTAGTACAGTCATGTACAATTACAAATTCACACAGGCCTTTCACGGTACATGGCTAGCGCTGGCTACATTAAACCCATATTATGCCCGGTCAAAATATATTCCAATTTAGTTTATATCTTGGAAACAATAAGACCTATATTGGTATGTAAGTGTGTCTCATAATGTCTGTGGTCCGACCGAAGTCGAGACTGTAAGGAATTTTAAATGACCCTTGACCATTGTGGTTAAGGGTTACTTTATAAGTACGGCCCGGTTTCGTCCCTTGAAATGATATTTCTTGCTATTATGTTATGTATGACTACAAGTTTTGTAATATCGGGATTACATATTTGGGGTTTTATTAGCCACAATAATAGAAATGCCTATATAATTTTATATGATGATATAGATTAACAACCCAAACGTTGTATACGTTCTATATTGCTGGATATTATACGCATATAACACAATTTATTTATAAGACTTAGGCACATATGTATACTTATATGTCTCTATAATAATTTACTACACAGTCGCTATTTCACCATGCCTCCTGCTGATAGAGGACAAATCTTTGTTTTTAATTTATTTTATTACTATTTATTACTTAAGATTTCTATGGAACATGGTGTAATGGTTGCAGCTTACAAACGTTGTGTAAAACAAAAAACTTGGCGATTAAAAGGAGTGGCGGAGAGTTTATTGCCAGTTCTTCTCTTCCGTTCTACGCCCCTGATTTGAGAACTGGCACTAAATGTAAAATTAGAAGCATTTAATGTATATTTCTTTTTTGACGTTCATAAGTGTACATTGTGTTACCTAAATGAATAAATGATTTTTGACTTTGACTATTTATATTATCATTAATCTGTCAATAATTCTTACCATAGCGATATAATTTTATGTAGCCACGCATTGTTTAACAAACGTATATTACAACTGCAAATAGTCGAATCAACTCATTCTATAATTTTTCGTGTGTAGACACATATTCTTCGCAACAAAATGTCCTCTAGCTACAAATTATGTGCCCATCGGATCGTCGCGTCCAAATTAGTTCCCGTCAAGGTTTCCTAGGGACTGTACATTCATTACTCCTGAATGCAGACCATGTTTCAACGTCCTGTGTCCAGAGAGGGAATACGTTTTTGTCTTTTATAATGCTTTTATCGGCAAAAGCTTGGATATTAATTCAAGATTGTTTGAACCTTTGTCTGGTGTATTGTTTTATAATGTTAGTTGCAAATACAGGTCTCGCGTTACAGCCGCTATTATTCTAGTTGGAGTTAACAACACTTTTCAAATCTTTTAGAATGTTTAATATATGTCTTTCGAGTACGTTTGGATTAACCTATTGCGGGTATTAACAAAAACAACATTGCCGCAATAAATGGCGTTAATATAGCAATATTACAATAAGATCTACTCTCGGTGACTACGATTCAAATTCAAATTCAAATTCAAAAAATCATTTATTCACGTAGGTAACACAATGTACACTTGTGATTCGTCATTAAAGAAATAAATATTAATGCTTCTAATTTTACATTTACTGCCCGTTCTCAAATCAAGGGCGTAGAACGGAAGAGAAGAACTGGCAATAAACTCTCCGCCACTCTTTTTAATCGCCATGTTTTTTTTTACACAACGTTTGTAAGGAGCTGCAACCATTACACCATGTTCCACATGACATTTTATGATTGATGAAAGGCACTCGAAACATCTGTAAATAATGTAATTAAATAATTGGTTGTATTAACTCATACTAATCTTAATATGTTACTTAATGCGTACTAATTGTATATAATGTCGAATTTCCGTCGCACACTGAAACATTATTTGAGACAGAAATGTGAGCTTTTACGATCATATTAACATAGCACGAGTTTCCGCTTATTAAATATATTGACTTCAAAATGGAGAATATTGATTGAAGTCCCATTTCTCTGTAAAGGAGACTAGTAATATTAAAGTTTTTCTTTAACAAACATCAGAGTTACGGAAGTTGGTTCGTCATTTTACAGGCTTGTTAGAGCTAGTTACGGTTGTTTGGTTGAAACTCGGCGTCAAATGATTTCACGCAGTTTATTCGAGTTTTCTTTGTAAAATATTTGTGCTAATTCTTGTTTGAGCTGGCTAAAGATATTTCGAATTCTTAGTATTAAATTTATAACTTTTGTACCGATATTTCTTTGATCTTATATTATAAAGAATTTTGTAAATAAAGAAACATTTTTTATGGGACAGGAAGCAAACGTGCAGGCATGCAAGCTGCAGGCATGGACACCTACAACTTCAGTAGGTTCGCAAATGGGTTGTCGGCCTTTAAAGTACACTTTCTTGAAGGTCCCGAAGTCGTAACTATTCGGAAATACTTGAAATGACAGCTGGTACCATAATGTAGTGTTGCGCAATAAGAAAACTTTAAAGCGAGAATTTGAAATAACTTTAGTAAATTAATGATAAACTTTAGGTACCTATTAGTAATTAGAGTAAAGTTAGGATGTAGGTAGTATTGCGAGCGCTGGGTTCTACACCATCAACGCGTTCAGACCACATCTCGACAAATGGGTGAGGAGGCGGTGTGGCCGCCTCAGCTACCGACTCGTGCAGATATTGTCCGGACACGGCTGTTTCGGCAGCTATTTGCACAAGGTAGTCGGGCGTGAGGAGGCACCAACCTGCCACCATTGTGACGCTGGTGTTGTTGATGATGCTCTCCACACCTTAAAGGATTGCCTAGCATGGGAGGTGGAAAGGAGGCCTCTACTGGGCGTGCTACAGGGCGAGGACGCTACTCTCGATAACATTGTGAGAGTAGCAGTTACAAACTCGGACAGTGACGGCATGTGGGAAATCTTCCAGAGATTCTGTGAAGCCGTCATGCACCAAAAGGAAGAGGCGGAGAGGGCCAGGGAGGATGATCCTGCAGCCCACCCGCGTCGCCGTAGGAGACCACAGCGCCGCCGTTGCACCGTGCAACCCCGTGTGTAATCCTGGGCACGCAGTTGCTCCAGCGAGGGAACAGGGGTTCATGCGTCGAAAAGAAGGGATGCTGACGCATCCCTGCAAGCATCGTGCCCGACCTCCCCCAGCTTTATAAAAGGGTGAATTGGCCGATGTGAAAGGCCCTTGCTGTGCCAAGGTCCATTCCACATCATCTGTGGCCGTAGAGGACCGTGATACTAACGGCTGATCGCGTGGCTGGATGCGGACAAGGCTACGCTGTTACCGTGTCCTGCCCCGGGCGATTGCTGGTGGCGCCGTGGGGTTTTAGTGGGTATGCACTGTTGTGCGAGTCCCACATAACCCTTCCCCACCAAGGTCAACCGTGCTGTAGCAGGAAAAAAGGATGTAGGTAGTATGATGCAACAGTACGTAAATAACACCTACTTTGTCAAAGGTATACCAGTAGTACCAGTTCGTATACCAATCTTTATAATCCTTGTATGAGCTGGATAGAGTATTTCATATTCTAAGGTTTAAATATTATATTGATAACTTGGGTACAGATATCTCTTATTCTTATAATAATTGATATATTTTAAAACAACCTTCCAACTTACCGTATCTTTGTTTATCATGCTCTTAATAAGGTTTAAGTTTCCATTTAGTTATAGTTATTATTTTTTGGTTGTATGTTTTAATGTTTTTCCTTGCTAGCTTGCTTATGTGTATAAAATTTTTGATGACATATTTTCTTGTATCATTTATACATACACGATGTTTTAGAACTAATACATAAATAAATACAAAAATTTAACTATAAAAAACACATAGTAATAGATATAGTAAGAGCTCTCTTAAATAACTTTGGTACATTGTGCACTAAAGTTCCCTATCAGACAAATCACCACACACTATATATTGTCAACGAAATAATCAAAAATTAATTCCACCGAGTGGAAATAGCGTTCCTGAATCGAAACCTGTAAATATGTTCCGGTACAAATATCCGGTGCCAAGTGAACCTGTTATGTTTTTCTATCTCTCTCTGGCACTTGGGGTGTAAGAAGGAAGGTCGACACTACGTGATACACCCTTCGGCTTCCGAGTGTGATTGACAGAGCAATCGGCAGCTAGGTGCATTGTATTGTGATATTTTTCAGTGTCGATGTTCTACGTGATTTCGCTTTGATTTAAATGGGATATATTGTCATCTTATATGGAGTTCGATTTTGGAATATAGAATAAAGGTATTATTTTGGACATTTTAGTCTTGAAAAACTCGTCAGCATACGAAACCTTTTATAAATTTACTTGTTCGTTTATCTTACTGATATTGAACATTTGGGGATGATTATTCTACGCAATTTGAAATATTTCACAAGGAAAGTATAGTTCGTTGATTTTGTTTTTCACTTAGTGATTTCTCTATTTTAGACATTCAAACCTCTTTTTACTTGTTTGTTTCGCAGGTAATCAAAATCAAGTTTGTATGTACATTATTGTGTGTTCCAACCCATTAAACACATATTTCGGAAACTATTTTGTTGGCATTTTTGTTTAACTAACAATTTGGGGGTTATTATGTAATAGTTATTTCACCAGGAAATTATCAAAATGGTGAAATTATTATTTTCAATCCAAACCTTGTAGGCATACAAATTCATCAACAAGACCAAATCATAAAACACAATATAAATGAAAAACACAATTAAAAGCGTCCTTTAATATCAAAAGTACACACGTGCCATTTCGAGCCCGATTGAAACAAATGCAAGAGGTAATCAAACATGCGGCATGAATATTTCATTACCTAAAATGAAATTTGCGTTCGACTTCCCAAACATTTTCCATTGGAAATCATTCAAATATCGCATATACGATATAAAATAATGTTAAATAATTAACAGCTGGTGTAGTTTTTTTTAACTCAGAACGGCAGGGTTTGAAAAGGAATTTTAATCTTCTCAAATATTGAGGAACCTCTATATGGGGTATAGGGTTGACTCCTATTTCACTCGGAGGAGCTGGGTTCGATTTCCGGTAGTAATTGTTTCGTTATGGAACGTAGTATCGTAAATCAAGTTTCATATATTCTGTCTTCTATGCCTACCAAGCGGAATAATTATTTCATGCTAGGATCGGATATAAACACATTAGACACATACCCAATCATATTCCACGGTATACTTGTATAATTGTTAGGATTCTAATATGTTTTATTTCTCACTCTTTTGGTTTGTTGAGTATTCGTCTTATTATGATAATTATACAGTTATATGTCGTTATATGTTACACTATTTCGCTATAAAATAATAATATTTAAAACACAATTTGTGTTCAACTAATCATATGAGTAAAATCTATGCATTAGAATCGTTAATCGAAGTTAACATCATAAATTACACAGCGCCCTCTAGCTAAAACAGATAAATTTCGATTACATGCGCAAAGATATATAGCAAAACTTTCTTGAGTAACGGTTAAATTATACACGTAATATATCCTTTACAAATTAATTAAAGATTTGATAAGAGATAAACTAGTTTCATACGAGTGGTATTAGAAATACGACATCACAGTAGTTCATAAAAACGACATTCAAACAATAAATAATAAAATAAAAAATAAAAATTGTTACGACTTGGGGGCTATCAGAAGAGTATACCACTACCTTAGCCGGCGGTAAGTACCTAATTCTTAGACCATGGGCGGTGGTAAGTACCTAAGTCTAAGAGATCTGCTGCCTTGGTTGCCTCATATCTAATAAAAAAACACAAAATGCCAAAAACAGCACAATATTTATTTTTAATTTTATTATTTTCTTTATATATTATTAATGGTCTATTGGCTTAACGGGCTACGCTCCAAAAGACCTCTTGCTTTTGAATTGCGGCTGTTCATCAATAGGTTATTCTTACTATGTGCGCCATTAATTTCCTGGTACTGTTAATCGTAAGGAAATCGGCATATATTGGTAAAGTGAGGCACTGAAATACGACATATATTACAAAAATAAAATCCTCAAAGAAACAAATGCAATCTAAGGTTTAGAGCCATATAGGGCTGTAGCAGTAGTAGTATTAATTATGTAAAAGTGTTAGAGAGATAACATAAAACAAAGAACATGAAATATATGATCATGCATTTGATCGTTATCACAGTATAAAATAAAAATATTACGTCTTCAGTATGCCATCACGGTAGAGGGGTTTATGGCTAAATCGGCAAAAATCTTAGCGCAAGTGCTCCCCTTGCACGACCCCTCGACACCTGCTACTTGCAAGATGTGACGCATTTCCGGTTAATTTTATTTTTCAGGAAGTTGGGCTTTTTTCATAATACAACGAAGAAAACATTTTATGCCGTATATGTGAAGTTTTTTTTTAATAACAACTTGGATTTCGAGTTAAAAGATGAAAATTATGTTCTTGGTCCATAATCAAATCATAACGGTACGACTAATGACTATTCTTTTGCATTTACTATATATATATTAAATTAGAATTATTATTTTATTTACATAGAAAATAATAATTCTAATAGAATGCATTTAAACCAAGATATACTCCAGCAATATTTAAGCATAGAAGCATAGATGATGTGTCTTGCCAATTGGTAAGAAACATGTTATATGTTATTTTTTTATTTATTCACACTTTGTTGCTTTATAATATAAAAAATTAAGATAATTACATGTAAAGGAAAGGCAAATGGCGGCTTTATCGCCAACCAATGTGAGAAAAGAAAAAAAAATGTGTTAAATTACATAAGATAGGCAAGAAGTGCAAATATACATGTATTACATATAGTTATTAAGAAAAAGAAACTAAACAGGAACAAAAAATAAACTATGTAAACTGATAAAGGATACATGAAAAAAAAAAATAATAATAAAAAGTGCACATGAATCATAATAATTTAATTTAAGAACAGTCTCACGTCAGTTAGGTATTATTAAAGTTAGGTATACGACGTGGACAGGTAATTATTATGGGAATTAACACAATTTTTAAAAAGTATTTATTTCTTTTTTTACCACTTAGACTAAATCTAGCATTGCGGGGCGTACTTTTTAAAGATCTGTCAGAACTATATAGTCGGGTAATACAGATGAAAAATGCTTTCAGCAGGCTATAAAGGAGCTTAGTCTGTGACAATGCTCCCTCATCTAATAGCTTCAGAACAGCTGCACACGCAATTTTGAATCCACCCCCGATGATGCGACAGCCGACACTCAGCCGTAACAAATAGCTTTGAATATTAAAACATTCACGATTAAAAAACACTTAAATCCATATTCACTTGCACTTTGTTCGTTGCAGTTTTTTTCATTCCGATATCATTGACTTATATTTATGACAAATTTTATTAAACTTTTAAAACATTTGCTATTTTTGTTACGTTATTAAGTTTTGCTTTGGAATTTTATAAGTAAAAGTCATCATCATTATGATCAATGGCTGTAACCCCTTGTGGGCGCGCCTGCTCAAGTAAATTTCGCCATTGCAATCTATTTCGTGCTTCTTGTGTCTAACTTCGAACCCCTATTGTTTCGAGGTCCTTGACAATTCCATCCCACCAACGCAGGTTGTGTCCAGTTCTGTCGTCCGTCATTTGGTGCACATGTCCCAAAAACTTGTGCCTGTTGCATTTTATGAATTCAAAGATGTTTGCGTCGTCAAGGATGTTATATATAATACTCCAAACACCGTCATCGAAATATAGGTAAGAGTAACAGTAATTTTCTAACGTTTAGCAGTAGTCTCATTATTTTATAAGCGAATTAATACCGGAAGTTGCAAAACTTTTTGTTAAAACAAAAACAAAAAAAAAACAAAAATTTCTTTATTAAGTAAATAGTCTTAAATCTATATTTTAGTACATCCCTTTTAAGTTCAAGAACCTGTGTTAGGGATGAACGCTCTTTCCTATATGTTAATACTTAATCTACTTAACAAAGCAAAACAGTAAAGGTACTTAAATAGTTAATTAATTATATTACATACTTGAAAAACCAAATTACTGGCGATTGTTGATATTAAATCGTAATAACTAAACAAGTGAGGTAGATTGAAATCAATCACACCATCGTCTTTCTTTTGATTATGTGAGTGAGACATGAGTGTAACTGTAGTGCAACTCAGACGAGTGTAGTCCGTATGTCGTGACCAGTGCAGGTTAGTACAGCGTAGCATGTCTCTTATCAGCCGGATGATGCGACCACATAAAGTATAGAATACTTTAAATAATTATTATTGTTAGTTATTTAGTTTAGTCTAAATGTTAGTCAGTTATATCGATATAAGTGCATGAAATATATGCATTATAAGTTTTAATTTATCTTCGTGTTTCAAGGGTAATTAATGTTGTTCGTTAGTGAACGTAGCATCGCGGCTACGTTATGAAACCCCGCGTAACAGTGCTACGCCGTAGCTCTAACCACTAAGGGCTTATAACTCACCCTCTGGCATTATACCAATTATGGTTCTGAATGAAATTTATTCACTTTCATTAAAGGAATAAAAATAACGAGAACATAACAATGGTACTCTATGAGACAAATTGCAACTTTAAATATTTAAGAAGTATAAAATTAAATTTCTTTATATTAAAATGGGAGGTGTTGTAAAATGTTTTATTGAAATAGGGAAGGTTTTCTGATAGTTTATACTATAAATACACATAACTATAACTAAAATTCATAGCATAGGTTTGTAGATAATTTTGTAAAAAATTTGAAAAATATAAAAGATTTTCCTACGAAATTTGATCACTTATCTTAATGAAGTGTAGAGTAACATGCAAGTTAGTACCGGAATAACGTAACTAACTGTCAGATAAATCAAGGGGGTCGTTGCGTCGCATAGGTATAGGACTTATGGCCCCGAAAACCTACGCTTAACTCGAATTTATGTGTATGCTTCATTAAGCATATATTTTGGTGTTTAAATAATCTTGAAAAAAAGGTTAAAAAAATGTCTATGTATTAAATTAAAGCAAGGAATTTCTTTTGATATCGTTATCAAAATCATAAGCCTAAAAGCTATAATTTGTAGTTTATTATCATCTAATTGGTTTTCAGGGTTGAATTATATCATAATGATAGTCAATGAATTATAATTAATTAAGATAAGTTGGTGTATCATATATATTGTCAAACATAATAGTAATAATAATAATATATTTTCTCCCATACAACATTAGCAACAAACAATAAGATTACAGGTGAGGATGTATTGGGAGACTGGTTTCCAAACTAGGTAAGAACCTCTGATATGTATAACCAGGCTTCCATTCCACAGCAAAGTCAAAATGAATGGTGGAAAAAATTACCTACATATATGGGTAGGCAAACATTTTTTTTTTATTAGGAAAGAGAAACAAAACAGTATATATTAAGACATAAATATATAGCATCATGTATAAACTAAATATTGTCAAATAGATAGTTAACAAATCGAACGTGTACAATTCAAGAAATTACAATGCCTATTGGTATTCAATTATAGTTAGGACACACCTCATTATATTAATCGTTCGCAGGTAATCCGAGATTGTGAAATAAACTCGGACTGAGTTTATTTCACAATCAACTCGCAAAGTTCCAAACTCGTAGACCATTGTTATTTTCGTGCTCAAATTAATCCCGTGGCGTGTTCGTCCCGAGAATTATTTACACTGATGAATACCGTAAATAAGGGATAAACTGAGGATGCTAAATACTCGTATATTTAGGATTTGAAGCCCCCGCACCATACCAATAACGTAGATTTAACATTCAACCCCTTTATTTGAACGTTCAGACGGATCCTGTATTTGTGATATTAAATACGCATGATTAAATCCTTTATTTACCGATGAGACTAATTTGTTTCTGCTCAGGTGTCAAGGTTATCGACCTCGACATGTTATGAGTGGAGCGATTGGTCCAATGCTCTTCGGCTAGGCGGCTTAAATCTTTTGAGACTTGCAACATATGCTACTAGATTTAGTGGGCAGTTCAGTAGATATATCTGCCCACTTGATCTAGTTATATTACATATTAAATAAATAGCTGAAACCCGTGAATTAAATATAAAAATTAAAAATAAAATAATTTTGTTTTATTATCAACAAACTAAACTGATGATTTTTATTTCTGCTTTACCAAAAATTTCTGGTAATTTTATTGTCTGCTTATTTTGTCTTGAATATATTTTAATTGTATTTTTTTTTTGTAACACTTATGATTACTTCAATTGTCATACATTTTAGATGGAAGATTTTGTAAAATATGCGTAAAAATAGTACTATGTATGATGTGGTAAACTTTAATAAATAAATAAAAAACACCTAACTTCATTTCAATACTAAACTATTATTACACCCCAATTACAGATGTAAAATTTTGTATATGGTATAAAAGTCCTTTTGAATAGTATAAGTACATAATTATTATATCCAAAAGCATATTGCCTCTGAGGGCTATTCAAAGCATTCTTCATCGCGACGCCCTGGAGAGGGTCTGGGCGTGAAAAGATTTTGTTCCGTCCTGAATGGCGAAGATGCGGAAATCCCTTTAGCCGACTGATGAATGGTGTATTCATCGCAAACGCATTTAAAGAACGCTGATCTGTTATTTGTGGTTTTAGTGAATGATATAAGGTATGAGATTAAATGAATTATACTATCTTTGTGTCTAAGGAATTAATTCCAAAGAATACACACTATTTACTAAGATAATTCTTATGGTTTGGTTTATATTTTGTAAAAATGCATTAAATGTATTTTTTTAAAGGTTTATTTACATTAAAAGTAATAATATTTTAATCGTAATTGTAGAATGACTTTAGGTTGTTTTTTTTATAGTTCAGGGGGAATCGGGATCACCTGATGTTAAGTGATACCGCCGCGAGTGCGTAGCCGGCCTTTTAAGAATTGATACCCTCTTTTCCAGCAGGACCCTAAGTCGAAATGTTTCGGAAATACTTAGTGGCAGCTGGTATTTTAAGTGTTTTGAGCTTTATTTAGTCAAGAAAAGCATAACTTGCATACAAATTTTCATACTTGACAAATGTTAGTTGTCGTAAAAGTAATACGCTGATCGCTCGAATAAATACCAACGATAGTACCTGCCAAACCAAAATAACACTGCATGACTCTGCTTTTCCACTATCTGTCTCCGTTAGAGCCTTTAGGGTAACCTTATCGATTCAGGTAATTACATTAGGGTGCCCTTCGACCTACCCCATATTGGCTAAACTTAGTAATCTACTTGGTTGAAATACATTTTAATATGGGCATCGGTTTGCTTATCGAGGTTATGTTATACCAATACCATTATGTGATCCAATATGTGCTTTTGAATTTATAATAGATATAATATAAACTGCTATTCAATAGCTGCGTTAAGCTCTAGGTGAGAATTTAAAACAAAAGACGGATCGTGTCGAGTGTCCGCGGTTAGACTAGATGCCATACCATAGACAAACGAAACTCTATAGTGTAGTCTTTGGTTGACAGATGTGCAAAACAATCGATGAAATTTTCTATCAACCGTAGACGGAGTATGCTATAGACCAGGCATCAGCGTACAGCGTGTGAGATAGCGAATGATCGACATATGTCGTATTTACAGTTTTAATTCATTTAAGATTGATTATTATTGACCAAAATATACATTCGAATGAATAATTCTTGAACAAAGTTACTAAGTCGTGACAAAGTAAGCTACTTACCGATGAAAGGTTATGTTTGGTTCTTTACGTTCACTATAGCTTTTACAGCCAATTATGCAACTATTCACCATGACTGACACTTTAAATACAACCCTTATAAGGATAAAGTCTTAAAATATGGGTTTGACTTGGGTTTCACAGATTTATCAGTAAGCGGTGAAAACTTGCTCACCACCAAGGGCGTAAACAAATAAAACCCGATACGCAAATAGAGACAGAAAAACTGATACTCTGTTTCGCTCGCACTTAAGTATTCCACGTTAATGCCTTCTCTCTTTAGTTATTATTGTTATTTAAGAAGCTCATCTAGTTCTATACTCTATCTACGCTATCGACAGATTGGAGAACGATTTCAAAATAAGAACAACGTCAAATAATTCTTATCAAGGTTTTAATGTCTTTAATAATTCAGTCTAACAAAGTCTAATCCATTCCGAATCGCAGGCCAGAGCTCATCCCTTCAACACTACAAGCTTAGTGAGGTCCGGAGGTACATTAATATTCTATCTTTGTCCAATGTTTTGTTTGCTTTGTTTTTGTTCCTGTTTTAATTAGTGGACAGTGGACTTTACTAGCGATTGGAATGTTTATTTTAAGAGTATATTCACGTGATACGGTATAATGTTGCATTTAATGCAAGTACATATTAGATTTAAGTACTCTTCATACAATTTTGTTTGTCTTCTATTTGAATAATATTTGATAAGCTGATTGTGATATACACATGAAAACATGAAATATTTTTCTAATAGGTACTTAATTGACATCACTAACAGCAGTTCAGACATATACAATTTAAAAGAAAATATCATTATACCGAAAAATGTAGACAACTAACAATTATTTTATGATTTGATAACTAGATGCAATGTATAACAAAAATCTATATATGATCCGAGAAATCAATAATGAAAAAGTAAAAAGAATTGTATGGAATAAATGAGGACGTCGTGACATGAATACGAAGTGACTTACAGTAATAATTGGTGACGTCAGGTCAAGTAGGTCTTGTCATACATACCTGGACCAAACCCAGGAGGTACTAGAGGTCAAAAGTAGCCGTGCTGATGAGCATGTATAGTGAATGTCATTAAAGTGGGTGAAACGAGAGAGGTACGTCAGAACCGTAGCAGGTTGGGATCCGTGGTCTCTGCGGGATAAAGGCGTGAAATAAAACTTAAAATATAGATATAATTCCTGAATTTGAAAGCAAAATTTTAAAATAGACACATATTAAATCCGCACCCGTATAATCACATAAGCGCATTTCGGCTCATACTCTCTCCAGTGCTTTGGAGCATTTAAAGCCGTATTTAAGTGGAATGAAGGAAAAATCCTCTAATTGTGGCGTCCGGGGTGTCGTGATAAACATGAATAATGTCCATGTCCAAGACTCTATTTTCTTACTTTTGTTACCTGCTCAGGAGAGATAACGAATAGTCGAATTTTTTCGACGGATTTAAAGCTTTTTCAAGTAACATTCGTTTGCGCTTTTTAATATTTGCCAACGTTGTTTTAGTTTGTGAGGAAGTCGGAGAATTTAACACTGAGGTACATATATTACATGTAGTTCATATAAATGAACAAATTATTAGTCTCATATAATAAATAAATAAAATAAAATAAAAAGCCTTTTTATTTCTTGCAAAAGAACAGAGTTAACTTAATACTATTTTTACAAATATATTTTAAGAAAGTAAATTAGACAATTATTATTATTATTATTTTTTCCTAATATTTGTATATATTTCTCAATTATTATTTTGCAAGAACCCTTCCGCAGGTGTAGGCCTCCTCCAGGGAGATCCCAAAATCGAGATACATGGAGATCCATGTATCTCGATTTTGGGTGAGCTGCATCCAGCTCGGGCCAGCCGTTTGAGCAATGTCGTCCGCCCATCTCGTGAGCGGTCTTCCTCTGTTTCGTTTCCCAATAGGGCCACCCCACCTGGTCACCCTTATGGTCCATCGATCGTCAGAGAGTCTTGCTACATGACCTGCCCATCTCCATTTAAGCTTTAGAGCATAGTTTAGGGCATCAGTAGCTTTAGTAACGCTTCTTATTTTTGAGTGTCTTATTTTATTAATTTTTCTAATGTTAAGCATGCTCCGTTCTAGGCCCCTTTGACAAGTTCTGATTTTTCTTTTTATCTTCTCTGTATATTTCCAAGTCTGGCAAGCATATGTTAGACATGGCAAGAGACAGCTCGACATGGCTTTGGTTTTAAGTGATACTGGCATATTGCTTTTAAAAATTTCCTTTAGACTCCAGAACTTGTTCCAAGTGTGTTGAATTCGCCTTTCAATTTCTAAATAGTTGTTGTCCTTTTCAAAGCTGATTTGTTTTCCTAGGTAAACATAATTGTTTGTATATTTCAGAATTTCTCTATCGACCGATACTGTCATTTCTATACTGTTTGTCATTAACATTGTCTTTGTGAGGTTCATCTCTAGACCTACCTTCTTGCTAGCCGCATTTAATGATTGAATCATGACTTGTAATTGTGAGCTTGATTCGGATACAAGCACTAAGTCATCAGCAAAGCGCAGGTGACTCAGGTATTTTCCGTTAATATTAAGGCCGCTTGTGCCCCAGTCTAGATTTCTTATTATCGACTCGAGGATGGCAATAAACAGCATAGGTGATGTCGGGTCGCCTTGTCTCACACCTCTTTTTATGGGAAAGCTTGGGCCGACTTTCTCTAGTTTGACTCTGCCCGTGTTGTTACTATATATACTCTTTAATATTTGTATATACTCCGTCGCTACCCCTTGCTCCGTTAGTGCTTTCCAGATGCTTGCATGTGAGACGGTGTCGAATGCTTTTTTGTAGTCAATGTAAGCGATATAAAGTGCTCGGTGTCTCTCTTGGTATTTTTCAATGAGAAGTTCCAGAGTGTGGATGTGGTCAACAGTTGAGAAACTCTTTCTGAATCCCGCTTGCTCCATTGGTTGTTCTGCATCTAGTATGATACTTATTCTTCGGTTTATAAGAGATGAGAAAAGTTTGTATAAGCACGGTAGTAAGCTTATTGGTCTATAATTAGCAACATCACATGGGTCGCCCTTTTTATAAATCAGTATTATATCTGACTCTGACCATTGTGTCGGTGTTTTAGCATTTTCCAAAATACGGTTGAACAATTGAGTTAGCGGTACTGCCAGTAATGACTGCACTGATTTTATAGACTCGTTTGTGATGTGGTCTGAGCCAGGACTTTTGTTTGTTTTTAGTCTATTAATTGCTTGCATAACTTCTGGTACGGTGAATTCTATACATCGAGTTGAGATTAGGTCGGACTGTAGTATATTATGGTCAGTGGCATTTTCGCACAAATCTACGCTGTAGAGTATTTTATAGAAGTTAGTTGCTATTCCTATGATATCGTTGCGATTGCTTAGGATTGTTCCTTTACTTTTTAAACCGTCTATCCATGTTTTGTTTGTCCTCAACTGTTTGTATGCTTTTTTTGAGCTTCCTGATCGCATTAGATGTTTTTCCAGCGCTTCCGATCTATACTTTGTATAGTCGCTTTTTATACGCCTGCTTACTAGCTTGTATAACGCTGAAAGTTCGTTTTTCATAGACCTAGACTTATTCTTGGTATTTTGCAGAAGCTTTCTTCTCTTCAAAAGTGCTAAAGTACGCTGTGATAAAATCGTATGTCTTGTGTCTTTATTACTTATTCTAGCTTCTTGGAGGCTGTGTGTGATTGCTCTTAGTATGTTGTCGTGTAAATTTTGTACTGATAAACTATTTTCTTCTAGTATGTTTGGTAGATGGGCTGTGATGCATTCCTTATATTTGTTTATTTCTTCTTCGCTTTGTAGGGTGGCATTAGGAGTGCTATTAAATCTAGTCCGGTTCTTTTTTATTTTTGACAATGTTATTGTTGCTCTTACTGGTCTATGGTCCGACGAAAAATTGAGATTCAAAACATCCATGTTGTGTACAATGCTAGGTCTGTTTGATAGAATATAATCTATTTCGTTTTTGTACTCTCCGTTAGGTGAGCGCCATGTCCATCTACGTTCCGGTTTTTTCTTGAAGAACGTATTTAGGATCGCAAGTTTATTTTCGACGGCGAAGTCAATGAGTCTTTGTCCTCTTAAGTTCCTTTTGCCATAACCATGTGATTTCATTATCATATACTCGTCTGCCCTAGGTTGGCCTATTTTTGCATTTAGGTCGCCCATAACTATATATGTATTATGTGCAAGATCCAAGGCTCGATACAAGTTTGCATAAAACGCTTCGAGCTCGTCTTCTTTTGCTGCTTCTGTGGGGGCGTACACTTGTATAAACGAGATTTTGGTGCCCTGCATATTCATGTTTAGTAGTGCTACTCTGTCAGAAATTCCAGTGAAGCTTTCAATGTTTTTTCTCTGGTGTAGGTTTATTAAAAAGCCGACTCCATATTGACCTTGCGTGAATCCTGCACAACAGAGTATACAATTATTATATTCTTCAATTTTTGTTCCTAGACGTCGAGTTTCCGATAAACCAATTATATCGTAATTTATATTTTTGAGTGCCTCTGTTAATTCTAAGAGTCGCCCATAAGATGACAGGGTTCTGACATTGTATGTCAGTATGTAGAGGTTGTTTGTTGCTCTTACAATATAGTTACGTTTTTGAACACTTTTGCTTGCATTGTGCGTACAGATAATTTGAGAGTGGAGTGGAGGGTTGTGGTCTGGCTCTCCCGCGGGGACCAGCCGTGGTGGGAGAGGTGGAGGGGGCGCTGGTAGTTGTTATTTAGCGATGTTTGTAGATGTTGTAGCTTCATCTAAAGCGGGGCGTTTTGAATTTATTGCTTTTGTCAGGTAGTTATCGATATGGTTGTTTTTATTTATTATTTTCGCGACTTTTCGAAGTTTATTGGTGTCGCGGTTGGCTTCTATCGGCTTTGGTGACGACGACTGGTTTCTCTTCTTTTTTTCTGGTCTTGACCTTTCAGTGTCAGTACTTTTATTCTTTAAGAAAATAATTTTATCGTACTTTAGAACCGCTAGTCTTCCTTTTTCTCGTTCAGTATTAACAACTATTTGCAATTCCTTGCGTTTGTTAAGAATTTCTAAAGGAAAAACTTCTTTAACATAGTACGGTGTTGATTCAAATTTTTTCTTTTGTTTAAGGATGTTTATTTTTAACCCCATCATTGCTAGTGTGATAACTATGGGTCTGGTATTCTCTCCCTTTTTTCCTAGTCTTCTCATGTATTCAATGCTGTTTTTGTCGAATTTTATACCTAAACATTTATCGAAAATGTCCTTTTTTCTAAGTCCCAGTAGCTTTGTTCATTTTCCTCTACTCCAAAAATAAGCAGGTTTTTTCGACGCGAGTTTCTCTCTAGTGTGTTTATTTTACTTGTTTGGATTTCGAGTTTTTCTTCTAATATTTTGTTTTGGTTTTCCAGCTCTCTAAACTTTTCATTTATGCTTCTATTAATTGTCTCTTTAATATCTTCCTTCATATCCTGCATGTCGCGTTTTTGTTGGTTTATTGCCTCCTGCATTGATTTTAATATACTTTTAATTTCTTCCATTGTACCCGTTCTTTTACTCAGAATGGAATAGAATATAAAACAAAATAAAAAAATAAAAAATAATATAAAATAAAAGATACACTATAAATTGAACAAGAATAAGTAACTAGATTTGATCTTTGATCCGTTGATAAAGCGTCGTCGTCGTACTGAGGCGGCCAGCTACAGGTTTGACGAAGTGGTTGAATTTCTTCTATATATATTTTGGTTTGGTAGTGACATTTAATGTGATAACTAATAATTATAAATGTTATCAGTCACGTATGCACTTTCACTGTGAAATATATTAATTAACGTTCCACTCCACAATAGATAGTAGCTTTTGACTCCTTTTTTCCACTTCCAACATCACATGTCATTAAAAATGTTAATATTTGCAGGTCGGTCCGTGCTGAGTCACTTTTTCAATGCGTCGCAGATAATTTTGTTATTTCAAGCATTTGTTCGAAGTTTCTGCATTGAACAATTTTTTAAATCTTTAGTTTGTATCGAATTTGTGACTTTTGAAGTATATTTGCACTATATTTTTCACTGGATATATTTTTAATAACAACGGCAAGACGGAGCTTGTGTTTACAGTTGGTGCACGCACTACCCACCCTCAGTCTCATATATTTGTATTTTATTCGGTAAAAAAATACATATAACCGTATATTTTACACAGCTGATTTTTATGTTCTTTTCTTGTAAGTAATTTTTCACCTTTTTTTTAATTAGACATAATTTTGAGACAGGAACTTATATTTATTTATTTATTAAAAGTACACAAAAACAAGTTACAAAAAGTTATAAGGCAACGGGCGGCCTTATCGCTAACAAGCGATTTCTTCCAGGCAACCCTAATGTGAAACAATGAAAAAGAAACACCGATAGAGGGTAGAGAGTGGGTATATCACAATGAGCAAAGTTTCACTATTCCTTTACAAAAATTATATGTACCGCGAACTATACATTTCTGTGTATCACGTGATTGTCTTTAAAACAATCAGTACAAATTAATTTCCATTTCCCATTTGAGTAATATTTACGTTGATATCTGCGCATTCGTAGCTCGTTTATCGAGCCAGGAACCTCCAAACGCCTATTTAATAGGCATCCGACGCGACTTGAGGCAATCATAATTGCACTTAAACCTGCTGTATAGGATAAACACGCAGCTTGTTTTATACAAGTATTAGTAGAATATAAGTTTTCCCCTTTCAATATATGAGATATTTATAGATTACCTGACTATTTTTGTTTATACAACTAGCATAATTTAGATATAAGTTTTTTCCTGCGAAACAAACTTGAAATAAATTATATTATTATAATATTTACTTTCCGGTAGCATACTATTGTACAACAAAATATTTCTACCAGGCAGAGTATCCGATTGTAGTGATTTTACTATAACGAATCTTTACATTTTATAAGAAACTATCAGCCAATTATGATTTAAAATATGCTTGATACACCCGGGCATCGAATAGTCAACAACTTGTTCAAATATGGCATCAAAATGTATCAATTACGGTCGAATTGTTTCAGCGAACAGAAAATTAAATATTATATGCAAATTAATTAAGTATAATTATAATGCAATAAGTAAGTAATTACTATTCCCTACTTTCAGGTGCTAGTAAATATTCATAATTTAACGATGTAGGTTATAAATAAGAATAGTTAAGAAAGCTAGTGAAAAGACAAGCATAAACATTGTTTTATTTTTACAAAGAATATGTTTATGTCATAAAACAAAACTAAAAATGATATATTTTATACAGTCTTAATTCATTTTTTATATGGGCTTCGTGAGAGAAATTTAAATAATACAAACAAACAATAGTTAAACAGTGCACTACACAATAGTGCTTAAAGCTTAACAAACATTGTGCGAGGGCTGACGCGTCATCCCTCTTCTAATGAAAATAGTCTCAGTAATTATGAGGCATTTTGTCCTTAAAAATATGTGTAACGAATATTATCTAAAGGGGATAAATGAATCAATAAAGCTTTTTATAAATTTGATGAATATTTAAAATTAAATGATCCTAATACTTGGGATTGATTTGCTCCAGTTCAAACAATTTGTATGACTCAAAACTTAGCGAATAAAAAGAGTGGCGAAAAGTTTCTTGCCAGTTCTTCTTTCCCGCTCTACACCCTTGACATGCGATCTGGTAGTAAATGTAAATTTTGAATTAATGTAACTTCTTTTCTGACGTTCACAAGTGTACTTGTTTACCTATATGAATAAAGTTATTTTGAGTTGACTTGACTTAAACCTCTATGAGGCACGGAACAGACCCAACTATTTTTTTAACGTAAGGACTTGTCCAGCCTCTTTGACTGTTCGTTGTTCAAAGTGAGCATATATATTTGCTAGCAAATGAGAGTGTGAAAATATGATCATAATTAATTAAACATTATCAATATATCAATAAATTCATATTAACAAAAAACTACAGCGATTTTTATAGCACCCCCGTATCACCTTAACTTCCGTCGTTTCACAACTGAGCGTTATTTGAAAGGTTATTGAACATTATATGGAACCAGCTACCCGCTGTAGTGTTTCCAAACCAATTCGACTTAGGGTACTTCAAGAAAAGAATGTACCGATTATTAAAAGCCCTATGCCATTGCAGTATCACTTAACATCAGCTCAGGAGCCCGTTTGCCATGTTCTATAAGAATTTTTTAGTTATTATTAGTTTTTCAAAATCATCAAAATTATTTTTATCATTAACTAAATTCGTAAAGATCTATATATTTAAGCGTCTTCGTTAAACTCATATGTCTTAAGATTTATCGAAACTTTCTAACCTTATTCACAGACTAACCACATACAAATACCAGAGATCTATCCGCATCTTTGTAAATAATCCAAAATTAATGATCTTGTAATTAAACGATGCGTTTACACAAACATGGGGACACTTCAAAGGGAGAGATTAAACAGGCATGCGTCTGCGCCACGTGGCTGTATTACGAAATACTTATCAAACACTTTCACTAAAATCTTTTCATATAAACCTTATTACAAAAAAATAAAGTCTTTTTTAGAATGGCATGGTGTTGAATGTAATTTTGTTTCAGTGCACGCGGTTGACATTGCAACTAGTCGTAACTATCAAGGGATTTGCTATGTAATAGGGTGTCTTGCAAGCGTTTAAAAGCATATAAAGCTCCGTAAAGCTTGTAAAATCGAGATTTTGTTATCAAAAAGTTTCTGCTAGATAGCTTTAGGATTATCTGACGCTTTTAGAGAATGAGAATTTCAAATCTTTTAGATATTTTATCGCAGTTTTCCGTCGAAATCTTTAGCTTTATAACATATTATATATTTTCAAAACTTTACTTATAAAATAATAGTAGGCTACTTATTACAATGCGTGAAGAAAATTTTATAAATCGTTAGAAGATTACAGTGCTTATTACATGTAGTAACAATAAGTTGATCAACAAAAAAACATAAAATTAAATGAGCCGGAACTAAACCGAATTGTTTACTTAATTAGTTTAGCAGGTTCATAAAATAGGTTTTTAGATAGATTGCTTCATAGAAAACTATTACTCGTATACGATAAAATCAGGTCACCTCCCAGGAGGTCACTAACTGTAACATCGCTAAGACACGCGATCTACATGATATAACGTTCTCATTTTTGTCTAAACCCTGTAATAACTTAGAGAATATAACTTAAGTAACTGAGATTTTTTAAAAGATCTTATATATAATTTAGTTAGTCATTTCACCGTGTAACTAAGTGGCTAGGTAATTAGTTAATAATTAGGAGGCAACACTGCTTTATTTAATATGAATAAGATTTTAATGTTCATAAGTATACTAGGTTTTTTTATTTATTGATGTTTTTATCTTTCAGAATTATAAGTCTTACATCAATCTTACCGATATTAAAAAATAATAGTTTGTTTTAAATTCAAAAGTACTTATCAGTTAACGTTTTGATTATTTTAAAATATATGCGCCTGCTCATTTATGAAAGCGATTTCGGTTTATGTGGACGAGATGAAACATTGCATTTATATTTTTACAGTGCGTGAACTTTTTTATGCATAAAAATACAGATTTACTAATTAAACAGGCCTATAACCAGCGACGTAGTAAATAAACAATTGATTTACCCATAACAAAATTCCTAAAAATCTAAATATTTTTTTTCATGTTACTTACACTGCCTACTTGGTGTTTTATAAGGTCTTAAAAGTCGAAGAAAGCTTGAAGAACTAGTAAGAAACTCTTTAATGATAATAAAAATGATAGATAATAAAAACAAATAGTAAGTCTCTATCAGCTTAGCTTTAATACCAGACGAAGCCAGGAAACCCCAATGGTCTGCAAGATTATTTTGTTACGCCATTAAGTTTGTAAAGTATCATATTTTAAAAACATATTTTTATGCGAGAAACTGTACAAAACTTTTCTGACGCCCAAGTTTTATATTTTAAACGCCTGTAGTAATTGAGTTTATATTTGAAATATGAAATGTAACTGTAATTGGAACGAGTTACAGAATTGAGCAGTGTTAGCCTAGTCCAGAGTTCCCCAAACTTTTTTGTGTCGTAGACCCCTTGCCATGTTTTTCCATGTTGGGTAGACCCCCTACTTACCTGATATTGATTTCCTGTAAATTTCTAACTGTAGTGAAGTTTAGTGTTAAAAACTTAAAGTAACAATATGGGAAATTGAGAAAATTCGCCCCGTCCAATATTTTGCTTCATTAGTTTAACTCTGGCAAGAAATTCTGATAAGATGGACTTTGTTTTAATCAAATTTAAACTGTCGCCTTGAAATTGCAAATTAACCATATTAAATTTTGTCTGTTTTCATCTATCAGTGTATGTGTTGAGATCCACTATTGTGGATCCCCATTTTCATTTCATGGACCCTCAAATTTTTTGAAGTGAAACTTCTTTATCGGGGTTGGAAAAAATTTTGTGTAACACTTTTTCGTTACGCGTCACATGTTTCGGTTACGCGTCACATTTGACCGTTACGCGCGTCTTTTTTTTAAAAAGGATTTTCTGGTATGTTCTTTATACGTATATGAAGCCTGCAATCCCTAATTATTTACATAATATATAATTTGCCCATTTTTTGCTGTAAAAGTAGATATTTATATAGAGATTATTAAAATTTTTGAAGTGACACTTCTTTATCGAGGTTGGAAAAAATTTTGTGTAACACTTTTTCGTTACGCGTCCCATTTTTCGGTTACGCGTCACATGTTTCGGTTACGCGTCACATTTAACCGTTACGCGCGTCTTTTTTTTAAAAAGAATTTTCTGGTGTGTCCTTTATACGTATATGAAGCCTGCAATCCCTAATTATTTACATAATATATAATTTGCCCATTTTTTGCTGTAAAAGTAGATATTTATATAGAGATTATTAAAATTTTTAATCATAAACAGGTTTACTAAGGGACGATTGCCTTCACGAAACTGAAGAAGTTACTGAGGCACTTCGCCGTTTACCTCAACATGTAGATTATTAAAATTTTTAATCATAAACAGGTTTACTAAGGGACGATTGCCTTCACGAAACTGAAGAAGTTACTGAGGCACTTCGCCGTTTACCTCAACATGTAGATTATTAAAATTTTTAATCATAAACAGGTTTACTAAGGGACGATTGCCTTCACGAAACTGAAGAAGTTACTGAGGCACTTCGCCGTTTACCTCAACATGTAGATTATTAAAATTTTTAATCATAAACAGGTTTACTAAGGGACGATTGCCTTCACGAAACTGAAGAAGTTACTGAGGCACTTCGCCGTTTACCTCAACATGTAGATTATTAAAATTTTTAATCATAAACAGGTTTACTAAGGGACGATTGCCTTCACGAAACTGAAGAAGTTACTGAGGCACTTCGCCGTTTACCTCAACATGTAGTTGATGAACGCAATGATCGTTTAGTTAGAGCTGTCCAATTATCCGTTACTAAAACAATTTTACCAAAGGAGGAGTGGACAAAATTTGAGGAGGACAAACTCTATCTAACACCAATTGTTGACCAAGTTAAAAAGGAAAAGCAAGAACGTGAAAACTGGGAAAAAAATAATTAAAATCAAAGTGTTAGTGCATGATTTTTTGTAGGTTTTAAGTGAAAATGTTTTAAATCAATGAATAAAACTCTTATTTATTATTTTGTTTTTTAATTAGTTTGCCAATAAGCTAATATACATCACATAACTTAATTAAACTTAAGAATGTAATAAGGAAAATTGATTTATTGACCATTATTTATTCTTTTTAAATTTATGATGGATACTATTGCTTCTTAATCATTACATAGGAATGTATAAATCTTAAGAATCTACTAGTATAGTCACTATTTCAACAAATATTTGAGAATCATGTCAGTTTAAAAATGAAATTCAATGGTATTTATTCTTATATATTTTAAATGTATGAATAAGAAAAACTACTTTAATTATAAAATTATGTTGTAGACAAATATAAGATTTGAAAACATAATAATAATAATATATTTGTTATCAAAAAGTCTGTACAAATATTAATATATATTTTTTTTGAAGTGAAACTTCTTTATCGGGGTTGGAAAAAAATTTAGTGTAACATTTTTTCGTTACGCGTCACATTTTTCCGTTACGCGCCATCTTTTTGAAGTGAAACTTCTTTATCGACGTATGGGAGTAATTTTGTAGCAAATCGTCACGTTTTTCGGTTACGCGCCATGTTGCTTTTTCAAGTCAAACTTCTTTATCGGCGTTGGAATGAAACTTCTTTATCGACGTATGGGAGAAATTTTGTAGCAAATCGTCACGTTTTTCGGTTACGCGCCATGTTGCTTTTTCAAGTCAAACTTCTTTATCGAGGTTGGAAAAAAATTTAGTGTAACATTTTTGAAGTGAAACTTCTTTATCGACGTTGGAAAAAATTTACCGTCACATTTTTCCGTTACGCGCCATCTTTTTCTTATCTCTACCACGGTTGATTCGAAGAGATTCGAAGCCATTAATAACAAAAATAAATAATAACGATAACAATGCTAGTAATAATTCTATTACAATTAATGAAATTCTATAATAATCTTAGTAGTAATAAGGTAAAATGAAATAATTGTACTATTTGTATTCATGTCTATGATAATAAAAGCCTTTTGTTAAACTTTATCTAATTTAACTTTATTTAACCAATTTCTGTAAAGATGCATATAGTAGATCATTTTTCGAAAGGTCATAAAGAAGTTTCACTTCTTACGTGTGTACACTAGTACACGCACACATTTTTTTTTTTCACTGACGTAGACCCCTAGGGGTCGATATAGACCACTTTGGGAATCACTGGCCTAGTCACTCTTGTGTGCGCCTCTCATCACTGAAGTCAATGCTTTTAAATCACGGGTTTGCATTATTTTTTTCTTTCTTAGTAGCACTACCTCGTACGGTGGAGTAAAACGTGAGGAAACCGGCATGGCTCAAACTAAAAAATCCACGGCCTATGTCAGGCACGGAAGGGTAACCACCTACTTTCCCATTAAGATATATAAATAATCAGGAAACATATTCATAAATCTAAAGCTCAGACCGGGCGCCACAGCTTTTTTAGTAATCGTTAAGATGCCAAAACAAAGCATATATCGCTTAAAAATATATACTATACAAATTATATTCACTACGACTGGTTAAATAAAAGCTTCATATTAAGTATAATTTATAAAAAACAGAAATCTGTTGACAACACAATCAGTGTTATTACGGCCGCAAATGCAATATTTTGAAAATTGAATTCCGTTCCAGTTAATTTTTACCAATTAGTATTCAACGCAAGCTATTTTGTATCCAATTGCTTTGGAGCGCAGGATTTTCCATCACAAACATAATTATTGCGATAATTAAAAACATACTAGTGGATGCAACACGGTTTGTTTTTGTTCCGTAGCCGGGGATGGGCAGACATTTCTCTAATCATTAATTAGGGAAAAAAGTAATCAGCTTATGCCCACTAAGCAAAACTAGTTTTCCTTGGTGACAACAATCAAAATGTTATATAAAACTAGCTGACCCGGCAAACGTTGTTTTGCCATGTATATTATTTCTAGGAACCATTTTTTAGTTCAATAAAAATAACTAAATCTACTATATTAAAAAGTAGGGGTTGATCGTAGAAGAGTGAAAATTAGGGGTATGTATTTTTGTATATATTATAAAAAAAATAAAAACAAAAAACATTTTTGGTGTGGACACCCCTTATCACTTAGGGGTTTGAAAGATAGTAGTCGATTTTCAGACTTACTGAATAAGCATAAAACATTTTATAAGAATCGGTCGAGCCGTTACGGAGGAGTATGGGAACGAATATTGTGACACGACAATTTTATATATTAGACTAGCTGAAACGGCAAACGTTGTTTTGCCACGTATATTATTTCTAGGAAACATTATTTAGTTCAATATAAATAACTATCTACTATAATAAAAAATAGGGGTTAATCGTGGAGGGGTGACAATCATAAAAAAAATTATCCAACATTTTTTTTTTTGGTGTGGACACCCCTTATCACTTAGGGGTTTGAAAGATAGATAGTAGTCGATTTTCAGACTTACTGGACATGCATAAAAAATTTCATAAGAATCGGTCGAGCCGTTACGGAGGAGTATGGGAACGAACATTGTGACACGAGAATTTTATATATTAGATGTAATTTAATAACGAAAAGGTATAATATAATAACTTTAATTTATTTTTATTGGAAGAAAGTAATTCAATCTAATCTAAATTCGCATTCAATAACGCACATTTCATAAAAGTTGACTTACAATTGAGTATTAATAAAGGAGGTATCATTTGTGAATTTTGTTTTCTTAACATTGCAAGAGCCAAACCTGTACTCAGTACGTTAATTTTAATCAACAGGTATCATCGATCAGCGATCGAATACCCGACGAAATAAAAAGTAATCACTGACAGACTGAAAAGTTCTATTCATCGCCGAGTTACCGTCCAACTAAGTTAGCTTCTCTTTTTATACAGGCTCGATCAAATTTACGGAATGCTGCTTCATTTCGCTGCGTTTTTTCAGCGGCGTCCACCAACATGTGTTGATCTTTCGATTTTCGCTGAGTGGTTTAATTCCGCGTGTGATTTTTAGTTATGAGGGCTCGTGTTATAGTGGTCGTGAGTGCTGTTAAAGCCGACAATGTGTATAAATAGGCAATCCCGATTGCGATCACGTAGCTCTAACGAGGCGTCGCGCCTGTACAACGATCGATCGCTGTGATGGAATCCGTAAATAGAATCTGTTCAATTATCAAAATTAAAAATTTATGACATTTCCAAAAACTTGTATTACCAGAATTTTAAGCAATTGAAGCTTATTTAAATTCAAGTGATGCCCTTTGATGAGTTCACAAAAGACATAAGTGTTTGTTTATCCTATGTAAATGACTACAAAATATTTATTACGCAACATGAAGTGGAATGGTTTTACTGTGCAGTAGGAGAGTTGTAGATTGGAGGACTTCAGGAGGAAAAATAAACTCATACGCAAAAATAAATAATGATTTCGTACAAGAGATTTCTACAAGGGTTTTTCGCAAAAGTAACAGGATCAATAAATAAATAAGAGCCGTTACTAAGATAATATACGAAAGAGGTTACAACGTATTTTTACTTAAACATACTATCATATAATTCATATACGTAATATTAAAAAAAAACTTAGTCTTGCGGAAAAAAGTTTTTAATCTAATTGAATTTAAAATCTTTCCCGGTACTAAGGTCTTATATGAGAATTGCAACTTATCTTTTTAAGTGAAAGATAAAAAGAGTATTTTAGTATATTGTTAAATAAGGCTGTATACATACAAAACTCTTCTGTATAATTATTTCTTAACCTTATCCTATCCTGATCAATCGTGACTTGTATAATTCTATGTTTCCTTTTGCATCACTATTCGCTGTTCATGAATAAATAAATAAATGAATTTGTAAGATTAGCTTTTAAGTTTTTAGTCTGTTATTAATATTTTTTTAAATTACTTTAGATTAAGGTTCTATATATACATAATATATATATTTTCTCGCACGCATCATGTTTCTTTTTTTTTAGTTTTTCTCTTTAACTAGGGTTGCCTGGAAGAGATTGCTTATTAGTGATAGGGCCGCCCGTTGCATCCCTTATAATTTTTATGTATTGTGTTTCTTTTATTTGCAACGAAGTGTAAATAAATAAATAAAAATAAAAATATACATGCAATATACAATTAATTTCTGCTATACGGTAGTTCGTAATTTAGGAAATAATACTTAAACATTATTAACACGATTGTGGATACACGCAAATTGAAGTCGCCTCGAGGTATAATTAGTTTACAAACATTTAGCATTAATGAATTACACTCAAATTAGATTAGATAGTATGTTATACGTTTGGGTGATACGATTTCAACCACTACTTATAATTCAGTTATGTAATTTCTTATAACGAAGATTCAATATTCCGATTTACACAAAATGTTTTTTATTTATATTATATGACGGAAATGTTTGTATTTTTCGCTGACCTCTAAATCTACTCAAACTATTTTAACATTTATCCTTACACTGTTTCGATGGGACAGATAAATTAATTTTTATCTAAGTGTGTGTTTCTTTAAGAATTATTAATTAAAATACCTCTAATCCCGTAGAAATTAAATTAAAATCATATTAGTTATTGCACTTTTAACATGTGCGTCTTGCTGGATGTAACTTTTAACAATATGTAAGCAAGTTCTTCCAGAGATTTTTTTTTTTTCATAGAACAGGGGGCAAACGGGCAGGAGGCTCACCTGATGTTAAGTGATACCGCCGCCCATGGACACTCTCAATGCCAGAGATTGAACTCGTGGGTAAAGTTTATGTCATAAACGCAATACAAATTTGTTCTTAACAATTTATTTCGATTTGTTTTTGTACACAAACATACCTTTTAGTCAAAGCTAGCGCTGGTTTATTATTTAAAAAAATTTAACGACGTCATTTAATCAGGGCTTAAAGTTAAATTTACAGAAATGTGCTTTCTCAAGCCGTTATTATTTTAGTTAATAATTCAAAATTAATTGGAGTTCTTTAAGATCCGTTGCCAGTTGGTTGCTTATGTTGCTACGCCGTAGAAACGCACCACTATCCTTAAAATATCAATTTTTGAATCTATTCAAAACAGGAAATATTTTCTCACATAACCATGATTTATTACACAACTTGTGATATTATGTAACGTGTTTCATAGCTAGGAGCGCCTGGTCCGACGTTTCATTACAAGTATTTGATTTATCAGCGTCGCCTTCAGTACGTGATAAACAATTTTGTAAGCAATCTCATATTATTTCAATTATAAGTAGGTTAAACGTGATACGGTATAAATGAGGATATAATTCATGTTGTTTTAAATTGTTATTTGTTTTAAACGTTAAAGGGACTAAGAGTCGTATTTATAAAAAGTTTTGAATACACACACACGCACAAACGCACACATATAGATTATTATTCGCACCATACACGTACTTATTTATTTATCACCATATAGTGGTAAGTTACAGAGGAGCTGGCACAAGTAATTTGTAATTACTTAAAAGGCAAGACAAATTTAAATTTTGAATGTATACAAGTTGTAAAGTAGGTACTTATAATACTTTTAATATTGTATAACTCCTACAAATTATAAAAAGAAGCAATTTCATTACAACTTAATAACTTGGAATTGCTAAAGAAAGAAAACTATCAAAGAGCACTCCAATGGAACCAATCGAAAACAAAGCAGACAATCCTATTAAGAGATAACAATTGCTACCAATAAGTTGGAACAAATTATCAACTCGTAATAAATAATACTTTGAGAAGCTTCGATCTTTGGCTCTTTTCCAACGTTCTTTGTAATTTCATCCGACTGAAATAATGTTTTTATTTGTACCTTTCACTGATGTCATGCCTGTGGTACTCATTAGTATAATATGTCTTCGTTAAAAATCGTGTATTTGTCAATTTTGAACTCGCAAAGTGGCTTCAAAACACGCAGCAATTATTGCTTATCACGGCTATGTTGCCTCAGTTTTGCGCTATGGTATCCTTTTATCGGGAAATTCGGTAGATGTGAGTAAAGTTTTTATTACTCAGAAAAAATGTATTAGGGCTATCATGAGCGTTGGACCTCTTATAAGTTGTAGACCAATTTTCCACGAACTCGGTATTCTGACAGTACCAAGTCTGTATATCTATGAAGCAGTCATGACTGTCAAGAAGCATCCACAGTTATTTAAAACTTACAAAGAAACATATAATGCTTATATATACCGAGGGATCCAACACGGCTGCGGGTGCCTGCATGTTGCACCGCGCTATACCTACTCGAAAAATTGTTACGCCATGGCTGTGAGAATATTTAATCACCTTCCTAAAAGTTATAGATCGCTGCCATATAATGTTTTCAAGGGGAAGGTGATTAGGTTTTTGAAGTCAAGGTGCTTCTATAGCGTAACTGAATATTTAGAACATAAACTTAATAACGTATGATATGATATGTACAATAATATAATGATACAAATAATATAAAAACTGACCCATTCATATGACTAATAATGTAAAATTCCTTTAAATACAAATTTTCGCGCAATTGTGTGGCAGAATATGCGAACTTATGATTGTACCACCTGACACATTTTTGTACCATATTCTTGCAATAAATTATTATTATTATTATTAAATTGTCACGAGACTTATAAAGACGCAATATCCAAACCGAATTTTATATGAATAAGAGTTTGCAAGTCCTCCTATTCAACTCCAATAGCATGAGTTGTACTCCCAGTAACACTTAATATATAATATGAATAAACAAATATAATATATAATACACACACCGACTCATTCAAAATGTACTAATTATATCTTAAATTTATCAATAGAACCTTTAATCACCAATAAATCCCATCTTAATCTTGAAAAGTACTTTAAGAGATAAATTTAAATATTTTATTAAAAAGTACCCTAGAGATAATTCGCATTACCTGCCCTAATGTCTTGACCTCCGAGACCACTATAAGTTGATCCATCTTAAGCCTCATTTTCCGTCATGATGAGGCTATGATAAAATGGTTGCAATGGAAATACTCCTGGAGGACTAAATCTGACGGTATCCCCATCGATTGGCAATAATGCCAGTAATTACTTCCCGGTGTCTCTAGCTGTTAATCTTACTTACCCTCAACCAAGATTTAGTTAAAAATTATGGCTTTTTCATACCATTAACGAAAAATAAATTCGATTCAATCGATTTAGCTGAAATTGAAGTGTTATATCTGAAGTATATTATAAAGAAGAAATATTCCATAGAAAAATATTCGTTGACTATTGCATCGACTTTTAAACTGCATTCTGAAAGTAAATTCTTTCATCATTAGAATGCTAAATTATGCCTGAGTAACATAGGCTTAATGTATGGTATATACTAGAAATGACCAGCTGTACCGGTAATAATTAGACAGTATTAAAAATATAAATTGCCGACATACGAAAATGTTTAATGGAATGGTTTTTCTAAAACATTATGATTAACCCTTAATTGGGCGCGCCTACAAAGTTGCATAAGCGGTCGCGTGGGGTGCTTAGCACCCCAGAATTAGGAAATAAAATAAAATACGAAATACATGCAAAATCACACTTGTATTAATTAGAACATTTTAACTTACATATTAATCAACTTTTAAACATATTTTTAATATAATCAACTTATTTTTTGAATATGAAAAATATTTTTTACAAATCCTAGTTTTAATCGTTGCAATTTTTACAGACTATATTCATATGGTCATTGCACACATGTTTATGGCATTTAAAACATTCAGTCTTTGTTTTCCTGTCCTTACTTCTTGGACATACATGGCACCTTTTGTATGATTGCGATCGGCCTGCTTCAGAAATAGATTCTTGGTCCTGAATTTCATGTTGTCTTTTTAGTCGTTTTTGCAGCGGTCGTGGTAGTGTGGGTATGCTGGCTCTTGATATTTGGTGAGGTTTGACTAAATCAACAGCCAGTAGCTTTATAAATAGTCTTCGGGATATATTGGAGTCAATTTTAGATTTGTATACCTATTACATAGGAATTGATACCTGTGATATTGAAAATATGAAAAAATATCACCATCGGCCATCTTTTGGTACGTCTTCCTACATTATAAGTGGCGCACATTTGGTCGTTCGTATCAACTCCCCCTTTCGTTTTATTATAAAAATGAATAATTTCGGGCTTTCTTTTCTCACCCTCAACATTATCATCGTGATGCATTGTCGATAAAAGCAGAACTGCTTTTCTTGGTTTCGGCACATATGAGCACAAAGTCATATCTTTTTGGAAACCAAATATGCTAGAAGTCGTCTCTCGTTTTTTTTTCCGGTAAGAAACACTTTGGTATTTCGGGCTTGTTTTTTCTGCCCACCATGGTAAGCGTATGTTCATCTAAAAGCGATTTGGTCAGTGGGACACTAGTGAACCAGTTGTCCATGGTAACATTTCTTCCAGTCCCGGAAATAGGTTCTATCAATCGTTTTACTAGACTTTTGGTATCAGAGGGTAGTTCGAATGGTCCATCAGGTTGCACTCAGGTTGCACATAAAATTAACAACTATTTACTTACTCAGAATTTAGACCACACAAACAGTCACCTGGGGTGTCGTGCACCCCAAACACACTCTCCGAGCCCAACCGTCCACAACCGAGCGCCGCTCGCAACGGAATCATGTACGTTTTACGTGTTTACGAAGCTACCTAGAAGAGCAGCGCGCTAAATTCAAATTTTAAAAAGTTGTGCGCCTGGGAACCCGCTCTGTTATTAAGGGTTAATCAAGTTGTCTGATGAACATGCCAACTCGAGTCTTTACCGGCGTGCTTCGCGTACAGAGATATATATGTATGTGTATGCTTTGTTGTTTGGAGCCACGGGTTGTTAATTAGAATTACGGTATGCAATAAGTAAAATAGCTGTACCTACAATTTATTACAACAAAACTAAAATCAATGGCATTGCTCCAGATTAGATTGTGATCTAAACTACGAAGTATGTTCTGCTTGGACTGTAATAAGCCGAGCAATTTTCACAGAAGTAGAATTGAAGATTAATAAAAAAACTACAATACAATAAAGAACGCTGCCAGTATCTTGGGAACCTTGCCTAAAGGGACTCCTTTTAATAATATATTTTAATTATCTTAATATATATAAATTACGTGTCACGTTGTTTGTCCGCTATGGACTCCTAAACTACTTAACCGATTTCAACCAAATTTGCACACCGTGTGCACCGTTTGATCTAACTTAAAAGATAGGATAGCTTTCATATATACTTCTTCTGTACGTGTATGTATATGTCACTGAGCTCCTCTTACACGGCTGGACCGATTTGAATGTTTTTTTTTTGTATGCGTGGTGTAGCTGACTGCTGATGGTTAAGATTCACAAATTATCCCGGCAGATGGTGCTGTATATGATGAAAGTGCCGACTTTCATACTTTGTTTAATATTCAAATCGCTTGAAATAAATATCATGTCGGGTTCGCTAGATATATAATATTTTTTAGGGTTGTATATTTTGTAACTAGAATATCATATTTAATTCTTAATATCAACTGTATGTTTCATAAAAAAACTACTATTACAATAATACATAACATTGCATCTCAAGACCTAAAATCGTGTTTACAAAGAAAACAAACATGCAAGAAACCGAAAACGTTAAAGTTTTTAACTTCGCGGTAAAAATTCAACTCGCAGATAACAACTAACTTCACACCGTAAGATCGCAACGATAAAACTTTAGTGCTAATAACTTGTAGATTGGTATCACGTGACTACAAACTGGAAAGTGGGTTTCGACAAATGCACTGAAAATTATTGAGACTGAAAACTATTGTCTAGTTCGTTTTGGAGGCCGGTCACGTGGTAGCGTTCAGTTATTCTTGCCAACCCCGGGCCGCAGACTGATACAATTTATAGGTAAGGAGCATACTGGGATAAGGATTTCTATTATCAATATGAATTTCTCAGATGACAGTGAATATATATTAGACTTCTTTAAGTTGAAATTGTCGTTTAGAAATTTAAGTATACTACTTTGATACAAAGTAGGCCATTAACATGGCCAAATATGTTTTGTAACTTTAATACCATTATCAGTCAATGTGTTAAACCAATAGCTGAATTATAGAGAGATAAAAGAGAAAGAGAGAGAGAGGGAGAATAAAATTCATTGTAAGTTTACGGAATATGAATCTATAGTTTAGTTGTGATCCGTGATTCACTTGCCGGTTATATCATAATTCTTATTGATTCTTAGGCATTAACTGTCTTTAAAGAAACGGATAAATACTTCTTGCCTACCTTATGTAATTTAATACATATTTTCTTTTCTCACAGTGGTTGCCTGGAAGAGATCCCTCGAAAGCGATAAGGCCGCCAGTTGCCTTTCCTTTACATGTAATTATGTTAAATTAAAAGTGTGTATAAATAAATATCTACATAAGTTGTATATTTCCGAGTGTCCTTCTAACTTAAACCTTGTTACGCAGTCGACGTGCAAGCAGATATAAATGTCTCAAGACATCTCGAAAGCATTAGTAGTCAGGGTATAAGCGTCTCAACCAAACGTTCAGACCATTGTTTGCTGCTCAGGATAAGTATATTAACTGCGGTTACACTTACTTACACTTACTTACTTACTTTAAACGATATTCAAGCTTTAATTACTTCATGCTAATAGCTAAGTTTAGGGCAAATGTCTAGATTGCACTTACCATGTTTCTTATGTTTGATTTCTTAAGTAAAGAGAGAGGTTTATAAGTTTGATGTTGATGTGTTTGTGGCATTGTAGTTTCTAACTAAATGGATGGAGTAAAGAAGCTGACGTAATCGAGCGATTAATAAAATTGAAAATGATTTAAATTATTCTTAATATGTTCTCATAAAGGCATTTATTTTAATCTGCAGTAACCTATAAGAATAATACATAAAGAATAACGATGAAAAGATAATGAAATTCAAAGATGTTGTGCTAAAAAAAATTCACATACATGAGAAAAAATGTATTTATTCATTTATAAGAAATCCGAAATATTTGATACAATTGACATAAACGTGCCCTAATAGTCTAATAGACGGACATGAGATGGTCAATGTGACACACCCCAAATGTAATCTACCCCTACGCAATCAAATAAAAATATTAGCGAAATAAAATAGAGTTACAGTTCTTCTACTAATAATTGTATATTGTTTTCTAGAGAAACTACGAACTACCTTCATTGGGTTATAATTACTTTTACCTACTTCAAAGATGTACCTAAAGTAGTTGTTTATTTTGTTGATTGAAATATTACGTTAAAAAAGATATACCACGCTTAAACGCACAAAGAATATAAGATATGTTAAATGAAACGAGTATTTTATTAATCACTGTGTTAATTATATTTTACTAGCTGACCTGGCTAACTTCGTTCCGCCCTACAACCTTATAATATCGTTGTTACTTTAATTTAACTTATTTTAGGTTTTTATTAATGTTAAGTTATTACATTAATACAACTTTTTTGCAAATACAGAAATGTTTTATTGCTTGCCATTGCGAAAGAAGAATGGCAGTTTTACACATTAGGCATCTTCTCTCTAGCGTCAATATGGCGATACTGCATGTTAAGCATTTTCTGATATCCAACATCTTTTGATCAGGATCAAAGCATGGTTATGCATCTCCTCATTCACCTCAAGATCGGAATTTCTTGAACTGACACGAATTCGACGTAAAATGATGCGTAGTTTTGTCAACAGATGGCACCATATGGTTTTTGCATTCGTAAAATTAATTAATTTATTTATTGTTATTCGTTAACTTATCCGATATTTTATTGCTTATTCTGCTATTCGGGACGGAAACAAATCCAACAAATCAAAAACCATGGCAATCGGTCCAGCCGTTCTCGAGTTATAAGTGTTGTAACAAACACGACTTTCTTTTATATATATAGATTGTAAACCAGACAATGGCTAAAAGGAAGTAAACTTATACACAGAGCAAATCATAGTTATCAGATATGACATAGACAACAAGTGATGCATTCCATAATTGCTGAAGGCGCCAAATTTATATTTTACTAGCTGACCTGGCAAACATCGTTTTGCCATGTATATCATTTATAATAAAAAAATAGGGGTTGATCGTAGAAGGGTGAAAGTTAGGGGTTGTATGTATTTTTTAATGCTGTATCATAAAAAAATTAAAATTAAAAATTTTGTCTAAAAAATTAAAATTAAAATTAAGGGGTGGACTACCATTGGATTACCATACCAACATTTAGGGGGATGAAAAATAGATGTTGGCTGATTCTCATAGATACCAGATGAGCACAAAAAATTTCATCAAAATCGGTCAAGCCATTTCGGAGGAGTATGGCAACGAAAACACAAGAATTTTATATATTAGATAGACTAACAAGATAACTTTCATAATTTATGTTGACCAAAACAAATTAGATTAATATTATAGATAAAATATTTATTGGTCTGAGTCACATATAAAACTGTTTCGTTAGAAAGCCATAGACATAAACTAGCGTTCACTGAATCCCAGACTAAAATGAATGATTAAAACCACAGACTATACCTTATCCTTTGAAAAAGGAATTCATTTCTTTTCTTATACATGAAGACGGATCTTTAACAGTTAGTAGAAAAATTTAATCTCGCAAATGAAAACGTCTCAAAGGTCGCAATGAGACAGAAATTATTATGTTCCCCATGTTATGGACATCAAAGAGTTGGGGTGATGGATTAAACTGGTATCGAACACGTGCCATAGATAAAAGAGATATGTTATACACGATTGAGCCCTCACTGATTTTTGTGCTCTATTACACTGATTGAAGATTGACTGACCGATATGTTTAATGTTGGTACTTTATATGCATTCTGTGGGATGACGTTATCTTGTATACACGCAACTATTACGACTCTTGGGGTGGTTATAATTAAGCGTAAAACTTTTTTTTATTATTATTTAGCTTTGACATTTAGTTAATAAATAAAGAAAGGGATACCGGATTTTTATAACTAAAATATAAAAGCTGAAATTCTACGTAGTTAAGAGTAGTTTTAAGAGTATAATGGTGAAGAACCACCGTACCGTATCACCTCAAGGTCCGTCCACAACTGAGCGTTTTTTAGGACAGTTTCTTCCGCGCACCATCACTACGAGGAACCAGGTGCCCACTAAAGTGTTTCTGAACCAATTCGACGTAGGGTCTTTCAAGAAAAGAGCGTACCAATTCTTAAAAGGCCGGCAACGCACTCGCGAGCTCTCTAGCATTGAGAGTGTCCATAGGCGGCGGTATCACTTAACATCAGGTGAGCCTCCTGCCAGTTTGCCCCCTGTTCTACATAAAAAAAAAGAATTATGGTAACACCAGAACACTCTCTTCTATGAAATATATAAACGCTAAAGTAGCCAACACATAGAAGCAATACAGAGTATCATACATAAAGAGTACATAATTAATAGGACTGACTGCTCTTTTTACATAATTAAATATTTGAAGTTGCATCGTCTGTTTGGGTGAAATTAACTCAATTTTTAGGGAAATCGTTTGGAGTAAGGGTGGTTTTATCATATTACAGATTGTTCGCTGCGCCCTCATTTATGATAATAGCCTGCGAGCAATTTGTACAAATTGTAGATACTTTTATATTTTCATAATGTAAAAGTCGAATCACTTTTGACTTCTTTGGCTTCTCACTGATAAATATCAATTTTCAATTTTACCTACAAACAAGCCCAGGTTCCAGAAATTATGTACCTATTTTTATATCTTATTTAAGTATAAAACGTATTTACTAATTATAATTACTACATACATATTAATTAAAATTACTTATATTTTTTAAAACGACGTTTTCTTCACCGTAAGTTTATTTTATTTATTTATGAAAACACTACTGACCTAACTAGCGACCCTAAATTGACAAGAGTGCACAATAAGTGAATAAAATTTACAGACGAAACAAAAAAAGCAAACATACGAAATTAATTAGGGAAAACAAAATTACATTATAAAAAACACAAGAAATTAACTAACTTCTATAGGCACTAACAAATAACTTTTGCCAGTTCCCTCAATGGACAAGTTGTCTACTAGAGCCCTGGGATTCAAACGCACGACCTGATAGTGAGTTCGATTCCGAGCTACACAATTATTTTTCCAGTTGCAAGGCATAGAAGGCAGAAATCTCTACTTATCAGCCTCATCATTATTGGGCATCAGTATGGTCGAGAAGCATAAATATATCCATACAGGAACGCTTATAAAGTCAAAAGCTGTTAAACATTCCAAATAGGGCCCACGCAATTATCTCCACGTATTTATTTCTAACGATATTATTTCCTTATACTAAAGGGCAATTTCCCTACTAAACGTATTAAAATGGGGTTCAGTAATGAATTGATAGCGACGTTGATTACACGCCGTAACTTTAAATAAATAGAACCTTAAACACATTCGCCTATATTATATTATTTACAAGAACAAGACTATTTCAAAAGGAAACTGCGATTATTTTTAAGGTATTTTAAATTTTTATATTGAGCAGTGATGGCCTAGTGGCTTCAGCATGCGACTCTCATCCCTGAGGTCATAGGTTCGATCCTCGGCTGTGCACCAATGGACTTTCTTTCTATGTGCGCATTTAACATTTGCTCGAACGGTGAAGGAAAACATCGTGAGGAAATCGATATGTCTTAGACCCAAAAAGTCGACGGCGTGTGCCAGGCACAGGAGGCTATTGGATTGCAAAATGATTATGAAACAGATTCAGAAATCTGAGGCCCAGACGTAAAAGGTTGTAGCGCCACTGATTTTTTTAATTTTTATATGTAACACCTATTTTCACTTGATAAATGCAAAATTTATAATTGTAATTACATCCTCAGAATGTTATTGCAACAAGGTTGTTATAACAAGGATGTTAAAGATTCTGGTATAGAATACAGATACATTTTCGCATTCTATATCTAAAATAACACATGCTATTACTTGTTACGTTACTCTATTTTTTCTCCATCCCGCCTATCTATGTACTCATTAATTATGAATATCTTCCCTGTTTGTTTCTATATCGCATTATACAGGTACGTTACTGATCTTCCAACTACCCTCGCATCGCGACCACTTAACGTTTTAAACTCATGAATTTAACATCAAAAGAACATATTTTCACTGGCACAAAACAATTTTCTCCGCGAATAGCTTGGTGCTAGGAAAGTATTCGTTTAAAATCCTTCCGGGAAAGGGGATTTTTTATAATGCATGTAAATGAAGGCGAGCTTATATCTGATGTTTTCAAAACTAGAATGCGCGGAGTTACCGTGTTTTGTTTTAATATAAGCCCTCGCAAACACCTAGCTATTTCCTTTTGAGAGGAATTTCATTATTTCAACAGCCATATAAAGGTGAAATTAATAAGTTTCATTTAATTTAATTTCGTTTGGTGTTTATTTTAGTTTTTCTATGTGAATTCAAAATGTAACAAAATATTTTAAAAATGTTCCATTGGTCATATTAGTCTCTTTATATTGAAATATGGGTTCCTAATGAGAATTATAATGTTTATTAGTTAGTATAACAATCAAATGTATATTTACAATTGTCTTAACCTACACAGTAATAGTAAAAATAATTAAAATATAATTCTTACTCTTTTATTTTTTCTTATTAACGAAATGCTGCGAGCGTTAAAGGTACGCTACCATAGATAGGGACCAAAGTTTTAAAATTTAAAATAAATACAATTTTTTTAATAATTTATTTGTAAAATATTTTACAATATAAATATAACAATAACAGTTTGTACATTTAAGTAGTTCTCTGTATTCTAGTTTCGGCAACACATAAAAATTTAAATCCAGCCCTGCGATTCTGTAACTCACTTCACGAACTCACACAGCGGTTTTCGCATCGGCGGTCGCTCTCAAATCAGTCGTCAGGTCCTCAGTCCCTTGTTGCATAAAAATAATCAATTGCTAACTAACATCAGAGCATTTAGGAATCTAAAATCTTAATATTTCCTATAACTACGAAACGTAATTATTATCATTATATTCGACGTAGTATTAAACGACAGCGTCTAAAACCCTTAAAATCTCATGGTGGAGATGTGTGTGTTAAATAAAATGAAGTTGAGTTCTAAATCTTAATAGGCCGCTAACGCACTCGCGAGCCTTTTTTTTTTTATAGAACGGGGGGCAAACGAGCAGGAGGCTCACCTGATGTTAAGTGATACCGCAGCCCATGGACACTCTCAATGCCAGAGGGCTCGCGAGTGCGTTGCCGGCCTTTTAAGAATTGGTACGCTCTTTCGCTCGAGTCTGGAAAATATTCGCGTGTGACGACAGTAGGATGTAAATATTTTGGATCAACTTATAAAGTTTAAATAGCAATCTTTATCAAGAATTTACGTAGATACACAATTAAAAATAGAACACAATCAAAAGGAACAATGTAAGTTTCCACTCGCGTTTGCTATTATATCTTTTTTCATCGTCTAGAATGCTGCAATGTGTTCCCGTTGTTCTCAATAATACCGTCCAGATAACGATACCAATTAAATAAGAACTCGAGCAGTTTTTATTTCAATTAGTGTTATCTATGGATTAATTAAGAGTGGATTTATCAATTAATGAAGGTATTGCGCCTCAAACATCACAAGTAATCCATATATCCATTATAATTTTATTTTAACATTGGTATATTGGTATTTAGGTTATGTACAAGTTTTATGAAACATTTTTACAAACTAAAATCACTTATAGGCAGAGTTTGATCAATATCAAAAAGCATTCCGTAATCTGTACGTCATCTGATCCATAATTGTTCAGTCAAGCCATACTTCCCATACCCAACCGAAATATGGGACACAGCATGCAAAAAATTTTTTTTTTTTAATTGAATTGAAAAACATAGGGTATATCTTTGAAACTAAAATGGCAATGGGCTGGTCATGTAACACGATACCTATACAACATATTTACAGTAAACAACAACAATTGAAGGGACCACCCGGGAAAAGAATAGTGGGCAGGCCAAAAAGGAGATAGGCTGACTTTATAGAAATAGCAGAAAAATACTGGCAGACTATCGGTAAAGATAGAGACATCTGGTAAGAGTTGGAGGAGACCTTCACCCACAGGCGACTAATATTTAGCTATAGGTAAATACTAGCAACACTACTACAACATTAAATTTATGTAAATTAAGGATGGATTTTATATGGAAAACAAGGCTTTATTATTATTATAAATGTACTCATATTTGATTAAATTTAGTAACTTTGGTTAAATTTTAAAAAGACTCATTAAATAATTCGTTACGAAATCTAAATTTTTATAGCCATAATCTGTCACAGGCAAGCGCGTTTTAGGTCAAACGGTTAAAATCCCGTCATAGAGCCGCTCTTAAAAACCTGAAGCATCCTGTATTCATACAAGTAGCGTTAATAAGTTGCTGACGTGAACTGAATATTTCTGCATTTGTGTCGACTGTGACGAGAATATTTCTACGAGAATGTTTTTATGAACATTGACGACTCTTTGGTCTAGTGGTTAGTACCCCTGACTGCGAATCCATGGTTCCCGGGTTCGATCCCGGCTGAGACGAACATCGATGTGATGAGCATTTGGTGTTGTGCTTAGGTCTTGGGTGTTTAAATATGTATTTATATGTCTATCTATCTATAATATGTATGTATATCCGTTGCCTAGTACCCATAACACAAGCTTCTCCAGCTTAGCATGGGACTAGGTCAATTGGTGTGAATTGTCTTTAAAAAAAAACATAACATTTATTAGAAAATGCAGATTGAGAGGAGAGAGGTGGTATTATGAAAATTACCTTATTTATACATTAAATAAATAGGCGTCTTAAAAATGCTCTTTAAAAAAGTATATATTTTTTTAACTTTACTTTAGGTACTTAACTTCTTAGGACTCTCTATTTTACTATTTCTCTAAGTGAAAATATTGTAAGGAGTAATTAGGTGCGTTAGGTATTTAAAGGCTGATTTTTGGATCTTGGCAACAAAAGTTTTTCAATTGTTCGATTATTATTAACGCACGGTGAATGAATGTCCATAAATAAAAAACCTTGTTCTCCTTTTTTAAGTTGATTAAAATAATAATAATATTAAAACAGCTGTGAGATATTGATGAAATATAATATTAATAAAAAATAACTTTGCTTTTAATGTAAGAATCCTAAATAATTAATTACAAATGTAGAAAAGAAGTTTAACTTTTAAATTCCCCTACGACTCATCTCGGATCTGCGAAATTCTCAAAGTGAATTAGTTACACGTCTAAGTACAATTAAAGTTTGTCGTCTGAAAAGAGATCTTCAAGTGCTAAGTGCTTCGGTTGATTTGTTTGATTTTCACTGCCACTAACGACTTGAAGAAAATAGTTGAAATTCTATCTACAATCTTTAGGAGAAGATTATTTGCAAATCGCTTTTGTAGTTTTTGACGTATATTAAGTACTCTAAACCTGTGTCGGCATCGTAGGGTTATACATTTTTTTTATATAAGCAAAGGTAATATTTAAAAAGTTAAGTCGTACGAGAAAAGTATTCAATTTTATTTTTACCAAAAAATTATTTGATATTATCATATACGTATATGTTTTAAGTTATATGTTATATGTTAAGAATTTGATAAATCCTGTGATTTATGTACAAAACAAATATTGTTTGTCAAACAGAAATAATACAATATTTATAAAAAAAAAACCAGTGGCGTTAGAACCCTTACTTTTGGTTTTGTTATCTGATTCACCATCGATTAAAAAAGCACGATGCAGCAAGACTTTTAGATAATTACTTGCCTTACTCGAGCCTCAGTAATCTATAATACTGTATTAGAACGAATGCAATACGCTCTTGTTCTGTTCTATATATAACTCTATATTTAAATTACCTATAATCGTTGAAATAATGACTTCTTTAAGCGTATAATAAAATCCTTATCCTTGATCAATTGACAAATGACCGAGTCACGTTAAATAATCGCTTTTACTCTTTTCTGACATTTAGCTTAACGACTTCGGGAGTTTTAGTTAATTGCAGTTTATCAAAGTTAACTCAAAATCGGTACTGATCCGAATACTCTAAAGTAAGTGTATTTTATAACTCTTAAACAAAAATTAATTAACATAATAATTATTGCTATCTGTCTTTATATAGATCGTCATAAATGTTTCATATTAGACGCGGGAGTTGAGTGTACTACATATATCAAAGGACATCATCGAAATGGGGATTAAAAATTCAATATCGTATATCGTACCGAAGCTGGACCAACTGTTTATACCTCAATATAATAATAAGAATTATAATAACGATGGCAAGAGACCGGACGGTATGAGTTTGATTCCATGGAAGATGGGCCGGGTACTGGTATGGGATGCAACCTGTTCAGACACGCTGGCCCCTTCCCATCTACATGGAACCAACTACAGAGGCTTGTGAAGCGGCTGAAAAAAATAAAGCATGCAAGTACAGGGGTCTAGGCTCAGAATATGATTTTGTCCCGTTCGGTGTCGAGACCCTTGGTCCGTGGGGTCCTAGCGCTTTAAGGCTTTTTAAAGAAATTTCAAAAATGTTAGTCGGCATCACAGGAGACCGAAGATCTGGCAGCTACCTCGGACAAAGAATTAGTCTAGCAATTCAAAGGGGGAACGCTGCCAGAATCTTCGGAACCTTGCCTAAAGGGACTCCTTTTAATGATATTTTTTAGTTTATGTTAAGTTTAGTTATTTATTTCAATGTATATTATTTTATTATTATATAATAAGAATTTGTGAAAGTAATGTATAACATTTTATATCTTATTACGCCATACTTCTAAAAATCTCAAACAAAAGTAATGCCTATAATAAAAGCCTCCACTCGTATATAACACTAGAGACATTAGTCACACTAATAGCGTACCGTAATTCAACAAGTATAAAACAGCTTGGAAGCTTCGTCTCAATAAATTAGAGTGATTTATTGACAAAACTCAAAAGATTCCAGCAAAGTTTTGTCGTTTACGGGTCGAAACAGATTTGCGGGTACTTATATAATACGTTTCGTCTTAAAACTTCAAAGTTGAAAAGTCACTTTTAAAATGAAAAAACGTTGCGATAAATGATATACTATCTATCAAGCGCCAACTTAAATCATTTATTAGCGCATTTGCAAAGGAACCCCACAGCCCAAGAGTCTCTACTTCGTAGGAAATACATCAAAGTTGGAGGAAGGACTCATATTTGAGCCGTTTATTATTTACAATGTAGGATATTTTATTTTATTTTTTTTAAAGATAATTCACACCAATTGATCTAGTCCCACGCTAAACTGGTGAAGCTTGTGTTATGGGTACTAGGCCATGGATATACATACATATTATAGATAGATAGACATATAAATAGATATTTAAACACCCAAGACCTAAGCACAACACCAAATGCTCATCACATCGATGTTCGTCTCAGCCGGGGATCGAACCCGGGACCCATGGATTCAGGGGTACTAACCACTAGACCAATGAGTCGTCAAATAATAATCTAATTGTATTTGTTAATATTTCTTTTAATCGTCCATTGAGAATGAAAAATTATACCAATGTATTATACAATAATTACATTGTCATATTTATTATGTACTGGCTGGCCGGCGAACATCGTACCGCCTAACAGTCGATTCTTTATTTTTTTTAATACTTATTCTGCTATTCGGGACACCGGTCTAGCTAGTAAGATAAAAAAAAGAAAGTTGATAATACAACAAATACATTATGTCAAAAAATAAAAATTTACCTTCCCGGAACCCCTCCACTAACACTTGAAGTTTATGATATGGTATTAAAGTTCAAATTGCCTTTAAATATTATTACGAATATTTTGGTTGGGAATATAGAAAAGTGTTGTTTTTAGACTTTTTTACTCAATTTTTTTTAATTTTTCTCTCCGTAAGAACCATCCTCGTACTTCAAGGAATATTATAAAAAAAGAATCAGACAAATCGGTCAAGCCGTTTTCATGTTATGTCGTGACAACGGAAAACGGGTTTCATTTTTATATGTATATTATATTATATATATTTTCATTTTTATATATATAGGATAACAACTTTGAGATTAATTACACAAAATTTCAAATTACAAAGTCTCTCAATATTTTCATATCAATTGAAAAACTAAGAATATTAATATTTAGGATGTTTTTTTCAAGTTTTGTCTCCGCGACTGTTTAACGTTTTCAAAGTATAACAAAACGGGCATTATGCAAAAGTATTTACATCTCCAGCGAGGACATTATGTGCAACTGTGTACTTAGTTGCCGAGGCAAGAATAAATCTGAATAAATAAATAGCACGTGTATAAGGCAGTTAAGTCCTGGCCGCTTTTGAGAAATAATGTCTTGAATATTATTACAAAAATAGGTACCGAAATAAACATATTTGGAAACAGTTACAATGAGGAGTTTTGAATGTAACGCCTAATCACAGCTTATTTAAATAATAATATAATAATTTTATTAATCAGACAAATACAGTCCATTGATTGATTAGTGAGTTAGTAACAATAGTTTCTTAAGATCTATGTTAGTAGAATTAGTAAAAATAAGAAAAAAGTAAATAAACAAAAACTATTAGGTACAAAGCCCTGCGGAGATGTCGGAGCAGTGTCGTAAATAGGGGCACTCCATTCTCTCGACTATCATCCGTAAGATGTTGCTGGAGCTGCCCCGCACCCGGCGCACCAAAGACGCGCACCGCTTTCGCATAGTGGCGAAAAAGCAATCTACCCGCGCCTCTGCAAACTTTCCTGATGCGCTGCAGAAGCGAGGCAACCCCAGCAACACCCTAAATGCGATATATGAATAAATACGAGTTCTAAAACCTAACTAACTCTACAGTGACCTAAGTTAAATGTTTTCAAGAGTCCTTTGCGTGATGGTGAGTACGCGAGTGGAATCGCATCTGCTTCCGGGGCCTCTAGCTCTAGCTGCTAAGGAGGTGTCGAGTTTGAATTATCAAAAACATTCGAAACACCTAGTCGGCCTTTCAAACACATTACAGAGGTAGTGTGTGTAGTGTTGTGAGGACTCAGTATCCGCACTTAATTTCTGGCTAATTAAGCAAGCCTGACTGATTCCTCTGCACTGAAACAGCTTCTGCCCAAGGGACCGTATGTAAGTAAGTATTTGATTTCATCTTTGAGTTATATATAGAGGTAGAGTACATTAGTATTTTCCAGATCAGAGGGCTAGGATGGATGACGATCATTTATAGAAACTGTATTTATAAATACTTATATATATTACTAGATAATATAACTATCAGAGACTGAGAAAAAACTTAATTCGAACCAGTGCTTACTAAGATTAGAACGTTCAACTAAACACAAACGTTGTAGTTTATGTGTGTTTACTTAAAACAAGTTTATGAGCAACACTACAAAATGGTTTAAGATTAATACTAACATTCTTTCTTATCACATAATTCAATGTACAGTACAGCTTGACCTATTTTTGCAAAGCCAGGGTCAGACCGCACTGTAATGTTGAGAAACCACTACCACTCTCACATTTATCAACGACAACAGACAAAAAAATGACTGAAATATAGACTTCACCGAGCAAGAAGGTAAGATTCAATGAAGCAAAACATGCAGGCAGCATATTCGCGTGTCTGCCGACTCTACATGGAATTTCAGACTCAAATTGTATTTCATGACGACGTTGCATCTTTTTTGCTTCACATATTTCATAACCACAAAAGATATAAAGGTGAATATGCATTATTATTTCTATTTGAGGTATTTGTTAAGAACGAGGTCTTAAATTTGTGGATTAAATTTATTGCGACTACAGGTCCTTCGTCGATGTCATAGATATTTATTAATGTAACTGGAATTAAGTTATCGAGAATATAACCTGAGACATCCGGGTTATGTGTTAACCAACTATGTAGGTGACAACACACTATATATACGTATATAAAATTCTCGTGTCACAATGTTCGTTCCCATACTCCTCCGAAACAGCTCGACCGATTCTTATGAAATTTTTCATGCATATGATGCATATGATGCAGTATGAGAATCGTCTACTATCTATATTTCAAACCCCTAAGTGTAAAGGGGTGTCCACCCCAAAATTTTTAGATTTTTATTTTTTATATTTTTTTATGATACAGCATACAAAAATACATACAACCCCTAATTTTCACTCGTCTACTCCTATTTTTATTATTGTAGATAGTTATTTTTATTGCACTAAAACAATGTTTCTTAGAAATATATATACATGACAAAACAATGTTTTTCGGGTCAGCTAGTTTTTATATAAAAGAGTACACTAGATATTCGTTTATTAAAATGTGCGCTTATAAATTAAATTTTTCCCAGCACAGAAAAGATAATACGCCTAGTATTAATTATAAATTCTGACCCCTCCTAATCTTTCCTTTCAAAAATTCCATAACTGTAATACTCCTTTCATGCCCTTTGTAGAGAAATAATTATGAACATAAATAACTTGAAAATTACAGCATTCATACAGCCTCTCAGCTAGACGTAATTTTCCGTTGAATTGAGACGGTTCGTGAATGCAGGCTGCAATTGCCCCGTTTAGCATAATACGGTGATACCATTAGACATAAAGACTGCGGAAACGAGAAAGCAAACAATGACGGAATCTACATTGCGAGACTATTGTTATGTGAAAGTGTTTTTACTTATTGATTCCTTCTTTCAAACTGTGCAAACTATATAAGCAACTTCCCATGGATCAAAGTACAGACAAATTGAAAAACACTTTTTTATCGGATTGAAGTTATGTTTAATTATAAATTTACAATTATTTTACATAATTTTAAATTTAACCGACATTTCGCGTGCGAAACTTTTTAGTCGATACCAACTCCAGGGAAATAATTACAAATAATACAACCTTTTCTACAGCTGTGATACTTTTTGACATTCAACACCTTTTGTCTTCAGTCACCGTGACCACGCACGCTGTAAATCACACGAAAACACACAACATCACGATTATAACTTTGTTCTAAACAAGTTTTAATTTTGTATTATTATTATTTTTTTTTTGTTTAATATGTATGAGTAAAATAATTTATTCTAACAGTACATTTATGGTATGGTAAAAGTATAGTAAATAGTAATATGTAATATTAGAATATTTTTACCATACCATCACCCAAGCGCAGAGGCTTGCCGAAACAGAAGAGAGTGAAGGAAGTTCTGCGGCGCTGCTATCACAACCTTCGGAAATGAAGTGTGCGACTGGAAAAGAAGATATTTTTACCATTGATATTTACATAATTACTTCTTACCAGGAGAAAGTATTAAAATTTTCGACATTATATTGTTTTATTCGATTTATCACCCTCTAGCTTTCCACAAAACAAATACAAAACACAGATACCAAATTACCGACGTTGTCTTCCCAACTTATTATTCGCTCTAAATAGAGGGTGATTCAAACACACCACTTAGACACCAAACAAGGGTGTATTAAGTGTGAGTTAAAATTTAAATTGATTCCGCCCTCCCTTTGGCGAAAATTCAAATAGTGCAAGCGGGCAACGGTGAATTTCTTTTTCTGCAAATTGGACGCCTCGAGCCGTTTAGTCACTAAACAACGGGAAAGTTGTATCTGTATGATCGTACAAACACATACGCACTATGATTACACGCTTCATTTGTAAGGGAGGGGTTGGTGGACCAAATCTTACCAAGCTTTGTACCGTTTTAAAATATATGTATGGGTTATACATGTGTTGCACATTCTTATTTTGAAAAATAGACGTACATGTAGGAACTAAATGCGTCTTTGAAGTTGTTAAGAGCATTGTTTAGATATAACATATGTGTCTACTTACACTATGAGCGTTGCTAGGCAACACATTCTTTTGTTTTCTTTGGTATACAAGATTGTGTAATACCTACATAGTTTTAAAATTGGAACTACTTTCGTTCTTCTCTTATTGTATCTTTATATAACTTAATTGTTTTTAAAAAGTTTTATTATTTTAGATAGGTAGGTACACATAATTCTTCTGGGAGCTTTGGGCGCAATCAACAGGCATTGCAAATAACATTTATAGCGACAGGATTTTATTTTTATTTATTATTACATTTCTATTAGATTTTTTAACCCTTTTTTGATTGTTTGGTAGTCATCATTATAGAACTTGATTTATAAAATCTGCACTAACGTATAGTTTTTTCATAGTACTGTGGTAACTATGCAAAAACAATTTAGTTTAATATTCTTTATCTATAACTTGAGCAAAGTATTTACAACTACTACCACATACAGCCTACAAATTGTTATGAAATATAATAAATACGTATAGGATTACGTCGCTTTCATACATTCAATTCAAAATTATGTACTTTAAGAAAGACAAGATCTAATTAGACATTCGAAATTCAAAATTTCGTCTCAGATCGTTTACCCAGGCCCGGGAAGTCGGTGAAGGCAACTGAGCGGTAATATTATGTAAATTTTCTCGATTTAAAGTATGAAACGCGTTTTACTTCTTTTTCTCCGAGTTTCGGGTGGAACCGTAAAAGCTTTTTCATTCGTCTCGCTTACAAAGTTAACAAAAGGCGCGACGCGACTTCTTTCCAGGCAAAATACTTAATTGACTGATTTTTTGTTCTTATAAATTTCTTTAGCTGTATCTTTGTGACGCTTTAGTTATTGTTTAGATCGGAAATGAAAACTAAAACCGTTTTTAGCTTACAGTGTAATAATTAAAAACGTAAAACGCGTGGCGCTACAACCTTTAGGACTCAGATTTCTGAATATGTTTTTGGTAAGTTAGAGTGTACTCCTCCGTAAAAGGCCGGCGACGCACTCTCTAAAATTGGGTGTCCATGAGCTGCGATGACTGCCCTTTATGGGCGTCCCGTAGGCTCGTTTGCCTCTATTATATTTTTTTTAAAAATGTGATCGTTCTCGTTATCGTTCTATGCCTGAAACACGCCGTCGACTTTTTGGCTCTCAGGTATTCCTCAAGATCTTTTCCTCTACCGTACAAACGAGTATTTAATGCACACATAGAAAGAGAGTCCAATGGTGCACATCTGGGAATCGAATGGTGGTAGTCATCAGGGATGACAAAATAATCTTAGTTTTTATAATCGACTTTTACAATGTGAAATAATCAAACATTGTTCTGCGTTCAAAAGTCAATAAAATGTGAGTGACATGTATCTCTCTAGTAACACGACGTTACCGACGAATACTACGTAGAATATTGTGTAGGGATATAAAAGATTTATAAGAAATCTATCTTTCTAACTAGCATAGGGACATGCTAGCATACTGCCAAAGAGCCATGGAAAGAAGCATTCCGAGAATAAGAAAATTTTGACGAGCAAAGAAACACAGACAATAGCTAGAAAAGGGGTGACAGATATTCTTACTAAGATGACCAAATGAAATGGAGATGCACGGGTCATATGCTACGGATGAAAAAAGGAAGAAGAGGCCGACAACGCAAAAGATGGGACGCACTCAAATTAACAGCAGGCTACAACTCGAGAAGAGCCGCAATTGATAGAGAACAGTGGAAAGTTTTAGAGGAGGCCTTTGCCAAGAGGCACACCGAACTGATATAGGTACTGTAGTGAAAATATATCAAATATCACAGATCACAGAGTTTCAGAATATAAAGGCTAAAAATTATTATTATTACTATTTACAAATCTACAAGTATGATATAAACATTAACAACATGGTTTTAGTAAAAAGTATCGTCTCCCTACAAAAAGGTCTCAAGCCTCAAGCATCTGCCCAAATCAATCTTAAATATTGAATTTGCCTCGTAATCTGCAGGAAAGTTGGACGGAAAACGAATCTCTATTACATTTTAACACAATTTGTTTCGAGTTTGCACCTTTCCACGTTATGTGGGGAATCTTTGAAAATGGAACATTCTTAATTTTGTCACTTAGTCTGTACTTAAACACGATTGCCTTATTGCGTTCATTCACGTTTGACACATGACATCTTTACATTGGACCCGAAGGAGGAAGCTTTTAATTCGACACGTATGTTTATAATATAATTAAGAGCAAAGCTACTATCATTATTATTAATTATTTAGTTAATAATATAATATAATATAATATAATATAATATAATATAATATAATATAATATAATATAATATAATATAATATAATATAATATAATATAATATAATATAATATAATATAATATAATATAATATAATATAATATAATATAATATAATATAATATAATATAATATAATATAATATAATATAATATAATATAATATAATATAATATAATAATCAATCTGGAACTGTTAAGGAAAAGCAACTTATGTATGGCCATTAATGTTTACAATAATTTACCAAAAGAATTAAAAGAACTTCCGACTAGAGTCTTTAAAAATCGACTTGGTGTATTATTTTTGGAAAAATGTATTATTCAATGAATGATTATTTGCGTGGGACACTGTAGTTGATATAAATTTAATAACGTATGATATGTACTATACAAATAATACAAGAACCGACCAATTCATATGACTAATAATGTAAAATGTAAAATTCCTTTAAAGACAAATTTGCGCGCCATTGTGTGTGGCAGAATATGTGAACTTACGATTGTAGCACCTTACACATTTTTGTACCATGCTCTTGCAATAAATTATTATTATTATAAAAGTTTGTATTTTATTCCGTAAGTAAATATTTATTTAAATTATATATCATGTTTACGCGACATATAATTACCAGATTTTGGAAAGGAAATGCCAGCTTAATTTATTATTGACAGCGATATTTTCCGATTTTACAACATTAATCCGAATTTTTAACGGTCTGCACGCTTTTCAGGCTCTGCCAGTCCGCGATGGGATTACGACTACGTCAATGGATGTTCGCGCAAACTTTCCGGTTAAGCCTTTTCACAATCCTCTTAAAGTGCACCTTGTAAATTAATTATTAATTTGAAATTGGAATACTTCCAAAGTGTGATGTTTCGAAAAAAGAATTCGGGTGAAACGGTCTTTTACCAGAGTTAGGTCTTTTGAAATATTTACGGCTAGTTATGTCATATCATTTTGAATATGGAATGCTTTTAAATATTCGAACCTCTGCAATTTTTATGAATAAATATAAAACCTCATTGTTTATATTCCTAGCCAGTTACAATTCAGTTATTGATATTTACCTATCACCGGACTATTTTATTATTTTAAAATTCGAATGAAAACTAAATATAACATTAAAACTGTTGAATTGAAGTTGCTAAAGGTAAGAAATTATATAAAGTTAGTTCTCTTTAGAAATCCTAAAGGATATTAATTCTAGTACAATTTGGAAAATGGATAAAATGACTTCGAGACATACATGAAGTATGAAACTGTCAGGGCCACAGTATGGCGGTAAATGGATTGGTTGTCACGAGTATACGATTTCGAAGTTCGAAAAATATTTCTATCAATGTTAAGAATTAAATAAATTTTACGTTAATATACTTTAAAGAAAACATTTCTTATCTTATCTTTAACATTTTTGTTTTTAATATATTTTCGAAAAATCATAAAGTAAGGCTTCTTAGGGCTAAAATCCGGAATGAATATTATTCTATGTAAGCAATTAACACTTGTTCAGTCTGGATAACCAGTGACTAAGACCCAAAAATCAACCACGAGTGTCAGAAGGCTTTCTTGAGAATGGAACAGATGCTATTTAAGAAGTATGTAACGCATTTATAATTACGATAAAAATATATAATAAGTTGCGATTATTCTTGGAATATTTTAATAGTTACCAACAATGATAAACAGTAGTGGTGGCCTAGTAGCTTGGTGGTGATATTAACCCTAGGATTTAGGTTCGAATACCGGCTGTAACACTTACTCTTACAGTCAAGGAAGACTTCGTGAGAAAACCGGCCTTAGACCCAAAAAGCAGATGGTATGTATTGATCACCTACTTTCCAATTAGAAAAAAATATTACAAAACAGATATAGAAATCTAAGGTCAAGACCAAAGGTTGTAAGAGATAAAAACAAAGAGATATTTTACGTCTTCCACATAATTTATTTAAGATGAGACATTAAATAGCGTCAATAAAGCTCTTTACGCCATTTTAACCATAGCTATCACATAATTTCCTCGTTACTACGAACCGCAACGTTATTACAATCGAAAGGGGTGAATATTTACGGGTTTGAAAATATATTTTTTTATTTGTTTTAATTATAGAAAGTATCAGCGACCTCCATAGGTCACTTGTATTGAATAATTTGTTTAGTTTTAAGGTGACAATTTTTTTTGTGAAGTATATGACCAAAGTCGCGTTAATATAAGTTGGAAGAAGTCTTATTAAAGTTCAGTACTGAAAGCTAGACCAAGACGAGACGATGCTAAAAGATAACATATGATATGATTACATTTTTTATAGAACATCGGGTTAAGATACGGGTGGAATTTCGTATTCTGCCTCGACGTCTGTTGATGAAACTCAGCTACAGGTATTAATTCAAACAACTCCTCTTAACACTCTCTATGGTAATCCTGTAGAAGATGCAACTTCAAGGGATCAAGCCGCTGGGACTGTTCGGGGACTGATTATAGTTGTAACTGTGAAGTCACATGCTCCTGAAATATAATTTTCACTAATTAACAATCGTGAGTTATTTATTTATACATTCTAAAATAATGCCTATGCCTAAAAATACAAGAAAATATGACATCACAAATTTAATACACATATAGATCAATTATATTAGAACATAAGAAATCTATCAAAGAAAAAATTAAACAAACAACCACAAAATAAAAATAAAATAAAACAAAAAATAATAATAAAAACTAGAAAATTAATAATAACTAAAACTAAAAAGTTACAATAACAGTAATAAACGAAATGAAAACTTAAACCACATTAAGAGCCCGCAAAACAAAGTTACGGTCAGTTGGTAGACTGTTGTAAAACACATCAATATTTTTATCAATTATATTCATATCTTAATATAAATAAATTACGTGTCACGTTGTTTGTCCGCTATGGTCTCCTAAACTACTTAACCGATTTCAATCAAATTTGCACACCGTGTGCAGTTTGACCCAACTTAAAAGATAGGATAGCAATTCAATTTATACCTGCAATATTATTTTATTGCAAAATATTTGTTAATTATTTGATAGTCACAATTCTAACAGATGGCGCTGTGTTGAACGTACAAACAAAAAGCATAGTGGTCCCCATGACTGGTGTTCTCCTACCGCTTCCCTTGAATAGTTTAATACTATGTAATATAAGAAAAACCTTAGCCACAGCAACGCTTGGCCGGTCTGCTAGTTATATTATAAAGCAAAAGAAACAATAATTATCTACAAAAATATCGCAAAATGTTAACACAAAACAACCGAAAAAATATTTCATTACGCAAAGGAAAACACAGTTAATTCCCCGAAAAAAGGGAAACGTTACTTTCGTTCCCATTAAAAGCAAGAGATAAGCCCCGTTGTGCTGTCAACTCATACATCGTTAATTCTGGTAGAACCTCAACTTTTTATTGTACGCAATTCCTATTGCTATATATTAAGTGGCCGTGTGACGGCACATTTATCTTTCTGTGAGAACTCTTACAGATAATTAACCAAGAAGGGCTCTTATCATATTGGTCTGAATTAAAAGAGTGATAATTCAATTGCCCGTTCTTTATTGGTTAGATAGTAACTTTATTGTCTATTTTGAAATACTTTTCTCCTGTTGAAAAAAGATAATACAAATACGCTTAACAAACGATTGTACTAGTTTCAGATATTAGTTTGTATGCGTATTAATATATATTGTAACTGAGAGCTTGTAACTTTTTGCTACTATGTATGTTATATGCAAAAAGGTCGAGTGTATTTTCTATATGTACATTTTATATAGTTGATGAAATAGTGAGATTGCTTTTAGATCGTTTATTTTCATCGAAAATGTAAAAAACTAATTCCAACCAAACAGTAGCAGAGTGTTTGAAATAAAATTACTTTTGCAATTCGTCTTCTATCGATGTCAAATTATGACAGCTTACAGATTAATTCAGTATAAACTATTTTATTTATTTATTAATAAATTTACAGCTAACATATATAATATTATAAAACAAAACACTTAGACAATATATAACAAAGTCAAAACAGATTACATAAATAAACAATATATATGTCACAGAAAACATATGTAAAGTACATTAATAGACAAAAAGAAAGAAAATAAAAGAAAATTGATATTTATCATTGAACAAATGACAAATAATACTTAATAATTCAAAGTTGAATTTTTTTACAATATTGAGTTAACCTTCAGTTGTGAACATTTAACCTATCTTTATTAAAATTATTTAAATCGTGAAGGAGATATCCTTGTGATTATTAGGTATATAGGTGACATAATGAGGACACGGCTATATTGGATCGTTTTCTAAGGATTCTGTTTTCCTTCTGTACCTATTTTAAATGCATTGCAATGTGTTTTAGTTGCAAAGATCATTTTTAACTTAATATAATTTTTATTTCATTATCGTATCACTATTCATTTGCAATACTTTAAATTGCATTCAAATAATCAAATTTTTAGCACTTAAAATGTATGAAAATCCTTCAGCTTGTGAAGCTACCTTTCGTTATTGCAAGAGCACCCTTGCTGTATGTGCTTAAGGTATGCGCGCGCTGAAAGCTTCAGGTTCTGAGCTGCTTGCCCTCCCCTCAGTAACGGTTTCACAGGCGTGGAGGCCACACGCATTTGGGTGGGCGACTTTCCGCCCACGGCAATTTGTTCGCGACAGACTTGTAATGTTGGCCTGAAAATTGTGTGTGTTGTGTTAGAGTTGTATATGGACTATTGATGGATTTGTGAGGTAGGTTTTATATTTTTTTAAATATACTAAGGTTTTGTAAATAAATTACATAATTTTTTGGAAATTAAGTTATTGAAAATTTTCTGATAATAGCTTAAGTTTTACTTACATCATAACTTTTAAAACGAGATTCGGACCTTAATTATAATTAATAATTTCCTTTTATTGACAAAGATCAATCAAATTAACAAAAGGTTCTATTGAGCTATAACAAACCAACCATTCATTAATATCCTGATTGATTCATCAAAGCAAATCCTTAATCCGATTTGCCAGCTGATGTATTTTATGTCCATCCACTAAAACTTTCATAAGCGTCATTACTTAACAAATAAAGGGTAGTAATTATTAAAGATAATACAAACTTTTATTAGTATAGTTCAAAGTACTTACGCGATAGAAGACGCGATGTACTGTGACAGCCAAGATCAAAACCTGTTTTTGTCCAAGCACTTGTATCAACAAAACTAAAAAACTCCAACAATACAGATGTCAAAAAGTCATTTACATCTATTGTTATCATTTTTCCCGGTGAACTATACTCCACCAACATCAAATGCCAGTAAAAATATACTTTATGCGAAACTGGACTTTATGGACCTTAAAATTACATTCAAGGTTTATGTAGGAAGATATTGGTGTTAAGATACAAAGAAACATCGATAAAACAGATAGCAGTAAGGCACAAAAGAGTGTAACAAAAGGGTATTATTCCAGATAAACGCGGTGTGTTTGTCTCGTCGTAAAAATATAAGACACGTCCGGTATTAAGGCTGTACGCTTATTTTTATTTAATTTGGTTTTATTTTGTTTTCTTTTGTATGTACACTAGCTAGTCTATGATTTTCATATAAATATAACTGTATTTTTAATATTTCTTTGAACAAATAAATCGGAGAAAATAAATTATCAATAAGTATTTAGTAGACCTATAATAGTATCTTATTAGGATTAAAATAATTATATACAAATTTTTAATTTTTATTTTTTAATACTAAGAGTAACCTTAACTCCATTTTACCCTGGAAAAAATTACGATATGATCAAATACGGTATTATAAAAAATTTGGTTCACAATTATATATTATAGTATGAAATTCTATATAATACTAGTTGACCCGGCAAATGTTAGCCGGGTCAGCTAGTTCATTATATCTTATCGTTAAAGAAGCATTCGTAAGAGACGTTTTCAATCGACCGTTTTCTCTCCGACTTACTTTGGCTTTCTATTATTACCACAATAATTTTCAAAATCGGTTTAGTGCATTCAGAGATTACCTTCGACCTTGCAAACTTTACCTTGTATGATATTTAAAGAGTACCTACCGAGAGTTTTTTACGCCGGCTTTTTCTCTCGGCCTACACCCTGTCTTCTTTGCCGATGAGTAGGTATGCCTACAAATTCATATTTAATGACGTGGAATAAGTGATACATGTATCTTATGTTCCATAATAAACATATTTTATTTTTTATTTTATTTTATTAAAATAGATAAAAAATATTATGCCACTACCCATGCCTATAACCACAGATATCTGTTTTCTTTATTGTCTCTTTAGCCAGTGCCTGAAACATGCCGATTTAGAGTCTAACACACGCCGCTTTGCTCACGATGCTAATACTCTATTTGTGCACATCCGGGGTTAGAACGTACGACTCATGGTTTAGAGTCACAGTCCTTAGAGGTAGAATGATAATACAGCAAAGTCCATAAGATAAGAAGAAGAATTTAAAGAACTTAAAAATAATATTAATATCCTATTGAATTAAATATGAAGTAAATCTCTGCAATTTATATAGTGTTATCAAACGTCGCATCGCAGTATCTATTACGAAATTGCCATTTGATAAATCGCCAAACATTATTATGGGCGGCAAAAGAAATGGACGTACTCAACTTCAAACGAAACCTCTTTAAGGAAGTCATTCGAATATCAACTTTACCCCACCTAAATAGCTTACATTTATGAATGGTATGAGGAGATTGTGTATTTTTAGCAAAATAAGTATTACTTTTATGAAGGATCATAATGGAACGTAGAGTAAATGAATGTTATCGTTAGTAAATGAACCATTCGGCTTAGGTCTCTACTCGTATTACTCATATTAATATTCCCGCGTCACTGCATTGTTGCGATACAAAACACAAAAAAACTGTTACTGTTGTATAAATTACGTGTCACGTTGTTTGTCCGCTATGGACTCCTAAACTACCGAACCGATATCAATCAAATTTGCACACCGTGTGTAGTTTGATCCAACTTAAAAGATAGGATAGCTTACATCTCAATTTATACCCGCAATGTAATTTTATTGCAAATTATTTGTTTATTATTCGAGACAATTCTAACAGATGGCGCTGTGTTGAAAGTACCACATAAGTTTAGTTTCACATAAGCTACAATTTAATGGCATAGCCACCAAAAAAGCATGGTGATCGCCATGACTGTTGTTTTCCTGCCGTTTCTTTTGAATAGTCTACTACTATGTAGATAATATAACAAAAACCTTAGCCACAGCAACGCTTGGCCGAGTCTGCTAGTAATATATATATTAGGTCCTTACATATGAAATTGGCGTTTTGTATGGCAGGAACAAAAAGTCGAATATTTTTAAATATAATATATTTAATTAATCAAAGTATGAACCATTGTTTTCTATGCACTTTTGCCATCTCATAGGTAGTTCATTGATCCCTTTACTAAAAAAACCAGTCGGACGGGAATCAATAAAATCTGTGAAGGCGATTTGGACTGCCCCATCATAGTTAAATTTTTTCCCTTGCAAGAAGTTGTCCAAATTTCGAAAAAAATGGTAATCTGTTGGAGCAAGGTCCGGGGAGTACGGAGGATGTCTTAGATATTCCAATTGAAGCTCTTCTAATTTGCTAGCCGTCTGTTGTGCAGTGTGTGGTCTAGCGTTGTCGTGAAGTAGCAGTGGCGTGGAGCGATTGACCAGCCTAGGTTGTTTAGCCGCTAGCTTTTCCATCATGGTTTGCAATTGCTGACAATAGACATCAGCCGTAATAGTCTGGCCAGATTTGAGAAAACTGCAATGAACAATACCGGCACTAGTCCACCAAACGCTTACAAGTAACTTTTTTGGGGTTAATTTTCGCTTGGAGCAGGATTTGGCTGGCTGGCCAGGATCCAACCATTGCGCTGAGCGCTTCCGATTATCGTAAAGAATCCATTTTTCACCACAGGTAATGATTCGGTTTAAAATACCTTCATTATTGTGCCGGTTCAGTAATGTAACGCAGCAGTCGACGCGCGTTTGCCGGTTTGCTTCAGTCAATTCGTGAGGTACCCATCTTTCAAGCTTTTTAATCTTCCCAATTTGCTTCAAGTGAATTAAAACAGTTTTATCACTAACACCGCAGCCTGCAGCTAACTCGGACGTAGTTTGCGATGGATCCGCTTCCACAATAGCCTTCAATACTTCATTATCAACTTGGGTCTCAGGCCGTCCACGGGTCTTGTTCTGCAGGTCGAAATTTCCAGAACGAAAACGTTGGAACCAAAAACGAACTGTGTTTTCTTTTGCAACATGACCGCCATACACATCATTCACCCTCGAGTCGTTTCCGCAGCACTAGTGCCACGGCGGAACTCGTACTCGTAAATAATGCGATACTTTAAGTTTTCCATTTTGTAAAATGAGTGACGCAAACAGAAAAAAACAGAAGAAAAAAACAAATGAATGACGGTCATCGAAGCACAAATACATGAGTAAATAGCTGTACAACTTTTAATTTGGAATTCTTAACCAAAGAGGAGATATTTGAGGTCAAAGTGGCCAAAACGTAAAACGCCAATTTCATATGTAAGGACCTAATATTTAGGCTCACATAGAAAGAAAGAAAGAAAAAACTTTATTATACACAATATACAGGTTATTTAGGTTAAGTAAATTGCACTTGCACCTTATACATATCAATTATATATTACGCAGAACACTAGGTTCCTCCTAGAATGAGAAATCGGAGAACGCTGAATTCTCCTCTACTTTTAAAGAACATGGAGCAAAAAAGCAGGAGGCTCATCTGAAGTTTGAAGACAGTGTCATGGACACTCTCAATAGCAGAAATTGTACGACCCTTAGTTGAATTGGTTCGGAAAAACTTCACTGGTAGCTGGTTCCACACAGTGGTGGTGCGCGGCAACTGTCTTAAATAACGATCAGGAATGATGGACATCGTGGTGATGCAAACTACATCAATACTCTATCTTCTGTCCTTATTAGTGAACAATCCTTCGTTCTTTTTGAGACAAAATCTGCTCCATCGCAGGTACCGCAAATATAAAAGTATAGTTTGTCAGTCAAGAGGATTTTATTAGTTTTGATTTTAAGTAGAATTTTAAAATGACGTACAGTGATATATAGATTTTGGTGTATAATTCTACCATACTACATTAATAGCATGTACATTAGTAGTAAAATAGCAATGTCGTTGATTTTATATGTAAAATTAAATTAATTCAACCTTTACTAGGCGTGATAAAAATGCATTAAAGCTTATATTATTACAATGGCCTTTGTAACGGAAGAAAAGAAAATTGTCCCGCATACCAGATTTGCACGAACTCACGGAAATCTTTCTGTTAAACGCAAACACGCCCGTTTTACAACTAGCTGACATCCACGACTCGTTTGACTAATGAAGTCAAAACTAATTGTAATAAATACAATAAAAAATTTAGGTTTAATGATTATTGAAGCTTTGTTTGCGCCAAGCAAATGTGATATGGAAGCAATGAAAATTTTAATTATTAAACAATTAATAACTATTAAACATTGAAACTTATTTTAAACAGTTTAGTATATTATTACAAGAAGCCGTCATGACATAGTAAGGTGGTTCAGTCGTAGCGTATTTATTTATTTACACTTTCTTACCTTAAACAAAAACATACATATAAAAAAGCAAGTTACATAAGTTCTTAAGAGTAAGCAACGGGCGTAATGTTATTTTCAACACAAAATTATTTTATTTAATCAAATTAGCTGTTACTGAGGTTAGCCCGATTAACAAAATCTTTATATATATAATTCTTCTGTGAGTGTGTATGTTCTTCTCTCAAACGACTGGACCGATTTTGATGAAATTTTTTGTGTGTGTTCAAGGGAATGGTTTAGATTCACAAATCAGCCCGCCAGATGGCGCTGCAGTCGGTACTTTCATACTTTGCTTTACTAATTGTTTGAAATATCATGCAGGACAACGTCTGTCGGGTCCACTAGTATACAATAATTTCTCGAAATCGTAGATGTGAATCATCGGTTGAATAAATGCTATGTCGATGTTGACTGTTTCTAACTTTATCTTCAAAAGTTAGAGACAGGGGACTGGTCAAATAGAAGTGGACTAATTAATAAGGGTCTGCGGTTGTTTGTGGGACTCCAATTTGATTAAAAGGAATGTACTAACTAGAAATTAGTTTATTGACTTAAATATGAAGTAAATAAAGCTTGAAACAAGCTTTTTACCAAAAACGTATATTAAATGAACTGACGGTTTACTACTGTAAACACTAGCTGACCCGGCAAACGTTGTTTTGCCATGTATATTATTTCTAGGAAACATTCTTTTAGTTCCATAAAAATAACTAACTACTGTAATAAAAAATAAGGGTTGATCGTAGAGGGGTGAAAATTAAGGGTTGTATGTATTTTTGTATGATGATCATAAAAATATAAAACCTAAAAAATTGTCATAAAAATAAAAAACAATTTGGAGTGGAGTACCCTTAACATTTAGGGGGTTGAAATATAGATGTTGTCCGATTCGCAGACCTTAACAGTCGCAGAACACAAAATTTCACAAAAATCGGTTGATCCATTTCGGAGGAGTTTAATTACAAACACCGTTACACGAGAATTTTATATTTTAGATTAATGGGCGTATTGGGGTAATATACGGCGATTTATAAGCAAAACGTTTTCTAGTATAAAAATACTTTTTTAATTATGTTATAGTTATGTAATATTTTATTTACATATTTTATTTTATTTTTTTTGTACTATCATCAATAGTTTTCGTATGCGATGAAAGATATTTTATAGGCATTTTTTTACACCTTGGGTAACATAATTTTAGTTTTAGTAGGGATCCTTATTTTTGTTTGCAATTAAAATATAAATCAGTGATAATGTGGCATTCAAATGGTGAGAGAATTTTTAAAATCGGCCAAGTACTTTTTGAGCCTCCTTACAAACATACTTACATACAAATCTTTCCTCTTTATAATATTACTATAGATAACTTAAGGCTTTAAGTGAGAATAAAGAATTACCAGTTACGTAACACATTCACGTCAGCGTTCGCATTGTCTATTAACCAGTGGCAGTAAATTATCAGCTGTTCCTTCTCCGTGAGCAACGATCGCGTGTTGTGGTGCCTGTGCATGCCACGCGATACCAAAATTTCCTCCTGAAGATTACCAACCGATTCCCATACACACGATATGATTTCTAATCTATGAAGGATGATAATGTAAATCCTGACAGACCAAATGTAGACCAAGGAGGCACTCGTATAAATTTTTAAAGTAAATGATTAGTCAGTATTACGCATATATTATACAGAAGAGCAAAATACAAATAAAATGTAAAAAAAACGACGGGTTGCACTCCGGAAGTGCCGGCAGAAGTGCAAACTTGAATATTAACGTTGTGCATTTTTGATATTTTGGAATGGTTAGGGAATAATTTTGCACGAATTGCTTTAATTATCAGTATAAAAGTACTATCATTTATGTCTTAGAATACAATATTTATTTATTGCCCTATCGTACACAAACATGACAATTTATATTACATTAAATACGCCGCGCCAGCTGTCTAATCTCCATCCGTCTTACGAATTTTCGATCAGGTCACGTGTCTTGACGCGAGTTTAAATTTTTTTTTACGCATTCCAAAAAAGTGTACAACGCCGCTAAAGAAGTTTTCACTTAAAAAAAATACTAAATTTTAGGTAAATATTACTTTTTTTAAATATATTTTTTCGTAAAGTTTCGTCGGTAATTGAAGGTAAAACATATACCAACTAAACGCAGATTGAGACTCACAATACCTAGGTGGGAATGAATACATCCATTTACCGTTTAAGATTATGTCTATATACACTAAAGAATAAAATGCGTGCGTAAAGCTATTAAAATCTCCTGACAGGTTTTATTCGAAAGAAATAGGAAAGAAATGCTTTTCCATTGCTTAGGGGGAAAGGGGCTAGTTTGTGAAAGTTTGCGGTGCGTGTTGGACATGCAGAGGGCGGTACGATGTGTTAATTCCAACTGTCATTGTATGAAAAATCATTTTGAGGGGCCCGAACAATAGTCTAGAGTTTTCGTTCATTATAAGTACCAGTAAACCAAGTATATTAAACAGTTTTTAGATTTAAAATATCTGTGAACTAACGTATAACCCGATAGGGTTGGGTTCAATTCTTGGTAAAACAATAACTGTTTCATGTTGGCAGCTACAGACGATTGACCCAATGGTGGCGGTATTTTCTTTCTGATATGATGCTTTACCGTACAACCAGTAGACATATACCTTCAGTAGTGCACCGCTTGGAGTCATACGGTCGACCTCAGCATGGAGAATTACTCACTTAACCCCTGTTCATTAATATCGGAGTGGTGGACTCAGTTTCTGCACTTAGGGCAAGTTTTTTGATCCGTAGTTAACTCAACTATTGGTTAAAAATCCTTACTATTAGTTAAATATTAGCAAAATGCGTTTTTTGATCCGTGGCAACTAATGGTAAAATATCTAACCATTAGTCAAAAAAGTTAACTATTCAGTATCGGAGGGTTAACAAGATGGCCGCTGGTAATTTCTAAAGTAACAGCAGTTTGTCACAGAAATCAAGCTGCGATACGTTTATTACTTTGATCTAGTGATGAATTTAAACGTAGTTAGATACTTTGATGTCTCATAATTCGTCCGTTGTGCGTAAATATCGGAGTGTCTGGCCACCTAAGATGCTGTAGATAATATAATTAGAGGTACCATAAACATTACAAAGCAAGTCTATACGCACAATCTCTTACGGTATATTCGATTGTCACGTATGTTAACCGGTAGGTGATAATTAGCAACACACAAAATGCATTAGAAAGGTCATGGAAACACCAGGGCGTCGGCAATTAGATTAGCTGGCGCGGAGCCCGTAAATTGTCCGGGGATGCCAACTTCGCCCTGATTCCTCTGTTTAGCGTAAGCGAGACAAATTTAGACTAAATTGTCCTAGAGTTGCGGTCAATTGTACGCTTCTATGTAAATTGTTGGCTGAATTGCGGAGTTTGATACGAATTAGCCTGGTTACAATGCTTAATTCAGTTTGCGAATGTATTTTCATAGGTAGGGGATAATTCACTTAAATGGAACTATTAACTAACAACCGTGAGTATGTCAGCTATGCTACTGGTCATACTCTCTCAATGGGTAGATGTATATTGTCTGCGAGTACCAACCTGAAAACATATGATTAATAATAATATTAAATCGTTTATTAGCAAAGAAAGTGATGCATAGATCGATTAATTATAAAAATCCGCACGCAAATAAGCATGCAAATGTCGTAATAATTTTTATAACGTCATTTAATAAGAACATTAACATAATGTTGTAATAATAAGTTGAGTTATTTATAATTGTTGTCAAACTTATGGTCTAAATATTCGCCCACGCCATCTATAAAGGCCTTTAAAGGCCTAAAAAACGCCCCTTGAAAGCGTTACACAGCAGTGATCTATTACTTCTAGAAAGATGATTAAATAGTTTGTGGTGCAAATACAGGCACACACAGCCGTGTTGGATCCCTCGAGATATACTGTTTTGAACAATTTTGGATGCTTTTTTACATTCATAACTGCTTCAAGAATATATAAACTTGGTACTTTCAAAATACCGAATTCGTAAAAAATGGTCTACAGTTTACAACAGGTCCAACGCTCACAATAGCCCTAATATTTTTTTTTGGTTTCATCAGCATACCTGGATAACCCAGATGTGCGATTAACACTACGCAATGGAGGCCTTAATACGAGATTAAATTTATATAAGACCTTATACAACCTTACTATGACCTAAAAAATAACATATAAGGCTATCAACAAAAAATATTCATTTTCTTTAAAGTATGCTATTCACAATAATAATTATCTACCCTATAAACTTCTAAAGTAAAATATACTTAAATACTCATATGAATAATAATTACCTAAGTAATATCACAGTTCTAAATTAAATAAGTAATTAATTATTCAGTCCCTAACCTGTAATAATTATGTCGTTGTAATAAGCAAATGTACTCGTAAATAACTTTAGTACATCCATTAGGTATGTAGGTATATAAAAGAATAACGCACCTTTACAAAAGAGAGGTATCTTTTGTAGTAGACAATTGCAAAACTAAGAGGTCTAAATCCCGCTGAGTTTCAACAATCGATTAGTTACACGTCGCGGTAAAAATATTATGTCATTCTATCTACAAAATGTCCAGTTCTCTAAAATAAAATGGTTTTACACCCGCTATAGTTCCGAGAGCGTGTCCGACAATGCACCAATGATTATGTTATAGTGGTTGTAAAGTTAACAATGTCCGAAAATTGCTATTGTCTACGGGGATATTAAAATTCTACACTTTAACAAGTTTAGGGTGTAAGCAAATATAAGCTTTGTAGCTTTAGCCCTATAGCAGAAAATAGCGTGACAAAGTTTCAACATCATGACAGTTCATTTGAATGGCGTTGTATCCGATTGGTGATTTATTTATCTTTTGTTTTTGGCTATTTAACTAGTGGTATCAATAGCTGACTCTGAGAAGGTCGTTACTCTTACATTGTGCTTCTAGTATTGTTCCCAATGACATCGTTAGTAGCAAAGCGGGTGGTCGCACATTGAAATTCAATTGACGACGTAATAAATCACGTAGGAAATCATTTTAGTAATTGTCTTGATTATTCCGTAGTCGGACTTTTTCAACTTTGATTTTATTGTTTTAGCTGCCACGTAGATATTGTGAAGGTGTGAAGGATGTTTCCATTTTTTCTGATAAATGTTTTTACGCTTCCAAAATCCCATTCATGTGTTTTTGATCGTGTATCATCCTTTGATATATTGCGTTTACAGATAACAAAGGAAATTGTTGTCCGTGTGTCAAAATATAGCCAGCAGCTTACATGCCATACTTGCCACCTACGTTATTTTAAATACGCTTTCTTTGTATTAAAAATATATTTCATAGACATACTTAGAAACATAACCAAGTATTGATTAAATATATGTTTTAACTTAGTTTTTAAGTTTCAAACACAAAACATGGTTTCATTTTATAACGTACTTTTTTTACCTTCAACTTTTATAGAAGAAATCCAAAAAACGTATTGTTACCTTAAGCATTGGGATATCCAAACATTCATTGCCCAAATATCTCAAAGCTAAAACCAAGCTTATTGTTGTCGTGGGACGTACGATTGGTGTCTATTGTAACATCAGTGTTACAATAAGTTGACCATCAGACACAATCTTTTGTTGCCAGCAGCTGAACATTTATAGCCGATATCCACCCAACTGGAATGAGGTATGACTTTTATAAAATACGGATCTATAATGTGGGGTTCAAGCTATATATTATGAACAGCGACAAAACAGCAAAGCTTGGTAGTAATAGTAGCAACTAACGCATCGTCATTTATCAATGATATTTTTTGTTGCACACCCAACGTCAATTCAATTTACGCCTTTCGATCTAATAAAAACTGATTTATTGCTATTCAAAGTAGAACGTAACACGGTGCCAGGGAACTTTAAAACCAAATTCGATGTTTCGTGTAAATAATGAGCGCAAAAATTGGTCAATTTATTGAGTTGTAGCCAAAAATTTCGCTCGCATTCCCCATTTTAATTCGACTAAACCTTGGTCCTTTCATTCAGCCAAATAACCTCTCAGCTTTAACGAAGCAAGCAATAAAGAGACAAGAATTAAAACGCACTAGAGTGCCCTCTAAAAGATTTCACGGGCATTCGGCATTAACACTAGTACGATAATGAGGTAGACGGACTTTGGAGAGTATCCAGGGTATCCACTAAACATTCCGGGAATGAAGCCAAAATGGGTGGGGATATAAAACTATTACTTATCGTTGTTGGCTTAAGTGAAATGTTTTGGGGTCGCTGTTATATAAATGAGAAAGCTTCTTACGCTTACACTTGAAAGCATTGTATTAAAAGGGTTTTTTCTTGGCATTAGATAACATGTTGTTCTTTTTGAAGTTATACTTCTTTAGGCGCGTTATGAAAAATTGATGAGAGTGAAATTTTACGGTGCGCACCGTGACACAAAATTAACAGAATGAAGTTGCCCACGGAAGATTCTTCGGCATTGGACAAGATTTTAAAACAGCAGTCGAATAATAATAGAATTTATGTTACACATAATGTAAGAGAATAATAATAAATATTTATTTATTTAATTTTTCAAATGTAAACTGTACATTTTTGACTATAATGACTCCTTTTCCAGTCTTTGATTATTTAATTGTAATTAATTGTTTGCATGCAATCAAAAACTATTTTTAATAATGCCAAAGAAGTATAACTTCTTACGCGCGTACATAAGTAGGTACATGCACCCTTTTTTGATCGTAGTTTCGTACTGTAAAATAAGTTATGTTTACACAAACATAGCAACAAATATATTGTCGAATTGTAATATTGTCGATTTAAAAGTTATATACAGTAAGAACTCATGTTGTACTTTGAACCCGATTTAATATGAATGGTATGATGAAGGTAATAAAGTAAGGAAACTAGCAGGTCATCAAGTAATATTATGAAACGAGATTTTGTGCTTTAGCACGAGGCATGTCAAATCCAATATATTTTTGGCCTACGGGACTCGAAATATCCGGGTAATACTCCTACTTCAACGATGGTTATAAAGGAAATGGGAGACCCATAGAAGTTTAAGTACAAATAACATTTAAATAAGACCGCATAGTTATCAATACTAACGACACGCCATACAAACCTTGTTTTCCTAATCCACTTATGTATTGCTGTGCCCTACATTCCTAGATTTTCCACATGCAACATTCATGACACCGACTCTCAACATTAGGAGTTGTTTGTGATTGTATGAATTTGCATACAACCTCTATACAATTGTATGAAGCGAACGAGAATATTGCTTTTCGGATAGGAATATTACAGAGAACTCTTTAGGAAGAGTTTCAATATATAAAGCCTGAAAACTATTGAAATTAATTTATACAAATGGCAACAATCCTTAAGATGTCATTACTGATTGACTGTACTGCTCTATGAGTGTGAAACGTGGAAGGTCACTAAAGACATCTCGTACCGACTCCAAGTCTTTGTCATCCGCTGTCTTCGCCGTATTCTGGGTATCTACTGGCCCGAGAAGATCTCTAACGCGGAACTTTGGGAGTGATGCCGAGAAACCCCGAATAGCCAGCAGATCAAGCAACGCCAGTAGATGTGGATAGGCCATTCACACCAAAGATAATTCAATTATATCCCCAAGCAGGCGCTTGATTGGAACCTGAAAGCAAAGCGGAAGTGTGGCGGAGGTAAAGAGAGCCGGATAGACTTGGGTGAAATACAAGGCTCAAGACCGAACGCGATGGAGACTTTTTATTTTTTACCATTTCTTAAAAGGCCGGCAACACACTCGCGAGCCCTCTGGCATTGAGAGTGTCCATGGGTATCACTTAACATCAGGTGAGCCTCCTGCCCGTTTGCCCCCCGTTCTATGGACTGATGTTCTATGGATGTTCTATGGAAGACTCACTGTGGACGCTCTCTGCCCCATTTAGGGGTTTAAGTCAAGTAAGTCATTGATTGTCAGCTGTCAAAGTGTGGTGTGGTTTCTATTCAATTGTGCGTGATCTGACCCTTGGATATTGTGAGTTAAAATGGCAAAGACTATTAAAAGCCAGTTAAGAAAAGTTATTTACAACATAAAAAGGTATTTGTCGAATAAAACTGCGAATTTTCTCTATGCATCACACATGACGTAAAGAGTTTGATTGTAGACGACACTTTAATTGTTTGAATTTGTGGGCTTAGAAAGCTACCATTGTTTGTTTTAAATAAATTTAAAATTGTCTCTTCCCATTGCAAATTGGAACTCAGTTAATTTAAATATCTATATTTGACAGTACTTAAATTTTTTTAGTGTAATTCGTGTTTTACAAAATTATCACTATTATATGGGAATAAGGGGCACGCAAAGTGTCTCAATATTTCGGAAGCTTAATTAATTTCAAGTCTGGCGTATAATTGGGGTTTTCTTAATTAGTCTAACTAACATGTGTATGCAAACCGTACTCAAATTGATTTCTTCGTTAATTTAATGAACAATACACTTGAACAAGTTCATTAATACTGGGGGTGATAAAAGTTTGTAGACAGACATATTGTGTTATCATTTATAATATGGACAATCCATCTACATTTTATATCTAATATTCCCAACTTAAAATACATATACGTTCCTTCATTTAAATTTCATAAGAAAATATTACAATTAATTAATGTTCTAAAATTAAATAATCTAATACTATGTATTATCTGTATACTACTCAGTGGCTTTTTTCTCATTTAATAATTATTTAAATATATTTGACACATGAAAAATAACTTAAAAATTTAATAAGTTATTCTAAAACTCAAATATCAAAAAATATTTTTGTCGTTGCTAGTAATTATAAAGTTTTCTTAATACTTTTCCTTGAAGCATATACTCCTTCGAGACTTTATTAGGTTTAGACGTTATGAGAAAATGCTATTGAATTTCCCAAGATATCGATCAAGCAGTTTTAGTTGTTTTCTGTTCGTGAAGCAAGTTCACAGCGAGCTTTTAGCTTGAACTTAATAAGTTAGTACACGTTCTCCGCAAGCTTGACGCGTGTAAGAACCGACGTGGCTTATTCAGCAAAATATCTGGCTTATCTCGCTGAAAATCATTGTTTAAGAATTATAAAGCCAATCTGAGAAGCCCTAATAGTATGAAACGTTATAAAAATTTCCGCAAAATTTTCCTATTAAGGCTTTTTATAATTTTTAAATTTTTGCCGCGCACCACCACTATGTGGGACCAGCTGCCCACTAAAGTATTTACGAATCAATTCGACTAACTAATTCATGAAAAGAGCGTACAATTTTTTTAAAAGGCCGGCAACGCACTCGCGAGCCGTCAGGCATTGAGAATGTCCATGGGCGGCGGGGCGGCATCACTTAACATCAGATGAGTCTCCTGAACGTTTGGCCCCTGTTACATTTAATTCTACATTGTTTTTCAAGTCTATTATCTACGTAATTATCACACATTAAATTATACTTTATTGGTCCAATCACTATTGTTGTTAATTATGATCCTAACTCAAAGTCAAGCCAATGTTATCCCTTGGTCACGCATATTATGAATTACGATATAATTTAAACTCTAAACAAGTAATTTCACGGTACCAATGAAGTCCATTTTATTTTAACAATGTTTACATATTCTGTTTAGAAAAGCGCCCAACCATATAAAATCAAGCTAAATACACTTGATTTTCTACTTTATCAATAATTAAAGCGCGCGTCTTTGAGAGGATTTAGGAAGCTCAACATGGCGCCCGGGATTAACTACACTTCTAGTGTACACGAGGTGATTAGCATCTCTTTAAACTTGAGGGGTTCGTGGTTTATATGCTCGTGATGCATAACGTATCGGCTCTAATCCGTCATTCTCGCTCGTTCTAATCGGAGATAAAAACCATTAGATTTTTTAAAGTTAGAATTTTTCTCCGTATCTGCCCTGCGATTCTGTAACTCACTTTTCGAACTCACACAGCGGTTTTCGCATCGGCGGTCGCTCTCAAATCAGTCGTGAAGAAGTCAATTTATGATTTGGCATTCTGAAAAGGTGGGAGCTTGTAGTTTATTGTTTATCAGGATGCCAAATCATAAAATGACTGCTTCACGACTGATTTCAGAGCGACCGCCGATGCGAAAACCGCTGTGTGAGTTCGAAAAGTGAGTTACAGAATCGCAAGGCAGGAACTTATCTGGCTTCTCTCACAAACACCGTTATCTTAATGTAAGTGACCAAAAAATTGCCTCTTAGCGCTGCTCTCTGGGTCTCTTAGAACACCAAGATTGACCCTGAATCCCTTCAAAGTCTCTCGAACGATGTATGTATTTTTCCGCGCACCATGTGGAACCAGCTGCCCACTGAAGTATTTTCGAACCTATTCGACTTAGGGTCCTTCAAGGTAAGAGCGTACCAATTCATGAAAGGCCGGCAACGCACTTGCGAGCCTTCTGGCAGTGTCCATGGGCGGCGGTGTCACTTAACATCAGGTGAGCCTTCTGCCCGTTTGTCTCCTATTACTTAAAAAAAAATGTTTTTATTTTAACGTACATTACCACACGTCACTACAATGATTTCGAAGAATCGAGAACGCTATTACATAGAGTGCACTTTAAAATTCGTTGTCACGTCTGGCGTCTTGACATGTACGAGTGCAGGCTCTTTCCTGAAAATACAATGCGTGATACTTCGATTTTCTTTCAATGTATGAATGGTTTACAGTGTAGTAATTACCTTAATTTTTAATTAATTAACATTCTTTTATACATTTTGCTATTAGTTTAATTTGTGTTTTACCAGGCCATTGTGGCCCAAAATAAAACGAATGTGGAGTAATTTATGACTTTTCTACTGCTTAAATAATCATATTTTTTATTAATTCTCTATAAATTATAAGACTTTATCTATTATCTATCTGCAATTTCCCCGTACTAGACTATCTAAAGTTAGCAACTATTTTTTGGGAAAAGGTATACTCTTCTTTAATAAAATCCCAGGGGCTCTTTTATCTCTGCCTTTTAATTAATTTAAGAAATGTATTAAAGAAAAGCTGTGTAAAAATGTTTAGGTACTATAAAGCTAACGATTATCTAGTTGATAAAAGGGACTAGTGCTAGAGAGGTGGTCTAATTAATTTGCGATATTTGTTGTAAAATAAGTGTTGTTTGATGATTTGCTATTTTAAAAGAGTACCGAGAGTTTTTTACGCCGGCTTTTCCTCTCGGCCTACACCCTCTGTCTTCTTTGCCGATGAGTAGGGATGCCTGCAGTTTCAAATTTAATGACATGCATAAGATAAGTGATACCTGTATCTTATGTTCCATAAAAACATATTTTATTTTTATTTTATTAAAATTACTTGTAATTTTTGACATATAAAAAACTATTTTTCATTACGTAGGTATTCTGCATATTTTATAGCATTAAATTTGTTTAACTATATAAATATGTAAAACAGCCCTGACATTTATATCATGGTAACGTATATATCAATAATAAAGGTGTATGTATTTTAAATTATTGTAAATAAAATAGAATATTTCTATCCATTTAAAATTACCTACATTTAATTTGTTTAACGATCTTCTTGAATGTGTGTGAAGTATCAGAAATAGTATTTCTTTGTTGAAAATAATAACGGTAACAAACGGCTTCCTTTTGAGTTAATTTTACAAAATATGCATCATCACCACACTATTATTACTCAGTGTCAGTGTACAACATATTTAAGTAACGACGAAGATGCTTCTATTTGTCATTTCACCCGCATCTTATATTTTAATGTAATACAATCATACATGATGATTTTTAGATTTGTCAATGTTACCTTACCGCCCTTCTATCATGGTTTTTAATGTGAGTTTAAACCAGATGTTTGCAGCTTTATGTACAAAAAAAAAATGGACTCAAATTATCTGGCTTATCGCAATATTTTACAAAGTAAATTTTGATGTACAGTTTAATTGGTACCTATAACCTCTCTTTTCAATGACTCTCTATTAGTCTATCCCTAATGCACATTGTATTTACTAGATTGTTTTAACTATGATATCTTTTTAATTATTACAGTAAAACAATAAAGGTTTTTTTATAGAACAAACAGGGGGCAAACAGGCTCGCCTGATGTTAAGTGATACTGTCGCCCATCGACACTCTCATTTCCAGAAGGTTCACGAGTGCCGGCCTTCAAAAAATTTGATGTCTGGAAGGATCCTAAGTCAAATTGATTCGGAAATACATCAGTGGGCAGCTGGTTCCACACAGCAAATAACCCAAAAAAACGCTCACTTATTGAAAGACGGACGGCGAGGTGTTACGGCTGGAATTTCGTATTCTGCTTCGACGTTCGATGATGAAACTCATCTGTTAAATGCGGTAGAAGATTCAGAGAGACCCCACATCTCTACGCAACGTATAAATCCGCTCAGAAAGGGTATGGTCGTCGACGATTCTAACCGCTCTTCGTTGAATACGTTCAAGTGTCCAGCTTCTTCAGCTGGTACCTACTGGGGAGCTCCCGGCCAAAATTGACAACAGAATTTAGTAGTTTTATGTCAATTTATGTGCATATAATATAAACATACAAAATTAATCGACTGTTATTCGTTGCTGAATATATACTACAAACAGTTCAGTTGACCATTACAATAACCAAAGCTCTAAGGGTAAACTTCATTTACGCGTCTAAGCGCTAAGTATGAGCATGTTAAAAACGTATGGGAATAAAAAAATCTAATTCACCCACAAGTTTATTAACAATGTATTATAATATTACTCATAATCTTTAATACTTAAGATTCGCATCCAAGTGTGCTATAAAATATTAATTCGCAAGATATCAGTTTTGCTCAGCTGCCAGGATAGTAAGGGGATCTTGTGTAATGGCAACCTCGTTTCAGCAGTAAACTTATAGGAACATTGACCTAGAGAAGGTCAGATCTCCAATCTTTATAAAATATACGACCCAAGAGGCCAAGTTTTCGTGAAACTTGCGTCATACGAAACTGACCAGTGACTTAGTAATTTCTATTTTATTTACTTTTAAAAATCAAATATAATATATTGATTACTAGCTGGCCTGGCAAACATCGTACCGCCTAACAGTCTATTCTTTATTTTTGTTTAAATACTTATTCTGCTATTCGGGACACCGGTCTAGCTAGTAAGATAAAAAAAGAAAGTAGATAAGACAACAAATACATAATGTCAAAAATAAAAATTTACCTTCCCGGAACCCCTCCACTAACACTTGAACTCTATGATATGGTATTAAAGTTCAAATTGAGTTTTAAGTATTATTACGAATATTTTGTATGGGAATATAGAAAAGTTGTTTTTAGACGTTTTCACTCATTTTTTTTTTTAAGACAATTCACACCAATTGACCTAGTCCCATGCTAAGCTGGTGAAGCTTGTGTTATGGGTACTAGGCAACGGATATACATATATATTATTATAGATAGATAGATATAAATACATATTTAAACACCCAAGACCTAAGCACAACACCAAATGCTCATCACATCGATGTTCGTCTCAGCCGGGGATCGAACCCGGGACCCATGGATTCGCAGTCAGGGGTACTAACCACTTGACAACCAATGAGTCGTCGAAATCGACATTTAAATGAAATCTTTCCGTATGTATGTATCTAGCCAGGATTTCAGATTGCAAATTGACACAATAGGTCCTTACGTCACCACTCAAATTAATTATTCGCCAACCTAAGAATAACTGTTGATCAATACAAATTCCACGTGAAAGCCTGCGCACGTCCTATTGTAAGCTAAAATTAACCTAGATCGATAAGGATTATTCCCAACATTGCACCGGCATTGCAGACATTTTATAAATAGCACAGATTTTATGGCTGCTCTATCCAACGTGTTGACTCTGGGCGTAACATAGCTGGATTAATGTCACATTAAACTGCAGCACAGTAAGGTAGCACTGATATTCCAATTTAAAAATGCTTTGGTTTTTTGTTTTTAAATGATAAACAAGTGATATTCTACTCACAGGTAATTAACTTTATTGCAAGGTCTTTATTGCAACAGATGTATAAATAGTCTATGCTTTAAATCTCGTTTATCCCTTTTTTGTATAGATATATTAAATATTGTATTGTAATATTGTTTCGTAATAAAAGATTAATAATTCTTTATATAGACGAAAAAATACGCTTATGAAATTTGAGAAATGTTTTCATAGATATTCACATTCCCTATACATCTATTAATACGTTATGCAAAATTAGGATCAAACCGTAAAATCAGGGTTGCCGATTTCGCGTTTTAGTAATATGTTGCTTAGGGGTTTGTTCATCCCTCGCCTGAAAGCCGCCTACACTATTCATAGTCGACGTAGTTGTCCGGGGCCAACTAGTTCCTTCTCGGTATTCGGGAAAGTCGGACGTCCCAACGTGCCCGTTTTACCGCCAAATTCGTGTCGTGTTTCGTGATTTTTGTGTAGTGCAAGACTTGTGTTTATTGGATATACGGAAATAATATTGTAAGTATTTTATTAAATTAAAGATTATTTTACTATAATTACACATGTATTGTCTATTGGAAAATTGGTATTACAACTTACCTATACAAATTTATTTTTACTTATAATACGAGTTCTGTCAGGTAATTTAATTCTACATACAATAACAATACCATGTTCAAACTTTATGTACTTTTATAAAATAAGGATTTCCTATTTATCGTCGCAAGTAACAAATATTTTTTTAAATATATTTTATGTGACTTTTCAGCGCTCTCTGTTATTGATGTATTATTTATTTAATAAATCAACTATACCTATATATTACGTACGGTTAGGAAGATAATTTAAGTTTAATTCATTCGAGTGTTTTAAATGGAGCATTTATAAAACGTTAATATTATTTTAAGTTCTAGGCACTGTTAGCCAGGTATATTTGTGTATAATCTGTACATATAATAAAACCATAGACACTGCGTTTAAACTTAAATAAAATATGTTTTGATAATAATTGTGGGCGATATGAATAGAATAATAGAAATACCAAAAAAGGTTATTTTTATCTGGTATATGTACACATTTATGTCATGATGATCGACTCCAAATTTATGCTTTACATACGTCAAAGAAAATGTTATCGAATTTTAAAAATAATTATCTGTATGCGTTGTAATAAACTTAAAGACACGCATTTTTTTACATTACATTACATTTACATTACAGGCGACATTTCAACTCGTCAATAGTATGATTAAAAAGTTTTTACTTTGTGCATGTGTGACACATTATAAAGTCAACAAACAAGGAACCAACAGAAAAATTGTTAAGCGTTAAGAACACAGATATCTGTTATCTTTCATTATCTGTATTTGTTATCACTTACATGCTACAAGACAAGGGATTTAAGTACTCTTCTCCATTTATACTTTTCTTATAGTCCGGAAACAGACTTTCTCACCTAAATATCAGATTACAATCATATAATGAGATTTTGAGATATCGATACGAGAATTTAATCCCTTCTTTTTTTGTTCACGTATTAATACGTAAATTTCTGCGTATGTTTCATACAACGTTTAAAAGGAATTTATTAAAATAATAATAATTTAATTATAATATCCATATGTAGTTTTAGTTAGAGTTAACGATTCGTCCTTATTTGCTATGTTAGTCCATTAGTAAACAAAACAAACATTCAAAAAAATTCTTAAATTTACAAACACCTATTAGGTACAACTAATGACTATTTTTATGTATGATTAAGTTACTAACGTCCAGTTCTTAAAATGTAGATTATTAATCAAAAGGTTTTAGCAGTTTTTTATGGCTGGCAAATATGATGACAATTACGACTGGTTTGTATTACAGTAACTATGGAATGATTCAATGTTGAAAAATTTAATAGATATACACTATTTAACCGACTGACAAGAGTAAAGATATTGCCATCTGTTATATATCTTTTATTTCTTTATTGCCATCTGTTATTATATTATTAACATTATAGGTTGTTAGTTAATAATAGCAATATTTTAATAGACAATAGAATTGTCAACTTGATGCGACTTTCGCTGGCCACTCGAAATTGAAAAGCACTCGAAATATAGTTAATAAAAAATCAGTGGCGCTACAGGTGATCAGCCTCAGTAGGTGATCAGCCTCCTATGCCTGACACACGCCGTTGTCCTTTTGGGTCTACCGTCTAAGACATGTCGGTTTCCTCACGATGTTTTGCTTCACCGTTCAAGCAAATGCTAAATGCGCACATAGAAAGAAAGTCCATTGTTGCACAGCCGGGGATCGAACCTACGGCCTTAGGGATGAGAGTCGCACTGTGAAGCCACAAGGCCAACACTGCTCAAATATAGTTAATAATGTAATAAATTCGCGCGTGAAGAAGTTTTATTTAAAAGTAAGTTATTTTAAATGTAAATAATATTTAATACACTTCGTTTTAAAAATATGAGTAAATTTTATACAAGGTTCTATATAACCAAAGCCTCGTTTGAGAAGTTTGAGTGTACCATTGTGAAAACAAGTGAAGGGATGTCAGAATGTACTTAACAGCATAAAATCATTTTTCGAAGACATTTTGCAAAGCTCTCAAGCTTTGAAAAAGTAAAATACGACTTCCGGTTGCGCGGACCTCTTATCATTGGGGAGAGAACGATGAATTAGCAAAATCTTTCAGTGTACGGATTTCAAATGGAGATTTTAAGTATTTACTTTTCAAGCCTATATCTGATAATATAGTAGTTCATATATTAATAAACTGTATATTCTCGTGTAACTTAACTAAAACTTGGCGTCGTTTTTTTTCCTGTTGGCCTGCACGGTTTGTGCGTCAGCCATGTAAAAAAGTTAGGAAGTGCGTTATTAGATTTATTTTATTGGAAGAGAAATTGGAGCGGAATTTGGAAAAGGATCAGATAATATTTATTATACGTATACAATATACATATAAGTACCTACAAAAATGGTTATAATTTTATTTTGTTATGTAAAATAAAACTGGCTAAAATTCCATATACATCATGAAATTCCATATCAATCATTTATATTAGGTAGATAAAAGGACAGAAATTGAAGTAAACTTGGCGTCGTTTAAAAATGTTTAATTAATTTATTACTTATAAAATGTCAATCAATTAAAAAACTATAAAATCACTTTAAATTCTAGGGTTAACAGTATTTTACATAGTATAATATACTAGTAGTAGACATCTATCAAACCAAAACAATTATTGTTTCGACAAAAATCGAACCAAGAATATATAAAACGAAAGTTGCTTTAACGACTAATCTACGAAGCAATGTTTTACTTTATATTGTTTTTATAATACAATATTCAACTATATAGTAAATCCTCCTATACCAAATTTAGTCTGTAGTTATGCATCTACTCTAACGGATTAAAGTCATTTTCATATATTTTATGCAGTAATTCCCTATTTTAGTTGGATGTTTTGTTATCAAGAAATCTGGTAATAACATTATACTGGCAATACAAAGCTTGTAGACCATTGTTTATGTTTATTTTATGGGTATATTTATATGTTACATGTGGCAACATTATCGTTAATATGGTGTCGTGTTATCATTCTGTTTTATAAGTGTAGATTGAAGAAATTTATTAACAACATCTACAACTAAATATATTTAAATGGTATTAAGCCGATTCATATTTCACAAGCTAACAGCACTAAAACTATATTCAAATAATAAATATTTTTTTTACCATTACATATAATGGTATTAATTATTATACATATTCATTTTATGATCGGTGCTTCTTAGGTTCAATATATGTCTGATTAGTTAATTCAGGAAACATAGGGCAGTGAAGGGACTTATTTTATTTCCGTGAGTCTTTATGTTAATTAATTTAATATTTGCTAAATACGGTTTGTATGTAAGTAAACCTTAATTAACTACAGTGACGACAAATTAAATATGTATACCTTATATGTATACAAAAACTATAAATAGCATATAACAATGTATAAAAAAGGGGTTTCAAAGCACGTATTTAGGTTTTTAGGACATACATAGGACACTAAACAGATAGTGAAACCTGTTTCAAACAGTAAAATAAAATAAAAATAAAATTACTGTATTGCATATACGAAAACGGCCCCGATTGGTTTGATCATACTAATTTGGCAAAAGTAATTAATAACCGCGATTAAAGCTCATTTGACGGCTCATTGGTCTAGTGGTTAGTACCCCTGACTGCGAATCCATGAGTCCCGGGTTCGATCCCCGGCTGACACAAACATAGATGTGATGAGCATTTGGTGTTGTGCTTAGGTCTTAAGTGTTTAAATATGTATTTATATGTCTATCTATCTATAATATGTATGTATATCCGTTGCATAGTACCCATAACACAAGCTTCACCAGCTTAGCATGGGACTAGGTCAATTGGTGTGAATTGTCCAATCATAAAAAAAAACAAGTAACTCTATCACGTAAACTTTTGAATATTTATTTATTTATAGTTACACCAGAAAAAAATAATGAGATATACAATAGTGTAAGTGTAAGAACATTGAACAAAAATTAAGTTTGCATATTTTATTAATTTTGTAGATTAGGTACTTAGAAATTATCTTATTAGTGTGTATTGTCTAAAAGTGCGTAATTAAACAACATTTTAAGGTGAATAATTAACAATTTAACGTTGATTAAGCAAACAGTTTTTGGGGTGAAGCGCTTTAAGCGCTGTAAATCAGTTTAATTGCCGATCTGGGCTGTTAGAGCCGGAAATACCGTACTGGAAACATTAGTTCTTAAAATCACGACATTTGATACCTTTACTAGGGTTATATTACTGAAATAGGTAACAAATTGTTGCGTTTTAACCATTCGTTACAATGACTTATAGATGTTGAGGGTCGTATATTTCGAATCCAATGCAATACAAAATTTTTTTTGAAGTGAAACTTCTTTATCGGGGTTGGAAAAAAATTTAGTGTAACATTTTGTCGTTACGCGTCACATTTTTCCGTTACGCGCCATCTTTTTGAAGTGAAACTTCTTTATCGACGTATGGGTGAAATTTTGTAGCAAATCGTCACGTTTTTTGGTTACGCGCCATGTTGCTTTTTGAAGTCAAACTTCTTTATCGGCGTTGGAAAAATTACCGTCACATTTTTCGGTTACGCGCCATCTTTTTCTTGTCCCTACCACGGTTGATCCGACGAGATTAAAAGGCATTAATAAAAAAAATATATAATAACGATAACAATGATAGTAATAATTACAATTAATTAAATTCTGTAATAATCTTACTAGTAATAAGGTAAAATGAAATAATTGTATTTGTATTCATGTCTATGATAATAAAAGCCTTTTTTTAAACTTTATCTAATTTAACTTTATTTAACCAATTTCTGTAAAGTTGCAAATAGTAGATCATTTTTGAAAAATAAGGTCATAAAGAAGTTTCACTTCTTACGTGTGTACACCTAGTACACGCACACATTTTTATTTTTTCTAAAAGACAATTCACACCAATTGACCTAGTCCCATAAGCTGGTGAAGCTTGTGTTATGGGTACTAGGCAACGGATATACATACATATTATAGATAATATATAGACATATAAATACATATTTAAACACCCAAGACCGAAGCACAACACCAAATGCTCATCGCATCGATGTTCGTCTCAGCCGGGTATCGAACCCGGGACCCATGGATGGAGTCAGGGGTACTAACCACTAGACCAATGAGTCGTCTACTTAGCTCGGTACTAATTTCAAATATAAGTTTAAATATTGTATAAACATCTTCCGTCTATTTAGCTCGGTACAAATTTCAATGTGTGTACAGAGGTATTAAGTTTGATTTCAAAGAAAAAGAATACGGTCTAAGGCTAGGACAGAAAATGTGAGGGTTTCTAGAGCTTCATGTTTATGCAAAATAAGTAGATATTTGCTATTTGATTTTAGATATTTACTATTAAAAGAAAGCAAACCTATAACTTTCAAACTTACTCCGCCGGATCTGCGACCCAAAATGTGTCTTAGCCTCCAAATCGAGAAACTTCAAACGCTCCCTGTCTTGTGCCACTTTCCTTCGTTGGTTTTCAGTTGCAACAGGTACTCCTTCACTCTGTCAATCCAGCGGAACCAGTCTACTGGTCTCACATATTTCATATATCCTTTAAGTAGTAGCTAGTTAGTAGCTGTAGCGCGGTGTGCTAAGCTGATACGGCTGCAGTTGACTGCAGCGTTTGATAATATATTTCCTGGAAATTAAAAATAATCTTCTCAAAACAACATGACTTAAGTCGGAAACACACTTACGTGTCGTGGCGTGTTGTGACGCGCCAGAAGCATATTGGTTTCATACATTTAATATGATTAGACAGAACGTGTTGCGACACGACACAACATGCAAATATATTTCTAATCATATTAAATGTATGAAACCAATATGCTTCTAGCGCGTCACGACACGCCACGACACGTGTGTTTCCGACTTAAGACATGAATACCTCCTAATTATAATATTAGTTTTGGTAGTTGTTCATATTTTGAACGTAATATTACGAGTAATTTTTATTTGAAATTATAATAGGAAGTTATAACTTATATAAGATTTACTAAAATAGGATAACAAAATGTTCGAGGAACTCCCTCTGTCTCATACAATAAAATTCTATCCGTTCCTCAATAGATTCTTGAGCCCATACATAAAACATTGTCCTCAAACACAATACAGTTACATTAGAATCAATAGGTATGTTTGTTTAATGTCTCGAATCCTGTGTTTGGTGTCGTAGGGTCATCTGACGACGGATGCATCCCATCTCTTTATTTACCATACAATACAAAATATGCATATTTATAAGACCCGCCTAGGTCATCACAGAGAAAGTACTAAACCGTTATTTTAAAGTGTAAAAAGTATTTTGTGTTGTTTTAGTAAGTATTTCTTATTAATGTTCCGAGCTCAACGTTTGAGGTTTTAAAGTGTATATTGTGCAAAAAAAATCTTGCAGCACACAGCCTCTTAGATTTATTTGCATACAAGTAATATTACACACAACAGAGACCACAAGGCTGGCTATGATCTTTTCTAGATAACCCACGCTAAGAGAGACAACATTCTTAAATATTTAGTCAATGAACAATCATCACACATACAACCGCTAGCTCTGCGGCCGATAATGTGTTTTAGCTTCCAAGGGGCGAAACTTCCACCGCACCCATCATTTGCTGGCTTTTAGCTGCAAATAAACAAACATTTGCTTAATTTAATGATTGGTATTTGTATAGTAGATACGAGTATATCATCTGTAGATACAACAGTTTTAAAAATATAACTTAAGTTAATATATTTACAAATTTTCTTCAAATCTGAATGAGGGTTATTAATGAGGCAGGTGATCGTACGGTCTTTAGATCGAAGTTGATTGAGATAATACCGAAGCTGAAGTTGTTAAGTGAAGTGGATTTCTCGTCGTGAGTGTTATCAATTCGCTCGACTGAAACTATAGAAGCTTATCGATAGTTACTTAAAGTAATTCATTTTCTATGTTCCGCTATAAAACTACTTTGATACCTCTTTATCGAGTTTAATAAAACTTTGCCGCGGAGACAGAGAACTTTATCAAAATTTTATGAACACTTTAGAAGCGTCTTATCCACTCCGGGTACCCGATAATCCAATTTAGGTTTCTTGATATCTCTTCGAAAATTTTCTTAAGGGCAAAAATACTGTTTCCAATTCGGTCACTTAATTACTCTCAATGTTATCAACCGTACTCAAGTTTAAAAGCCTATTCCTGTTGACGATAAGTCAGATAGTGACCTCGGTTTAAGGATAAATAATACAATGAATTTTAAAAGCGGCGATCATAAATAAATCCCTTATCAAATAGGTAATTGGTAATGTGGGCGATCGCTTTCATATACTGACGCCTGTGACTATAAATTAACTTATACTGTCTCATCTTTATCACACACTTCGAGTGACATAGTGATACAAATTACTCATTATAATGAACGATCCATTTGTAATCACTTATTCGATAAAGCGCTTAAGTATGGTTAACCTTATCAACATAAAACAAATATATCAAAGGCATCTTCAGTAGTTACGAGGTGGAGATAAGGCGATGGTTAAAAAAATATAATAACTTTTTATGACTGGAACACCCATCTTGACTCGCTCGACCTCGATTGTTACAATAACATTTTTAAGCCCCCACATTTCTTATTATCTAAAGTGTTAAGCAAACAACGAAATCTCTTCTCGTTTGAAGAGGCTACTGATAATGATATAAAAATATTAAGTTTACCAAGTAACAGATATAAATCAATCAGGCGCTCCATGAAAATCAAATAAACAACAATTTTCCCTGTTACCGCCTTTAGCATCCGTCATTCTTCGTGTCATTTCCTGTTGAGGGTGAGATGTAAAGATGAGAATAATAAATCCTTATCGATATATGCAAGAGTTTTGCACCAATGATATTCGCGCGTGAAATATCTGACGGGGTTCCATAGCGATCCATCAACAATTAAATGTTGGACTGTTGACGATAGATTATCAGCTTCGAATGTACTCTGATTGATAGCAGTCGGTACCATGAAAATGTATGATTATTTCACGCTTGATTAGAACTATGAAAGTTTTGTTATAAATATACGTTATAGAAGTTTCATATAATCATCTAAATTACTATAATTGTAATCCATTCTTGTATGAAACTTGTAATTAATAGGTTATTCTGCGCGTATCTCCCTTGTTACTTTGATATGATCCGATCTAAATACACGTTATTCGATATGAACAATGGGCATCTGATATTAATACTCGGCGTAGCTGTAATCACGTCATCATATTTTAGCTTAATTATTCTATCCGGTGGATAATTAATTAAACAAAAGATCTCGCCTAGGTAAGTATAAAATCCGAGGGCCATTGTTGTTTGGGATAACAAGGAAAAATCCGCATTGCTTCCGGCTGTGTCTCCCTCATTCATTGTTCCATCTTCCTCATTTCAATTTACGTAGTCTTTCATCGCGTGACGGATGCATTTATCATTTGTTTGAGTAATTTCTTTAGCCTTCTAAATTGTTTATTGAACGGGCATGCCTAATCGCTTTACGGCCTCCTTCTGATATGTTTTTGATTTGAATCCGGGGGACAGCCTTGGAGAATTTTGGATTTGGGGTCGATCTGGGTCGCGGTTCCCATGCGTTGGGGTGTTACGCTATTTTAGTGCGTTCGTTCGATAATTTATTGCCATGCTCTATGCTTTTAGTGAGATGGCACACTCAACGGAAATGTGATTTTGTAAAATTTATGTGACTATAAAAGATATCTGTGAATACGATTGACTCTGTGACATTTGAAGTTTAAAAGCGAGTGACAAATTATCGTTTTAGAAAAAACAATAGTCGTTATGAGCAGATGTTTGTGACGATAAAAGTAAAAGCTTGTTGCAGTTGTAATAAAATTACTAAATGTATTACTTTCAGTTTATGTAACAACCCTTTTAAACAGTTAACTATCTTTTATTTTCCGCGTGGCATGTCAACTATTTAACTGCCTAACAAGCCCATTAAAGAGTTGAAATGTCGAACCAATTTAGTGCTCAAACAATTTGTCGAAGGAATCTGTAGTCTTAATTATTTCCAGATTTAGCTTCGATGAGTTCGGGTGGAAAAGCATTTGTTGTTCATTATAGTGATGATACGCTTAAATTGAATACATTTAAAATGTATTATTATTATGTTTACAATTGTAAAGCTTAAATCACTTTAAACTTTTGGTTTAAATCGCGAGCGGATTGCTGAATTTTTAAGATCTAAAGCCAAAATGAATGTTATCTGTTGTATGGCATTGTAATAAATTTTATGAAAACTGAACAAATGTTAGATCGTAACACCAAAGTCGATAAGCTTTATGGCATAACGCAATGTCATGGAAAAAGCAATGAGGTGTATGCGACACACAGCTGCTATCGCAATAATTTAATGGCATTGTATATAATATATCCAACGACATTTTCATCAAGTATTTATCTAAGTCTATAGACAGGGGCTAGGCTCCGAATATGATTTTGTCCCGTTCGGTGTCGAGACCCTAGCGGGATCCTAGCGCTATAAGGCTTTTTAAGGTAATAGCAAAAAAGTTAGTCGACATCACAGGTGACCGAAGAGCTGGCAGCTACCTCGGACAAAGATTTAGTCTAGCCGTTCAAAGGGGGAACGCTGCCAGTATCTTCGGAACCTTGCCTAAAGCGACTCCTTTAAATAATATATTTAAGTTATTATATTTTAAGGTCACATATTGTTTTTTGATTTATTTGTCTTCTGTAAGAATTAATATTAAAACTTTAAAGCCTATATCGTATTACAAATCACTTAAAAAATCGAATTTGTACATTATCATGGGTACTAATACGGACAGAATGAAATTTAAAATGTTCCCTATTAACCTTGATACTATGTTTTCAAATTCATTAATTACTGAAGTTATTTAAAGTACGTTTTCTTACCTTCTACCCACATCTATTTCAGCAATGCACGGGCTGAAATTGTTCCTAGAAATAGAACAGTAAGTTGTGTATATAAATTAGCTGTCAGGACGCTAATCGGTCCGGCAGACCGCGATGAAACTTTAGAGTCTATCGGCAGTTGTCTCGAGCCCAAAATAAACACAATAATGGCATCCATTTATTCTACGCTAAGCAAAAAACCTATTCAATGAACGCTTTAATTAGTTTTTAAAAGGATTTCTGCTTCAAATAATAATCCACATCAATCGAACCGTTGGTTTAACTACTCCATCATGGCTTTAGGGGGAATAAAGTTCACGGAAATTGGCGTCCCCCATCCCAGATTCACACGATTTGCAGAAAAATGGACTGCGTACAATAGAGTACAATTACCGCGGTCGTAGTAATGAACGCGCCAATGAGATAGCTATAAAATTTCTCACAATACGGCCATAATTAGAATTAACTGTCTCATCCCCGCCCACATCCGATGGCGATCTTCATTGACATTGTCCAGAATATATTCGACTGTTTCACCGAAATTGCTTTGTCTGCCGTTTTGTGGACCGTTTGGTCATTAAAGTATTATGACTAAATTGTGACTTATTGTCTTTTTATTATAGATGTAGGCGCGTTGGTTTTATAAAATGACATATACTAACTATTGAGCAACAGTCTAGTAGACGATTAACCCTAAGGCCGTGCGTTTGAATTCATACATTTTTACAATAAGTACATACTCAGATAAAGAATGGAAACATTGTCTGGAAACCAGAAAGTCAAACAAAAAAGGGTAGTAGGGTGCAGGCAGTGATGCCAACAGAAATCAGTTCGCAGCTGGAAGCGCCATTGTAGTTAGTACATAATGAGGAATATGTTCCAAGAAATACCAATAAGGATAATTATTATTTCAAGGTACAAAGCTCATTGTATTAAATTGACATAGGAAAACAAAATATCAAGTTGCGTTTTACGACATAAAACTTTCAAGTGTGCTGCTTAAAGTGTATCTTTGTTTCTGCAGCTGCAACAAAAAGTGTACCTCAACCACAAACACTTCATTTAGAAGTTTTTATTTAACCAATTAAGGCAATATTCCCTTTTAAATGTTACAGAAGTTTTCATTAAGTGGATTTTAGACTTAACGATTGCGTTCTTTATATAAATAGTATTTATGTGTAGTGGATCTGTCACTCAAATCAATTTGTGTTCTGTGACTTTCTAAAAAGTTTTTTTAATTTTTTTACATAGTTTTTAGGTTATGTCAGTAGTCTATACTTAGGTTATTAAAAATGATGAATAAGTAGGTATAGTTATAATAATTGCGTTTTGCAAATGTAGAATAAAGTTGAATAAAACAATTAGTTTATAATAACATTTGTTTATACTTGTGTATAATTTGATTATTAGCGGCCTGTCTTTATAATATAGTTTTACCTTCTAATAAGGGACTGTTTGTCGGGTGTTGTGTTATAGCAGTGAATGTACGCACTTAGAAATGTGTCGAAACATAACGTATTTACAAAATGAATTCTTAATAAATACAACCAAGCCAACTCTTGCAATGTTTATTGTTACATTCACGGAATTGTAATTTTTCATTGTTTACGCAACCTGCGGGAGAACAGTTTGTAATTAGTTGTGTCATAAATATTACCGATTCGACCGCACATAAATAACTGAATTTATAACGCTTTCCTTGTTTTAACATAAATTCAAAAAAAAAAAAAAAAAAAAATAAAAAAAAAAAAACATTTGATTACTTTACACAATCAGAAACACTGACTGTTATTGTAGTGTTTAGAATGATTCAGTGTTTATCTTCGTACGTTGAAATCTTTTTATTACGACATTCACACACTCATAAAAAAGGTACTATAAAGAAAAGAATGCATAAGTTATATACAATAGTAATGTTAATTAACAATATTGTATCGGTAAACCTATTTTTTTTTGCCTTTGTATGTAATTTTATATTAAGTTTAAGTTCTCTTGTATTTTATTTTTTATGTATTTACGTCTTTGTTGTCTGCTTTTAGCAGTAAAACCGCCTAGTTACTTCCTTTGTCTTCTTTTATTTTATTGTTTTTCTTCTCCTGTTTATTAAAAATAACGTTTACATCAAAATAACACACATATAAACGTAACATAACAACACAATAATGTGTATTGTTAATATTGTCATAATTTTACTGATACTATTATTATTATTTTTTAGTTTCTTACATTTCGTTAATGGGTTATGAAAAAGTACGTAATTTCGAAAGTGCAATTTAAAGAAACCATACTAACAATAAACGTATGTCAAAAAGCAATACAATATACGCAATATTTTAAATATTTTAGTCGACTTAAAATATATATTTATACCTAAGTCCGGACTCATAGCTAAACGTATAAAGACCTGATTTTCTATGATCAATCTTGTTAAAATGTTCGTAATAAATGTATCAAAATTTCGATACAAGCTATTATAGCCGACACTGCCTTGATTTAAGGCCATCAATCAAGCGTTTGAAATTCAATCTATACTTTAGACCCTTCAATTAAGAATAATTTGAGATAACCCTTTAATTTTTCCGTCACGGGTGGGCACCGGTAAGTAGAAAGCATTTTTAACTCTTTTGTCTTAAAGGCACATCATATTCTCGACCAGAATCCATAATGCATGAGATACCGCGATACATAGCAATTATGAGCAATAAATCTGAAGTTAGATCAAGCGTAGCCTAAATTAATTTTTATCGACGCTTTTAATAAAAAATGGGAGTATTTCATTTAAATAGCGATTAAATTATCGCCTGAGTACAATTTCAGTGACCTAAAACACTCAGGCTGCCCGGTATTATCTTATAATAAATGACCAATTAACTGGTCTAATTCATTCCTGCCGGGTCCCAAGTCCTCAACGGTGGAAACATAAATCAACATGTCGTTGAGTGGCGATAAACATTTTGTGACTTCCAACCCAGGTGATAAAAACTGACCATTTTTTAGCGCACCCACAGCCACTAAAAGGGTGACATTTTTTAGGTAACGGCTCCTTAATTGTCTATGGCCACCCTTTAAAATCATCCCTACAAAAAATGGACCTAAATAAATGGTATTAACGAGGTTTAAACGTTGATAAAAAAGCAACAAGGTAGCTTAACTACATAATGAGTGTTTGTGAAGAAATTCTTCGTTTGTCTTTGACCGCATCAACGCGACGACTTAAGCTAATATTATTTTAATGTTGCTGCTTACACTATTAAGTGCTGACTAATAGGGTACGCAAATAAAGATGGTTACACGTACCTCGCGGAACGGGTCAATATTTTGATAGAGCGCGTGGTATAGATGTGACTAAACATTATGCAACAGAAATCTCAGTGACTAGCACAGAATCTATACTTGCTAACCGACAGGCGACGTAGACAAAAATAAACCACGAAACATTCCACGAGAGATTCCTGTACATCAAAGCTGCGGAAATACACTTTTTGTAGAGATTTGCGAATTTCGTTTTCAAATGTGACAGCTAATTACCTACATCTTCCTTTACGCGTATATTAATACTGAGTCATGAAAACATTTACACACACAAATACATATACGCGTTATAGACACAAAACGATTTACTTGAATGTAGTTTATATTTTTTAACTTGTCCTCTACGAGTTGAGAAATATAAACATTTTAAATTAGACTTCTTAAACAGTGTTTGGAGAGTTTTAATAGCGCAATCGTGTTCAGGCTTACTCAGTGAAAGCATAAAATGTAAAGTTATTAAAATAAATTCGCGTCAATATCCGTTAAAAAATTAATATGTGTCTCACAAGAATAAAAATAAATCAGTGGCGCTATATCCTTTTACGTCTGGGCCTCAGATTTCTGAATCTGTTTCATGATCATTTAAATCATATAGGCAAGTAGGTGATCCACCTCCAGTGCCTGACAGACGCCGTCGACTCTTTGGGTCTAAGACATGTTGGTTTCCTCACGATGTTTTCCTTCACCGTTCGAGCAAATCTTAAATGCGCACATAGAAACAAAGTCCATTGGTACACAGCCGGGGATCGAACCTACGCCCTCAGGTATGAGAGTCGCACGCTGAAGCCACGAGGCCAACACTGCTCTTACTAAAATACAAATGTGAATATTAAATATTTAATTTATATGTTTTAAATAAAAATACAAAAAAAACTAGCCTTACACAAAGCAAAGTGAAAAGCCGCCAAAGAAAACCAGTAATCACGACTACCTAAAAAGATGCGAACATCAAATACAAATTGGTTGTTATTAGCCGCGAACTTGAAAGGCAAAGAAACATTAAATGAGGTGGAAAATTTGACACTCGCCCACAGACACGAGTCATTATACGGCTTTATTAACGACTCGCGAAGATTTACACATGCAGCTGCCGAAGTGCACTCACCTTTCGTTTTGTATGTAAAATCTTACTTTACATTATTTCAAGTAATATTATTAAGGTAATTAATTATGTGTGCCTTCCAGCCTGTTTTGTGAGTTTTTTGTTCAAAATCTTAATAATTTTTATTACACTGTCTTAGTCAAATTTATTTTGATCGTTCGGTTGATTTTATAAACTAAAATTACAAGATTTTCTATTGAAAGATAAACATATGAGAAATGAAGAAAGATTTTTCGGTTAAATTGCATTATAACGTTAAAGAACTTATAAACAAACCCACTTATTCATAAAAACTAAATCAGTCTAATTTCCAACATTTTAAGTAAGGCAATCTTTTGTCACTTTCTATCCAATTGTGTATAGGTACACTGTTATGAAAAGAGGCAGATAAGTACTTTAGTTGGTGCAATAAGTTTCATTTATTTCTTATATTTTGGTATAACTCTACCGTATAATAAATTATGTACTAAATACTTCAAACAACGTAAATATTAAATGTTGATGAAAAAATCATTTCACTCACTCACTCACTTATTCACTCATTCACTCGCTCACTTACTCACTAACATGCACCCACACACTCACTCATGCACTCAGGCGTGTTGAAAACAGTTGAAAAACAAAAATAATGAAAAAAAGATGTACTTAATTTAATTACGTAGGTATATATTTTTATAGAATTTACTACTTAGTTTATTATGGAAGAGCTGGGAACCCTGACACAGGTATTTTTTACTTAAAATGTATGCATTTTTATATTTATAAATAAACAATTTTATCTTAAAGTATGACATCATGTTACATGAACGACAAAAGAGTTATCGTTAAATATGTAAGATAATCCACGCTAAAGGTTATCATTAAACAAAGGTTTTACACACAAGAACATTGTTTCACTATCAACAGCCATTTTCATTTAATAGAAAATTATGTCATCCCTAAACTAATATCATGTCATCAACAATGTATGAAACAGTTTCATAATGATTATAATTACTTAATGACTTTATCAGATGATCGAAACTATTATAATAACGTTTGCTTATTACATTTTAACCATAAAACTACTACGACTTAAAACTATTTGAAACATGAGTATTTATGTGTTTTCGCGCAGTACTTCGATCGAACTGATCTTCGTGTATATAAATTAATACATAGTATATTTAAATATCTTATCAAATAAATATTTATTAATATTTTATACGTCTTATTTTAATTTGGAAACGATAATTTTTAGAGGAATTCGGAACGTCATGCGATTCTATTTCATAATTATTTTTATTCCACTATTCGTCGAAATTTTAGTGAAAATATCCGGTTGTGTATTTCAAAGTTATAACAAATACAGTATTAGTAGATTTATATGAAAATTCTGTCGACGTATAAACTTTAAGAACCACAAAATATATTGGCAAAGAATGTAGAAATGTTTTCTGCGCAATTTCCCATCACACTGTTTACGAAGAACTTCGACAGTCGTGTGTTATATTTTATCGATGTTTCAGAACTGGCGCCGGTTAAACTAAACTTTGATCGGTAACTGCCACCACAAATAATATAAACGCCCATTTTGACACCTACACAAACATCAAAGTAATTATTTATTTTGGAGAGTTTGTTGATATTTTAGTATCGTAACTTTTGTAGGTTGCCAGATTTGAAAAATTACCTATTCACGTTGAAAAATTGGAATTAGGATTGTTGGAGTTATAATTAATGTGTTCGCTTACAATAAGACATATACCATAATTAAATGCCAATTTAAACTTACAATAAAATAAAAGCAATGTATAAACTATTGAATATTTAATTTATTTGGGATACGAAGTAGATTAAATGAAAATAATATTTTCTGTTGTACAATGTAACACTTTATTTTTCACAGTATTCATTGACAAATAACAGACATAACATAGAATACAGATATACAAAATTACATTCATGTAAGTGCTGCCCTCTGACAGGTCATCAACTGAATCTTATTTTATTTTTTTTCCTTTATGGCTTTGGCACGGTTTGTGCATTAGCCAGAAATCTTATTTTAATATCTTAAATAAATTATATATTTAACAACAACAATAAAAGTTTTATGAGAATTTAAGACGTAACTAAGTCGTTTTTGACTAAGCATATACATTTCTGCGTCAGATTTAATTATATTATTTAGTAATAATAATTTTTCTTTTGATTTGAAGACATTCTAAAATTGGCTCTTAAAACAAGGTTGATTATTAAAAAACATAAATTTTATTATACATAATGTTTAAGTATAGTCTATGTAATTTAATAAGCATTGACAATTTTTACTCAATACTCAATATGTGTATCTGTGCTTAACTTATTTATTTTATATCACTTAAAATCTAACCCACGAATATAAAAGCTGTAAAATATCACAAAAACAAATGATCCATTTTGTTTTATTGCCGCACATCATTTCACATGAATATTACACTTTTATTGTCCCCGTGAAATGCACGTCTGTTTGTTTTATTCTCTTTTTATGAATGAAGTTAAACAAATTCACGTAATGAAGATCAAACTTTTGTATGCATGATGGGAATTGTAGCGTTGAATCCGATTGCTTCGTTAGGTAGTTAGAATACGTCCATTTCGGACTTATAGGACATTTATTTATAACTGGCTTTAATAATTGGAGGAGACTTTTAATATATTAAAGATCAACCATCTAGTCTTAAGAAATAATTCGATAAGAATAATTTTTGTATAGAATATCAAAGAAATTTGAAAATTTAGTACTTATTTTACTTTAAACAGTCAGTAATAATAAAATAACTACGTACAAAAAAAATCGAATATAGACGAAAAGACTCCATAATATTGCAATTTCCTATTACAACTATTGTGACAGATTTCAAGAAACGCTTTATTAACTGCTGAGTGAGTTCGACAGTGCCAACAATACTCAAAGATTAAAGCTAGTATTAGATTTCAAATTAAATGCCAAATTCTCAGCGCTCTTTGTAAAACCGCTTCCGGCCCGTACAATAGATGCAAACTTCGTGAAATGGGTAAAAATAATCCGCTATCCGAGCCCAATACATCACGCAAACTGTCAGACGAGACCGCACGAACAAAAATATAGTATTGTGAGACGAGCGAGGCTTTGTCGACAACTTTGACAAAAACTTGTGCAATTTTTGACAGTACACGCACCGACGCCATTGAAAACTTTAAGCCAGACTAATCCTCGGATCGGACTTCGCCTAACAATACTACAGCTTAATTTAGGATGTGTAAATGTTTTTACACGTTTAACTAATTATTCGAATGAGTGAGCAAATTGTCGTACCCCACTATCTATTATTTTGTTTATAACCTAACCAAACATTGGTACATGACACTCCATTTTACATCGGTTACATTTAATACTATCTTTATAATTTTTATTATATGCAGAAAATTCCACCCAAATTGTCATAAATAAATAAGCGTATTAATAAATAAGCCACAAAGCGTTTATGACTAATAATATCGAATATTGTCTATAAAAAATCATGACTATAATGTCTCAACATATGTAAGTCACAAAAAATACTGCGACGACAAATAAACGATACATTTAAAGCTCTTAAAAACTACATCACCCACTATTAATCAATTTAAAATTGGAGCACTCATATTTTACAAGGCCCGGCAATCAATCCTTTGTGTGGGTCTAATACACGTCGACACTTGCTTCTATACCATAAATATGGTAGCTGTAGCCATAACAAATGTATACTCCTACGAACTTAATGTAACATTCTCATGTAAAAATATTTGAGTAAGATTTCATCTATACTAATATTATAAAGAGGAAATGTTTGATTTTTTGTTTGTTTGAAATGAATAGGCTCCGAAACTACTGGACCGATTTCAAAAATTCTTTCACCGTTGGCAAGCCACACTATTCCCAAGTGACATAGGCTATGTTTCATTTTCAAACAAATTAGGGATGCTTACTAAAACTTGAATAATCTAACCCAAGGTGTAAGAAAATAAACAAAAAACTTCCTTCAATCGCGTGCGCTGCGAAAACTATTAATGATAGAACAAAATTATGTGTCACAATTTTTCAGGACACATCACTATCTATATAAAATGTCGCAACAGCATGTCTCTATCTTTTATAGTTACGTCACAATAAGCGTCCTTTTATTAATTTTTTTTTTATTAAAATACCACCGCTAGAAAAGGCTCTTTATTCGTACCTAGGTATTGATCCTTATCAAAATAAATACCAACGTTTCACATAAGCTACAATTTAATGGTATAACCACCAAAAAAAGCATGGTGGATTGGTGTTTTCCTGCCGTTTCTCTTGAATAGTTTACTACTATGTAATATAACAAAAATCTTAGCCACAGCAACGCTTGGCCGAGTCTACTAGTATATCATAATTCGGATGAACACTGCCACTACAAAATTGTGTATAATTCTAAGTGATATGACAAGCTAAATATGTTGGTGGTGTATATTGACATAGCTAGGTGTGTGAAAAATCAACATGAGAACGCTTAGTGCATTTGCTAAAGATATCTAAGTTGGAAAGAAAATGTCAACAGTCGTATTATGCGTGGAGAGTCTTCACTAACGAAGTTATTGTAGCGAGTTTTATTCAAATATTGGTTCTGTGAATTATGTACAAGGGCCATGTTGGCATTAGATTTGTTAACTATATGAGAAATTTTGTTGGAACATTTCGTTGCATGGTTTGTTTCAGAAAGAGCTTGATGTTTAAACCGGTGATTATAATTTTAATACTATTGTGAGTAAAAAATATCTGTTAACCGTTAAAAATGTCATAAGGAAACCGGAATTTATTTTAATTACAACTGACGTCGTGTGCCTGTACAAAATAATAATAAAAACAAAAGCAGCATATCTGCCCGATCGCACCTTAAACCATACTTAAATAACATATATTTATAGTATGATATAAGACCTAAACAACACTTATTTACATTCCCATCACATATTTATATTCCCCCACGCAAAGTTTTCTTAATCAATTTGTTTACGGTAGAAGTTAATATTTAAAACAATAACTTACTTAAGTATATTGTTGTAACAAGTTCAAGTTCTCACGATGCACATATGCGGTTAGCCGTCGGTTAACTAAAACAAATCCAAGGTTAAGTTTATAATTTATTACCACTTGAAATGTATAACGTTGACGGGCGCCAGTTACTACAAATACATTGATTCTTAAAACTTTTTTTGCTTCATCGCATTAAACGTAATTGAAATTTCGTAACTCTATAAGTATGGACAGACCCATTGTCTGTTTAATTCATTCACTTATATCGTCAGTCGGATTAATATCAATATGTTATTTATATATTTAAAAAAATATGAATATAATCATGCCTTGTTAGACTGTTGCCTTCTTGAGAGCTAAGTCTAGGAATGAGCACAACAAATACAGACGAAAATTGATTAATACGACAGTAGGAATGACATTTGTTACGAATCTGTTATTAATATTTATATTACTTTTTAATAGTAAGAATATTTTTGACTTATTTTATATGCATTTTTATCTATTTTTTATACCAACTCTCAATAGAAAAAGGACAGAAATGCTATGAATATACATGACTATGATTATTAATACGTTGGATTAAATTCATATAAAACATTTAACCCCATTTGTCCAAATTTCCATCGCGTTTATATTGATTTGTTTTAGTGCTAATTGCAAAAGCGGATTAAGAGATTAATGCATGTAATTCAAACAAATTAATAATTTAAATGAACCACATCATCCTAGTACCTCACTAAAATCTAAACGTACGCATAACGTTTATATGTAGTATTTCTGAATAAATTTACTTTTGTTTAGTTCTTCAACTGATATTAGCGTATACTACAGGAGATGCACAGCGATACTAGATGCGTATATTGATATCGTAATATGTAAATAACAATTTAGAAACCAGCTTTAAGTTATAAAAATTATTATGATCCCGGTCAAAAAACCACGAAGTACCAACATATCACCAAGGATTTTTAATATTATTTTTCGGCGCAGTTTCTGTATCTATCGAAGACATTTTTTCTTATGGTAGCCGCGAGGTCTTGTTAATCGTTACATTGATCTATTAATTATTACATTCAAGCCCAATTTCTTTAGTTAACAAAAGTGTATGAAACTATGGATAACTCTGTTATTTAAATGTCCTTAGATTTAAAATGGCGGTACCTAGTTCGTTTTTATATAAAAACTAGCTGGCTTGGCGAACATCGTACCCCCTAACAGTCGATTCTTTATTTTTTTAATACTTATTCTGCTATTCGGGACACCGGACAACAAATACATTATGTCAAAAAATAAAAATTTACCTTCCCGGAACCCCTCCACTAACACTTGAACTTTATGATATGGTATTAAAGTTCAAATTGCCTTTAAATATTATTACGAATATTTTGTATGGGAATATAGAAAAGTGTTGTTTTTAGACATTTTCACTCAATTTTTTTTTTAATTTTTCTCTCCGTAAGAACCATCCTCGTACTTCAAGGAATATTATAAAAAAAGAATCAGACAAATCAGTCAAGCCGTTTTCAAGTTATGTCGTGACAACGGAAAACGGGTTTCATTTATATATATACTAGCCGTTTCACGCCCCCTTTGCTGGGCAAAATAAATAAATATTTTTTTCCATATTTTTATTATTCTTCTTTTTAACTTCCCGCTAAGAAAATTGAAATATTTCGAAAATCGAGTTTTTTAACAGATGTTGACGTTTAGAGGTTCTAGGAAGCCTCCCCGAATGTTTCCGCGGTGAAGTCCGTATGGATAAATTTTCATAAAAGTAAAACAGCAATAAAAAAATGAAGGAACGTTGGAATTTAATAAATAAGCCATAAACCATCTAGGAAAAATTTCGCATCGAATGGTGGTAGTTTCATGTCGATACGATCAGTGGCTTAGGCGTGATTGAGCCTCAAACGAAGACCATTTTCATTATATATATATAGAAGATATAGATAATGTTAGGCAACGGTTCATAGTTTTATACTTCATTATATTGGTCGTAATCTTTTTAATTTATAACGTGTCCGTTATCTTGTTGCGCATCGAGCGCGTTTTTATCCCCGCCCCATAAAGTATTTTATTGTAAACTATATTTTAAAAAGTGTTTATCTGTGACATAATATTGCACGCGCCGACTATGTAGATAGATAGAGTGACTTCGTCTAAATGGTAATAATATGATAGTTAAGGGAATGCGTGAATAACGCATCGCATAATTTTGTTTATATTAAATAAATACCTAATATTATTGTTGTTAATGTACAATGTAATCGTAAGACATGGATGCCGATAGAAATAAAACCTTATTCAAATATGAATAGCGTTCATTTTAAATTATTCACAATGCGTCGGAAGTTTACATCAAGAGTAGTTGAGCCAAATTAATTTGTGCTTGAAACCCAAATTAGGGCTACTCATAACAAAGGGTTTTGCCCTATTGACCATTATACACTTACTAAATACAATTGGTACAGAAAATAAGTTAATACACAATAGTGTTGTGTATAAGGGCTATTGTCTAATCTTACGAAAACTTCACAATTAAAATAGGAAGGAAATATCACTCCTCATTGATAAGCTGTCAATATTAACTGAACCATGACACCACTGATTTTCAATGTCTATTGGATTTTAATTGACGATTTAATCTCGTTGTTTAACCCTTACTATTTAACTACATAACAATTAAACCAGGTATGGGTACCATATTAAACCTTATATATTTATAGAATATATATATATATATTCTATAATATATATAGAATTATACCAGACATAGAATAATAGTATGTTTTACCGTATTTATACTGAACGCCAGTGAATATATGTGTTTGTCCAATAATCAAAATCTAATGATTTATACTCATTAATCTTTATTTGTTTCAGATGAGAGAAAAGAAGAGATAATATGACTAGAAGAGAAAAGGACATCCGAGAGTGGCACTAAGAAGCCATAATGGATTTTTTGGCATTCACGTCAATTTTAGGCTTAATTTACTGTGGTATGTATTACTTGTTATACCTATTCTACTAATAAGGCATATTGTTTTCCCCGGAATGTGGTAAACAAAACACTAATTACTTTCATATTTAAACTGCAGTTATGTTAAAATCAAATACCATAGGTATGTCTGTAGAGCATCACGCGAACGCCAGGAATGATTTGACTTTCTTACTATAGGGTTTTTCAACAAGAACTTTGTTTTCTAAAACAAAATAAAACAAAGAATTTAGAGGAAAATGAATAAAATTTTTATTGTATTACAAAGAGAAAAGTTTGGCAATTATGAATGAAAAATGATATCTGGCAAATGTCCACCACGACCACGCTGACAGATGTTGATTCTTTCATCAAAATTTTTAATCACTTTTTGGCAAAATGGAGGATCTATTTCGTTAATGACATCACGGATTTTGAGTTTTAAGGCTGCAATCGATTCGATTGGCTCCGTATAGACTCTGTCTTTAACATAGCCCCACAAAAAATAATCCAGTGGTGTTAAATCACACGATCTGGCTGGCCACTTAACAGCTGAATTTCGCGAAATTATGCGCTCGGAAAATTTGGTTTGCAATAAATTGATCGTTTCATTGGCTGTGTGACATGTGGCACCGTCCTGTTGAAACCACATTTCAGTGATATCCATGTCATCAATAATAGGCCAAAATTTAGTGGTTAACATCTCGCGATACCGTGATCCATTGACTGTTACCACATTTCCAGCCTCATCTTCGAAAAAAAACGGCCCAATCACGCCTCCAGACCACATAGTGCACCACACAGTAACACGTTGAGTATGCAAAGCCTTCTCAATAATTGCTTTAGGATTTTCAGAAGCCCAAATGCGACAATTTTGCTTGTTGACGTACCCTGACAAATGAAAATGGGCTTCGTCTGAAAAAATGATTTTTTCAGAAAAACCAGCAGGTTGTTCCTGAATGAACTGAGCGAATCTGCGGCGATTTGAATGGTCGATCAGCTTTAATTCCTGCACCAGTTGAATCTTGTAAGGCTTCAAAGCCAAATCCTTTCGCAAAATTCGCCATGTTGTGCTTTTGGATAACCCCAATTGTTGAGAACGTCGTGAAATTGACAAATTTTGATCTTCTTCAACACTGTGGCTCACGGCGGCGATGTTTTCTGTTGAACGACCCGGTCGAACACGTGTTGGTGTTGGCACATTTTGTACCGAGCCTGTCGACTCAAATTTCGCGACCAAATTCTTAACAGCGGTCTCAGAAGGACGATTATGCTGGCCGAAAATATCACGAATTTTACGAAATGTAACTTTAACAGAACCACCATTTTTATAGTGGATTTGAATTATTTTAATGCGATTTTCGAGCGAAATTGAATTCATTGTAATAATTGCCAAAGCACCTGCTACGAATACCGCCAAAAACTAAATGTCAAAACTATCACGTTCTCGGTGTTGCCACAATTGAAAAACAAACTTCTTGTTGAAATACCCTTTAGTTGGACAGAGTTAAAAAATATTTTTTTGAAAATGTATGAGGATTTTTTTTAAATATCGATGCTTTTTAACTAAAAATATGGTACCCATATTGCTTTCTTTATATTCGACTGTGTTTTATCAAACTTTTTTTGTTCTGATTATATCAGAGTATTACTTAGTAAAAAAAAACATTGTTTTGCGAATTATTATGAAAATGTTATGAAAAACTGCGCTTTAATCAAATATTTAATTATAAGACAGTATCTATATTACAAACAATAACAAAATTTAAAAAATGTTAAAAGTTGGAGCTTTACTACTAAATCAATTACTCATATTATTTTAAGTTAAATCCCAAAATACTTTTTGACGATCCTTTACAGTATGAGCTCAAAGGGTAAATCAAGTAAAACGAGCATTAAATCTGTCTTATCTCCGTCTTAATAGCAATAAAATTTACGGCATTCTTATCGACATCACCAATTCGTTCCATGTGTTTGCATTCTCGGATAAAGTATTCGGGGTGCAAAGTTCAAGGCGCTAATAGCCTCCCTTGGGGTCGATCCCCACGCTCTATTTGTGCCACACCGTACCATCTTGGATTTGTGGCACCACTTAGTAAAGTCAGGGCCGTTCAGACATCGCCACAATTTGTCGCCGCTTCGAAATTGTGGCTAATTGCAGGAAATATCTGTTTATAGTTGAAGGGGTTGGGAAAATTGGTTGCCATTAATTAAACTTATAATCGCTTTATTGTTTTACGAACCTTGATTTACGGTGCAAAGTTTTAACTTTCAAAGATTGTAAGACAGGAAGACGTACAGAGAACTTTAGTTCTGTTAATTATTGAAAACATTGTGTTTAAAATAAATAAAAGCCTATTTATTTGTTAACAACTATTGTAAATAAACAAACAATTTAAGTGTGAAGTAAAACTTATATAAAGTAAAAAACTTAATCCTAATCAATCCTTACATTTATAAGGACCTCTTTACGGGTAAAGGCCCATTTCATACCACTTCATTTTTCTCAACCCTTCGCCAAGTCTATCAAAGATTCCATCGTGTATTTTTAATCCCATCAGACCACCTCTTCTGTGGCGTAACTCTTTCGGGTGGACCACTCCAAATTGTTTTTTTTTTCTTTATTTCGTTTAAAATAAATATAGGCAATAAACTAACTTGAATTATGGTAATTCATGAATAGAAGCGTGATAAAAACCGTGTCGAACAAACAAATGTCACGTAACGACTCTCCAGGGCCTAATAACTATTAGGGAAAGCGTAACTTATTGACAAAACTCATTAGCTTAACAAAATACACATGCGTAGATTTGTCTAGTCTATATTTTACAATCAGCCGTATGAACGTGTCTATGGGTGTAACTGTCACCCCACACTGTAAAGCATTATTTTAGTCTGTGGTTCATGAATCGGCTTATAAAAAGCGCGCCCCAGGCGGCTATCAAAGCGTAAAGAAGTTAAGCTAATGTTAAACGATGTCTATCTTTTGTGCCTAATTCATGATGGATACCCCGTGAAATATGACGAAAAATATAATAAACAGAATCAATCGTTAGAAATACACAAAGCAATACGCCATTGTACACTTGGATATTTGAAAAATGGGTCGTATCTTTTCTTGAATACTGACTTTTACGATTATCGAAACTTTTTGACCCTACATGATTCTATATAACGCCCATTTGAAATACAGTATTTGAAATATTACGGAAGTAGGGACAATAGAGCTGTCGGTAAATTATAGGTTTGTGAATTTTAAATGGGTTGATTTTGATCGGAATTACGCTGTATATAGACGTCACTAAACAGTGTAATCACATGAGATGATCAGTTAGTTTTTTGTTTGTGCTTCGGTTCGATCAGATAGCTTTCATTTCGCAAACTACAGCCTTTTATCTGTAAGCCGATATATCTTATTAATGGTGACGGAAGCAAATAAAACAACGCTTTGGGAGCGGCTACCGCTTCTACCTTCCATTTTCCTGCACATGTATTTTGTCTTACGCAATAATTCCATTTGTTCTGTGCCTCTAAATCTTTATTGGATAGTGATTTAATATCGTAAATATATATTTTAAATGTTAAAACATTAACTACGTGTACATGTATAGCAGCATTTTTTACTTTATTGATTTTAATAAATACATATATCATACAAATTGTAATAGAGGGTATTAAGAAAAATTAAACATAATCCTAGTATTGTCTTTTATTGACATAACCTTTACACATTTAAAGAAAACACTTTTTTACCGGATTGAAGTTAAGCATTATTATAAATTTACAATTATTTTACATAATTTTAAATTTAACCGACGTTTCGCGTGCTTTACAGCGTGCGTGGTCGCGGTGACACATTATAATCCTACCAGGATCTGCTGGCTAGCTTAACAGATTAGTACTTCCGATGTCAAAGATGTATCTGTCATTGATACTAGGCTGTTATTTCATCTGTCCACGTAAACAAACACACAAGAAATGTCTCAACTGGTCCTTTCTTCAGCCGCTGTTATAAATTGTAACGATTTTATAATTTCGCATATGGACATAGAATAAAAATGCACTTATTGCTATGGAGTAAGGTTCAAAATTTCGTTCGTTCGTTCCCCCATTTCAGGTACAAATCGGTTGTGAAAGATGACACTGCGTCAACAATTCGTGACGTACATTAGGAGGTCTTAGAAGACAAACATGGAAACACGAAATTCATATTAATGTAATCCGTCCATCCGTTCAGGCGGCTAATTTTTACCACGTGTGCATCTGTTTTTGTGTTGTAAAACATAAGTGCTATTTCATTAACCGTATCGTTTAGACATTTTTACTATCATTTTTTGTTCGTTGTATTATTAATAAAAACGGCGTTGCATAAATAACAAATTATCTCAATTTTAAAAATATTTGTGTTCTGAAGCTATAATCAGATACAATGTAATGTTTTTTCGTTATCAACGGTTTTTTTGAATTGAATTTTTTCATACACTACTCTTCAATCTTCATAATAATATATTTTGAACAAGTAGGTGATCAGCGTTATCCTGACACACGTGATCGTAATTTTAATAATTTCACATACTGGTGTTACCACGACGTTCTTTGTTCTTTGGTAGATTTTTTGACGTCACTCATAGAATGTATAGACTATATGACTGGGTTCAACTTCGCGGTAAACATTTGCATTTTGCAGCTAATTCACTACATTAACACTACTATAAAAGTCTTGAATGAAATTATTATTCGATAATAATAGCAAATGTTCAGTAAATCGCGTAATGATTCAGAGTCATGTTGCAAAGGGGTCAAAATTGAACACGTGTTCTAAATTCGAAAAATCATGATTGCCTCCTTAGGGAGCCAATCACGATCATTAGAATTAGATATTCGCGAACAACTATCGTGTTACTTAGGGTGACAAACTTAAACATTCAAGGGAAAGACTAGTTGATTAAATTCAAGACATTTTAATAATGAAAACTGAATTTCACAGTTTATTCTAGTGTTTACAGTTGCATATTTAAATTACACACCTAAACTGATGTGGTATATGTATGTTATGGACTTCTATATCAGAGAGGACAAATGTAGCATAGCATAATTATTGTTAGAAAACACAAAGGTGTTTTAAGAGCCATCATCGATACAAAGATACAGTTTTATTATTAAGACGACTCATTGGTCTAGTGGTTACTACCCCTGACTGCGAATTCATGGGTCCCGGGTTCGATCCCCGGCTGAGACGAACATCGATGTGATGAGCATTTGGTGTTGGGCTTAGGTCTTGGGTGTTTAAATATGTATTTATATGTCTATCTATCTATCTATGATATGTATGTATATCCGTTGCCTAGTACCCATAACACAAGCTTCACCAGCTTAGCATGGGACTAGGTCAATTGGTGTGAATTGACTAAAAAAAAAAAGAACAGTTTTATTATATTATTATAAATGTGTTAAAAACAGTTACTGAATTAAAATAAACATTGAGAGCTTTTCTACCTAATCGTGAACAACTATAGAATAGTCTCTCGATAAGTCGAGTTATTTAAATAATGTTAAGTTCGTGTTTATATTCGTTAGCCGTAAGCGTAATATAATACATTTATTTATTTACACTTCGTTACATAAGTTATCAGGCAACGGGCGGCCTCATCGCTAAAAAGCGATGCTTCCAGGCAACCCTAGTATGGAAAAATAAATAAAAAATACACCAACTGAGGGTAAAGTACAAGAAATGCAAAAAAATTATACAAAATTACATGTAACTATAGAAATACCAACTAAAAAAAATAGAATAATATTATTAAAACGTAAAAGCTTATCTTAGGCTAATTACAAGGCAAATAAAATTCTTAAATAAATATTAAGACAGGTCGTCTGATAACGGAAGGTTCAGGAGGAAGGAGTTCCAAACATACTTTACACAGTAAAGGAGGAGTGATAGAATTGAATAATTATTCAAAAAAGCATTTGATAATATAAGCTAATACAATAGTTTTGTGAAGGATCAAAGAACTGTCTAACGATATCCGTTAGTAGCATCTACGAATTTGTGATACGTTGCAAATGAAACAGTTTTAGAATCAAAGGAAATCGTTTTTAAAGCATCTGTTAACCTGATTTACGATTAATCGTGAAACTTAAAAGTAAACTAACAAAGTTCGGATTGATGCAAAAGCCGTGTTTGTGATTTTTTTTCCTATACGCGTGTCAACATGTGCAAGATTATAAATTAGAGGGACGCGACGCACCCTCGCAGTTTTTTTGCATTTTTGAACAATAGACCGTAACTATGCGCGTGCGATGAAATCCCTTCGCTTTTTTTAGATTGCGTTTCGTATCAATCTTAATGAAACATAAGACTCGCGTGAAAATAAATTATGTGCTGCGCGAGTTAATTGTAATTTATGCTATGACCGTTAAATATTAGCAAATAAATTACCTTCCTTCATTACGCTGTGAAGTACTCGCCGTGATTGCTTAGTCAACCGGAAGAAAAAATATTTTTTAATTAATTCGATCCACGTATTCAAAGGGTTTATACGTTCTAAATGCATATTTTGTAGAACATATAGCTATATAAGCTATTATAAGTTCACTTGCTGATCCGGAAAACGTTTGTTTTGCCATGTATATTAAATAAAATAACCATCTACTATTAATAAAAATAGAGGTTGATCGTAGAGGGGTGACAATTAAAGGTTGTATGTGTTTTTGTATGCTGTATCATAAACAAAAAGTTTTGTCTTAGAAATAAAAATAAAATTTAGGGATGGGACCACTCTTAACATTTAGGGGTTTGAAAGATAGACGTTGTCTGATTCTCAGATTGACTGAATATGCATAAAAAACTTCATAAGAATCGGTGGAGCCGTTTCAGAGCAGTATGGGAACGAGAATGTTATATATTAGATATAGCCACAGACTAATTCGAATTTCAAATTTACTACAGATTAAACGTGAAATATAAAACGCGTGTATATTAACAACGGATAGGCTTATTTTCGAATTTGGAACGGAAGTCAACCGAATTTCCTAATCTATCGTTTACTTTTTTAACTTCCTTACTATATCAGACACGGATATTCCTCCTATATCCGATAATCGATGAAGTTCAAACGTGCAACTAAGCAATAAAGCGGTTTTATGTGCGATAAAGTATTGAGATCAACATAAACAATATTTTATGTCCTGCGTTTCGCTAAGTCTTATTTTTATCTCGTCTACATTGCTATCACAGACTTGTCTCTTTTACGAGTTTCACGCGTAATTTATAACTTGAAACTACATACATACATACATAGTTAAACATAAATGATTAAATCTGAATGAAATTATATAATTTCACTCATACTTTAAAAATACGTTTTGTTGTATTGTATTTAGTTGCAAAATAACGGGTGAGCAGTGTTGGCCTAATGGCTTCAGCGTGAGACTCTCATCCCTAAGGTCGTAGGTTCGATTCCCGGCTGTGCACTAATGGACTTTCTTTCGATGTGCGCAATTAACATTCGCTCGAACGGTGAAGGAAAACATCGTGAGGAAACCGGCTTGCCTTAGACCCAAAAAAGTCAACGGCGTGGGTCAAGCACAGAAGGCTGATCACCTACTTGCCTAGTAGATTAAACAGATACAGAAATCTAAGGCCCAGACCTAAAAAGGTGTAGCGCTATTGATTTTACATGGATAAAACTTAAATTATTTAATGGTAAAATTTATTTTTAGCTAGCGACAACTGTAATTCGAAACATTATTAATAAATATTTAATGGATTTAAATTTAAATCCGTTTAAGTCTAAATAGGTCAGTATATCAAACAAGTCCCCAGGGAAACCAGCAAAAATCGAAAGATAACATCGAATAGAGATTCAATTATAGATTAGCCCTTGCAACGCACCGCATTCACAATGTTGGGACACGAGAATAAATAAACACAATTATTTTGCACAATAGTATTCATACATCGACAACCAATTTTTAGAGAAATCCTGTATTTTTTGCAATCGATTTTTCTGTTAATAATACCCGGAGGCAACAATAGACATACATCAATTCGAGTGTCAAAAACTAACATCTGCGCGTACACGAGGGTCCAGGGTTCGGGGGTAGCGAGCAGGCCTATGTTTACGCTTCATTATTATTGTGCGATGTTTTAAGAGTAGCTATAAGCGACACGCTCCTCTATTATTAATGGTAAAGAAAATGTGCCATTGTTACTTTTTGAATTGCCTCGTTTCAAGTTACGTGTAAGTAACGGGGCGGAACGGAAAATTCACAAGTGAAAAAAGCTTGTGTTTCCGGCTGCTTCAGTACTGAAACATACATCATAATTTGTACTAATAAGAGTTTTTTACTTAAGATATAATTAAAAATCCCTGCGCGTAATAAAAATCTTTCGGTGAAGTAGAACATTAGGACTCATTGTTCAAAATTATTAAGCCGTTCTTAGAAGATTTTACTTTCGTACTACATACATAATACTTCTTCAGGTTCAGTAAATGGCGGTATAAATGACGACTACCCGAGTGGGGAAGCTCCCTACATAATAGAGCAGCCACTAGATGTGACGGTGGCCAGGCACCAACCAGCAACACTGAATTGCCGAGCTGGGGGCTCTCCATCACCCATCATACGCTGGTACAAGGCTGGCGTTCTTGTGGTATCAGACACCCATAGAAGCTTGTTGCCGGCCGGGGGGCTGTTTTTCCTCAGAGCAACTCATGGCCGGGCACACTCGGACGCTGGAGTATACTGGTGTGAGGCAACAAATGCTTATGGAACAGCAAGGAGTCGTAATGCGACATTGCACGTAGCTGGTGAGTTCCATATATCAATATTATCTGACTTGAAAAATTCGGCTAGTAACTTAGTAAATTGCCAAATAATAATAATATGACAGCTAAATTTATAACCGCCAATATTAAAAAAAATACCTATTTACATTTACTATCAGTTCCCAAATGAAGGGCGTAGAGCGGGCAAGAAGAACTGGCAAGAAACTCTTTTCAATGGCCAAGTTTTGATTTTCACTGCTTAATTACTTAACACACCTTTTAGAAATAAATGTTTTACTAAGTTTAAAGACATTTACTTTGTTAATGGCATTATCACATAAGACACATTGTGTACATTTTAGCATAAGTTATCCTTAAAGTAAATCAGAAATTGCATTTAATAACTGATAATATTATTTTTAGTCCTTCGAGAAGAATTTCGTCTTGAGCCAGTAACTACTCAGACAGCTCAGGGTGAGACAGTTATATTAGAATGTTTACCACCCCGAGGCTCACCAGAACCAACCGTATATTGGAAGAAAAATGGACAAATATTACATTTCGATGGTGATTCTAGGTAATTAACTTACTTATAATGTTTATAAGTAATCATAACAATCAAATATACAGTATTAACAATTTTCTTAACCTACATAGCAATAATAAATATAATTAATAATTAATAAAAGTGGCAGTGTACATTTAACGCTGGCAGCATTTTCTTGCTGTATTGCGATACTTATTCGTTGAGCGAGTACCAGCTCTAGGGTCACCGGTACTATGTACCAGTCGCCATTCTTTAATTAGCGCCTGTGCACTTGAACCCCACGGCCCAAGAGTCTCTACTCCAAAGAACAAAATCGCAGTTGGAGGAAAGACTCTTATATTTGAGCCGCTTATTATTTCCGCCTGCTATGGGCCACCCCGGAACTTGATTATTAATTTTTTTTAAACGAAAATATCGAACAATTTATTAATTTTGTATGTGTTGAATTGATTTTTAAATATCAGTAAATTTATCTATGCACTACAAATTTTCGTTAAGTACAGATTTGTTTACAAGTCTTTGTAATGAAAATAGCGATTGCACAAAGTATCATTATATCAAGGGTAGTTTTAAAGAGCTCTTAGCTGCTTAATGGGTTGTCGGAAATGCGATAGTGTTGTGTTTTCATTTCCCGAAAAGCACTACAATATGCGACGCCATGTTTACAAATGAAACAAAATCAATCGCTTAAACTTATTCAATTTGCTGTCTATGAATTTTTATCGAGTAACGCAAGATTGCATCTCAAGGCGTACGTATATTGGAGCATAAAAATAATTAACATGGGGAGGGTACATCAAAGTTATAAAGAAGGGGATAACTGAAGAGCTCGACAAGCAATCAAGCAAAAATCTGAATAGTTCTGACTCACAGAACCCTTATTAAATGTTAATTTTCTATTGAATAATTCCGCCCTATATTTGAATGACTTTGTTACTATGTACTTTTGTTTGGAGTAATGAAAAATTTATTTCTTTTGTCTCTGGAACTTATTATTTTAATCTTAATGTGCTTTTGTCTAGAATGCACTTGGTTGACGGAGGTAGTCTAGTTATTCAAGATGCTAGACAGACAGATAGTGGACGATACCAATGTATTGCAAGAAATGCAGCCGGTACTAGGGAATCAGCTACTGCAACACTCAGAGTGCATAGTAAGTATATAAAAAAAATTTCAATTGTATAATTTTTGATACAAACATTAAATTACTTTTTAATTGGGTTCCATTCTTTCTAGTGCATTGCTGATTTATATAAAAATAAAATCATATTGGCTTTTTAACTTTGCGATTATATTCATAACGAATGATTGATTATATTATCTTTAAAAAATTCAAACCCCTCAAAACAAATGCCTGTTATTATTATTTCAAAGTAATCAATATTACTTTACAATATGTTTCTAATTAATAAATATGTTCGAGTATACCTTGTAAATGAATACAATATTCAAGAATAATCAATTTACATAAACAAAACAACTGTCAATTGTCAAAATCAGAAACAAATGCCTATCAATTGTCATAATGAATGTCTAATTGCGCAGTTAAGCCATATTTGATGACGGGGCCCGAAGACGTCGTCGCGGAGACTGGCGGGAGCGTGACATTTCAGTGTCTGGTGGGTGGCGACCCCTTACCTGACGTATTGTGGCGTCGAACGGCGGGAGGGGGGAATATGCCACTCGGGCGCGTCAAACTCCTGGATGACAGGAGCCTCAGGCTTGACGGTGTCCTGTTGACGGACGAGGGGGAGTACACTTGTGAGGCTGACAATACAGTCGGCGCCGTTAGTGCCAGCGGTTATTTAACCGTGTATGGTGAGTGCATCATAATTACTTTATAATTTTTCTGCCACTGTAAAATGTTATATAGATATGGTTGTGCCTCGATAATTGATCGTAGTGTGATTTCATATAGCCTTAATCGATTATGCAACACAAATTCTTGATGAAGTTTACAATCTAATGTCATACTTACCAAAGATATATTTTTTATTAATTATTTAATCGGTGGGTATTTGGAGCAGTGCAATCACAAACAGTAAGTCGGGCTTTATGAGGGTCGGAATTTATTAAATACAAAATAAACAATAATTATTGTCTTATTCTTTTTAGATCCGCCAACAATAACTTTAAAACCAAACTCAGCTATTGTTGAAAGTGGCTCAAGTGCAACCTACACCTGTAGCGCCACGGGTAAACCAGAGCCAACAATATTCTGGAGTCTCGAAGGAAATAGGTCAATTATATTCCCGGGCACGTCGCGGGGTAAATATAACGCTTCGCCCGTCATAGACGGCGTCACAACATTGACAATAAACGGAACAAATAAAAACGATAGCGGCAATACGATAGTTTGTTCAGCGGTCAACTTCGCCGGTAGTTCACTAGTTAGAGGAAAACTAACTGTGACGTCAGACGACGACCGGCCACCTCCAATCATAACAAACGGCCCCTCTAACCAAACGTTACCTATAGGGTCAATGGCCGTTTTCCCCTGCTCGGCTATAGGCACACCTGAACCTATAATAGCCTGGTACTTTGAAGGAGAGGCACTAATACAAAATCGTAGAAGAAATATTTCCAACGACGGCACATTAGTATTAAAAGATATGGATAGAACCGATAGCGGTACATATACATGTGTCGCGTCATCTCCTCACGGGAAATATGTATGGAGTGGAGTACTAACTGTGGACAATCCAAAAAATCCAAACATTAATTTCTTTAGAGCGGCCGATATTTCAGCTTTACCGGGACCTCCTACTAAACCGCATATCTATAATGTTACCAATAATAGCGTAACGATATCATGGAACCAGAATAACAAAATTGGGTCATCCTCCATACTTGGATATCAGGTAGAAGTATTCTCCAGAGAGTCGCTGTCGGGAAGCAATACGCCGCGGAATTCAAGAGGCTGGGTTATAGTTGCTAAGAAAGTACACCAAACTCACTATGTAGTGAAATCATTAATACCGGGCATAACATACATGTTTATTGTGAGAGCGGAAAACTCGCACGGACTGTCAAGTCCGAGCCCCGTCTCAGATTCGATTACCGTCGGCGAAGAATCGTGGAATGGCTACAATAACACAGAGTATAGGAAAAATATTATGACAGATAGCATAGTGGAACTTATTGAGGCGACGCCAATCGATGCAACAACAATAAAACTTATGTGGAAAATATTAAATTTCTTCTATTTAGAAGGATTGTTTATATACTTTAGACCCCTAGACAACACGACGACCGAGTACGATATGAAGACTATTTTGCATTCCAACGACGTGTCTGGATATGAAATAACGTCTCTCCGAAAATATATGAGATATGAATTTTTCCTTGTGCCATTCTATAAGAAATTTGAGGGAAAACCTTCCAATTCAAGAATAACACAGACGCTGGACGATGGTAAATATTTCATTACACATATTATTTATTCAAAGTCACGCCGTAATTTATAATGCTTCCTCGGGATGAACAAAAATTTTCGGATTGAAAGGAAAATAACCATTTACATTTAAATATAATTTGTCTGTACATGACGTATAGTAGACCCAGTGACTATACACTTCGTTGAATTCTAAATAATAATACTGTTTAAGTTAGTTATTATGTATAAACAAAAGACAACAATTGTATAATACAGCAACATGCTCATTAAATGAATTTCATTAACTTTACTTTAAATTAATTTTTTAGTACCCGACGGACCACCTACGAACATTGAAATGTTTATCGTAAACATGACCACAGTCCATTTAAAATGGCAGCCACCGGAACCTCACTTACAAAATGGCATCATTACTGGTTACAATGTTGTCGTTAATTGGCTGGACATACCGGCAAATAAGTCAATGATTGCAATCAACACCACTGTTCAACAAGCCACTAGCCTCATAATGACAAATTTAACCTCCGGTGTGAGCTACTCCGTTCAAATTGCAGCGGAAAATATCATAGGCCTAGGCCCCTTTTGCCAAAAAGTGTATCTTAATATTGACACAAGATCGATAGGACTGGATCCATTGTCGAGGTAGGTTTTAACTTCGTCGTAAAAGGTTTATGGGAGCGTTCAAGTATTACGTCACACGATTTTTGAAGATTATTGACCCCCCCCATGTAACGCGCCGTAACGTTTTTCTGTACCCAAGTATAGTAAAACGTTTCGTGACCACCTAGTGACTCTTTACACATAAAAGTTACCATTATGTGGTGTAAAGTACTGGGAAGTCAAAAATAATACAATTCCCGCCCCGCATCGTAACGTTTCAAAAGGACCCCCCCCCCAAAATTCGTTACGTAATACTTGAATTGAAGATAAAACATTTTACATAAGATCAAGAGATATTTCAACTGTCATAGGCAATACATTTTAGTGCAATATTCATAAACATATGTCTTTAATAGCGCTTTTCTTAAACGCTTTAGTATGACCCAAAAAAAATATGACATAATTATGTTGCCAATTGACAGTATGTTTATGAAAAATACCAAAAATAAAGATGTAAGCGTGTTGTTTGTTGTGATTAAAAGCGTTAATTTTATTTCAGATACCCAAACAATGGCGAAGTATCTATCGTAGCAGGGGATTTCGTGCTCGAGTCATGGTTTTATTTTTTAATTGGCGCTATTGTACTATTCAAAGTCATAATGATCGCCGGTATTATTTACATACGAAAAAACAATATTTTTGCAAAAAAATCAGCGCTACCGAACATTTACGGTGAGTCATAAAACAACAATGATTTAAAATACGCGTATAGAAACAAAGGTTAGAATATCGCAGTTTACATTTCCCTAGGATCAGAATTTCAAAATTAAAAACATTCCTCCGGGTGGCAAGGGTGCGAGCGTTTGTTTGATGGAGGCTTTGCCATACGAGGAGGGCTAGATTACTTTCGAGTTGAAAGGTAGTAGAGCCCTCTCTAGCGCCGTATCTCTTTCACTTTGCATTTAGACACAAAGGAATGATACAAATCCAAATAAACGCGGCAAATGAAATGTTTTGTTCCGCCTAATTGAGGAACTTTATGGCGTTTAATTCAACATGATCATAACTTATCAACCACTAAAAAGTTATGAAATTTATTGAAGATTTTGACCGTTGAGACGTAGTTAGATCTTAGATTTTTTTTTTTATTAAGACATTTCACACCAATTGACCTAGTCCCATGCTAAGCTGGTGAAGCTTGTGTTATGGGTACTAGGCAACGGATATACATACATATTATAGATAGAGACATATAAATACATATTTAAACACCCAAGACCTAAGCACAACACCAAATGCTCATCACATCGATGTTCGTCTCAGCCGGGGATCGAACCCGGGACCCATGAATTCGCAGTCAGGGGCACTAACCACTAGACCAATGAGTCGTCAGAGATTGTCACCATGTGCTGATGTCTTTGTAATGAATCCATTAAAACTTCTTCATATTACTAAATAATTGACATCACTAATGTTAGCTTTTGTTTTAGATTCAAATGGAACAAGTTTAGTAACACAAATGAACATAAAAGCGGCCGTATCATTGTCACATCCATTAAGTAGTTGTTATAACAAAAACACCGTAACCAAAACCGAATCATTATTGTGGATGGAAAATCAACCAGGGTTATGTATGTCAACGAATCATTCAAATCAAAGTAAAGAGAAGACTAACTCGGATTATGATAAGGTTGCTCATCCTCTGCCTGAATATGCAGAGGTGACAGCATCCAGGGTGAATGGAAACGAGTGGAACACGAGCAAAACTGCTACGTCCCCTGCTGCGTATGCATCGGTCACTCTAGTTGCTAACACCAGACAATGCGTCAGTTCCTTGGTAAGAAGACAACACATACACAATAATGAACTCTAGTAAAATTAGTTGTTTATAATATATTAATATTTTCCAAAGGATCTCTATATCACATTATGTATCTATATATCTAACGGTAGGGAGAGCGATTAATAAGTACTCCTTTTTATAATAATACTGACTAAAACAGCAAACGATTTGCCATTTAAAAATTATTGCATTTAGTAATTATTATTACATTATTGTATATTAAACTTACGAAATTAATAACGAAAGAACTATATTTAGTTTAGAACAAGAATTTAGCTTTATATGTATTTAAGTATTATATATAGTAGATGGAAATGAAGTCTTAAATCATTCATTAACATTGGTTTTTCTACAGGGTTGGTTTCCGCCGGTTGGAAAAAACGTAGATAGTTTCGACGCTCGTTACGCTCCCGACGAAGAGTTATATCCTGCCAGCAACGGAGGATACTACAACAGAAACGTGTACAGCGAAAAATATTTCCAAGGCCATCCGAATGTACTGAAATTCTACGATATTCCATCGCTGGAGAAAACACAAAAGGCCCAATTGAGATATAATCAAAGCCTCGAAGACAGGAAAAGTGATAAAAATACAACCGAAGTTACACAGTCATTAATTGGAAGAACTTACGGGGTGAATTCAAGAAAAAATTCCGAATCAGAGTCGACTTACCGCGCATTCGCCGTGGAGGAATCTGACGATGAAAACTATGATGAGAACGGCGGTTACGATGAGCTCCAATCGATGCAGCCACAGAAGCGACCTAAGCACCAATACGAAAGGCCTAACTTCGACAACGACGGGTCACGGACGCTCGCAAGATTTACGTCATTCAGACATGCACAGAACGCAGCGAATGGAACTCAGCCGTCACTTGCACCTTCTGTTCCGACTTCACATCCACGCGATTCAGTGACGCGGTAGTATCACGCTTTGCCGGTTTTCGGCGATTTGTGCCAAACGGACGTTTAACCGACGAGAAATCAGTGAATTGTTTCGTTCTAGGGGTAAGATTTACAGTCGAAACGTAGCACTAATCATTTTTTAATATACGGGTGTCACTAAGCACTCTAGACTATCTTACCCTATGTGTGTGTCGGTTTGCGTGAAGAACTTTAGTGAGAAAGTTACGTATAAAGACTGTTTAATTTATGGGCCTAAGTTTAATTTGCGGCACTAATTTCTAAAGACTTTCGTAAATTTTATGGAACTAACTAGTCTATTGTTATGTATCGATGTATAAATGTAAATATGTATATAAATAGACGTTTATTGGACTAATGGGGATTGATGTATGTCCGTCTGTATATCAATAAACGAATTTTAAACCATATATCATTAGATTAGTATTGTTAGACTCTGGAAGATTAACGCTTGGCAATAATTTGAATTATAAAGCTAGTGTATACTATAGTCATGGATAATGTAGTTGCAGAACTTTCACAAAACTGTAGCTAAATTAGAGCAGCATCGGTACTCTGTAACTTCCAATAGATACGTTTTTATATATAGTTAATCCAATAGTGCTGATATCGCAATCTTGAGATCGCGCGGTACAATAATTAGACATTGAAGTCGGGAGGGCTATAGCCATTGGAAGTTTCAGAGTACCGACGCAGGGAGAGATTAGCCTAAAAAAGATTAGTGGGTTTATAAACCGTAGTGCAGTGTCCAACTGGGGGTTCTAACATTTAAAAATTAACATTAGAAATTTTGTTGGAGATTGTAACTTAATACCTATGTTGTGTAGCTAAAAATCTTGATGTTAGAGTCAATATTGGGTACTCTGTTTAGGATTTGAAACTTAAATGTATAAAGCACAAATTGAACTAGACTTTAGTTTCGTTAGATAGTGATTTTATTTAATGTGCCATAAGTAAGATTTCCTAACAAAGATTCGAGTTGTGAATAATCAAATGAAGCTTCTACATGAGATAAATCTACGTAAGTTAATGTGATATGAGTTATATAATCACTTGTTATGACGACAATTAGCACGATTTGTATTGCATATCATATTTAGATATTAAAGTTAGGCTTCTTAAACGAGTATAGTGTCAAAATTAGTACACCGATTTTGTCAGAATTTGATCGTGCATATGAATTATAGACATATGTATTGATGATATCTTATTATTTATTAATAACTAACACAACTTAATACTGTTAACAGTTTTATTCTGACAGTTGTGTTAATCCAAAAACATTTAAATGAATATTTGATAAGGTACATACGTGAACTCAATTAAAAATAGTTATACTATTATATAATAAAACTTTTAATAGTTTTATTCGGAATCACAATTTCTTCAAAACCCAAAACTCTTGTAGTTCCTATTCATCACTTAAATGTCAACAATTGTAATTAAGCAGTATAACACCATAAAGTTAAAGTAAATCGGCACTACTATAGCTTTCAAGTATTTATCATACATAATTTGTAAACAATATTTTATTTAGTTTTAAATTATTCCTGCCTTGTGATTCTGTAACTCACTTTTCGAACTCACACAGCGGTTTTCGCATCGGCGGTCGCTCTCAAATCAGTCGTGAAGCAGTCATTTTATGATTAGGCATTCTGATAAGGTGGGAGCATGTAGTTTATTGTTTATCAGAATGCCAAATATAAAATGACTGCTTCACGACTGATTTGAGAGCGACCGCCGATGCGAAAACCGCTGTGTGAGTTCGAAAAGTGAGTTACAGAATCGCAAGGCTGTATAGTAACTGAGAAGTGTATTTTACTAAATTAATTTTATGGTACAGGACGTATTATTTATAAATGCCTCTTTGCTTGTATCGGAATTATCTTAACTACGACCTAAATCTATTTTAATTTTGTAATAACGGTCTATACAAACCTATTTTTTAATAAAATGATTTAATTACTAAATCCACTTTTATTTGCCTATCATCAAAAACCATATTCGGTGCTTAAAAAGTCTTTTTCATCAGACATTCCCTTTTTCGACGTACATTAAAAGCTTGGACTGAATAATACATTGAATTATTTATCAACTGGGCACAGACGGCGGGAATAAATGAAATCAATGTTACTATTGTCAACAATTTCAATTAAGGCAATTCATAAAGCAAATCTCCACACGACACCCGTCGTAAGTACATTATTGCCGAGTATTTAGCATCGGGTTGTGGTCCAGCCGTTTGTCTGTGACTCTACGATAACGGCATATTCATCCTGCATTGCAGGCATATATATGCCGAACATAGATGCGATTTGGTCTTCCTCTGATTTCGCAGTTCGGATTAATCGCACTCCCAACATTCGAACACGTCCGAATTTTTTGTTCGAATTTTAAAATAAAATGCAAGTGCGATAAAATTCATTCGAATATGTACAAGTTTTTCTCTTACGCCCCAGTTACGAGTGAGGCCACGGTCGCCTCGGGTATCATTTTAATTTTCCGCCGGCATGGAATTTTCTAACAGAATGAACCATCAATTTTAATGAGCTTTAAAGTTAACTGATCAACGGTCTCAGTGGTGCGCCGTATGCTAGTATGTGGAAATATTTCTTCCGTTGCTATAATTACACGTTAAGTCTTATTAACGGGCGTTTTGTTATACCAATATTAAGTAATTAAAAAGGGTTTTAATAATATTACTCTCATAATGTAAGACGAACTGTTTAAGCGATTCCCAACCCTGGTATCGTGTGTTCCATTTCTGTTCTCATTTACATTGCATGAGTCTAATTTGTGTTTAATTTGCGTCCTACAATATTACATAGACGAGATTGAGTCAGGCGACTACATTTTTAGCACACTGTTCATTTGCTTGAGATAAGTACGTCTAAAGCATGTCTTCGATTTTACACGGCAACAGACACACACACACCTTCTTGTCAAACTAGTCTTACTCTTTTTGTAATAACAAAGACAATCAGAAATTCAAATATTGAAGTGCTAATAAATAAACTGCTCTTTAAAACTTACCTCTGCGAGTGACGGCCCGTAGGGAAATAATTCAATTAAGAATTAATTGCTTGATTAAGTTGCGTCCGCGTGGGTGTTTTGTACCGACCAAATACAATTTCGAAGGTGCGGCGTTTTACTAAATTGTCATAATATTATCATTCTTGACAGTCGCACTATTTTCAACGATTTGAAATATGATTTGTATGATACTTATAATTATTAGAATTGAAGAATTTAGAATACGATAATATATTGTTTTAAATCGAACTTACGGCAGTTGTATAGTGTAATTTATTGATATTTCATATTAGTCATCGCTTTAAACCTATTCTATAGCATAAATAAATGCTAAAGTGCACACTAAATAATGGAGGTCCTACATCTAAAATAAACATAGCTAGTAGTAGCTTAACAAGTTAAATGCTCATGTTTAGTCTTTGTTAGGAATACAATATGATATTATAATAAATATAGATTAATTATTTTAAATATAGAAAGACACTCACTACCAAAAAATTCAAAAATAAAAAATCATTTGTTCATTTAGGTAGCATAAAGTACGTCAATAAAGAAATTATATTAAATTATAATTTTACGTTTACTGCCAGTTCTCAAATCATGGGCATAGAACGGAAGAGAAGAATTGGCCATAAACTATCCGCCACTCTTTTTAATCGCCAAGTTTTTTGTTCTACAAAATGTTTGTAAGGAGCTGCAACCATTACACCATGCTCCACGTGACATATTTAGGTAATTAACTATACTAATAAAAATATATATAAACGAAAAAAAAACAAAGATTGGTTTTTTATTTAAAAAAAAACACAAAGACTATCAGCAGTAGGCATGGTGAAAAAGGAGCACGCACTTACATTCTCGTGGGATCATCACGCAAATACATAGACGAAACAGGCAAATAGTTATGGTTATTTGCTTGGAAAAATTACAAAAATATAATTCGACAAAAAACGCATTCATGTGCCGTTCATCTTTGTCACCTTTTAACCAAAATCAAATAGTATATCGGCATAACTGAAAATTTTTGATATCGTTAACTATAGGTAAAGCTGCGTTTGGTATCCTTTCAATATTTTTCTTCGGGTTACTAGCAAGATAAAACTGTGAATTGTGAATTCTAAAAAGCTATTGGTGCACAATAACGCCCTTACTTCAACCAACAGCTACAGCGATACTGACCAGTGTTTTTGGATGTAAGTTTTTTTTTAGAACAGGGGCCAAATGGGCATGAGACACCTGATGCCGTTGGACACTCTTAATGCCAGAGGGCTCGCGAATGCGTTGCCGGCCTTTTAAGAATTGGTACGCTCTTTTCTTAAGGGCCCTAAGTCGAATTGGTTCGGAAATACCTCAGTGGGCAGCTGGTTCCACATAGATGTAATAATTCCTCGTATCCGTAGAGTGATATCGATGTCGATTGCGATACACTGTATCCCAACTTCATATAATTGGTTCCACAGGAGAAGATTTAGATAACGTACCAAAAAAAAGCGCGTAATACTTTATAAAAGGCTGTATAGTACCTGTGACATTTAACATAGCAACTGTTGTGCCAGTTTCTGTTCTCTTTGTTAGGCGGGACAATGTACGCGTAAGGACGACTTACAAAGAGCAAGAGTCATTAGAAGGTGCTATGCTATTCTCTTCAACAAATACACTCTTCACACGTTTCTTAGATAAATACCGCGCCCTTATTCTGCGATATATTCTTTTTAATGTAGAAATAGATCTAGCGTAGCCTTTAAGAACCTACATCAACTTAAGCTTTACTACGGTGATTTCTTCCGGTGCCGTAAGCATCTATTGTTGGCTGTACGCTCGAGAACTGACCTTTGCCAGTGAAGGGCCTTAACAATGTTCTCAATGCTGCACCTGAATTATACATTGTCAATACTATGGTCACCCAATACTATGATGATTACGATTAAAGTACAGCCCTGCGATTCTGTAACTCATTTTTCGAACTCACACAGCGGTTTTCGCATTGGCGGTCGCTCTGAAATCATTCGTGAAGCAGTCATTTTATGATTTGGCTCTATAATAAACAATAAACTACAAGCTCCCACCTTTTCAGAATGCCAAATCATAAAATGACTGCTTCACGACTGATTTGAGAGCGACCGCCGATGCGAAAACCGCTGTGTGAGTTCGAAAAGTGAGTTACAGAATCGCAGGGCTGACCTTTAAACGTACTTCCAATGTGTATGTGTATACGACCTCGAAGCAACTATTATTTCAACAGCACCGAACCTGGCGTCCAGGTGTTTGGTTAGCACAAGGCCACGAAGCCAAGATAGGAAAACCTGTAGAGTTATATGTCATCATGTAAGGTAATTTTAATTGATATACATTTTATTAATAAACGAATTAATATTTTTATTTTGTGGGCCTACCTTTTTTTAGAGAAAAGAGACCTTTTTTTATAGAAAAGAGGGCAAACAGGCTGGAGGCTCACCTTATGATGAGCCTTCAAGTATTAAGTAACGAATTTTGGGGGGGTCCTTTTGTAAAACGTGGCGGGGATTGAATTACGCGTTATTTTAATACTATTTTCGATTTTCCAGTACTTTACACCACATAATGGTAAGTTTTAGGTATAAAAAGTCACTAGGTGGTCACGAAACGTTTTACTATACTTGGGTACAGTACTGTACTTGGGAACAGAAAAACGCTACGGCACGTTACAGGGGGGGGGGGGGAAATAATTGCGTCAATCAAAATCTCAAAAAATTGCGTGACGTAATACTTGAACGCTTTGTAAGTAATATCGCCTCCCGTGCACTGAGAAATATCAATAAACACATAACTAACATAAATTTACTGGAATAAATACTATATATTTAGTCCTAAACCTTTTTAAGTTTACAAATACATATTTCTCAAAGTAGTGCGTTGCCGGCTTTTTAAGAATTGGTACTATACCTATTGTCTATTTATAACTACATACAATTAGGTAGGTAGGTAGTTGAAAATATACATAATTTTTCTTATTAACATTCTATATTGTAGGTCTTTGGAATTGCATAATATAGTTGTGGTTAAAACCAAATCTTAATCTGCCTTAATAATAGCTTAATGCGAAAATGATTTAAATAAAACAAATACTCAAACAAAACACAAATAACAATGAGTAAATAATTCATGATGTTAAAATTAAAATCTCCAAGGGATTAATAAATAATTTAACCCAGAATGCTCTCCACAAACCACTAATTACCTACTTAAAATTGTACGCCCGTGTCTAATTAAGAAAACATAAAACGAATATAAAATTCTTCGCATATAGGAAAAAGGCTGTATAATATACGGTCGCCCTTAAGCCTAAAGTGCCCTTAATACTGTGCTTAAGTGGGCGAGCTACAGAGATGTTCAGGCTTTTCGGGCCCAACACTTCTAAGCCTTTTAATATCGTACCCCCGCCTCTCATCGGATCTCTTTCATATCGTTACTTTCTTTAACAGCTTGCACGGCTGAAACTGTAAGATGTACTTTGATAAATAGCACTTGTTTGCTACGGTGTAATTATCTTCAATGGGAAATATTTGTAAACTAAAAAAGGTTTTGTTATATTTATGCCGGCTTTTTTATTATTAAATATATAGTATGTATTTCAGCAAATTTATTTTAGTTAAAATGATGTGTTTATTGATATTTGATATCCTTCCACCTGCCTTCTGGCAGTGTTGTGTTCATGGGCCAAGCAATCATTTAACTTCAAGTGATTCATTTACCTTCCTGCCCGTTTGCCCCCAGTCCTGTAAAATAATAATGTAATTTCGGTGCATCAAATGTAGACATTTTATGGGGTCTGCGTAGTTAAGTGAAGAATTTATTTATAATTATTATTCAATTTAATCTCAAATTTATATTAGTTTAAGTATAAATATAAACTAGGTAGTCTGGATTTAATGATAAAAAGTTCACAGTTCAAGTCACTAGCTGATATTCATATGCTAAAGAAATATCAATGTTCTTGTTCTAGTGTAGGTATGTATATCAATGAACAACAAAAATCCAGCGATAAAAACAACTATAACTTTAAATTTTTTACAAGTTATTCAGGCATACGCATTTAACAGGAAATATATTTATCACAGCCCAAAGAATATTCTTCGATATTTTAAATCATAAGTGAATTAATTATAATAAATCACGTTTACTGCGTGATCTAATATAATTCATTCAATGATCGGGGTCACTCTTATATCCTTGCTGCTATTATTGCCCAAATTTAATTAAGCCGATGCACAACCCTTTCATCGAATGCGCTGTAAACTATGGGCTGTATGGCACATGGAGTTTTGTAATTTTATTAATGATGTAATAACAGTACTGTCAGTCGCATGTGTCCCGTGAGCGATAGTGAAGTCGTTAGTTTAGACGGGTTATATTGGAGGGGTGCTGGGGTGTCTATGAGTTTGTTTCTTTTGCTTGCCAGGGTATGATTGAAATCGATTTAAAATGGTGCGTGATGGTGGTTGCAGGTGCTTAAGAAACCTTGATAATTAAAAAGACTTATTATGCTGTTCTCCGTTTGACTTGAGAACTTTTTTTTCATAAGTTACATTAATAAATTATATTTCTGTTTGATTTTAATACACAAGTTTATAAGGATTTTAATGTCATGCTTACAATAAAGATTCATATCGGTATTTTTTGACGGCGCAAGCGGGGCCCCATTTCTAATTGGACATTTTAACTAAAATACTCTTCTGTCTCTTTCTGTCATATTGTATTTACGCTGTGATAGACAGATAAATTTTAAATTAATTGCAACTCCAACCGGTGGTCTATATGTACGAAAAAGACCGAATAAATTAGATTTATATACAACAATTAATATGTTACGGCAAATTTATGATATTTAGGGATAAATATATCAATGTAGCGTGTTTCATGCACGTTTCTAATAAATAAGAGCGCAGTCATCCGCTACGGTGACTTCTAATGAGGCAGCTCTGTCACAAAAGGCACCCTACGTATGACATCTACTCACGAAAGTGCTACAAATTTTGAATTCCCTCCTTTTGATTCTTATCATGAGTCGGCCATTTTGAAATGCATTTGTTTTATAGTATACTTAAAAATTTGATCGATGATATTTTGATATCAATAAAGTATGTATTTAACAATTTGTTGAAATAAAAAAAAAATATAGATACAAATTGAAAGCTCAGTCCTTTACTCAAAAAGGCTCCATACTGCAAAATACAGAACAGTAAAAATAATAACTATTAGACTGTATTGAATTAAAGTGGCTTTATTATATGTATATTTAAGTGGTATGTTAAAAATTATGAAATGTATGTTTATTAACAAGCTCAAGTTCATATAAATCAGAACCTAACCAATAGAAAATAAATAATTTTATTCAACTGATCACACTAATATCCCAAGTAAAACTATATAACTACGTACGCTTTTACTACATCCATCCATCTACCAAACAACTTCTCAGGCGTATTCGAAACAAGTCCACTGCTATTTCCCGTATCTCCGAAGGCAAGCTTTTCTAAAGACTTCCTTCGAAATAAGTTATTTTTGTCCATATTAGATTTTGATTTTAGGTAGATATATGATTAGTGGTATGCCGGCTAAGTGTGGGGTTCAATGTAAAGTCAATGCAAAGTTTATATAGAATAAAGAAATAATCTATAATCTATATATATATAAAAATGAATTGCTGTTCGTTAGTCTCGCTCTCGAGAACGGCTGGACCGATTTGGCTAATTATGATCTTAAAATATTTGTGGAAGATCAGGGAAGGTTTAAACTATGGGAAACGTAAATAATAATTAAAGAAAAATACTAAAAACGACAATTGAATTTCCCAATACAAACTGTTCTTAGATGGGAAATTTGACGTCTTTTTAGAAATAAAAAATTGCCATATTGTAGATTCTTTCAAAAATATTATGTGTTTCATAGTATTAGTATGTAGTCTTCTGTATGAGGGCCGACATCTTCGGTCTATTTTAAACGTTTTGACACAAATATATGTTGGTGAAACAAAGTTCACGGGGTCGTCTAGTAGTTTAATATTTTTTAGTAGGTACCTGAACTTGTTTATGTTTACTAGTGATGCCCTATACTTCTATAACAACTGACACATACACACACATATATATATAAGTATATATCTTCTTTAATTCACAATTCGTTAAAAAAAAAATTATTATATCATCCATATATTTTATATATATATTTATGTTGTAGTATGTTCTACTTAAAAAGGCACGTCAAATTGTAAACCTGTATTTATAAGTCAGTTTGATGAATTATCTACCCTTCAGTAATTTTAGTAGCATACTATAATTTATATCATGTGTACACAAGGTCTAAAACAAGTGGGAAAACGGTCAGCGATGTCACTTAAAGATAAGTGTCATAATCCATCATTGCATTAGAGGGGGCGCAGTATTTATTGATTTTTACCAATTTCGCTGAGCATGTTCTATGTAGCGTTAAAATTATTTCTGGTAGTAATTAACTTGCTACTGCTTGCAAGTGAAAATAAAAAGGAGCATAAGAAAAGATGATGGAGAAACCAGGATCTTTATTCAGTATTCAAGAGTGAGGGACATTGGAACGAATATTATAAAGCTAAAATGGAACTTGACTGAGCAAGTTTTAAGAGGGAGTCAGAAGAAATGGTCCAGTAATCTAACAGAATTGTAGTGTAGTAGAAGGGTACCACCTAAACGATGGGAAGACATTCACAAACATGATGGGGAGTTCATGGCGGCGCGACGCGTGCCATGAAATTGAATGGAGAAGAGTGGAGGACGCTATGTCACTTGGATGAGGGGGCTGGTACTAGATGATCGTTACAAGACCTAATATTGCAAATAGTCTATTATTCGAAACTAAAGGCTTTATTATTATTTATTATTAAGATAAATTACAGATAAATATACTAAATCTTATACTATGATGAACTATTATTATCTTAGAAAATGATTCGTAGGTATATAAATTATGTGTGGCTTTAGTAGTTAGCAGGATTTTTGACATAGTCAGATGAAAAATCTGTGCATTGCGAAACAATTTTTTCGGAACTCAACCGCATGATCCAGCTTATATATTATGTAATTGATTAATGGAGTCTGTTTTTCTATGATAATTATAAATTACATATATAAAACAAAATTTGGTATTTAAAAGAGATATAATACGACATACTTAACTTATATTTAAAACCAAAATACAAGGCAAAGATAATTCTAAACAAAACTATGAAATTAATTTATATTCGTCGTAATTTATTTGCACTCTGTGACACTTAAGGCAATTGTAACAGCAATTTTCTAGTAAATGAAACACGACAAAGGCGGTTTTGGCAGTCGCCGTAATTTGAATAAAATTACAAGAAAATTTATTGTTTAATTCTTGTCCCTTTTAACTGGGACAGTCGCAGCTGACTCCATTGTCTTCTAAATTACTATTTGGATAGCACTACAACAGTATTTGTTCATGCAAATAGGCATTTTGTTCTCATCCAGAAATGACAATATGAGACGTAAAATAGGCGGTGTGTTTTGTAAACAAAGAGTCAAATTTGACACATTAACATAAGCAATTAGTTTTGCAGCTGAGTTTTTCAATAGAGTGAATTTTTAACAGTTTTACAACACTAAGAAGTTCTTTTACAATTTACTGCAAAACAAATATATGTAATGTATAAGATCATTGCTATTGTATTGTTTGATGTTGTATTGTCAACTGTTAGTCATATCGAAATAATAGAAACAAAGAATTTGTTATTATAGATGTGTGAGTGTACGGTCTATATCTATAATATGTATATTATATTATTATATTTATAATATGTATATTATAAATAAAATTTGACACATGAATTTTATCATATGTATGTTAATTAATAAATAATTACTCATAATTAGATAAATTTATTTAATTTATATTATATTAACAGCGATTGTTGTAACAGAAAAGCTTTTTAAAGCGCGCGAGTGTGTTTTATTATGAGTTTTAAGGATTTAAGAATTTTGTTGAATTTCGGTGTACCGATATGTATATCGAGAAGACAAATTATAATATTAGTATTATAAAAACTCTAAATCAAACTGTTTATTCAAACCACTTTATACCATATATAAATAATACCATATAACATTAAAATGAAAAGGAACATAATACAATCAACCAAACGCCGAAGACATAAAAATGTCACATGCATAATGCACCCAATAAATATTATTCCCAGTTGCAAAACTAATGCTACTTAGTTCGTCTCTAGAGATGTAGGTCAGGATGCCATACCCCAACATAATATCCCTTGTCTATGCTCCTATAAAGTATTTTCAAAAATCACTGTAATCACTCTGTCTAATCGAAAACCGACTCTATGTGTTGCTGTTACAGCTCATTTTTCAATTCCGCTCGTTTTGCGACACCCAATTCTATTACGACGCAATGATTTGTGCATCTAATGCATGGCTCCTAATGGTCATGCGTCTATCCTAAGTACACAAGTGCATTTAATTTACGACCAAGAAAGGGTGAAGAAATCTTTTGTCATTGTATGCGCAATTAAGCCGGTATTATTTTCTTTTGCTATAAATTATGCTGTTATTCAAAATATTGTATGTGAACTTTAAAATATGGCTTAGAATCTTATTAAAGTTTTAAAAGGGCTAAATTTAACTGTGGCCAAGGCGGATGTAATCCAACTGTAGTGATTTACTGTTTTTACATTAATATTATAGAGGATAGATTTGTCTGTTTACATTGAATAGGCTCTAAAACTATTGTACCGATTTGGAAGTTTTTTCACCATTATATTTTCGTCCTTAAAGGCCATTCTTCTTTGCTTACCAAACCAAGTATTATTTCGATAGTCAAACCCACTATACTGTTTTATAATATTAATAAAATATCAATTACTCGTATATACGCCATCAACTAGCATTACGCCTATTTTTATGACTATTATCTCTAAAATATTTAAGGTCCTTGCAATTTTTTCTTACCCATCCATACCCTTCATTATATTTACTTAAAAATAAAATAAATCAGTGGCGCTACAACCTCTTTAGGTCTTGGCCTCAGATTACTGAATCTGTTTCATGATCATTTTTAAATCTAATACGCAAGTAGGTAATCGGCCTCCAGTGCCTGACACACGCAGTCGACTTTTTGGGTCTAAGACATGTCGGTTTCCTCACGATGTTTTCCTTCACCGTTCGAGCAAATGTTAAATGCGCACATAAAAATAATTTCCATTGGTGTACAGCTGGGGATCGAACCTACGACCTCAGGTATGAGAGTCGCACGCTGAAGCTAGGCCAACACTGCTCATACATTATTACTTAACGTACAAAATAAATAATATTTTACTCCCATCTACTCTCATCAAAAGTGTTTAAGACTTCTGTTTTATGATTTAATATGGAAAATTTTGCTTACAAAGGACATCTAATTAACCAGTTCAATATAGTTCATTCCAACTATCAAAGACATCCCTTGCCTGTTTGCACAGTAACCTACATTATCTCGTCACATGAGGGAAGCGATCATTAACGATCAGGGGTCATGATCGAGGGACAGACCCTCCGTGACTCTGCATTCGCTTCTCAACGGTTCGATGTAGAAATTTGACTAAATCTATACGCTTGTGAAAATTTAAAAAGTCGATAAACAGCTCAGAAATCGAGTCACGTTTTCCGCCGCGGAAGTTTTGCGTCGTTTTTATTCTCACTTCATATAAAAATCGTTTTATTGTTAACGTAAACGGGAATTTTATAACGGAATTGAAGATGTAACGTTTTGAGAATATTGTACAGATACAATTGGTACAGAACACTTTTGTATTTTGGGATTTATTAGGTGCTGGTAGCGTAACAGGCGGACCTACCGTAGTATTATTATTGCGGCAAATATACATGTGTTATAAAATATATAAAAAAAAAATATGTTTATTATGGAACATAAGATACATGTATCACTTATTCCACGTCATTAAATTTGAAGGCATCCCTACTCATCGGCAAAGAAGACAGAGGGTGTAGGCCGAGAGAAAAAGCCGGCGTAAAAAACTCTCGGTACTCTTTTAAAACAGCAAATCATCAAACAACACTTATTTAAAACAAATATCGCAAATTAATTAGAAGTAGCCTGTCAAGCACTAGTCCCAGGCTTTATATGTTTAACAAAATGCTTACCACACAAGTGTTTACTTAAAACTTACGCTACAATGTTTTTTTTGCAAACATGTTTCAAGTTAATAAGTTAGAAAAAGCTGATCACCTACTTTTTAGAGTATTCAGAGGAGTTGTTCGGATTATTACCTGCAGCTGAGTTTCATCATCGGACGTCGAAGCAAAAGAAATTCCACCCGTATCACCTCTACGTCCGCCGTTCCACGACTGAGCGTTTTTCAAGGCAATTTTTGCCGCGCACCACCGCTATGTGGAACCAGCTGCCCACTGAAGTATTTCCGAACCAATTCGACTTAGTGCCCTTCAAGAAAAGAGCGTACCAATTCTTAAAAGGCTGGCAACGCACTCGCGAGCCCTCCGGCATTTAGAGTGTCCACGGGCATCATCTCCTCCTCCTCCTTTTTTTCTATAAAAAAAAACTTACTTTAATGAAGTCTTGAATTTTAATGATAAATGAAACAAACATAAAAATCTGTCTACATCTGTACATGTTGAATCCATGCCATATCTTAATATATTAACCTTATAAAATAAGACCTAAACCTATTCAAATACATAGTCAATATTAAAATATAGCTCTGACAATTCAATAAGCCATTAATATGGATAACGTGGTTAGTTCAGCTTCAAATCCAATATCAGATTCCGTGCTGGCGATCTATTGTGCCGGTAACTCGGAACTAGTAACTGAAGAGCTAGTGGGCATCACGGACCATTCAAATTTTTACCCCCACTACACTCGATGGGTACTCTAACGTCCTTTCAATGCAATTTGATGAAGCCAACGGTGTACGCTATTCAAACTGAATGGAATCGGCCACGACAATACTACGCTTTAAACCGCCGTCACAGCAAATTGATTTGTGTTCCGTTCTTAGCTTCTTGGATTATATATTCGATTTAATCGTAGATTAGAGTAAAACCATTAAAATTCTATGTAATGAGAGAATGAAACGAATGAAATTTAGATAAATCATCAAAGTATGCCTACATCAAACCGTGACCATGCTTCTAGTTCGGAATTCGGAAAAAGCCCCTTTCAATTTTATTTTCCGTTTCCAGACAGATTCGATAATTGGCACTTGATAAGCGTAGACCTACATATATAGATATGATGTAGTGTACATTTATTAGGTGCTTAAAACGTTATTGTATTGGTAAACAGAGTGGCGGAGAGTTTATTGCCAGTTCTTCTCTTCCGTTCTACACCGGAACTGAGAACTGGCAGTAAATGTAAAATTAGAAGCATTTAATCTATATTTATTTTTTTGACGTTCATAAGTGTACATTGTGTTACCTACATGAATAAATGATTTTTGACTTTTAAGTAACATGACATCAAGGTTTTTGCTACATGTGTTTGTTGACGTCGCTAGATCTTCACTACATAATATATCCTCAAGATCTCTTGTAAAACAGATATAATATACATTTTATGATATTTTTCATTATATTTCACAGAGCTCGTGAACTAACAACGTCAAAATCTTATCATTTTATAACGTTAATAATTAACTTAAATAATTAGCAAAACGGGTAAATCACAAAGGTTTAACCGACTTGCTAACATTATTAGATCAACAAATCAACAGACTATTTGAAAGTCTGTATTAATAGTAATTATTAACGTCAAACAAAACACTTTTGACACAACTAAAAAAAACAATCTATTAATTATGTTTAGTAATAAAATAGTCTTAATTTGTAGATCGAGTAATATTGCCAAATCAAATAAACCAATACTATTAATGGCATGACATTGATGTTCTAAAATTATAATGACAATGGCAGCTGACACTAACGCCATTGCTTTGACTTTAATAATAATGACTATAAAAGTTCTATTACTACAGACTATCAAATAGTCTGTTAATTTGAAGATCTTGTAATATTAGCAAATCGAATAAACCCTTGTGTTTTATCCGATTTTCCAATTAATTTAGTTAATTATTAACGGTTATAAACTGATAAAATTTTGACGTTGTTAATTTATGAGCTCTATGACATTATTATGGCAATGGAAGCCGATACCAGCGCCATTGCTCCGGCATATATCTAATATATAAAATTCTTGTGTCGCGGTGTTTGTAGTTAAACTCCTCCGAAACGGCTTGACCGATTCTCATGAAATTTTGTGTGCATATTGGGTATGTCTGAGAATCGGACAACATCTATTTTTCGTCCCCCTAAATGTTAAGGGTAGTCCACCCCCAAATTTTAGAGTAATTTTTAATTTTTTTAAGATACAGCATTAAAAAATACATACAACCCCCAATTTTCACCCTTCTACGATCAACCCTTATTTTTTATTATAAATGATATACATGGCAAAGCGACGTTTGCCAGGTCAGCTAGTATACGTATATATATATATATATATATTCATATTGATTTAATGGGTTGAAGTCGGTAAACTTTATTTATGTTTGAAAGAAGTATTGTACCTAAATGTGTCTAGTAAATTATGCCTTTTTTATAAAATAGGAGGCAAACGGGCAGGAGGCTCCCCTGATGTTAAATGTTACCGCCGCCCATGGACACTCACACTGCCAAAAGGCTCGCAAGTGCGTTGCCGGCCTTTCAGTAATTGGTACGGTCTTTTCTTGAAGGATCCTAAGTCGAATTGGAACTGGGCAGAGGGCCTTTTTCAAGCGTTAGAAACTTCCTTTAATAAAATCCTAACATACTTTACTGGCTTTATAATTCTCTAAATTCAAAGCGCTTCATAATACGTGTAATTAAAAGATCGTTTTCGAGTTAAACAGCTGAGATTTCAAGTTGTAATTACAAACGCCGTACTGGCACATTTCATTAAACTAATAAATCTGGCAAGAGCGACAAACAAGTAAAACTGAGTTATAACAAAGTCAAATTACTAACGGAGTTTACCGCACTGGGAGGCAACCGACACCCACCTACACGACAAGAATACTGATGCTGGAGACTACTAACTCTCGCAAGATTTTCGGATCAGGATTTTCCTTTCTTTACAATGGGCCTACTCTTGGGGCATATCAATTGCACGCGGTTATGTCGTTAGAAAGTTTCGGAAGGGCCCCGACGCCCCATCGATTTCGGGACTAATACCTGAGTATACTATTCGTTTGGGTAAACGTGTTTTTATAGCCAGATTTTCCTGATTTTCCGCTGAAATATTCATACGCACATATGTATAACGAGATACAGAAATTTCGGATTTGATACAAATATAGATTAGAACATTTGGTGGGATTTAGACAATAATTTTGGCGAAATCTTTTGTAATCATCTAGGATAATGTGTTAGCTTCCCTTCGTTTAATTTACATAAAAGTACTATTGTTCATTTTTCTATAAAAGGGGCTTATCTGCACTAAATACTGATCCCGGGGGTATTAAGTCCATTGTCGAGTAGTGGCACCTCAATCCGCCCACATATAGAGTATAAAATAGGGAGTACAATTTATAGAAATTCAATTATTCCAAATGCTTATTAGGTTCCTAACCAAATAATGAAGCATTCAATTATCGAAATGAGTTTAAAAATTTGATACATGGTACGATTGCTGTCGTTGCTTAACTGTACATATATATACTAGCGGTATATCGATGTTTATTCGTTACAAATATTTTATTCAGCCGTTCACTTTGATTTCTTAATCACAAAAGGGATTAGTTACTAAACTTTAGTTACTAAAATTTAGTTTTCCATTACCTATTGATGAGTACACTCAGCCCATTTCTCTTTCTTAGGTAATCGAACCCCGGTCCAACTAATATAATTAAATATCTTATAGCGTTGCTTAGAGTCAGAATACGCATAATATAGATGTGATTGGTTTATAGCATTAAGTGTAAAATATAAAGCTGGTAGCAGAAAAGATCTAGAAGATTCCTGCTCACGAAGTTGGAAAATTGCATTCGTTATCGCAAATCCGAATGTTCTCTTGCACTGCGATGTATGGATATAACCATTGTGCCCTGTATCGATTTTGTAAAGTGGAACGATGAGAAAGTTTAGATAAGTTCGCTTCGTATAACTAATAGGTTCTTAAAAAGTGTATGCGTATATTCCTTAGCGATGTATGTTCAACGGTAAGTACTAGGTTCGATACCTTGTAAGACAATAGTCGCTAGATGGCCTACTAATATGCACTTATGTTTGTACTTCCATGCAAAAGTATTTTCTTCAATTGTTTTATTTTGTTATATCAATATGCTCGCTAATAAACTACTACTACAACTACGATTTAAAAAAAAAACAAATAAGAGATATGCAATTTATACAATACGTATGTCATATCTATTTAAACTCTTATTGGTGATTCAAATAATTTATGGGAGTATGATAATTAAATAAATATTTGAAAAATAAGGGCGTCTAACCCTATACATAAATAACATACAACAAAGCTTTGTTATCCTATTTAACATCAATGAAAGTTTTAATCAAAAGAATATAATCTTATAGAAAATATTTTCTTCAAACATAAAACGGAACCCCCGCTCCTTAAGTCTTGCTTTTGGAAACGTCCCACCGCTCTTCCTTTTACCTTTGTGACACACGACGTCTCTTCAATGACCTCTATTCATTCCACGATTCTCATTTCGCTAATGGAGTTGCCTTTTCGAGGTGCAAATAAATAGTAACGTCAAAGAGCCGTTTGTCTGATGTAAAAAGGGTGCTAATTAATGAAAAATGTTCGCAAAATCCCCGCGCCGTAATTGCGAATGATTTTATAAATTTGTAAGTTTGTAAATGAATTCACGCTTTCATTTCGCGATGTACATTGAGTAAGATAGATTCTTCACTTAGCGTCTAGGGGCGTGGATATCCACCTAGACCTTGTGCGTTTCAATCACAATGCACATAATATGTCTTTCTATAATCGCAACATACACATGCTTGCACAGTGAAGGAAACATCGTGATACAATGAGCAAGTCTTAGACTTTCTTAGAATTAATACGTAGATTATATTTAAAAAAATATCGAGAACACAGATTCAGTAATCTGAAGATTGGTCTCTATTTGAGGACTCATTGGTCTAGTGGTTAGTACCCCTGAATGCGAATTCATGGGTCCTGGGTTCGATCCTCGGCTGAGACGAACATCGATGTGATGAGCATTTGGTGTTGTGCTTAGGTCTTGGATGTTTAAATATGTATTTATATGTCTACCCATAACACAAGCTTCACCAACTTAGCATGGGACTAGGTCAATTGGTGTGAATTGTCTTTAAAAAAAAAAGATGTATTGTTTTTGTATGAGATATTTAACTTGCCGATGTAATTGAAAATTCTGTTCTTGGAAATATTTTTGATAAGATGCCAATAAAGCGTTCGTTCTTGCATTTATAATCGTCGCGCCCCAAAAGATTGTCGCTCCTACCGTCTCATCCGTCTGTTGGTAATGAAAATTCTAGACATCGCTCAGAGGATTTTCAGATATTCGAGGATCGTTTTCCGAACGGAAAAATAGGCTCGATGAAAGGAAAATACGATGAAAATGAAAACTGTTCATTTACAAGAAACTTGGTTTTGTGTATTTTATTTTACATTTTGTTTTTCTTATCGTCTGTATGTAAATTTATTTTTGTATCCAAGACTCCTATACTTTGGATATTGTATTATATTGTAGTACAGACATGATGAAAACCTGTAAGGTTGGGTGTTTGATTCCCCGCAAAGCATCATCATTATCAGCATCCATATGAATGCCCAAGTCAATCAAGTAAATTTATATTTAGTTGGTCGATTTTAAAGAACCCAAAATGATTATATTAAGTTTAATAAATTGGACGGTATCAGATATATCTACTCATAACTACGCTTCTGCCTTTTAAGTTTGATTTATTGTTTTCTATTCCATAAAAATATCATAAAATCTATCGGATGGAGAGTCAGCGTTTTTGAATACATGCGAGTCGAACTAAAGGTAAATATGAAACTAAAAACTAACATACAAAATTCAACACCAAAAATATAAAATGCATTGTCTGGAAGTTTTTAACTGAATCATGGGTTAGCCGGATATTGTGAAGTTCACCCAAGTGTCCTGAATGTATAAAATAGTCATGAATTTTTTATAAGTTGTTGACTGATCTCGGATCAGAGCAGGGTCAACAAAAATGTAGACTGGAAAGGAGGCACGTTATGAAAACATATTGTTTTCAATTGTTGTTTGAACTTGTCTCTTTTGTTTTAATGTCTGTGGTTCATGTACTTTTAGATTAGTTTGTTTTTTTTATTTTAGGTTAGTAATTGTATATGTCACTGTTACTAGTCATTTTATTTTTGTTAATTTAGTTACCTACTAAATTTTTTTTTCTTACTAGGTGCCGATGCCTCAAAGATATCGCTTAGCGATAACAGTCCGTTGCATGCCTTATAGTTAATGTTACTTGTTTCTATCCGACTTATAGTGTAACGAAGTTTTAATAAATTAATAAAAACTGTTGATTTTTGTTATAAAATACACAAAAATAAACTTTAAAAAATATATTGATTTTATAGCTGCACCAAATATTGACATATACAGTAATATACACATCAATACTTTGTAATTAAGGAGCTCTTGATAATAGCTACTGTGCGTAGGTAACATATTTTAAACCCGTTGCGTTTCTACCTCTGTGTAATAAGGTTATTGGTACAATCAATTGATACAATTGCCCAGAAGAAACATGTCCTGTGTAACACAAAACATGTCTGTCCATTTAGATGTAAAACACTTTAAATAGCCATCACGACACCAGAAAAGTTTTTGTAACGCTACGTAGTGAACTCCGTATAAATCGGTATCACTATCGCTATTGAAAGTTAGTCTACAGGCGCATGTCTGCCTGCAATCCAATTAAAATTAAATAACTACTTAGTTATTTCAGAGGACACAGATAGATAATAATAGATAAATATTCTAGTATTATCAACATTTACTATGAATGCATTATCAAACACCAGTCTCCATAGATTAATTAATATTGTATTTAATTCTGTTCAAATATCGAATAATTGTTTGTATAGTGGAATAAAAACATCGTTACTTCGTAGAAATTCAAATATATTTACTTGATTCTATAGAAATAACAAGCTTATTAAATATTCCTTAGCTATAAGCTACCAGTATTGCTATAAGGAATACCTTATTGTTTATTCTGACCGAGGATATTTTATTAAACATCAAGTTTCCGATTTCCGTAGAAATAATGTTGTTTTTACCTTTTGAAGATAAATTGAATATTATACTTTGTACATTTATAAAATAATTCCGATCTGAGTGATACGTTTTTCTGACGATTTTTTTTAGCAATAAATAATATTTTTGCGGTTGGTACTAAAATATTATAAAGAATATACATTGATAACGGGCCTGTTATTAATGCATTATCTTGTACGAATACTGGTATATGTATGAAGTTAAGTTTCGAAAACGGTGACATCTGCAAAGGGACAGGTCACTTACTAGTCTAGTCGACAAGTTGAAAATATTGGCAAACAACGAAATGCCATTTTTTTTTCATCTTTAATTGTTTATAACTTTTGCAATTTTTTATGTGCTAATATACGCTTTTGGCACATTTTTCTAGACGTCATTCCGGATCCAATGAGTTAGCGGACATAATTTTAAGAGCAGTATCTCTATTTTGTACTATTTTCAACTTGTCGACTAGACTATACGAACCTTCGTACTACGATATCTCTAATGCCGGCGTGTCTTACCTTTGGTTGAATTAGTAGTTTGTTAGCAATTTCGTAAGAGTGTACAATGTACATAGATAAATAAGTGAACTGATCGTGTGATATCGAAATGTCAGATTAACTGTATTAATTTTTGTTCATATAAAAAATTAATACAGTTTCCTGATTAAAATATTCAACAGCGCGATTCTTATCATCAATTTCAACTCTGAATATAATCCACCTTTTTAGAAATACGACAGGTAGTTAAGGGAATGGCTATGGGTTTAACGTAAATAATAAGGGGAAGGAGGCGCTAACGCCTTTTACATGTAACAGTAATACTCTCTTAATAACCGTCCCCTTTCTTCAAGCGTTCTGTTATTGCATGAAATAAAATATAATAAAAAAAGCATTTATTTAAAAAAATTCTACAATAATAATAATAATAATTTTTTTATTGCAAGAATATGGTACAAAATGTTAAGGTGATACAATCGTAAATCGTTCGCATATTCTGCCACACACGATGGCGCGCAAATTTGTCTTAAAGAATTTTACATTATTATTCAAAGTCAATTCTTATATTATCTAGTCTATTATATTATATACATCATTAGCTTTATATCAATTACGGTGGTTCATGCAAATAATTAAGTGACATTAAGATTAGGTTACCATTATATTAAATACTAGTACACGACCCCCACAGAAGTGAAGGTCTCCTCCAAATTCTTCCACTTGTCATTTTCGCTTCTACTTTCAGCTATCTCTTTAATTCTATCTTGCCACGATACTGGTGGTGGTCCTCTCTATTTTCTTTATTTCAGGTAAGGAACTTTTTGACCCTTTTTGCATAACTGGATTGGAAAATTTTGAAGTAATAAAGTGTTTTGTATGAGGTCAAATTATTTTTAACAATAGAATTTTGATATTTAAATGTAGGACTCGTTTGCAATAAAATGTTTGGCAACACCTCTTGCATAACCGCACACGTTTGGTGAATTTTAAAAATATGTTTTTAGTAAGCAGTACTGCTAAGCAAAGGCTTAAGACTTAGTGGTTGACGCTAATAACGGATAAGCTAAAGGTTACAATTTTATATTCAATTTAGCTTGAACAACTGGTGTTTCCAGTTGGTTGGTGGTGGTTTAATATGAATTTTTAAACAATATATATCAGTATTTTTGTTTATAATGTTTCCAAGACTTGATTTATTTATTAAAGTACACCACGTCACATACGATAAAATTTTCTACATTATAGGTTACAATCTACTGTATAACATACTAAACACGATGATTTTTGTGTGACATGCGCGTGTGCATTTAAACTGGAACATGTCAACGCGCATGTACTTTTGCATTTGGAATATATATTATACATATATTTTTTTTTGTTATTAAAGACAATTCACACCAATTGACCTAGTCCCATGCTAAGCTGGTGAAGCTTGTGTTATGGGTAGGTACTAGACAACGGATATACATACATATTATACATAGATAGACATATAAATACATATTTAAACACCCAAGACCTAAGCACAACACCAAATGCTCATCACATCGATGTTCGTCTCAGCCGGGGATCGAACCCGGGACCCATGGATTCGCAGTCAGGGGTACTAACTAGGGGGTCAAATATATATAAGTATTTGGGCCATGTCTTGCAACAAACTTGCCCTTAATACACAAAAGCTCAATCTAATTGCAACCTGCTAATATACTCTTTAGTCTCTTTCTGACAAATTGTGTTTACGCTGTCATGAGTAGACAGTATACTTGTTAGAATGAAGAACTAATCGCAAGAAGAAACTTTAAGTAAACCATAAAAAGAGTGTCAAGTAATATATATTTTTAATTTTTATTTATTAAAAAAAAATATAATAAATCATAAAAAGTTACATTACAAAACCACTGTGGTTTGTATTAATATAACCATAGCAGTCTTGTTTAGGAGCGCGACGAATATATATATACAAGTAGTTTTTTTTTTAAATTAACTTTTTATGTTGTTAACTGTAGTCCATTTATTAGCCGCAGTCGCAAAACCTCACGTTTTACTAAATAGTAGAAATGGTGGCACAATGAGTGATTCTTTATTAAATTTCCAGATTATATGTTCAAATTTAAAACATGTAAGTATACAACATAATTTATGTTTAATATAAATAACTATTTTAGAAAATTTCAAACCTAAATCGTATTCCACGAAAGAAATAAATTAAACCTTATCCACAATTCCTGGAATACAAGACTACAAAATTACAAAGATCTGAAATCAATTTCCTCCTGATTAAAAAGTAAAAGAATACGATGTCCAAGGGGAAAGTTTCAGAAGATTAATTCTCTTGATAAAATTTCACGGTTCAAGAAATCCAACTACCGGTTGCGTGGGGCGATGAACGGTACTGATTACCGACGTCTGAGACTTGCTACACAATTATTTGTTACTATAAGCCTATATTTTCATGATATTTAGATAGTAATATTATATTCATTATATTATGCACTATTAGCTATTGACTATTAGCAATTATTGTATTTTTATGTACTTTTCTATTTGTAACATTACAATAAGTTTAATGCTTTAACACACTAATCTAATTTTGATATATATGGTATAATCATGAACATTTAGGGATCTGGCACACACGTACTTTCATCTTTCAAATTATGAAATTAATATATTTGAATCATCACGTCATTGTTACAATAGTAAAGTCTACCAATAACAGAAAAGTCATCGATAAGATTTTACAAATTCATTTCTTTTTCAATTAATACAAGGTAAGAAAATATGTATGATGTTGATATCACAATAATTAAAATTGTTTTAATACATATCTATCGTATATAGATTTTAAAATAGGTTAGCTCTACGAATAGAAAAACCGCTTAAGCTCTATCAATTCGTGTGTCTTTCTTCATTACGTAGCACTACGCTGCTACGGGTCGTAGCGGACCGCTACGAGTCCCCGGAGATATAAGCCTTCGTTGCCTTACAATGTTCTAGCTTCCACGTTTAGAGCTAAGCTGCTGTCTTATTATTTTTAACATGCCTTTCAAATTGAATTACGCTAAGTAGCGAATACCGAGTTTAATATCCATCCAGCTAATCCCGAGGGACTTGAACTTTTTCATTTAGAATAATCTTTCTGTATTTTATATAAGCCAATATTATTTTTACTTTATTACATGTTGTGCAATATCAGCGTGTTATTTTAGATTGTGAGACTTTTATGAGAAAAATTTCTGTTAATATTAATTTTTGTATAATGATTAACACAATCGACAAATGTCATCAGTTTTTGGTTCTAAGACATTTTCATTTAAAATATTTCTGTCCTAGATATTTTCTTAGATTATACCTTCACGGTCCTGGCAAGAGCAAGAATGATCAAGTGATTGCGCACTTATAAAGGATTATTAAGAGGTTAGCTGGAGTTCTAACGCGCTATTTTTAATTCCATAAATAATATATACACACTATAAAGACTGTACTTAGTGTATTTTTCTATCCATAAACCTTAATATACTATCTAAATATAAACGTGATGTTGATTTAAAAATATACTTAAATAAACAATAGTCTGTTAACCAGCTCAAAATTTTTACGATTATCTGTAGCTCTTTGTATTTTAAACTTGCTACAAAGTATACACATAATTTTCATGGAAAGCTGCTAATTGCGATCATCAACGTAATTAGAAGCCGTTAATTAGCATACGATAATTGATCACTATGAATCCATTGTTACTAAATTAGAAAGGTCAAATGCCCGATTCATAAGGTCATTGACCGCAAATGGTTTTGCTCAGCTCCATTAGACATTAGTGCTGTCATAGTTATTTATATAGGTTGGCAAACGGTAAAGAGAAACTATTAAATTGAGACCGCAAATTGTGAACAACAATTCCGAAGCTGTATTCCATTTCGTCGTAGAACATTCATCGGAGTACACATTTTGTTTATTAACTTGCGGTACTTATTTTATAATCCATGAGCGTCATTCTATCGATAACATCCAACATTCCTAATACGTAATGTATTATAATTTTTTTCAATCATATTTTTATAGGCAAGTAGACTTTGGATAGTAGGTCGGCCTAGGTAGCGCTAGATCGACAGAGTGGAGAACCTGCTGCAAATGAAAGCCAGCAATTGCTGGGAGGTGGCACAGGACAGTGAGCACTGGAAGTTTCTTTTTTTGGAGGCAAAGACACTCTTTGGGTCGCAGAGCCAGCGGAGAGAGTAACTAGAATTCTTAATCAGACGCGCCTTTTGTCGATGTTTTGGTTCTTCTATGCTATTTTCCTTCACAAGCAATTGTTAAATACAGTAACTGTATTCATTAAAAAATGTTACTCATACAAGAAATCTTAAGCATTTCTGTACAATACTTTACGTACTAAACTACAACTCTAATAATATCAAAAAGGTTTTGCATTCATATGATATTATATAACAACTAAATTACAATTTCCATCTCGATGCGAGGTTTCTGAGTTTTGTCAGTAACAAGTTGAAGTAAGACATCCTCGGGCTATGAATCCAACCAATCCCGAATGTTATTCTAGACAATTAGGCAAAGTTCCCGAGAGCACTTAACTTACATATTTGGCTTGAATTTCCAAGACGTAATATGTGCAAATGTTTGTAAGTTTAACGTTAACACGTACTATTTTAAATTGTTATATAATTAAAAACAGTTTTAACATTAAACGACCGTGATCTCAATAAGCTTTAGCATGCAAATTGTGGTTTATTCAGGTTAAATTCGTAACAATAACTTGTGATAGATAAATTCGTTTCGATCTGGTAAACTAATAATTTTATTTTATTATTTGTTATATCAATAGTTTATTCATCGGAGCGCTGCGTATTATACTTAATCCCTCTATTTTTGGTTTACTCCCTTTTAAAATTTATTCAGTATATAACGTTAATATTTCTGAGTGACACCTATATCACTCACAATAGGACAATTGGAATGTCATTAGGTAAAATACTCCGTATACATCATTTACGTAACAAGGAACCGTGTATACCCTTCCTTAAACACTGATTACTTTCCTGGCCAGGTACTACTGACATGTGCAGTTATTTATTCCATACAACTGTGTCTGTTTTTCTCTGTCAAATACATCTACCATAAAATCTATCAATATAGGTAAAATGATGCTGTTATCATCTCATCTTCGTGGCTATGCACATCATTTAATTCCTAGCAAAATATTAATCATTTATGTGGATAATCAGACAAAGATTGATAAAAACTCCAATGTATGGTTATTAAGAACATATATATTTGGAAAAATCTCTTAACAGCAATAATAGTTGAATCATAGTTTAAACAAATTGGATGGATTAATCTCACTCTATTCTCTTATCACCATTATTGCTTGATAAACTTAATATAATTTATAATGCAATCTACGAGTGACTTAATAGGCTGCTATTACTAACGTCTCCGAGTTTGTTTCAGACTAAACAAGGGCTCGACGAAGCCATAATTTATATGGCAGGGTGGCGACGTTCACCGCGGACCATCTGCTGCCACTCTCGCAAGTTTTTTTTTATTTCTTACGTAAAACGTTGGATAAATATCATATGTAGTATAAATGTAAAGGAATTTTAGTACCGTTAGCAGTAGTTATGTAAGCATAAAATATCTTCGTTGCCATGTATTATAAAAAAATCGGTTGTCTGTAAAGTTGGTTTACTGACGATAGTTGAACGTGACAACGTCATAAGAAAATACTGATGGAATGGTTGCATTTTTCAAAAGTAAATTTTATTTTATTTGTTTGATAGACATTTTATATGGATATAGAGAAGGAGGTAAATGGAAATCACAATTGAATAAACAAGTTGGAGACAGATGTCGAACGCTGCCGAACGCGGAGGCCGATTGTGCCTCTTTGTCGCTCAGCGCTCTCGCTTGCACTACAAGCCTTAAATGGAACGCCTCAGAGCGAGGTAACGCCGCATGAGTTATGTTTTTTCGAGCATGTACTATGCAGCCGGCTCCATCGAATTATAAGACGTTGTCACGTCAAAAGTCCTGGAACAATTCCATCGTGTGTCCTATTGGATGTCGTACAGTACAAGCCTACCCTTTGGTAGAGATGGTAATCAGCCTTCAATAAGTAATTCATGTAATCGATTTTTGGTCTTTGAAACGGCTTCCTCATAATTTCTCCCTCACTTTACAAGTGTTAGCGTTTTATTACACGCTTTTTACACGCTTTATATTAGCTTCACCTGTATGTATGAATGTATGTACGTAACCGACTCCTTCGGACTCGATTTTGACCCACTTTTAACGGACAAATTTAATTCAAACTTTGCGCACCTGTCAAAGATCGATGACAATGCAATAATCCGAAAAAAAAAATGTAAAAATTTAACTAAAAAATAAATAAAAAATGAAAAAGCGTGGGGCGCTCTGTGCCATATTTTTCGTCTATCAAGCAACCCACGCTTTTTCACAATAATTATTATTACACCAGTATTTTTGTTCATTACCATTTTCAGCCTAAATTAGGAATTATTTTTCACTTTTTAGTTTGATGTGCTTTAAAAGCGTGTTTTTTTAGTTTTTTTAAACTATTATTTATTATACGTAAGTCCTGGTTGTATATTCAAGACACCAGTACAAAGTTTAAACTAGTTTTATATAGAAAGTGCATACGGCAGCCAATGTATTCTGTATGTCATTGGTTATTAAACTGCAAGCGAAGAGCAAAAATAAATCAACAATAATGCATCAACAAAGAAAATAGACGCGCATACAAGAGAATTTGCTTAATATATTTTTGTATAACTTATTCTCCAGACACTAAAGAGAAGTCTTGCGCGCAATAACAAAGAACTTATAAAAGAACGCCTGTTCAAAAGTTTTGAGCAAAATGACACTGTTCCCGCTCAACTAACATTGTCCCGAGTTAAATTGAAAGGAAACGAGGGTTTAAAAAATGAAAACCAGAAATCTGAATTTGTACTTTTTGTTTTATTAATAATTCCTTAATCCAATATTAAGACAGTAATACAATGCAAATTTAGTTTAGAAAGGAATCAGTTAAACTTTTTGGAACGGTTCGTTAATGTTGTATACTACAGGAATGAGTTGCGAACATTTATATTTTTTTCCATATCTTAATTTTCAATTTATCATAAAACTAAAGATACCAGAATCATTCAGGTAGGATAGTTAATCAATCAAAGATAAATGCGGTCTTATTTCAGAAAAAAAAACTTTGCAACACTATTGTATTTGATAAGTAATTGTTTTTTTAACTTCAAGTGCTTAATTTATACGTTGATGAAAGGATAATTCCTTTGGTAGACGCAAATATTAAATACTGCAGCTGTACTTCGACTTACCAACTTCCATACTCTGTTTTTCGAATCTAAAATCTTCCAAAGAGGTACAATTTCCCGAATTAATCCAATTGATAAAACTTCTAATTCTTTTAACGAAGTTTAAACTAGTCAATCTTTATTCATGTTCCTCAGTCCGGCCCATTCGAGAACTTTGGTAATGGAAAAAGTTTAAGGTTCAAAATCTTAAGGATCATAAATAATTGTTACAGAATGTGCCGCCCGGCTGACACCTTATAGTGGTTCAGAGTCACAGTAATTCCAGTAGAGTTACTGTTTACAAACAGTAGAAATTCGCAGTAGATTTGGTTAATGATTAGATAAAAAAAAGTTTTAACACACTGCTTGTGTAATAAACGGGTTTCTATATGAAACATTCAAACCACACTACTATAGGAAATCGGCAATTCTCATACCTAGAAATTAACAACGTGCTTACTCGCTTATAAAGGAAATATTACTAGAACAGACACAAAGTCCTTGATAACGGATGTTCATCAAGTAGTTTTGTCCTTATTAGATTGCCTGAAAGCTCGCTTTTTAGCGATAAGGCCGCCCGTTGCATGCCTTGCACTAGTTATGTTATAAGATTTTATTTTATTGAAGTTTATATAAATATAATAAATTTTATCATATATAGCTAAGAAAACAATAAATCGTTCTGCTGTATTTTCTTGTATCTACTGTATTTCAGCAGCGAAAGCAGTAGCTTTTCTTGCAAATTTGAAAGTACATACTAATACCTTAGCAGGTCACGAACCTAATTATTTACAACAATGCATTAAAAATCTTCACAGCCAAAACGTGCTACGAATGTTTTTAACATGAATACCAGTTTATAATGTGATTATCTTTTTCAGCATAGCGTTAATGTGTTTGGAGTGCTCCTCATTTGCAAATTAAGTGGTTTTACGGGCTTTTAAACTGTACAGACGTGTTACCCTATTTAATTTTAATTTGTTAAATGCATTTTCTGTGAAATTACGAATTATATTATACTAGTTTTACCAATTTTGTTTGGATAAAATGTAAAGTTCATTCATTTGTTTCATGTTTCTGCTTAATTCTGTTAGCGATTATACTGTTAGATATTATATACCAGCTAGTGGAAGCGAATTTGTTCACGTAAACGTACGTAACGTACTATCTGACCAGTGTCCTCTCTTGCAATGGCCTATTAATAATGCAAATATTAATAGGCCATGGGCTATTTATTAATTATTGTTTTGTATATTAAAATATTTTTAGAAAATACTTAACGCAGCTTATGATTTTTATCTATCTATATATATAAAAAGAAAATGGTGTTCGTTTGAGGCTCTTTCACGCTTAAACCACTGATCGTATCGACATGAAACTACCACCATTCGATGCGAAATTTTTCCTAGATAGTTTATGGCTATTTATTTTTTTAATTCCAACGTTCCTTCATTTTTTTATTTCTGTTTTACTTTTATGAAAATTTTTCCCGCTAATAAAAACAAAAGAGGCTTCCTAGAACCGCAAAACGTCAACATCTGTTAAAAACTCGATTTTCGAAATATTTCAATTTTCTTAGCGGGAAGTTAAAAAGAAGAATAATAAAAATATGAAAAAAAATAAAATAATGAAACATAAAATTTATATTTTAATTCGTCCAGCAAAGCGGGCGCGAAACGGCTAGTTCTTTATAAATATACATTTAATAAATTATTGTACAACGTTATTTCTAAGCGCATTTCTATTAACATAGACTAGGTTGGCTTTAGTTAAACCCAAACTTCGTCTACTTTAGTACATAGTGCTGTATAAATTATTATTACATATTGAATTGTGTCTATACGGGAAAATCATACGGGTATTTGATGACACTGGTAAAAACTGTCTCTGAAAAATTTCGGTAGGATTATTTAGCCTAATCTTCCCTTACTCCTGGAGGCATTTTACTAGCAATTTTGAACGCATAAATTGGTTCAAAAAACAAAATATTACAATCTAGGCGTTATAATCTTGAAAAATTATTAAAATTATAATTGCATTCAATAAGTTCGTTTAATATGTAATCGGTTTAAGATTAAACAAAAGGTTAATGTCCAAAGGTGGTTCTATCTATACGGAAGCGCGGTCTTTGAGTTATGGCCGCCCAATTCCGGCGAGTGTATTTCCTGTGTGCCCGCGAACGGTGGTCAATGTAAATAGCCCTATGTATCATTACTAATCAGCATCGTTTTTGGTCGTAGTTTGGGCAAAACGTTAGGGCAATCGTACAAACGGGTTAACCACACGAACTAATACTGTTTGGGTATAATACGGCACTGACTTTGGGGTCATTCAGAAAAAAACCCACACACTTGCAAGCCTTTCGGAGTCGCAGCTGTCCATGAGCGTTGGTTAAACAAAACGATAGACGGTTTTTTAACGTTATATAATAACGTTAAAACTGTGTGTGTGTAAAATTATATAATTATGTTTTGCAGAAGTTTAAAAGCCGGTAAAATCTCAAGATGAATCTCTGGTTAATTATATTAGACACAGACATAACATTTATTACTAATAAAAACACACACACATAATAACAATAATCAAAGAAATAAAAATAATATAATAAATATAATGCGAAAAATTATTCCCTTTTTCCCTTTCGGTTCGTTTCAAGTGTGTAATGTGTGTGTGCTGTGTTATGCTGAGGAGCAGACTGTTCCACAGCGCTGGTCATTCTGCCAGAGACCACAGTAGTTTGCTCCTCTGTCGCAAAAAAAAATGAATAATATTATATAATAAATTATGTTTTTTTAGCTTCGAGTGATTGGCATAAGATTAAAAACAAAGCCAAAATATATAAATGAATTTAAACCCTGTTTACTAAACCAACATTGGTTTACATTTGCCAATATTACCTTTCGATTGCCATAAAAATTCTAGATAACTTTAACTAAAGTATACCATTTTAAAACCCAGTTCAATTTACATTCAAATACCTTTCATCTCAAGTTCTCTTTATTATGATGTAAAAATCCATTTCTTTATTCCCACGTACGGAATATTTAAGCTTTCATTAATGTTTGACTTTCTGCGATCGCGGGTCGGAACAAAACTCATAAATATGTAAGCGACGGTTCATAGCTTCGAGTTTGGCTGAATTTAGCGCAGGTCCGGTTTAATTTTAACTTTCATAGCCGCTTACCGAAAAACAATAACGAATATTCACATGCGTGAATTGTATACTAAGAATTTTATTACTATTTTTAATAAATATTTATTAAAACAATTTCTGTTAAAAAAAAAACATATTTACATCATTTCTAAGTTGTATTTATTAACAATTTTCAATGCATTATCTTAATATATATAAATTACGTGTCACGTTGTTTGTCCGCTATGGACTCCTAAACTACCGAACCGATATCAATCAAATTTGCACACCGTGTGCAGTTTGATCTAACTTAAAAGATAGGATAGCTTACATCTCAATTTATACTTGAATATATTTATACTTTAACGATTACGAAATAAGTAAATAAATAAATAATTTATTATTTGATAGTCACAATTCTAACTGATGGCGCTGTGTTGAAAGTACCAACGTTTCACATAAGCTACAATTTAATGGCATAACCACCAATAAAGCATGGTGTCCCCATGACTGGTGTTCTCCTACCGTTTCCCTTGAATAGTTTACTACTATGTAATATAACAAAAACCTTAGCCACAGCCACGCTTGGCCGGTCTGCTAGTATTTTTATATTAAAAAACTATTAACACTAATGCTGAAATAATACTAAACAAATATTATTCTCTTCAAATTCCACGTAATACTGTATTCGGTAAGACAAAAAAAATGCTGTTATTATTTTTATACTGCAGTTATAAAATTATAATCCATCAAAACGGACGGCAGCGGAATTTAATTTATGCGTGAGGATTTTCTGTTTCTATTTTTCGCTCTCGAAGCTTAAAAATCTGCGCTTCACTCAGTTATTTTAATTTATTCGCGTAGATTCCTGAAATTCTCAGTTTATTTAAAATAAAATCTCTCCGGTCATAACTTCGTTCAATAACGTCATATTTTTTTAACGTTGCAAAAATGGAATAAAGGAAGGGAAAACGAAATTGCTAGGGTCGCGTAGTGGTCGTAAATAATAGACACAATCTGTGTGTCGTCTAGCGGACTCGGACGTGAGCCTGGAGTATGCAACTTAATATTATGAGACACAACTGCCTTTCTCGGTGTATACTGAAAACAATGGACTCTGATTTCATATAATGCACACTTGAACGTTATAGAAAAATATACTAAGCAAGCTAAATTAATGAATTTAATAAGCGAACAAAATATTTGTATATATAACATTTATATTTAATTTAAAGGGGGAGGGGGGGCAAACTAAACTCAAACTCAAAATATCTTTATTCAAGTGGGTAACCAAGTACACTTTTGAATCGTCAAGTTAAATTAATCGTAAATTTTCATTTACTACCAACTGGTAGTAAATGAAAATTTACGAAAATTGACGACGCAAGTCAAGGGCGTAGAGCGGGTAAGAAGAACTGGCAAGAAACTTTCCGCCACTCTTTTTAATCGCCAAGTATTGTCATACAAATTATTTGAACTGGAGCAATTCAATCCCAAGGATTAGGATCATTTAAGTAGTCCTCAAATTTATAAAAAGCTTTGTTGATTAATTTTCGTTTAACGAGGGCTTTGAATTTATTTAGTGAGCCACCAACTAGCCTGCGTGACGGCCTAAAAAGGCACCTGCCGCAAGCAGACACCGAATTTATTAGTGGATGCGTTACCAGCCTATGAGGGAGGAGTAAACTTTTCTAAAATACTTATTGAATAAGATGGAAAATGTATTCCTAAATTCGCCTAGCTGGAATATTATAGTATAGCAAGTAATCGTTGATAATAATTCAGGATGATACATTATTCTGAATTAAGAATAGAACTGCAAGTATATTCGATTTAAAAGAAAGTTACATTACTTTGTACGTTTGGAAAAACCCTTGAATCCGAGGGGCTGAAACGACTTTAGCACTTTGAACCCTCTTGGTAATAAGGAGCTCATTTATCAACTAGAAAAAAAGAATCTTTGATCGAATATATCGACTGTTAACGTAAATAGACTTTCTACTGTGACAGGTGCGGTCCGCCTCTTCCCTGTCTGTGGCAAATGAGACGCTCCCACACTGTCCTATCACTTAATATTCTTGCAATCTAAGAGTTCCTGTCAATGTTTGATACCAGTAATTATGCGTTTTAACTAATGCAGAAACAATTTGAAAATAGAATATAATATTGTCTTTTATTGACATAACCTTTACACATTTAAACAAAACACTTTTTAACCGGATTAAAGTTATGTATTATTATAAATTTACAATTATTTCACATAATTTTAAACTTATCCGACGTTTTCCTCCATCTTTTAGTCGATACCAACTCCGGGGAAATAAATACAGATAATGCAACTTTTTCTACAGCTGTGATACTTTTTGACATCCAACACCTTTTGTCTTCAGTCACCGTGACCACGCACGCTGTAAAGCACGCGAAACGTCGGATAAATTTAAAATTATGTTAAATAATTGTAAATTTATAATAATACATAACTTTAATCCGGTTAAAAAGTTTTTTCTTTAAATAGAATATAACACAAAGACTCAACTTTTAATATTCCAAATTCAAATTATAGTTTACATACACTTTGACTTGCACACTTCTGAAGTTTATTAAAAACCTTTGATACATAAAACCCAGATCATAGAATGTGCTGAATTCTATTCGTGTACTTCGCTTAGTAAACAACTTTACTATTAGCAAGGATTGGAAGATATTGCTTCTAAGCTATAAGGCCTGTTGCTCTGGTCTCTCTGGTTTATTGTGTAGTTTTTGCAAATTATTGATCTCTACATAACTATTATTAATATACCATACCACGTAAAGCCTTTGCAACGTTGTACACAATATTGTCTTTGACATAAGTATTAACCGGGAACAAGGGAATTCTGTACAAAGTAATATTATTGCAGACTGAATGACATAAAGTGGAAGTTGAGCAGAACTTCTAAGTCTTCCCTGAGTTGCGGTTTAATGTCTCTGCAAAAAGCCAGTGTCTGCTCTACAGTTTACGAGTTGGCACTTCATGACTGAAACTCTAGGCTAGACGGGGAAATGTACTGAATTTTTTAGACATCGGGCGAGTTTGTTTTGTTTCAAATAAAGAACGATGAGCATTCTATATTCGAATTTAAATTCCTATTTGTATACAAAGACTTCAGTACCTTCCTACCTACCCTGTTACTGTTACCTACCTTCACAGTTTTGTTAAAACAGAAAAAAAAACGTAATTAATCTTATATGTATAAATATAAGATTAAAAGGAGAAGAAGGACAAATAAATTGTGTAAGTAACTGCTACTTAAATTTTTAGATATATAGTTATAAAAATATTGACTTCATACGTATACCGTCTCAGTCTTTATTAAAGCTCAATTAATGACGAATTTAATTATTCTATATATATATAGGATTAAGAATGACACAATTTCGCTTTAAAACATAAACTCACTTGTAAAGGCGCAAAAATAGGCTTTCCATATTCCCACATAAACCGATTATTAATGCAAAAATGATGCATTATTTTTAAATTAGTATAGGGTTTAAACAACACTAATATACCCAACTAAATGATTCAACCATTAAAAATCTAGATAGCCGCAAAGCGCTAAATACATTTTTAATGATGCTATAATGAGTTTGTAGCCAATATGAAAATATTGTTCTAGACTTGAAAACAATAGGTTTGCAAAAATTAACATAATGCTGAATAACACTCTGTGGGAACTTACACGTGGGCAAACAGGGACAAGTGGGGCGATACTGGGCCCCTAATGGTAAATTATATTTTATAGATTCCGTACTTTGCTATTGTTATTAGAACTCCCACGGTTTTCAGGATGAAAGTCAAAGAGTCAACTGAGCATGAGAATGCTAATGTGTAACCTACAATATACAGCGATGACGGCATTCTCTAAATCCTGCTATCAATGTTATTCCAACCGCTAAGCTTATATGTGTCACCGTAAAATTGTAAAAACCGTTAGATTGTAATCTATCTCGCGAGATTGTAAACTGTCGAAAGATTGTGAACCTCAACGAACTGCTTACAAATTAACGTATTATTATTCGGTAGTTATATGAAATTGTTGGGAAGTAAAATTAATATGTAATTGACCAAAGCAGTTTGAATGATAACTAAGTTAGTGTAGTACAATCTACCGAATAATAATACGTTAAATTGTAAGCAGTACGCTGAGGTTCACAATCTTTCGACAGTTTATAATCTCGCGAGATAGATTACAATCTAACGGTGTTTACAATTTTACGTTAACATATGCAACTTCTTGATCGGGACCTCCGGGCCGGCCAGTCAATTGTTAGGGATTTAGTCAACCGTCAATTGCTTGAGGATCTTCCCTATCGGTTGGAGAAAGAAAAGCACATATCTTCTTCCACAAATAAAAGATGAAATGAAGATACGTCCGGGTGTGATAATTTGTCTGTCGTGACAAATACATCGATCAGTTTTACAAATAACAATTATACGAAATAATAAAAAACCTTTCACTATGTTAAGTAGTAATTTTATATGTATTTGCCACTAACTTCACGTTTGTGATATGGATTCAGCTATTTAAAACTCTGTCACTGCCGCTCTATTAAAATATAAATCTTATTTTTATATTAGTGAACGCAAACTTTATTTTAACAATATTACTACGCTTTTTCACTTTTAATAATGCCCACGAAAACACAAAGAAAATCAGCGAAACTTTTGAGCTAATTATAAACGGCCGAAAACAACTGACTTTATACGGTAATGTTTTAATTACTTCCTTCTTATTGTCTTATAACTTTTAAAGCTTATTGTGCCACCCCCGGGCTAATTAAGACGCTTTAATTAAGCCCTTTCGTAGGTATTTAAAAAGGTTCCACATGTATTAAGAACTTCATAAAATAATAAAATATATCCAATGAATTTAGAATTAGATTTGTTTCCCTACGAAATTTTATATATCACGGAACACACATGCGTATCCATCCCTTTTATGTATTTTATTAAGGAAATAATAAGCCATCCATCCTTGACATCGTTTTGTATTTAATATACCGGTTTTTGCCTTATGTTTTCCTTTACCGTCCGATCATTTTTTAATTGCACAGAAGGGGTTGAAACTTACTTCTGATTTGGGAATCGCACTCTCAAAAGCTAGGCTTAATCTGGTCAAATTAAAAATAAAATAAAATAATTGTTTGTTTGACTCTATCGCATTTTTGGTACTACATATATATACTTGGTAAGCGTGGCAAGAATGTCGCGTTTTTTTACATAAAAATCATTCTTATATACATCGACAACCTTACGAAGAAAATACTGTAATTTCCCCTAACACCAATAACCTCAAGCTAATAAAAATGTCTAAAACAAAAGAATAACGAAGAAAGTATTATTCCTATACTGTAAAGCCGTGATTAGCGACAATTGTTAGTCACTCAAAGAAAATAAAATTATAGGCTTACCACATCATTTTTTTACTAGAAAAATTCTAAGTATTCCTCGTTAGTATTACCTACCGAGGCTTTGAATTATAGTACGATGAACTATGAGTAGGATTGATTTCTAATAAACCATTTAGCTAACTAGGTTTACCCTAGTGTTTGTAATGTGATTTGTGTTGTAATGGTTACTGATTTTTCTTGAGGTTTATTTATACGTATTTTTATGCGCTATAGTAGCACAATCGCCCCAATTTGTTGGCTCTAGCAGCTGTAAAGTGTTGCGTAGAATGAAAAGAATCCCTTACTAAAATGTCATTAAATGTTACTTTCGTAACAAGTCTATCAAAATAGCCCGGATCATAGAGGCAGATAATAAACAAAATCAAAGAGAAGATACGTCAATTATGTATATTATCGATGATTGACTACCGTACCTTCAAAATTCACTCCTGTGTTTATAATAAGCTTTTAAACTTAATATTAAATAGTGGAATATAATAATTTCAAACTAAAATAGAAAAAAAAACTTAAGCTAAATATAAACTTAAACCTCATTAAGAGCGCGATATGTACACAGTTACTATTGTTGTAAAATATATCATTATATTCATCAATGTTACTAATTAAGTTGATAATTTAACCTAGCTTATAAATACAAAAAAAAGAACAATAAAAACAATAACAAACCTTAAAATAAAAAACTATAAAAAGGAGTCTATTTATATGTATTTTGTAATTAATTAAATTATTATTAACTTAAATGCCGTGTCTTAGAATGATTCAAAAGCGAAACTTTGCGCAAATGACAATATGTAATACATTTTTAACGTTCGAGAATCGAACTAACGCTAGGTCTCATTTCTCAATCTTACCTAGTCCTATACATAACACGATATTGCAAGTCTCAAGGACAAAATATTTATTAACTTTTTAAGATAGTTAATAAATAATGAAAATATAATTTATATAGAAAATTAGATATAGTAGTTATCTAATATCTGAACGGAAATATATATTTTAGTAATATGGCGAATGTTTTCAGGGCATAATTAAGTCTTTGTTCTACGTCAATGTTCTTTTGTTTAAAGGCAAGGCAGGAATAATAACAAAAGCACTAGACAGGGGACTTGCAAACAATGATGTCTGCTAACTATAACCGGTACGGTACTTTAGGGGTTTTTCATCCTCATCTTATAATATCGATATTTTGAAGTTTAGCTTGCGCTATTATGTAGAAGATTTTTAAATGTCTTTGTAACGGCTTGTTATAAATAACGCCGAACAAATATCCAGTGTGGGGATACAAAAATGTAGGCAATTAAAAAGGAAGTACTAATATAAAAAAAAATATAAATATATATAGATTTGTATAAATAATGATAATATATTTTGTCCCTATACAGCAACGTTGTCGAGGTAGTAAAACATGTACTTACTAAAAATTGCGAATTCAATTTTCTATAACAAAAAATGATACGGTAATGTTACACAATAAATTGATAACAGAAAGAGAACACAATTTGAAGTATTACTGTAAAATTACATGAACAATGAATATATAAAAATATCGTCTATATCGGAAAATAAGGACCAAGTTTTATCAAACTGATAAAATTGTCTATTTGGATGCACCCTTTGAAATGTCCTGGCATTTCTATATCTCTGTTATTACTATGATTAAACAGGCTAACGGTCCCACAAATCTCCAAAGGGCAAAGGCATTATAACAACATATATTTCGAAAATATGTTTAATATCTCCGAACCAAGTTAACCCTGCTAGTTTTTCATCTGGCAGACAAAACGGTCGATTAACACTCCATAACGGTCAACCGGAAACGCGGCCGCCATGTTGCCGGCAAGATAACGGAAATATACCGCCGGTAGTAGCCATTATTCAGGCAAGAAAGCCTTCCGTTGTCACTTCATATTAAGAGCTCTTATTTTAAGTATTATTTAGGAACTATAAATAATATTCCCCGTCCGTTCCATAATATGGTAAGACAATAACAAACGTTTAGGCATTGTTCTCGCGTTCATATACATTTTCACAAATTTTACGTTTGTTAAATAACACCCTTTTAAAGATGCATATTCAATAAAAAGCGATCTATAGTTATCTATTTATCTGTCTTATTATTAGAAGATATTGATTAATGTTGTTTCACATTAACTTATTTTCCAAAGGTTATTTAAGGGAAGGTCAAAATATATCTTACAATGATATACTGTACTGGCAAGGTTTCAGTTTATGCAAGATACTTGTTTTATTTGTAATAAAACTTAAAATTAAATATTTGTATTTGCTCTTAAAACCAAAGTTTAGTTCTTCTAAATAAAACAATGCGAAGAAAATTATTCTTACGGTACTAGTACAATATTACACATAAAACGAAACATATCTGAAATGAGATTGTACATATAATTTTGTTTTGGCTACCTGTGGTAGTACAGGATAGTTGGCTAATGCTCATCGATCTTCAGTAATTAATCAAGATCAGTGGTAGGCAAGATGGATTGAATTCCAGTAGGAATTGGTATCGTGTCACAGATTCATGTTACGCACGTATTCAATAACTCAAACACACAAATAGCTTAGCTAACATCTAGCTGAAATATTGCATACATTTTACAGATATTTTTAACACTTACTTAAAATGTCACAAAGTACATGGTGTAATGGTTTCAGCTCCTTAGAAACATTTTGTAAAAAAAAATTGCGATTAAAAAGAGTGGCGGAGAGTTTATTGCCAGTTCTTCTCTCCCGTTCTACGCCCTTGATTTGAGAACTGGCGGTAAATGTAAAATTAGAAGCATTAATATGTACTGACGAGTCATAAGTGTAAATTATGTTACCTATATGATTAAATAATTTTTTTTTAATTTTTTTTATTTACTTAACATCAAATTATTAGTGGCTTTAATATCATCAATCTTCACAACAAATTATTAGTGGTCCTTATCGTAAACATCATTCACTAAGTCTGTGTAGATGTGTGTTTATTTTAAACCTTCTCGAAGATGCACCAAATCATTATATACCCTTTCGCATTTAAATTACTAGCAGCGCCTATCGACATCACAACAAATTGTGTTGGAGTTTTAAAAAGTTGTATCCTCCATTCCCTCCCATAGAAATTTGTGCTATAAGTCAAAAGAGCTTTTATTTTAGTGCAAGTTTAATAAGTAGTGATAATATCATTCGTTTTCTTTGATTTTTTTGTGGAGCAAATTGTAATTCTTGATTCCACACATGCCTAAGAAAGGCAGCTCATGACTAAATTGAGTACTATAAATCTTGAGTTCGACTTCAGAATGTTTTGAGTAAGATCCGGGCTTATCACCTGTTTATCTATAAGAGTGATACAAATTCTGTCTTTAACACGCCAACTACAAAATTACCGTTGTATGCTGGCTCCGTGGGCGTATTCATACAATATGAAAACATATATATGTAGTTAAACAACACCCTGTTAAATACTATAATCATCGTCTTGATATGTGCGAATACATGATGAAACTATCGTAATTCTCTCTCTCCTTTCTGGTAATATTCGTATGGTTTGCATTTATACAGTATATCAAAAGTATGAATGAAGCTGTGTTGAAAAACGAACGTATATATATCCAATACATATTCTGATTGTCTCCATGATTAAACTATGGAATTTTTGTGTTAAATGTACGATCTAGATAGATAGAAGTTTATCGCTTGCGCCAAAGCCAGGCGTCGCGAGCAAAAATTCATATCCACTCCCCGAGGACACGCAGCGAGGCTAATGAGGTGTTCTTCTGTAGACACGCGCGCGCCACGTGTCGTCATAACCTAAGTGCTTGCGTACATAACTTTACTGCCTTGGATAATTGCTCTACTATTTATTAGAAAACCAGAGTCAAAAATAAATATACCAAGGGGCGAATTCTTTATAGCATTGATTTTTATAGTACTTAAATTTTATTTTTTGTCATCCATTTATCTTTTGTATAATATTTTCTAGAATTTGGGGTGCCACATACAATTTCTAGTCTAATTTATTAAATGTTTTGATATAACTATAGGTATATGCAATAATAACAGAATTTGGTCAAACACAAGAAAAACAGTGAGTTTTTCAATTGTGAACGCTTTAATATAACGATATGAACAATAGAATTACTATTCTGGCAGATATGTATTCAAACTGGGATAGATAAAAACAGAATTATAGGAACATTTACCGTAAGAAATTGCCCATTACTAGCCAATTTCTAAGAGATTTAGTATTAGCATATGCGTGGATTTATATGAAAAAACGTATGTTGGAATACGATTACACTCGTGTGGAATTTATCAGATATATTGCTCAGCTCTGGCTAAAAGGTGCTCGTAAAAGATATTGAATTATGTAGGTTACTTTGCTTATACACGAGCCTCGGTGTATGAATAAAATTTCGTGTATATTGTTCGGAATAAAGGTTATTACTCAGTTTTATGTACTCACACTTCTTGTACGAGTTAAAGCTTAAGTTACAGAGACAAAAATGTTTACGGATTTAAGAACAATGAACCTAAAAAATATAATATAATAACTAAAATATATAGTTAGAGACTCCTTGTCTCTTTAGGCAAGGTTCCGAAGATACTGGCAGCGTTCCCCCTGATAGACTAATTCTATCTCCGAGATAGCTTTTCGGTCAAAGAAGAGCACAGCTCTGAGCGCTCTTTAGTTACAGCATATGCACGATCTCTAAAATCTAGATAAAAGACAAAATATTTAATAGCTATTTCAGGGTATATTACAAGTACATTCTAAAACCTTCATTAATTTTGCAGGTAATGTTTTAGTTAATATATTATCAATACAGTTAATAACCTGGAGAATCGAAAACAGATGAAAACGTTGCGTTTTGAGGATTAGGTAGCCTGATCACCACCACCTAAAGAGTATAAGAATAGTTAACTGTGATTTAAAAAAAAATTACTTAGGGAAACTTAATGCGTATTCAATATTGTTTTGCTAATTTATCTCTAATTGTTTAATTATTATTTTTTGATGTTTTTTTTTTTAAGTTTGGCGTAGATTTGCTGTAAATAAATTTATAAAACTAAGGTATAAATAACAAGTGCAAGTTATACGCCTTTATTCGGATGGGCAGAGATCATGGATCTCCTCTTGCTACGGTCTCCTCTCTCGTTAAATCCACTTCATGACATCCACAATGCATTCCCATTGGTTGTGGGTACCTCTGGATTTGGCCGAGGTATATACGAGAAGTCCAATCCAATTTCACCATCCACGTTTGCCTTGTACATCCTACTTGTTCACCGCTTATACAAAAATATATGTGTTTTATTCGTTATTTCGTAAAGGTAGCGATTGATTATTAACCATTAATCTCTGCCACTTTAGATTAAAACCAAATGGAACATTTCTACTCAGCAATATTGAATAGAAGACATATCACGTACATGAAACATTCAATAGCCTTAGAAAATACATTAATTCTCATTAATTTACGCACTAAGTGCTAAGGTGTTTGTTATCAAGTAAGATCGAAGATTGATTGATAAATAAGCCAAAAAGCCATAGTCTGAGGGTTATAATTGAGGGAATTTCCTTGCGTTGAGTGTGGTGGTTTGTGTTATCGCGCTAGGAGTCGACATACGGCTGTTTAGCTCATCGAACGGGACAAGTAATTTAAAAATGAAATACTATTTTAAAAATTACATTCTAAAAATAGTCTTAAATATTGCGTTGAATATTTAACGAATCATATAAAAGATATATTAGGTTTCTAAATTTCTAGATGTTTCTATGGAAAAACAATCCTGTTTTATTAACAAATATTTATAAATATAAGTTAATAATGCTCTAGTAGGGTGTGGAGTAGACATATTTCCACGTCTTCTTCATTGATATTTTTAAATATGATCAGTTTTTTATGACTACCTACCAATTATTGTCACTTGTCTTCTGGCTGTACTCTGAGTTAGGCACTTGGAGCCAATTTTCCAGGATAAATAGCTTGAATAATTGTATACGATCGTAGACCTCGATCTTTGTTTTCTTAAAATAAGGAATAACCATTTATATGTGTAAATATTTTTTTTATGTAATGAAACCTGATGTTAAGTGAAAATTGCAAGAAGGCTCGCAAATGCGTTGCCGGCCTTTTAAGACTTGGTACTTATAACTTTATTTAGGAATAACTAACACTTGATTTATCCGACAAAACAGATTGCCGTATGTCTTACATAGGTAGAGGGTGCTCACCGTACCATGCGACATATCTGAAATTAATTCCTGTTTTGTCATTCCCTCACTTTATATTCAGAGTTTAATGACGTTGTATTATAAAGCATAGTGAAAGGCTGCATTTCGCAAGATATCGCGAACGTGCGTGCGGTTATAAATGGAAAAACATGGCTTTGCTCTTACTGGACGTCATGGACAAAAACCAATATTTGAAAGGGGTGCCATTCAAAACCACCACACTACGTAGTAAAAAGTGTTATATCTTTTGATTAATGGTGAAGGCTTTTACTATACCCAAAACTCGGAGTATAGTTTACATATATCATAAGCTATAGACATTTGCACACACAAGTAATTAATTTGATAAAATACATTTTGGGTTAAAAAATACAGGAATGTTAAAATATAATATGAAATGGTGCGTTTCGCTTGATTGATCAACAGCGCCTGTAGTCCAATGACAAATGCACGATGCTTTCATTTGACCAATCCCAATCAAGCGGCTTTTCACGATTTCTTTTATATAAGCCCGTTTTCCGCGGAAAACATTTTTACACCCAGAACCAATTATTTTATATAAGTAATCAAATAATAATTTATTTGCAAGAACATTATACAAAAGCTTATGGTGGTACATAATGTTAAGGTGTACAAAATGTTATAGGGGTACAATCTAAAGTTCGCATATTCTGCCACACAAAATGGCGTGCAAATTTGTCTTAAAAGGAATTTTACATAAACGTTACATACAATATGAGTCTTGACATAGTCAATATTAAATATCACATTATTCAAATATATTATAACGTTATCAAATTATAATGTTTCACGCAAATAATCATTAGTAGAATAATATTTTTTTTTCAAAAGTAGTACATTTAGTAAAGTTCAAGTTAAAATTACAAAGTTCGTAAGGCATTCTTAGCCTAACCAAATAACAAAATTGTTACAGTTAATGAGAAAATATGTCTTATGCACTGTTTACAAGCTGTTTTCCATCAATACTCTATAAAAAATGAACATGTTACCTATATTAAACAATAAATACATAGTTACTATTAAACACGCAGGTGCAAATTGCACGCATAAATAAAAGTTAATATCCGTCAAAATTTATCTCCGTTTAATAGCAGAAGTGACGCCCGATCGCAACCGATTTCCCGCGATCAATAACAATGAAAGATGTATGAATATATTCTGAACTTAAGATTTATTAAACACATTACATGGAAATTGTGATCGTTATTCAAACGCAGGTGTGCTGACGATCTGCTAAGTTGCCATATTTTTGTAGGAGTAGAATTGAGTTGGGAAAATTTCGAGGATAGCACGTACCTCGGGGATCCCTAACAATTTCAGCTTATGGCATCGTTTGCTAAAATATGTTTTTTGTCTTCGGATTTTTGGAAAAATAAGTTTGTAAGGAAATGTTTTTAATATTTCCAGAACTTGCTAAATATGTGTAATATATATATAGTAGAAAAGCACTCGAAACGTGTTATGTAAATTGATTAATTCACATAATTTAAATGTACTGCAAGACCAGTCAATATTGTAAAAATTATAAAATATGAATGATTATTTTTCCGACCCAAATATCGGCCAATAGAATTGCACCATTCGACGTCACGTGGTACAACCTACATGGTATTATACTGATAATTTTTTGTGAAAATTTTCTCTGGTCGTTGCTTCAAGAAAAGTATTAAGTAGTTGTTTTATTCATTATGAAATTCTTATTTGTTAACTGTACATTTCGTCTCATGGTGCAATTCTATTGGCCGACATTTGGGTCGGAAAAATAATCCCCCGAATACCACACGAGCTTCAAAATTATCGGGCATTTTTCTTGTGGTATTATAAGTGATAATATCACGGAAATTTTAAACTAAAGTCTATTATTTACCGAAAGATAGAATAACGCAACAGCGTAACTGTATCATGCCCCAAGGAGCATAGAGCGTAAAATCCAGATAAGATAGATTCTTTATAGATAAACAGATGATCAAAACAGTAAAAAAATCAATCACCAAAAATCGAACCCAAGACTTCAGAGTAATGACAACCCAGCCACGGAAATAAATAAGAATTTATGATATACATAGTAAATATAGAAGCAGAATTTTAACGAGATTGCTTGGAACAAAACTACGAGACAGGGTTCATGAAAAAGTTATTGCCATCGGTTAATAGGCAATATGGGATCTCAAAATTGCTTTTCTAACATTGTTTCTCATACACTGCTAATACTATTATCCCAATCTCCTATTACCCAACAACGATATTTTTATAAGAGATGCTTTCAAGATACTTTTGTCTAAATATATAGGAAAAGCATTGTTAACCTAGGATTTTTATCGGCTATATTTTATATTTTTAGTAATGAATAAACAGAACACTGAAGTTATTTTAATAGTTCTTTTTAATAAGCAGCAATGATTGCCTAGTAGTTGCAACGTGTGACTCTTATCCCTGAGGTCGTAGGTTCGAGCTATTGTGAAGGAAAACATCGTGAGTAAACTGGCATGTCTTAGACTCAAAAAATCTTCGTTGTGTGTCAAGCACAGTAGGTTGATCACCTACTTGGCTATTACAAATTATAACGCAACACATACAGAAACCTGCGGCCACACCTAAAAGGTTGTAGCGCCATTAGTATATAACATATATATACATTTACATAGTGATATTAAGAGAATAAAATGAGGATTTTAAAAATATTGTGCAAATGTAATTTTAACATAAGTAAAAAACATCTTGTTTGGAGGTTTAAATAAGTGTGTAATTAATCGGAATATGTTGCAAGCTTTATTTCATAATAATGATGTTTGAAAACATAAATCCAACAGAAACAATTAATTTCAGGTACAGTAGTACGGAGTACCGTGTTCGTCAGAGATTCAGATAATCGTCGCCGTTGTAGTAGACATAATAATAGATAATAGAGTTTTAGAGACCCCGTAGGCTTTTTATCTGGCGATAGCTTTATCGTTGAACGGATCAAAGTATGTTGTATATACTTTACTTTTACAAAGACGTGTCCATGATTGACTTCGGGATTTTGTATTATTATTACATTGTTAAAGTTTCGACTTCATAAACATTTATGCCTTGTTTGTACACTTAAAGTATCTTTAACTTCAGTTTATTTTACTGAATAAACGTATAAAACTATTTCCAAAGAAAATACATTTTAAATCTTTTCTAGTTTCCTTACGTTTCTTAAGTAACTACTATATTATAGAAGCTAGATAGAAATATGCATTGAAGTTCATTGAGTAATAAATCTTTGAAACATCTTCAGAAAATATTCTCGAAGAATCTTTAAAACTATGTCAGTGGCTCTCTTTAATAAACTATTGTGTATCACCCCATTGTTATGAATGTTTCTTACATTTATTCATATTTTTTAAAAGTTTTATATAGTTTTATAATTTTGAAGATATATATGTGCCAATAGATATAAAAGATAAGAGGTAAAGGTAAGATATAAGTTTGTGTTCAATTGTTGCTATAAATAAAAAAATTAAGATGTAATAATGTATTGATAAGATAATAAGATGCTTAAACAGCTTATGATTTTTTTTAAATTTGTTAATAATTTTTGTATTTCCATTATAAGATTGCTTATTAGGTTATAGACCTAATAAACAATCTAACATTCAAAATAAATTTAATAAGTAAAACCTATTTTTTTTTGTTGAATACTTAAGATTTTAGGTCTGGTCCTCAGATTCCTGCATCTGTTCCGTGATCATTTCTAATAAGCAAATAGGTTATCAAACTAAACTATACAACAACAACAAAAAACAAATGAAAAAGCCACGAAGACACAAATATTTTTTAAACAAAGAAGGGCTACGGTACGCTAAAGTAATTCTTTTCGTATTTTATTTTTTTCCAAGACTACATTTATTTTTAATTTTTAAACGAAAAATAGTTTTTACTTCACAAATATTTATTACCCCTTAGATGTTGGACAAGTTATTTTCCTTTATAACATTCCTTTACAGAATATTTGAAGTAGCTTATCTAATATTAAATTCTTGCAAGATTCATATTAGTTCGGGTGTATCACATGAAACGCGAATAATGTGAAATTAAAAAAAAATGATTTGGAATATCTTCGCCTATGAATCTAGCCTAAATCTAGACTAATAAATAGTTTAAGCCTAGGTTATATAAGGATATTTATCATAAGTTTCAACGACCTTAACAATCTTTTGTATTATTTGCATAAAAAATTGCAGAAGACAATTTTTACTACAATATAAATAATATTTACGTAACAAACGCGCCTACGCTAATCACGTCCGTTAAAAGACTCCAAATCTTGTTGTTAATGATGTACATTTATATCCATCAAGGAGTATCATTCAAAATTATAATTAAGTATGCTTTCAACTGCTCAGGAGTATTGGCTTTCGACACTTATCCCTGAGATTGTGTAGTCGGGGTTTACACATAAACCTACTAAGTACACACTTATGTACATATTTAGCACTTACTCGTTTGGTGAAGGAAAACGACACGCTATAACAAAAAGAAGGGTGATCACTTATATTAACATTAAAACTTGCCTAGTAGAAAAAATTACGAAACACGAAATAGCCTTGCGATTCTGTAGCTCACTTTTAAGGAGAGATAAGGAGGGAGTTTGTAGTTTATTGTTTATCAGAATGCCAAATCGTAAAATGACTGCTTTACGACTGATTTGAGCGCGACCACCGCTGTGAAAACCGCTGTGTGAGTTCGAAAAGTGAGTTACAGAATCGCAAGGCTGATACAGAAATCTGAGGCAACCGTGACCCTTCCATGAAACGGTGACTTGTTTTTTCTATAAATACATTTCATGTTCATATTGCACCCGAGAATATTACGTATAATGTTCACAACTTTAACTTTAGAATTACAGTTATTCTAAACTAAAATAGCAACTAATATTACGCAAACAATACTGCACTAAGTTACTGAACTTAACCACTATCTTACATACGGCAGCGAAACTGTTGTAACCCGACGCCTACTTAAACCACATTTGTATTCATATCACCTCGTATTTACGTTCCTACAGTAAAAGCCTTTGAGGTGTGATAGAACAACAAATCTTCCCCGTTACTCTGTAAAATCACCGATTTCAATTATTTACTCATTACTTAATCAGTTAATCATTTGTTGGCATTGCTACTTTCTAAGAACCGTAATAACTTCATACATCGAGACTTATATTAAAATCGAAGTAACGTAATATTTTGAACATTGGAATCTCTGGTGTGAATATTAAAAATTCTTTTACCAGACCAAGTATAGCCTGAGGGACTATACATTTTTCTCTATGTATAACCCCCTGAAATAGTTTAGATGGTTTTTGTTACTTAAATAAACTCACAACATTCTTGAATAACTTAGAAGTAATGAATACAATTAAGCAACGCATAGTTGCGGTCCTGGGCAGCTTGATGCGTCACTAAATAGATCCAGCATTTTACTAGAAGGCAATTATCACGGTGGCGTAACATTAGAATATAGAGGGTACTGCGGATGAGTTGCGGCACCTGGCACAGGACAAGACATGCTTCAGGAGACGGAAAACCTCCAGCAATGGACCTCTCCATTACTTATACTTTAAACCACAACGAAGATAAATAATATTTTCGTAATATATAAGATAAGTATTTCCGAACCAATTCGACATAGGGTTCTTTAAGGAAAGAGCGTACCAATTCTTAAAAGGCCGGCAACGCACTCGTGAGCCCTCTGGCATTGAGAGTGTCTATGGGCGGCGGTATCACTTACCATCAGGTGAGCCTCCTGCCCGTATGCCCCCTGTTCTATAAAAAAAAAAGTGTGTGTGTTTCAGATACGACGCAAGATTGGAGTTTACTCCTTACGAACGATAAAATGGCGATAATGTTCTATGGCTGTCGACCATATTTTCATACTAAAGGTGGTAAGAATATATGTTTTTATAATATAAATGTTTGTAGTAGTAATAAAACGTACCTACATCATCTATGCCCAAATAGGATTTTCTTTCTGTGACCAAAGTTACCTTTATAGTAAGAGAAGAATAAGAACGAACAATCTTTTTAGTTTTAATTTCACTGACCATTACTATTGACAAAACTCTATGGCACGCTAGACAATCTACTTTTATTTTTTACACCTGCCAACACTGACAATGTTGTAACGTGGCTGTCAAAACGTGAATTCAAAATAGAAAAGTCTGTGTAATGTTTTCCATCTCATTCTTTTACACGTTCAATCCATTTGTCTCTTTCTACATAACGCCTCAACTTTTCGTGTTACACTTGATTTTACTCCTCATAAAATTTCCGTACCGGGCCTTATAACTCAAATCGTTTCTTAAGGAGTAAACTCCAAAAATATTTTATTAATTTAAGGTTCATCTTATATTGTGGAACCGAAAGTTAACTTTCAGTTTAGATTAGTGCTTAATCCAGCCGTACTCAAGTATTACTAGGCTAGACACATGCTACAATATACATAGTGCCTAGGATGACTCCAAGAGCACTTACAAGGAGACAACAATAGCCCAAGTGTAATTTCAAGTTTTATAGCTTTATTGTTAGAGTATCCAGTTTGTAATAATGTACTTTTGTTATTTTTCAAAGAACATGCGTTGCTTTCTTTAGTTTATTGTGAACGCATTTTTAAATGTTTTTTTTTTACTTTTTAAATATAAACAATACACAATATACTTTTAATTAATATAACATTGTTTCAGACTTTGTTGCATAAAAACAATCGAGAAATTTTAATAATTCAAATGGCAACGGGCGGCCTAACAAGAGTTTGTGTTCTATAAAAATATATGTGAATTATGTAGTTGCTACTAGCCTCAGATATATTATAAGGTGCCGTATCCATATGGTTTAAAAAAAATTAATTAATAATTAATTAAAAGAGTAAACAAACTTTTAATTAATTAATTAAAAGAGTAAACAAACATCATTATTTATTAGAATTTCATTATATGCGTTATATGTGTTGACACTACGTTTGGTTCAATTCAGATGTATGTTAACAAATTCACGAAGGCAAGTGTTACATAAATTTGCTTAAATATTTCGAGACTAAATAATATCTTAACCCTACTTTGCTACGACATAAGAACTTAATAAAAGCTTACTCTAACATACATTTTAGTAGGAAAAGTGGAACAAATTAGCAGAAAACTAGAATTTCTCGCACGCGAGATGCATATCTATTAGATACTCGTGGTCTACGAAGTATTTGTGAGTTTAATTTAAAGAGAATAATAATTACCACGAATTAATAAACAAGTTACGCCATCTAGGTGTTGAAAAGTATTGGATAATAAGAAAAGGGGTTTTCAAAAAGAATATTGTCCATATCAACAATCGGACGTTTGCAATAAAACGTGTCAAATATGACACATAGGTTAAGTTATACGGAATCGGCCGTACTTTTGTAAAAACAATGTTAAATTCTTATTTCATCCAACTAAAATAATACCCTGTGTAAAATACTGTAAAAATAAGTACGTACGTTAGGATACTAACTTGTTAAATCATAGTTACGATACGCGTAAGAACAGTAAAATAATTTGATTAATTTTGTTTACATAGAATCTTAGGTAAGACAATTTTGTACCGGGAAAAAGGCATATCAAATGTATCTTGCTAATTGACTTCAAAATTATATAAACCTAGCTGACCCGTCAAACGTTTGTTTTGCCATGTATATTATTTCTAGGAAACATTTTTTTAGTTCAATAAAAATAACTATCTACAATAATAAAAATAGGGGTTGATCGTACAGGGGTGAAAATGCTGTATCATAAAAAAATAAACAAAATACAAAAAAAAATTTTTTGGTGTGGATAACACTAATCGCTTAGGGGTTTGAAAGATAGATAGTAGCCGATTATCTCTGAAAATGCATTAAAAAAAACCTAAGAATCAGTCGAGCCGTTTCAGAGGAGTATGGGAACGAACATTGTGACACGAGTTTATATATTAGATTAAAATACGCCAAAATACTATCTTCCGTCGAGAAACAAAATTATCATCCGGAGTTAATCTCTACACGATGTCAGGTACTGTGTAATTAAATTAGTGGAGGTGGAGAAAGTGCATTTTAATATTCATGCGATATGCTGTGAGCGTCCCCTGTAAATGTTTTATTCGTTAACGAGCCCGGATTAGCGCAATCGTGTCACGTCCTCTTGTAATTAATTCAACGCAATCAATTTTCGTATAATTGTACAGAAATGTGGAGAAAACATTTGTAGCTGGATGGTGGTCAAGTAATAGCTGTAATTATACTACATGACGAACTTTAACGCTTACAGCATAAAAAGCTACATAATTATAAAATACTAGCTGACCCGGCAAACGTCGTTTTGCCATGTATATTTTATCTAGGAAAAACTATCAACTATAATAAGAAATATGGGTTGATCGTAGAGGGTAGATGAAAATTAAGGGTTGTATGTATTTTTCTATGCTGTATCATAAAAAAATAAAAACAAAAAATTAAGATGAAAATTTAGGGGTGGACCACCCTTAACATTTAGGGAGTTGACTTACTGAATATGGATAAAAATTTCATAAGCATCGGTTGAGCCGTTTCGGAGCAGTATGGAAACGAACATTGTGACACGAGAATTTTATATATATAGAGATAAGTTCATTCTCCGTCTTCCCAATCCTGTCGAAAATATATACAGTTCTGGTTCAGAATTGTGAAAACTGTATTATTTAATGTAATACAATAATTAGTTAAATTATTTCTTTATCGTATGTTCATGAATATAAGAAGTACTTTAAGTGTGTGTATGATTGTTACGTTTTCAAGTGTTCACAAATCTCTTTAAGACACCACACAAAAATCTAATGGAGTCAAAACACGAGTATCGATATCTTCACACAAAAACCGTATAAGAAAATCGCAAGTATATAACAGTCGCCGGCATTAATATTAAACAAAACACAAGACAGTTAATTAAGTAACATTTCAAAGTCCGTATTTTACACTTACATAAACGCAGGCTTCCTTTGTGTCTAATTTGTATTATTCCGGTTGAGACTTTATGAGTATGGATTATCTGAGAAAGACGTCTTGGATATCGTCAGCGTCTGTGGGCTTAAATTTTCATTATGTTTATTGGATAATTCGCTTGAGAGGCCGCGTGAGCCTGGGAGATAGAACGGATTCGCAATGCAACGCTGAGCATTCGATTACAAATACAATAAGGTCTATTTAGACTGTAGAGACTATTTATTAAACATTGATTGTCTATAAATTCCTTTAGAAAATATAGCTAGCTTCAAAATGACCTACATACGAAATAATAATGATTGCTATTTGAAATGGTGTCATAATAATATTATTAATAATTTGTGGCTAAAATATAACAAAATAGGCTGTTTTTTGTATGTCAGATAGGAGGTGGTCCGATTGGTTGGCTGTATATTTTTTAAGGCTTTATTCCACACAATTTTTTTATGATAAGCAAAATAACTTTTTTTTTTAATTTTATTTAATCATATAAGTTGGCATTACAGGTTACCTCAACGCGGCAACTGTGGTATGTTTGTGTGTGTGTACATATATTGTGTATTACATATGTACACACACGTTTACATACAGAAAAAAGAACTACAAAGAAGTACGATATTTAACAGTAAAAGATTTACAAAATACCCAACTAATTCTACCACTATAGGGACTGCCATAAAGCAAAGGTCTTGCCAGTTCACTTAACGGTCAAATTAAAATGTCTATTTATAGTCTAGTATAGATTTTATACGGGCTCAAACGCTTAATTTCAGTGCATACTATTTCAAATATGATACGATATTTTAATTTATCGGGAATAAGTTCCTGGAAACTTATTATTAGATTATTGATTGTAGACTTATTTTCCTTATCGATCATAAAATCATTTATATGTGTATATAACAATATTATATGTACTGATTAAACCATCATAACTCCATTACCCTTTATAGTACCGGATTACAAGCAAAACCTCTTTTAGAGATCGGTAATCGGCTTTCTGACCCATCTCACTTCGTAAATAGTATTGAAAGTCTTCCATTGACGGATTATTGTCGGGACTAATATTATTGAAAGTTAAAAGAACATTTTACTATCCTACACTAATTCAAAAGTCAAAGTAAAAATCATTTGTTCATATATAGTCTAGTCGACAAGTTGAAAATGGAACAAAATAGAGATACTGCTCTTAAAATTATGTGCGATAGCTCATTGGATCCGGAATGACGCCTAGAAAAATGTGCTAAAAGCGTGTATTAGCACATAAAAAATTGCAAAAGTTATAGACAATTAAAGATGAAAAAAAAATGGCATTTAGTTTTTTGCCAATATTTAATAAACTATTAATATTTAAGAAATTTCAAATAAAGATTCTGAAAGAAGAGGAAATTTACAATAAAAAACTCCCAGCTCCCGGAACTCTATCTCCATTATTTATAATTTTAATTTAACGCTGAAAATAGGTCTGCGGGTGACATTTTTAGGATTCGCGCGTGGCGTCAAAAGCGACTACGGCACATTAATTAATTTATTTAAGGTATTGAATATTTTTTTTTAAATTTGAAAAAATTATGGTGTGTTTTGAACACTATAATTAATTTATTCCCGTTGAAAATTTTACTTAAAGTTAATTTTTCAACAAGTTAAATAATTGTTAACAAACGAAATTTTCTCGAACGACCGTCTTAATTGTAAGTGAAAAAAAATGTTTAAATAATGGTCGTAAAAATATTTCGCTTCGTAGAGCCTTTCTTACATACATACTTAACAAGATCGTGCCATAAAAGTTAAAAAAATATTTATACTTTGTTTATAACATTTTTTTTACTTAAACAAAAACTTGAAAATCCATGTAATGTTGTTAAAAAAAATTTTTTTTTTTCTAAATCATCATATAATCGTCTTTTTATTAATACAAGATATTTATTGATTTGCAAAAAAAAAATGCCCGCCATTTGTTGATAAATTTTTTTTTAACAAATTGAATAAATAAATATTTTTAAAAAAAATTTTAACACAACTTTATTACATTAAAAATTTTATGATTTTTAAAAAAAAAATTTTTCCTTAATAACAATTTTTAATTGTTTATAATCGTTTTTTTTAATTTTCTATTGTTTAAATAATTAGATAGTTTTTTATTGTAAATTTCCTCTTCTTTCAGAATCTTTATTTGAAATTTCTTAAATATTAATAGTTTATTAAATATTGGCAAAAAACTAAATGCCATTTTTTTTTCATCTTTAATTGTCTATAACTTTTGCAATTTTTTATGTGCTAATACACGCTTTTAGCACATTTTTTTAGGCGTCATTCCGGATCCAATGAGCTATCGCACATAATTTTAAGAGCAGTATCTCTATTTTGTTCCATTTTCAACTTGTCGACTAGACTAATAGGCAACACAATGTACACTTATGAACGTCAAAAAATGAATATACATTAAATGCTTCTAATATAATATTTACTGCCAGTTCTAAAATCATGGGTGAAGGACGGAAGAGAAGAACTGACAATAAACTCTCCGCCACTCTTTTTAATTGCCAAGTTTTTGTTATACACAACGTTTATATATTGAATATATAACTTAACCTTGCCGCATGAAGCAAGCTCATTTATGCGCCATTATTTAATATGTATTCTATAAAGGTAATATCGATTTTTAATTCTGAGACAGCATTTGTCATAATGTTTACCTGTACCTACCGTATGATTAAGTATTAACTACGCACATACAAAATACAAATCGACAAACACGATCTCTGTACATAACTTATAACTTCATAACTTCATTTCAGTAAAACGTAACGTAACTTTCTTTCAGTAAAACGGTTTTTATGAAAATAAAAACCGTTTTACTGAAGTTATTATTCGTCTCTACCTGACTAATTAAGTATTCGTTATGGGGAAAAGAGACAAATCTAGATCAGAGTAATAAGGTAGATTTAGTTTGGATAGAAGGTTTGGATTGTTATTAATATATTATTTGTATACTTTTCTAAGCATTATAGAATAAATTTCAAAAACAGTTATCATATTGCTCGGATTGTACTTGGAAATTCCAGCTATTAACCATTAACAGTAAAAATAAGCTGATCATTTTATAAGTAATATGTTTTTCAGTCTATAATATACTATCCCCCTACTCGGTATTGTATAATTAAACTAGCGAACCCGACAGAGCGATTAGGATACTATACAAAGTATGAAAGTACCGACTGCAGCGCCATCTGCCGGGCTTATTTTTTAATTAAAACCATCCAGGGCTCCACACAAACGCATACAAAAAAAAAAACATTCAAATCGGTCCAACCGTTTAAGATATTATATTAAGATGAAACACTCTGGGTACAGATGTTGAAGGAATTAAAGTTTATTATATAATACTGTAAACGTTATTTAATAAATTGTACTTTTTCCTTCCTTTTCGAAAGAATTCCAAAACAATGCCTGAAAGAAACGTTTTACTGAAATTAATACTAGAAACATCTCTGGTATTTTTCTCTTATTAAAATGTCAGCTTTTATCTTTTCAACTGACCTATTTTACGCCAGTTTCTTAGAACTTGGTGTTGATATTTTATTATTTTAACATTATTAAACCTTTGACCGACAATATTAAGTCAGTTAATAGATTATAGAAAGAGATTTTCAGTATTACCCTATATGGGTCTTGGGTCAGATGATTGCACCCGTTTCTTTAATCATTTTTATTTCATAGACAAGTAGGTGATGTGTTTTCTGTCTGACATATGTCGTCGACTTTTTGATTTGAGACATCCCGGTTTCCTCACGATATGGGCCGTCACCGTACAAGCAAGTGTTAGATACGCACATAGACAGAAAGTCCATTAGTGCACAACCGGTGGTCAAACCTTCGACCCTCAGGGATGAGTTGCACGCTGAAACAATTAAGTGACAGCTTCCACAGTTATTTATTAAATTTGCATTAAATTCAAAATTATTATTTTATTTATTTACATTACTTATTTATTGAAGACTAATTATAATCTATGTTTGCGAGGCTGGGGCCTAGGAACATTTGTGGTTTCCGTGGTACCGTTCTCATTAAAAAATTAGATAGTATCTTATGACTGGTTTAAGATATATCATATATTTATTTAACACTTAGCTATCTTAAAAAATAAATTGACACTCAAATAGGAGTGTGACGGGCGACAGGAAAATTACAGTGGGTGTGTGCAAGATTTTTGTAAGCAGTTTGTTTTTTCTATTAAAAATATATAATTAATATTTATATTATGATAAACGAAGTAAAGTCCCTTTAACCAACCGGTAATGAAATAAAATTTCTGTGTTGGCTTATTTTTCTTTCAACACATTGAACCAACAAAATTGAGCCGTGTTCGTACAAAGTTTTAGTACAAAACTGAAATTTTAATACAAAAGTTAACATTTACTATTTTGATATAAAAAGTTTGAATGCATATTGTAACTAGACTCAATATAAACGAAACTTCGATAAGGAATACATTAAATTTTTAAAAACAAAGTTGAACATTGGCTCGAAACTGTTGAAAGACTTAAACACCTAGTATAGTGTACATACAGCCTTAGTGAATTTTTAATATTAATATAATATCAATATATTCTTAAATAAAACTTATATGATCCTTGATATTTTTGTAACTATGTATCTCTGGCGTATATAATTGTGACGTCCAACATACAAATTATTAATATTGTTTAATATATTCTTAGAAGTTCTAGACCTCAATTAAAAATGTTTTGTCTCGTTTGTATAACTACAAAGTCACACAAGAGTGTTAAGGACAAAACAATCAAATGTTTAAACAAACAAAACGACTATTAGGAGGTGGTAATGAATAAAGGGACGTAGGTATTTAAGTAAGAAAAATCTTCCTTTATACGGCTCTTGTTAATTTAAAAATAAAATATTAGTACAAAATTACATTTATTAACTTACACTGAATTCGAGAATTTATAAATACGTTAAAGCTGTTTTGGATTGAGAGCGTAATAAACTTTTTTCGCATTTATATTATTTTCTTGTATGAAAAAAGGCAAGGTGTAGTACTACCGTAAATAAGGTTTCGATTATTATTCCTTTTAACAGCTTTATGAAAAAAATGCTAAGTCATAGTTGTGAAACATAACATCCTAATTGGGTAAGTTATAAATTTATCGATATTCAATTGACATATCTTTATATAATTATGTATGTATAATTCTTCTGTACATGTGTATGTCACTGAACTCCTCTTAAATGGCTGGACCGAAACGCATACAAAATTTTTTTTTATGCGTTTCGGTATACCTAGCAGACTCAGCCAAGCGTTGCTGTGGCTAAGGTTTTTGTTATATTACATAGTAGTAAACTATTCAAGGAAAACGGAAGGAGAACACCAGTCATGGGGACCACCATGCTTTTTGTTTGTACGTTCAACACAGCGCCATCTGTTAGAATTGTGACTATCAAATAATTTGCAGTAAAATAATATTGCGGGTATAAATTAAGATATAAGCTATCCTATCTTTTAAGTTAGATCATACAGTGTGCTAATTTGGTTGAAATCGGTTTAGTAGTACATAGCGGACAAACAAGGTGAGGCGTAATTATATATATTAAATTCACTCAAAACGATGACTGATAACCTATTTAAGGGCCGATCAGAAAATTCTACAGATCTGTATGTAGTAACTTGTAAGTCGACGTCAGACAACACCTTGGCAGGCACTCTGACGAAATTGGAAGCGAAAATAAACAGAAAACTTCCAGTGCAGGATTATACCTGAGGAGTATGCAAAAGTGATTTCAAGATGCTGAAGCCATTTTGATGGTTTAAAATTTCAATCTCGATTACGTCACAGGTTTTATACATGACCCATATGGAATAAATGCAATTATTATTATTATTTTTTTATATAATAGGGGGCAAACGAGCTTGCGGGACGACGAAAAAGGGCAGTCTACGCAGCCCATAGACACCCATTTTTAGTGGGTGCGTTGCCTATCCTTACGGGTACAATATGGTGTGTTTTCTAAGCTAATAAAAATAAATTAACGCTACTACCTCTTTTTGGTCTGAGCCTCAGATTTCTGAATCTGTTTCATGATCGTTTTTCAATCTAATAGGTAAGGTGATCTCCTGTGCCTGACACACGCCGTCGAATTTTTGGGTCTAAGACATGTTGGTTTCCTCACGATGTTTTCCTTCCCCGTTCGAGCGAAGGTTAAATGCGCACATAGAAAGAAAGTCCATTGGTGCACAGCCGGGGATCGAACCTACGACCCCAGGGATGAGAGTCGCACGGTGAAGCCACTAGGCTAACACTGCTCGTTTTCTAATTAAAACATGTTTATTTACATATGACAGTGTTTTTTAAATATGTTATTGAAGATGCCAATTAGTAATCTAACGTAGAAAAGTTTTCCATCAAGAAAAGAGAGTACTTACTAATTCTTAAAAGGTCGGCAGCGCGCTTGCGATCCTTTTGGCTGTTCGAGTGTCCATGGGCGGCGGTATCACTTAACATCAGATGAGCCTCCTGCCCGTTTGCATCCTGTAACATTTAAAAAAATTGGTAAACTTATTTAAAATATTATAAATTAATAAACAAAACATACATTATATAACATAAACATATTATACATTAATAAACAATGTTCTTCATCACATTAGGGATTTACATACAAAGTCTTTGTAAAAATCGTTGTTTTAGTAAATTATACTAAATTTCAAGTAAAACAAATAATACGACTTGAAAGCATTATTTATTTTTGAATACTTAATGATTATAAAAATGCCATCGCATTCATTTAAGTTATGGTAACTGAGTAATTAAGGTGGTAGCACGCATAGACCGCCCATATTGTAGCACATTTTCGACACTTATAATCGCTGAGATAATAATAATATTTAATATCAAAATTTCGTGCTAAAACTTGTCCAAGTGTGACATTTAAATGTAGGCCTCATTTGCTAAAATATCCAAACCATCTGTGTCCCACGTTTCACAAGATTTATCATTTACACTGTGACAGAACTCAAGTTTGCTTTAATGTTGGTAACTCATAACGGTTTAATCTAATTAAAATAATTTTAAGATAAAATAAAATAGGATAAACCTGAGTTTATACATAACATCTGAAGGTTTGACTGAACAGAGCAGTGTTGGCCTAGTGGCTTCAGCGTGCGACTCTCATACCTGAGGTCGTAGGTTCGATCCCCGGCTGTGCACCAATGGACTTTCTTTCTATGGGTGCATTTAACATTTGCCCAAAAATCCGACGGCGCGTGTCAGGCACTGGAGGATGCCCTACTTGCCTATCAGATTTAAAAAGATCATGAAACATATTCAGAAATCTGAGGCCAAGACCTCAAGAGGTTGTAGCGCCACTGATTTATTTATTTTTAATAGTTAGGATTTGCAATCTTCATTGGCACAATGCCCAATAATTTATTTTAATATAGAAGTATATTCTACCTACTAGTATATTTCCTATAATGCATTAACAGCATTTTAAGGGGAAAATATGTCACTAAAGAATGTGAACAGTAAACTGCAAGGTAAGTTAAGCGTAAGGCAAAAAAGCTTGAGTAAGTTAATTATAAGCGCACATACACTTTAAAACGTTCATTGTTAAGTTAATTTGAAAGTAGCTTATATAAACTTTATGCAAACAACCGGAAATCCTATGGTTAGTTTTGAAACTATAAGTTGGATATTTGGAAACTTTCCGACCCGGCCAAATGTGTTTTTGTAGAATTTCGCAACGTAGTGATAGGGTCCGTCATATGAAAGGTTTTGATTGATATTAATGATAAAATAAAAAAATGTTTATAAATTGAACTTTGAGTAATTCATCACCTTATCCTCTCATTTTAATAGTTTGATATATATATTTTATAGGCTTTTATTGAACTTTTAGTAATTTATCACCTTAGGCTTTTTTATTATTTATATCAAGTATATTAAATATTTTAGTTTTTATCAAAATTAAAGATTAATTAAACTTAATAATACTTAATATCATCGAAGAAACTATAATATAATAAAGTTTTATTTAAAGAATTGATTATTATTTTATTTTATTTTTTAAGTATAGATATTAAATTAGTTTTTTACTTAAGTGTTAATAAAAATGCCACGTTTTAAATACAACAATATTATATTACATCTAGTACCCTTACAAGAAAAACTTCAAAACACTATTAAAAATTTAACACAAAAAATAAAATGTAGTGAATAATTTTAACCAGCTTCATGCAATTATATTAGTTTAGAACAACAATATCTCCCTTTATTACTACGAACTGATACTTGATAATAAATAAATAAAAAAACACTATCTACAACACGATACAAATAAGATGTTTTATTGACATAGCAAGAAGTACATGCAGAAGACCAATGTCGTTGTAAAATAAACTTTTACTGAGCAATCCACTTTGGCAGCGATCTCTTACAATCGCAGCCTGCAGCCATTGCCAAGTGATCCAGTGCAATAGAGGACGTTGGCGATTCTTTGTCACTGTCTATTTTGTCTACTATAATTATATTTAGAGTCTTCAACGGCAGAGCGTCCGAATCTATGCACCAATAGATTTTTCTTTCTATATGCGCAATAACTTACTTACAAGGTAAAGGTAAACGTGAGAAATCCGATGCGTCTTAGACACAATTATTAGAGAAAGCTGATCACCAACTTGGCTATGAATAAAAAATGATATAAAGTAGGGCTGGGCTACAGGGATCACAGATATATAACGTAACCTATAACGTTTATAACGTAAGCTTGTATCGGTAAATATAATATTTATGTATTTTTCTAAGTTATTGTGCAGTTAGCTAGTTAGTATGGTAATAATAGAAGATTATTTTACTATTTACTTTCACAAATACAAACCATTGTAAGCATATTAAACAATTTATTTTCTAAAGATTACAATTATGCGTTAGTGATAAGATCTATTAAATTGATCTTACTTTAGTTTTTAACTAAACGTTTATATACGTTTTTAATTATAATTTTCAAAAGATCGAAATCTTATTATGAAATCTGTCTCAAGCGATACATACAATACACATTATTCTTTAATAAGCAAATACAATTCACATAACATACAACGTTAGTTAGATAAATAAAAAAATTCTGCAAAACTTTTATTGAATCTAATTCAACAGGATAAAAGGCATTACGTCAAATTGCCATTGTGACCTCTATGACGGAAAAATCAGTGAGTTTTCTCACAACGACCGTGACATTTCCGTGCATAAAGAGGACCTCATCTCATTCCTGAAGGGCCGTCATCCCGTGCCATATCTCGACTTTAGGAATGGCCAATTGTACTCGGTTCATTGCCCTCACGAGAATTTTTACATTTACAAACAAATTCAAACAATCCTCATTCTAAATCGCAGTGAACGAATTAAATTAACAGCTAAAACCATGACGTGACCTAGTGGCTTCACCGTGCGATTCTCATACCTCAGGTCGTAGGTTCGATCCCCGGCTGTGCACCAATGGACTTTCTTTCTATGTGCGCATTAAACATTTACTCGAACGGTGAAGGAAAACATCGTGAGGAAGCCGACAAGTCTTAGACTCAAAAAGACGATGGCGTGTGTCAGGCACTGGAGGCTGATCACCTACTTGCCTATTAGATTTAAAAATGATCATGAAACAGATTCAGAAATCGGAGTCCTAAAGATGTTGTAGCGCTACTGAATTTTTTTTTAAACCATGACGTTGCCTCAAAATTTATAAGCCAACTAAGACACAAATTGTGAACATGTTGAAACATCCGCATTAAAAAACCACCCCTATGAGGTTAAAGTTATATGCGATCCAAGCGCCGTATATAAGGATGTAAATTCAGTACTGAAACATTTCGACCACGTAGGGACCCCGGGGGTAGAACGGACCCTCGTGTTTGGAATGCGTTAAATACTGAGCCGGCACTGTTTGTTTTCTGAAATTGACGATGGAGGCGGTTAGTTTTCTTTGAATAGATCCGCTAGTTTCGTATGATGGTCGTTTAGAAGGGGTCTTATGTAGTTTGTGATGTTAGGATACGGGCGCCATGGTATTATAGGCTTGTCTGCGAAAGATAATATTAAATGAATATGACAATACGACTGAAGATATATTATAGGTTGAATGTAGGATATGATAAATAAATACGCTGTTTAATTTGAAATTTAAAACGTTGGTTTCCTCGATAGTGACTTTTATTGGTTTCCACATCATAAATGTATGATAATATTTTATTTTTTATGCATCTTGATTTTAGATGATAATAGTTTTAAATGCTATAAACCAAATAACATAGTCAAAACATAGTATCTAATAAATAAAATTCTCGTGTCACGGTGTTTGTAATTAACCTCCGAAATGGCTCAACCAATTTTCGTGAAATTTTTATCCCCCTAAATGTTAACGGTGGCGGTTTACCCCTAATTTTTTTTTAAGACTAATTTTTTTGTGTTTTTTTTATGGATTTTTTATAAACTTATTTTTCACCCCTCTACAATCAACCCCTATTTTTATTATAGTACATATTTATTTTTATTGAACCTAAAAAATGTTTTCTAGAAACACATGGCAAAACAACGTTTGCCGGGTCAGCTAGTATTTGTACAAAAATACTAGGGTACATTAATTTCAAGATAAATTCGGAAAGCGTAGCTTACTCTATTCTCTGTCTATAGTGATGTCTGTGGCTAGAGCTAAAATGCACAGAGCTCGTCAATTATTGTCACAAGTCAATGCACAAATGTCACTCACGTGAGTTGAAGACAAGCATCAAGTAGCGCATACGTAACGAGGATGTAAATTCAAAACGTGGTGTACCAATCGACAGCTAAAGATTTGATTTTGATTTTAGATATTAGTTTGGTAATTGTATAAGTCATTTACTTTTAATTTTATTTTTGTTAATTTAGTTCTGCACTTTTGACATGACAACGTCTTATAATTCGTTGGAGCCGGCTGCACGCACGAAAAAACATGACTCATGCGGCGTTACCTCGCTCTGAGGCGTTCCATTTAAAATTGACATAATTGTATTTATGCGTACAAATAAATGTAACTTGATCAATTTAATTGTGATTTCCAATTACCTCCTCTATATCCATACAAAATACCTATCAAACAAATAATTTTTTTTTGAAAAATGCAACCATCCCATCAATATTTTTTTATGACGTTGTCACGTTCAACTATCGTCAGTAAACCGACTTTACAGCCAACCGATTTTTTGCACTTTACTAGGGTTTCCTGGAGAGATCGCTTGTTAGCGATAAGGTCATCTATTATTAAATACAGTGCCTGACACACGCCGTCGACTTTTTGGGTCTAAGACATGTCGGTTTCGTCACGATGTTTACCTTCACCGTTCGGGCAAATGTTAAATGCGCACATAGAAAGAAAGTCCATTGGTGCACAGCCGGGGATCGAACCTACGACCTCAGGTAAGGGAGTCGCACGCTGAAACCACTAAGCCAACACTGCTCTAGGTCATCTATTACCTTCTTAATAATTTATGTTATTTATTTGTACATATAATGCTACAAAGCATATACTAAAAACACGTAAAACTCTCACGAACCAGAGCTCTTTCAAAATGTTATTCGTGAAGTTTTATTACCTTATATTTTTTATAAAACGTCCTAAGCACCTTTGTACCAAATCCAATTTATTCGAACGACATTCACGTAATCTCAATGATGTTGACAAATATACTAGTCGGCCCGCGCCGCCTCTTCGTTGTTCGATCTTTTTCGAAGACAACAATACAATATTTCATTCGATTACCAAAACAGGAACAATACAATTGTAATAAATTAGTCTCGATTCGAAGCGGGTCCATTTCCAATTTCCGTAGATTGTTATACGAATAAAAGAATCAACAAGAATATGCTTACGATCGTGCGATTCTTCGAAAACAATATTTCTTTGTTGGAATTTATTGTAAATATTGTGAAGATAATCTCTATTTCTCTTATTATAAACTTAAGATGGCATCCCTTGAGAAATAACACGATTAAATTCTTCTGTGTCTTATACACCGGATTTAAATAAAATAATCACGGCTCTTATTAAATAATAAACAAAGTATTGTGTGATGATCATCATCATCAGTCTTTCTTTTTGGTTTGTCTATGGACATACGCCTCTTCCATTCTTCTCCAACTCTACCGATATTATGTTAGCCTGATACATTTTAATGTCAAAAGCAAAGTCAAAGTCAAAATAACTTGATTCATATACGAGTAGGTAAACAAGTACATGATCGTTAGAAAAGAAGTTAAATTAATTCTAAATTTACATTTACTACCAGTTCGCAAGTCAAGGGCGTAGAGCGGGCAAGAAGAACTGGCAAGATACTTTCCGTCACTCTTTTTAATCGCTAAGTTTTGAGTCATACAAATTGTCGTCCTTCCATCTCATCTGTGGTCGACCAGGCGGTCTTTTATTCTGCCGACGTCTCCATTCAAGGAGCCTTCGGGTCTTGTCCATGTGCACCATTTAGAGGTCACGATGGTAGTGACTACCTCATTTGATTGTTAAAATAAATAAACTAAAGAATACATAAATCAATTTATAACTTTTAAAGAGCCTTTTCATAAAAAAACAGTTTCTCGCTTTTATTAAAAATAAAACCTTTTTTATGCTTAACAGATATTTTAACAATATAACTAATTACTAGAGGCGAGCTGTACTACAAGAGTGTGATTCCAAAGGACTCGAATAAAGAATTCTTACAAAGAATATATTGAAAAGCACTCCGTTATTCAAAGTAACACAGTATTTCCATTACACGGACCGATACGGGCGCAAGTTTTTCTCAACCTATTTTGATTTTCAAGAATCTCATCAAATCACTGGCGTCGAAAGGGGCCTGATTGAATTGAAACCTTCTACCTGCTACATTTCTTTTCCGTTCCGCAAATCGAACTTACCCACCTTTAAAAGTGTTTAATCTGATTGCAGTTACGATCACGGAACTGATAAGTCACTTCAATTGCTATTCATCATAAAATTATATTTTTATATGAGCTATTCATAATATTAATGAATAAAGGAGCGGCCATCTAATACTGATATGTATGCGATATGCGAAAAAGTTAGATATACTATACTATGTGCGCTGTAGAACATTCTAGCTGGGTTAAATTTAAGTTACTTTAGTTATTAATGATTTAATATATTACGAATGCGGTACAGCTGAAATACTAAGTCATAATTTGTACATCGCGACAACTTCAAGAGTGAAACAAAACTGTCACCCGCATCATGCTACAGCGCACATAATATATAATAATAAATTCATCGTCAAATAGTTCAAATATTATTATTTATTTAATAACATTTATTAAATTTAATATATGCAAAATATTAATATAATATCTACAATAATATGTATATATAATAATTATTTTGCATTTATAATAACACAAAACTTCAATCAAAGTAAAAAAGTGTTTTCTTTATACATTTATTAATTTTAAGATGTTTCACATACATTTAAATCTCTAAATTGGATCAATTCAGAAGAAAAGGCTATTTAGCAACGTCGTAAATGTTATAAACATCTTAAACATACACAACTGACACAATATCGAAGTAAAAGCAGGACGTATTTTTTCAACTTTCACTAAAAAGGTACGGTTTTGAAATAACGAATTGAGAATAATAATAATTATTGCTGGTAACAATTATAAATAATTAATGTGCAGTATATTATTAATAGTCATCAGAATTGTGTCGCACAAAACCTCTATTCGTTAACGCTACACGACCATTAAGCAAATTGCAATAAATCTCATTAAACATCGCAATGAGGCCAGCAAATCGATATTTTTTCTAACCCGCTCGCGTGGCAGCAAACTTCTCATAAGAAATGCATGCAGTTTATTTATTTATATGGGGTTAGTTCGATAAATCCGGGACTTCCTATCGCTTGGGGGACTTTTATTGAACTTTATATTTAGTACACCCTTGGATCAATATAGGACGTAAACTTTTGTTGCGTCAATACCAGTGATATAACAGTTTATTGTTTTTCCATTTTGACCAAATCAAAAGTAAGCTTTATCTAAGCCACAGACTTATAGAGCCAAATCAAATGTAGATAAAATATTATAATAATTGAACGATTTAAAAAGAAATGAAAACTAAATAGCTCAATACGAAAGACTGAAATAAACATTATATTTAATATACTTTCTATTATTATTATTATAATTATACAAAGCTATGCCTTTTGACAAATCAAATGTCATTTATGGCTTTATAAAAATGCTTAAATTTAATTATTAAACTTAAATATTATGAATTTTGTAAAAATATTTAATTAGTGAAAGTGAAAGGTAAGGTCCCCGTGGTATCGTAACAGTGATTGAAAAAGACACGGCGCTGATTCACTTTTAATACGTAGAATACAGAAGAGATACAGAAAACTAAGTAGCAAAATCAATTTTATACGCTCTTCTAAAATAGTAAAAGCAACCTGGTATAATACAAATCATGTCCTATTTATTATATTTATAAATTACACAAATTGTGCAATTTGTAAAATGCATACAGCGGTTCCATTTGGCGCGTAATTAACGGCACGACGCGAGACGCTGGTAATTTGTCATGGGGAGGCTTCACTGCAACCTACCGGAAATACCGATTCATATGAACCGGGTTTAGTGTATCTTTAAGGAATTTTATCATAGTTAATTTGAAATATAATAGCGATTTATTTAAAATCACAATGTATGTGTCGCAGCCAACTTGCTTAATTAGCCGTTCAATTAACAGCCTAGCCTTTTAACTAAACGGCGCTGCTTAACTAGCGGCCTGAAAGATGTTCAGCCAGTTGATCAACCAGCTAGGCAAATGACTTGGATCGATGACATTTCATTACTTGCCTAGCCTGTTGACTGTTAATTTAAATTTAATACCACTTTCTCAAACTCGAAACGAAACTCTTCAAACTGTCAATATGGCGTCGGCAAACTACAACTTTGATGCCAAGTACAATGGAATGGAAGAGTGTTGTGACAATAATAATGTGAATTTGACTGAAGCAATTTAATTTGTCATATGTTTCATCATTTTTATAATGACTCTATCGAATGGCCTAAGCTTTAGCCAGCCAGTTTCCTTAATTTTGTAACAAACGCTAAGGCTGAATATCTTTCAGGCCGCTAGTTAAACGGCGCCGTTTAGTTAAAAGGCTAGGCTTTAAATTGAACGGCTAATTAAGCTAGTTGGCTGCGACATATGTACTCGCAAGGGGGCATTAATTACTCAAGCCATATATTAATCGGTAGAAAATAATACTAGAATGTTGTGAGCTGTCTTGACTTTTTAAAAATATATCAAATAGTTTCATAATCTTAACTGCAAACTTGCCTGATGAATGTTGTAGGTTCTTGAAAGCGCACTCATAGTAGCGCGATTTCATAGTAGTTTTTTTTTAATGATTCGGTCACGGCTGCTTAATTAACAAATACTACCGATACCGATTTAAATATACTTATTATCCTGTAGGAACTTACCCGTTTGAGTTTTCTACAACGTAGCAACCATCTGCGCTTACCATGCATAACTCACTATTTTTGCCATTTTTATGACCGTTTCAATTAATTCTAGGTTCTATTTCATTCGTAAAATACTGTTACATTCGGGTCATATTTTTATCTCAGTTGATTTATGCTGAAAATATTTCACTTTGATAGTGAAAATAGATTACTGGAATGATGAATACCAAATACATTCACATTTTTCATATCATCAGTAAATGTTTCATCGTATGAAATTAACATTTTTAACAATTATTCCGATAAACATCAGTTCAATTAGTCAAGCACTGAATTATTTTACAAAATAAAACGATTTATTCAGAAACTGTTTTAGCTGACGATCATCGTTTTAAAAACATATGCTTATGTAAATTTATTGTTTTTATTGGAATTGTTTGTTGTTACATTATAACACGAAGTTTTACTGGAAGCGTTATTATTGTTATTTAAAAAAACATCTACAACTTAGATATGAAACACTACTTTTTCTTGTTATTTTTAATTTCAGAATGTTGAAAATCCACTTGAATAGCAGCTTTTGTTGGCATTCTAGTTTAAATGAATAATAAATAAACGTAACAACTTGCAACTATTTGAGACTATTAAGTTCTGTATTTCAACAAATAAAGTGCATACTTAACTTTATCTAATCCTAACAATTAAGCGCTATAAGCACCAATATTCTTCCTCTACCGAGTTTCTAATTCCGAATGAACTCTCATTCGCAATCGCACACAGCCAATGGATCGGTTTTTGAATATACGAAAGAATATATATAATATTAACATCTCATACGAAAACTGTAATCTCCATTAGATTACAGTTTTAATACTAAAATAATATCTATAACATACTAAAATAATAAATATTTATATGTCATATAAGTTTAATTTCTAATATCTGGCTTTGTAATATTTAAATCAGTTGAATTATGAGATGTAACTTATAACGCTGAAAGGAGAATGCTTCGGGTCAATTACTTTTTTTCGATAAAATTACTTAGTAATTTTAAAATTACTTAGTAATTTTATTGTTTGTGTTTTTTTAAGATTGATTTTCCGACCCAAATATCGGCCAATAGAATTGCACCATTCGACGTCACGTGGTACAACCTACATGGTATTATACTGATAAAATTTTCTCTGGTCGTTGCTTCAAGAAAAGTATTAAGTAGTTATTTTATTCATTATGAAATTCTTATTTGTTAACTGTACATTTCGTCTCATGGTGCAATTCTATTGGCCGACATTTGGGTCGGAAAAATAATCCCCCGAATACCACACGAGCTTCAAAATTATCGGGCATTTCCCTCAAGGTTCCCTGCAAACAAATATAGTCGTCATGACGACTATATTAATTGTTTGCAACGAACCTATCGGGAAATACCCGATAATTTTGAAGCTCTTGTGGTATTATAAGTGATAATTTTATTCTGAAGTTAATTCCCATTATAAAGGAAAATATAGGTTTGCTGCTTAGTCACGCAACTCATATTTTTTTTTGTAATGAATAAAACGAGACTCATAACCACAAACGTACCCAATTTATCTACCTCCAATACTCAAGTAAGTGTTTTTATATTTAAAAAAGGTCATTGTCATCCTTGATTCAGTTTACTTCAAAGAGAACTAGTAATTTGCATGTAAATAATCAGTGGCTATGTATTATATACATTATTACTGTAAGACCCTTTTGAATCCAGTTCAAAAATCGAGACCCACCCTGTTCGTCCAATTATACGGGCAGCGGTAGCGGAGTGCATTACACCGGACGGCCGATTGTTGCGGTCCCGATGTAATGGCCTTAATTCTGATGCGGCTTTCGGCTTTTAGCCATTGTTTACCTGCGTGCACTACCGATGGATTTGTTGGTCATAAATCCCTTTGAACTATGTTTTTATGAAGCCAATGTAGTCTAGACGTACAACTATGTAAAGGTTTATTCGACGGTGAACTGACTTTTTTGCTATTTACAGTAGGTGTTATTTGAAATCAATGGTATAAGGAAATTTTGGCAATCTTTGCAAACTATTGCAAACTGTTGACATCTTTGTTAATGTATTTGACACCGCAATAAATCATTTTAAAAAATGAACTAGGAATCAATGGCATAAGAAAGCTTTTGAAAGCTTTATGACTTCTTTACTATAAACTCTGACAGATGTACAATTATAAGAAACAATGCAATTAGGAAACCAGCAAGTCATTGCAATGATCTATTGCATTATACATGAAACCAGAACTAATTGTGTAATCACATATATAGGTGTCAATGACATTAGAAAGCTTTGCAAGCTTTAATCCTATTTTATCATAAAGTGAAAAAGGAAAGAAAGAGAAAAAACTTTAAAAAACATAATAAAGAAGACTGAGGAAGTGCACTAGCGCCCACACTAGAATTCCTTGTGACGTGGGAAACTTGTCTCTTCCATTCGACATATTAATTATTTTGGTACTTGATTTAATTTACAATTTTAAAATTAAACTACTATTTCTGAAAAGAATACACTCCGTTTAAGCATAGGTCACGTTAAGAAGATGTTGCCTTAAATTGTTAACGTAACACTATAAAGTTTTGAATCGATAGTAAAAAAATATTTTTAAGAACGTGGAACAGATGTATATATAAAAGAAACAATTAATTAAAGAAAACACTTTTTAACCGGGTGAAAGTTATGTATTTTTATAAATTTACAACTATTTGACATAATTTTAAATTTATCCGACGTTTCGCGTGCTTTACAGCGTGCGTGGTCACGGTGACTGAAGACAAAAGGTGTTGGATGTCAAAAATTATCACAGCTGTAGAGAAAGTTGCATTATCTGTATTTATTTCCCCGGAGTTGGTATCGACTAAAAGATGGAGGGTTTTGGCAAAAATGGCTCACGGTGTCCTCTATTTTCGCGGATTGTTTTTGGATGCATCAAAGACAATACTATGAACAATTAATTAAGAAATTTTGGCAAACGCTATAAACCATTGCAATACCTAGCATGAAACCACAACATTGTTTTAACAATAAACATGGCGCAAACTAAATAACTGCAATTAATTATAATCTGCAATTTTCAGTTTCCAACGTGACATCATGTTGCAACTCGAAGTTAAATTGAAACTGGTTACAAAACCACACTGATGATTTATCGGCCGCATGCGATTACCCCGAGTTGCTCGCGTCTGACCAGTGTTTTATGGAACCGGATAATTGAACTTTTTGTTCAGCATTATGTAGGAGTGAACGTTTTTGTATACGACGTACTCTTACCGAGTGGAGTCAGTACTATTCTAATGAATTTTCTTATATTACTGCGTTGCGATTCTGTAACTCACTTTTCGATGTGGCATTCTAATAAACAATAAACTACATGCTCCCTCCTTATCAGAATACCAAATCGTAAAATGACTGCTTCACGACTGATTTGAGCGCGACCGCCGCTGTGAAAACTGCTGTGTGAGTTCGAAAAGTGAGTTACAGAATCACAAGGCTGTATGGCAAAAGTCTCAATTTTGATCAATCTCAATCTCACGATTTGAGACTTTTGTAATGAATAAAACGTTTTGGCCTGAAGTTTCACATGTTTAATGTATAAAATATAATGTTTCCGGAATAATTCATAGATGTATAGACGGGATTCGATTGCACAATCTCAGAGTGGTGTTTAACCACTTTATAGTTTATTAGTCTAAGTTAAGGAAACTTTAAAAATATAATAAACACAATACCTATAATTTTCTTTATTACCTATTTAAGTTTGAAGTCACTAATAGACGCTGGAATACATAAAACAAATGCTGCTATGGACTAAAAGGCTCGCGAGTGGGTTGCCGGCCTTTTAGGAATCGGTCCGTTTTCATAAAGGACCCTAAGTAACATTATCTGTTACAAATTGTAGGCACAGATCTACTTAGAGATGCAGATATGTGTCTGCCTCATTGAGCTACGGGACTTCAAACACACAATACAATTTCAGGTTTAGGTTGTCTTTGACAAGGCATGACAGGAATGTAAAGGTGAATTGCAGAACAAAGGGCCTCTGTCCCGTGACCACGAAGCCCTTTGAGCAGTATTATCTAAGCACTCAATAAAATATTACGAAAATAACACTTTAGATTGTATTTATTACGCTTATAAGGACGAATATTTCAATGAATTTAATAAAAATCTAATATTTGGATTATTAAGAAATTTTAAAAAATCACAAAGTAGGTTATCAATTCGACTTGTTTGTTTATATAGGGAATTCCAAAAATAGGCAAATTTTTTTTTTTACCTCGTATCTAAATATATTAATATGGTTTTTTTAAATAGATTTTATTAGTAACACAAGAACAATCAATAAAAAAAAGAAATATTGTTACTTAATACTTTTTACTGCATTTTGAAGTCGCTTCGATTTTCAATAAGAAAGGAATTTATATTTAGTAACTATTTTCTATTTAAATCTTCTATTAAAACTCCAACATTTTATCATTATCACATTTTAGTCACCACTACCTGTTCTCATAAGATGGCCTAATAATATTACATTTCTGTTTATTTACTTTAAAAACCATTTATTTTATGAAATATTGAAACTTCACTTTTATCATTTGGGTTTCCACTTATCTATAAAAGTTACAATATCCTCGAAGACGGCTTGACCAATTCGATTTTTTTTTAATTTTTGAACTCTGAGAAAGAGAAAGGAGAGAAAACTTGGAAAAAATACTAAAATAATCATATTAAGGTAAAAACGCAGTACTTAGGGCAGCTAGTCTAATATAAATTAGGTCGATTATCCGTAGAAATGAACGACATTAATAACGTATTCTTAGAATAGCCTCTACACATTCCAGTACCTGACATGGTCTGTACATGAAACGTTATTATCTTTCCTCAAAGGCCTTCACTTCCGTCTCACTGATGTTAGCTAATGTTTCTTTATGTTATCACTTAATTATGCCTTCATGATCTTAAGGGAGTTTTCCTTATCATGTTCCGTATTAAAGATAAACTATACGTAAAGAAACTGTTTTTTGCTTGTTTTAGTTGTTTGGATTGACTTTTCAGGCAAGACTGCAGCCCTGCGATTCTGTAACTCACTTCACGAACTCACACAGCGGTTTTCGTATCGGCGGTCTCTCTCAAATCAGTCGTGAAGCAGTCATTTTATGATTTGGCATTCTGATAAACAATAAAGTACAAGCTCCCACCTTTTCAGAATGCCAAATCATAAAATTACTGCTTCACGACTGATTTGAGAGCGACCGCCGATGCGAAAACCGCTGTGTGAGTTCGTGAAGTGAGTTACAGAATCGCAGGGCTATTCGTCCCAGTCGCTTTTAAATAGGAGGAATACGTTATTTGTAAGATACATTATATCTTTTAAATTAATAAATCAGTGGCACTACATCCTTTTTAGGTCTGGCCTTCAGATTTCTGTATCTGTTTCGTGACCTGAAGCTTTTAAGTGTAAAGCAAGCTCACGTTGTTATCCTTCACCGTTCGAGCTAATGTTAAACCATGAAAGTCCATTTGTGCACAGCCGGGGATCGAACCTACGACATCAGGGATGAGAGTCGCATGCTGATGCCAACAATCTTTAAAATCATTCTGATCTATACTTTAATATTATAAAGAGGAAAGATTAGATTTTTTGTTTGTTTAAAATGAATAGGCTCCAAAACTACTGGACTGATTTCAAAAATTCTTTCACCGTTGGCAAGCTACACTATTTCCGAGTGACATAGGCTATGTTTCATTAAAAAAAAAACTTCCTTCAATCGCGTGCGCTGCGAAAACTATTAATGATAGAACAAAATTTTTCAGGACAGATCACTATCTATAAAAAATGTCGCGACAGCATGTCCTTTTATTATTATTTTTTTATTAAAATACCAGCGCTAGAAAAGGCTCTTTATTCGTACCTAGGTATTGATCCTTATCAAAATAAATACCAACGTTTCACATAAGCTACAATTTAATGGCATAACCACCAAAAAAGCATGGTGGATTGGTGTTCTCCTGCCGTTTCTCTTGAATAGTTTACTACTATGTAATATAACAAAAACCATAGCCACAGCAACGCTTGGCCGATTCTACTAGTAATATAATAAAGTTTAAAAGCTAAACACAGCGTATGCGTATTTTAATATATATATATCTATCTAGTATTTAATCTAAAAACTAAAACTGGGCTAATACAAAATTCCTATTGCCTTCAAAGCCTGTAAAAAAGTTCCAAAGTCACTCCTGTCGGCTAATACGGGTAGTTACAGTAGCAACATCTCATTACCGCTTACCCGAGGCAAATGGGGGTTAATTTCATTAGCGCGAACCCAACGAATCGTGTGATAACTTTAGTAAGGTTATGTGCAAAGGCGCCCTTGGGACCAAATAAATGTTTGCAAGGTAGTTGCTAACTCTGACGTGACGTGATGTGTTCATTAGCCTGACTTCCGCTTTAATTAGTTGAACAAGCATAAGCCGACTCGTTATAATTTCGTGGCATTGACATCCTAAATATGTCTCCTTTGTAGGGACTGTGGGATTTATAGATTTCCTCACGATAGACATCAAAGGCTGACAGTATAACTTATAAACTGTCGTGCTTAGTTGGTTTATAATGTATGTGTGTAGATACAGTCAAAACCAAATACAGTCACCTCGACGTCCGTCGTTCCAGAACTGCCTTGTGATTCTGTAACTCACTTTTCGAACTCACTCAGCGGATTTCGCATCGGCGGTCGCTCTCAAATCAGTCGTGAAGCAGTCATTTTATGATTTGGCATTCTGAAAAGGTGGAAGCTTGTAGTTTATTGTTTATTAGAAAGCCAAATCATAAAATGACTGCTTCACGACTGATTTGAGAGCGACCGCCGATGCGAAATCCGCTGAGTGAGTTCGAAAAGTGAGTTACAGAATCGCAGGGCTGAGCGTTTTCTAAGGCAGTTTTTGCCGCGTACCACCACTATGTGGAACCAGCTGCCCACTGAAGAATTTCCGAACCAATTTGACTTAGGGTCCTTCATGAAAAGAGCGTACCAATTCTTGAAATGCCGGCAACGCACTTGCGAGCCTTCTGGCAGTATGAGTGTTTATGGGCGGCCGTATCACTTAACATCAGGTGAGCCTCCTGCCCGTTTACCTCCTATTACGAAATCATTAAGAACATCATACCGGTTACATTGACCAAAATCATAGGTCCCGGCGGGTAAACGTATTAGGTACTTAATAACAACGTCATCGGCTATTACGACTATCGGTTTCTACGACCAAATATGAGTATTCCTTCGAAATCGTTATAATAAATTTTTACTGTAAAACTTAAATATAGTCTTTACATATATTTAAACTTACACAAAAGACGCTGTCCTTTAATTGGTCATGCTAGAAAAACTTTCCTTTGAAATATCTTTATCAATGGGAACACGAAATCATTATTAAAAAAATAAATAATAGTTTAAAAAAACTAAACGGGCGCTCTGTGCCATTTCGTCTATCGAGCAACCCACGCTTTTTCACAATAATAACAGTATTTTTTGTTCATTACCATTTTCAGCCAAAATTAGGAATTATTTTTCACTTTTTAGTTTGATGTGCTTTAAAAGCGTGTTTTTTAGTTTTCTTAAACTATTATTTATTTATTTTTAATTTTTTTTAGGATTATTGCATTGTCATCGATCTTTAACAGGTGCGCAAAATTTGAATAAAAACTGTCCGTTTAAAGTGGGTCAAAATCGAGTCCGAAGGAGTCGGTTACATACATACATACATACAGGTGAAGCTAATATAAAGCGTGTAAAAACCCGACACAATAATGTTATAGTGAATATGAAAACGGTACCTTAGAAAGATTGTGGTTATCCAGGTATATGAGTTGTTGTTTAAGGCTAAGTTCAGATGACCGCGCGGTACCGCGCGGTACAAGATCAATATAAACGGTAATTATCGTCTACATTACCGCGCGGTACCGCACGCCAACGCGCGGCGCGCTCCGACCCGCGCGCAAGATCTTGAACCGCGCGCTTCCACGCGGTCGCGCGCGGCACAAGTTTTGCAAACATGTATCGACCTGTTCAGTTGATCCGCGCGGCTTGAGACGGAAAGACACATAGATCGATGAAAAATGAGTACCGAAGATGAAATTGTGCCTATCGATTTGCTTATCGACGAAATCGAGAAAAGAGATGCAATTTGGAATCTCAATTCTAAAGATTTTTCAAATAAAATAATAAAAAGATGGTTAAAAAATTCATCTTCGTGTAACCTCAAGTCGGGATACAAAGTGACAAACAGGTTGGAAGAAAGTCTGTCACTTAAAATTGGATGCACCCAGTATCGTCTTTGTCTTCTTCTGCGACGTCTCAGTCTTCTATATAAAATCCATAATGGTAGGGGAGCCCACGATGCTAAATGGGGATTTACTCGAGCGTCGTAGAGACCTATTGGGATGCAAAGCTTAGATAATAAGAAGAAAAAAATGTTATATGATATATACCTTTTCATCGGTGGGGGAAGCGGCTATAGATTGTTAAATATGTAAAAAAAAACTGTTGCATGGACATCCTCGAGCGCGTCAGATATTGATAGCATCAATGCCCTACGTATTTTTAATAATGTACGTATGTTAATCTGATCGTTTGCATGATGCGGGTGGTTGTATTTAAGGGTTGAAATTGAAAAAAAAATAAAAATTATCGAGCGCGTCAGATTTTCTAAGGGAGTGTTAAGTGCACCAAAAAAAAGCTCTCATTCACTAATCTGACGATTTCGATGGGACGCAAACCCACGGCCATTTTCATAATTTGCAAAAAAAAATCGCAATTTTGAAATACTCAAGCGCGTCAGATTAAGATATATGTGGTTCACCTTTATGTTCTAAACGTACTGTCTCATAATCTGACGATTATCTAGAGGGATTCGCCTGATCTGACAAAAAAACATTTAGAAAAACGGTTCACCTAAAGGGCCATCCCTACAACTTCCCGCTAATTCCATTCCTGGGCGCTTAAAATTGATATTTTGAGCTCGCTGAGTTCAAAAAAATAACATCTCTATGCATTTGAACTCTCCCAGCTCGAAAGTCTGATAGAAGTTTCATAGAACACTATTTTTGGAATTTTCAAACCGCAATAACTTTTGAATGAATCAAGCAATTTTCACGCGGTTGGCGGCATTCGACGCAGTTTTATCATCATCATAAGTAATTTTGCAATTTTAATTGATCGAACCACAAATTTCGGAGTAATCCCGAAAAAACACTTTTTCGGGTTTCTTTCGTTCACGATATCTCTCGAACTAATCAACCGCTTTTGACCAGCTTGGTGGCGATCGACGTGCTTTTTTCAAGCTCAAAGGCGGATTAGTTTTTGAAGTTGATCGATAAAGAAACCACTTTAAAAAAAATATATTTCTTATTTTTTTAAGATTTTTCAAAATTTCTCAAAATCTATCGGTCCGAATCGGTTCAAATTCACAGGAAATGTAATTTTGAGGGAAATATTTAGAACGCCGTTTAGTAGATTCCGATCGGTTTAAGGAAATGTAGCCATCACGCAGCTGCACGCATTTAACTTTATCGACGAATTTTTGTTATTTCGGCTTGCAGAAATCGTCAGATTATATATTTTTCATTATTCTGGAATTATTTCCTTCAAAATAAAAAAAAATTAGCTACGCTCGAGAATGTCGAGATGACGTTTTTTTTTACAACTTTGTTACCCTCCCCTTTTTTTCCGTCACTCTCAAATTGTCAGATTAGTGGAATATACACTTTTTAGAATGTAATTAACTCACCCTACCTTAATCTGACGCGCTCGGGAATTTCTGATGGTCAATTTTTTTTTACTAATCTGATCCTGTCTCCTTCACGCGCGGCCTTATATATGAGCCTCATATTTTGTGGGGGTACTTAACCGGGTACAAGGTATCCCCCTATATATTAATCTGCCGCGCTTTAGTAAATCCCGAAATCCCCTCTTGGGCTCCCCTACCATAAGCAAATTGCCTCCTCCACGTCCATTGTCAATCAATGTTGAAGCCACGCTGCCGCGCGTACATATACCGTCATGTGAATGCTCCAACCGCGCGGCGACGCGCGGCTACGCGCGGTCATCTGAACTTAGCCTAAATGTTTAGTACTTTGAATAACTTATCTGTTAAACGCGAATATATTATTTACATAACCTGTCGTTTGCTTATGACAGCGAGAAAGTGCTGCAATCAGTTAGCGGATAATAATTTGATATAATTGTAATATGCTACAGCACTACACCGTCGTGTGATGCTTTCAAGGGGAAGGTGATTAAATGTTTAAAGGCAAAATGCCTTTATAGCGTGGGCGAGTATTTAGACCATACGTTTGATATCCATTATAAATAACTTATTATTATGATGTTATGTTAATGTTCTTATTATATGAATTTATGAAAATTAATATCACATTTACATGCCTACTTTTATATGGCTGATTTATATAATTAATCAATCTAAATATACTACATTCTTTGCAAATAAACGATTTATTATTATTATTAAATAATTAACATTAACGCCATATATTGTAAGTATCTATAATATTCCGGCTCACAAAATTGTAATTAAGCGTGTTCATCTGGTATAGAAGTATGAACGTAACATAAATATACAAAGAGTATAAAATATTAGCTATTCACTCGCGTTTTCGATCAAACAATGCTCAATCTAATGGAGTGTAAATAGCGCACATATCGAAGCCAATTAGTCATGTGTACAGAAATCTGTCGACATTCCACCGGGAGGTATATTAATTTGGTATTTCGCTTTGGTGTTTTATGCGAAAGTTTTCGACCCAGACCAATAATTACACGACGCAACGGGCAGGGTTTAACGTTGCGTTCTAACTATATTGTGCGAATGTCGGATGTTATAGTTGGTCTTTGGGGACCTTCTAGACTTAGTGAGGGTTTTATTATTAAATGCTTAAACAACATTACAAGGCAGTGTTGGCCTAGTGGCTTCAGCATGCCACTCTTATACCTGAGGTCGTAGGTTTGATCCTCGGCTGTGCACCAATGGACTTATTATGTGCGCATTTAACATTTGCTCGTACGTTGAACGAAAACATCGTGAGGAAACCGACATGTCTGAGACCCAAAAAGTCGACGGCGTGTGTCAGGCTGATCACCTACTTCATGATCACATTCATCATTGATCATGAAACACATTCAGACATCTGAGGCCAAGACCTAAAGAGGTTGTGGCACCACTGATTTATTTTTATTTTTTAACACTACAAGGCAGACTTGATTATAAATATAACCCGAAAATGTATATACTGGCTGCAAAATCCTGAAACTTCGGGCTTGTTATTTTTAAATCTTGAGTGTTTTAAGATAATCTAAGTAGCTAAGAGCTAAAATAAATAATTTTAAAAATATGTATTGAAGATATTTTAACTACTTAATTTCCTACCTAACACTCTTGGACTAATTTACTTACAAATGATCTTACTAAGTTTTATTTAAAAGTACTGAATTGATAATTAGTTTAAATAACAGACCTCGTACTGACTTCGGTACATTCAGTGCGATACTATCCAATCAGTTATGGTAATAATGTGAACGTATCGTACCTGTATTGCGCCAACAAAGCTAAATTTCTGTTCTCACTCTTCAGTCACAGCTTTCATATCAAAGCTGTATTTTTAGTCGTCCCATAACCCCAAATATAGGTTGGGACGGATAATTCTATGTATCATAATATAATATGTAAAATGAATAAATGGAGTTTGAGTGTTAGTTATGACAGGTTTTGATATACAGGGCCTAGTTAGCGCAAAGAATTCTTTAAGCATCATCATGCATGTGTATGGAAGAAGGAAGGCATATGTTGCTCCTACCTAAAGGGGGATCTTCTCTTGGAACGTCTAACCCCAGACTGGCCTAAACGCCTCAGTGGCGGAAGATAAGTTGTATATATGTCGCAGCCAACTAGCTCAATTAGCCGTTCAATTAACAGCCTAGCCTTTTAACTAAACGATGACGTTTAACTAGCGGCTTGAAAGATGTTCAGCGAGTTGATTAAGCAGCTAGGCAAATGACTTGGATCGATGACGTTTCATTACTTCCCTAGCCTCTTGACTGTTAATTTAAATTTAATTCTACTTTCTGCCACTCTCAAACTCAAAACGAAACTCTTCAAACTGTCAATATAGCGTCGGCAAACCACAACTTTGATGGTGTTTTACAAATATTCATGAAAAACAACAAGTGTAATGGAAGAGTTTAGTGACAATCATAATGTGAATTTGACCAAAGCAATTTAATAAAAAAAAAAATTATGTCATATGTTTATCTTTTTTATTTCTGTCATATAATGACTCTATCATACGAATGGTCTATGCATTAGCCAGCCAGTTTATTAAATGTTGTAACAAACTCTACGGCTGAAGATCTTTCAGGCCGTTAGTTAAAAGGCTAGGCTGTTAATTGAACGGCTAATTAAGCTAGTTGGCTGCGACATATATACTTGGCATTCGAAAACACTTTCTTATGTCATTCAGAGTATGTCACCGTACTGATTGTCAGTATCGTCTACATATTATGTAAATGTATTTAATGAAATCTTTGATTACAGTTACATTACATACTATACTAATGCTAAAACTCGGAAAAAACCAAAACTTCGATAAAAGCTCTAGGAACAGGGAGCGTGTAAATACAGGATCATTACATTTGTGCTTAGACAACAATCTTGTTAGCTATCTGATCACGTACAGAGCTTAATTAAGAAGGTTACGAGCTCTGCTCCTGACCTCTTTTCTTGCAATTAATACTGTCCTTTAATTACTACATTGTAAAGATACTTATTATATATATGTACTTGTTCATTAGGTTTTTCGAAACGCATATTTAACTCACTTTTTATTTACGTGTATCTAATTTTTCGCTAAACGAAGCTTTAAAATTAACGAGCATTAATAGCAAATATAAAAGAATGTGACAATTTTGGACATTCCTTTTAATGCATTTATGTTGAGTGCCAATCAAAAAATTATTACAATTTAAATTAAAAGACGGGTTGTTGAATTACGTGTCATATTTTGAACACTTAATTTTAGCTATTTCTGCCGTGAAAATGGATTTACGTGAGCTTTTTATGGCCTACGGCAAGCAGCCGCACAATATAGACTAAGGTGATATCGATAAAAGACACACAATCTATACATTATACATCGTATAGTACAGAAAAATCGCTTTGTAAGTTTCAGCAAGTATTAATAGCTCACGAGAGCTGAAAAGTATGCAAAATCCCTATCGCAACCGCAAATCAGCAGAATCTTCAACCTATTTACCATCATACAATGTTGGGCTTAATGCTCATTAGCGTATTACATTACCATACTAAAGCCTTTGACTGTACATAGGATTAACCACAAACACGTTCAAGTTTAGATCGCACATGAATATCGGAGAGACATTACCTCTCGCGCTAATAGCCAATATCTGAAGCCAAAATTGCCTTCCTAACGATATTTCTGCTGCAAGTAATAAAATCTCGTAATCCTATTACGCGCTGAAATCGCTTTTCCTACATGATTGTACTAGTTAATATTTTAATTTGTTATGTCGAGTTTGTAGTACAATGTTACAAATCTATATTTATTATAATATAATACAAAGTAGTGTTAGTTACACCACTTATAACTCAAGATCGGCTGGACCGATGTTGGTTATCTCTTTTTTGGTGGATTTTTCTCCGCTCCGAATAGCAGAATAAGTAATAAAATATCGGATAAAAATAAATAAATAAATATTGGGAACACATGTGTTACCTCACAAAAAAATTTTGTATATCAGAAAGTGCTTTAACATGCAGTATCGCAATATTGGCGCTAGAGAGAAGAGGCCTAATGTGTAAAACTGCCATTCTTCTTTCGCAATGGCAAGCAATAAAACATTTCTGTATTTGCAAAAAAAGTTGTATTAATGCTATTAAGTTTAGTTAAAGTTAACACGATCTTATTAGACTGTTAGACGGAACGAAGTTAGCCGGGTCAGCTAGTTTATCATAATTAAATCATTTATCTAAGAAACAACTAATACGATTCTACCAGTAAACCTTTGTGATAATTTTATTTTGCTTTTATATTTAGGATACGTTTTAATGGTAGATATATAGTAATTTTAATTATTTTAAATGATTCTTTTTAGGTAATTTGCCGTAATATGCCGTATTATCCGTCTCTGGTCTTTACTTTAATCAAAAATGTCATAAAAATTATGTAACTTTTATAAAAATAAGAAATTATTTTTGATACAAACAATAAATTTATATTAATAACACGGAAAAAACGAACGTGAAAAATGGTATTAGAGAACGGGCGTCAAGAATGATGAATGAACTAAGAGAAAATATATCTCGGAATATTGACCTAGTTATTGCAATAAACCTGATATATAACCTTCTTGCTGTCTACTTGAACTAATAAAAAATGAATTATTTCTTTCTATTAGGATAGAAATCCAATCCATCCAATTATTGGATGGATAATAATCAGTAAAAACATAATTTTAAAGACATTTAAGCTTCCATACAACAAATATACATACAAATAATATATTTATTTTGCCATGAAATACATACAAAGAAGTTACAAATAACTGAACATTAAATGTAACTAGTTTTTGAGAGCTCCCTTAAAGCAAAAAGTTATGGAAGATCATACCTAATGCAGAATATATACAATTCATTTATTTTATTACATATTAAAAATACGCATTGGTTATCGGAAGGCCGTCGTTCCACAACTATGCGTTTTTAAGGCAGTTTTTGCCGCGCACCACCACTATGTGGAACCAGCTCACGCCACTAAAGTATTTCCGAAATTCAACTTAGGGTCCTTCTAGAAAAGTGCGTACCAATTCTGAAAAGGCCGGCAAAGCACTCGCGGGCATTGAGAGTGTCCATGGGCGGCGGTATCAATTAACATCAGGGCCTCCTGCCCATTTCCCCCCTGTTCTATAAAAAATCAAAGGTTAATATTTCCGTTACATGCCTCACTAGCAAATAAAATGAGAAGAAGTAAAAGAAGAAGCATATTAAAGTAAGTAGTTTTTTGTTAATATATTTGTTACAAGGAATTTTCTAATAACTCAAATCACCATTATAATTATTGAGGGGTGAGAAAAATAAAGTAACGTTACACCTTATGGAGTTAGATTTAATATCGTAATGGCAGTTTTCGTATTTTCCTCGTCAATATTATTACATCAATCATACGAAGGAAACAATATTTTATCTAATACTTTCATTATACTCAAGGGTTTTTTTTATTCTTCATCTGCATATGTGAAGATAATCCTCTATTTTTAATGATACAGTCAAAACCGTTTAGAACAACATACCGGTTATATTGACCAAACTCAAAGGTCCCGGCTAAATTCTATTGTTACGACTATCGGTTTTTACGGCCAAATATGAGTAGTCTCTTCGATGTCGTTATAACAGATTTTGACTGTATATTAATCAATACTAATGTTTAGTTGGTTCATATGCCGTAAATTGATTATTTAAATTGCGTTTTAGGACACGGAACACGTCTATAATAAGAAAAATAAAAAATTAACACGCTAATTGTACAGGTCCTTTTTCGATTTTGCTCTAACTAAAAAGGATGATGCTAATCTTTTTCATTGATAAAGGCAAATTGATCAACCTTCTGTGTTTAGGAATTCACTGTTTCGGGAATCAAACCTAAAAAAAAAATGTTTATTATGGAACATAAGATACATGTATCACTTATTCCACGTCATTAAATTTGAAGGCATCCCTACTCATCGGCAAAGAAGACAGAGGGGGTAGGCCGAGAGAAAAAGCCGGCGTAAAAAACTCTCGGTACTCTTTTAAAACAGCAAATCATCAAACAACACTTATTTAAAACAAATATCGCAAATTAATTAGAAGTAGCCTGTCTAGCACTAGTCCCAGGCCCTTTTATCAACTAGATAATCGTTGACTTTATAGTAAGCCTTTTTACACAGCTTTTCTTTAATACATTTCTTAAATTTATTGAAAGGTGATAAAAGAGCCTCTAGGATTTTATTAAAGAAGAGTATCCCTTTCCCCAAAAAAGAATTACTAACTTTAAATAGTCTAGTACGGGGAAAGTCTACGACGCTCGGGCAGTGTAAATTCATTTGATTGCAAGATGAAGACCGATAAATTCGATAATTAAATTATTACAATTGTTTTAAACAGTATTCAAATGTGTGATGCCTGATGATGATAAACCTTTTTTTTACCTCCTTTTTAGCCTTAATATTCACACAATACTTGTCGAGTTTGCTTATCTTGCCAAAGCCCCGTAAAAATTATTTGAAGAAGTATATTAAGTATGAGGGTGTGCAACTATTTAATCGATTTTCTATCTAAAATTCGTAATATTAAAGCGTTTAACCAATTCAAACAATGCATATCAGAGGGAGCCTAGTAGACTAAAATTGGGACGGCTGATGGAGACGTGTATCTCTTTCGTATATATTAAGTTTCTCATGTAAATAAAAATACATTTTTTGTAATGAGAAAAAAGTTCTTTAAAAATTTGATACATGTTTATCATTGATTTTCCCAACTCCCTTCACTCAAGTGAAAAGAAAATTTCTACCTAATACGTTAGAATCACAAAAACGCTTTGTCTCAAGCTAGGGACTGATTGGGGAAGTCAAATAAAGCAACGCCACGTCTACTGTACACATACTACGTGATCCGACTATCTGGATGAACCAGATTTATCAACTAAAACTGAGATGTATTTTACTTTACGTTTTAAAAGCACTGGAAAACGTGTAGCAACATTTGTTTATACAATTCCTTCACATTAGGCCTGAGTGAATATTTCTTTTCAGAATATTTTAAACAATTAATATCTAGCCCGACAAAGACGGGACAGGCCACTACAGACATTTATTTAAGGCATATTTGTTCAAAAAAAAAATATTCATTAAATTTTATTAATTAAGTATTTATTTATTAAGCTATTGCATGGAATTTATCGCGGGCTTTGAGCGCGGTGACCGAATCAAGAAATTCCGAAACGAAAATAAACCTAACACACGATGACGTAATATAGGTGCGGCCAATACGCGTTAGAGCGGGACAGAACGCATACTGCGTCTCATATCGGTCTGGCGTGATCGGTGACGTAGCGCAGGTGCGTTAGAGTGGGACAGAACGCATACTGCGTATTCACATTTGTGCGGCCGGTGCAGCCGGTACACGTTAGAGTGAGACAGACTATATAGGCGTGCTAGTCTGAGTCTAGTAGATTGAATAAATATGAAGGAAAATAAATACTGCATAAATCTTATATATATAAAAATGAAACCCGTTTTCCGTTGTCACGACATCACATGAAAACGGCTCGACCGATTTGTCTGATTTTTTTTTGTTGTGTTTGTAATTGTCAGGAGAAGCTTCTTATAAAAGAATGGAATAGTCTTGCGCGAAAAATTAGAAAATTCAAGAATACTTAACCACCATACAATTCGAACTTTTTGGTGTAACCTTATGGCGTTTGACATAACACAACATTGACAGAATGCGTGCTGCAAATATCGTCAGAGGATGTAAGAAAAATGAATAACGTTCAAAATAAATGCTTCGATCGGAGTTATTATATTGATAATATAATGATATGCGAGCCAGAAAAACAAACAAAGAATGTTGTATAACATAAAGCATTAGAATAATAAACACTTTGTTTCTGAAATATTTTTTAATTCATTATACCAATTTGAAATCAATATTCATAGTTAAGACAGGACAACGTCTGTCGGTTCCGCTAGTAAAAAATAAATAAATAAAAACTGCTATGCGATAGCATTATCGCGGCAGTCCCCGAGTGCCACGCGTTTTTTATTATATTATTGGCAACATAATAATTATTTTTATCTGTAATTAGTAAATTTTTATCTTATTCTATATTTATTGATTAATAATAATAAGGATATGGAATAGTCTTAATGTTAAATCTAATTGAACAAAAATCGTGTTAGACCTTAAGTATGCGTGAGTGTATATTGCTTTTGTAGGGTTAATAGTTAATGAATTCATAACAAATTTATAATAAGTTCTTTGTAACGATTTAAACAAGCATATAACTATGGAAACTTCTTAATAGATTGCTATTTTATGTACTTAAAGACCTAGAATTTTCATAAATTATTTTGTACTTGCTTCGAAACTAATGCAGACATACTATGTACAACCAAAGTAATACAATTTTATTGCCTTGTTTTTAGTTTCAGCTAGATCATTATTTGATGTTCGATAAAATTTCTTTGGTGACAGCTACCACCCTGTTTAATGCAAAAAGAGCTGAAATCAATTCAATACGTCTCAAGTCTACTTGATATTCAACGTTGAAACTTCAAAAGAGATCATTATGTCAAATATGAGCTTTATGGAAACGTGATCTTGAATATTTTCATTATTAATGTCATACCTACAAAACCTTTGTTGCATGAAAATATTTACCTTTAACAAGTAATCAAAAAAAATATTTATCTTAATCTTCCAATCTTTTAGGTTTTGCAGTCAAAGTTTAAAGTTTTTATATTATTATTTTATTCACGATAAGATTCGACACAACAGTTACACCTTTTGGATATTTTTTAGTACAGATACCGGCAAACATCCTTAACAAATGCCTGTGCAGAAGCCATTTTTGGGTATCACTGCGCGGCGGCGGGAGAATGACGTGTCGATCGCGTGATTGGTAAATCAGTTGACGTTTGTGTCTCGCGCTGCACAAACTTTCCCCCACTCCCTATAATGCTCAAGAAGTTTGCCGGTATCTGTAACTGATAGTTTTTATCATAAAAAGCTATTGTTAGGAACGTTCAATAATAAGTTGGCTCTTTTATTTACACATAAATTCTTATATAAACATTTATATCATAGGAATAATTTTGTTCATTTTGTGTATTGTTTCTGATAATAATATATATATTGTATGTATATATGTATGTATGTACATATTTATATACACAGCGTGTATATGTATGTATATATTTATATAAACAGCGCCTTCAAAATACCTTTTATAAAAACTCCAGTTTACGTAAAATTCAGTACCTAAATTAACAAAGTAACAAATTCTCTTACGTAATCATGAAACACAAACATCACCTCGTAATCCTTCATCTCCGCCCAAAACCCAATAAATCCTCGGCCGGTGCAGCGTTAACACAGTTTTTTGTGTACATTTTCCTCCTGACGGATTCCCGAGGCAATTAGTGTACGGAAATTACAAGAAAACAGTGTAATCCATCACCTGAGCGAAAAAAGCTGAGAAATCTTTACATAAACGTCGTTTAAGTGACTGAGCGTGACTGGGAAGAATCTCGACTATACATTTTAAGCTAAAATTCTTAATAGTTAATTATCCTTTAGCTTGGGTTTTTACACACTTTATATTAGCTTCACCTGTATGTATGTATGTAACCGACTCCTTCGGACTCGATTTTGACCCACTTTTAACGGACAGATTTAATTCAAACTTTGCTCACCTGTTAAAAAAATAAAAAAAATTTAACTAAAAAATAAATAATAGTTAAAAAAAACTAAGAAACACGCTTTTAAATGTGCCATATTTTTCGTCTATCGAGCTACCCACGCTTTTTCACAATAATACCAGTATTTTTGTTCATAACCATTTTCAGCCTAAATTAGGAATTATTTTTCACTCTTTAGTTTGATGTGCTTTAAAAGCGTGTTTTTTAGTTTTTTTTAACTATTATTTATTAGAAAGTAACTTCAATTTTAAGAAATTTATTTTATAACCATGTTATGTTAATTGACGTATTATTACATCATGCATACGTGTTATTAAATTAATATTTAATTAATATACATTATGGATTCTTAATACTACTGGGAGGGCCAGTACCTCAATAAGATAGCAGTATAAGCATTCATAGTATCCAGTATAAGACAACAGATTATCTCCACCATTATTACTTGGCTATTAACTTAACTAATGAAAGTATTCAGTAAATAGGTTAAATTTCCTTTCACACCAAGCAACAATATATTACGAATTTTTACGTCATACAAATAACTGGCTGAAAACATTTATCAACAGTATGATGCTCGCCCGTTGAGCAAATATGCACTGTATACGAGTACGTCTCTAACCTACTGTACCTCTCTAAACGACTGTACCAAACCTCAAAATAAGTACATAACTCGGTTGTACGTATAATTCTTGGATATTACGAGTTTAAATACCGAAAGCTATTAAAATCCATTCAAGAAAAGTTATTTACAATATAACCAAGTATTTGTCGGAAGTAAACTCTCATGCAATGGACTCTATCCCTCTAGATATCGTAGACTTTGCTGTAAATTTGTAATTTGTATGTGTATACTATATTGAAGTTCATATTCTAATCCGTATCTGAAGTCACAATTTCTTCTTGAGCGCTTTTAAATATGTCAAACACAGAAAAAATGGTTTGACAGCTCATGAGACTAGATTTAAGTGTGATTAACGTTCTAAAAAATGGGCCTAGTGTTGCTATAATCAGAGTTAATTTAGCGCCCCCAGAACATGTTTATTGTATTGTTTTACTGTAAATCCCCTTTATAATATAATAATACACCTAGAATACACATTGTAAGTGAAGGATCAAATTGAATGGATCATTCAAGAAGGATTGACGTGATATCGGTTTAAATGTCTCGGAAATCACGTGTAAAATCTCCATTAAAGGTGTCTTCGATTGATCCGGGATGAGCAGCCATCTATTGGACACGGCCCATCGCCGAGACCCGTGACCCGAATCTACGATCACTCGAGAGGTTTTCGTTTACGTTTGGATTAAGTCATAAAAGCTGTTAAAACAAAAGTAATCGCTTAACATGGTTGGTACAACGAAACAATTTGAGTTTCGAATTAAAAACGTGTTTTGCGTGAATTAAAAAAACGCATTTCATTATTAAAGCATAATGTATGTATATCATTACAATTTGTTATTTATCGTGAAATTAACATTATAAAAATAGTCCAATACGAATAATTTAATGCTTGTTAATATAACGTTTGAATAAATAAATAAACAAAACATTAGTGACGTTTAACGCAAGCAAGCAAGGCCATCGCTTTTCAAAACAAATAATTGTATCAAACGTTTTTATCTAACCTTTTTAATGTGATAACACTAACACAACAGCGTATAATTTATACCACAAGTGTATTATTGGTATTCTCTTTTGCAAGGTTGGCGATCGACGATCCTTCAACATTGCCCTCATTCCAGAAGCTTGACATTTTTAATACAGTAATAAGATACGGCCATGAAAGCCAAGTATGCGAAGAATTATCTTATTATAAATTCTCTGTTCTCATCTGAATACAATTCATTTAAAATTGATAAAGGTATTTAAAGGAATGAAGAGTCAAGTAACTTCTATTACTCCCCCCCCCCCCATTCTTCAATATACAATAAATCGTTTATAGAGTAATACGCAAATAATTATATTTCAATGTGTTTTGTAAATACTTAGACAATTAACCGCCAAATATACTTGCAAGGAGGTACATTACAATTTTTTGTTATTAATATAAAAATCACAGTAATAAATTATATAAAAAGCAATATATTATAAGGATTACGCTCACTATCGCAACTTCCAATTGGATGAAGCTTATTCTTAAGGGGATCAAAGTTTCCGCTCCATGAAACCAAATGCTGTCTCTTTCCGATTATTTTCCGAAACCCTCGAATTATTCCAGCACTTGGTCACCGTAACAACTTGCGTAGAAGCAATTATTTTATAATACATAATATCTATCTCTCACTACCTACTTTGTTTTTAGCAGTGTTGGCCTAGTGGCTTCAGCGTGCGAGTCTCATCCCTGAGGTTCGATTCCTGGCTGTGCACCTTTCTTACCATGTGCCCATTTAACATTCGCTCGAACGGTGAAGGAAAACATCGTGAGGACCCAAAATACGACCGCGTGTGTCAGGCACTGGAGGCTGATCACCTACTTGCCTATTAGATTTAAAATTGATCATGAAACAGATTCAGAATTCTGAGGCCCACACCTAAAAGAGGTTGTATTGCCACTGATTTATTATTTAATTTTTTAACTAAAACTGCCTATTATTTTTAATTTAATTATTTTTTTAACAATACTAGATGTAATAAGTTTAATCTAAATGAATACATATTACCAGCTTTCCAATTTTTTTTTTGAGCGCATTTTACATTATTTAATTCTATAGATCGTAGTAAATCAAACATAATAACGGGGCGTTGATTGCCTATTTGAAATCTGGAGCAAATAAATAGAATCGAAATTGCCTTCTATCATATATCAACTTTATCGGATAAACTAAGCGCACATCAAACTGTTCTTACATATTATAAAAACACTTTACAGCACAATGAAAATGATAATTTCGTATAACAATACGATCCTGCTAAGTTATTTACTGTCGACAATGAAAGGGCACTTCCATTCATACATCACGCACAGACTTAACCCTTTGTCGTTTCTATGAAGATAATGCTAAATGGCCATTTCACTTCAGAAACTTGATTATGGCATTTAAGTATGAATCTATTATTCTCATTTCAACCATTTCTAATGAGGTTGGGGTTTTTCAGTTTCATAAATCTGTTCTATGCTTAGTGAACATCATGTGTGTTTTTAATCTATATATATAAAAATTTATTGCTGTTCGTTAGTCTCGCTAAAACTCGAGAACGGCTGGACCGATTTGGCTAATTATGATCTTAAAATATTTGTGGAAGATCAGGGAAGGTTTAAACGATGGGAAACGTAAATAATAATTAAAGAAAAATACTTAAAACGACAATTGAATTTCCCAATACAAACTGTTCTTAGATGGGGAATTGGACGTCTTTTTAGAAATAAAAAATAGTCACTTGGCTGTCATTTACATATTTGTAGATTAGTATGTAGTCTGCTGTATGAGGGCCGACCTCTTTGGTCTGTTTTAAAAGTTTTGACACAAATATATGTTGGTGAAACAAAGTTCACGGGGTCATCTAGTATTTGAATAATTTTGTATTTTTAGGCGTTTCGTTTTTGGGAATTAATTGTCTTATTAATGAAAAGGGAGATATTTTCAAAATAAATGTTAACCTAAATATTGTTCATAAAGAAAGACATGACTACAGTATTTAGAATCAAACGAAATCAAAGACGTTTTAAAAACAAAATCCTTTTTAATAAAATATTAATTAAGTTTCGTTTGCAATTGGAGAAATTACCTTTAGCTAAAAAATACTCTTATAAAATAAAAATTGAGCAACAAAATGAAACTGAACAATGTAATCTAGTTAGTTATTTCTTAGATCTTTCTCGTATTATCCACAAAGAAGTTAGCCCAGCAAAGTTGGAGCGAGCAAAATTTTGCCGCGGGCGAAATAAACAGAGTAAAATAGAATACGCGAGTTTGCGGTTTAAACGTACAGTTAGATAGACTTCGACGTAGTAATTATATTTTTAACTTTGGTATTTACTTTCAATTATAAAATTTTTTTTACATCAAGGATACAATTGCATGCTTTATAAAACACTCTGGTATGTTTCAATTGTTCGAAATTTAAACTTGATTTGATCACTTCCTAACCCGGTTAGGGTTAACCTTAATAACCTAAAGAACGCTGGCAGGTGTGTATAAAATAAGATTATTTTTTATAATAAATACATATATTCTTTGTATTTTTTGTATTTGTATAGGTGTAACTGTGCTTTGTGTATGTTTAAATGTGTATTCCGTTTTTGGCTTTTGTGTATAGTGTAATTTTTTGAATATTGTATAGTACTCGTAAGTAGCTGTAGGAATACCGTTAAGCAAATAAATAAATAAAGATCCTGATACTAGTTATGTAATCTAACATTAGTTAAGTTACATATATACTATTATTAGTAATTAGAAGTGCAAATATTAACGATCATCTTACATTTGAAGATCATAATTAGTAAAACGTCAGTTTTGTTAGCCCTTTAGTTTTTCATACAATTATAAATTGTAATATCATATTCCGATAATGATCAATATCAATAACAGATGTATCACTTAGATTTAAAAACCCATAAATGAGTCATGTTTTTTGTTAGTCGCAACACCACTACCCCTAATTTTATGTTAGTTATCTAATTCTGGGATACGTATTTGTTACGTAACCTATTTTTGGCAATAAATAAAATTATATTATTATATAGGTTTAAAGACTTTATTTTCTCAAAAAGACAAAAAATGAGAATTATACTCTAGATTAACATAACATTGTAGTCGTTCATAAAATAATCACAATTAAATATAGCCGTACATGCAATAAACTTAAAAATAAAAGTAACCAAAGAAATATGAATTAAAAGTAATTATAAGAAATGAATTTAAAAGTAATTCTGTTTAACATATTCACTTATCTTCGATTAGAATGAATTGATAGAAGTAATATTTTTTTATATCTGGGTAGTTTATTATACAGCTGTGTATTACGTATATTATTCCTTCAATGCCGTTGATATTGTGTGTATAGTTGTATACTTCAGTGTAATATCCATACATCCATGGAATGACGTAGATATCAAGAAAGAAGAATACAGAACATATTTTGGTTAATCAGCGAATGCTACAACTACTGAAGTTAAAACAGTAAAGAACAAAAGACGATTCTATTTTGACCAATTTCATTTGTTATCTGTAGCTTGATAAAACAAAAGAAATATTCGTAAATTACACGATTTCTCTTTTAGTTACAACTTCATTGTAAGCTTAGGTATGTATGATCACAAAGGCTTTCAAAGCAGATTTTTTCAAGCATAATAGCGAACTGAAACGCGCGATATTCACAATTGCTATACAACAATTCGTGTTCCCTCTAATGAAATACTCATTTAGCGGGAACACATACTATTGTGGTTTTTGAACGCTCTGTCCATTTGCTCGGTCAAATTCTGTTCTCGCTGTGTTTCTCTTTGTGTGAAATTAACAAAATTGCCAAATGTTGATGTTACTGACAACCCTATTGTTTAGTTTAGACTTTAAACACATGACTGAAATAATTAAATGGCTAGTGAGTTGGGTAATTAAGCTTGCAGTTATTTGGTTATTACAGTTATATGAAACATCGAAATTCCTAACAGTCGTTTATAAGTGCAATACTAGTTTGTTAATTACGCCTAGTAAATGGCATAGAGACGCAACTTGTAATTAATACTGTATAACAAGATTACTATATTGAGATTATATTTATTATTAAATATATATATTAGAAGTATGTTTAGCTTTTATGCATGCAGAGCCAAATAGGAGGCACAGTGTAAAATTACTACTTGCAGTGTCTGAAGGAGAGCGGTGGTATATGCGTGCGACTCTCAACCCTGAAGTTGTGCATTCATGGCTATGATTAAAGCTTTATTGCCCCAATTAATGACACACACCGAACACAGAATGCACCTGGAGAATCTTTGCGAACGGATAGTTAACAACTTCATATGAGAAATTAAAATGCAACAGTTGCAACAAATGCAACGATCTGGTGTTGCACCACATTCGGCAGCCCATGTAATGTAGTCCCAGAAGATTGAAGTATCCAGTATCCATATATATAAAATTCTCATGTCACAATGTTCGTTGCCATACTCCTCAAAAACGGCTTGACCGTTTCTTATGATATTTTTTATGCATTTTCAGTAAGTCTGAGAATCGGCTACTATCTATATTTCAAACCCCTAAGTAATAAGGGGTCCATCTCAAAAAAAACAATATTTTTTAGACAAATATTTTTGTTTTTATTTTTTTATGATACTACATACAAAAATACATACAACCCTTAATTTTCTTCCACCCTCTATGATCAACCCCTATTTTTTATTTGTTAGTTCAGAACTTATAACTTGAACTCTGAGGTTTTTATAGAGAAAAATTCACAGAAAAACCTAAAAAGTTTTCATTCCAGTAAACCGAACAGTCTCTGGGGTAGCATAGCAAAATGTTCCATGATGGTATATACTTAAAAGGTTACCTAGGCATTAAGGAGAAACAAAGTTCGCTGGGGCAGCTAGTATATGTATGATAAAGTCTCTTCCATGTTAAGAAAGTGGTAAAAGTAAATTAACAAAAAAAGATCGTGCATTCAAATCACGAAAGCAATGGATTCTCGTTATGTGCTCAATTAATACTTGCCCTTATCAAAAAGGCATCGTGAAGTAAATGTGGATCAAGTTCTTATCTGTTTAAAAAAACTGTGACAAATGCGACATACATACACACAATACGACACCAAGATTCACATAGGTTTATAGTGCCACATTATTATACCTTAAATTACTCCATTGAGAAGTCGCTAGTTCTAGTTAAACTTAAGAATATTATTCTAAAAGATTTTAGAAGCAACCTACTTTAATGTTTGGATATGTAAAGCCTTCTTAAAAGCTTATTTAGTATAAGCTCTGCTTCTACGTTAGAAGCTGTATAAAATTTGAAATGTTTCAAGACTCAATCATTTTGTAACAAGCATACTATATGATTTTAAAAATTTATTAATAGTCTCAATAGGATTTTTATTTATTTTAATGAAGACTAAATTTGTTTATCTATTACTGCCTAATCTACTGAAAAAGATACAGGATAGTGACTAATGTTCAAAGACAACTCTTTCATACTAGAGTAATCTTTGAGCTTTTGTTATGCCTAAACTGAATTCTATATTCAACACATCAGTCGTTCATCAGTCGTTAAGGTTTATCACTTCGTAATCTTGGAAAGCACTTCATCCATAATTTTTAGGGGACAAATGAGTGAGCATAGAACCATGTACTAACCCATGGACACAAGCAAGCAAGCAAGCAAAAAATTATTGCACACACATACAGATGCAGCCTTTATTAAATAATATCTCAATCGAACATAATAATGATATAATTGTAGAGGTGTAATTATTGTCTATATAGAAATTTCGTAATTCCATTTGTAATATTGTCTACGTATCATTATTTGGTAATTCCACTTGCACGTGGATCAATCAGTCGTCCTAAAACCGCCATGTAAGTCAGAGGACAATAAAGACAGTGAATTCTATTTCGGTTTTCATTTGGTGTACCTCAAACACTAAACTGGTGACCCCGACGTGATGCAATGTGAACAAAAAGGAAAATCTAAATAGGGCGGGGCGACTCACAAAAATATGTAAAAACATGTCGTGCAAGTATACGATGAAAGCGCACATCAACGGCGAAATCGCAGCTATGGCCGGACCATCATCAGCAACACCACAGCCCTGCGATTCTGTAACTCACTTCACGAACTCACACAGCAGTTTTCGCATCGGCGGTCGCTCTCAAATCAGTCGTGAAGCAGTCATTTTATGATTTGGCATTCTGAAAAGGTGGGAGTTTGTACTTTATTGTTTATCAGAATGCCAAATCATAAAATGACTGCTTCACGACTGATTTGAGAGAGACCGCCGATGCGAAAACCGCTGTGTGAGTTCGTGAAGTGAGTTACAGAATCGCAGGGCAGATGTCTGCTGCAAACACTCTCACAGGACTCGTTCAGCAATTAAACAAGCTCATGAAAATATGAATCCTTAATTCTTGAAATTAATATGAGTTTTATCTACTACTACTTTGAGTAAAAAACTTGGACAACGGACACAGAATTACAGACAACAAATAGTAAAAAATTTAATACAAAATGTATTTAATGTATCAGTACAAAAGCTCGCGGGCAGTGCAATGTCAATACAGGTTCAACAAAGGTCTACCAACAATAGCTTGTTCTCGTGTCAATGAAATTGAATCAGCTTCGGACAAACGTTGATACCGATAACCACATGAAATGTAAATCGCGTAGTTTTTTAAAATAAACCTATTTATTTTAACTATCCAAAACTACTTGTTAAAACAATGTATGAAAAACATCACGGTCTAAACGATCTTATATTAGCTCTAATTAATATTTGTTATGATTAAAAATGCTATATCCGGAGCTATTGTCAACATCATCGTGTGTGGAACGTTTATAGTAAACATTATTTATTTAAGTGTGCCAAAAACTTACGTACCTTGCTTAAATTTATGTACTCTTTTGTCTCTTACCGCCAAATAGTATTGACGCTATAAGAGAGATAAATTTGGTGTACTTAGACTAATTTAGTTTTATGAATAAGGGGGTAATAATAGCAACTCCTGCGGAATTAAGAAAGTTGTTAGTGAAATCATTCGCGGTATCGCCAATTTCTAGCAGTAGAAAGTTCGTTAGCTCAACTAAGATATTGTGTTAGTAAAATGAGCTGCGACTTGAAATCGCGGTTTATCAGAATATCAAGACAGATAGTGAACTAAGGATAAATAAGACAATACCGGTAAATCTAATATATAAAATTCTTGTGTCGCGGTGTTTGTAATTAAACTCCTCCGAAACGGCTTGGCCGATACTCATGAAATTTTGTGTCCAAATTGGGTATGTCTGAGAATAGCACAACATCTATTTTCATCCCCCTAAATGTTAAGTTAGTCATCCCCTAAATTTTTTTTTAAATCTTTAGATAATTTTTTTTTATGATGCAGCATTTAAAAATATATACAACCACTAATTTTCACCCCTCTACGATCAATCCCTATTTTTTATTATAAATAGATATACATGGCAAAACGACGTTTGCCGGGTCAGCTAGTAATAATATAATTCTCTGTTAAAATTGGGTAATACAATTACCTACTAAAAGGCGCCTGTCAAGAACAAGCTAGTATTGTACTCCTACTCCATATTTTATCGATAATTCATATTTCATTATATGTAGTACTGTTCATATTATTAAAGACAATAATTAATATAGTCCGGCGATACCATAACTTACTAATCAGTCTCATTATCTAACTGTTACGGTCGGTAGCCGGACAAATTGCTTGGTCGAGTCTGATTGCAATTAACGACCACGTATTGTATGAATAGTTCAATTTCGCTTTTGTTCTAGATGGTAATTAATTCGTATGTCAAAGTTATATCTATGTTATGACATGTCGTGTAGTGATTGTTTTAACATGCATAACAAGCAATCCTTTATTTATTGAAAAAACTTGACCTTACTGTAAAAATTTCCCCAGCTTTCATTTTATTTCATTGTTTTTTTTAATATTTAAAAGCTTATGTGTATGTAATTAAAAAGCTTCACCGTCATGGATGATGGAGTGACTATGTTTAAAGTACAGCCTTGCGATTCTGTAACTCACTTTTCTCTCAAATCAGTGAATCGAAAAGTGAATTACGGAATCGCAAGGCAGGTGTGAATAGAAACAATTATTGTTTTTATTACAATCAAAACATATAAATAGATTAAGTAAAATATATAGATTTTCAATACACATAATTCGTAATATCAAAAAAAAATTGAATGCGCTCTTAACTTATATTCCCGGGTCCTACTTTATAATTTATATACATAGAAATAATAACAATTTTTACTTTATTAAATAAATTATATTTCAAAGTTTACATTTGTTTACATATGTAATTTTATGATGACATTAAAAGGGGCAATTTCTTAAAAATAATTTTCATATAATATACCAAACCCAGTAACCTACAAAGTTTCACCTATACGAATAGCCTTAATAAAACTTCACAAACTTAATCAAGCGAAGGAGCGAAGTCAATCGGATTGTTCAATTTAAAGGCGAAACTTCATTACTCGAACAAAATTCAAGAAAGTTCAATCTACATCTTAGTTTTCTAATGTACGTGGGAATGTTTTGCTTAAAGTGAAGTTTAACTGTTGAAATAAATTATTTCAAGCGATTTAGGCTATTTCAAAGGGGTTGCACATGACAGCTGACACTAACACCATTGTTCGGACATAATAAACTTTATTCATTTTATTTTATTTTTTTCATTCGGTGTCGGGACCCTTGGTCCGTGGGGTCCTAGCGCTTTAAGGCTTTTTAAAGAAATTTCAAAAAGGTTAGTCGACATCACAGGAGACTGAAGATCTGGCAGCTACCTCGGACAAAGAATTAGTCTAGCAATTCAAAGGGGGAACGCTGCCAGTATCTTCGGAACCTTGCCTAAAGGGACTCCTTTTAATGATATATTTTAGTTTATGTTAAGTTTAGTTATTTTTTTCAATGTATATTATTTTATTATTATAAGTATTTAATTATAAACTTTTAATAATAACCACTTTGATTATTGACTATCAAAATATAGTCGTTAATTTTTAGATCTATTAATATTGGCAAATCGAATAAACCACAACTATGATTATTTATAAATTTCGTTTTATCTTTTTAAAAACAGTTTATTAATTTCAAAAAGGTTACATATAAACTGCTTAATATTGTTCGTAATTCCATTATATTTCAGTAAAATATTGTAATAGCCGAGAATACACAACGTCGAATGGCGGTATATTAATGTATTCTGTTTATTACGCCAAAGTGCTCGGAATTATGCTTTCTCGATAAATTGAATATTCTAAAGCTGTGCATTCATTAATATGAATGAATTATCAATGCGTTTTAAAGATGCAATTCAAGGGAAATATTTTTCAGCATACTACCAAACGGTTACATTATTTACTCGATACTTAGAGTAATTTAACTTGACTTGTAAGTAAGTGATTTGTTGCTTATGAAAAATTATATTCTTTATACATGAATTTGTAGCAACACGTACAATCTTCGGCTACAATCACTGCGATGACTACATACCATGAAACACGAGTAAGAAGTTATTTCGATCGCTAACGATTTATAGAATTTCTCGACCTGAGTCATGGAGGCCTCCAGACCGCCCAATGATTTGTTAAGACTGTTTGAGGTCCCTCCCTTAAGGTCAGACGAAGAGCATATTCCTTCCATTATAAGTTATTATAAGAAAATTAAGAGAATGCCACCAAAATCCAGGACATCACTGCGTGCTTCTATTAGAAGCTGAAGATGCTGAAGAGAAAGGAAGGTCGTGGTTGCGTATTGCACTCGCACAGTGGACTGGTATAACATCCTTTGAGGAAATGTTTCGACTAACGCAAGATAACTTAATTACTGGTATATCTTCTATTCAATTAAAATTATTGACAGCTAGAAGATAGATTATTATAGATTACTATTTCAGAATTGATAAAGTTACGAATAGCTTTTATATACTTACGATAAAGTGGCGGCGTCCATGCGTCGGGTTGTCTCTCTCCCTAAAATTTGGCGAGGGGGCCGATGGTTGGCCATGCGTCATACTCGTGAACGGGTGCTACTTGTGGTGACTGGTCGTACTTGAATTCGTGTATGCGGTGATGTTAGTTATTTCGACTATGTGTTTGCGTGTTGTTCCCACGAGAATGTAAGTGCGTGCTACTACTTCACCATGCTTCCTGCTGATAGAGAACAAGTCTTTGTTTTTAATTTATGTTATTATTATTAATTACTTAAGATGTCATGTGGAACATGGTTGGAGCTCCTTACAAACGTTGTGTAAAAAAAACATGGCGATTAAGAAGAGTGGCGGAGAGTTTATTGCCAGTTCTTCTCTTCCGTTCTACGTCTTTGATTTGAGAACTGGCACTAAATGTAAAGTTATAAGCATTTCATATAGATGTACAAACCCCAAACAAATGTTAATACTACAGTGCCTACCTGTTTCATATATATAATTTGGTATGTGCCATATTTTGGTAATTATAAACCATATAAAAACCATCCATCTAAAAACGCTAACATAGAAAATATTAATGAAAACATCGTTAGGAAACTTGTTGTAGGTCCAAATATTCAATATCAACTATAACCACGCTACCGAAACTACTCATTACCCTAGCTTTAGAGAGATTGCGATTGTAAAGATGTCGAGAGAAAAAGCACAAAAAAAGCTTCCAATTAAACAAATTGATAGATCAGATCGGTTCAACTCGGATCGTTTTTCTTGTTGCTTTGTGATTCACATCTTCAGTCAATCCGTAGTCAAAGAGTTCAACCTTTGTCATTGTATCACAATGGTTTAATCAGTGTCTACTTGTGTATTTGACGATTTGATAAAAGTGGAAAAGAGTTATTCTGATGCTTATAATCATGTTATTTCTTTTACGGAATTATAGTCCCATTTCACTCTAAATAGTGGATGAGGGTTTTAGATAGGCTCACTAAGTGTTGGCCTAGGGTATCAGCATGCGACTATTTCCTCTAAGTTCGATCCCCAGCTGTGCACCAATGTACCATTTGAATTAGAATTCCTTGAATCCCAGAAGTCGACGGCGTGTGTCAGACGCAGAAGGTAAATATTACCTATTACAAATTATCAAAAGATACATAAATCTGAGGTCTAGACCTAAAAGGTTGTAACACCACTGGTTTCTAATTGCGTCTGAATAAGAATTATTTCGCTAAAATTCGAACCCGGGACCTGTGACTCTATTGAGACATGCTGCTTTCCTCACAATGTTTTTCCTTACCCCACGAGCAAGTGGTAATTGTTTACATATAAAGGAAAATTAAATACACTGTTCAAATTCAATTCAAATTCAAAAATCATTTATTAATATAGGTAACACATTGTACACTTATGACTTGTCAGTAAAGAAATACATATTAATGCTTCTAATTTTACATTTAGTGCCAGTTCTCAAATCAAGGGAGTAGAACGGAAGAGAAGAACTGGCAATAAACTCTCCGCCACTCTTTTTAATCGCCATGTTTAAGTACCTACTAAACATTTCGCCACTAGAATAATAAGAGTACGGATTCTATAAAGAACCTCTCTTTTTTAACACCCTTCAATATGTAAGTAAAGTAGGATTTACAGTAAAATGCATTTCTGAAAGTCCGTGCAATACAATTTTGACTCATCATTTTTGCCCACGTACTCTCTTGTGTGAGCGTAAATCGCCCGGTACAAGATTGAAAAATATGGACGGAACATCTGTCGTGTAATATTATCAAAATTACAAACGTGATCTCTTGATATCTACGTGTCTCTTTGACAATGTAAGTAATGGTATAAATTGCGGGTTGCGTAAAAATTAAAATACTTGAAACAGGGGACAAACGGGCAGAAGTTCCGTTGTATGGGTATATAAGATGTCGTGATTATAGATAGATTGAGCAGTAGTGGCTTCAGCGTGCGACTCTCACCCGTGAGGTCGTAGGTTCGATCCCCGGCTGTGCACCAATGGAATTTCTTTCTGTATGTGCGTATTTAACATTCGCTCGAACGGTGAAGGAAAACATCGTGAGTTGCCTATTAGATTTAAAAATGATCATGAAACAGATTCAGAAATCGGGGGCCCAGATTTAAAGAGTTTGTAGCGCCACTGATTTATTTATTTTGATTATAGATAGATATACTTACCTAAGCCTTTATAAGCTTGTAAAGCTATCGGCTCTGTGCTTGTGCCAGTACTCAGTCACTTTTAACAGAGGTACCGTACTTAACATTGTACATAATATCGAAATAGTGTTTTTAATAACCGTAACGCTTATGTTGCAATCTTCGGATCGGTTGTTACAAACAACATTGTAGTCGAACAACAAAGTGCCGGCGCAGCTATCGCTGGTAATCCAGTTGTATTCCACATACGTTCTGTCTGTGTGAGACTTATAGAAACGGCACACACTATAAACTATTATGACCCGAAAACTGTTGTATTTTCACAGGAATGAAATGTTTTTGTTATCAGAAATAATATCAGAAAAAACATATTAACAATCCTTCGATATCAGAAATAACCCTTTTTAATATGATGAAGCAGTACCGGAAAAAGTACAAACATATTGAACAAATCAACATGAAGCGGATCTTTATTTTTCCTTTAATATGTCGCTCAAGAGAGAAAAAATTACAAACGAAATGTTCCAAAACAAAATACAGAATATTTTCGTTCACGTTTTCCTTATTTCACGACATTCGGTTTATACCAATGAAACAAAATACGTTATGTTTCTAGTAGGTTTATTCTTATTGCGCAAATTATAGTTGCTTTAAAAGTTCGCCATCGAATCAATGTTAGTTTCAGTAGATTTTAAATAATAATCAAAACAAATTCAACTCTTAATCTAATTTATAATAAAGTCTTAAAGATTGTGATATTTTTGAGAATACTTGCACTAACACTATAAAAAAAATTATAAACTAAAATTTTAAATGTTTAATTTTCATTGTTATAATATTGAAATGGGTTGGAATAAGTACTTTGTGTTGTCAAGTTTCGTACTCCTTGGGGCATTGGGCAAACGTCTCTTTAACACATGTTAAACAGTTGTTTTTTTCTACACAAACAAAAGAATGTATAGTTAAAAAAGAAAGTGCACTAGCCCCCACACTAGGATTCCCTGTCGAGGGCAGCTAGTCTCTTCCATTGGTCATATTATTGATTGTAGATACTTAATATATTCTAATAAGTTATTTTATATATATATATATATACAACAACAATATATAACAATTATTATATAAAGTAGTGAACATTTTGCTTTTAAGAAAGTGGTTAAAAATGTAAGGGCATGTGAAAAAGCGTTAGGCGAAGAAAGTGCTTTTTTTAAGTAGCTTGTATATGTAAACAATATGGTGTGATCGATCTTTGTTTCCAAAAAATTCGACTAATGCCATGATGATTACATTGATGTGTATTCTAACTTAAGAGTTAATCATATATATATACTCAAAGCGAACTTCAGTTCCTAACAGTAACAAGCCTACATAACTAACAATTATTTACATAAGAATTAGTAATAAGGTACAATGTGCAAAGAAACTTCGTAACAAGTTTGCAGCCCGCGGGCTACCTGCCCGAAAAGCCTTACATTTCCGACCTAATTAACCTTATAATTTTTCGAGAAAAACCAGCACACATTCTACGTAATTTTACATCCACCTTCATTTTTTCCTTTGATCTTAAATAAAGGAACATTCTTCAGAAAGTTATAAAAATAACTTTTTGTATTACATAAAGGAAACTCTGGGCGTTTCTTACTCTAAACTAGAACAAAATTGTTATTTGATAAAAACTCAGTAGGTAGTAATTAAAAAGAAAATTGTTTTCCACAGGGTATAATACCAGTGCTGGTTTTTGTTAATCACTGATGTAATTCTGAATAGGAATTCAATCCAAAATGTATATACCTATTCTCGTAGCTTCGCATATCCATATTTAAATATTGAAAGTCATTTACCTGGTAAACCTATTTCATGTAATATGTGTTATATATAATGTTAAATATTGTTACATGACAAATAAAACTCTATAAAACATGACGTGTAAAGTAAGGTATTTAAATCGCAAGGGAGCAGAGTTGGCCTAGTGGCTTAAGCGTGCGACTCTCATACCTGAGGTCGTAGGTTCGATCCCCGGCTGTGCACAAATGGACTTTCTTTCTATGTGTGCATTTAACATTTGCTCGAACGGTGAAGGAAAACATCGTGAGGAAACCGACATGTCTTAGACCCAAAAAGTCGACGGCGTGTGTCAGGCACTGAAGGCTGATCACCTACTTGCCTATTAGATTTAAAATGATCATGAAACAGATTCAGAAATCTCAGGCCAAGACCTAAAGAGGTTGTAGCGACACTGATTTATTTATTTAATTGTTACATGTAATGTCGCAAAGTCACTTTCAAAGTTGTAAAATACGTATATGCGTTGAGAGAAAAGTTAAATTAAAAAGTTAAGTTAAGTCATAAAATAATTTACTTATTTATAATACAAAAGACCTCAGAAAGTGTCTATCTACTTCATTCCCGATAGAGAGGTTACTCGGCAACCACCCAAAGTGAGACTTGGCCTATGAAACGTAATTAATCAATTTATGAAATCCATACAATATTGAAAATTTAATTTAACATTAATTTGTTATAAAATAAAAATTCAATATGAACTATATTTTTCCAAATTCATAACAAAATAAAAACAAAATAAAAACACATCACTTATGCGTAAATATTAATTGGAGTAGCAATTTTCCATCAGACTATAAAGCTCTATACATATTAAAACACATGCTATTACACTATAAAATCCATTGTTGGACCTTAATCGGGTAATAAAATAAATTGTCTCCATGATTCCCATGGCTTGCAAAGCGTCAATATTCATTTGGCTCGCAACACGTGATATCTTTACGAGTAAAAGCTTTAAAACTAATGGAAACTTAACTGTCAGGAATTTAAATGACACTGTAAAACATACACTTATTTATTATTAGGGTGTATTATGTGATGTCTCGCAAGAGATGTTTAAAATCCCATAGATGATTTAATGTGTTAGTATTGTCTTTGTTATTAGTTAAGCAAAACATTTATTATAATTCCGGAGCAATACTGGGGGTTAGAACCGTATCCTACTTCGTAACGTGATTTTAATTACTCGGTTTAATTATAATTGAATTGAACATTCTGTAAAACCGCATTGAAAGGACTATTGAAAGAAAAACAAAAGAAGAGCATTTTTCAAATTTAGAATGTGATAGCATAAGGTTCTCAGAAATCTCATTCTAGCTTATTTCGTAACATGCTCTTAGCTACTCAGTTTAATTATAATTGAACTAAACCTTACTATAAAACGGCATTGGAAGAACTATTAAAAGAAAAACAAAAGAAATGCATTTTTTAAATTTAGAATGTGATAACATAAGGTTCTCAGAAATCTCACTCTAGCTTATTTCGTAACGTGCTCTTAGCTACTCAGTTTAATTATTATTGAACATAACCTTACAATAACAACGTATTGGAAGAACTATTGAAAGAAAAACAAAAGAAATTACATTTTTCAAATTTAGAATGTGATAGCATAAGGTTCTCAGAAATCTCATTCTAGCTTATTTCGTAACATGCTCTTAGCTACTCCGTTTAATTATAACTGAATATAACCTTACAGTAACAACGTATTGGAAGAACTATTAAAAGAGAAACAAAAGAAATGCATTTTTCAAATTTAGAATGTTATAACATAAGGTTCTCAGAAATCTCACTCTATCTTATTTCGGAACGTGCTCTTAGTTACTCAGCTTAATTATACTTGTACCAAACATTCTATAAAATAGAATTGGAAGGACTATTGAAAGAAAAACAAAAGAAAGTACATTTTTCAAATTTAGAATTTGATAACATAAGTTTCTCAGAAATCTCACTCTAGCTTATTTCGTAACGTGCTCTTATGGTGCGCTTACACGAGGGCAATAATTGCTCGGCGATACGAATGGACCTATCTGGAGCAATTAATGGAGCAATTTCAATAAATTCAATAAATTTCAAAAAATTATTTCGGCGATATTGCTTATAATTGCTCCAGATATTTCATATCGCTCAATGTCGCAGATACGAATTGACGAATATCCAATGGACTTGGAAATTCCTAGCAATTTTTGTATATGTCTCATTCGCACTTGTTTGTTTTGCGGCTTGCCGTCTTGCTTCCGCGGGGACAGCGAGAGGTCTAAATAATAATAATTTCTAATTACTTTATTCAAAAGTAATTCAAAGTATGTTCGTGAAATTCTAGTAAAGTTTTTGAATAATATATTATCTAATTCTTGAAAAAAAAAAAACAATTAAAGTAAAGAATTAAAGAAAAATTAAAAAAATAATAAATTAAAAATTTAATTAATTAATTATTTTTTTCTTTAATTTTATTTTCACAATGAAAATTGCGGCCTCTTTGCCAAAAACGATCGCACCCAGATTTGACGCACCAGACGCCTTTTCCTTTTCTTTCTTTTTTGTTTTTGATTAATAATAAAAAAAGCGCTACAAGCCGCCGCAGCAAGAAGAATGTCGTCCATAGCGAGCGAATACTGAAATGCTCGTGTATGACAGTATTGCCTAGTTGATGAAGTTGTGCCATATCGCTCAATATTGTATTGCGCAGTATTGATGCTTGTTGCCGTTGCCGTAAATTGCTTGATGTAGTCGTGACGTCATAATTGACGAGTATTGACTGGAATTGAGCAATTTTAATTGCCCGTGTAAGCGCACCTTTAGTTACTCAATTTAATTATAATTGAACATAACCTTACAATAAAACCGCATTGGAAGAACTATTAAAAGAAAAACAAAAGAAACGCATTTTTCAAATTTAGAATGTGATAAACAAAACAGTTTCTCAGAAATCTCACGTACTTCATACTTATATACTGATCCATACATTGGAGCTATAATGATGAGTAAAATTTAAATAATGCAAACGTTACGCCACTTTAGCCAACCCCTCGGGCCGGCTTTGATTAATTCGTACTCGCTAAGTCAGATTAAAAGTTTCCGAGATTCATTGTGAAACGCGTGAGCTTATAATGAATCAATTATGACTTCATTTTCTACTGAATGAGAAAATCAAAGATCTTGTTAATAAAAAATTAAGACGTTTATACTTAATTATCTTTAATATCCAATATCCGCATCTTGCATACTTAGATGTTGTAATCTATACAAATCAACCTAAACTGCTTCTTTGTTTGAGTGGTAGAACGCTCTAGTCTTAGTTTAATTTATCGAGAACTTCGCTACGACCAGATGAACGCAAATACAACCGCGGTGCACAACTATTCCATATATATTACAAAATGCATACTTTTCAAACCTCCGGTGTTTAACCATTCATGAAGTCGTGAAGAATCAAAGAATACTTAATGTATATGTGTCAAGCAAACATTCATAAATATATTTAAAAAATAAAACGTAAATGTCAAGATAAAAAACAAATGAATTTACATATTTGTCTGTATAATATGTATATATATGTATTACATATCTTGGTATGACTTTGAGGTTTCATAAACTAACACACAGTGCACGATCATAACAACTTTCAGCTACCCTCTCAAATACATGCACACACACCTATTCACACACTCACTCATTCACTTCATTTGTAACACTAAATTTATAACTATTTTTTTTTTAACTAATTTAAATATGTATAACGTAATAATTGTTTTCTAGTTACCCACAACACGGCCTCCCTAGTGTGGGGACTAGCGATATATGAATTCTGTCACAAACCCTTTTGTCATAATTGTTATTATTATTCTAAGAACTTTAATCTAAGAGTTGGATTTCACAAACCATACTTTTCAATTGGTCGCTATTCACTTGCACTAACTATAGCAGTGTAAATAAACTTAGCAAATTTAATTACTATGGAACGTGTGTACCGCGGTGTAGACAACGTTGAAGCCTTAGATTTAATTACATCTAGTGCAACCAGCCGTGGAATTGTCAACTTGTCTAAACGTGCTGGTATGAACATTGGATGGTGCTAAAATCTTTACGGAAATAATGTAATATAAAGAGTTAATAAAGACTTTGTAGCATTAAAACAATTTTAATCTTGAAGTTTTGACGTGACAACGTCTTATAATTCGATGGAGCCGGCTGCACGCACGAAAAACATGACTCATGCGCCGTTACCTCGCTCTGAGGCGTTCCATTTAAAATTGACATAATTGTATTTATGCGTACAAATAAATGTTACTTGATCAATTCAATTGTGATTTCCATTTACCTCCTTCTCTATATCCATACAAAATACCTATCAAACAAATAAAATTTATTTTTGACGTGACAACGTCTTATAAATCGATGGAGCCGGCTGGACGCACATGACTCATGCGGCGTTACCTCACTCTGAGGCGTTACTTCGCTCTGAGGCGTTCCATTTAAGGCTTTAAGTGCAAGCGAGAGCGCGAAGCGACAGAGAGGCACAATCGGACTCCGCGCTCTTCAGCGTTCGACGTCTGTCTCTCTCCTACTTGAGTGAGCGATTCGTGACGTTGTCACGTTCAACTATCGTCAGTAAACCGACTTTACAGACAACCGATTTTTTTTTTGAAAAATGCCTGAATCCCTATCCCATCCCATCAATATTTTTTTATGACGTTGTCACGTTCAACTATCGTCAGTAACCCGACTTTACAGACAACCGATTTTTATAAGTATGTAAGGTCAAGACTTAATAATAATAATTAAAGCCCTTCGGACGCTTTTAATTAACTAACGCACATGGGATTTGGTTGTTAGTAGATTCTCCGAAATGATTTTTCAGTATCAGAAAGTTTAACAAATACAGACGCAGAAATGTGACACGCTATAACCAGTAAGATATTGGGACTCAAACCCAGGAATAGGTAAATACTCGTTAGTTACTAAGTTGCGGATAAATGTAAAAACATATTAGATACATTTGCAATACAAGTATCATAAAAAAATTTGAATAAACTCTGTCTGTAAAGTTGAATAAAAATTGAATTAATTCAAAAATCCACTTAAGATTTGAATTGTATAACAGCTAACTTTGAAATTGCGATTGTGTATCCGAATTTAACTTCACTCCTCGTTCCCGAAGTTTTCGTTTTAAACCTTTTTATAAAACTCTTCCTTTATTGTACTTTGTTGAAATTATAATTCTGTTATTTCTACATTGTTTTGTAAATTAAAATCTCACTAACTAGTAACTGGGGTCAGTGGTTTTATAGGAATCCTTGTCGATGATGTTTTAAGCTTTAATTCAATTCAATTCTGTCCAAAGTTAAGGGTAAATCAAGTTACCTGTGAATCCAGATTATGGTTTTAGATTGAAGTTCAGTCTAAAGACTTTATTTATATCACAAAACATAGACAAAAGATTTAAAATGGCGGCCGTATGGCTAAGGCTTCCTTCAGATAGTCTAGACGGTAAATGGCTAAAATAAATCATTTAGAATAATAATGGTATATTGGATACGTTGTTCGGTAAGTAAAGAAAATAGGACACTATTTAACACCCGAATCTGATGCTTGGCGGTGTGCCTACGACAAAACCAATAAGTTATTGCAGACATATTTCTACATCTATATTTTTACCTTTTGTGCCAAAAACCCAAAATATATATCTAATGAAACAAATTCACTACTGTCAACGCCAAATACCTCAACAACTAATCCCTTGAGGCGTTGATAGATATATAATTAGATTATCTTGGGTTAATTCAAACCTACACAAACATATTGCAAATACATGTCCCGTATTATTTAATAGTAATACAGTGATGAAAACTATATGGGTATTGGCCACAGATTGCATCCGATTCTCAGATCTTTTTTATTTTTATAGACAAGTGGAATTGTCTACCTGATGTATGTCGCCGATTTTTGCACTAAAAAATACCGGTTTCATCACTATGTTTACTTAACTTGTACACAATATATATATACGCACGTTGCGTATAAACAAATAAAAATGCAATATTGCATAGATTGAATGCACAACCTCAGGGCTGAGTGTACAGCCTAAAAATTCAAAAGTCAAAAATCATTCATTCATATAGGTAGCATAATGTACACTTATAAACGTCAAGAAAAAGAAATATATATGAAATGCTTCTAAATTTACATTTACTGCCAGTTCTCAAATCAAGGGCGTAGAACGGAAGAGAAGAACAGACTATAAACTATCCGCCACTCTTTTTAATCGCCAAGTTTTTTGTTTTACACAATGTTTGTAAGGAGCTGCAACCATTACACCATGTACCACATGACATCTGAAGTAATTAATAATAATAAAATAAATTAAAAACAATGATTTGTCCTCTATCAGCAGGAGGCATGGTGAAATAGGAGAACGCACTTACATTCTCGTGGAAACAACACGCAAATACGAGAAATAACTAACATCACCGCATACACCAATTCAAGTACGACCAGTCACCACAAGTAGCACCCGTTCACGAGTATGACGCATGGCCAGCCATCGGCCCGACCGACCATCACTGCTTTTAGATTATTATAATATATACAGATTTTTAGATAAATATGATAATTATATACCATTACGCTCACACAACGCATGACGGAAAGCTTGTAAGTCGAGCAGCAGGCGATGGAGCGTGCAATGCTTGGCATCTTCTTTTGCGACCGTTGCATTCGTGAAAAAACCGGCTTGAGAGACGTAGTAAGGGCTATTGTTGGGCAAGCCATATAGCGCGTATAGACAAGAACTGATGGACCCACAGGCTCCATGGAATGGAGACCTCGGCCGCTCGCCGACTAGTTTGCTCTTACAGGATACAGAGATATTAGTACTGGAGGAAGATGGAGGAGGCCTACGTTCAGAAATGGACCAAAAAAAGAGACTGGTGATGATGATAGTTGTATAGTTTCTGGTGAAAGCATTATGTGAAATAATCTCTAATAACACAACAACAAAAATAAATAAACCACGGCAAATTAACCAATTCCCATTTATCTGTGGCCACGATTCATAAAAGTAATTTTCTTTAAGAAAACCGCAAAGAAATGAGTTCGTTATTTACATCAACGATCGGAGATAGAATCTTTTATCTCTTATTCAATGGAATGTTTTTGCCATAATTTCAAAGGACGCCTAATTACTTGAACGGCCGGACCGCTTTTGAAAACATTTACAAGTATCTCTTGCTTTATTTTAATAATATTAGAATATAGTTTCATATAAAATTTGATTGTTGACAACTCTTGAAAAAATATATATCTTGAATATATATATATATTATTATCTGGTTCTTTAAAGATATCTACTATTTCTTCCCAACATTTAATTTTCATATTACTATCAGAATACTCAGATAACGCAAAAGGCATCCCATAAACACGGACGATTCTGAATTTCTACGATAAATCTCTCAGTATCGAAACTCATTTTTCGCTATCTTATTGCAATGAGCGCGAATTTGGCGCCTTGCTTGGCGGACCGTTGGCTACCGAGTGAGTGAGACGCAACTTGCTCGCATACATTTTGTTGGCGACGTCGCCAGGCTGCCAAGTAGCCAGTCTCCACCCAAGTGACCCGTCGTCGTGGCTACGCATTCAAATTGGCGACGTTGCCAAACCGTCGCCAAGTGAGTGAGGTGCCATACATGTGAATACTAATTGTTTGGATACGTAGCCGGCGACGTGGCCATGGCGTCTCGGTGAGGGAGGGCACTAACGCTACCTGTTAAAATTCTTACACTAGGTGGTATCAACGAAAATAGTGAAGGCTGACAATGACGGTCCCTAAAGAGAATGCGGTACAACGTCCTGAAAATTATACAGAGGCTTCGCCGGGAAACAAGCAACGTTTGTGGCCGCGTCATCGTACTTCATCACGTCTCCGCAGGATGTGTTGGAGGATTTTTTGGAGGGACGAGTCACAGCTTTGTTACATTCTGTCTTGAAGGATGGTCTAATATCAGAAAAATTAATAAATTAAAAAAAAAAAATGAATAAATTTTTATGCTAAAGGTAGAAATGACATTTGAGTCTCTGCTCTATAAGTCATATTTTCTTACAAGAGAATTTCATACTGTGTAGATGCTTCTGAGATCATGTATGTACACGAGGACTATTGTTCTACATTTATCAATAAAACAAGCATAGAAAAGTGACCCAGGAAAAGGTTTAATTTATGTTTATTATGAATTCGAGGTAATGATGTTACTTTATTTAGGGTCTGTTTCACAATGAACGGATAAGTTCTACATAAGTTCCAAATTAGCTATTTATTACTTATTGGTAGGATAAACACTATTGTTGCGTTTCGCGACTGTCAGATAGCGCTATTCGTCACATAAAGTCCATCATAAGTTATGAGTCCGATGAAGTGTCAAATAGCAGAATTTAGCTTCCAAATAATATATTTGTTGCATAGCTATTTGGTACTTTATCCATACATTGTGAAACTGACCCTTAATATACAAATTGGTATTCGAATTCTCTCAATTCAATTTCAAAAATATCTTTAAATGCACTCGTGACTTTCAAAATAAGAATCATTTTGAAAAAAGAATCATTTCGAAAACAGTTAACTTCACGTACCCATTCATTCTTTGCTCGTTAAATTTTATTTATACCTTTTTATGCATCCCATTGGAGTAGACACGTTCAAAAGTTAAATTGCTCTAATTTGTGCACCTTATTGCTGCGTCCCTTCGTTTGAAAGCCATTGCATTGCGATTTATTTTAGTGACGCTTTGCAATTTATCGATGTTTCTCGATCTTCAAGCCTACAAATATAATTTATAGCAAGACGTGGAGACAGAAAGCGTTTCAATAGATATACGTATCTAGTGATGTTCTATCTTCTTGATTAATTATTAATTTAATGTGTGCATAAAATGAGTAAATGTGTTAATATCTTTTACGATATTCACTGACATCTAATCCAGGGCAAATGCCATATTTATATGAATAAATATCATAATTGTCACTACAATTACGGGAAATCAGTCGACGTGTGGAAAATAATGTAAATAATAATCATGTACCTAATCATTGGTCTAGTGGTTAGTACCCCTGACTGCGAAACCATGGGTCCCGGGTTCGATCCCCGGCTGAGACGAACATCGATGTGATGAGCATTTTGGTGTTGTGCTTAGGTCTTGGGTGTTTAAATATGTATTTATATGTCTATATATCTATAATATGTATGTTTATCCGTTGCCTAATACCCATAACACAAGCTTCACCAGCTTAGCATGGGACTGGGTCAATTGGTGTGAATTGTCTTTATAAAAAAAAATGTAATACAAAGCTAACGTATAGAAACAATCATCAAATTTAGCTTACGTTGAAACTATATCCTACCACGGTATCATTAAAAGTTATAAAAACAACAGACCACCCCATTAAAGCATCTTAATCTTATATAAATATTTAAAGATATCGACATAAACGCCAAAGCCTTAGGCATATTTAGAATGCGTCCCCTCTCTTCCTACCTTTCCCGAAGTTATTTGGTTCGTTTTACTTTTCAAAGCGCATCCTTTGAACTTGCTTCAATTATTTAATCATTTAATAAAATTACAGTGCTGGGGCAAAAAGCCCCTATCTGTTGCGCTAACATTTTCGACCCTTGATTTCTTGTTTATAAAATATCGGTTGCTTGTTATAAAATATTTAAACTTAACTTTGATGGTATAATCTAAATTTATTGTGAATATAATGATCAAGACTATGTTATGTCCTGCGATAGGTATTGGAAATACGATATTCATTTAAGAGACCTTAGCTAACCCGACCATGCGGTATGCCTCCCATTGGAGTAGACAGGTAAAACTCTGCCGCCTTATTGGTTATACTGGCGAAGGGTGAGTCAGCTTCGAGAGAGGTTCGCGTTACTTTACAGTGACATGTAATTATGTTTCTATTATTTTTTGTAAAACTATTTTTAATATAAGAAGCTGATAGAAAATGAGATGTAAAGAGATTTAAACGTACCTACGCAAATGTGTATAGTGTGTAGTAAACATTTTTTCAGACTTTTTGAAGTTATACTTCTTTAGGCGCGTTATGAAAATTTGATGAGAGTGAAATTTTACGATGCGCGCGCACCTATGACACAAAATTCGGAGTGTGATTATAGCGTGCGCAATCTACAAAAGAAATAGAATATAAGCTAACTTCACGCATATTCTATTTCTTAGCTTAGCAGCTTAACAAGAATTTTGAATATCCATGACAATTGACATCTGACAATGACATTTACCTTTTAAACAAATATAGGAGTTTGAATTATTGTTTAAAATAAAAGATTCTAAAAGTACCTATTTATTTTCATTATACAAGTGCGAGTTTTATATGTGCGTCTGAATTATAATCAGAAGTGATTTAAATTGAATATCTAAATCAATACTAATTAATATGATAAAATATTTGTGAAAAAACTGTGCCAACCTTCCTGAGTGCTTCAATACAATTGAGGTTAACTATCCGTATGTATTATCGAGTATTATTGTTGATTAAAACTGAAACATGAACCATTATTCATTGCTTTTGTTTATTGCGTTTGTTACAGCAACTTTTTAGAAATATTCTACGACCCTATATATCAATAATTGAGAACAAAGATTTAAGCACGAATACTAATAAGGAGAAAATGAAGGCTTGGAGCGATATTACAGAGAAGTAAACATTTTAATAAGTACCTGCATCTCAAAAAAATGATTACATTATTTAATCAAAACATGTAATTTTTCCAGATTTAATCTAGCAAATATAAGGACAAGAGACAAAAAACAATTTCAGTGGAAGTGCACTAAATTGAATAAAAAAAAAAGAGTTGTCATCTTATCGCCGTGAAACATCAAAAACTAGAGGTGGAACAAAGCCACCATCACCTTCTCCAGACACAATGGATATGGCAGAGATGATACCGCAACGGTTTGAAGTAGATTTCAATGAATTTGATTGTGATGGTGTCGAGGTAGGAATGTTAATTATAAATATGATGGTGATGTTCAAGGCTCAACCTCTCAAGCATAGGCACATACTTTATTCCCCTACAGGGTAGTTAGAGATATTGTAATACCTCAAAACATCCATGTTGCTCTTGTAGTACCGAAACTCTGTCCAGCCAGAAGTGAGCCCATTCCCACTTATAATGGACAGTGGGTATAATACACCTTAATACCTGAGTGCGAACCACTCACCATGACACTTAAATTAATAGATGTTATTTATATATTTCAGGATATTACAAATAAAATCATTTTGGAAACAATTGCTATCCCAAAAGCAAATAAAGCCAACAATGACAAGGTAATAAATCAGTTTTGACATAACTTGAATACTAAAAAAGCCAAACAAAGGTGTGCACAACAGTGACAACATAACTTAACAATTTCATTATTTTGTAGGATTAAAGAAAGGTTAAAGAAAATCATGTCGAACTGATCAACAAGAATCCCCAAACAACTCAAAAGAAACCTACAAGGAAGACACCGGTATTATATTTAAATTATCTCTATCTCTAAATAGAATAAAAGAAAGTTGCTATCCAGGTCTGTAGCATGTGCTACAAATTATATTATAAACACATTTATATAATTATATTAATATAAATGTGTTAAAAATTTTATAATATGAATTATAACATTTTTTAAGTTTTGCATGGACAGAGCTTAAATTAATATTCTCTTATTTGTTGCAGAAAGCAAGTAGTAGTTTTAGTTTTGGAGAAGCCTCGTAGATGCACAACCAAGTAATGATTAATTTAAAATTACAACCAAAATTCTGATGAAGACATTAGAGTCACTTAAAAATAAATAGTATAATGAAATAAAAATGTTTTAAAGATAAATAGGGTTTTATTTGTTTAATGTAAGAGAATAATAATAAATATTTATTTATTTAATTTTTCAAATGTAAACTGAACTTTATTGACTTTAATGACTCCTTTTCCAGTCTTTGATTATTTAATTGTAATTAATTATTTGCATGCAATCAAAAACTATTTTTAATAATGCCAAAGAAGTATAACTTCTTACGCGCGTACATAAGTACACGCACCCTTTTTTTATATTTATTTATAGAACAGGGGGCAAACGGGCAGGAGGCTCATCTGATGTAAAGTGATACCGCCGCCCATGGACACTCTCAATGCCAGAGGGCTCGCGAGTGCGTGGCCGGCCTTTTAAGAATTGGTACGCTCTTTTCTTGAAGGACCCTAATTCGAATTGGTTCGGAAATACTTCAGTGGGCAGCTGGTTCCACAAAGCATGCCTTGAAAAACGCTTAGTTGTGGAACGGCGGACGTCGAGGTGATACGGATGGAATTTCGTATTCTGCCTCGACGTACGATGATGAAACGCAGCAGCAAATTTCCTTTTTCAAAACACCATCAATGTCTCCTCTTAGTTTGAGGCATGTATTCCATCCATACTTCGTCCGTATCATAGTGTAAAGTCATAAAAATTTGCATTTGTCAAAGCTATTATCGACAAGACAATAGAGTTTTGTCTGCGCAAAAAATTACGATACTATCGTTAAAGCGAAAACTGCCTTCATGCGAAGTCATTTAATCTAATAGCTGCAATTATCCATATGAAATGGCTTAACGGCACTCATGAAGCATAAAGGCTACATTGAGACATAAAACGGCCGCTAATTGGCTCGCCCATCGAACGTACAGCCTAAAATTTAAGGGTCCCTTAAATTTAGGGTGACGATAAATTGACGCCTGTCCGGACATGGGTACGGGCGCCTCTTTAATTAAGTATAAATTTTCAGTGGTCTATAACATTCAAGTGTGAACATAGCCAGGGAATGAATTTGAACTTCGAACGTTTTTCGAACAAAGAAGCTTTGTAAACCCCTTTTTTAGTTGAAAACAAATGAAGGTTGAAAAAAAGTTGTTCAGTTGTACGTGTTAGCATAATTTATTATGCAATGTTTTGAGATTTGTTAATTTTTGAACAGTTAAATATGAAAACGGAAAAGTAAGTAAGTGAAAGATAATAGCATTATATTAAACCTTCTTTAAAAAGCCTAGTACTACTAATCAAATAGATTTCTTCTTCTTCAGTCACACTCTTTATTTCTGAAGGTCGTGTTAGTGTCTGTCTTCGGCAAGCCTCTGCGCCCGGGTGATTGCGTTATGGCCTTTACTTAATCCGTCCAGCGAGTAGGGGGGCCTCGAGGTCTGGTGCCTTCCACTCTGCCAGTCACGATGAGGTTTTTCTAGGCTTTCTGGATCTCTGCGTGTTACATATCCAAAATTTTTTAGAAAGAAGTGGAAAGACTATTTGTTACTTGTAACCGTCTTAGTATGGACACGTTTGTTTCCTTCGCTGTCCAGGGAATACTTAGCCTCCGCCTCCAACACCACATATACAGAGCATCTATTTTTATCATTTCAGATGTCCGTATTGTCCAGGATTCAGCGCTATAAAAAAACCGGAAATACCAGAGTCTCAACCAATATCTTCTTTGTTTTTAAGGAAATGTATCGGTCCTTCCATAAACACGACACATTATTTAACACGTTGCAGCGATACAAATAATTACAATAAATTCATCAATCACTCATTTTAAAAGCTCCTTATTGTATAGATCCCAAAGAACCATCCATAGATTTATACAAAACATACATTTTTTTAAAATCGAATACTCGATCTTAAATTATGCAATTAACATAGATATAAAAGGGACAATTGGGACCAAATTGGGGTTATTTTGTCGTAACTATTAATTAATTTCGATGCAGGGCTCTCCAGTTAATCCTCTATACATTTTAATTGCATCCATTATCAGCTATTTTGCAAAATGCTGACTCAGCACAATGACCGCGCCCCTTTGATATGAGCCCTAATTATCTGAATATAGATTCATAATACTGAAATTTGAGTATCAATTATTTTTGATATCATAGTCAATAATTCTCATGAACCAAATTTAAGATATTTCAAAACGTTGAATCAAAACCTTTTTTTAGCCCAAAAACATTTTCTCGTACAATAATACTTTCAATCTAATTTATAAAATTCCCGTGGTTTGTAATTGAACTCCTCTGAAATGGCTCGACCGATTTTCGTGAAATTTTGTGTGCAAATCGGTGAGGTCTGCGAATCAGACCATATCTATTTTTCATCTCCCTTAATGTTAAGGGTATACCAAATTTATTTTTTTATATTTAGACAAAATTTGTTGTTAATTGTTTTTATGATACAGCATACAAAAATACATACAATCCATAATTTTTACCCCTCTACGATCACCCCCTATTTTTTATTTGTTAATTAAAAGCATTAATTTATTTGGCACATTTATATGAATCTTATATTGTTAAACGCGACCAGTAACCTTATGGCTTCGATCCCCGGCCATGCCACCTATAGGCTATATATATATTACCACCTATATATATTTTACTAGGTCCGAAATTAGACTTGCTCGGTGAAAGATGAAAAGAAAAAACTACAGAGATATTATTCCAATAATTACATTATTAATTAACCTACAATAAAGTCATAATGCACACAACATCATTGGACATAATTTATTTTACCGATTACAATGCAAATGCATCAAGCCCGAGTCATTTACATAAAATATAACAAGCGGGGATAAAATCGACATTTAATTTCTGTAATAAATACTCTTTCCTGTAAATTTCTGGCACGCAAAACGTTTCAATTATATTTCCGGCGTGATTGTATCCCTCGGTGAGATATTTCTACTGTTGTACAAAAACATAGATTGGATAATCCTTTGTTTCAGTTGGCATTCAGACAGATTAATATAATCAGTTGCCCGTTTCCTAATAACGCTTTAGAGGCTACGTCAAAGTTAATCTTTGAATTCAGTCAAAGTTAACTGAAATTTTAAGTACTTAAAGAAACCACGCAGATCAAAGATTACGATATATTTATTTGGAAGATCTTCACAATATATAAGAAAAAAAATTCCATTATTATTAAATAAATGTTTATTCATAATTATAATTATGTTAAGGTTAGTTATTTATTTCAATGTATAATGATAGCATTTATTTATTCGTTATATGTCGTGGAATAAATAATTATAAACATAGTCCGTAACTGAAATATATAAATTACTACCTGAGGGACAATACCAAACTGAATAACTAAATATATAATAGGAGTAAAAGGTTAAACTACGGTAATAATAATAATAATTTAATAATTTATTGTAATATGTGTTTTAACTGCAACCAAATATTATATGAAGGGGTCATTTAGGCTGCAGTATGAGCGATAATTGCTAACATTCTGTTTGACTTCTAATATATATGTAACTTAACTAATGTTAGGTTACATAACTCACGCAACGATTTTATCCATACCTACTGATAGATTTATTCTGCTAAATTCTCTGCATAGTTTTTGCTTGGGGCGGATAAAACAACGACTCTTATTTTCCCATTATGACTCCCTTTATCTGTCTGTCCGTCGTAGCAAAAAGCATTAAGAAAGAAAATTTTAATCTGTTTCACAGAGCACTTACCAGTTCTTTATTTTCTTTAATTTCTTGCCCATTGTTCACTTTAAAAATTCCAGATAGCATGAGTAGAAGCTAGAGTATTTTTTATTAAATACATTTAAAGCGATTCCTATGAACAGCGGAATTGTTGTCTATACGGTGAATATAAACCCACTTTCAACGCTCAATGCTTTTCTCTTCTTCAGAGGCCTTTCCATCTTTAACCACTTAAAAACAAAATTTTCACTTATAATACCACAAGAGCTTCAAAATTATCGGGTATTTCCCGATAGGTTCGTTGCAAACAATTAATATAGTCGTCATGACGACTATAGTCTATATGTTTGCAGGGAACCTTGAGGGAAATGGCCGATAATTTTGAAGCTCGTGTGGTATTCGGGGGATTATTTTTCCGACCCAAATGTCGGCCAATAGAATTGCACCATGAGACGAAATGTACAGTTAACAAATAAGAATTTCATAATGAATAAAACAACTACTTAATACTTTTCTTGAAGCAACGACCAGAGAAAATTTTCACAAAAATTTTTCAGTATAATACCATGTAGGTTGTACCACGTGACGTCGAATGGTGCAATTCTATTGGCCGATATTTGGGTCGGAAAAATAATCACTAACGATTCATAACTTTATACATTATTTATTATTACTATTATTAACACACTGGCAGCTTTTAGTAAGCTGATGCGCGTGTGTCTATTTTTAAAGGTGTTTACAGATGGTGCACTGATCATTCACTAACAATCTTCTCAACCTGTCCTATGCTGAAACGGAAATTATTCCTGTGTAACAGTAGTTCAATTATAAAATTTTAACTAGTAGCTTTTAACTTTTTTCACTAGCTGGTGACACAGGGGATCCTAGTGTAGTGGCTACACTTTTTCTTTTAAATAAACTTTTGTTTTGCTATATGTAATAAAGTTTTTTCTTTCGTTCTTTCAAACCAATATGAAACAAAGATATATGATTAAGTGTTAATACGATACTGTGAACTATTCAGGATTCACTCAAACTTTATATAAATGACAATCAAGCTTAAGTTTGGTTTCAGAAGCTGTCAAACCAGTTCTCCTGTGAGTAGATGCATTTGACAGCGCTAAAGACGAGGATGTAACTTTATATATGAACTAGCCGTTTCGCGCCCGCTTTGCTGGACGAATTAAAATAAATTTTATGTTTCATTATTTAATTTTTTTTTCATATTTTTATTATTCTTCTTTTTAACTTCCCGCTAAGAAAATTGAAATATTTCGAAAATCGAGTTTTTAACAGTTGTTGACGTTTTGCGGTTCTAGGAAGCCTCTTTTGTTTTTATTAGCGGGAAAAATTTTCATAAAAGTAAAACAGAAATAAAAAAATGAAGGAACGTTGGAATTAAAAAAATAAATAGCCAGTAAAATTTCGCATCGAATGGTGGTAGTTTCATGTCGATACGATCAGTGGTTTAAGCGTGAAAGAGCCTCAAACGAACACCATTTTCTTTTTATATATATATAGATTACAATATGGACCTAAGAATATTTTTAAGTTTCAACCTAACAACTATATATTCATTTGTTTTTAATATTATAAATCTGTCAGGATTAAATAAGTCTACGGCACACGTTAATAAATATTACAATTAATTATAAATCAACACGTTTTCATCCAATAAAATATATTTTCCTTAAACATAAACTAATAATAAAAGTAATAAATTTCAACATATATACAACCACAGTGAATAAATAGATTTAAACTTTCCTCAGGAATCACACCATCCATTGGTGAAAACCGTACACCAATCCGTTCTATAGGTTTTATTTTCGTTCTTACAGGCGGACAGTCATTATTTTATACCACGTTATCGTAAAAGACAGTATTGCCAATCAAAAGCTTTGTATGTGGTCTTTGATGATTTCGAATTATGTTTTGATCGAGTTTCCGAGAAAATCGTTTTATGATAGTATTGATAAGATTGAAAAACAGCCGTTTGGCGCCAGCCCCCCACAACGCAAATGGGATTTGCTCTGATTCAGAAGGAATGATATCCTTATTGGGACATAAAACAAATTACATAGACAATGTTAAATGAAAGAGCATTGCTATATCTGCCGTGTGGTTATTATATACATTATATAAATGTATGTTGGGTACAATAAATTGAAAACCAGACGGGGCTCACAGTTGGCCTATTACGTACTGAAAGTCTTGAGAGCATAGTGTATTCAAATCAAATCAAAAATACGTTTATTCAGTTTAGATGCATCTTAGCGTATACTTATGAATGTCAAAAACGTTTACAAAATTCGTGAAAGATGAAGACTACGCCATCCGTACGCAAAACTACCAGGAGCCCTTGTTCTGAGAAGAACGGGTAAGAAACTCAGCTAGTTTTACCCGTCCATTGCATTAAAATTATTCAAAGGAAAATGTCATTAACCCCAACGTCATTATAGTTACAAAAGTAAATAAAATTGCTTAGGCTAGGTTATTAATACAAAAAAGAAAAGCATGAGTCGACCAGACACCGACAGTAGCACCTTTTCACAGGCATGACGCATGACGTGTAGTGTGCAACCCAAGTGTGCTCCAAGAACTGGGTTTGTACCTATGGGATATGTGCAACGGCGAAGGCCTAAGTTATTTGCGATATCAAGGACCAGCCCTGCGATTCTGTAACTCACTTTTCGAACTCGCACAGCGATTTTCGCATCGGCGGTCGCTCTCAAATGAGTCGTGAAGCAGTCATTTTATGATTTGGCATTCTGAAAAGGTGGGAGCTTGTAGTTTATTGTTTATTAGAATGCCAAATCATAAAATGACTGCTTCACGACTGATTGCAGAGCGACCACCGATGCGAAAACCGCTGTGTGAGTTCGAAAAGTGAGTTACAGAATCGCAGGGCAGAACCAGTATGTTGCACAGATCCCCGTTATCAAAGACGTTGCGCCTACTGAATGCTATCTCCGACTCTATCGACATATTTATATGTTCGCAGAGTGAATTCACAGTAGCGATATTGTGTTTAATACTATATTATACGTTATTATATTTTATTTTTCTCGACATCGTATTGGCATAGTTTGTAAGGATAATGTATGTATTTCTGTAATAAATAAATAAAGTTTACTTAGTACATTAGCGACTGGTAAATAGGTTTGATTCCCAACTTAATTTACTCAGTTACGTTTCTTTATGTATGAAAAGACAAACATCAAAGTCCACTTTAATTATTATATTAACTTAAGATATATATAAAAAATGGAGTTAAAATGGATTTACTACTGTAGAGTAAATACTAAAACATTAATGTTTATTTCTAAACTACAATTAGGGTCTGTTTTACAATGTACGGATAAGTTCCGAATTAGCTATTTATTACTTATTGGTAGGATAAACTAAACACTATTGTTGCGTTTCACGACTGTCAGATAGCGCTATACGTCACATAAAGTCCATCATAAGTTATGAGTCTGATGAAGTGTCAAATAGCACAATTTATCTTCCAAATAATTTATGTGTTGCTATTTGGTACTTATCCATACATTGTGAAACCGACCCTTAATCTCTTAATAATCCAAAGCAACCTGAGCTTAGCAGAAACCTATCAAAATATTAGATTTCTTGATTAACATGTCTAAAATGTTATCTATGAAATCCTATGGGTGCTATCGAATAATGCCCTCGTTGGAAGATACTTTCAGGCGTGAAATTTTATCGAGAGAATTAATCTTAAAAGTTACTTGGTCCCTTTTGTTTTCTTAACTGAGCAATAAAATTTATTCCTTCGTTAATCGAAAAAAGAACTTCTAAATGTTTATCTTAATACGGAGAAAGAGCAGATAAAAACTTTATCCGTTCGTGATGTTATTTATTTTATACGCAAACGTTTTGTTCCGTAATAGAAAACAGTATTTAACAATTAACTAAGTCTTGTACAATAAAGTAATATGAAAACCGTAATTATGAAGGTTAATACATAATAGAATTTTAATATTTCTGTCTAGTATTTAAATATATCTAGTTAATTTATCTTCCGTAATACAGGAGGATTTTAATTTCTTTCATTATAAGTCAAAATTCAAAATTCAAAAATCATTTAATCATGTAGGTAACACATTGTACACTTATGACTTGTCAGTAAAGAAATACATATTAATGCTTCTAATTTTACATTTAGTGCCAGTTCTCAAATCAAGGCGTAGAACGGAAGAGAAGAACTGGCAATAAACTCTCCGCCACTCTTTTTAATCGCCTTGTTTTTTTTTTTTTTTACACAACATTTGTAAGGAGCTGCAACCATTAAACCATGTTCCACATGACATCTTAAGTAATTAATAATAATAATATAAATTAAAAACAAAGAGTTGTCCTCTATCAGCAGGAGGCCTGGTGAAATAAGGGAAAAAGTAATACATAGTTATCTATGCCCAGGCATAAAAATGTCATAAATATTTTTAAACTAGTGTGAATATTACTAAATTCATTTAATTTAAAGGAATAAATAGCAATGCTTATGCTTCTGAGATAATACATTTTTGTACGTAATTATCAGAAATATAAAACCTTACAAAATTATTTGAAAACCGGCATTATACTTAAAATATATTGATTTAAGATAGAAAAACAATAAATCTCTCATCTCATATATATATTTATCGGTTCATTAATTACTTATCTCGCAACCCCAAGTGTAAAAAGCCATTCAAGTCTTTCACTAAAACGACTCACCGACATTAATAACGGAACATTTAATTGCATATAACAGTTAGTCGTCGAAATTAAACTCATTACGTCGACAGCAGCGCCTCTGAGCGACCGCAGCTTTTTGTAATTTCAGTGACAAATGAACATCGCATGGACTCAACGAGATCCCGTCGAGAGCTGCTTTAAAAGATAATGTAGCGTAACCATTGGGAATAAAGTGTCAGGAAATAATTTCAGTCCGAAATGAATCTTTCGTAAATCTCCTAGCCAGGTTCAGACTTTGTGGTAGAAATCTGTATTTGTTCTTGTTACTTATAAAAAACCGGTAGAAATAGTAGTTTATCACAATTTTATACAGCACACACGTGCGTAGTATATTAGTAATATCTTAGATTTTTATATCGCAATGCTAAGATAATGTGTAGCGTTGCATTGCATTGGTATAGCAACGTGATGTCTTAATTATTAAGTTACTAGCTGATCCGGCAAACGTCGTTTTGCCATGTCTATCATTTATAATAAAAAATAGGGGTTGATCGTAGAGGGGTAAAAATTAGGGGTTGTATGTATTTTTTAATGCTGTATCATAAAAAAATTAAAAATGTATCTAAAAATTTTAAAAAATTAGGGCTGGATTACCCTTAACATTAGGGAGATGAAAAATAGATGTTGTCCGATTCTCAGACCTGCCCATATGCACAGATATTTATTCCAAAAGTGGAAGCACTTTAAACGTAATAAAATAAAAAACATTAAAAAAATATTTTTAATTATTTCACACGCGGTGAATGGGTAGAAAAATTCATAATTTATAGATAAAAGAACCATAATCGTGTCGATGGTGACATTGTGTGACAAAGGATGTGAGGCCAAATTCGTCGCTACGTTTAATCTCAATAAAACTTGTGTCTTGTGTTTCAATCCATCCATAGATTTTAATCTATGGATGGATTGAAACACAACACAGACAAAGACCTCATGCGCGCGTACGAAGAGGTTTTGAAATCTTTCCAGAAGTTGTCGGCAAGAGTTAAATACGCTTAAACAGTTAAAACGCGACAGACCGATTCAGGGAATGAATTACTCTTATAAGTCAGAATCATCGGTACTTCAAAGTTACACGTTCATAAATAAGTGCATGACTTCACAAGCTTGTTGGTTAATTCGATTTGTTACCTCGAATATGTTCAATGAATAAGGATCCAAACTTTGTCCGATTAAAGTTAGGTGCTCGTTTTCACATCAGTGATAGATTACATTAAAACTTCGCGTATTAACTTAATTATTACTGTTATACACACACATTGATAAGCGCAATGGTTACCCAACGGTTGTGTGACTCATTAACGTTGTGGGTTCGAGGCTGGCTTTTATGGTAGGAAAGTACCTATGGTTGACTGAAGTGGACTTACCAGGCACAAAAGGCAGATGCAAAAGGTCTATAAATTTCATTATTATTTTGGCATTTGTTCTACCTAAGTTAAAAATATGTATATATATGTAAATTACCGATATGAAATCGGTTACATTGCCTCTGTTCCATTGATCATTAAGACATTGCACTCTTATGGTATGGAGTCTTATGTTCTATAACAATCTATGATATGCTTACCACAATTAAACTTTATATTATATCGTTGTACTCGTGTTACGGGTCTCTTACTTCTATTGCTATTTGCTTCACTAAACGTCTGGAGTCAAGGGTAAATTTATTTTTCTAACAATTTAGATTATTAAGACAAGATTAAATATAGATACAAGAATGCACCTCAATGCTTTTGAGATGTAGTGTTACCGTCGTAAGCTTCGCATCAGGTGGATACAAATAGTGATAAATGAAAAAGTCCTTCAACGAAACGGGACGACACCAAAGTTTATGCATAGCACGTGTTTGGTACATAGCCGTATTTCGAACGCACGAACTTCGTCGTACGGAGTCACTTAAGCAGGCCAACACTACTCTCTCACGAAATATTATCAAGGTTAATAAGAATGGCTTGAGCAGTTGGCCTAGTGGCTTCAGTGTGACTCTCATCCCTGAGGTCGTAGGTTCGATCCCCGGCTGTGCACCAGGACTTTCTTTCTATGTGCGCATTTAAAATTTGCTCGAACGGTGAAGGAAAACATCGTGAGGATACTGACTTGTCTTAGACCCAAAAATTCGACGGCGTATGTTAGGCACTGGAAGCTGATCACCTACTTGCCTATTAGATTGAAAAATGATCATGCAACAGATTCAGAAATCTGAGGCCCAGAACTAAAGAGGTTGTAGCCACTGATTTATTTATATTTATTTTTTAATAAAAATTGCTAGCTAAGTGAGACGAAGCAAGAAATTAACAATTTTCTAATGGCATCGTCGGAAAATGTTTAATATTTTAAGTAACAAGATAGTTTATGAAACAAATCTGTAAGGAAATCCTTCGCTCCCTTTTTCAGTCATATCCTCTTGGGCTTTTCTTTTATATCAACTTCGGGGGGAGAAATGTTTGCATTTCGAGGTTGAGTGAAGTGGCAATTCTATTACCTATAAAAATGTATCACTCTGAAATATAAAGTATTTTATAGAGAGAAATAAGAATCTATGGTATTATGAATTGTAATTTTTGGTTTATCCAATTAATAATTTTGAAAATAATACATATAAAAAGAGTCAAACTGACGTCACAATAAAGTGACTGTTTACAAATTTAGAACAAAAATCCGTTTTACTATTAAAGCTTAAAAAATTTAAAATACATCACAAATTTATAAACAAAATACTAATAGTTAGCACGATTATAAAATGAGTATTAAGGATCAAGAAATGTTAATAAAATCGTGTTAACATAAGCGTTATTTATTTATTTATTCATTTATTATATACATGATCTTAAATAGAAAGAAGTTGGTGTGGTGGAAACACAAACTGGACACAGTTTTTCTGTCCACCAGGTCGTCGAACATATTTAAATAATTAACTTATTACATACTTAGGCCAGTGACATACTATACAATATAACTTCTACTATATAAGCGTTATATAGTAGAAGGGATCCACTGATGTGTTAGAATTAAATAACCAAATTAGAAGCAAAATTAGTATTTTTTTATTTTTAAAGGAGATAGCAAAAAGGTTAGTCGACATCACAGGAGACATCTGGCAGCTGCCTCGGACAAAGAATTAGTCTAGCAAATAGCAATTCAAAGGGGGAACGCTGCCAGTATCTTCGGAACCTTGCCTAAAGTCCTTCCTTTAAATAATATATTTTAGTTATTACATTTTAAGGTTAGTTATTGTTTTAGTTAAGAAAATTGTAAATACTGATTTGATTGTTAAAGAAATAAAATCACGTATTTCAAATAACATCTAATATATCCTCTACAAAATATGCGCAATCTCTATAAAGTTCATCGATAAATAGCGTCGCCGGAAAGCCTTGTAATTAACTCTGTAGTTACAACTACATGCCCCTGGCAACGTTCTTAAAGCTCCCAGCCCCGATCACAAAAATCAAAGTAACACAAACACTCGTTGAAAATGCGTTCTAAATAATAAAAAGGTATACCTGAGGTGCGAGGGTTGTCATCACCATTGTAGCAAACCATTTTCCCCTTCACAGCGGTTTATTTCAGATTCAATATGCACTACGCTTCCCTTCCGTGAAATATAATATGTTAACGCAGACACTCGGAAGACAAGCTCTTGAATAGTGATTGTAGTCTATTTCGGTCATATCATTAGTAAATTTTTCATAGATTTTTAGATAAAAGCATTCAAAACCTAGCTTTCTGTCTACCGAAACAATGATTTAATTAGCGAATGACAATTGTTATACGATATAATAGGAATTCTTAGTTGCTACAATATTTTAACACCCCAACGTTAAATAATGTAATAAATTTTAACAGCTGCATTTTAAATGGACTTGTCCCAGTTCGAAACTCTTAACATTCATTTTGAATATTTTGGGTCAACGCCTGCATTTTAATTTTAAAAATGTGGTCATTACTGAAGAACAAGAAACATTAAAAGTATTAAGTTTGTTCTCAACTCTCGTTTAATATATTATGGTGTCTCTTTTGTTAGTTTGTTTTTATGTCATAGATAACCCTATATACATTCTATTTTTATTGCGTTTATTTAAAAAAAGTCAGATTGTGAAAGGATAATAATACTATTAGGATATAACTATAAGAAGGTAACATATTTATTTATAGAAGCATTAATATGTATTTCTTTAATGACGAATCACAAGTGTACATTGTGTTACCTATGAATACCTTGAATACCTTGAATTTGAATTTATTTACAAATTATTGCGAACTTCAATTCATGACGCTATGCACACAATACATTCATTTGTTTAAAATGTCTGAAGAACTAATTGAACTTGTGTTGCCAACACATCTTCGAAGTGACCAAAATATTTTGAACGTTCAAGCGCAGCAATAATTGGATTGATACAGATCAAAAATATAGAAGAGCGGTTAGATCGATTAGATCGAAATTACCTATATACAAAACTGTCGAGATCCATGGAAGTTACCAGTAACTACAGTGTGTATAATAACCGTCCCGACACAATGCAAAGCATCACGTCACAGTAATGCATTTACAGCATAAATTTAAAAACTTATTCAATGACAACAACGTATTCTACGGGTGTCATGGTCCGCGCTAAGTCTCGGCTCTGAATCTATAGATTTTTGTCGATATGCCGTTAACAAATTATAACCTTCGTTTTATATTTCTAATAAAAAATTCAACATGGAATCAATTTCTATGGCTTTACTTAATTAAAAGTGAAACAGCCGTCGCCATGGAGACAACGAAAACAATTGCATGTAATCGGCTTTCCTATTTCAATCCTACGTTGAAGAGCCCTATCTAATTTAGACTGACTCCCACGGGACAATATTATGATGTCTGAAAGAAAACTTAGAAATATTTCCAACTTATTCTGTACGGATTACTGCAATTGCGTGGGTATTACAGTAAGAATAACTAAGGTTTATTGGTAAACATTTATTTCGAAAGCTTATATTATTTAACAGTATTTGACATAAGGCAAACCAATAATTCACACTTACCGTCTTAAAAATGTAAAAATATTTAATACACCACCATAGTTCTGGGCCTAAAACCTCTATCTGTTTGTGCACATTTATTTTTCTTGAGACGATTAGATGATCAGCCTTCTGACACAGGCCGTTAATTTTCGAGTCTAAGGCAAGCCAGTTTCCGACGTTTTTTCCTTCACGCGTTAAATGCACACCTAGAATAATCCATTGGTGCTCAGACGCGATTCGAATATACGACCTCAGGGTTTAGAGGCCCACGTTCAAGCCACTAGGCCCACAGTCCACACTGCTCTTATAAAAACTATGGCTAGGCTAGGTATTCATTGCCTACAGATTCATTTTAATTGTAATAACGATAAAAATAAACTATTTGTCCAATTACTTCTTGTTTTCAATAATTCCAAACAAGTATAATATTTTTATATTATTTTTGTTAAATAAAAGAAACTATAGCAGAGTGCGTGTATATGTATATGTCACCGTAAAATTGTAAAAACCGTTAGATTGTAATCTATCTCGCGAGATTGTAAACTGTCGAAAGATTGTGAACCTCAACGAACTGCTTACAATTTAAGGTATTATTATTCGGTAGTTATATGAAATTGTTGGGAAGTAAAATTAATCTCTAATTGACCAAAGAAGTTTGAATGATAACTAAGTTAGTGTAGTACAATCTACCGAATAATAATACGTTAAATTGTAAGCAGTACGCTGAGGTTCACAATCTTTCGACAGTTTATAATCTCGCGAGATAGATTACAATCTAACGGTGTTTACAATTTTACGTTAACATATATACAGTGGTATATACATGGATTTGTTGAAAGTAATAAACTAAATCGTTTCCATCGTCTCGTTTAATAGTGGTTTAGGGACTTGGATGTTTGGGTTCGATTCCCGAATTACCAATACTTGGTTCATATAAGATAGACGCAGGAATCTGTCTTCTACCGAAATCCCTACTTGTATAGATAATGTCACATATGAAAACGTTCATAGATAAATTTATCATATAACCTATTTATTGTATTTATCTTGTTGTTTATTTCTGTAACGACGGCTAACTAAATGAAACTAATAATAAATGCCATAACAAATCATCTTAACATTGTCTAGAAACTGAGTCCATCACACATAGATCACCGGTGCGCTGGCTTGCTAGCCATTTGGTATAAATAAATCAACATAGTACCACCTACAATTATAATCTGCATACATTCACGACTACTACAGAGCCAAAAGCTTAGAAATTACACTGCCTATTCCACTTGGCTCCGGATCTCTAAACCTACAAATAGATTCTTTGTTTTACAAACTTCAAGGCTGAGAACTGTAATTCGTTGGAGTAGAACAATAGTTTGTTTTACATTGTTACAGTTTATTAATATCTTAATAACAGGTCGTATAGTAAAAAAGGAATTCTACCAAACTTAGTATTTTATAGAAAATAGGTTCACGTTTTTCGCTGAAACATAAAAATCGGATTTATTTGATAAATGTTTGTTGTACAGCACAATCCTGTTAATGGAAATTAAAATGTTATGTAAAATGTTCTTGTGAACCTGTAGGTCTACATGTGTGTATTACTATCACCCAACTATGGCTGATAACTATCACTTGACAACTATGAACCATAAACTAAGATTTCTTTAATTATTACGTATAACGACGAAAATCAATTTTGATATTCTTTTAATATCCGTAGTACTTGTGAGCAGTGTTGGCCTAGTGGCTTTAGCGTGCGACTCTCATACCTGAGGTCGTAGGTTCGATCCCCGGCTGTGCACCAATGGATTTTCTTTCTATGTGCGCATTTAACATTTGCTCGAACGGTGAAGGAAAACATCGTGAGGGAACCGATATGTCTTAGTCCCAAAAAGTCGACAGCGTGTTTAGGCACTGGAGGCTGATCACCGACTTGCCTATTAGATTTAAAAATGATCATGAAACAGATTCAGAAATCTGAGACTAAGGGCTAAAGAGCTTGTAGCGCCACAGATTTATTTTTACTTATTAGTTGATTAGTACTGAAACTTATCATCAGAATCACAGTGGAAGTTAGTTGGTAAGCCTACAGGACTAAATGATCTTCTTCTTAAGAAAGCTATCTACTAGATGTAAGTGGAATAAAATAAGGGTGATCAGTATAATGGGAGCGATGATGAGTTCAATTATCGTTATGAGTTCCGAAGTGTAACGACAGGCACATCTGTGATCCGAGCCTTATTTAGCTTCGTGTAACATAACATAGACAATGTCGCTTATAACAAAAACTTTTATTATACACTATTATAGAATTAATCATCTGTATTTAAAATATATATTTAAGATATAAAGATCTGGTGTTGTTCTATTATTAACGTACATTTAGACTTAATATTACTATACATAAATGCAATTACTGAAATACACTAGAAAACTTACTACAAATGTAATGAAAAATAATGAGTGGCGCTACAACCTTTTTAGGCCTTGGCCTCAGATTTCCGCATCTTCTTCATGATCATTTGTTAATCTAATAGACAAGATCAGCCGTCTGTGCCAGACGCACGCCGTGGATTTTTGGGTCTAAGGCAAGCCGGTTTCCTTCCGATGTTTTCCTTTACCATTCGAGAGAATGTTAATTGCGCACATTGAATGAAAGTACATGAAATGGTGCACAGCCAGGGATCGAACCTACGACTACTACGATACTGCGCTACAAATATAATTACATGCCCTAAAAAGGACCTTTGCTTTTCAGGGTATTTATCCGTTTCAAACTAATTTTATTTACTTTTGAGTTGACTGTGTCGATAAATTGAAAATAATAGTTATAATCATAAAAGCAATAATGTTAGATTTTGAGGAACATAACTATTTAAGGCATCTTGTAAGCATAAAGGGTTAAGGGCATAAGCGATACGCAAACAAGACTTGCAAGTGTTATTTCTACTGCTACTGTTACAAATGTTCTATGCAATATTATTAACGCAAAACTCAAAAAGTCGCGCTTTCTTTTTTTTTAGTCATCATGCTGGAAATAAAACATTCACTATTTAAGTCTTCGTGTAAAATAAAGAGCGTTACGCATACATTTGCATGACAGTATCAATACTCCTAAGCGTTATTTCTACTATTACTAAAGTTCTTTGCATAATTATTAATACAAAACTCAAAAATATTCATTAAAGAAGCGCTTTCATATGTTTTTAAACGTCATGCTGGAAATAAAACATTCATTATTTAAGTCTTCGTGTATGAATAAAGGCGTTACACATACATTTGCATGACAGTATTAACACCCCTAAGCGTTATTTCTACTTCTACTGTTACTAAAGTTCTTTGCATAATTACTAATACAAAACTCAAGAATATTTATTAAAGAAGCGCTTTCATATGTTTTTAAACGTCATGCTAGAAATAAAACATTCACTATTTAAGTCTTCGTGTAAAAATAAAGAGCGTTACGCAAACATTGGCATAACAGTATCAATACTCCTAAGTGTTATTTCTACTTCTAATGTTACTAAAGTCCTTTCCATAATTATTAATACAAAACTCAAGGACATTTATAAAAAAAGCGTTTTCATATGCTTTTCAACGTCATGCTGGAAATAAAGCATTCACTATATAAGTCTTCGTGTAAAAATAAAGAGCGTTACGCATACATTGGCATGACAGTATCAATACTCCTAAGTGTTATTTCTACTTCTACTGTTACTAAAGTTCTTTGCATAATTACTAATACAAAACTCAAGAATATTTATTAAAGAAGCGCTTTCATATGTTTTTAAACGTCATGCTGGAAATAAAACATTCACTATTTAAGTCTTCGTGTAAAAATAAAGAGCGTTACGCAAACATTGGCATAACAGTATCAATACTCCTAAGTGTTATTTCTACTTCTAATGTTACTAAAGTCCTTTCCATAATTATTAATACAAAACTCAAGGACATTTATAAAAAAAGCGTTTTCATATGCTTTTCAACGTCATGCTGGAAATAAAGCATTCACTATATAAGTCTTCGTGTAAAAATAAAGAGCGTTACGCATACATTGGCATGACAGTATCAATACTCCTAAGTGTTATTTCTACTTCTACTGTTACTAAAGTTCTTTGCATAATTACTAATACAAAACTCAAGAATATTTATTAAAGAAGCGCTTTCATATGTTTTTAAACGTCATGCTGGAAATAAAACATTCACTATTTAAGTCTTCGTGTAAAAATAAAGAGCGTTACGCATACATTGGCATGACAATATCAATACTCCTAAGTGTTATTTCTACTTCTAATGTTACTAAAGTTCTTTGCATAATAATTAATACAAAACTCAAGAACATTTATAAAAAAAGCGTTTTCATATGCTTTTCAACGTACGTGTGGAGTACATAGTTTATTCCTATCCAGACAATACGTAAGCAGTAAGCGTCTCGTTATTACCTCCACGGCTAAACAGTCTTTGTTAACGTGCGAACCTTCCCTCCTGAATTTAAATGGGGAATTATTTTCAAGTATTTTTCGGAAGAGAAGTTTTATTGTATTGTTTGATTGCGTGTCACTCTGATAGATGAAGGAATGGCTTCTAAATGGCGTCCCTTTTGTCGTTCGAGCCTGTAGGTAATGTCCTTACGTTTGGATGGATTTATTAAAAAGTTCACCGTCTTGGGACGCCTCGTAAAGTTTAATAGTCGCTTTCAAATTTTCGGTTGAACGCTGAAGTTTCAAAAAGTTATACAATGAGCGTCATACAGCGGCTCACCTCAAGTTCATTTAAGTGGTGAGTAATGATCTGATGCCATTGTTCTAACTTATAACAACTCGCAAATGGATTGGTTTTATTTTTGACCCTTTTTCGTGATTTGACTTAATGTTAGGGCGACGTTAAATTTCCAGGCTTTATAAATGTATAAACAGGATTTAAACCAAAAAATAAAATAAGAATAAAACATATTAACTAACTTTAAAATATAATAACGAAAATATATTAAGAAAAGGAGTCCTTTTTGGCAAGTTTCCGAAGATACTGGCAGCGTTCCCCCTTTGAATAGCTAGACTAATTCTTTGTCCGAGGTAGCTGTCAGCTCTTCGGTCTCAGGTTTAACGTTGTTACCCATGTTTAATACATTGAAATGGATTAAAATGAGTGCCGTTTTCTTTTTCATGTGTCCTTTTTTTGCCAGTTTCACTGTTTTAATTGATTTGTTCCATTAGATTCCTTTAAGTAATTTTATGTGTGAAGTTTTGCACTTATTGCACTCATCTTATCTCATTTAAATTGTTTTCTTACAGTGGTTGGCTGGAAGAGATTGCTGGAAAGCGATCTCAAGTTGCCCTCGTTTTTATTTAGTTACTTTAATTGTACTGTATTTCTGTATGTAACAAAGTGTAAATAAATAAATTTATCAAGATTTTAAAATTAATTATTCTTACTAAAAGTAACATAAATAATTATTCATGTTACTTTACTTCTATTATAATAGAAGTTTACGGGACAGACTTAATCCATACCTTTTTTGCTATAAAGCGTTTAAAATTAAATATATTAAAACGCATAGATTTAAAGGAAAACGTTAGATAATAAAAGTTTACGGAGCTTCATCTCAGAGTAGACTTCATCTGTCTCCTATTCTCGTCGAGAATACTTTATAACATTAAAGTCAATTTAATTGTCGAAACAACGCATTTATTTTCAGCATGTGTCAATGTGCAATGCAAAGTTTGTACAATGAAAACTATGTACAATTCTAAGTATTTTCAGTTGAAAATAGCAAAAAACACCTTCTCACCACTTTTAAAACGACCAAATGAAGCTAAACAAGTGTATTTTGATTAAACTAACATACAACACTAGTTTCAGTGTTGTAACAAGTACTGTATTTAACACAATCAGAGTAATCCAGCTCGACCCAATTTGAACAACGGGTAGAAACACAGCGAAACTTGTATTCCCTAAAGTACAATTGTACCGTTCGTTACCCTACAGATAGACGTATTTAAAGCTAACAATTTTAACCCACGGTTAACTTTCACCGTTAAAATGGAACCCTCAAGGTACTATTCGTCAGTGGTTTAAATGAATTAAGTGTGTGGGATTTATAGATTCGCCTTGGGAATAAAGTATCAATTGCCTATATAGTGCGCATTTTAAGCACCTGCCTTGCGATACTGTAACTCACTTTTCAAACTCTCACAGCGGTTTTCGCAGCGGCGGTCGCGCTCAAATCAGTCGTGAAGCAGTCATTTTACGATTTGACATTCTGATAGCGAGGGAGCTTGTAGTTTATTGTTTATCAGAATCCCAAATCGTAAAATGACTGCTTTACGACTGATTTCGAAAAGTTCGAAAAGTGAGTCACAGAATCGCAAGGCTGGTTTAATGTCTAAAAACAAAAGAAGATCGTCGTTCAAATTCAAATCATGCATACATCTGTAGCGATCGATAATCAGTGCTTATAAATTACTCTGATGACGTCATATCATGAAAGGCGCTAAGTTATTCCGGCCGCTAATATGTTCTCGATCATATTCACTGAGGCTTTCGGCCCACTCAGTGGTAAGATTGGTCGAGAATCCTCTCTTTAGGTTGGAAGACTAGTACATCATCCTTCTTCCACTCGCTCTGTGCTTTAATATATTATGCTCATATCTTTTTAAATTCCTTGAATTTAATCATAAACTATCATACAACAGCAAAATCCTGTTTTAATTGCAAGACCGAAGGCGAAGCAGCGTTTGGCTTCCATCAATGAGGTGGAGGATATATAAATGATAAGATTATTTTAATGTTAAAAATTCCTTGAAATGAGTTCAGTAACTATGATTTGCCATTTAGATAAATTACTGCGTTGAATACATTTGGTTATCTATTGGATCCACATGCAGGTAATTTTTTTAAGTTCAACCAGTTGAACCCGAAGTGATAAAACGACATTTCAAAAATGTTTTTTTATAGAGAGATATTCATTATTATTAACTTAGGTAACTTCTCCACACAGATAATCTTTCATAATTCTATGAAAATACTATTTAAATATACAGTTTAACAATTTCCATTCTCTTAGTTACTGAATAGATAGATAATAGCTGCTTAGCATTTTAAGTAGTGAGAAATAAAGCACATTGCAGTGTTAAGAAATACGAGATTGGTCTCAGGTGTTACAGAAGTTTTCAATCAAATCAGTAGAAGGAAACGAAAGGAAATGCGTGGACTGGCGCTGACTGATTGACAACATTGTAACATTTACGAAAGAGGACGGATTCAGAATTATTTGCGGCCCTAACTCATAAAGATTCGTAAGAATTTGACACATTTTAATGTCTTAAATATGTATTTAAATTTATAATTCTATCGTATCTGTATCTCTTCTACAAACTCTAAACTCTTCTCACTTATTAAATGTTATTTAATAAAAATCACATTATAACATTACTTACCCTCAATTTTTAGACTTACATTGAATTTTAAATAACAAAATACGCTGAATACTTGACCCCAAATGAAAAAAATTGCATGTAGTCAAGTACTATAATAATTAAATTAAGTTTATATTTATTAGTACACGACCTAAGACAGAGGTAAGGCCTCTTGAGGAATTATTTGTTCAATTGTCTAATATGGTAAAATTTTCCAATCATCGCTATCACTTTTATTTCATCTTCCCTGGTTTCTGATGGGCATCCTCTCTTTTGTCTTTCGACTGGGCTAAGTAAAGTTTTGACCCATCTGTCATCACAAACGCGGGCAATGTCGCGGCCCATTTCCAATTTAACTATTTTTAAGTGTGTGTGTGTAAGGCTTCTGTTCTTTTTGTAAGACTTCGTATCTAGTGGAAGTTAAATGCAGGTTGTATCACGCACTATAGTAAACTGTTTTTAAAATATAAAGGTAAAAATATATAGGATAAAGTATACCAAAATAAAAGGTTCGTTCAATGTTTGGGCCCCAAACGAAATGTCCTGTTCGTAACAGTACAGCCTACGCTTTTAGACGCGCGTTCTTATTGTAATTCGAAAACTCTGAAATTTCAACCATTTGTCACACTCACAACAGAATCCATCTGACATACTGATGACTTAACTTTGCAGTGACATTCTTTTTTACAAAACTTCTTTTCTTTACGAGGAGAGAATATGTATTACCCAAAATGTAAGGTAGCTTTTTAAACATTACGTTGTGGTTTGATTAACTACAATCATAAAAAATCTAATATTTTATTTTTTACCAAAACATCATTGTTTTATTACTTTATGTGTTTTTTCGAGACATAAATTTGGGAAAATTACAACGATTCGAAGTGTAAAAGATACTTTAGCCATAATACTGATAACCAATTATTACTAACGAAATACCTATTAAGCGTGAAGACATACAATAATTGAATGTTTGAAATTCGAATGGAATCTATAAATCAAAATCCGATAATTAATGTATCAATAGATATGAAGTTCGTGCGGATGCCCAGCGCAAAGTTAGAAAGTCGCAAACTTCGGGACCACTAGTTACAAAAGTTACTACAAAGTTGCACCAAGTTACACTTCACAACTTACGTTTATTAGAAAACCTTTAGATTCATTAATTTTTTATAGAAAATCCTACAAACTAGGAAACTTTGCTATGCCACCGGTTGATTAAAATAAAACTGTATTACAACTACTCTGAAAAATATTTTTTCTGTTACAAAAGTTGCACCTAAATCAAAATTATCTATGAATTTGTAATTGGTTACTGCAATCTTTACTAGCCTCCATAGCGTAATGGTATAATAGCTTGCAGCCCGTAAAACACCATTGTTGGGAGCTTGTAGTTTATTGTTTATCAGTATGCCAAATCGTAAAATGACTGCTTTACGACTAATTTAAGCGCGACCGCCGCGCCGCGGCGAAAACCGCTGTGTGAGTTCGAAAAGTAAGTTACATAATCGCAAGGCAGTTCGTCAATATGTACGACTTATTTGATTAAATATGTAATGTTTTATTGTAATTAATAATAGTTAATTAATAATAGACAATTATTAAACAACATCGATAATGTATCGGTTGCTTCAAGCCATTGCTGTGATCCACATGAAGTCCGAAACTATTTACCTAAACATAATAAAGTCCTAAATATTATAACGCAAAATATTCGGAGCTTATCGGCAAATTTCGCGAACTTTGAAATTTTACTTACAAATTTTCATACTATCCCGGATATTATCATTCTCACTGAATGTTTTCTAGAAAGCAACCCGGTAATACCAACCATAAAAGGTTTCTCCAGCATCTCTTCCTGTAACCCAGTTAATAAAAATGACGGAGTCCTGGTTTACTATAAAAATTGTATTACAGGCATCTCAATTGAAGAACCCTCTGTAGCAGAAGCCAGCGTTCTCTTAATTAAACTTAATATTGATACTGCAATTTTAGGTATTTATCGACCAAGTGCTTTCAAAAATAAAACGAACTTTATTAACTCTCTAAATACCTTGCTAGAATCTCTTAAAAGTTTCAAAAATATAATAATCTTAGGTGACATAAATATTGATATTACTCCAGAGAATCTTAACCAAGAAGCTGAAGATTATCTTAACATGTTGGTTTACCATGGGCTTCTCCCAACTCATACCTTCCCTACTCGTTTTCCTTCTTCTACGTGTCTTGATCACGGTATTCTTAAATCACCTCTTACTGCTCTTACTCTTGTCATCAATTCTTCAATCACTGATCATAGTTCAGTAGTAATGTCCTTAGATATAAAGAAACGCTACTCTGCTCCTACCCGATCTATCAAAAAAGTGGATCATGATAGCCTCTCACAGTCTCTCCTGAATACAGATTTTTCATCTGTTCTCAATAACACTGACTGTGAAGAAGCAACCAACAATTTGATAGAAATTCTTCAATCAGTTATCTCTATGCACACCTCCGTAATGACTCGCTCTCACCGCACTAAAATCATCAAGCCATGGATGACCCCAGGCTTACTTAAATGTATACGTAATAGAGATAGAATGCATTACAAACTAAAAAAGCAACCTGAAAATGATATTCTGCGTAAAACATACTACAGATACCGGAACTTCTGTAATAGTCTACTGAAGAAATTAAAAAAGAATTATGAAAAAGGTCTACTACTAAATGCAGGAACTAACACCAAAAAACTTTGGACAGCTATAAAAGACGTTAGTAATCTTAATAAAAAACATGATAGACCAAGTGACCTCCTAAAATGTAGAGCGAATCCAAAAGACTCAACAAACCATGTTAACTCTCACTTTGTGGGTATCGGAAAATCGCTTGCCTTAAATATACAATCCAATCATCAACACGACTCTCCACCTCCATTACGGCCAAATCCTCCTTTTCCTCTCCAATCATTCGTCATGCTCGACACTTCTATTGAAGAAGTCGAAATCACTATAAATTCCTTGAAAGAAAGCTGTGCTGCAGGTTGGGACAACATCACGTCTGCCATACTTAAACGCAACCTTAAAATATTAGCTACACCAATCGCCCATGTATGTAACTTAAGTATGCGTACGGGAATCTTCCCATCCGCTTTTAAAAAGGCAATAGTGCATCCCATTTTCAAATCCGGCAACCGTGGCAGTGTCGACAACTATCGCCCCATCTCTATTCTGTCAGCACTGTCCAAGATCCTTGAACGCCTAATAAACAAACGTCTCGTTAGTTATCTGGAAGATAAACAATTACTTTCTCCGAACCAATTCGGTTTCAGAGCTAAAAGATCTTCATCGGATGCCATCCATGAATTAACCGATCACATAGTTAGGAACTTGGACAGCCATAGGAAGTGTCTGGGCATATTCTTAGACCTCGCGAAGGCATTCGACACTGTCTCGGCCCAAATCCTTCTACAGAAACTGGAAGCGCTTGGAGTGAGAGGAGTTCAACTTTCCTTATTTAAAAGTTACCTCAGCGGTCGGAGTCAATGTGTAGTGGTAGATGGCCATGTCAGCTCTTACCTTCCAGTGGAATTCGGAGTCCCCCAGGGCAGCATTCTTGGTCCTACGCTGTTCCTAGTGTACATGAATGATCTGTGTTCCCTGAAAATACCTAATTGCAAATTGGTCTCTTACGCCGACGATACTGCTCTTGTTTTCTCTGCAAAAAGCTGGAGGGAAGCTTTCTCTTATGCACAGACCGGATTTGATATCGTTTCGTGTTGGCTGCGCCAAAATTTATTAACTCTTAATATAGAGAAAACTTGCTATCTTACCTTCTCCATATATACTCCTCCCATAGCCTTAATCCCGTATTCCTTAACTGCCCATACACATTCTTCTGTTCCTTCTGTTCCATGCTCTTGCGCTACATTGAAGAGAGGTTGTACGGTTAAGTATCTTGGCATCACACTAGATAGTCGACTCACGTTTCAGGCCCATCTTATGAATATGTGTGGTAGAGTCCGCAAACTCATGTTTATCTTTAAGAAAATTCGTCATGTTGCCGAGCCTCATATAGTCAGAATGATGTATTTAGCATTATGTCAATCTGTTTTATTATATGCTATCACCACTTGGGGTGGTGCAGCCAAAACCCATCTGCTGTCCCTGGAACGTGCCCAGAGGGCTCTTCTAAAAGTTTGCTTATTCAAACCCATTCTTTTCCCTACTTTCACCCTCTATCAGGAAGCTCAGATACTTACTGTACGTCAACTGTTCATCCTAAACACAGCCCTCAAACAGCATCACGAACATAAACCTAGTCCTTCTTCCTCTCGATCTGCTCGCCGCCCACCCCCTGTTCACCTTCCTTCTCTCTACACTGCCTTTTCCCACCGCTTCTACTGTTACCTCGGCCCTTTTATTTACAACAAACTAAATCGCAAGCTGAATATTCACTTACTCTTATCCTTCAGTTGTAAAAAGAAGGTCACTGCCTACATACAAGGTCTCAACTATGATGAGACTGAAAACTTAATCCAACCAATGGTCTAACTTACAATTTATAGCTTATTTTTGATTTACTATTTATTTTTATACTTATTTAAGTACTGTTATCTATTTATCTAAGTACTAATATATATATATTTATCTAAGTACTAATATATATATATATATAATAATATATATAATAATTAGCACGGATGTTATATCGGCGCGATTGCACACCTACATATTTTAATTAGGTACCTCTTTTCTCCATGTTACATCTGTAAAATGTCCTTATTAATAATTTACTCTTGTTACTGGTTACTTTTTACACCATGTGGGGAGAGGCTGGTGGTCTGAGATACAAGCCCTGCTTAGTTCAGTCACCAGTCTCTCACAATCTTATAATGTTTCCTTGTGACAATATATCTGTTTCTTAATATTAGTTAATATCAATGTAAGATTGTGGAGAAAAAATAAAGATTTGTTTGTTTGTTTGTTTGTTTATTGTACTACAGACTTTTAATATTGATGTCTTTTATAAAACTGTAGTATATCACGTTGCTCTAATTTCAATAGTTGCCACAGCGATATAGGGATTTTTATTGTTATTTTTCTTTACACCTTCGGTTTCATTATCAAAAAATTTTTTTTTAAATTTTATTTAGCTTCTATTATTGAGGGATAATGTAGGGTTCTAATGGTAAAGGAATTCTTCAAATCGGTTCAGTAGTTGTGGAGCAAACAAAGAAACAATTAAATATTTTCTCTTTAATGTATTAATGTAGATCTGTATTTTAATCCAATGTTAATATTTAAGTAAGTGATACTCGCGTCAATAATAAATATATATATATAATATATATGTTAAAACATAATTGTCCGACCTCAAACATATCAAGAATATACTCAACAATGTTAAAAATGATAAATAATTTTTGTACAAAAGAAAACAATGGTATACGAATCTTGATTAAAATTTCAATACAAAGACCGATACGTGAGTAAGCATAATTTTGCATTTCCCCTTGTCTATCATATTTGACTGCATGATTATTACTGGACGTGGGTGAATTAATGACAGCCTCATGGTGGCTTACGCGAAAATAGGACAAAACTTATAAAACATGTACATTTATTATGACGTTATTAAAGTTAAAAATGTCGATCAACTCACCCTTTTCAAACCTTCTAGCGGTAATCTCTTATTCATTAACATGAACAATAAATTAAACACAAATAATTCGGGTTATTGTTAGAAAGTATTGTTTTTTTTTTTAATAATTTTCAATCATGCGCGTTATTCTTAGTAAAAAGATTAAAAAAAAACGTGGCGCTACCACCTTTAATAGGCTGGGATTTCTAGTCTGTTTTTTGATCATTTCTTTTTTTTAATAGGTGATTTTCTGTGCCTATAACACGCTGTTGACTTTTTGGATCTAAGGCATGCCAGTTTCTTCACATGGAAAAACTCACCGTACGAGCAAGTGTTAAATGCGCCCATAGACAAAACATGCCTTGGTGCAAACCCGGGGTTCGACCCAACGTTCTCAGAGATGAGGGTCGACGCTGAAGCCACTAGGCTAGCAGATAATCAAGAGATATTATATTTATGGATATAAGGTTTGATGACCGGATAAGGTGAGCAGTGTTGGCCTAGTGGCATCAGCGGGTGACTCTCATCCCCGGCTGTGCACCAATGGACTTTATTTCTATGTGCGCATTTAACAATTGCTCGAACGGTGAAGGAATACATCGTGAGGAAACCGACTCAAAAAGACGACGGCGTGTGTCAGTTACTGGAGGCTGATCACCTACTTACCTATTAGATTTAAATATGATCATGAAACAGATTCAGAAATTTGAGGCCAAGAACTAAAGAGGTTGTAGCGCCACTGATTTTATAAGGATTGATGCCTTAAGGAGGTTCATCATATTGCACTGAATAGGGAGCGTTCAAGTATTACGTAACGCAATTTTTGGAGATTATTGACCCCCCCCCCCCATGAACTCGCCGTAACGTTTTTCAGTATCCAAGTACAATACTGTACCCAAGTCTAGTAAATCGATTCGTGATCACCTATTGACTCTTTAGTTACTATTATGTGGTGTAAGTAGAAAATAATATTAAAAATAACGCGTAATTCAATCCCCGCCCCGCATCGTAACGTTTTACAAAAGGATGAAAATTCGTTACGTAATACTTGAACGCTCCCATAACCATTTCAAATATATTTTTCCACAATTAAAATCATTACCATTTTATACAGTCTACAATTTCTGTAGGCGCTACGAGTTTTGCTACGAAGTTGAATCGTATAGCCATTTATTAAATATGATTTAATATTCACGTTCTTAAGCTATATCTAAAATAATACAGGTGTAAAGTGATATAAACTATACGAGATTGCTTTATAATATATCGAGTTACCTGCTAGCGTGTCTGCACCCTCATAAACGTCAATGTACTGGACGTGGGTCCTTCTTAAATTTCACAGTACCTTTGTCGTACTCTATTAGAGGCTTCTAAATTCAGCGTAGGTTTTCATTATTTTGACATCGCTTACTTTGTGATCTTAACGTATAACAAATAAACAATTCGTAGTTTTTTTTCTTATTACCAAATATATTATAAATAAACTAACCTTGGTGTCTAAAGGACTACACTACAGTAAAAAAATTAAATTCCTTATTAAAGAGTTAATAAATAAAATTAATACAAAAATTTAAATTACAGCAAACAAATAAAAAAACATCAATTTTTACATATATTAAATATATAAGTTAATCCTACAGCTAACATAAATTAATATAATAAAAAATCAATAACTAACCTTAAAATATAATAATTAAAAGGAGTCACTTAAGGCAAGGTTCCGAAGATACTGGCAGCGTTCCCCCTTTGAATAGCTAGACTTATTATTACGTATTTTTATATATTATACATAATATTACATCTATCTTAAATTTTTGGAGCCAAGCAATCACATACTCGGTTGGCAGAAAGACAAGTTCAAAAAAAGAACGGGCGAGGCAGACGCCATGTTTATAATATTTTGGGCCATAGTGTACCTCTTCATAATCTAAAATCTATTCAATATCTTGGGAACCTTCACGAATAAAATACAATTGGCTCCTAGAGACTATTCCAACACATATATACATATATAAAGGACAATCTTACGATAACAATTATATTACCTAAACTCAAAAATCAAAATCAAAATACGTTTATTCAATTTAGATGCGTCTTAGGGCATGCTTATGAATGTCAAAAACGTTTACAAAATTCGCGAAAGAGCAAGACTACGCCATCCGTTCGCAAAACTACCAGGAGGCCTTGTTCTGAGAAGAACGGGCAAAAAACTCAGCAAGTTTACCCTCCCTCTACATTACAATTATTCAAAGGAAAATGTCATAAACCACAACGTCATTAAAGTTACATAAGTAAAAAAAAATTATTCTGTGATTTACCACATTCACCATTACACACAAATCAAATTATGAGAATATAATTAGAACTATTGCCAAGCGTTTTTTATCTTCCAGGTAGTCATTTATTGTAACCTTTACACATTAAGGTTTTTTGATGTGTTAAACTAATTATAATATAGCCTTATAATATTATTTCCTTATTGTATGTATGTTAAAGTACATCGTAGAACTATACGAAGCATGCATATGTCGGAGTAAATTACAGTACCCTAGAACAGTCCATATCTCTTCGTCAGGCTCGGTGCAGCTCAGCACGGCGAGTCAATTTGTCCCGACGACATTTCACACGAAATATGACTACCTACATTCGCTACGTATGAAGAATGGCTGTGCAGTGTTACCATTATTTAGTGAAATGTATTGTGTGTCGTAAATGGTCGTTAGTTATAAAGTATTGCAAAAACATCTGTATCACTTTAACATTCTTTTCGCAAGGAAAGTTTTTTTAAAAAGTATATAATACTAGCTGACCTGGCAAACGTCATTTGTAATAAAAAATAGGGGTTGATTGTAGAGGGGTGAAAATTAGGGGTTGTATGTATTTTTTAATGTTGTATCATAAAAAAATATAAAAATTAAAATTTATCTAAAAATTAAAAAAAAAAATTTAGGGGTGGACTACCCTTAACATTTAGGAGGATGAAAAATAGATGTTGTCCGATTCTCAGACATATCCAATATACACACAAAATTTCATGAGAATCGGTCGAGCTGTTTCGGAAGAGTTTAACTACAAACACCGCGATACGAGAATTTTATATATTAGATAATGTATATTGAGACTTCTACAGATATATGGCATAGCAACTTTGGCATGGGACAGACGCATTTCGACGTCTATTAATCCGTCACTTTATTGGCGACTTATTAACCTTATATGTAAATATTATTTACATAATGCATATGAAGTGCTGAGTGCGCATTTGTAGCATAAAAGAATAACATGTTAACTCTAAAACAGTATTTTTGCATTACCCGGAAGAAACGTTCTAGTCTATTGGATGTATATGCTGCTAAAAAACTTCACTTATCAATCTAATATATAACATTCTCGTGTCGCGGTGTTTGTGGTTAAACTCCACCGAAACGGCTCGACCGATTCTCATGAAATTTTGTGTGCATATTGGGTATGTCTGAGAATCGGACAACATCTATTTTTCATCCCCCTAAATGTTAAGGGTAGTCCAGTCCAACCCTAAATATTTTATTTTTATATTTTTTTTCTGTTTTTATTTTTTTATGATACAACATTAAAAAATACATACAACCCCTAATTTTCACCCCTCTACGATCAACCCCTATTTTTTACTATAAATGATATACATGGCAAAACGACGTTTGCCGGATCAGCTAGTATTATTATAAATTTGCAGGTAATAATAATAATCAGTGGCACAACAACCTCTATAGGTCTGGGCCTCAGATTTCTGAATCCGTTTCATGATCATTTTTCAATCCAATAGGCAAGGTGATCAGCCTCCAGTGTCTGACACACGCCGTCGACTTTTTGGGTCTAAGACATGTCAGTTTCCTCACGATGTTTTCCTTCACCGTTCGAGCAAATTTTACATGCGCACATAGAAAGAAAATCTATTGGTGCACAGCCGGGGATCGAACCTACGACCTTAGGGATGAAAGTAGCACGCTGAAGCCACTAGGGCCTAGTGACTAGGCCAACACTGCTCAATTTTCAGGTAAGTCCTTATTAATCCTTTTAACATTTCACACTTACAACGCTTTAGTTGGTAACGCGTAAGCAATATCTTCAAGTAAATAGAAGAAAATTTCATCGAAACATGAATCGTGTTCCAGTAATAAAAGTCGTAAATACTTAGGTAATAAGACACGTACTAGCTTAGTTCTATAAAAGTCAACAGGCGTTATTAAAAGAATAGGAGAGTTTAATTTCTGAACTCATTAAAATCTTGTTGACTGCGAGCTCAAGGAAAATACAAAGAAAAGTATGTAATTCTCAGCATCTTGGAAAATTGCATTTGTTACCTGAATCCGCCGTCCACTTGCATTGTTATCATAGAAATGTGTTTGCAGATTTTGAAATATAACTCTTGTAAGGATTCTGGATGGATAAAATATTCGAAACCATTTTTGTTTCACGCGTGTATTTTGAAATGTATTCCATGTAATATCTTATACTACGTATTTGTCAAAAAAATAGTCAATTGCCGTAAAAAGTTTACGATACGTTAGCATCATATCTCTTCTGGTTAATATAAATGTTAGCCAACCCAGAGTAAAATCATTATATCTTACATGATAGATTACATTTAACCGTGTGCTTCTAATTGCTATTAATGGAACCACAGATATTTTTTCACTTATGTATTATTTTATCATCGTACATATCTAACGATCAATCTATATATATATATATATATATATATATATATGTTATGTTGGCTTGTGTACGATTCAAAAACTAAAAAAGTTCTGCACCGATCGAGCTGAAATTTTAGCACAATTTTTTTTTTAATAATCCTCATCTTTTTGTTATTTTTTCCACAAGTATTACAAAATTAAACTTATATGAAATGTATTCTTTGTTTTGTTTCTCATTTCTCAACCATTCAATCACAATGTGCCACAGCGAAGCGTGTCGGGGCAGCTACAGCTACTCGTAGTATTAAATAAAAAAGCAAAAAGTTTAATTGCTTTTACAGTGCAATAAACACTAAACTTTATTAAATAACTTATAAATACTTCGCAGTAGAATGCAATACGTTTTCCGGAGCCTCTCTAGCAGGGCGTTAAAAAACCACTGTTTCTGAATAGCAGAGATTCTGGTGTGGATCGAATCCCATACCCCTGCTTCGCACAGTAGCAATAGCAGATGCGCAAATGTATATCTCGCTCTGATAGAAATATATGACTTTGTCAAACGACGATATACAGTCTCTTCCCGGAGTGATTGGGTTATGCCAAAGCCTTCGGGCATACTCCAAAAGAAATTCCAAGTATTTTTGGTCAAACCTAGAAGTTTCTAACTTTTTAGTCAAACGTCGAAAGTATGTGTTCGAGCTTCGCCTAGTCAATCCTAGAAGCAACTGGCAGACTCGGTCAAAAGTCGACTGTACTTGTAACATGTTGAAACAGGTAGTAAAATGTAATTGTAACAAAAATTATGTAACAGATCTGTGATAAAGACCATGTGAATAAAGACTATTTTTTTAAAATATGAAAATACCAAAACATTTATCATTAAAATAAAAATAAAATATTATACCTTATCTAAGAAACCATTCTAGCACTAAATTGAATTTATGAAATTGGGTTTCAACGTTACCCTGACCAAATTAGGTTCTCCTAGGTTTGATAAAAATTATTTGGTTATATTCCAAAATCTTCATTTGTTTAGGCTTTGACTAAGAACTCAAGTCAGATCTGAGAATTGACTAATCAGACCTAGGAGCGCCGGAGCTTCGAGGTTTGACTATATCATTTATGTACGTACTTACTATGCTGTCACTTTTACTTTTTTATAAAACAGGGGGCAAATGGGCAAGAGGGTCATCTGATGTTAATAGATATTGCCCATGGACACTCTCAATACCAGAGGGCTCGCGAGTGCGTTGCCTTTAAACATGCTACATAACAGAATAAATTATGTGTAACCAATTAATAAAAATGACAATAAGCAAAACAAACGATTTTGATAATTAAACTCGCCTCGGGCTTGAAGCAACACAAATATCAAGATGTGCTCATTCCGACTGCAAATGGCATCCTACATGGTATATTTACATTTCATTTGAGAGAATATTCGCGTTCAAACTTGCGAAGTATTCTCGCTAATGTTTCAGATCTGATAACAGAAAATGTTATTATGTGTAAAATATTTAATGTGGAATAATGTAGAACATTTCATTGTTTAGCTCTTTCGCTTATTAGATTGTTTTGTTTGTATAACTTTGTAATCGCTTTAGATTTCGGAATACTTTGCGAATTTCAGATTATGTTTAAGTTTAATCACATTTTGAAGATTTGTACTATTTTATGTGCCAACGTTGTGTGTATCTTTATATGTATAATGTTACTGTACGTGTGTATGTCACTGAACTCCTCTTAACCGGCTGAATTTGAATGAATTTTTTTGTATGCGTATGGGTGTAGCTCTGGATGGTTTAGATTTACAAATCAGCCCGGCAGATTTCGCTGCTGCCGGTAACTAGGTTATTTATCTATACAGCAAATACAGCAGGTATATAAATCTTCTGTGCATGTGTTCTTAACTAAACAACGGATGGACAGATTTTGATGAATTGTGTGTTCAAGTGGAGTCAGGAATGATTTACATTATTAGATATTTATTTTTGTATGTAAGACGTGTGTACGTCTGTCGAATCTGCTAGTAGTGTTATAAATATATTATTATCGCTTTTTATACGAATTAATTAGATTGTCAATTTATAAATTTTTTAATTTATTAGTTTATTAATTGTATCGTGTATAGATAGATAGTATCGTGTTCTTTGGATATTATTTTATTTCTAGTTTATAATACATATTTAGAATTTAAGTTCAGTAAATCAGGTAAGAAAAAAACTACTTTAAAAAGGTTTATAATATATACTGCTATTTGTAATAAAAACAATTTTAATAATCTTGCTTCTTGAAGTTTTCCCTAACAATTTCGTAACACGTACTCAGTAGAGGCAGTAAAGGCAGGTGTTCCCACTTTCCCTAGACGATTGCATTCGGGATTTAATAAAACTTTCACTGAACGGTAAAGGCTCACATGGGGTCTGATTACATATTTACCTTAAAAACCTTTCTTTGTATAAACGTAACATTTGTAATAGTGTGTATACTTGTAATACACCTAATATTTGGAGTAACTTTAGGAGCTTAATTTGGAGCTTTTATTAAGCTTAGTATTCAAGTAAAGTAAATAAAATAACGTTTTTTTTAATTAGTGTCATTAGTAATCATTTGTTTGTTATTATTTTAATATTATAAAGTTATTTCAACTAAGCTAATTTTTTTTATAAAGTTATGCAATATCCTCGCTGTGAGTCATCTGCACTGTCAAACAGAAGACCCTTAGATCTCTAACAAGTGTTTAGTCCATGTACCACAAGCTTAAAGGTCAATCAGACAGCAAAAAAAAATTGTTTTCAAACTATATTCGACGCGATATTTAAGATAATGCTAAATGCGTTACTTATATTCTTTATATATAATTATACTGTACCTGTGTATGTCACTAAGCTCCTCATAAACGGCAGGACCGATTTGAATGAATTTTTTGTATGCGTAAGGCACCATGGACGGTTTAGATTCACAAATCAGCCCGACAGAAGACGGCGCTGCAGTCGGTAGTTTCATACTTTGTTTAATACAATCGCTTGAAATATCATACTTTATACATATTTTATTTTGTATTTATTAAAGATATTTGCGTCTAGGCCGCGTCTTCAAAAATCTCCATACATAAGCTTAAATGGGTTACAAACAATTCAATTAAATGTGATTTTTGACTTATCTTCATTATATAAATTACGTGTCACGCTGTTTGTCCGCTATGGACTCCTAAACTACTGAACTGATTTGTGTGCAGTTTGATCTAACTTAAAAGATAGGACAGCTTACATCTTCATACTTCACCCGCAATATTATTTTATTGCAAATTATTTGTTTATTATTTGACAGTCACAATTCTAACAGATGGCGCTGTGTTGAAAGTACCATCGTTTCACATAAGCTACAATTTAATGACATAACCTTAACTGGCGTTCGACGTTTCCCTTGAATAGTTTACCACTATGTAATCTAACAAAAACTTTAGCCACAGCACCGCTTGGCCGAGTCTGCTAGTTATATATATGTTAATAAAGTATATTGTAAAAATAAGCCTACTGTTAAAAGAAGTTATCCCGCGAGATATCATTAGATGAATATTACTTATTCCTCACAACCACGAAATCGAAATCGGACCCTGAATCCATTACATGATACGGCTGCGTGTACAATTTCTTTTTTTTTTTTGTGTTCCGTAGTCAAAGTTTCGGCAAAATTGGGGTTCTGAAAATTATTATTATTGGCCTTCAAGGTGAAGTGGTACTGGGTCCTTCAAGATAACAGCGTGCCAATTCTTAAAAAGCCGGCAACGCACTCGCCAACCCTCTGGCATTGAGTGTTCATGGGCGGCAGTTTCACTTAACATCAGATGAGCCAAGACAAGCAATACTTGTGTGTGTATTTTTCGATGCAAAAATTAAATAATTAAGAGGGGAACGGGCAGCCGAATTGGTTTAAAGCGGTCTCTTTCAGGCAACGATTGTAGGAAAGAATACGCATGGTATAGCTTTACACACGTGAATATATAACGTAACACATATATTTAGTGAATTACACACAAATACGCCCTTACCGGAGGTACACTTACAACATTAAAAATCATTATTTTGTTACAGAACACTTCGAAAGTGAGGCCAACCCACACTTGACCGTTTTTTGTATGAAAGCCTTCCCAAGGGCCGTAATGGAGAAAAGTTTTTCCTCCTCAGTAATTGTTAGGGCCGATGTGAAGTAATAAATAACCGCAGGCTGTGGCCCTCTGATTGAACTTGCTAATGAATGAAGGATAAGGAACGATATCGAAACCTTCATTCATAAATGTTCATTCCCTTGAAAAATCGTCCAAGTTTCCCGTTTTCACACTCAAAGAAAATGTTACACCTGTAAGGGGAAGAATGATTTTTAAGTTCGAGTTATAAAGTGTGGTATGTAATTTGATTTCGTTTCTTTTACAACTCCACAAATCATGTTCCGAAATTACGTAGTCTTTATGAAAATTCTTATTTTTAAATTTTACTGCTTCTGTGTAATATTCTAGTTAATTTTGATTTAGACCACTTCTGTAAGCCGTATAAGGTCCTGGTATAATGCCAGTACAACACCTTACCTTGAGTTTAAGTACTTATCTTTAATAGATCAAGTTGTATTTAACTCTATAAACGAAATAGATATATGAACACATGACTTATATATGAAAACCTCCTTTAAGTAAAAGTACCTTTTGTATATTATTATATTATATTATTGTATATTATATATTCCATCTTTGGCTATAACTTAAGTATAAGTTTTGTTATTTATAATTTATGTTAGCTGTTACGAAATAAATAAAGTAAAATCGGAGTGGGATATACTACTAACAAAAATACTATTGATTATTTTTCCGACCCAAATATCGGCCAATAGAATTGCACCATTCGACGTCACGTGGTACAACCTACATGGTATTATACTGATAATTTTTTGTGAAAATTTTCTCTGGTCGTTGCTTCAAGAAAAGTATTAAGTAGTTGTTTTATTCATTATGAAATTCTTATTTGTTAACTGTACATTTCGTCTCATGGTGCAATTCTATTGGCCGACATTTGGGTCGGAAAAATAATCCCCCGAATACCACACGAGCTTCAAAATTATCGGGTATTTCCCTCAAGGTTCGTTGCAAACAAATATAGTCGTCATGACGACTATATTAATTGTTTGCAACGAACCTATCGGGAAATACCCGATAATTTTGAAGCTCGTGTGGTATTACATATGAATATTGTTTGTATTCATGTCTGATCTTTTATCTATTTCACGAGTTTAAAACGGCATTTTCAGCCATTTCATGACATCACATGCAGGCAGAGATGAGGAAACATATTTCTGCTTCAATGCTATATTTTTCTTTACGCACATTCTATTTCTGATAAACCTTGCAATGTCTTCCGTTAGCAAGTATTAATTTCGCAAAAAAACATAAATCTATTTATGCACGACTAATGAACGGAAAGACTCGGGATTGAATATCGTATGCTTAAACAGGTCACATCTGGAACCCCAAAATCAATAAAAAATCAATGTCTGAAACCGGTCTCTCAATCTTTAAGATATGCATTAAAAAGTCACTCTCTCCGACATCAAAGGAATGATGTTTTCCTAACAAAGTGAGTGCGTGACCAGAAAGTCAATGAGACGATTGGCAACCCTATTTTTGTTTAACAACTCACTTTAAAGCCCTGACCGATCGCATCTGGGAATAGGCCCTTCAAATATTTTGTTTGCGTACGCTGTTTGCTGAAAATAAAATGAAACTATCCCGATTGGTAAATAAATATATAGAAATGTGATAACCACCAACAACGTTTCGTAATAGTAGGCACATACCTCAACTTTCCATATAAATAAGAAATAAAACCGATACAGAAATGGGTTTGGTATAAACTTAGTCTTTACCTAATAATAAAACAAATCAAAACCCATAAAAGTGAACAAGTTAACATTTATTTTGATCTATTTTGATCAATACAGAGCGTAGAAGGCCGAAAACCCGGAATTTTAAATACATGACGCGCGCAAAAACTCGACTCGACTCCTTAGACTAACACAAAATATAGGTTCTGTTAAATGCAAAATACTAAGAAGAGACCGAATGATAAGATGTTTGTCTTCACTCTATAAATTTTTCATTTACATATTTTACACACGTACTGTTAGCATTCAAAGCTTAGTCGAGTTCTAGGTGGAGCTACTTAGCACGAACTTTAAGATTTGTCATTCGTAACGTTGACACGACAGCTTGCGTAGTTTACTACACGGATTTTATTCAAACGACGTATTAATAAAATATTCTTCAAACATCGTAGAATTAGGATACAATTTTACTGTGATGTTAAGGTCTGAAAAAGAGATAACGCAGGTCCCACCAGCGGGATCCAACTCGCCCATAAGTATCATGAGGATATTTTCGGAGTAGCTCACCCGGCGGGAGACGCCAAGCCTTTTAAGCAAATAAAGTCCCTTTTTAGGAATGGGGAGATTAGACACTCCCCTGCTGACTAGCTTCTCGGCCACAGACCTGCCTGATCGGGTACCGTTAGGCTACTATGTAGGGTCTGAAAATGTCTAAAATGTATTCTACAAATAAATAAACATATTACATTCCAAAATTATATCAAAGCTTAACAGAGGATTTAGTTTTGACCACGTAAATACCTAAATTTATTATAAACGATTAATACCCTAATTCAAATTACAATTTACATGAATTCATGAAATATATTCAGCGAATTTAACATGTAATTCCCAATTGGATACTAAATTATCTCATATTAACATAAATGAATCATTGAAATAATTAACACTACCAATACATAGAAACGCGTATAATTTACTATCTCATTATATTTTATATATCGGGTTTTACTCTTTCATTAATTTGTAGAATATAAAAAAATACTTGATACATTCAGGGTGTTCCATAATTTTGAATAATATGCAAATGGGTAGAGCACGTTGTGGCGGTTCAGAATTGCCCACGCGGTCGAAAATAGAGAAACTTTTGCGAAACATAATACTTATTTTTCTGAATAATAATTACGCTACACTTGTAGGGTTAGGGTAGTAGGACTCCTTTCTCCGCAATTAGACTCGTAATTGGTCCGTTGTGCGTAGGAGTCCTGGCTAATTTAGCCAGCCTAGCTCCTTCCAGAAGCACAGAAGTCTCCTGGGCACTTCACAGGCTTCCCGGAGCGACCTCACCGTTCCGAGGATTTTTTCACGTTGATTAGCCACAGCCTCGCATTCCAGGACTACGTGGGTGACTGTTTCCTCTGCGCTGAAACAGCCTCTGCACAGGGGGCTGTCTGTCGCGCCTAGGACAAAAATATGTTTATTTAGGAGGCAATGACCCGTTATTGTCCCTATCATTGTTTTAAGGTTGGTTCTATTTAAGCTTAGTAGTCGCTTTGTCAGTTGCGGGTTTACTGCTGGCAGAGCCACTTTGGACTGTCTGCAGGCCGCACCATGCGACCATCGTTGTTGCTGGAGTTCAGCGGATCTCTGGCGAATCCAGGTTCGCACCAGCGAGAAGGGCAAGGGGAGGAGCGGATACGGGCCAGCAGGCATCATTCCGGAGCCTCTTCTCGCAAGCTCGTCTGCAGCATCATTACCGAGAGATCCACTGTGTCCCTTTATCCACTGCAAGGTTACCCTATTGGTTCGGGTTATGACCTCCAGTGCTTCATGACACTCCAGTATTCGTTTGCTGTTGGTTTTTTTGTTTCCGAGCGCCATCAGCACGGATGCACTGTCGGATACGAATTTAATGCAAAAGTCATTAATCCCTAGTTGCACGGCTCTGGCTGCTTCGGTTAAAGCGACACATTCACATTGAAATATCGTGCTCTGTGTGCCCAAGAGTATGTTGATGTTGAGATCAAGAGAGAATATGCCAGCGCCTGCTGCTACACTTGTATAAAAAACTAATTATTTTACATCCTATCTTATAGTGTTAGTGTGTCTGTATTTATAACATCAACGATTATAGATCTCAGCTGTATTATAATCTAAATTAAGTCAATTCAATTCAAACAACAAAAAAATATTTAGTTTGTAAATCTAGTGCGTAGAGTGGGCAAGAAGAACTGGCAAGAAACTCTCAGACACTCTTTTTAATCGATTTTTTGGTTGAGATTATAAACTATTATATACTATAAGGAACTATAACGCCATGTTTCACTTGACAAATTAAAAAAATGTCATTATAATAAAGTAACAAAGGTTTAGCATCAGCGGACAAAATAGTCGCACATACAAACACAGAGTAACACACAAGTAAACGCATCTGTAAAATGTAAAATGCACTAAAATTTAATATGTTTGTGTACAGATTCGTAAAAATATGTTTTAGACCTGTTAAATAAAACGAATGAAGTCGTAAATGCGGCGGTCTTTATATTTTGAATTTCAATTAGAGTCTACGAAGGGGGTACGTTTGGTCATCGTATAACAAAAGTACAAAAAAGCTTATCGGTACCTGGCCAATTAATTATCGGTTCTTCCACAATGTCGACAATTCTATTATTATCCTATTACATGTCTTGTAATTTTCTTTATCTGTTATTCTTTGTAAATACCCTCACTCTATTTATTAAGGTATTGAAGTGATGGATATACCTATATGTTTTCTAAATTTCATTATTTATATATTTCTAAAATTATTTGCATGTATATACAAGAAACTTTTACATACATACACCACTTTTTCGAGATTATTTGATTACCTTTCCCAGAAATAACAGCAAGACCAATATAAATTGAAAATTTTCGCTTACTCTTAAACATTTCCAAATAGATGAAAAGGCTAGATTAACTTTACAACTATTTGAAATTTAAAACGAGACATTACAAATGTATAAAAAAAGGGTGCGTGTACTTATGTGCATTGTACGCGCCTAAGAAGTTATACTTCTTTGGCATTATTAAAAATAGTTTTTGATTGCAAGCAAATAATTAATTACAATTAAATAATCAAAGACTGGAAAAGGAGTCATTATAGTCAATAAGGTTCAGTTTACATTTGAAAAATTAAATGAATAAATATTTATTATTATTCTCTTACATTAAGTGTAACATAAATTATATTATTATTCGAATGTTGTTTTTAAATTATGTCCAATGTCGTAGCATCTTCATTCTGTTAATATTGTGTCACGGTGCGCGCGCATCGTAAAATTTCACTCTCATCAAATTTTCATAACGCGCCTAAAGAAGTATTACTTCAAAAACCTTCAGTTTTTTCATATCCGTAAATATATGGACATAATATAACCACAGACTACATGGATCAGCTTCATTTGTTTTTAATTAAATTCTGACGTCATTGTAATACAGCCCTAACACTGATAGGATACTGGATCCCTACCTGTCAGTGGCAGGCTGAACCACGAGGACTTCATTAGTCAATACGTCACCTAGATCTAGATAAATAATATGATGCGTACTAGAGCTTATGATATTTATATGTATAACTAGCTGACCCGACAAACGTCGTTTTGCCATGTATATCATGTTTAATCAAAAAATAGGGGTTGATCGTAGAGGAGTGAAAATTAGGGGTTGTATGTATTTACTATTTTTTAATGCTGTATCATAAAAAACAGAAAAAAGTATCTAAAAATAAAAAAAAAATATTTAGGGGTGGACTACCCTTAACATTTAGGGGGATGAAAAATAGATGTTGTTCGATTCTCAGACATACCCAATAAGCACACAAAATTTCATGAGAATCGGTTGAGCCGTTTCGGAGGAGTATGGCAACGAAAACTGTGACAGGAGAATTTTATATATTAGATTCCTTACAACTGTACGAAGTGTTAAAAGGGTATACTTAAAACATAACGTAAACGCTAAAAAGTTATTGTTATAATATACGATATGAAATTCCTGTAAATATTACGCAACAACTTTTTTAGGTCTGGGCCTCAGATTTCAGAATGTGTTTTATGATCATTCGTCAACCTAATAGGCAATTAGGTGATCAGCCTCCAGTGCCTGACACACGCCGTCGACTTTTTCGTCTAAACGAAGCCGGTTTCGTCATGATGTTTTCATTCACCGTTCGAGCGAATGTTAAATGTGCAAATAAAAAGTCCATTGGTGCACAGCCGGGGATCGAACCTATGACCTCAGGGATGAAAGTCTGAAACGCAAACTGCTCGCAAAAGATAATGTAACATAATTAATAAGTTTTAATATTCATTATCACTTTAGAGATCATGAATTTACTGAAAAGCAAATTCTTACCATACAATTATTTAGTTTAACTATTAATGCTCTGGTTAATATCAAAAGTAATTTATAATAGAGAAATAAAATCTCCTTCTAAAACCACTATAAAGAACAATAATACGGAAAATATATATCATAACACATTCTAATACAAATCAGTTATAAACAACACTAAATAAATGAAACAAAGCGTTTTATATCCCTATTTGTCATAAATATAATGGCTTATTATAACTAAGAAAATATTGTCGCAAGTAAAGCAATAAGGGGCGTTAGTTAGGAACTTGGCGAACTTTAACAACTATTTTTGTCCGTCATAATAGCTTAAGTTTGCGGCGAGACATACAATCTGTTACTTTCACGATAACAATATTATCTTTATTATTCTTGTTGAATAGCACTAACAATGTATTCTATACATTTTACATAGATTTTTAAGTCCAGCCTTGCGATTCTGTAACTCACTTTTCAAACCTTCACAGCGGTTTTCGCAGCGGCGATCGCGATAAGGAGGGAGCTTGTAGTTTATTGTTTATCAGAATGCCAAATCGTAAAATGACTGCTTCACTGATTTGAGCGCGACCGCCGCTGTGAAAACCGCTGTGAGAGTTCGAAAAGTGACTTACAGAATCGCAAGGCAGTACACAATAGGGCAAGCACATTTCTGCGTCTGTATCATTATTGTCAAAGAAAGTATCCATCCTGCGCATATTGAGTCTTAATTTCCGGTGTCGCCATGAAACGATGTCAGAACCTTCACCTATTATATATTATATTATATTATATTATATTATATTATATTATATTATATTATATTATATTATATTATATTATATTATATTATATTATATTATATTATATTATATTATATTATATTATATTATATTATATTATATTATATTATATTATATTATATTATATTATATTATATTATATTATATTATATTATATTATATTATATTATATTATATTATATTATATTATATTATATTATATTATATTATATTATATTATATTATATTATATTATATTATATTATATTATATTATATTATATTATATTATATTATATTATATTATATTATATTATATTATATTATATTATATTATATTATATTATATTATATTATATTATATTATATTATATTATATTATATTATTATATAACCATCACAAAGATTAAAAATACTTTTTCATTAAAATAAAATAAATCAGTGGCGCTACAACCTCTGTAGGTCTTGGCCTCAGATTTTTGAATCTGTTTCATGATCATTTTTATCTAATAGGCAAGTAGATGATTAGCATCCAGCTAACACACGTCGTCGACTTTTTGGGTCTAAGACATGTCGGTTTCCTCGCGATGTTTCCCTTCACCGTTCGAGCAAATGTTAAATGAGCACAGAGAAAGTCCATTGGTGCACAACCGGGCATCGAACCTACGACCTCAGGTATGAGAGTCGCACGCTGAAGCCACTAGGCCAACACTGCTCTTAGGACTTTTTCATTAGTATGAAGTAAAATATTATCGTTAAAATAGCAAAATCATTCCGATAAGTCCGGTCAAAAACACAAATAATATTTTTTTGGAATTGAAGATTGTTATTTCAATCATTTATCAAAAATAACAATCAATATTACCGTTTACGGGATAATTTAGCAAACAATATAAATAAAATTTTACTACCAATACATTCTCTTCCATACAATTGGACAACTTAGGAAATCTCGTAAAAGTTGAACAATGTCTTTTCCAGACCACAATCGCCGAGAATGGTTGCCCGTTACATCGTTTCTATCGAAAGCAATCAAATAAAGATTTACTTGACAATGAGATTGATATTGATATTATATCTACTATAAATGTGGCTAAACAACCTTTTCATATAAGCGTCATATCCGGATTTTTCATGGTGTTTTGGCTGTTAAAAATGTACAATTAGGTACTTTTATTGTGATTTTGTAATTGTGAGTTTCTAGAAGTAAGATTATGTTGTAATGCCCGTTGGAAAACCTTTTTCAAATAAATAGCCAAAAGTATTGTGAAGTTCATTTATTTAATCACAATTATAATAAATGAACTTAACTAATACTACAATGAACTTTTAATTATTTATTTGCCATCGACATTTAGTACGACGGGCTTTCCCGGGTTGTTTCATCAGCATTTATTTAAGAACACATCATAAGAGCGAGCGTTGTACTCGACCATAATTTTTTTAGTTATTTGAAAATAATATTCTCTTTATAACACTGAACTTTGTTTAAAATAAAACATATTATAAGCATAATCATAAATTTTGTATTAATAATTATGTTTATGAAAACAGCTTCGAAAGTAATGAACTATTTTTATTGAAATATAAAAGTCCAGTCAACATCGCAGACGTTTTTTATGAGGAATAATTACGCCATATATGACTTCTGACTCATCGTGTCATGTATACAAGAGCTATTCGTAATTCGTTGTTTGATATGCCTACATCCCAAATAAATTGTGATAGTTAATAAATTATGAAAACAACGGACCAACAAAAGTCTCCCTTGTATCTTTAAATAGATAATAGCAAAGTACACTGACTAAATCTAAGCTCTTGATTTATAGAAGCAAATCCTTTTTGGACCCGTGTCACTCAATTTGTACTATAAATAATCGTTCGCAGCCATCCTTTCCCGGATATTTGCTTATGTGACCCGAATAGATAATAAACACATTTCTCACCATCTATTATAGAAATAAAATGTATGAATACAATTTCTTGGTATAGTTATATATAAGCATATAATTTGAAATTTTTTGACGTTCAATTCCGATATGTATAAGTGACCATAGAAGATAATTTTACGATTCAATTTTAATAAACAATTTATGTTCTAAAGAGTAAACTGAACGTCGTTACGATCTTATGTCAATGAAGCTAAAACTGACAGATGTCAAATGTCAATATGACAGTCTATTGAATTGGATAATGGAGTAAGTCTTTAAACATGTGTTAGCGATTCTATTATTATTATATATACTTAAAATGTATATATAACTTATAATTTGGTAAAATGCGTAATTTTCTTTATTATAATTTAAAGTGCCATTAGCTGTTGTAAGTATATATTGTACAGGGACCATGAACTTTGGCGCTGCTTCACGGCGAAGCGTAGTTTGCTAACCATCTCTGGTTGCGAAAACTGTTGAGATTTTATGAAAATAATACATGAAACTTCCAGGTCAAAGACAAAACTTAGCGTGACCTCCTAATTTAACTTTTCATGGACAAGGCAATGCAAGGCCTTACAAAATCCATAATAATATTTAGTACCGGAATATAAATTCTGATATTATGTCGCTTTTTTATATTTCTAAGAAAATTGTAGAAAAAAGATCCGTAAATACCAAGTGAGAGTTTATAGCTCCAAATTTACGACATGGCGATACGTGGTTGTCTTACGAAATCGGTTCATACAAAATGTACAAGAAAAATCAGATTTTTGAAATCTGGCTTTTTGCACAAATAATTTTAATAGTAAAATTTCATCGCATTAAGTATATTTTTTAAGAATCTATTCTTAATCCTCAAATGCGTCAACTTATATGTTCGTTGATTTCAATTTTATTTATAAACTATGTTAAATAAATTGTAGTTATTGATATATATGTTTTCGATTCAAAACTAAAAATACAAGATTCTTATTGCACTTTTAAAAAATGTTTCATACAATTCAATTCTAAATTCAAATTAACTTTTCATGTAAAAATAATTTTAGTTACATCGTGTTTTATAATTTCATCTTTAAGTTAATTCTTAAAATAAAATATAGAAAGACAATGTAAAAACTAAATTAAAATTATGTATCCTATAAACAAAACTAGGTACATAGTTTTATTTATTATTTAGTAAATTAGTTCTATATTGGAAAACATTACCACAGAACTAGCAAACCCTATACTAATTACTATTTTTTGTGCACCGTCACGTTTCTCATTATTATAATCTCTTTAAGATAATACACAAACAGCTCGATCCTTGATGAATAAATAAGTACGGACGCCATCTCCATATTCCAAGGAACGCACTTCGGCGCTATTATTTTCTCATTCTGGACGGTTTTTGCTTATTTCTCCTCGTATCGATAGATAATTAAAATGCCTGCAATACCAGACAGCCGTCAGACATGCAAAAAGTCCTTTTCATCTTGTTGGCTTGTTGCTTTAACAATTTTAATTGGTGTTTAAACATCTTTCATTAGTACGTAAAATATACATTTTTTATTTTCTTGGTTTTGGTTTTTGGGCGAGCCATTTTTGTATTGGCATACACACGCCGAAACTATATTCTTCTTTATAATATTGGACGGAGAATAGGTACTATGTTTTGTTAAGTGAGAAGCCTCCTGAGCCTACTGAGAAATTGTTACACTGAGCATCACACCTAGGCAGAAAAATAAGTTTAAATACCAACTTCAATTTAAATGTTTGGAGAACAAATACTTTTGCGCGCTTAAAACTATTTCAAAGAAGTTTTGGCACCATATTAGTCAATATTGTTGGTTGAATTTTAGCAGCTTTGTAAAGTAAAGAAGAAAAGCAATCGCTGAAGTTTTACCAATTTGCCCGAATAAAGCGAGTTTCAATCAAAGTTAGTGGGAACACAAACAAAAGAGTTGCGCTCCGAACACCTCGTACAAACAATGTCGCGAAAGAAATTGGCACATTCTCTATGTAACTTTGAAAACTTTGAGCGTTTATGAAATATTAGACTAATAAATTTTTAGGAAATGAGGTTAGTTTTTTTATATCTAGACTTCATGTGAATACCTTTTGCAGTTTTAACTTCAAAAAGCTACAATAACTTACCTATGCCGTTTTTTTCGGTGTATAAGCGTTTACTATGTCAATTTTGTATCTACGATATGCTGAATCCCGAACTAAGAGTAAGATTTAGGGTATGTTTCACAATGTACGGATAAGTTCTACATAAGTTCCAAATTGGCTATTTATTACTTATTGGTAGGATAAACACTATTGTTGCGTTTCACGACTGTCAGATAGCGCTATTCGTCACATAAAGTCCATCATAAGTTATGAGTCCGATGAAGTGTCAAATAGCACAATTTATGTTCCAAATAATTGATGTGTTGCATAGCTATTTGGTAATTTATCCACACATTGTGAAAGAGACCCTTAGAGACGGGAATTAAAGTAACCTTATATGACACAATCCAATAAATTTTGGACATCCGGGAGTCATACATAGACAAACTTGTTCTGCGCTTCTATCAGTAACTGCCTTTTTAGGCAGTACCTCATCAGCTACAGAAGTTCACACGAAATTGGTTTTAAGGTCGAAGACATCCCGATCCTTTCTTTCATAGCAACTGCAAATAAAATAAAAATTTCGAATACGTCTTCACAGTATTTGAAACGTCTATAATGATTAAACATATAATCAATTAAACATTGTATTTGACGATGAAGATTACGAACGTTTAATTACAAATTAGACAACTCAGCCGACATCAATGGAACATCAATCAGTCTTAGCATGAAACCTTAATTATTAATCTGCGTACCTAATATCACTTACAACCTGTATGTCCGTGATCAATCGAGTAATCGCTGTAATTAATTGCTTTTGACATGCTATTCATGTGGATATAGATCTCGATATCTTACAAATTATCAAATATAGTCCTTTTCATGAAAGAAGTCCCCCAGACGCGGCGCTGCAATCGCATAACGTAATGTTGCCATTAATGAGAAAAAATTTTACCTATTTAATTTTTTAATAATAATAGCAGATGTAATTTATCAAATAATATTATTTTCTGCATACTTCGATGAAACAATATTTCTGTTATGTAAAAAGTATATTTTCATTTACTTATATTAGCGATGTTCTACCTACTTACAGGGAAAAGATGAGAAAATAGGGTAAAGAAAAGCAATACAATTTTTTATTCAGAGTTTTATTGCATAATTGTTGGTTTACAATTTTTTTCGAAGTACACGCCGCTATTATACCTTCGTTTATAATTCTTGTTACAGTTTTCTCTGACACACCTGCAATTGAATTATGAACAATTAAAAATAATAGTAACTTTAAGTTTATAATGCTTATGTAATATGTATATGTTTTAATTTCAGTTACCTAGTTTCATCACGTTATGTATTTATTCAATTTTGTCGCAAAAACGAATTTATATCATAAAAGTCCCATCAATACAGCAAAAAATTATTAAATGGCAACTCTAAAAAGTACCCGTTATGGCGCCAACTCTCTTCCGAACATTGTTTAGTGGTATTAAAACACCTTGTGCGTTTTCCAATTACAGAGCATTTTGCGACTCAGTGCCGCACAATGCCGCATAATGCTGAAGCTTAATTGGAACGTGAATTAGTTTTCAAATGCATCAGTAGAGTGCGCTAAGTCAGTGTTGTAAAAAAAATGTTGAATTTGTATGAATTGAGTTAGCAACCTCATTAATGTATAAATAATGTGGTAAACAATAATAATTGGTTGAAAACTTTTTACGCTTATTTTAATCATCAAATTATTTCATTAACATTTTTTTTATTGAAATAATAGAAAACCTTTAAAGAATATAAGGTTTTAACAAGCTAAATTAACAGTAAAATATTTAGTTTCATGTAAGAAGTTTACATCATTTACGTTTTGAGTAATATTTTTTGATGATTTCTAAAAAAATTATATACTTTTTCAAAACCATTGCAATTTTTTCTAAAGTCCTGTAAAATAAATCCTGTAAAATAAATTTGTTTACAGATCCGAATTTTAAAATAAAATTGTATTCATATTTTAAATGTGGAATATAAAAAAGTAACTATTCATCATCCATACTAATATTTTTTTTTTTTAGCAGTTTGAAATAACTTTAATTATTTTCAAAATCTACGACGAAACGAAAGCCTTACAAATTTTTCAACAATAAATAATATTTACTAACGAAAATTTCGATAAATGCCAACTTAAAGAAAAATACTGGTCAATTTTCTGTCACTGTGTTGGTATTGTTTGCGAGAAGCTCGGAAGAGCATTCGTTTTGAGAGTGCTCAATTGTGCGAAGCGTTGCTGTAGTTGGAACACTCGACGTTGAGCATTATGCCGCAAAATGCGCTCTAGTGCTGTAATTGGAAAACGCACCTTGACTCTTATGTTCCGCTTCACAGAACTCTTTCATCTTTAATATCATTTCTCGAGCCGAACTTTTTACAACTTTTGGCATTGTAATCAATCTTTAAAATGCACTAAGCTAGTTAAAAATTCACAAAAATCTACCACAACAAACGAACTTCATAACATCGACGAATGACAACATTGCCGACCTGTCAAATTTAGTTCCAAAAATCGCCGCGGGACTTCTTTCATGAAAAGCACTATACGAATTGTACATCGTTCGATTATGTCTTATAATCTACAGATAATGTATATTTATTTTTCAATAATAACCTTCAATTGTTTGTTTAAATTATATATTTGGGTACCTTCTATATCACATTAAACTGACCACTTTTTCGACCGATATGTATTTATGTATTTAATACTTGTAGAAATGTTTAAAAAATGTGTTTTTTATTTACACGAGAAACTTAATATAATATAATTATACGAACGAGATACGCGTCGCCATCAGCAATCCCAATTTTAATCTATTAGGCTCATTCTAATATGTATATTTAATGCCCTTTTGAATTGATTAAACACGCTAATATTACGAATTTTAGAGGGTAATTGATTAAATACTTGCACACCCTCATACTCAATAGACTTCTTTAAATAATTTGTGCGCGGTTTCGGCAAGATGAGCAAACTCGCTCGACGAGTATTGAAAGTGGTGGTATTTGATTTGTTTAATTGATAAGCTACTATGGAGAGTTATTCAATATTTTTTTTAATTAAGATATAGGTGCTATAACCATATAGTTGATTGATCGTCATAATTTTGGTTTCTTAATAGATTTTATTAGTAGGTGTTAAAAAATTGTATCTGTTAACGTAAAATTGTAAAAACCGTTAGATTGTAATCTATCGGTTATCGGTATTCGGTAGATTGTACTACACTAACTTAGTTATCATTCAAACTTCTTTGGTCAATTACAGATTAATTTTTCTTCCCAACAATTTCATATAACTACCGAATAATAATACGTTAAATTGCAAGCAGTATGTTGAGTTGACAATCTTTCGACAGTTTACAATCTGACGAGATAGATTACAATCTAACGGTTTTTACAATTTTACGGTGACATATCTAAATAGTGCTTTTATTAATTTATTTTGTAGCGTTTGTATCTTAGAAATTTTGTTTTTGCATGCTGTACCCCATATTTTAATAAGATATATGAAATGTGGCTTGACTAACCTATTATAAATCAAATAACGTACAGATTGTGGAATGCATTTTCATACTGACCAAAATCTGAATAGAAGTCTGTGATAGATATCCTATTATTATATTAAAATTTGTATAGTAGTTATAATAATGTTCTTCACGCTGATTCGGAGTCGTTGAAAATTCTCTTTTAAGAGGGATTATGTACGCAGGAGATTTTGTCCTGCGACATAAGTGCACATTTTACTTCGATGGCACGGGGATCCAACCCAACTGAATTATCACGAGATTCAGTGCTGATAGCATTTCGGGCACGAGTGTAAACCCCAACACAAGGCATGCTTATTAGAAAAACAATGTTTTTTATGTCAAAGTCAAGACCTGAAAAGTAAATCTCGTAGGTATATTTATGACATTTAGGGTCTGTTTCACAATGTATAGATAAAGTACCAAATAGCTATGCAACACATAAATTATTTGGAAGATAAATTGTGCTATTTGACATTCATCGGACTCATAACTTATGATGGACTTAATGTGACGAATAGCGCTATCTGACAGTCGTGAAACGTAACAAAAGTGTTTATCCTACTAATAAGTAATAAATAGCTAACTTGGAACTTATGTAGAACTTATCCGTACATTGTGAAACAGACCATTACAGACTTACATTTAAATTACTGTCTTACTAATTGTGTAATAACCATGTCATAATTATAACACGGAGCCTTCATTCCATAGTGCAGGCACAGGGGACCCTATTTTATATCACCAGTGCAGTGCGACGCTCGGAAGTGTTTATTTTTCATTTCCGCCCGCCCTGACTGAAGGCGGGCATGCCCGAGGCATTGGTGTTTTATATAAAAACGTGTATTTTTAACGGATTCTATGTATATGGAAAATATACATATACCTACTAGCAGACCGGCCAAGCGTTGCTGTGGCTAAGGTTTTTGTTATATTACATAGTAGCAAACTATTCAAGGGAAACGGTAGGAGAACACCAGTCATGGAGACCACCATGCTTTTTTGGTGGTTATGCCATTAAATTGTAGCTTTTGTGAAACGTTGTTACTTTCAACACAGCGCCATCTGTTAGAATTGTGACTATCAAATAATAAACAAATATTTTGCAATAAAATAATATTGTGGGTATAAATTGAGATGTAAGCTGACATGTAATTTATATATATTAAGATTTAACGCCAGACTGCTCATTATTTCCTAGAGGAACTTCAAGTGTCCCGGTATCCGCTCTGTACTCGTACGGTCACTTCCAGTACCAAGAATATAGATAAACATTTTTTTTTAATTCAGGCTCTTTTTGAGAAGACAATTTTTGAAGGTTACAAAATTTAAAACTTCTTTACGAAGATTTTATGTTTTCATAACCTCCTTAGAAAGAGTGAGACTTTAAGTAATGGCTAGAACTGACGTCCCTATGAGTCGATAAGATTTTATTTTGGTCGTAATACCAATTTTGTTACAACGTATAAAATATCTAAAATAGAATATTAAGATTATTGACGTGACAACGTCTTATAATTCGATGGAGCCGGCTGTACGCACGAAAAAACATGACTCATGCGGCGTTACCTCGCTCTGAGGCGTTACCTGGCTCTGAGGCGTTACCTGGCTCTGAGGCGTTCCCTGGCTCTGAGGCGTTACCTCTCTCTGAGGCGTTCCATTTAAAATTGACATGATTGTATTTATGCGTTTAAATAATTGTAACTTAATCAATTTAATTGTGATTTCCATTAAACAATAAAAAAAATCCATTAACAAATAAAATTAAAATTTTCTTTTGAAAAATGCAACCATTCCATCAGTATTTTCTTATGGCTAGGGATGTGAAAAAAATAATCGATTATTAATTAAAATTAATTAAGCAAAAAACGATTTTTTACGCGATTTTATATTTAAAATAATCGATTAATAATCGATTATTTATTATAGGGATATTCGATATACAACGATGTTTACAATGCGATACATTGAATCCGATTCTATGAAGATGTATACTCGATGCATTGATGTTTTTTTGTAAAACATCGAAAGGATGATAAAACCTGTTAATTTTACAAGAACTCAAGTTTGAATGGAACACTATAATTTAAAAGTAAAATCAATTTATTCAGCAGCACAAGACTACATACAATTAAAAAGACAACAAAAATACTGCAATGTGCTACTGAAAAGGCATACACTCAGCATTTATCAAATTTCACGTACAATCTATCAAAACGAGACTTAGAGAAAAGTTACGAGAGAGTTAATTTCGATTTTGATTTTTGATTATTCTTAAACGTTAATTTGTGTTCGTAAATTCTATTGTTTATTTTTAATTAAAAAAAACCATGAAAAATAAAATATTTAGGGTGTTTATTTTGAAATTAATTCAAAAATTATGAAAAAATCGATTAATTAAAAAAGTCGATTATTTTTTTAAGAAAAATCGATCATTTATTAATCGATTATTTTTTTAGCATGAAAAATCGATTTTTCATGCAGAATGTCACATCCCTACTTATGACGTTGTCACGTTCAACTATCGTCAGTAAACCGACTTTACAGACAACCGATTTTTTTCCCTGTATCGTTACAATGTCTTTAACCCTAGAAAGATAACGTTATTTTTTTGTACTGAAAAGATAAGCATGCGCCTGAGAGGCGCACTATTTTAATAGCAGATTTTTTTAATGAATGTCAATTATTTTTATTTCATTCACTACTGTAAATTGTTGAATTATTAATAAGTAAATAAAATACATAAGTACTATCATAAATTTTTATTGAAAATATGAAAATTTGTAGGTATTTATAAACCCTTAACAAAAATTAGAAGTCTTCTGTACTTAGGTAGAAATTTTTAAAAATAGGTAATTTTTATAGTGTTTTTTCTTATTAATTAATTAATTATTATATAATCAGTCACAATTTAAAAAAAATACTGGAAAAATCAACGGCTAAAGACAATTGTTGCAACCATCTTTTTTATGTTCTCCGCACACTGTCTTTTTACATATTGTGCAACTCATCTTGGACATTCTCTTCTTTTTTTTGTATATAAGCTACAGTACCGTCGAATTCTAGCTAGAGGTTCCTCATCAGCTTCTTCAGACATCTCTCGGTTAGTTTGTGGGAGGATATTCTCAATACTTTCTCTTGCATAATCTCGTCAGTTGTAAATATCTCAAAGCATGTAAGTGGTTCAAAAATATTTCGAGACATGCGACTAGGCCCTCTATTGGAATGAACTATATTGATCGCAGACGTTCTTCTGTTATTTTGTCCTTAAGCAGTAGCCCAAACATGCCTATTCTTGCCCCTGATCACATCATTAGGCGGCGTTGGTCATGTCCAGTATTTTCAGAGACATTCTGCGATGAAGGATCATTCGAATGTTCATAAATCATAGCTTCATCTACGTACTCATCATCAGTATCGCTTTGCACATTGTCTTCACTTACATGGTCCTCGATCTCACTGTCACTGCCGACATCTGCGCCTTCATCTTCTTCATTCAATAAAGAAACAATTTCTCTTTCATCCAACACTCTTCTGCTCGCCATGATGCTAAAACGCTCCTAAAAACAATTAATTACAATAAGTATTCACCAATAAAAAAAACCTACCTTTAAACTTACCGTACATTGGTAAAAAATTATAAAAACAAAATCACTATGAAAGTGGCGAAAGTTACACAAAAGATAAACATGCGCCTCCCGAGCGCAACGCATCGCTCTAACAGCAAAACTGTGGTACTTACCGAACAGAAGCAGTAGTCTCTCGGAAGTGATGACCAAGGATTGAATTGGCCCGGAAACACAAACTTGTATGCGCGTCGGTAACAAAATGGCAGCGAAATATATATTTCGCGGGCGCCTCTGAGGCGCACGTTATCTTTCTAGGGTTAATGAGAACGCTATCTTAATATTTTTTTTATTTTTAATAAAGGTAAATTGAACCTTCCAAAAAATATAACAGTTACCTAATTTTTAGTCTCAATAAGTTACACGATTTTTATAAAACACTTTCCTTAAACCTTCATTAATTTATTTTAATTAATTTACCTAAGCGCTTCGTTTTACGCTTAGATGCTTAACCATTCAATTACTTTAGCTACGACCAACTTGTTGGAAGATATTTTTTGGTTTTGAATTATTTCGAAATTGTTTAATTTGTTATATAATATACATGATCTATATAAGATCCGCATTTTACCGTTGGAAAATAATTTAATATAATTTCTAGGAGCTGTCAAATCATGTTTCTATGTGTCATATTTGATTGTGTTCGAGACGTTTGACTTGAGATATGAATAATGAATTAGATTATAGGCAGATTCACAGATTAAAAACGGCCCATACACGTGATTGATTTGTTTTTCTAGTTAAGTTGTATTATTTTAGTTTTGAGTAGGTATATATCATCTAATATATAAAATTCTCGTGTCGCGGTGTTTGTGGTTAAACTCCTCCGAAACGGCTCGACCGATTCTCATGAAATTTTGTGTGCATATTGGGTATGTTTGACAACATCTATTTTTCATCCCCCTAAATGTTAAGGGTAGTCCACCCCTAATTATTTTTTTTCAATTTTTAGATTTTTTTATGATTACATTAAAAAATACATACAACCCCTAATTTTCATCCCTCTACTATTTTTATTGTAAATGATATACGTGGCAAAACGACGGTTGCCGGATCAGCTAGTAATGTATGTACCCATAGTACCTACCCAACAATTTGTAATTACGCATTCATGTAAGAACAATATCAAATAATAAGTAATTCATTCTTTCTTAAGTATGATTGGGCGTGTTCTTAACTTCTTACTCCCAATTATTGAGTAGAAAATTGTCAGGAAAGCCTTTCTTAGATATAAAAAAGTCACATAGTTCAAAATTATATATTACTCTACACAGACGAAGTATACCCAAAAAATGAAAAAGTACTTTAATGAAAAAGTATTTCTTCGCAAAGAAATGACTTAGGTATTATCCCTCTAGATAAACTAATATATAAATGTTTGTACGTATGTATAGTTGTATACATACCTAGATGGCTTTCTATTACAAACAATGCATTTTGTTACTAACGATTCCCGCTTACGAGAGATTTTGCATATAAACACAACAATAACAGATTTAGGTAAAGCTATGGTCGGATTGTAACGGTTCGTTTATCTCAATATCTCAGACAGGTGGACTGTACGTGCCCAATCCCACTAAAATAAACTGTTAGACTGGATATCGACCAATAGATAATAGGTAGATGGATTTTATGTTCAGAATTTCTGTATCAGTAATGTTCGATCACGGATTTTACATAGCATCTGAAAGAAGAAATATTGTTGATTTTCGGTACGTACATGGCTTGCGTGATTTTGAAATTAAATGAACTTGTCAAAACGTTTATTATTGTTCATCAAAAATAATTTGGTACCTACTGATATAAAAATAGTCATAACAAAGACTAGGATAAATTTTATTATATTAAATAATTGCTTAAACATATACATGAGGTATTTATTGGCTATGGTTTCGAACGATGCATGTTCATTTTTCGTTTAGTTCCAGATACGCACACGATGTGCTACTTCAAAGTCAAAAATCATTTATTCATATAGATAACACAATGTACATTAAATGCTCCTAATTTTACATTTACTGCCAGTTCTCAAATCAAGGGCGTAGAACGGAAGAGAAGAACTGGCAATAAACTTTCCGCCACTCTTTTTAATCGCCATTTTTTGTTTTACACAACGTTTGTAAGTAGCTGCAACCATTACACCATGTTCCACATGACATCTTAAGTAATAAATAATAATAAAATAAATTAAAAAACAAAGATTTGTCCTCTATCAGCAGGAGGCATGGTGAAAAAGTAGCACTCACTTACATTTTCGTGGGAACAACACGCAACTTATCCATACGTCTTATGTTTACTTTACAATACATAATAGTCTACGTGGGCACGTTTGAACAATATTTTTTGTACTGAATTAAATTAAATTAGAGGGTTCTAATTAATAAATAAATGACTAACCTTAACATATAATAACTGTAATATATTATTAAAAGGAGTCCCTTTAGGCAAGGTTCCGAAGATACTGGCAGCATTCACCCTTTGAATAGCTAGACAATTCTTTGTCCGAGGTAGCTGCCAGCTCTTCGGTCTCCTGTGATGTTGACTAACCTTTCTTTAAAAAGCCTAGTAGCCTATTTTCTTTACGATTAGATATCGAAGAAAAATAAATAAGATATATGTTAAGCCAAAACTACATAAAATAAAACTCAATATAAAATATCGCATATTTTAATAGTTAAACAGCCTTACACTAAAACATTTAGGCTTAGAAAGATGAGAAATGCGAATCTACGTATAACGTACTAAGATTTAGGAAAATATATTGTACTACGTAGACTCCCATACTACTATCACAGTCCAAAAGCTTAAAATATACTATGATAGTAAGCCCGTACCAAAGACACAACCACTCTAGAAGCTGAATTAGAAACTTATATATTCCATCTACATATTTCCATATCTGCAAAAAAAATGGGTGACAAACACTAGTGTATTTTTATACACATTGTCTATGTACCTAAGTATAGGTACTACATAAAAAAATGTATTCATAGAAAAATATATCTATAAATATAATATATTGTTTAAGTTGCATCTTTGGCACTTGGTAATTTCTGACAGGCTATAGTCACCATTTCCAGGCTAAGATAGTGAATATTAACAAAAGCATATAAAAACTTAAATCATTCATTTCTTTACTTTATTCCTATTTATAAATTCTTCCTTCATTTATAAATAGGTTTAAACATAGTGAGTTATAATGTTTTTATTAACAAGAAAAACCTATTATAACTTGAAATCATTTATGATATTAAAACTAAAATAAATATTGTTTATTTAAATTAGTAACAATGCAACTTGATACTAAACTTTTTTAGGAGTTACAAGCTATAAAATATAAAGTAAGATATGGCAAGTCTAAAGCTTGCAGATTAATAGTTAATAACTATTTCCCATACAATTTTAGTATGGTAATTTTAACATCAAGACCAAATTGTGCAGTCATATCCTAAATATACATACATACACAAAAAGTAATATTCGAAGTTTTTTCATAAATGCAATAGTATTAAACCAATTTTTTTATGTTTTAAAAACTAACCTAAATTTATGGAATATTAATATTTTCTTGCTTTCAAACACACTAATACAATGACACTTAAAATATAGCCAGTTCAAATTATATACATGGGTTTGCCCAGTATATGGCAATACATAAATAACAAGGAGTATTTCGTAAGCTATGTATGTGAAATATAAATAATTTATTTGTATACATGGAGTGATAGAAAAATAAATCTTTTGATAATTACAAAGTTGATAATTTACTGACATTGTTTTATATATTTACAGCCATGATAAGTACTAATTTACTATGAATTTAGCCTACACATCTCATAACAGTTAAAAATAAGAGCCAGTACAAACTGCTTTCTCTCTCATATGGCATAAGATTTTTGTGTGAATTTGAATTGAATATTGCAAAGTTTTTAACATAATCATACTAAAATTAACTAATAATGGGCTAATACTTGATGATCAGCAGTAAAATATTTAACTGTATTGTGCTTATGTAAAGTCATTCTGACATTTGAGTACATCTTTATACAAATTATATCTCTAGAAGATGTCATGAAGATATTGTTTCTTACACAATTTGTTTAGCAATACAAATTGCATTGTTAATACTTGGTAATGTAAAGACCAATTAGTACAATTTCTAAGCCAGGATAATCTTTCAGAACTTTTATCCTGCAATATTTATAAAGTTGAGACAAATTTCAAATCGCTAATAATAATATAAGATACCCAAAAAATTAACTAAAGCGAATTCTACATGCTGTAAAATGTAAGTAAATCGAAGTTAATTAATTGTGTGATGGTGCATAACTCAATAATAGATTTTTAATAAATAAGTTTAGTTCTTTGCGTCTATTTTAAATTTCCTTATAAATCAAAATATGACTCAACCAAACAAAATTCGGGTCAACTTTGTACACAATATCACAATATGTCTTATAATATTGACTTACTCCCACTTCCGGACCAGTTAATCAATTGATCCCCTGATGCATCTTCAATATCTAGAAGCAGATTATTCTTAGATTCATCTTTGGAAGACCGCAGAACAATATCTTCATCATTTGTTTGCAAGTTAACATATGAAAGGGATTTCCTCTTCTGTTCCAAGTCAAATATTTCCAAGTCCTCGTCTTCGTCATCATCAGATTCCATGGTGAGTGGTATCCGGGAGAGCTCAAGATTCTCCCTACGGTCGTCAGAGTGCAATACACCATATCTAAACTGGTTTGAATCGCCGGTACCGTGTGCGTTAGCAGCATCAAACTTTTTGTGCTTATTTCTGAAAAAATAATTAAGCCTCATTACTTATTATATTTATTATTAAGGAATATTTAATATCAGGGCCTGATTAACCCTTAGGCTAATTAGGCTGCAGCCTAGGGCGCGACGATCAAGGGGGGCGCGGGCGCACTGAAATCGTGTCTTCGCCAACATCACCTCCTGCATATTTCAACTAGACCGAGACAAAACACTAAATAAACTGTGAACTGGATCTACAAGCAGATGGCAAATTTTAGTATCGATGGCACTAAAAATCTGTCAAAAACTCGAAAAAAATCAAAGTAAAGAGATCAAAATATGTTGTGCCTTTGGAACTCTGTGCTCGTAAAATTTCAAATCGTTAGTACACAGCTACAAGCAAGTTCTGATGATTTATCTGACGTTGTTACTCTTTATAAGACATTGCTTATCTTAATACGTTGCGTGACGAAAAAGAGTTTAAAAATTTTGAATCAGAGGCAATCAAGAGATGCGAAGTGACCACATACAAAAATCATAATACAGTAAACACAACGTTTTGTTTCTTAAGGTAACTGTATGAACTAGACAACAGTGGATTTATTAGAAGCAAAGCAAAGGAGTTAAAACAACTAACTAAATGATTTAGGAGAAACCTTTGCGTCCATTTGGCACAGTTTTTAAAATCTGACACCAAGGCCTATACTTCTGCCAGAACCCCAAAGGGTCTGTTGCAGTTAATAAAAAGTTTTAATATTTCAGATATGCTCCCGAATGTGGAGATAATATTAAGATTTTTTTGACAATGAGCGACCAACTGCAGCGGCGAAAGGTCTTTTTCAGCACTTAAAAGAGTAAAAAGTTACTTGCGCTCCACACTCCGCCGTCGGAAAAATGACTTTTTACAAGCTATTAAATTTGGAAAAATTGTGGAAAATTTTGATAACGCCAAAGCAAGAAAAATGCCTTTTGTATAAGCTAATAATAATTTGTTACTTAATTTTTTTAACAGTTGACAAAATGTTTCACTTTTTTGATACCTCTCGTCTTTTTTAAAGACAGCAACAGAAGTGTAAATATTTTAAAAATAACTTAAAGTCGAAGCAACATCACACACTAGATGACCACGTCTATGGTTATTAGCTACAACAACTAAGTTGTCCATAGAAACTAAGCCAATAGGAGTAATGTGGCCAAATACGAATTTGATTTGGTTTCCAACTTGGTAGCCAGCCTGTCATGATTTTGGTCGTATAATTTGTGAGGTGCTTGGCTTTTGTGTACGGTCAGGTAAAAATGGTTACAAGTCGTGCAAATGAAAGGACAGCGTTTGTTTCGCTTGCCGATCTGTAAATTTTTATAGATAGTATGAACCATGCTAAAATTTTTACACTAGTAAACAAAGTCAAAACTAATATAAGTACTACTTTTTAGACCGGCCGTAATACACCTGTCACCTGGCGGGGTGCATCCTGATAAATAGCCTAGGGCGGTCAGAACTCTTAATCAGTCTCTGTTTAATATTCATTAATATAATGCTACAGTTTTTGCCAAAAGGTTTAGGTATATATATATATATAACCACAAATTCATAAGGTGTGACAATCAAAATTTACTTCAAGAAACATATGAGAACAATTGTTACCAATAAAAACTACTCAACCAGAAAAATCCAACACTTATAAATATACTTTTTTATAGTTTTATACATATAATCTTAATATGCTACCTTGCAACCATGTCACATAATGCAGTACAGGTATAAAAAGGTGGTTTTGTGGTGTAAAGTATTAAATTACAGAAAATTACCTATAAAATATAAAGTATGCAACAGCAAGTAAAGTCAATCCTCCAAATACAATAAGACCTCGCTTGACAACTCCAGGATTATTAATATCCACCATACTGGGATCCTTAGTGGTAGTGTTAGTAGCTGCTGTATCTTCAATTTTTGAAATTGGTTGGGCCACAACATTTGCTTCACTTGTTTTTGTGTCATTATCTGTAACATTAAAGACTTACATTCAAAATGTTATAAGATGTGTATGTAATCTGTATATTTTTTTTAATATCTTATTGGTTAGTTGATAGCGGTATGTTAGTTCTCAAATCAAGGGCATAGAATGGATAAGAAGAACTGGCAATAAACTCTCTATTTACTCGTTTTAATCACCAAGTTTTTGTTTAACACAACACTTGTACGGAGCTGAAACCATTACATCATGTTCTATATGACACCTTAAGTAATTAATAATAATAAAATAAATTAAAAACAAAGATTTGTCCTCTATCAGCAAGCGGCATGGTGAAATAGGAGCACGCACTTACATTCTATCTAACATAAAATATGTTTCTTCTAAATAATAACATAACATACTTTTAACTATATCTGTCTTGGTGATATTCACTTGGTCCTTCACTGGCTCAGGTTTTTTTTTTAGAGTTATTAGATCTGGTTTGGTATTTAGATCAGGACTTGGAATATCTGCATTTGGTGCCTCATTCACAATACCACCTTCCGTTTGTCCTACCATTGGCTTCAATTCTTGGGTTATTTTCTGTGACTCAGTCTCAACTACACTGGATGACTTCATACTACTCTCTGCTTGCACTTCTGGTAGTACATCTCTTTTTATAACACCTGTGGATACATAAATGTTACTATTTTATAAATCATTAACATCAAGCTTTCATTTTATGATTAAACAGAATTGCTTCACTTGTTGTTCCTTAAATTAAATCTAGTTAAGCTTAACCATTAAAATAAAATTCATTAGCCTTCTTGGTTACTAACTTAGTGCGTTTAAAGCCGCTTTGTAATGAAACGGCCAGTTTTCGTAGTTATAATCATCCGGAACATAGTTTCCTTTCTCGTCGTTTGTAGTCGCACAACTTAAATAGACAAAAATCCATACTAATTGTTTAAGCATTATAAATTGTCTTTTAGAAGTTTAGAGAACAGATTTTGTTTCACACGTGTCGAGTTGTAGACTTATCGTGAAATAATTTTCCTGGTTTTAAAAATATCTTCCTGCTAACAATCAAAGATTCTTTGTTATGCACATGAGTTACACATATTACAGATATCACGCAATTCTAAAATACTTGATAGATAAACGAAAACTGTAACTCGAACGTGTAATTTCATATTTCATTGCCGCTCGATAATTTGCAAATAATACAGCATTTTCTTATTAGTTTTTAAATTGATTTACAAAATATGCGAACGTGCAATAATACTTGAACTTCAACTTTCAACTTTGCTAATGTATGTAGATAACTTGACATTTGACATATAAATATTACTAAAGATGTTTGCATAGATAATGATATCATAGTATATGCTTATAAGTTTCGAATAGTTTTATGCAAGAGATTCACTATAATCTAAAAAAAAATCGTAGGAAAATTTAATTATTTATTAAACACAAGTTTTCATTCAAAGAGAAGTACAGGTACATAGTTACCTTTCAAATTTGTTTGTATGTTATTTGCTTCTAACTATCTTCGTAATAATAAAAATTTAATTATAAAAGCAATGGAAAATTCTGTAAATCAATAATTATTATTGAAATAATGGATAATATTTAAAAGTTTGAATGTTATATTTATTTACCACACATTTGATATGTGTAGTAAATACCAATTACTATCGCACAAGAATTTTAATATTTTTTTTAAACACAGATCAGAATCAATTCTTTTAGATTTTAAGTAGCGCCATCTACTTGCAGTTAGTGGTTTTAAATCAACTTTAATGCCATACACGTTTCTAAACTTAACCAGCATAGTAGGTACTATTGCAATATGAAAAACTATTAATGATGATTACAAGTCAAACACATTATTAAACTAAATAGCTCCATATCAACCTTAATAGCATCATATCTTTCACTTACATTAACTTTGTATAATTGAATATAATTGGGGCATAATTTGTGTTAATATAATATAATATAATGTTAATAGATAAAATTGACAATCAGTACTAAATTAAAATAAAACACTAGGTTAATAGGTTTCAATAATACACACAATAAATTGTTATAATTAATTATTTAATTTACTCAAATATACATTTATATTTTATAATATTTTAAAGTAGAGATTCCAAACATTTATTTTTATAAGTATCTAATTTAACATCGAGAAAACAACATGATTTATTTATTAAGTTACAAATATCGGTACATTTTCCAAACTTTAGGTGCCTTCACTTTACGTACAAAATTTAAGTTAGAAATCATATAGAGTTATAAAAGGGCTTACTAATACTTAAGTGTTAAAAATACCAGCAGTGATAAAACCAAGCCATACACGCAATCTCTTTAATATCGAACATTCACCGCGTAGCCTTTTCAAATGATGGCTATAATTTTTGACGCCAAAATTGATTTCATCTTAAATTTGTATCATAATTTATAATAATTCACTCAAAACTACATTCACTCGCATCTCACAAGGTGAGCTCACACTCTCCGAAACTGTAATCAGATCCTTAAATTTTAAATAAATATATTATTAAATAATATTTTAAGATCTATTTATACGCAATTGGTACGTAACATAATGATATAGCGCTTGACGCCTTCGTTTATGTAATACAGTAATAAGCTCACTATAGTTACAATACTTAAGTAAATTATAAAGATAGCTTATAAAATTAGATTGCACATAAATATTGTTACGAAAATATGACGTAAATATATTATTAGTTAACACAAAAGATTAGAACGTGTAGGTACTTTAGACTTTTAAAATCTACTGAGGTTAGGTTAGTACTTAGTAACAAGTCCGTTCCGCACGAAGTCTCGAAATAAAAGTGAGTCAACGCCGGAGTCCGGACGCCGGTGTTGCCACGCTTTATATAGGTTTCTGCTACAAGATGGCGTTAGTCCGCTAACAATATTATAATGTAAAGACATTTCATGCAATAGAATTTTATATAATTTGGTTTATCTCGTTCGTAGATTGGCGAAATTTACACTAAACATCAGCAATAAATTTTAATCTTTCAGCAAATACAACAATAGATTTATACAATTTCAACGCTAAATATAGTGCTTATAAAATGTGAGCGAATTATTAAAAAAACTATTGCATATAAGCAGTTCCTGTTATATTCCTGCTATTCTTGTGTTTTGGTGTTCTGCTTATAAGCACTTACATCATCTAAATACTATTCGTACGTAACATCCATATTCTACTTATCTCAAATAAGTTGGCTAATAAATTTTTGAAACTTTAATATTATAATACCTACGCAACTACTTCATTAAAATGGAGAACGTCGTGTTTGTTAAAGGCCTTAGAAATTAATGGCCATTATTAATATTTAGTCCTTGTTACGTGTCATAACTTTTTTGATACCTTGTATATATATATAGTTGTATATATATAGATGAAAGACGATGGAAGGATGATATAGGCAGCTAAAGAAATTTTAGCATTGGATTATTTTTTTTTGGGTTTTGAGTGGGAGCACAAAAAGGTGGCCATTGGCACTGAGCTGTGAAAAAAGAACCTTATCTCGAAGGTTTTTGGATTCAATCATATTTAACTATTCCTTATTAACAAAGAGTCTTAACGATTTTTAATTTAATAAATTATTTAAAAGTTGCCGATGATTATTCACAGGTATAAATATATATATTTCATATAGCTGTTAGCTGTTAGACTGTAAAGTGTATATATGGAAGTATTTCAACAACACAATACTATAAGTACACGTTTCCGTACGAAATCGCGTATAATTTTTAATTTTAAAAACCAAATTACTTAATAACTGAGTTTCATTTTGGTAGTTAATTTTATCAAGATGGTATAAGGGAAGAAACCATTCATAACAAATTCTGATTTGTTTTAATTAGCAATATATACGTATTAAATGTTCATCAGACTTGGAAATAAAACTGTAAGTGGAATGTGACTAACCAATTCGACTTAGGGTCCTTCAAGAAAAGAGCGTACCAATTCTTGAAAGGCTGGCAACGCACTTGCGAGCCTTCTGGCATTGTGAGTGTCCATGGGCAGCGGTATCACTTAACATCAGGTGAGCCTCCTGCCCGTTTGCCTCCTATTACATAAAATTATAAAGGAAAAAAAGTATTAATTGTTTTGTCAAATTTTCTTTTTCGTGTCGTGTCTGTTTCCAATATTCCTAAAATGCTATAGTCGGGAGTTTACTTGACGTTCTACCTGCGCTAAATATACCTAGACTGAAATCGAAAAATTACAATTGCTGTCCCGGATAAGGACGAAATCAGTAAAAACCCTCATATCGTATCGGAAACTAAAGCTTATATATCGCAAATATCTAACTAAATCCATTTTGATAGATGGGGATTCACTCAAGTCGAGCTTTGTAGCTTATCTTCCAGATATCGGCGAGGGTGATGGTTGAGTGGAAGCGATGAAGTGCACAGAGGAGCAGAGTTAATCATCTGGAAAATATCGAATCCATAAAACCTCCATCATGACAAGATCCTTCATATGACAGAAAACGCTATGGGAATATTCTCATGGTTAACAAGTAACCATTTCCATACAGATTCTATTGGTGACTGCAGGTATTGGTCTACAGTCTAGGTAAGTGTAAGATACAGAAATGGACTTAACTACGTCTCCCGTATGTCAAAATTCATTACGGTTTTGACATACTGGATACCTAGCGGTGAGTGTCGACTCTGTTCCCTAGGTTTCGTAGGTTAGTTAAATAATATTATTTTAGCATTTAAAAATTGACTGAGTTTCGTGTTATAGCTCATCTAGGTATATTATATTTTTGTTCTAAAATAACAGAAGACCGATCTCCAAGAAATTTCAATTGACGCTTAAAAATTCTTTCTGAAACTTTATTTGAAAAATCTATAATAATAAGTATTAATTTTATTTATACCTGTAGTACGCTCAAGCATCCGGTGATCATTACAAGAAGGTTTGGTTTGTGCGTGAAGGCTCCCATTCCACCAGCAATCACACTGAGCACGGCATATGTTAACAGACCAAACGCCGACACGCGAAGGAGGACATCGTTCTAGTCCCACTGCTCCCAAAGGAACTCCAACGATTGCACCCTGTGAATAGGCTCGGTATAGGAGGGAGGATCTGCGCTCCATCTCATTTTACTACCACTAATCGTAAAAAAACAAACCAAAAATGGCATGAGTTAGAAAAGGAGATGTTAATCACAAATGTGTCGGTTATGAAAATGTCGGAGCTGTTAAGGAAGGAGGATGGGATGAAATGGAAGGGACAAAAAACTAAAATCAATCATAAAAGACATGCAAATTTTAATCCAATGGCGGAACTTTGCGAACATTATAAATTAAATAAAAAACATTATCATGTTTGAAATTCAATAGATTTAATGAAAAAACTGTTTTTAACGGATTAAAGTTTTGTATTATTATTATAAACGCACGCTGTAAAGCACGCGAAACGTCGGATAAATTTAAAATTATGTTAAATAATTGTAAATTTATAATAATACGTAACTTTAATCCGTTAAAAACAGTTTTTTTCATTAAATGTGTAAAGGTTATGTCAATCAAAGACAATATTATTCAATAGATTTATTTTACATACAACTTACCGTTTAAATCCGATCGGAATTACCAGAATAGTAAGCACCATGAGCGCGTAGTAAGCCACATCCGGCAAATAAATCAAGCAGCTGATTGATGCCACCAAGAACAGCAAACCGCAGAAGATGCGGCCTAAAGATGGCCCTGCGCAGTCAATGTGGTGGTCGCGTTGCACCGCTGCTATCGCTTCCGCCCTACGCATATAAGGTGCGCAATATATGTAACATATTTTTACAAGTATAATACTTCTATTGTTTCTATTTCATGTTCTATATCACTAGTATGAGAATTAAAATAAATGGAGTTAGTGATAAATAATGATGGTTAGTTAGTTAATTATTCTGGTGTCACGTAGGGGGGAAATAGCGGGGCATTATGCCAGAGAAATTCTTCTCAGATTAATTCCCAGCCCCACAGTCCACGCGTCAAGCTCGACAACCTTGATGCGGGCCTGCGTAAGCGCATTTTCACCTCATATAAAAAAAAAGTTAATTAATCTGGTTTAGGTATAATGGATGAATGTTTCTGTGAATGATCGACTAAAACGACTGTTTCTGTGAATGATTTTTCTTATACACATCCATGTCAAAAAGTAATTGAAATTGTTCCCTTGATAAATTAATAAAAAATGAACCCATCTAGTTACAATGTATTTTAACTAATGATTTTAACGATGACTTACCCGAAATAGCAGTCAATATGCTTCCACATGACGTAGAGTATCGCAATGGCGGTGACGAATAAGCAATCAATGATTAAGGCGGAAAGATATGGCGCGGGGACACTGACATTTGTTTCCATTATCGTATTCCTTTCAGACACGCTCGTATTATCAATATTAGCGATCAAGGCAGCTGGGTTCATGGTATCGATAGACTCAAACATTTCCTATGAATTGTCCGCTGAAAGAAGGAAATCTAATCATAATTTTCTTGAAATATAGTCAATATTGGACAGAAATTCTAGCCAGGTAAAAAACTTTGATTGCAGATAAATGTGGAATTCTTCCTGACCGACTTGCGGCACTGACTTTGTACGCCATAGTCAACTGAAGGAATCACTCGTAAATATCCGAAATTAAAATACAATCTAAAAACGTGCTACAAATGATAATAAGGAAAAATAGCCGAAACTGAAAATAATGCTACTGGATTAACGTGAGACCGAAGACACATCGAAAGGGTGCAGCTGAATGTGGTAGTTCATCGACACAATTAGTTTTGACACTATTGCCCCAAACATCTCTATCATATCCAAAACTCTCTTAGGTCGTGGGCACCAAATTGGATACCGTACTAACAATAGGTTTCACCGTAGAAGTGTACAGCCATTGGAATACTTCCAACATGGCTGTCTGAGTTTGAGTCGATTTCGTCCCGGGCGTGATCGATGCGTAAGTGGTGAACGGGTTATCATTCGGCCACAACCCAGTAACCCTGTGGTTTTACTTCTTGTCGTACCCATTCGTGCTCATTATTACGTCGATGAACTTTGATTTAGGAGTGAAACCACCACCAAAGTAATATGAGGCATGAGTAGATGAAAATTGTTAGGTAACGTTTATCACGCAGGAAATTTTAGTATGAGAAAAGGCTGGAAGATTTTTATCTATTTCTGATTATACTAACTGGTGGTGAGAGTTACAGTCGGGGTCGAAAAGCTACTGTAATTGCTGCGGATTTAAAGGTGTGGTCGCAGTCGATGCAACAGTGGTAGCAGCCGTCGTTACAGCACCAAAAACACGACCCGCACCTCTCAAAGTCTGATTACGAATTGCTTCTGAAAATTTTAATACATTTTTAACTATAATTATCTTAATTAGCTACAACCGAACACACTTTTGAAAATCAAATAATTTTTCTGGTTCTAAAAATATCTTCCTGCCAACAATCAATAATTCTTTGTTATACACGTAAGTAACACATATTACAGATATCTCGCAATTCTAAAATATTGGATAGATAAACGTTAACTGTAATTCGAACATATAATTTTATATTTCATTGCCGCTCGATAATTTGCAAATAATACCTACAACGTTTTTAAATTGAGTTAGATGCGAAATGCGAACGTCGGACGTCCGATATTACTTACACTTCAACTTTCAACTTTGCTATTTCAGATAACTTGACATTTGACATATAAATGTTACTAATAGATGTTTGCATAGATAATGATATCATAGTAAATGCTCATATGTTATGAATAGCTTTAAGCAAGCGACTCAGTATTATCAAAAAATTACGAAGTTTAAATAATGTAATAATCCTCAACATCTTTCAAATTAGTTTGAATGTTATTTGTTACACTAATTACACTTCTAAAAAAGCTCTTAAAATATATTAAAAAAAGTCAGACTCATCTTTGTTCAAATTAAATCAGTGGAAAATTCTGAAAATCATTAATTACTTATTATTAAAATAATGCAAAATATTTAAAAGTTTAAATATTTAAATCAAATGTGTGGTAACCAATTATTATCGTACAAGAATGTTAATATTTTTTTTAAACTCTCAGATCTAAATTAACACTATGATTTACTGACTGATTCACATTCTTTTAGGTTTTAAGTAGCACCATCTAGTTCCAGTAAGTGGTTTTAAATACACTTATCTAATACCATCCACGTTTCTACACTTAAACACCATTATACTAGTAGTATAATACAATATGAAAAACTGACTACAATATGAAAAAAAAATACTATTGCAATATGAAAAACTATCAATACCAAATATGTACTCCAAGGTTTTTTATTGATTTACAAGACATATACATTTTTAAACTAAATTGCACCATTTCTTTCATTTACATTAACTTTGTATAATTTAAAATAATTGGGGCGTAATTTCTGTTTCATAGATAAAATTGACAATTAGTACCTACTAAATAAAAATTAAACACTAGGTGAATAGGTTTAAATAATACACACAATAAATTGTTATCATTATTTATTTAATTTACTTAAATACACATTTATATTTTATAATCTAATTTAACATCGAGAAAACCACATAATTTCATACACCTAAGATACAAATACAACAACACGCAATCTTTAATATAAAACATTCATCGCGTAGCCTTCTCAAAGAAAAGAAAATATAATTTTTGACGCCAATTTTAATTTCATCTAAAATTTGTATTATAAAAAAAGGATTGTGTGGTTTTATGAAACCACGGTAAAAGTGAAACTTTTTTTCACATTAAAGACATTGAACAAAGATTTTTTGGAATAATATTCCATTAAGGGCATTAAAATCCCTTTATCAATCTTAATTTTTAATTAATTGGAAAATTTGAATGATAAATAACGTTTAAGTTATACAATAATAAACTCATTATTACAATGTATAAGTAAATTATATAGACAGCTTATACAAATAGATTGCACATAAAGGTTTTACATTTCATGCAATAGAATTTTATATAATTTTGTTTATCTCGTTCGTAGATTGGCAAAATTTACACAAAACGTCAACAATAAATTTTACCCTTTGAGCAAATACCATAATAATTCGTATTTATACAATTTCAACGCTGAATACAGTGCTAATAAAATGTGAGCGATGTATAATAAATATACCTAGATTGAAATCGAAAAACTACAATTTCTGTCCCGGATAAGGACGAAATCGGCAAAACCCTCATATCTTATCGGCAACTAAAGCTTATATATCGCCAATATCTTACTAAGTCCATTTTGATGGATGGGAATTCACTCAAGTTGAGCTTAGAAGCTGTTCTTCCAGATATCGATGAGGTTCACGGCTGATTGGAAGCGATGGTATATGCGAAAGGGCAGAGTAAATCCTTGTACGCAGGACCAGGCGACGAATCCGTTGAAATCCAATTGGACCTTGAATTTGGAAGAATTTAATAAAAATTTATTCATAAAAGTAACCGGACGGGCAATGTTAAGTTTTAAAATTATTATAATATAATGTAAAAAATCTACGTTATTAAAAACTAAAAATATTGAAAAGAAAATAAAACTTAAAAGCGCTTAAATTGTATAAACGAGTTTAAAGAATTTAAATTAATATTTTTTAAGGATTAAATTGATGATTGTATCTGAGATAACTTATCCGACAATTATTGTTACTCCGGAAATTGAACCCAAGAAGTTCGGGGGGGGGGGGGGGGGCCAAGTATCAGAGGCCTAACTCCTAAAAATAGGTTATAAACTGTCGATTTACTAACTTACCGGGTTATCAAAAACTTTCTGATCTTCAAGGGCGTATATGAGCCACATGGCTATATTGGAGATGAGCAAGAAGGAGACAACTTCAAGGACTAGCTTGCTGCCCTCTACTTCTGGAAGATGTATTCGACGCCTGGACACATCCGCAATGAAAAGCTGTTGAAGAATCACCTGGGAATTATCGAATCCATTAGTCCTCCATCATGACACTCAACAGAAAACGCTATAGGAATATTCTCATGGTTAACAAGTAACCATTTCCATACATATTCTATGGGTGAGTGCAGGTATAGGTATAGTCTAGGTAAGTGTAAGATAAAGAACTGGACTTAACTACGTCTCCCGTATGTCAAAATCCGTTACGTTTTTAAAATACTGGATACCTATTGATAAGTGTCGATTCTGTTGCCTAGGTTTCGTAGGTTAGTTAAATATTTTGTATGGGAGGAACAAAAAGTTGAATATTTTTAAATATAATATATTTAATTAATCAAAGTATGAAACATTGTTTTCTATGCACTTTTGCCATCTCATAGGTAGGTTCATTGATCCCTTTACTAAAAAACCCAGTCGGACGGGAATCAATAAAATCTGTGAAGGCGATTTGGACTGCTCTATCAGAGTTAAATTTTTTCCCTTGCAAGAAGTCGTCCAAATTTCGAGGATGGAGGACGGAGGATGTCTTAGACATTCCAATTGAAGCTCTTCTAATTTGGTAGCCGTCTGTTGTGCAGTATGTGGTCTAGCATTGTCGTGAAGTAGCAGTGGCGTGGAGCGATTGACCAGCCTAGGTTGTTTAGCCACTAGCTTTTCCATCATGGTTTGTAATTGACTGACAATGAACATCAGCCGTAATATTTTGGCCAGATTTGAGAAAACTGCAATGAACAATACCGGCACTAGAACGAACGCTTACAAGTAACTTTTTTGGGGTTAATTTTCGCTTGGGGCAGGATTTGGCTGTCTGGCTAGGATCCAACCATTGCACTGAGCGCTTCCGATTATCATGAAGTATCCATTTTTCATCACAGGTAATGATTCGGTTTAAAATACCTTCATTATTGTGCTGGTTCAGTAATGTAAGGCAGCAGCCGACGCGCGTTTGCCGGTTTGCTTCAATTCGTGAAGTACCCATCTTTCAAGCTTTTTAATTTTCCCAATTTGCTTCAAGTGAATTAAAACAGTTTTGTCACTAACACCGCAGCCTGCAGCTAACTCGGACGTGGTTTGCGATGGATCCGCTTCCACAATAGCCTTCAATACTTCATTATCAACTTGGGTCTCAGGCCGTCCACGGGGCTTGTTCTGCAGGTCGAAATTTCCAGAACAAAAACATTGGAACCAAAAACGAACTGTGTTTTCTTTTGCAACATGACCGCCATACGCATCATTTACCCTTCGAGTCGTTTCCGCAGCACTAGTGCCACGGCGGAACTCGTACTCGTAAATAATGCGACACTTAAAGTTTTCCATTTTGTAAAATGAGTGACGCAAACAGAAAAAAATCAAATGAATGACGGTCATCGAAGCACAAATACATGAGTAAATAGCTGTACAAATTTGAATTTGGAATTCCTTACCAAAGAGGAGAACATCGTGATTAAAGTGGCCAGTACGATATACCCCAATTTCGTATGAAAGGACCTAATATTATTTTAGCATTTAAAAGTTGACTGAGTTTCGTGTTATAACTCATCTAGGTTTATTATATTTTTTTCCTAAAGTAATAAAAGACCGATCTCCAAGAAATTTCAATTGACAATTAAAAATTATTTCTAAAACTTTATTTGAAAAATCTATAATAATAAATAATATTTATTTATACCTGTAGTACGCTCAAGCATCCGTTGATAATTACAAGAAAGTTTGATTTGTCGGTGAAGGCTCCCATTCCAGCAGCAATCACACTAGATACGGCATATGTTAACAGACCCAACGCTGACAGGCGAAAGAGAGTCAAGTCCGAATGCTCTTCAACTCTGCGGAACTCCAACCATTTCACCCTGTGAATAGGTGCGGTATAAGAAGGAGGATTTGCGCTCCATCTCATTTTACTACCACTAATCGTAAAGAAACAAACCAAAAATGGCAAGAGTTAGAAAAGGAGGTGTTAATCACAAATGTGACGGTCATTCAAATGTCGGAGCCGTTAAGGAAGGAGGATGGGATGTAATGGAAGGGACCAAAAAACAAAAATGAATAAATTAAAAGCAAAACTCATAAAATCAATCATAAAAGACATGCAAATTTCAATTCAATTGCGGAACTTTGTGAACATTACGGTAAATTAAATAAAAAAAACTTTATCATATTTGAAATACAATAGATTTATTATACAGAAAACTTACCGTTTAAATCCAAGCAGAATTACCAAAACAGAAAGCACCATCAGCGCGCAGTGAACCAAATCCGGAAAATAAAACAAGTAGATGAAAAATTCCAGCGGGAACTCCAAATCGCTGGAGATGTGGCCTTCAGATGCGTCTGCCCGAACAACGCGGATGTCGCGTTGCGCCGCTGTTATCGCATCGGCAACTCTGCAACCAAACGAGTTTTCATCTTTATATCATTTTTAATTGTTGTTTTTTTACAAGAGACCTTTATTGGTGATATTTTTACGAGTATTATTCTATTGTTTCTATTTCATGCTCTATTTATCATTAGTATGAAATTAAAATAAATGGAGTTAGTGATAAATAATGATGGTTAGAAAGTAATTAATCTGGTATAGGTATAATGGATGAATGTATCTGTGAATGATCGACTAAAACTAAAATGCAGGTGTCGTTGCATTAGTCATATTTGGGGTGATATTTTCTTATTAATATGTGTAAAAAAGTAATTGAAATTGTTCCCTTAATATATAATAAAAAATGAACATATATAGTTCAAATGTATGTTAACTAATGATTTTGACGACAACTTACCCGAAAAAGCGAACAATAAACATTACGTTAATAAATGCGCCGATGACAGAATATTCAATGATGAAGTGGTAAAGATCGCTGACAATCGTTCCCATTATCGGATTCCTTCCACACACACTCGAATTATAAATATTAGCGATCAAGGTAGCTTGATTTAACGTATCGAAAGCCTCAAATATTTCCGATGCAATGTCCGCTGAAAGAAGGAAATCGTAACATAATTATCTTGAAATATAATCAATATTGGACAGATATTCTTGCTGGGTAACAGACTTTGTAAATTTGGAATTCTTCCTGACCGACTTGCAGCACTGACTTTCAACGCCATAGTCAACTCAAGGACTCACTCGTAAACATGCGAAAATACAATCTAAAAACGTGCTCAAAATGATAATGATGAAAAAAAGCCGAAACTGAAAAGAATGCTACGAAGAAACATCGAAAAACTTGCTGAATGTCGTGGTTCATCGACACGATTATTTTCGACACTATAGCCACAAAATCTCTATCATATCCAAAACTCTCTTGGGTCATGGGCACCAAATTGGATACCGTAATAACAATAGGTTTCACCGTAGAAGTGTACAGCTTTTGGAAAACTTCCAACAAGGTTCTCAGGTTGGGTCGGTCGGTTATCGATGCGTACGTGGTGAACGGGTTATCATTTGGCCACAAACCTCTAAGCCCGTGGTTTTGATTCTTGTCGAACCCTATCGTACTCTTTATTACGTCGATGAACTTTGATTTAGGAGTGAAACCACGAAAGTAATATGAGGCATGAGTAGATGAAAATTGTTAGGTAAGGTTTATTATCATGCAAGAAATTTTAGTATGAGAAAAGGCTGGAAGATTTTTCTCTATTTCTGATTATACTAACTGGTGTTGAGAGTTATAGTCGGGGTCGAAAAGCTACTGTAATTGCTGCGGATTTAAAGGTGTGGTCGCAGTCGATGCAACAGTTGTAGCAGCCGTCGTTACAGCACCAAAAACACGACCAGCATGTCACAAAATTTGTTTACGAATGGCTTCTGCAAATTTAAATACGGTTTTAACTATAATTATCTTCATTAGCAACAACCGAACACAATCTTGGAAATCAAATAGTTTTCCTGGTTCTAAAAATATCTTCCTGCTATCAATCAATAATTCTTTGTTATACACATGAGTTACACATATTACAGATATTTCGCAATTCTAAAATACTTGATAGATAAACGATAACTGTTATTCGAACATATAATTTCATATTTCATTGCAGCTCGATAAATTGCAAATAATACCTACGTTTTCTTAATAGTTTTTGCGTTAAATTAACGTTTTAAATGAGTTAAATGCGAACGTCCAATATAACTTACACTTCAACTTTCAACTTTGCTATTTTAGATAACTTGACATTTGGCATATAAATATTACTAATCGATGTTTGCATAGGTAACGTTATTAGAGTATATGATTATTTGTTTTCAATAGCTTTATGCAAGAGACTCACTACTATCTAATAAAAATAATAAGTTTAAATAATTCATTTATTCTCAATCCTTTTAAATTAGTTTGTATGTTATTTGCTTCTAACATTTCTTGAAAATCCCTTAAAAAAAATAAAAAAAAATCAGACTCATCTTTGTAATAATGAAAATTCAATTATAAAAGCAGTGGAAAATTCTGTACATCAATAATTAATATTTAAACAATGGATAATATATAAAAGTTTGAATATTTAAATCAAATGTGAGGTAAATACCAACTATTATCGTACATGAATGTTAATTTTTTTTAATTTCTCAGATCTAAATCAAGACTATGATTACTGATTCACAGTCTTTTAAGTTTTAACTGGCGCCATCTAGTTGCAGTTAGTACTTTTCGAATGCTATCTACGTTTCTACACTTAACCGGCATAGTTAAGTACTATTGCACCCTGAAAAACTATTAATACCAAATAGGTACTAAAAGGATTTTTATTTTCTTTCAGATTACAAGACAAAAACACTTTTAAACTAAATAGCACCAGTTCTTTAATTTATATGCACTTTGAATAATTAAATATAATTGGGGCTTATTTGTGTTTAATAGATAAAATTGACAATTTGTACTCAATTAAAATTAAACAATAGGTTAGTAGGTTAAAATAATACACACAATAAATTGTTATCATTAATTATTTAATTTACGCAAATAGACATTTTTTTATAATATTTTAAAGTAGAGATTCCAAACATTTATTTTTGGTAAGTATCTAATTTAACATCGAGAAAACCACATAATTTGATAAACCTAAGATACAAATATCGGTACATTTTCCAAACTTTAGGTACACAGTAAATATTACCTACAAAATTTAAGTTAGAAATCGTATAGAGTTATAAAAGGGCTTACTAATAAGTGTTAAAAATACCGGCAGTGATAAAACCAAGCCAAACACGCAATCTCTTTAATATCGAACATTCACCGCGTAGCCTTCTCAAAGGATAGGCTATAATTTTTGACGCCAATTTTAATTTCATCTAAAATTTGTATTATAATAATCCACTCAAAACTACATTCACTCGCATCTCACAAGGTGAGCACACACTCTCCGAAACTGTAATCAGATCCTTAAATTTTAAATAAATATATTATTAAATAATATTTTAAGATCTATTTATACACAATCCGTACGTAACATAATGATATAGCGCTTGACGCCTTCGTTTAATTAATACAATAATAAACTCATTCTAGGTACAGTGCCTAAGTAAATTATATAGACAGCTTATAAAAATAGATTGCACATAAAGGTTGTTACGAAAATATTTGTAAAGACATTTCATGCAACAGAATTTTATATAATTTTGTTTATCTCGTTCGTAGATCGGCGTAATTTACACAAAACGTCAACAATAAATTTTACCCTTTCAGCAAATACAATACTAGATTTATACAATTTCAACGCTAAATATAGTGCTTATAAAATGTGAGCGATGTATTAAAAAAATTGTATTGTATGGCCCCTTGCAATCAAAATATTTATACTCAATGTGGTTAAGCAGTTCCTGTTATATTCCTGCAATTTTTGTGTTTTGGTGTTCTGCTTATTAAGTACTTACATCATCTAAATACTATTCGTACGTAACATCCATATTCTACTTATCTCAAATATGTTGGCTAATAAATTTTTGAAACTTTAATATTATAATGCTTACGCAACTACTTTATTAAATTGGAGAACGTCGTGTTTGTTGACGGCCTTAGAAATTAATGGCCATTATTAATACGTTACGTTTGATAACTTTCTTGATACCTTGTTAATAATGGTAGATTCAATTTTTTTGGGTTTTGAGTGGAGCCACAAAAAAGGTGGGAGTTAGCACTGAGCTGTGAAAAAACGACCTTATCTCGAAGATTTTTGGATCCACTCATATTTATCTATTCCGTATTAACAAAGAGCCTTTAAGATGTTTAATTTAGGTATTTAATTATTTATAAGTTGCCGTTAGACTGTATGGAAGTATTTCAACCACCCAATACTGTAAGTACACGTTTCCGTACGAAATCGCGTGTAATTTTTAATTTTTAAAACTAAATTACTTCATAACCGAGTTTTATTTTGGTAGTTTATTTTTAAACGAAATTTATTGATAATGAAAATATTGTCAAATTTATCAAGATGGTTTAAGGAGGGAACAATTCACAACAAATTCTGATTCGTTTTTATGAGCAATATACGTATTAAATGTTCATCAGTCTTGGAAATAAAACTGTAAGTGGAATGTGATTTGAATGTTCCTCAAAGGCTATACCCGGGAGTTTAACCTGACGTTCTACCTACGCTAAATATACCTAGACTGAAATCGAAAAACTACAATTGCTGTCCCGGATGAGGACGAAATCGGTAAAACCCTCATATATATCGCCAATATCTTACTATATCCATTTTAATGAATGGGAATTCACTCAAGTCGAGCTTTGTAGCTGGTCTTCCAGATCTCGGCGAGGGTCACTGCGGAGTGGAAGCGATGGAATATGCAGAGTGGCAGAGTGAATCGTTGTACGAGTGACCAGGCGACGAATCCGTAGAAGTCCAATTGGACCTTCAATTTGGAAGAATTTAATAAAAATTTATTCATAAAGGTACCCGGACGGGTGTTTTAAGTTTTAAAATTTTAAATTATTATAATATGTAAAACAAAGTGTGCGTGTACTTATGTACGCGCGTAAGAAGTTATACTTCTTTGGCATTATTAAAAATAGTTTTTGATTGCAAATAATGCAAATAATTAATTACAATTAAATAATCAAAGACTGGTAAAGGAGTCATTATAGTCAATAGAGTTCAGTTTACATTTGAAAAATTAAATAAATAAATATTTATTATTATTCTCGTACATTAAGTGTAACATAAATTCTATTATTATTCGAATGTTGTTTTTAAATTATGTCCAATGCCGTAGCATCTTCCGTGGGCAACTTCATTCTGTTAATTTTGTGTAACGGTGCGTGCGCATCGTAAAATTTCTCTCATAAATTTTTCATAACGCACCTAAAGAAGTATAACTTCAGAAAAAAATTAAACTGCAAATAAAACTTAAAGAAAAAACACTTAAATTCTTTACATGAGTTTTTAGTTTATATGTCATAAATATTTTTTTAAGGCGAATTAATGATCGGACTTTGCCAACTAAACCGACAATTATTGTTACTCCGGGAAAATAACCCAGAACATTCGGGGCATGCGATAACCAAGTATCAGACGCCTAACCCTTTCAATTCTTTGAAAATTCCCTTTACGTCGTGTTTATATCTAATACGTTCTATTCATTAAACAACAGGTTCTAAACTATTTCGATCTACCAACTTACCGGGTTAGCCAGAACTTTCTGAGCCTCGACGGTGTATATGAGCCACATGGTTACGTTGCAGATGAGCAGGAAGGTGACGGCTTGACGGGCTGGTTTGCTGCGCTCTTGTTCTGGAAGATGTACTCGACGTCTTGAGACATCCGCAATGAAGAGTAGTTGAAGAATAACCTGGAAAATATCGAATCCATGAGTCCTCCATCATGACTCTCGACAGAAAACGCTATGGGAATATTCTCATGGTTAACAAGTAACCATTTCCATACATATTCTATGGGTGACTGCAGGTATAGGTATAGTCTAGGTAAGTGTAAGATACAGAACTGGACTAAGCCTGAACTACGTCTCCCGTATGTCAAAATCCGTTACGTTTGTGACATACGAGATACTTTGCGATAAGTATCGATTCTGTTGCCCTAGGTTTCGTTGGTTAGTTAAATTTCAGCGTTTAAAAGTTACTGAGGAATTATTTCGTGTTATGGCTCATCCTGGTTTAGGTATGAGCTTTATTTCAAACTGCTAGTAATATATTTGTAGTAAAGTTATAGAAGACCGATCTTCAAGAAATTTCAACTGACGATTAAAAATTATTTCTGAAACTTTATTTGAGAAAGCTAATTATTTATTGTATTGATATTCACCTGTAGTACGCTCAAGCATCCGGTGATCATTACAAGAAGGTTTGGTTCGTGGGTGAAGGCTCCCATTCCACCAGCAATCACACTGAACACGGCATATGTGAACAGTCCAAACGCCGACACGCGAAGGAGGATATCGTTCAAGTCCGACTGCTCTTCAGAACGGAACTTCAACGATTGCACCCTGTGAATAGGCTCGGTATAGGAGGGAGGATCTGCGCTCCATTTCATTTTACTACCACTAATCGTAAAGAAACAAACCAAAAATGGTAAGAGTTAGAAAAGGAGGTGTTAATCACAAATGTGACGGTCATGAAAATGTCGAAGCCGTTAGGGAAGGAGGAAGGGATGTAATGGAAGGGACAAAAAACAAAAATAAATAAACTAAAACAAAACTCATAAAATCAATCATAAAAGACATGCAAATTTTAATTAAATGGCGGAACTTTGCAAACATTATGGTAAATTAAATAAAAAACTATATCATATTTGAAATTCAATAGATTTATTTTACATAAAACTTACCGTATAAATCCAATCAGAATTGCCAGAATAGAAAGCACCATCAGAGCGCAGTGAGACACATCCGCCAAATAAATCGATAAACGCTTGAAATCTTGGTGTCTGATCAGCACGAAGAAGAGAATCAAGCAGATGAGTGATGCCACCAAGAACAGCAAACCGCAGAAGAGGCCTTTAGATGCGCCTGCGCAGTCTACGCGGTTGCCGCGTTGCGCCGCTGCCATAGCTGCCGCCCTGCGGGATAGAACAGCCTCCAGACGTCTTTCCAGATCTTCGTCATTGGCAACTCTGCAACCAAACGAGTATTTATCTTTATATCATTTTTAATTGTTGATATTTTTACAAGAGACACTTTTTGGTGATATTTTTAAGAGTATTATTCTATTGTTCTATTTCATGCTCTATATCACTAGTATGAGAATTAAAATAAATGGAGTTAGTGATAAATAATGATGGTTAGTTAGTTAATTAATCTGGTAATGGGTGAATGTTTATGTGAATGATCGACTAAAACTAAAATACAGGTTTGGTTGCATTAGTCACATTTGGGGTGATTTTTCCTTATACACATAGAAAGGAATTAAAGTTCCCTTAATATATGTATAAAAAGTCATCCCTTCTAGTTAAAATCTATGTTAACTAATGATTTTTAACGATAACATACCCGGGATAGCGGCCAATATGCTTCCACATGACGTAGATAACTGCGGCGCCGATGAGAGAATATTCAATGATGAAGGGGTAAAGATATGGCGCGGAGTCACTGACAATAGTTCCCATTATCGGATTCCTTCCACACACGCTCGTATTATCAATATTAGCGATCAAGGCAGCCGGGTTTAAGGTATCGAAAGACTCAAATATTTCTGATGCATTGTCCGCTGAAAGAAGGAAATCGTATCATAATTATCTTGACATATAGTCAACATTGGGCAGGTAAAAAACATTGTATGCAGATAAATTCGGAATTCTTCCAGACCGACTTGCGGCACTAACTTTCCATGCCATAGTCCACTGAAGGGCTCACTCGTAAACATGCGAAATGAAAATACAATCTAATAACGTGCTACAAATGATAACAATTAAAAATAGCCGAAACTGAAAAGAGTGCTACTGGAACAAAACGTGAGACCGAAGACACATCGACAAACCTGCTGAATGTGGTGGTTCATCGACACGATAAGTTTCGACACTATTGCCCCAAACATCTCTATCATATCCAAAACTCTCTTGGGTCGGGGGCACCAAATTGGATACCGTACTAACAATAGGTTTCACCGTAGAAGTGTACAGCCATTGGAAAACTTCCAACATGGCTGTCTCAGTTTGGGTCGGTTTCGTCCCGGGTGTGATCGATGCGTACGTGGTGAACGGGTTATCATTCGGCCACGAACCTCTAAGACCGTGGTTTTGATGCTTGTCGTACCCTATCGTACTCTTTATTACGTCGATGAACTTTGATTTAGGAGTGAAACCTCCACCACCACCAAAGTAATATGAGGCATGAGTAGCTGAAAATTGTTAGGTAACGTTTATTATCATGCAGGAAATGTTAGTATGAGAAAAGGCTGGAAGATGTCTCTCTATATCTGATTATACTAACTGGTGGTTAGAGTTGTAGTCGGGGTCGAAGCGGTAGACGTTGCTGCTGTAATTACTGCGGATTTAACGGTAGTGGTCGCAGTAGATGCAACAGTGGTAGCAGCCGTCGTTACAGCACCAAGAACACGACCAGCATGTCTCAAAGTTTGCTTACGAATGGCTTCTGCAAATTTTAATACAGTTTTAACTATAATTATCTTCATTAGCAAATACCGAACACACTCTTGGAAATCAATAAATAGAAATTTAATTTACTTCCGAGTACGCCTTCTCCGGACACTCCTTGAGGATTCTTTAAGTGGTAGTCTGTGATTTCCTTCAGAGATTCGAGTACCAAGGTGCGAATCCAAACGCAGATGTTAGTTGCGACCACGTGCATCAGACCGAATCGAGCGATAACTTTGAATCGATGAATGTTTAGCTAAAATATAAAAACGTATTAAAGTAATTTTTTGTTAAGGAAATATAATTTTTGAAACTGAATCAGAATAAACTTACACGAGAATTCATAAAAATAAAATACATCTGCATGAAAGTGAAAACCATTTGTAAAACGGGGTTTACTCCTTTCAAGATAAGATAACACGGAGATGTCAGCGGTAGTTCAAAGAATGTCCCGAACTCCAGCCCATTATAAATCATTGTTCCGAGACCAAAAGCTGTAATGAAATTTTATAATTAACGCAGATATATCTTTAGACTAATTAAGATTTCAAAAATAATAGGTATATGTATATCTAATAATAGTAATTTTACTGACTATACCCAATTTTGCATTACTTTAATTAAGGAATACCCAAACCACCACAAAATAATAAAAAGTGTTGTTAAACAGAGTCCTTACCTATAGCTCCTATTCTAAGGAAGAAACTGCCATGGCTGTGATCATTCTGCGATGTCTTGCGCCTGCGTACTGGTCTAGCGACAGGGCCTGCCTCGAGCTCCACGACGTCTTGTTGCTAAGTAAAGGCGTGAAACGATATTTAAAGCAATCAAATAGTAGAAAGCCAGAAATCCACAAATTAATTTCCCATATAATAAAATATTGTTTATTCATTGGTCCATGAAGATATCGTTATTAAACTTGTTGAATTTAAAATAACAAACTCGAAAATCCATCTACTGAATAATAAGAAATAGATGTTTTAACGACAACTCCATGGTCATATTTTATTAGTATGGTGCAAATACAGATTGATGTTAACATATTAATCAGGACCACGCAGGAAAACGCATCTCGAAATTTCGAAAGCAAACTGGGAAATAGCAGAATGAATTAAGCTATGCATACACAGCACATCCAAAGCAAACCACGACAATTTAAGCAGGTTTTTCAACAACCTCACCTGTTCGGAGGCATACAATAGCGCCATTTGTATTTCCTGTTGTCGAACTTTATCACGCATCTTACGGGGATACACCTCCTGCCCAAATGAATATGGAAAAAACAAAAGAATAGGCAGCGTAAACAAAAAAGGTTCATGCGGCCGCGTCCTAACAAAGCTACACGTGTGAGTAAAAAAAATTGGAAGTGCAAAAACAAAGATTATTTACATCACAATACTCAAAATTATTGTTAACTAATGATGGGGACATGACAATGTGCTGATGATGTGCTGTGTATTATTAACATGAAAGTGCCTTACCTGGAAGCTTTGTTTCTTGCTATCTTTGGTTGATTTATCCATTTCCTTATCTTTGTCCTTGGCTTTTCCGTCTTTCTTATCTTTCTTTCCATCTTTACCATCTTTTGTTTCTTTGGTTTTCTTTTCCTTCTCTTTCTTCGGCTTCTTTTCCTTTGGCGGTGGTTTCGGCTTGGGAGGACTTCCGTTACAGCATGAACTTTCTAATATAACAAACAACGTATTACAGACACCAAATTTAACAAAGACTTATTGTTTTCTATAACATACAGCAGTTTAAATAATGGTTTTTGTTATAAGAGCCGGATACAGCTTTATCTGTTTTGTGTTACAAAACATTGACCTCAAAGAAAAATTTGTATTTTTTGATAAGTATGGGTTTTTATGCATACATATTATCAAAATATATTCACTTAGCTATATTTACCTTGAAGTAAGAAGCAGAAGACGTACAATAGGAAGAGAATACTCATTCCGTAGAGGTACGTGAAGAAACCCTCATAATAGTAGAGGGGAAGGTTATGGGTTATCACATCGCTGATGACATAGGCAATGCAAACAACCACCAATAGCTTCGCGTAGATGAAGCTGGAGATGATGAACAGAGATGTTCTGGAATAAAAATTTTTGGTTAGCTAAAGATCGTCTTGAAATACTTAATAATTTTCAAACACATTATGTATTTGAAAATTATGAAGATGAAGACACGTTTTTAATTCTGCAATTTTACATTATCAAGTATGTAGTGACGTGAAGCAGTTGTCACTGCTTGTCTTAGGTATTAAGTTTGGTACATAATTTAAATTAATTACCAAACGAGCTGCGTTATTTAGCTGGTAATCAAATCCTCGTTTGATAACACGATGATATTTATACATGTTTATGTTTAGACAAGCCTTCCCGAATACAAACTCTGAAATTTGCATAATTTTATTCAATCCTACTTTTCGCAGTATTATTGAATTTTAGAATGAAGGAAACATTTTTCCAGTTATATACTTTGTCATTTTCAAGCGCAGTGGGTCAATAGTTTTTTGTTTGAACAGCGCCGACCTAGTTATAATGAAAGCACGTCCTATAAAATTATATTTTATTGTCGTTTTTATACAACCGTCCGGTTTTTCATTCGGATATTTAAGCACTCCTAACCCCGTAAGCTATACTGTTAACAATGAAATCGTTACCATTTTGTCTTTACATAAAAATATCTACTTATTAAAGCCTGTATGACTTCATTTCTTTGATTTTCATTATTTCAGATTTTTGTTTTTATGTTACAGGAGGCAGATACCACCGCCCATAGACACTCGCACTGCCAGAAGGCCTGCAAGCGCGCTGCCGGTCTTTTAAGAATTGGTACGCTCTTTTCTTGAAGGACCCTAAGTCGAATTGGTTCGGAAGTACTTGCTCTATAGAGAACGAATTCTAATATTAGTATCTTAGATGTTTTACCTAAAATGCCTAAGGGAAAATTTCATGTCGGCAACTACGTAGTATGTATAAAAGCCAGAGATAGTATGAATAAACATCATAGAATCATTTTTGGTAAGTCCACTAGACACACTAGAATTGCAGCTTTAAAAAATCTTCCACAGTACAAAGTTTGATATAATTTTTACCGCATAAAATCATAAACTTATTTCTAGGAAAACGACTCGTACATACATCGCGCGGTTAGTATTTCATGACACAAAGCATGTAATTAAGAACCCGCTATAAATTTCAGAATTTCAAATAAATAAATCGTAATTTATTTAAGTAAAGTTGGTAGGTTTTCCTTTTTCATATTTCTATGTTGTGTACGCCCCAGTTAAAGACAATACATTTCTCATTGAAACTTTAATATGGACCGTTCGAAGACAAAGACTTTCTTCACTGTCACTGTCACTACGCAACGGTATAGATTATATAGCTGTTATATATGTTAACGTAAAATTGTAAAAACCGTTAGATTGTAATCTATCGGTTATCGGTTATCGGTATTCGGTAGATTGTACTACACTAACTTAGTTATCATTCAAACTTCTTTGGTCAATTACAGATTAATTTTACTTCCCAACAATTTCATATAACTACCGAATAATAATACGTTAAATTGCAAGCAGTATGTTGAGTTGACAATCTTTCGACAGTTTACAATCTCGCGAGATAGATTACAATCTAACGGTTTTTACAATTTTACGGTGACATATACATCGTTCTTCATAATGTAGAATTTAGTAAAGGTATTAGCGGAGATTTTCTTTTTATTATTGTGTGAAACTTTAATGACGTAATTTTGAGTAAAACATAATAGAACTTATTACCAGTAGTATATTGGAAGATTTAAGGGGTGTCCACCCAATCCAATAAAACAGTATTTTGGCTCTAAGAATAATAATAAAAGTGTTCAAACTTAAACTAAAAAAAAAAATTATCAATATATTATTTGTGATAATGGATTATAAATTCAACTCGGAACGTACTTCTTTGACGGCTTCGGCTGGACGCACTTCAGCTCCATCTCCTTATTAGCATTGTTATGCTTCTCAGCAATTGCGATATCGCTACCCTGCTGGCGGTGCTGTCCCACGGGTAACGTTGCCATATTATCCACCGACTCAAGTTCCACAGTCGCCACTTTCACTTCAGCCTCGGTTGGCTGGTGCTTATCTTTACCCATCGCGGTGTGAAACGAACACTTCACAATATTACGGGCATCTTAAGAGTCTTTGGGATTAAGGACAGGGTAAGGGTGGGATTCGCGAAGAGCTCCTTTAATATAAAAAGGCTCCGGAAGCGAAAAGGTGCGGCTCCAGCTCGGTACCCGCGGCTCGAGTGTGGCGAGAGTTGCGCAGTAATGGATGCTGCGCGCATAAGGACTTCGTAGGGGCGACAATCGCACCCCTCCGATTAAATTGTACTCTTAATATAGAGGGTCGGTATTTTATGATTTTAAAGAGGGGCAGTTATTATGAGGGACAAACGCCATTAGACACAAAATGCCCACATCTAATTTATGCAATCAAAACTTAATAGTATCTATAAAAAGCGTGTCCTCTTTTACAAGTGTAAAGTCACCGCTTAGGTAATTATAATTATATTATAATGCTAAAACTGAGTTGTTTAAATAAAGCCCAATTGGATTTCAAATTTAAGCTTTTGACAGCCCTAGCTTGGCGGCAAGCGGTCGATAGAGGCGCGTCTCTCCCGGTAAACTTTGGGAGGCTGCGCGAGCGACCCACTGACCCGGCCTCAACTGAATACTCCTAACAAAACGCCTCCATTACTGAAGTACTACTCCATGTCTACGTTGCAACCCTAATTATTCATATTAGAATGCAAACGCACGTGTGTCATAAGACGTCGGACAAGTAAAAAGGCATTTAATGGTCTCAAAGGATGAAAGGCGACGCGCATGCTCGCTCCTGATTGAATAGGAACTGTGGGAGGGGTCGGCGAACTCCAATACAAACACAACACAATAGCACTATTTCGAATTGGCACATTATGTGAATTTGTTAACATTATTTGTTACGATATATTACTCGATCCTTATTATAGAACGTGGAATTAACATACTACGGTATTTGTTAACAATATTACTATTTATATTTCGTAATCTACAAATAAATAAAAATTAATTACCAATATTTTTTTTTTTTTTTTTTTTTTTTTTAAAGACAATTCACACCAATTGACCGAGTCCCATGCTAAGCTGGTGAAGCTTGTGTTATGGGTACTAGGCAACGGATATACATACATATTATAGATAGATAGACATATAAATACATATTTAAACACCCAAGACCTAAGCACAACACCAAATGCTCATCACATCGATGTTCGTCTCAGCCGGGGATCGAACCCGGGACCCATGGATTCGCAGTCAGGGGTACTAACCACTAGACCAATGAGTCGTCGATATTAATATGATGAATATTAATCTAATGTAAAACCATAAGTCTTAATGCACACGTTTCTTTATTTATTTGTTGTGTTTTATTTGTTAAATTACTTCTATTTATCAAATAAAACACAAATACTTACCACACACACGTGCATTGTTGTTGTTCCTAGTGTACTTTTATATTGATATATTTTACAATCTACTACTTTACTCTCCTCTACTCTACTCTCAACTGTCATGCTGACAATATGTTTTAGAACTTATAAATAAATTGTGTCATCTTTGTGTTGTGTAACTGTTAATAGTCGGTGCAAAGATATTAATTATTACCTAATTTAATTATTATTAGAATTATATTTAGTTTTATTAATTGTTAATTAATATTTCGGTCTAAAGAAACTTAAAGATTATATAACCATAATCTTATTCTTACAACACAGAAGAAGTCAGGCAATACAAGCATTACAATATGGGTCAAAAAGACGCTAAGTTCTATTTAGTCTAATTAGCAATGCCTATAAGTTATGTCTTGCTAAAATCGTCGCCCCTACTCGAATCTTACGACATCTGTTATCCTCTATTAGACCTAGTATGTTATTATTGCATAATATAACCAAGGAGGGTAGACACCGCTATAGTGCAACAAGTTTAAATCAGGTCGTCTAACGATCATATTTAATATTACATATGTATGAAAAGGCTGAGAAATGTTTTCGAATTCAAATCGGCCGCGGCGTATAGGAACTGACATACAATATGTTATTAAAGTCACCGAAGAACCTTATAGATAATTCCCCTACAAGTTTAATTACCAATCTAAGCTTTATCTTGGTCTGGCGAAGTTAATCTTTCAGGGCCGGGTCGTGACTTCTCAGTTAAATGAATAACTAATCCCCTTATTCTTAAAAACAAAATAGGTTTCATTACTCGTTATAATACTTTAATGTACCTTTTTATCCAACTGTATTTACGCTGTGATAGAAAAAGAGAACATTAGTAAAAACGGTGCATTTAAACTGATTTATTTTGTATCGAAATAGACTGGTATAGCTGCCTATTAGAATTCAGGATTGCATACAAAATGTTTCATGCATATGTTTTATCTATACTTACAGAATTATTGTTTGCGGAAATTCAGTCGAACAAAGGAAGGGTATTTAATAAGTCCATATACGTTCACAAAAACATAAATATTTTTTAGTCAACGGAAAAGGACAACTGCCGAAATAGACATGGGGAGAAATTGGTTTTGCAAAAAATTAATCTCGAATTGTTTAGGATAAACACTTCTTGTATCGCAATCAAGGTTTATAATAATTAATTTACCGAAAACATTCAACGATCTTCCTACTAGGAAAATCGACTAAATGCTACTTTTGGAAACAGAATATTATTCTATTAATTGAGGGAAACATTTTACTTAATATATATTAATAGTGTCTTGTTGTAGTGATAAAATAATATAAAAACTGACTATGATGATATGATTATATGATAATGTAATATTAAACTACTATGTAAAATTCTACCTTTTAATTTATTATTATAAAATTATAACGCGTAACGCGTTAAGTCTTGATGCAACAATGATAATAATCTAAGGTAACATTGCATTCAACAAGTGTTGCGTAATGTAATTAATCCCAATGGTAATTCTATAATAGCATGCTATTAAAAGTAATTTTCTACGATATAATAGAGACTTTAAAAAATCACGTGAGATCTACTTGTGTTTTGCTGTTTCTTATTCATTTTACTTTTGTGAACTTCAGTTGTGCTCATTGTGGTCTAATAAATTAATGATTCATTAAATACATTTACATTAAATATATAAAGGAACGGTGCGATCCGACTTTGGTATAGGCCGATAACCGATTTAGGTATAGTGAAGTCACAGAACACAGTACATGTGACCGAACATGAACATAGTACATGTTTGATCTATAGAATCTGTGGATCTAATGGAATACATTTTTCGGTTTAGTAGGCACGGCATATACAATATCAATGCCAGACATTTAATCCTATGTCCTATTGTGGTAAAGACAATAAAAATCTTAACCATTCAGAATTGAATAGAAAATATGAGAAAGTCAAAAGGTAAAAATTTTAAATCCTATCTATTGTCCTATACGATTTTAACAATTACATAGCGAATTAAATAAGCATAAATAAAATTAAATAAGAATCGTTACAGGATAAATAAAAAAAACGTTTTTCAGTATACTTTTAAGTACCATCAACAAAGAAAAATGGACTAAGGATGTAATTGAGTGGTATCCGAGGAACGGAAAAGAAAACGAGGAAGTCTAATTAAAAGATGGGAGGATCTACCAAAAGGATGGAGAAGGTCTGCCAAGGATAGAGAGACGTGGAAACGATTGGGGGAGGCCTATGTCGACAGACAACCTGACCAAAGTGGTTGCTAATAAATTATTATTTTCGCTATATAAATTAGATTTAAGAATACTACTATATAATATACTAGCTGATCCGGCAAACGTCGTTTTGCCATGTTTATCATTTATAATAAAAAATAGGGGTTGATCGTAGAGGGGTGAAAATTAGGGGTTGTGTGTATATTTTAATGCTGTATCATAAAAAAATATTTTATTTTATCTAAGAATTAAAAAAAAATAGGGATGGACTATCCTTTAACATTTAGGGGGATGAAAAATAGATGTTGTCCGATTCTCAGACATACCCAATATGCACACAAAATTTCGTGAGAATCGGTCAAGCCGTTTCGGAGGAGTTTAACCACAAACACCGCGACACGAGAATTTTATATATTAGTTTAAAATTGTCAACGAATAAAGGGCTTTTATTATTATTAAGTACCATCAATAAATGGCCACTATGGCCTAAAAGTTTGATGCAGCATCCGAACAATTTAATGTCCACTGGAAACGCTTTGATTGTGGCTTCCTGTCCTTTTTTAAATTACTCTTTGTTGGGTCATGGCTGTGATAATTTGTCCCCTATGGATTAATATGTCAATATCAGCTAACATGAAAGTGTCAATAAGAACGATAAGAGGGAAACATCGTTGAGTGTGCTTCGTTTTAGAACGACTTAAGTCAATGGCTCTTACAAAGGTAATGTTGTGTATTCTTTAAGAATCCAGTGAACCTTTGATTTGGACTTCAGATTTCTGTATCGTGAATATACGATTTTAAAAAAATGGTGACTTTCAGCAACATAATACTGGAAACAGAACTAATTTAAGCGTACGACCATCCAGGCTCCAGAAGATAAACCACTCCGTATATGGAAATTGTATTCGATTTTACAACAAACTCCCAAGCGAAATTAGAGATTTATCACTGAATAAACTCAAAGCTATCCTAAAGTAAATAAATCAATAAAGCTTTTTATAAATTTAACGAATATTTAAATGATCCTAATCCTTGGGATTGATTTGCTCCAGTTCAAACAATGAGACTCAAAACTTAGCGATTAAAATGAGTGGCGGAGGGTTTCTTACCAGTTCTTGCCCCTTGACTTGCGAACTGGTAGTAAATTTAAATTTGGAAATAAAGTTATTTTGAGTTTGAGTTTGATCATTTAGCTTTCTTAATATAGGTATAGGTTCTTAGTATAGGATAGCCTTCTGGCCGTGACAGACGCCGTCGACGTTTTTGGGTCTAAGGCATGTCAGTTTCCTCACGATGGTTTCCTTCACGGTACGCTAGATCCATGACATAAAGTAAGTCGAGTTTTTAAATGTACCTGGAGAGTCAATATCTCTTTAGGTATTTTAAACTAAAATTCCGAAATTGTATCAAATCCAATTGTTAAGATTCTTGGATATAATAACTCAATAAAGTTTCATACCAAAATCCCTCTTAAAAGTGTTGATTGAATTTTTTGTAAATTATAGCCTATCTGAGCAATAGCAAATTCTAAAATACATACAATTACGCTTTTGCAGTAATAGTACAATTGTATGACTAGGGTATTGTATGAGAATAACTTTTCTAATCAACTAGCAGACCGGCCAAGCGTTGCTGTGGCTAAGGTTTTTGTTATATTACATAGTAGCAAACTATTCAAGAGAAACGGTAGGAGAACACCAGTCACGGGGACCACCATGCTGTTTTGGTGGTTATGCCATTAAATTGTAGCTTATGTGAAACGTTGGTACTTTCAACACAGCGCCATCTATTAGAATTGTGTGAAATTATTAAAAAATAATTTGCAATAACATAATATTGCGGGTATAAATTAAGATGTAAGCTATCCTATCTTTTAAGTTGGATCAAACTACAAACGGTGTTCAAATTTGATTAATATCGGTTTGGTAGTTTAGGAGTCCATAGCGGACAAACAACGTGACACGTAATTTATATATATTAAGATTTGTACTCGCTTCAGGGTAGCCTATTTATTGTGCTCGCTTAGCGACGTACGTTTACGTACTACATTTAATTAGTTATACAAATGTACTTTATATTTAGATAATGATATTAATATTTCCGTATCGAGTCTACATAGCAATAACATTATTGGTAATTGTCTCAAAATATACCAATTAAATTTTATCAATTGTAAATACACCTTAATATTTATAAAATAATATTAAAAAAACGTATGGCACTCGGGGACTGCAGCTATTGCATAATTTTTCTTTTCAACTTATGCAATTATAATTATTTATTTATGCAGTATTTTTTTTCTTTGATATTAATGCAAGTTTTTTCTTTGATAAATTAATTCAATCTACCAGACTCAGACTAACTCGCCTATATAGTCTGTCTCACTCTAAGGCGCACCGGCTGCACCGATCTCGTCAGAGAGATGTGAATACGCAGTATGCGTTCTGTCCTGCTCTAACGCGTAAGGTTTTTTTCGTTACGGAATTTCTGGATTCGGTCTCCACGCTCGAGGCCCGCGATAGCAATAGCTCAAAAATGTCATCCGAATCTACTATTGACAAGATTGTTATTTTACAGTTCTTTTAAATTAATTAAGAAATATTCACACAAGTGGAACACATGTTCATGAGCATGTAAGTAGCTTAGGGATAAAAATTCATGGTATAGCTGTGAAAATAACTTAAATAAAAGACTTACTTGGCATTTTTAGGTCTTGTATTGGGCTGGCAGCAGGCTCTATACCGTAGTATTGCCTCGGTGGGTGTCAGGGCATCAGTTTCATCCGCCGGCACCTCACACTCGTCAGTGACGAGTGGAGCGCGTGCCGGCGAAGTATGTGATCCGTACCCGTCGGAATTCAGCTAAAAACAATTGAAAATCAATTATTTTTTAAATTGGGATGAGTTTTCTATATTGGAGAGATAGTAACAATTTTTTTTACGCCAGAAAGGAAACTTCGTCGTGAAAAGTTCTAACTTGGCTTTTAGATAATCTTTTAGTTTTTTTTTTACGAAATGCAATTGTTATTAATTCACTGCAGTTAATATACTCAACTCGTTTGTTCGGTAGATTATTTTTAAGAAGATAATCACGAAATATTTGTTTTCCCGTTATCGCACCCAAGACTAGCTATATGTATCCGTTTACCACTGAGCTATGGTGGCAGTATCTGCTTCCATGTATTTAAAAATACACCCACATCAAACAACAAAGAATACCAAAGCAACAAACTACGTTTACGCGAAAGAAAATCTAAAGTCGTAAGATCGTTTATTATTAACAAATACATTATTAAAGTGCTAGGCAACGCGTGCAATATTTTGTTCTATATCATGCCTCTACAAATAACAATAATGAATGATGAATTAACGAAACAGTCAATTAAATTACTTATCGTGTTGTGTTCAAAGAAATATTTATTTAAATATTATTTACCAAATTTAGTACTAATTAAACTTAAATTAATAATAAAACTATATATATTGACTAACTTACCCTATTCAACGCCCAATAATGTACAATAATAATGCGTTTTAGTTTTAATTTACATGTTCTACTTAGGTACGTCATTAAACTTCTGATCAAGACATAGTTAGCAATGTCTATCTAGTAAAATATTTGTATATATATTGTCATAATAATAATAATATATATTGTAATATAGAATAATTTATATAAATTGTAAAAAAAAATGAATGATGATGTAGATGATCTTACTTTGACGATGGTGCCGACCTGGGTGTCTGGTGGGGGTGGGGCGTGATCCACTTGATCACGGGATTGATCTTTGTCACGTTCGATTCCGTCAGCTGGTGCGCCAAGCAGCCGCTCCTTCATCTCGTGGATGTAGGGGCAACGCTGCATCGCGATGTAGAATTCGCGGACGCGCACCTGTATTCAATTAAAATTCGATTAAAACAAGGCACTCTTTGCACTAAAATCCATTTTTGTATGTTATGTTTGGTTATATACAGCTTATTTATAAAACAATCTGCTATTCAAGCTTGAGTGTTTTTTAGTAGTTAGGTAGCGATTCCAATAAGGAATTAATTATACAAAACGTTTTAAGCAATTATTGTAAATCAGTATCGGTTTCAAAAAAGTTCGCGGAGTTAAAAGAATTCTTCACTACAGAGTCACTTTCTTAATGGTTCGTATTATTTATTACATGATACTAGCCTGAACAACTCTCTGTTGGCTATTCTTTTAAAAATAACACGAAAAACGATATAATAAAAAGTGATTGGCGCCAAAGCCGCAAAATGGGCGCCACAGATAAATCGAAATTGGAACATGCCATAGAGTATAAAAGAACTGCGAACTAGCAAAAAATAAAAATGAATACTCTTTGGTGATACCTACTTCGTGTTCTTTTGACCTTTGACGCTTATTGAACATTAATTTGACTGAGCAATAGTTTCTTTTAGGATTAAAAACCTTAATAAACTTTGATATACATACATACTTATTCTAGTCAACTTATTTGAATGTTACATGGGCTAAGCATGATTATTTTTATGAATACCACAGAATGTATATCAAATAATTACACTGCGAATAATATAGTGTTATTGGCAGACGTTATCCTATAGCCAGGGCATTGCACTGCCAAACTAGTTCCGTAAGTCTGAAGATAATAAACACGGGCGAATACCGTGAAATATCTAGGTTTCATTTGAATTCTAATTAAGTTTTTGCCTACCAGAATTTGTTATTGTTTTAAATTTTAACGACGTTTCAGGCGATAAATATTATAAAAGTATATATAAATGTTTAATGGGTATGTTATTATTACTTGCTAGACAGTTTGGTATGAAAACCCGGAATGATTGCTTAAAAAGGAGGATATATTTTTTATTTAATAATGTTAAAAAAATAGAATAAGTTAACATTAAACTACATACATATATATAAAAGTTAAAAACTAATAATCGTGACTGTTAAAATAAAAAACTATATCATTCTCTCTCTCGCTCTAGTATTTATTCAAAGTTAACATTCATCAATCTATATTTATTTTAGGGCCATATATTATTTTTATTGGGAATTTTCCAAAAGTAGGATCCTCGACAGTGGGAATATATTTACTAAGATGAAGTGTTAAAGTGACAAATGACAGATTACATATCAGTCACCATGCCAATTAAAAATATTTTAAAATACACCAGTGCAAACTAGCGAGCTACCAAAATTACATCGCACAGCTCGCATTTCCATCGCTACGGTACGAATAACAATTTTCATCGTGTACATACTACAGAGAAACACTAGAAAATACTTTATGATGAAAACATTCTATGACAGGTCAACATTTTTGTAAATTCACCGGTGGTATACAAAGCTAAATCTTTAATATATATAAATTACGTGTCACGTTGTTTGTCCGCTATGGACTCCTAAACTACTGAACCGATTTCAATCAAATTTGCACACCGTGTGCGGTTTGATCTAACTTAAAAGATACGATAGCTTACATCTCAATTTATACCCGCAATATTATTTTATTGCAAATTATTTGTTAATTATTTGATAGTCACAATTCTAACAGATGGCGCTGTGTTGAAAGTACCAACGTTTCACATAAGCTACAATTTAATGGCATTACCACCAAAAAAGCATGATGGTCCCCATGACTGGTGATCTCCTACCGTTTCCCTTGAATAGTTTACTACTATGTAATATAACAAAAACCTTAGCCACAGCAAGGCTTGGCCGGTCTGCTAATGTATACTAAAAAGAACAGTCTGAATACATTTCATGGCATTCACTAAGAACGAGGTTGATTAAAAACAGTACATTTCTAATTCTACTACAGTACATGTCCCGTCGAGGCTGTAGACTGTTTTTGTTATACGTTTCTATTATGTTAGAAAATACCAGGACAGTTCCATCCGCTTGCATGTGGGTGGCATACTATACTATAAATGGTATAATTGCTTCTAACACCTAAGCGATTCCTTCACGCGCCCTTTTTTTAGAACAAGATGCAAACGGGCAGGAGGCTTATCTCATTTTAAGTGATACCCATGGACAAAGCAAGTGCGTTGCCTGCTTTTAAAGAATAAAAGAAAATCTTTAATATGATTTCAACATTTTCATTTCTTTTACGTTAAAATTTGAGATATCACTTTTAATTAGTATCGTTTGTGTTAGGGACCAGAATATTTGGGAACGAGGTGCTATTCTGAATTAATTGACCCAATTTTTATACCAAAACATCTGTAAGATTCTGGTAGATTTTTTTGTGCCTCTCTAATTACTGAAAGTTCTCCGTTATCTCTTGTTTCTTCACAATCTAAACAGTTGTTTCACTGTTTTGTGTATAACCAGGTTTGTGTATAACTCCATTTTTTTTTAATTTCACAAATGAAACTAATGTTGTTTTCCGCATCACCTCGACGTCCGTCGTTCCACAACTGAGCGTTTTTAAGGAAGTTTTTGTTATGTGGAACCAGCTGCCGACTGAATTATTTCAGAACCAATTCGATTTAGAGTCCTTCAAGAAAAGAGCGTACCAATTCTTAAAAGGCCTGCAACGCACTTGCGTGTCTTCTAGCAATGTTTGTGTCCATGGGGATATGACTTAACAGCAGCAGGTTTGTTATAAAACAATAATTATAATATGTATTTTTAAAAAGTCAAAAATAATATAGTAAATGGAAATACTACTATAAAAACCATTCTAACAGTGGAATGCATTTATAAAATAAAACAATTATGGAAATGATCACTGCAAACACCATCGATTGACCAAAATGAGGCCAGTAGGGCGCTGGACATGAAACTTGATACTAACAAAGCGTTATGAGTATGTTAGCAACAAATTAAATTGTCACAACCTTATATACCACAGACAAGATCCATAGTCAGTAACTCTATATCCGACAAAGAAGGTTTCAATTAATTCATCATGCGTTATAGACTGTCATTGAATGAATATTACATCACCCAAGATTATATGTACTGAGTTTTACTAGTTTAAACCGTAATTGCTACGAGTTTTAGGATAAGAATGACTTTCGTCCCGTATGTAAAAAAAACTATACTTACTACATATTTTAACAGTCATAGTTAGAGCTTAGTATCAACTCTGAATCTTACCATTAGGGTTAATTACCTACATTCTATACAGACAGAGTAATTTATTTATTTATTTTACAGTTTATTGACAATCCACAGCTTTTTTCTTTGATATTTTCAATATTTAAATTAAAAAATATAGACAAATCGGATTACACCATATGAGTTATTACTTAAACAAGACAATTTACTTATAATTAAACTGGTTGAGGTGTGTGTGGAAATGTATAATATGTAAGGGTGTTTAAGTGTGTGAGTGTGCGTTTTAAATCTTTACAAAACCGTACTACGTCATAGACCATAATAATTTGAATTTAGAATCTGGGTGTTAGACCAACACAGAGCATCGTTAATTATCTGCGTAAAATAAGGTTGAGGTGCTATTCACTATATATTCATACGCGCATAAATTAGTTACTCCGCTATTATACGATATTTCTGAGTTATTACTTTTAAATTTACTTCAGTTTTCATAATAATGTTATTTAGCTTAGCTTGGGTGGGTAACAATAACTCAAAAACAAGGCTGATGAAAGATAAGTTATAATTGTGTGAAAACAGTATTATGCTATTTAAATTTACGAAATTTAAATAAAATTTCACAATCTTTTTAATTGTCATCATAACTTGTTCATTACGCGCAAACAAAGAACTTTATAAAAAATACTAGCTGACCCGGCAAACGATTGTTTTGCAATGTATATTATTTCTAGGCAACATTTTGTAGCTCAATAAAAATAACTATCAACAATAGTAAAAAATAGGGGTTGATCGTAGAGGGGTGAAAATTAGGGGTTGTAGGTATTTGTATATGCTGTATCATGAAAAAATAAAAATATTTTTTTTTGTCTAAAAATTCAAAAATTATAATTTTGGGGTAAAAAAAGATATTAGCCGATTCTCCGACTTACTGAATATGCTTAAAAACATTCATAAGAATCGAATCGAGCTGTTTTGGAGGAGTATGGGCACGAATATTATGACATGAGAATTTTATATATTTTATAAGAATTTGATCTCATCATTCCGGTCCGTAATAGGTACATACCTACTTGATTTAAAAGTATCTATAAGACAATCGATTTGTCTGCCCAGTACTGGTGTACAGAAGATAAAGAAGTCTTTAAATTAAATGTTTCAGAAAATTAAATCAATAATTCGCTCAACGAATAAGTATCGCTAATACAGCGAAGAAATGCTGCCAGAATTTGTACATCGCCACAGGGACCAAACATTTTAAATTTCTATTAATTTTTTAATATTATTACTAGATTAATAATATTGTAAATAAAATTAAATAGATTTTCATCTTATATTGTCTTTGGTTTACCCATGTAAATTTTATTCTCAACGTTTCGTGCGCTTTTCAGCAACATTCAGCGATATTGAAATGTTTAAATAAAATTGAGTTTCAATTTACAATATTTCTAAAACCAGAACTTATGAGTAACTGATATAAATACATGCACGATAAACAGAAAGGCGTAAAAAGAACAATAGAAATAGGTCGAACGGCGAGTAATAGCCCATTAATAGGCTATAATAACCCCAAAGCGTAAATACATCGCCTCAATAGAGTTACAAGAGTATCAACAGGTGCTAAACATACCTGCTTAGTTCGGTAGCATAGCATCCGCATATATAGTTTCTTATTTTTTATAAAGCAAGAAGTATTTCTGAACCAATTCGACTTAGGGTCCTTCAAGAAAAGATCGTATCAATTATTAAAAGGCCAGCAACGCACTTGCGAGCCTTCTGGCAAGCGTCCATGGGCCGCGGCACTCAGAAAAACATTCCTGGTTATTGGATTACTAAAATAAAAATTACTATGCAACAAAAGTCGAATCCATACACCCTTCAGTTTTTTAAGTCGGTAAAATGGTAGGGATCTTCAAGAAGTGTCAATTTTTAAAAATAAGACACTAAGAAACGTATAATATTTTATTTATAAGGCCCGTTATAATCGATTCTAGGAAAATTGCAATTTTAAAGTCGATGTCATGTATTAAACACAAGCGAAATCTTTCGCTTGACTTCACAGCCTTAATCCCTGACATCTGAATAGATTCATTCAGTAAGATTCAAGTGCTCTCTGAGACATGGCTCCAAACGAGTTCCACTTCTTGTGAACGGCGGATCATAAAAGATACGGCCTCAAATACTTACGCGTGCTTTAAGGCAAACATAATCTTATGAGACATTATCTTCAACTTTTTACGGTGTCTTAATCATTATTAACATCGTTTTTATATGCTGACCTCGAATCGGCCGCACTTCGCAATGATTAAAACTAAACGTAAATCTTTTTGAAAATAGAACGAGTATAAATAAGACGAAATTAAAACTAGAACAATACAAGAACAAAGTTGTTTGAAATTCGAATTGATGAAAACCGAGCTCGAAATTTAAATGAAGAACAAGAAAATCAGTGACGAATAAATCAATGACCGTTAATAGCTGTAGTTATGGCTAGAAGTTTTTGAAATAAGAACATTCCTTTAAATAAAATATTGCGCAATTAATTAAACAAGAAACAAATTATTATTGGTAGACAGTTTTCACAAATAAATCCTGTTTAATTATATTTAAAAACAAAAGATTAAACCACACCACAAGAAACTAACGGCTCGGGGTAACAGATGGCGCGAGCTTCCATTAAATGTGGCTTTCAATTCAATGAGCAAATACAATCGACACGTTAGTCATGCAATCCAGGCTATAGAGCACTCGAAACGTCAAAATAATTTATAGATTTTAATGCGATTTCGAAGCTATTAATTACTTTTACCACAGTAGTTTAAATTATTCAACTTTGGGCTCCTTGCAATTACATATTTTAATTATAGTTAAAACTTTGCGAACAATACCAAATAATAATAACAGCCAAATCTTAGTAGAAATATTGACTCCCGTTCATATACACCAATGTGGGTGACGTTAGTCAATCTATATTTAAAAAACTCTTATTATACTTAACACATAAAATATTTATCTACGATTCTAAACAGTGATTTTCTAAATACGATATAAGCATATTTATCTCATTCCGTTAGAGGCCTGTAGCTAACGTGAAAATCACGATAGCTGAATTTTCATTCAGGATAGATGCATTTTACAGATACACAGATTTTATCCTTACTTGAACAGGATCGTACGTTCTTGTTAAGCCCATTATTGATCCAATTTTATTTATGGAACCTTAAGTGTCATTTACTTCGTACAGATAATAATCTTATTGAACTTTGAAATTCGGCCAGAGATACTAGAAGTGGAATTCTTTATTCAAATGAAGATAACGTCAGCTTTTAAAATTTTGTAATAATTTTTTTTTTATCAACTTCATTCACCTCTGGTTTGTTGTCTTTGGTATGTTTTTCTATTGTACTGGCAATTTATATCAAATGAAGACGCTCTTACAATACTATCTACATTCCTTTATATAATGTACCTAAAATAGTTTTTAAAGCATAAACTTTATGAAAGTTTGTTTGTCTGTCAGCTCTTTGCAAATAAAAAACGTAAACTATTATGGATAGAGGCATATATAGTTTATGCATAAGACCAAGATTATTCCATACCAAAAATTAATTCGTCAAGGTGTCAATTGACGCAATCGCAATTTTAAGGATTCATAACGTCCTTGCCGCAGGTGCAAAATCAGCATGACGCACGTTTCAAATAAACATTATTTATAAAACTTACAAGTATTTACATTTATAAATATTTCAAAGCTGGTCGCCGATCGGGCGGAAAATAATAAATGCCTCAAATATAAGTCTCCCCAATTTCGATTTTGTTCCCTTTGGAGTAGAGATTGTTGGGCCGTGGGGTTAAAATGCACCGACGCGCTTACGCTAATTAAAATTTTGAGATGAAGTCTGGTAGATACAGCGAGAAAATGCTGCCAGCGTAAATGGTACACTGCCACAGGGACCAAACTTTTTAAATTTGTTTTAATTTTCTATTTATTAATTTCTAATTATTTTTATTACTCTGTAGGTTAAAAAAATTGTAAATTCTGTACTGTGTGTTGGATAAAACATGTTTCAAAGTGTACCTTTAAACATGAAGCCCTAAAACGTGTTTCGCAGTTTGTGGCTTACAAAATATGTGGCTCAATTACATATGGGGCTGATACTTTAGCCATAGGACTTGGGGTAAACAAGCAGGCAATTACTTGCTAACCACTACTCATGGCAACACTAGGAATGCAAGAGCTGTTAAGGTAAATATTTATATCAAAAATTACAATTTTCTGTGGGTAGGTAGGCAGAAGGCACTTCTTAACAAATTCAAATAGACGAAATTCTGCCTCGTTATTATAATAAATTTATAACGTTACTAGCTGCGCCCGCGAATTTCGTTTCTCCTTAATCTGATTTCACTTACCTACCAACATGGAACATTTTGCTTTTTCCTCAGAGACTGTTCGGTTTTCTGGTTAGAATTTTTTTAGGTTTTTCAGTGAATTTTTCTCTATAAACCTCAGAGTTCAAGTCATAAGTTTTTAATTAACAAATGAAAAATAGGGGTTGATCGTGGAGGGGTGAAAATTAAGTGTTGTATTTATTTCTTAATGCCACATAATAGCAAAAAAGAAAAAACAAATTATCCCAAAAATTTTTTTTTTTTTGGGGTGGATACTATTAGATAGTAGCCGATTCTCAGGCTTACTAAATATGCATAAAAAATTTCATAAGAATCGGTCGAGCCGTTTCGGAAGAGTATGGAACGAACATTGTGATACGAATTTTATATATTAGATTCATAAAAACTAAGTCAAAGTAATATTTGGACTCTATATGTTAAATTTATTTACGATGTGAGGTAAAATGGTGACATTAGAATTTTGATATATATCCATATCTTAAATACGTTAAGACTGATTAAAGATAAGAAAATAATGTGCAAAACCGTTTTTCTTTCGACGAAATATTTGAAAGTGCGCTAAAATGAAAAACTGGGTAATTTGAGCTCGGAATTAATTACAGAAACTCGGCAAGTTTGTCGTTAAAGTACTGCCTGTTGCTCATCACAGCGTTAAAATATTTTCAAAGCCTTATTTGCGTTGCTTGCCAGACTATGAGATTTGTTATGAAGTTTTAACTAATGGGATAAACTAGGAACTTTGACTACGTTGATTAAAATAGTTGCGATAACTTTTATTTTGACATTCGATTTCTAATATTAGGTTAGTTGGACAATAAAAATATATAATGCTTGTCGTAAAAATATAATTTTTACTAGTAACTCCAAGAATATTGAATTTTGTTATTCACAAATTTCAATATTAAATCATTATTATATCCTATAAATATATACAGTGTAAAGTCTTTATAACGAATTTCAAGTGACCGAGCATTTTTAATCGTTATAGAGAGGTGACGTTATAGGGAGAGCAGGAGTAATGTATGGGTATTGGGTTAAACCAAATAAATTAAAAAGAAAGAAGAGTTTCCACTGTATTTCAATAGACTGTCATCACAATATATTATATAATACTTTTCTGACATTCTGATGTGTCAGTTTCTCGATGACCACGATTGCTGAAACGCATTCAAAATATCGATTTAGGTGAAGAATCTAATTAACTCGTATATATATTATATTTAATGACATTTTAATTTCAACTACTGGTGTTAATCAGAGACAGTTATACCGTGCCTGTTATTCATACGTTATACAATTAAGGTTTTATTGTATAGTTATATTAATAACGACAATTAAAAATAAGAATTTATTAAAAAGTGTGTCGATAAAAGCAACCTTTGTTCATTAAAGCGTCGTAAACTGCTTACGTCCGCCCTCTAATTTTCCGCTTGATAATCTATGGAGGTCCTGTGAGGAAGGACTTTAAATGAATGACCTACTTGAACTTTTCTATACATAAATAATAACTTTTTTAATACTCATCAAAATGTATAATAATGGTAATGGCCTATACAAAATAAAGTCTCAAATAGCTATTTAATGTTTTCCCTATTTACAACTTTAAAATAAAAGCGTTGATTATCTACTATATAAAAATAAGTCGGGTTTTCCTTCCTGACGCTATAACTCCAGAACGCACGAACCGATTTCCACGGTTTTGCATTCGTTGGAAAGGTCTCGGGCTCCGTGAGGTTTATAGCAAAGGAAATTCAGGAAAAATTTCAACAGAAAAGCGGGATCACCAAACGAAATGTTACATAAAACGAAGCCATCTGGTGGCGAAACGGAGTTCGCCGAGTTTGCTAGTTCAATATAAAAGTTATTAGAAGATTACCTACTAGGTATATTTCGTTACGATTATTTTTTTATCCAAAAATTACGAAAAGTAGTTTTTATGCGCGGTAACATAAAAATATTATTCCAACATTCCGTTGGAACTACACAAAAAATATATCTATGAAAAAATGTTTGACTTATTAATAATATAATTATTAAAATACGTACTTAATTGACCATTAAAACGCGAAAGCGAACACGAACACAAAAGACTACATTTATGAATACATTCTCTGATTAAAGTAGGTTAAAAAGAATTTATTTGACCCACTTTTCATTACCTCGGGGAAAATCGAAGGACGCGTAGATGCAACAAATGGCTGTGCTTTGTCTTTTTTGTTACAGCTTTTAATTGGTTTACATAACGTTAAGTTCATTGTTCATTTTTGTGTGTATTTGCTGAGAGTTTGTGATTTGTGTGTATACTGCATTTGTATCATAAAGTTATATTTACCTATGTGCTTTATAGAACCATGAATTGTTAATATTTATTAGGTGAAATGTAATTTTGCGATTCTGAACAGATTTTTCTATTTGTGTAATTAGGTCTGTCTTCGGAAAACATCTTGAGGAAACTGGTGTGCCTTATAGACAAAAATCTTTGTGTTGGCTAGAGACTACTCGACAATTATTATGAAAAAACGTCACTATGTCCAGTTGGGGGTGCACTAGTCATACTAGTACAAAAAAATGCTTTAATAGTGCAGTGGTAAAGTTTATAAAAAGTTACTGTTTTCAGGCAATGAACCCGTTTCAGAGCCACGTTTCCGCCATACATAAAACATACGTTTTTGTACAGGCGTAGTTTTCCAGACATGGTCATGAATATCTTAGTGCTCTAAGTGATTTCAATGCCTGGCACCTCATTTCGTAAACAAATTAGATTCCGTCTGGTTTTAACATTGCTTATTATATAACCTACGGTGCCTATTCTAGGCGTAGTCAAAGGATCTCATAATTTAGTCATGACCGTACTGAAACGTAGCGGTTACTTGGCAAACCTTTCGCATTGGTTTTTTTTTTTTTAAAGACATTTCACACCAATTGACCGAGTCCCATGCTAAGCTGGTGAAGCTTGTGTTATGGGTACTAGGCAACGGATATACATACATATTATAAATAGATAGATATAAATACATATATAAACACCCAAGACCTAAGCAGAACACCAAATGCGCATCACATCGATGTTCGTCTCAGCCGGGGATCGAACCCGGGACCCATGGATTCGCAGTCAGGGGTACTAACCACTAAACCAATGAGTCGTCAAATGCAGCATCTATGCGAAAGGGATTTCGAAATTGCACAATAACCAACGATAAACAGTGATGTCATCGAAGTATTGTGCGCATTATATTTCTGGGACATGACATATCCCTTGGCGTGATTTAGATAGAACATGAGCGCAATCTAATTTCGTAAAAGACGCAATAAATGTACTCGTATTTAGATCAGTTCCTTTTCCGTTGCTGTGTTATTGAATCAGTCATCGAAATAAAACTGGAATTTTATTCACCCGATTAGTATGGGGACTTCGAAACTTGTTATAATTTATTATGAAGATACGTTGGGGGAACTATTTAAGGGCGTTAGATGATGTCCCGCAAGACGCAATTCTGCACGAGATGTGAATTTCATTGTATAAGATACCATATAATATATCAACTCTATAATTATGGTTTATACTTAATAATTATTAAGACGAGTTTCTCGCATATAACTGAATTACACACCACATAGTTATTCCGTTAACTCGTTGACATACTTATTATCTGCATATTAGGGTTGTCTACGATAACTTGAAAGCGCACGAGGAAATTACTTTTGCGTTTATCAGAGCGGATGTCTGTTATCAGGGGGTGCGATCGGGGACCTTATAGTTCTGGTGGGAGGGTTGATTTTGGGTTGTAAGAAAGGGTCACCAACCTTTTGACACTGAATTTCTGTCACGGTGGCCGTGTTATCTGCGGTCGATTCGGAAAACGTAACACCGCGGCGAGCGCGGCGTACGTCGAGCGCCAGGGCGCAAGCGTGGCGGGTTCGCTTCGGCGCGCGACCGTCTGCGCTCGCGGGCCGAGACTGGCGTACGGTTCGCGCGTTTTCCCTCCCGCGCTTTCCCTCAGCATGCGCACATCAAGCCTGCATTGTTCTGCAAATAGCGAGCGAGGGCTGGGCAACTATTCAAGCGTGCTTTCGGGCTGATACTGGACCGTTGCCTCTACTCCACCAAAAAAACCGTTTAACCTCGCTCGTTGCACAATCGACGCCGCTGAGTGCAATAGTGCATGTATGTTGTAAAGAATCAACACGTAGTAAGATAAAAGCCAGATTCGCTCTTGTTTACATCATTATCACCGATATAAACCTCGTTTTTTAATAGCTTCTTTAGGAAAATTTAAGCACGGTCAGTAATAAATAATATTAAGAAGCCTTGACGCATATATGACCTACTTTTAAGTAGGTACATATCGTATTACAGTGAAAACTGTCCCCACAGCTATTTCAAGAACGCATAAACGATCGGAGCCGTTTACAATCGGAGTATAAACACGAATTGCCATCCATATAGAATGTCGATTGTCGGTAAACAATACGTTTCTAAGTAAACTCAGCTTATTGACTTGTTAATAATATATAACAAATCAAGTTTTGACAAGAAAGAAACGACTCGACTTTAATATCTAATATATATTATATATGAAAATGTCGCTAAACCCCGAGAATATTAAATATTTGTGGAAGTTCAGGGAAGGTTTGAAAACCGTTGTAAAGAAAAATACTAAAACGGCATTGGAATGTTCAATCAAAACTTGAACTGGGAAATATTTAATGCCTTTTGTCTTTATAGTAATAAAAAATTGTGACTTGGTTGTCATATATTTATAGAATTCAGAAATTTGTTTTTCATAGCTGTAGTATGAGGTGCAACCTCTTTGGGCTGTTTTAAAAATTGTATCGAGTTTTGACACATATGTTTCATACATAGTATAAAAAAAAACTGGTGTTCTTATTTCAAAATACAGTTTATATGTCTCGGTATTATTCAGTCTCATTATGTACAGTTTATATGTCTCGGTATTATTCAGTCTCATTATGAACTCTGTTCCATCGAGTATTGGCTGACATCCAAACGACAGCAATCAGAGGCAATAGATTGCTTTCAAGTGCAGAATGTGGTTTGTCGTACTCAACTTGACCTTAACTATAAATGTGTTTTATTCCTATATCATAGTAGGAGTACTAAAACGAAAATTTTAATAATGAGTTTAAAATACTCTTAATTTTAACATAATAATATTTTAAGCTTTAATTAGTATCAAGGTTAAACGCATTATAACATAGAACGTTTCCTTTACGACGTAAACCTTCACCAAACGACGATATGGAATATCCTCCAAAATATAATAATAATTAAATATTCAAGATATTTCCCCGTTTTAGATAGAACGCCAGTGGTATAGATGGAGTTTAAACACACGATTTCAGGGTTCATAATCGCTTAACCACTAGAGAAACACCGCTACTTGTTTCTGTTTTATTGCTATTAATTAAAAATACAGCAGTGAGCAGTGTTGGCCTAGCGACTTCAGCGTGCGATTCTCATTCCTCAGGACGTATGTTCGATCCCCGTTTGTGTACCAATGGATATATCTATGTGCGTATTTACCACTCTCTCGTAAGGATAACATCGGAAACCTTATACTACCTAGAAGACAAAACCGCGTGGCAATTGTTATAATTTCTTTTGTTAAGAAGTGTTGTGAATATGTGTGTAATGGTGAATGTGGTAAATCACAGAACAGATTTTTATTTTATTTTTAGTTATGTAACTTTAATGACGTGGTTTATGACATTTTCCTTTGAATAATTGTAATATCCTCTACATTAGGGGTAAAACTTGCTGAGTTTCTTGCCCGTTCTTCTCAGAACAAGGCCTCCTGGTAGTTTTGCGAACGGATGGCGTAGTCCTGCTCGATCGCGCATTATGTAAACGTTTTTGACATTCATAAGCATGCCCTAAGACGCATCTAAACTGAATAAACGTATTTTGATTTGACTTGATGATTTATGTCTTAGACCTAAAAAGTTGACGTCTCAGGCAAAGAAGGTTGATCACCTACTTGCTAATTAGAAATGATCACGGAGACAGAAATCTGTGGCCTAGAACTAAAAGGTTGTAGCGCCATTGGTATAATATATATTATTTAAAAATACATGTTTACTATTGACTTGTTGCAATCACGTAACGTAGGTGTAACATCTATTCTAAGCATCATGTCAATGGCAACGCTGTATGGCATAATAAATAGCAATTAATTACAACACAATTAAGTAGGTATCGGCCTACGATAATTCATTTCACAAAACGAATACCACGCCTTGATGGAAATTGACCGTTTTTGGCTTATTTACGGTTGTTTCTCCTATGGCAAACAGCGCAATAACGGTATTAGGTAATTACTAATTATATTAATTAGTGTGTTTTATTCCTCCTAAATGAATTAAAATAAGATTTAGTATAACTAAAATGGAAGTATTTTAAGAAGTTGTTATGACCGAAGGAAATAATAAACAAAAGAAGGGTAATGAATCTAAAGGATGACCGGGCACTGCCCTTTAAGCCATGTCATCCTGGCTCCTCCTGCTAGATGGGTGCTAAGAAGAACACATAGTGCAAAAAAGACAAGTTAAGTTAGAACATTTCCATTACGGACTTCCATCGGGACCTTGAGGACGTTCCAAATTAATAAAAAAGATTGCTGGAGCCCTCGAACAAAGGATCGACTATCACGTGAATGTAAAGGCTTTTCATCTTCTTGACACCACGGGCCTAGTGAGAAGATTGATATGGACAAAACCATTTGAATTAGTGTTAGTACACGTTAGTGTTAAGTGGTAATGCGCGGTAAATGAAAAAACAAACACAAGAACAGAGTGTCTTGCCCTTAATAGAGACTGTAAGTAGTGTTATTGGACACTTTCTTATGTTAAATATATTTTAGCTAATTAGCTACAATTATTTATTCGTCTTAAGTAAGGTTAGATCGTAATGTTTCAAGATGTCTCAGTGATAAGACAATCTCATCGTGAAACATATTTAAAAAAATGCTTAAGCATTATAATTGAAATAGACGTTAATAAACATTATTTAATTATCGTTATAGCGAATGTATCAAAGAATTAAAAAATCCAATCAAGTATTGAAAAGGAATAGTACTTCCTTGTGAATAAAATGCTTTTTTAATTAAGTTCACGATCGAAAAGGAGGTCGGCACTCAACAATGTAAAGTATTTAGCAATTGCGTTGGTATAACATTTTTTTTTGGATTTCATAACGCGGGAAATTATGTTGACGTAAAATTATTATTGTTACTGACTTCATTGGATAGGCTCTTGATATGAATTAAACAAAGCTTAGGATTATTATTTATAAATTTAAAAAAATTATGTCTATATATAATAATAATAGTATTCTTGTGTCGGTTACAAATTTAAAATAATTTATATTAAAACAAATGGTCTACTTAATATTATAAAGTGGAACACTTTTATGATACAGGGCATGAAACACACACTGTTTGTGTATTGTTAGATTTATTAAAGCAGATAATAACATTAAGTTCATAGGTTGTTATTTTAGTTATAATTCGCGGACTCGAAGGCTGAGAGAGTTCGAAAAGTGAGTTACAGAATCGCAAGGCAGGTCTAATTGAACCTTAAAAAAATTTGGCAAGCTTTAACTATTCTATAAAAGTAATTTTAATAATACGTACAAATAATGTCAATAATTTTTACGTACACACGATAAACAAAACACAATAGTGTCATTGTTGTACAAATTGTATTAACAGTTAGTGTGTGAATTGCGTAAATGAAAATAGGAAATATAAGATAATATGTATTTTTGAATCAAAAATTGTTAAGTGTGAAATAAAAACAAAAGTTATTTCCAAATTAATGTACTTAATATTATTATTAAGTAATTATTAATATTAATAATATTTTGGTTTAAATTGTATTCATTAAAATATTTTTCTTTTAATCAAAGATAAAAGAACACTAAAAAGTCTGTAGTCTGTAACTTGGATTGGTGTTTTTGTATTAAATAACAATTCAATAAAATCATGTGATATTTTGTATGAAAATGGTTACAATTTGAAGATAAACATTCATATTAAAACCTATAACTAACGCCTATTGCACACCAAACAAATAACAGTAGTAATTCCAAACTATAAAGTATCTTAATTCTCCTAACTAGTAAACTTAACCATAAATTAACTTAGAACTCACATTATGTGTACTTCAGTAGAATTCCTATTTCACAAACAGCATACATAAATTATTTATAAACAATATTGGTAACACAAATAAATCGCAACATTGTTCGACCATAGCTAGGAAGCTTTTGACACGTTCGTCTTGCGCACCATATAAGCGAGCTTTCAATCTCAAAATGTTTTTGTCTGTGGGAACGAGACAGGACAAAAAAAAACATAAACTTTCGGCCGAGTTCGGCTCCTTCCGGAAAGTGCATTCATCGGATAGAAAAGTATGGAGTCGACTTTGGATTAGACTTGGATTTCCCATTTGCGATCAGATTACTGGATTTGCATTAAGCCGTCTAGGATTTTCACATTGCTTTGGATGTTATCTCAAAACTGTGAACAAAATTTTTAAGTAAAAATTACGTTAGTTGTATACTTAAATAGTGTTTGAGTTTGAGGTTTCGTCTGTTGTAATGTTATTTTATTTATAGGCAGTTAGAAAAACAGCTATATTTGCCTGCTTGTCAAGAAAAATTGTCTCTGGTATATTTGGACTATAAGCAAATAAAAACACTTTCCATAATAGTATGTAAGCGAAAAGTACTTATTTTTGTGAATAACACTTACTCTTTACGTCTTATTTCAACAAAACAGAAGTCAAAAGTAAATAATTAACTACAGTTAAATTTCATCACGTTTAAAATTGTTCTTTACAGTAAATCGCATTCCATATTTTATTACCGCCATGGAGCTTAATGGCTTCAGAAAACAGATGGGGGCGGGGAAAGCGGGGTGAGGGGCACAAGTTAACCCATAGAGCATAGAGGATAGTGCAGTAATGGCTTTATGTCATTCAAATAAATGAATAGTCACACATTGTGAAAGACTTCTCGTACAATTCCCATCGGGTTGAGGCACGATAAATGCTTCACTTTTACTTTTATTTCTCGAAAACATTTATTTGGCTATATTCGTTTTATATTTATTTTAAATGATTAATTGTTAATGCTTTATATGCCTATTTAAATATTTATGTTTACTTGTATATATTAAAAAAAGATATCTATTTAAGATTACTTGATCAAACTCATCTATAAACGTTAAATTTATGTTTATTAATAAGATATTCATTTTTTTACCGTGAGTACTTAAAATATTTAAATAAGAAATCTGAACGTTAAGACACAATTATGTTAATAACTTTGTCAAAATCAGGTAGACTTTCAGAACTGTCAACGTCAAAAAACACACTAATAATATTTTTAATATGCAAAATGTTTTGAATGTGTTACATAGATATACAACAACAAAACATCAAAGGAAATCTCGTTCACCAAGCAGACCTAGACCACAATACCAGTTCCATAAAAAATTCAAACATACTTTTATTATCATAAACATCTTGACACAGGTAATGCGATCTTTGAGGATACAGGATATACTCTTTTAGTTCATATTGTTAAAAAGCTAATAAAGATTGTTTACTATTGTGAAATGACCTATAAATTCATGCATCGTCGTGAAATGAACATAATCTGTTGGCTCACGATTCTTTCTCAGAATATCGAGCCCATTGACCGACGCGGTAGATCTAAACAAACATCTCAGAAGAGCATGCGCGTGCACTGGCAACTGTCAAAACAGTGTCCAGAACTTTAATAGAACATCTAATTGGTTCCATATTCAAAGCGTTTAATTGAATTAATATGTAATAATATTAGCAATGATTCCTACTACTAAAAGTATTGAAATATTCTTATTAGACACTGAAATGAATTAATATTATGATAAAAACTAATAAACTTTTACTATAGATGGTTTTTTTAAGATATTTTCACTAAAAATAGGATTGTCAAGAGCTAAGAATAGTAATAATAATAAATAAACACTCCTTTTTAATATTCATGTTTTTCTTTTTTTTGCACCTGTAGGTTTTGGTTTTATGTCAAGGCTAGTGTTTAAGCTAAGTAATATAATAAGTTGAGAAACAATTGAAAAATTACCTAAAAAGCGGAAATTTACCAAAAACAAAATAAAATTTTTACTCCTAAATTACAAAAATCTTAGAACATACATTATTCGGTTTCCTCTAAGGGTGCTCTATCTCTGGACCACACCGCTTGACACTCTTTTTTGGGACACCCTGTATAAGTCAATCTGTAGTAAGCAGTTATTACATTATTTAAAAATCTATTTAGGTACAATAACTAGAAATTAGGTCAAATATTATAAAATTCATATATTTCTCTAAACATCTCCACTTTTACTGATAACTAATCATTGAGCAATAAGCTTGAGAGCCACTTGATATCTCATTGCTTCAATAAATGTCATGAAAGTTATCAACATGTATCATATAATTCATGTGTAAGCCCCGGAAGTAAGTTCATCGGCCGCTTTATACAATCACAATACAAGCTGGACAAGATTACATCTTTCGTTAAGTTATTTAATGCTATTAAATATAGATGCTTTCAGTCAGATGAATAGATGCATGGGGAGCGGGTACTCCATGCCCCAAAGACTCAAAATTCAAGACTGGACAGCAAAATTCTTATTCTTTAAGAAAACAATTCAAGATACCATGACAAAACGATTGCTTCAAATAAGATACATTCAAGCATTTGGAGCCAATTAAATCAAGGAGTTTAAGATCGAATGTGGAATGTAACCTCAACCAAATAGTTAAGGAAGTTATATAGAGAGGAAATCTATTGTGTTGTTTTTATATTTATTAAAGAAAAATAACAGAGTTATATAATGCTTCATTGTTAGACAAGTACAATGATTTTGAACAGCAAAAGTGTTCTCATAAACCAAATGAAAATCGAATGACAAATCAACGATTTGAACAAGAATCGATAGAAATATGTAACCGTTCTAGGATACTTTCCGTGCATCATGTATTTATTTATAAGTTATCTTACAGCTACACATATTATAAAAAAGAAAACACTTCAATAGTATACAAAACCAAAACAGATTAAATTGTTAAAATATACGAAACAAAAAACGTAGGTCAATTAAGTACATGAGGAGATAAAGATACTGAAATTAAACATTGGACAAAATACAAATTAATGTTTAAAAGAAAAAATAAATCATTACTACTGCTAAATAAAGTCAAAGTCTTCTCGCATCCTACAATATTTTTTCACAGTATCTTTAGTTAGGTGGAAAATGTCAATATCTTTATATATTGTACGTAGCTAAAAACCTAAATATTGGCGAATTACGCAGGTAATTCGTGTTCGTTCGTACCAGGAAAAATTGTCAATATCTTGTCGCATGCATATATAACACACTTTGTATTGAAACACAATTTCTTCTCATCCAATCACTGTGTGTTATTGAATAGCAAACAAATGTTACAATAACAACAGCTATAACTCATAACTGACAAGTAGCACGGTGTGTACCAAAGTTGTTTATTATGCAATATGGTAATGACACGCCCTGAGCGGATATTACTAAGACAAGTACGCCTACACATTTTCTATAGTATTTTCATACACCTGTCTGTGTGGGCCGAACAATGTGCTTATGAATAGATAAAAATTGGAACACTAACACTTCATCATGTTAGTCGAAACGCATGTTTGCACGAGTAATAATTCGTTTTGTTAATAGACGAGACGTGAGGTGTAGAACCCGCTATTGTGGACTCACAAACTCTGCTCACTTACAACCGTTTATGTTTTATCATACAACAAATTAATTATGCAAATGGACAGAACAATTGGCCATTTTAAGTATAACTCAACATATACAACGTCCCACGAAAGGAACGAAACAAAAGATAGTATGATTTCAAATTAAGAATTATGAAGTCAGTATCAACAATGAAAGAAATCGTTTCTCGTATAGTTTGTTATAAAATGTTTATGTTTAATAAATTATTTAGATAAATAAAAACGTATTTTTATTTATGTTTTATATTTGCTCAGAAGTTATGCGTGACAACCATCGGTTACCGCATCGAATTATTATTCGTGATCACGCGCTTCGCTGCCGTAATGGGACCTTCGTCATAGGAAGTCTTTAATAGAATAACATTTCCTATGGATCTTTTGATAAATTCAAGACTGTAGTAGCTGTTAATGTTTGTAAGAAAAAAGAAAATTACCAATAAAACATTGTCTTTAGTTATTATTCTAAGAATATTGTAATCAACGTTATAAATAAAAATTGGATTGATTATTTCATTTTGATTTAATGAGAATAATGTACTTTTTATAATTTAATATAACTTTTGCAATAGCATGTCAATTGTATGTCAGTAAAAGGTTTATTTCGTGGCGTTTTTGAAGTTATACTTCTTTAGGCGCGTTATGAAGCGTTATTAACAGAATGAAGTTGCCCACGGAAGATGCTACGGCATTGGACATAATTTAAAAACGACATTCGAATAATAATAGAATTTATGTTACACTTAATGTAAGAGAATAATAATAAATATTTATTTATTTAATGTTTCAAATGTAAACTGAACTTTATTGTCTATAATGACTCCTTTTCCAGTCTTTGCTTATTTAATTGTAATTAGTTATTCGCATGTAATCAAAAACTATTTTTAATAATGCCAAAGAAGTATAACTTCTTACGCGCGTACATAAGTACACGCACCCTTTTTTGTATAATAATAATGTGTATTTGTTTGTTTTTAATGATAATTTTATTTAATTAGCCATCTAAAGCAATTGAGTTACAATTTACATAAAGATTAATACTCGCTTTTGGAATGATTTGATGCCTGTATCTTTTAGCATAAACATCGCAAACATTCTGTTGGTTTATGAAAAGCGACAGATTTTCAACATTGTACAATGGAAAAGGCAAACAATGAGGACTAAATGCCTGTGCTTACGAAGCATAATTGCGTAACAGCTACCTTTAGTGTAGGGTGACTACCCCTCGGAGGGTGAACGTCCTCACCAAAACAAACCCCACCTGTAGACTGGTACCACGATCGATATTGACGCCCACGGTCAGAGTGTCTACTAATTACATATCGTTGATATAACAAGTGTATCACGCTAAGGGTTATATAAAACGAAAGCTAACGTTTGGTATATTAGAAGTATATCTAATATCTATACTTATATTATAGAGAGGCAAGATTTGTATGTTTGTAACGAATTGGCTCAAAAAGTACTGGACCGATTTTAATAAATTTTTCACCATTTGAATGCTACATTATTACTGATTAATATAGGCTAATAATGATCCCTACTAAAACCCAAGGTGTAAACAAAATGCCTATAAAATATCTTTCATCGCATACGCTGTGAAAACTATTGATGATAGAACGAAAGAAATGTTCCACAATATTAAAGAACATATTAATATCAAGAATTTTTTTTAAAAAGCCGTGCGAAGCCGGGACAGGTCGCTAGTTGTTTATATTCGAGCAGTATTAAGCGTAAATCTCTAAACAAGGCACTGCATTCTTCTTTTTATGCTATTGCTTGTTTGTACATAAGGAAAACATTGTAAGGAAACTGACAGACCCAAAATTGAAAGTGTAAAGACTGATATGGCCCTAGTCAAAATTAAGGATACGATATATTATCTAGACTTTCTATCCTTCATCATATTCTACCATTTTGCAGGCTTACATATTACAGAAGATGTATTTTACATTAATTTGCATTATAAAAGACTTAACACGTAGAATGCAAAGGAGACATTAAAGACTGCGAAGACTGCAATTATCATTATGGCTAAACAAAGAGCTTGCATCGTGACTGTTTGGAAGCGAAACAACATATGATTTTATTATTGAAACATAGATATGAAATTTTATTATATAGTAATTACAATTTTCTTAACCTACAAAGTAATAATAAAAATAAATAAAATCAAAATAAATTTAAAAAATTTGGTCCCTGTGGCAGTGTACCTTAAAACATTAAATTAAAGTGATTGCATTTAATAGTTATAAGTATTAATACTTCGGACCTGACAGACGATGTACTGTGTCAAGTACAAAAAATCATCTAATTGTTAATCTTAAATATATCTAATCTAATCCTCGAATCCACTTGAACGCATATAAAATTCAAAATCAATCCGGCACAGAATATTTCTAGCTACAAAGTTTATATACGTTTTGCATTTCTGACTTTTATTTTCTTTTTAACTTTCGTGCCAATTACCTGAAGGAAATTGCTTATTACCCGTTGCACTCATCGAGAACTATGTACATTGTACGAAGGAGCAAGAATGTAACTTTAGATTTTATAAATTACATACGAGTTAAGTTCACTAGAAGTCATGGGGTCTGTTACGCTTAACCTTAGGCTACAAAGAACCTACTCATGGCACTAATCCATACATGGTACGGATGATAGCTGATGAATGTTGTATTCCAGGTTTAAATAGTTATTATTTGTAATAATTCTATACCCCGGAACATTAAAATATTGCGTCTTTATTTTCACGTTACGCAACCGGAAATGAACAACAATACAAGTAAAGTATAAAAAATCATAAAAGAGGGCGGAAGTTTAACCCGACTGCAAGTTTTCATTGCTTTTCCAACAATATTGTTTCCGTTCCGCGAAAAACACAAAAATGCACTTCGCGCTGGCTATTTATTAAACTTTTAAAATTTTACTGAACGACTGAATTTCTGTCTGTGAATTTATCTATGTTCTAGTAAAGCGGTATATTTTTAAAGTAGGAATTTGGTGAAAAGAAAGTTTTGTGAGTCTACTTATAAGGAACTTAAACATTTTTTTAACACGAATAAAAAATATTCTTTTCAACCATCTTATTTGCTGTTTTATTTATATAAGCATTTGCTGGCACCTATAACCTATAACTAGTCACGAACTTAATTTTAAGTCACTAAAAAATCAAAATCAAAAATAATTTATTCATATAGGTAAAACAATGTACAATGTACATTTATGAACGTCAAAAAAAGAAATAAACATTAAATGCATTTACATTTACTGCCAGTTCTCAAATCAAGGGCGTAGAACGGAAAAGAAGAACTGACATTAAACTCTCCGCCACTCTTTTTAATCGCCAACTTTTTTGTTTTACACAATGTTTGTAAGGAGCTGCAACCATTACACCATGTTACACATGACATCTTAAGTAATAAACAATAATAAAATAAATTAAAAACAAAGATTTGTCCTCTATCAGCAGGAGGCATGGTGAAATAGGAGCACGCACTTACATACTAGTGTTCTTAATGCCAATAAAAAATGTATCATTATTACCTAATGAGCTATGTGTATAGTGTATAATTATATAATATATTTCAAAGAGTTATGAGTACTACACATGCCTTTCCGGAAACATAAAGTAATTGAGTTTCATATAGCACACATGGGATTAAACTAATCACCACTCCTCCATATTAAAATAAAAACAAAACATAAATTTCTCAAGAGAACACGAAGTGCTCTTTGCAGGATATTAATTAGACGTACGATAGTCACGGCTCACGAATCGTATGAAAATAGGGGAACATTCAAATTACTTTTAAATAATTTAAATATTAACGTAATGGAATAAGGTCCATTTTGGCACTTACACTTGTGAATTTGTTAAGCTTTTCATAATTAAGCACCAAAAATCTAAAGGAATGAATGTGTTTGTTTCAATGAATTTTATGTTTTGCATAGCTATTTTTTTTGTTGATATGCAACCTAGACAAAACGTTATGGCATGTTTTTATGATACAAGGATGTTTTTATATATAGAACTGGGGGCAAACGGGTAGGAGGCTCACCTAATGTTAGGTGTAACCGCTGCCCATGGACACTCTCAATGCCAGAAGGCTCGCGAGTGCGTTACCGGCCTTTTAATAATTGGTAGCTTTCTTTTTTGAAGGACCCTAAGTCGAATTGGTTCGGAAATACTTCAGTGGGCAGCTGGTTCCACATAATGGCGGTGCGGCAAAAACTTCCTTAAAAAACGCTCAGTTGTGGAACGGCAGACGTCGAGGTGATATATACGTACATAGATGTTATATGCATTAGTAAAAGTACAAGGAATATATAAGTAACTAAAAACCTTGTTATTCCATACAAACAAACAGGTAAAATTAGTCGATAAATTTAATAATTAATTAATTAATTAATGTCAATTAAAATTAATTCATACTAGATAGACAACGGTCAAAAACGGCAAAGTCGCTCATTGGTGTACTATTTCGGTAGGATTAACATAACATCAGATTTTTCGAAAAAGCAAAAATTTAGACTTCTAGAACGCATTAAATAGATATAAACGCAAGTAATGTACAGGCTTACAAGAACCTATATATAAGGTTATACTTAAAAAACAAATACCATTACAGATGTAATAATCGTTTTATTGCATTGGAATATAGAGAATGGAGTCCGTTATGTCACATAAGCCTTGAACCCTATCTGCCGAGGTGAAACGCGTTGCCAATCATTCCAAGGTGGCTTTTACTATTATTAATACTGCCTTTTGTGTTTTTTGCTTTTTGTTACTAATTTAGATAAAAAACATTGCCATTATTTATTATTTCATACAATTTGCAACAGTGATAATATATTAGTGATTAAGACAATTAATATGAATAATTTTTAACAAAAAAAACGAATTTTGAAAGAATTCCCCTCGATTACTCTGGGATACTATCATCATATCTGTAGCACAAAGAACGGTTCGGTGGCCATCGATACACAATTTTAGACTAAAATAATAAGTCCTGAGTACATACCTCGTCTCAATAAATCTTTAAGAAAGGCACACAATTGTCAGTCGTAAGGATATGGAGAAATTGAATTAGTTTGGGAACAATAAGAGAGGTTAGACTGATACCTTGCCTTACAATAGTCACAAAACGCACAAAACACTCACTACAAAATTATAATATGTATTGATGACGTGACAGGTAACAAGTATAATTGGCAAAAAAAATAAAAACGCGTCCAATACAATCCAAATGAAACAAAGCAGTAAGGTGACGATCAATCAATCGAAAAATGTGACGATTGGCCAAATTAAAAATTTTTGATCACCCGCATCAACTATGAAACAAAAGTAATGTATTTCGAACAATATCCTGGTTTCCTCATTTATCATGGTACCCTCTTGGTCATATCTCATTTAAACAAAAAAAGAATCATCAAAATCAGTTCAGAAGAGACGACGTCAACTCCTCCTTCTTCATGTTACCTAAGAAATGCTTGTAAGCTTCTTAAAATATGTTATAGTAAAATTATAGCATATATGAATGACAGCTCCTTCAAAATCTAACAATTGACACCAAACAATCACGACTACAGCCGTAAATCTTTAAAATAATAATAAATACTTTTTGTATATATATGTATTTATATAATACTATATTTCAATATACCCTTTTTTTAAATTAAATTATAAAGTTATTTATATTACATATATTTTAAAGTTTTATTCTTTATATTATAAAGTTTTAGTATGTCACAAAATTATAACATACACGTTCAAGGGTATTGCATAATTAAAAGTCATAAGTACAAACCTTGTATTACCCAAGTATTGTTGGGTATCGAATTACACTCACTGGAACGGATGACCGATCAATATTTACCGAGAATACACATTATGAGAATTGTTACAACATAAAACTGACAGCCCTTTACGGTTTTATGGCCGATTTACATTATCTTAGTGTTTAGGAGAGTGCTTTAGTACAACTTGAAAGGCAAGTTCTTTAGCGTAGCGTTTACTAAAGCAAGTAGCGTTTACATGTTTCAACTAAAGTACTATCCTAAACCGCTCTCCTAAACACTAAGATAATGTAAATCGGCCTTTACAGTGTGACCCTAAAATTAATAATAAAAATCAAGTAGGTGTTACAAAACAAATGATTACAGTAAATATCACGTGTGGGAATAATACAACAATTAACTTGATCTTGAGTTCGGACCTTGAATGAGCAAAACCTGTCTTGCAATTTGCGTGCCGTCTGACAGTCGTAAAGTTTACAAATATCCCATTGACTTGTATGAGATCTTCAGGACAAAGGGACATAAGAAAAATGTTCTGTTGGAAAGCGACATTCAAGATTTTATCTACAATTTTATGAGTAAAGTTATTATACAATAAAAATCTTAAACAAATGAAAACATAATTTAGAAAATATAGATGCGTACTAGAGCATGTTTTGAATTTTGAATTTAAATTTAGAGATTGGACTATATGGAGACAATATTTTTTAAATTTACATTTTGTATAAGGTTGTTATTAGATGTTCCAAGTAGCTTGAGCAAATAGTAGTTATCGGATATGAGTACGATGGAGAAACTATGTCACATTCTAATAAGCAGATCCTGTAAACGCAACTAGACCAGAACAGTTAGTTGGTTTCTTAAAACGTTTCCTTAAAGGGATAAATTCTATAATTAACTGATATTAGACACACACAACCATAGACAATGACATATTATATTAATATTTGACAATGTTTAAAAAACTTAAATTATTACAAAGCTACACAAATAACTATAACGAAATTAAACTCCAACATAACGCATAATATCTATTAAGCATTTAAAATGCAAAGCCCGAGAATTTTATGTATAAAGTTAATAAATTTAACATTTTCTATACCTAAACATCTGTTTAACATACTGGTAGTAACAAGAAACGATCAAGGAAATATTTAAGTTGGTATGTTATTTTTACTTACAAGCAATTACCTTCTAGTTATTTTCTTTACTTTCATCCGTTAACCATCCTGTCTTAGGCTCATTATTTCTTATTAGATCGTCTCAAACAGCTAGGTATAACTACTTATTACATAAACATGCGGTTTCTGCGGTCGCTATACTCCGTAAAAAGGTTACAAACTTATCAACTTAAAATATCAACTCACCTTTTCATTTTCCCGATGCAAATATCACTCTTGGAAAAGTTTCGTACACTCACTGGCAACACTTATACATCACACTGAGGCGTCAATTTCAACAAAATTGACTGTGTAATATAATGATGCGCGTAAATTATTACGAACGCGCGATCAAGACCAAAGCTCGACGCAAACTCGCGTCAGCCGCGTTTCGAACAGACACAACACACACTACGGACTTACGGGGTCCTTTGTGCCATAGACGCCAGACACGCTACCCCTCTAATAACTATACATTTTTCTTCATTTTCTCATCGATTTTTTGGTTATAAACTACGCTGTGTAATAACCAAGCAAACGCTTTAGGCTTTTAGTTTTTGTTGTCAGTCTGACAATTACAGTTATGCGGGTTCCATTAGTTATGGCCAAAGCCGAATCCTAATTAGATTTGGCTTACTTGTTAATTTACCAACTCGCCCGTAAACATTACACAGTACAAAGAAGATAAATTTAGATGTTACTGTAATCGTAAAGTGCATCTGTTTTTGAGACAGGCTTGATAAAGTTAAAATAGCTATTTAATTTTCGTAATTATTAAAAAAAACATTTTAACATGTGTTTGGTCATCGTAGGAATGTTTATTTTCGGACGTATATGACAATACGCATTGTTATACGTATCTTTAAGATTCATTGTATTAGTGTCTTTTATCACTGATATCAAGCTCTCTGAAATGGCGAAATATATAAAAGAAATAAAAAAATAGATTTTAAATTGTTTTACTGATAATTTTCCTTTGTCGCGAAATAATTCTTGTTTTGTGATCCAACCCATTGATACTTACTTTGCGTTAACCACAAAGCTATATAATAATATCATAGTAACTTACCCTACTTTAATAATTGTTAGTTTCCGTTGCACAGCCTAAAATAATACGATTGTAGATAGAGCGGGTAATATTGTTAAACCATTATTTGGAACGCAACCTAGAAACTTAACGGTGAAAGCAACGAAGCTATTATTCTCTTATTATGAGTTTAATTATCGTTATTATATATCTTCTATAGAAACGAAATTTGATTCGATTGTGGCAGATTATTCCATGCATTTTAATTTATATTTTAGGCTTATCTTAGCTAGCTGATTTTATTCAGTTTTATATTTGGTTAACTATTCAATACGTTGACGTAAATTTATCACTGACAAAGACAACAAGATTTCATCATTGTTTTCATTTTTTGCTAATTGTAATAAGACTTTTACTTAAATACATTCAAATGTATTTTGAACGCTACACTGACCTTCATTGAGTTTACGGAAATAAATATAATTGTTCTATTTCGAATGCATACCCAACCACACAGCTATCCCTACACCTAGTATTAGAAGGTTTTTTATAGAACTCAGGGGAAAGGAGAGGAGTCTCACATGTTAAGAAATAATTGCCAATGGGCACTCACAGTGTCACAAATTTGATTACTTCTACCCACGGGTGACTTACAACCTGCCACCGACCATGAACACCTGCAACCACCTGCTGGAGGTTAAGAAGCGCAATACGGCCTTTAATATACCGCTCTTCTTGAAGGCCCCTAAGGTTACCGAATCGGAAATACCTGGAATGGCAGCTGGTTCCATAAAGAGGTGGTGCGCGGCAAGAGGTGTCTTTAAAAGCGCTCTGTCGTGAGACTTCAAGTAGGAAAGAATGTAATTTCACATTCAGTCTTGACGTCCGACCGTCCGGCCGCAGGTTACTCGGAAGGTTTCTCTTATAATTCCTGCAATTTGCACCGAATTATAATTGTTTACTATTATAATTCGGTGTTATCGTTTTAAAATCTGTAGATATACGACATTTGATTGTTCCTTGTAACATAAATTAAACGCAATACATTTTGTTCTATGCTAGCCGATATACTTTCTGTGGCTTTCCAACCTGAAAAAATAAAAGCTTGTGTTACTAAGCCACAGAGGCGGTTTACAATATAAATTGAAAGAAAACATATCACAACACTTTTATTAACGCAATTTAAACCTTATTTCGTTACTAGAAAGCCGACGACAATATGAATTTGTTCGCAATATTAGTCTACACTTATTTTTTTCTACTTGAACCTACAGCCATATTAAACGTACTACTACGCATTTGACTTTGTTAATAAATAAACTTGGCTATTAATAACATTATTTATCAACTCCAAATTTTACATTAGGTAAATAAAGTGAACTCCAAGAGGCAAATAACGACACGAGGGTGTTCTGATGAAGCAAATGAGATGAGGGTGAGGTAGGGTACGATTGAAATATGAGGGTACATCGGGACATGTATGAACATTCAAAATATTAAGGTGTACAACGATTGGATGTGCGAAATGTAATTTATAGATTAGCCTAAACTAGATATAGTATATGTTTAGCATCTACAATTAATATAAATAAACGTAGCAATTCATTAGGAAAAAAAACTAAAGAATAATTAAACATATACAATTATAAAGTAAAAAGTAAAGTAAGTATTGTTTTGATCCAAACTTATAACTACTCTGTACTTGAAGCGACTTTAAACTAATGAAGAAGGAGGTTAACAATTCCTTTCAATGAATGAGGAATCAGCGCCCGTACTCAATAACTTCCAATAGCGATACGGATCCCCACGTTTTTGTATGTAGGTCTTTCAAAGTCAGCTGATGATGCAACCATAAGCTCGCGGAACATAAACTTATTATTGAAATCGGGTTTGCTGGAGGATTTATAGTTAATTGTTGTAAGTGAAGTTGTTTTAAGTAAGCGTTTGGTAGATTACCTCTTTGAAAATCGATGTAATCGATGTAATATCAATGCCTTGGCAAAAGGTAACATGTATTTAATTCAAACCATGTAGCATCCGAAACGATTTAACGTTAGTTTTACTGCTGCAGTTGTCCTATAAGGTTTTGTATATCAATGTGGTATCATTTAAACCCGAATTCCGAAGCATACAATATTAAACACATCATACTTCCTAGATTTTACTAATACTTTAGAATTAGTGTAATAAAACTGTAATTAATTTAAATATTAATATTTTTATTTAATTATAATAATGAAATGTAACATGTAAGGAACATAAGTTGCAGGTGCTTACAAGTTACAACCGTTCTTCTCTTGATTTCAGAGCTGGCAAATGAAAATTTAAAAGCATAATTTTTTTACTGACGCTCATTAAATTACCTATACGAAAAAATGATTTTCGATTTGATTTCATATAAAATTTACTATAAAGTATTTTATTTTAATGTTTTAGCAGATTTAACACGATGATATTCTAAGTTTCAAGTGCATTTTCTGCGAGACAGTTTAATAAATATGCCGCCTCCTATTTCCATTAGTTAATCACGAATGTGTCGCCATTGCACTTCCTCTGCACGGATATGTGCTGACTCCGTATCGATCGGAATACAATCCTCTTTGCTTCAGAACACACTAATCATGCCCTTTGTTCATTTTGGTGTCGCTCGGTTTTGATGTATCAGTCTTCTATGTACATTCGAATGTGGTTTAAACTTTAAAAATATTAATATTAACTTTAAAAATATATCTATATATACATAAAAATGTTATATTGGTTTATGTACGCTTCAAAAACTCAAAAAGTTCTGCACCGATCGAGCTAATATTTTAGCATGATATAATATAATTCGCATCAAGGATTGTTTTTTGTTTGTTTTTGATGTTATACTTCTTTAGGCGCGTTATGAAAAATTTATGAGAGTGAAATTTTACGATGCGCGCGCACCGTGACACAAAATTATCAGTATGAAGTTGCCCACGGAAGATGCTACGGCATTGGACATAATTTAAAAACAACATCGTACATAGTTTTTTTCTGTTGTCATGATTACGCTGTGATGACCTTTACATACGTGGGAAATTTATAATTATCCTAAAAAAACACGCGAAAATAATGTTATTTTAATGTAAGAGAATAATAATAAATATTTATAATGACTCCTTTTCCAGACTTTGATTATTTAATTGAAATTAATTATTTGCTTGCAATCAAAAACTATTTTTAATAATGCCAAAGAAGTATAACTTCTTACCCGCGTACATAAGTACACGCACCCTTTTTTTCCACAAGTATTGCAAAATTAAACTTATATGAAATGTATTCTTTGTATTGTTTCTCATTTCTCAACCATTCAATCACAATGTGCCACAGCGAAGCGTGGCAGGGTACAACTAGTAAACTATACATTTTAATTATTAGATAAGGCCTGTTTAAAGTGACTAAAGATAAACATTTCAATATCAAATAATGACACGTTTACGTACAGCATCGTTTTTTTCTGTTGTTATGATTACGCTGTAATGCATTACATAATAATATCCGTGGGAAATTTATAATAATCTTAAAAAAACACTCGAAAACAAAATATAGAAATAATGATTTAAGAATGTTCTTTTTAAGTATTTCTCTTCTAACTTGTAATTCTCTACTGATATATATTGGTGATGACTCATTAAGCATTAAATTAGACTTTCTTTTTTATTATTGTTATTTTTTTTTTAGATTTCAGCATTGTATTGTATATATAATTCTAGTGTCACATGTAATTGTCTGTAATGTTTTTTATTTATTTAATTAAAAGTAATCTTACAACTAACATACATAGTATTATAAAACAAACACTTAGACAGTACAGAAAGCCAAAACAGATTACATAGATAAACAATATTATATACGAAAAATAAAACAAATAAGCACATCAATAGACAAAACTATAGAAAGAACTGAAATTTAACATTTAAAACAACAAATAATACTTAATATTAGGTATTACTATACAAATCACAACCTAAACAAAATCAGTCTTTTGTTAATTATTTATGCGTCATGGTAAAAAAGTTGCACTCTACATGTGAACCAGACCGACCATGTAAAGTCGCACTCTCTTTTGTGAACTTTATTGTAGGAAAAAAAATTATGCATTTCTTGTACTCTCAGTAGGTATTTCTTTTTTCTATTATTCCATACTGGAAGAATTGGCTTGATAGCGAAAAGGCCGCCCGTTACCTAATAACCTATTTTTTATACATGCATGTTTAAGGTAAGTGTATATAAATCTAATATATAAAATACTCGTGTCGCGGTGTTTGTAGTTTAACAGCATTAAAAAATACATACAACCCCTAATTTTCACCCCTCTACGATCAACCCCTATTTTTTTATTATAAATGATAAACATGGCAAAACGACGTTTGCCGGATCAGCTAGTAAAGATATAAAAACACTTTAATTATAAGCGTACATAAACCACAGTCTCTGGTCACAGTCTTGCTATTATTTATGGTCAACTCGTCTACTTAGCAGGTGAGAGTTAGGTATCTCCTAATAAAGGCTGCTCCAAGTACCCCTTATACGGCGGCCATTGCGAATGATTGCCCTTCGATTTTCACTTGATTGAAAACCGTTAATGTTTAATTCATGTCTATTTATCCGTTATCGCAAGATATTTGTGTCAATATATACAGCGGGAGCTTCAAACATATATTTACATTTTTAATGTAATTGACTCGCTTCTATTATCGTTTTTATCGAAACTAGTTTTATAAGAGTGTGCCCACGATATTTGTATAAATATATTACTTGTATAAAACATCAACAGTAGGTACTCAGAGTCGTACATTAAGTTCATCCGTTACTTTACTTTCAGTGTTAGTTAGTACGGATTTAAATAAGTTTCCCATACTACAAGCCTTAGCTCAAATCAGTCCTTAATGAATCATTTAAATTTCCAAACTAAATTGAACCATTATTTACATTTTTTAATAAAGTATTATTAAATCATATGGCAGGGCCGTAAGATACATTATGCGAGTCCCTCCCTTTTTATTTTGACAACTTATATAAAGACATTGATTCAAAATTGAACATATCCTGATTGAAACAATGTTTTTATCAAACATTGTTTTAAATGGGTATCTTCTATCAAACAATGTTTTAATCAAACATTGTTTCAAATGGGTAGCGCTTAAAAACCCTTGATTTTGCATAAATGATCGTACAGAAATGATACCGTGGAAAAGGTGACATCTGGTTGAGAGCGTGTAATTGTGTTGACAAGTGGCTCAACCGTGGAAGAATTGGTGCTCGATATGAGAACAATAGTGCAAATCAATTGTCGAAGTACTTCGTCCCAATTTTTGAACATTTGCGTATAACTTTTCATAAATTGCTCGTTTGAGCTTAGTTTTGGGATATAATAACGAAGGGTTAAATAGGCCCGCCCCCGTGGCTTAGTTGTTAACGTATACGGTAGATTCTTCCCATTTACTAATCACTATTAGACGGACGTGGAGGCAAAATACCAAATTCCACCCGTATCACCTCGACGTCCGTCGTTCTACAACTGAGCGTTTTTTTAAGGTAGCCGCGCACCACCACTATGTGGAACCAGCTACCTACTAAAGTAAGTCGGAACCAATTCAACTTAGGGTCCTTCAAGAAAAGAGCGTATCAATTCTTAAAAGGCCGGCAACGCACTAGCGAGCCCTCTGGCATTGTAAGTGTCCATGGGCGGCGGTATCACTTTTGAGCCCGTTTGCCCCTTGTTCTATACAAAAAAAGACGGACTCCTCGCAACTTGTCCCTTTAATAACAAACGCAGTAATATTACACAATAAGAATTCAATTTCAGATATATTTATTTATTGTAGTTCCATTTTTCATTTATATAACGGGCCACATTTTATTTATCTAACAGTCTAAATATTATGTTGACAAAACAATGTTATCAAATAAAGAAAGTTTCACTATTGCTTGACATATTTCGAATTTCACTTATCTGTGGCCATGATCACTGCAGCGCATGCGCGAGTTATGGCGCCAATCGCCATTTATACGTTTTACTCTTGTGTCTAAAATAGTGATTATACAGAAAAAATTGCTATTTCTGGCGAAAAAAACTAATAAATTAATATTAATTATATAATATATAATAAATTAAATAAGTAATAAGTTATTATGGCTATGGAAAATTCAAAAGCAAACAACTTCTTTTTAGACAATTTACTGCAAGGTTTATTCTCAATGAACATAACTTTATTAGCAAAGAATAACTTTTTTTTTAAACTTTACAATAGGGCATTAGCAATCTCTCAAAGGTATTAAGGCAATAATAATATGATAGCACATTTAAATTGAGTGCGGAAAAGTTAAAGGCCTCGTGGGAACGTGATTCTTATTAGAATAGCCGGCTGTAACAAAAGCATGGATTAGCATAGTAAACCATTTATCAGCTGTCAAGGCCCGCGTGCACCAGATCATTCGTTGATAGTCTTAAAGAGAAACTTTGGAATACGAAACTTGTTTCGATTCGTGAAACGGAAAAGATTAAGAGATGATACCAACGTAGCTTGAACTAAGCATAACACTTTTTCAATATGATAAACGTAAAAATGAGTAACATAGACAATAATAAATAATTAACAGATTACCATGATGAGGCAAAGATCTTTCTTTCATTTTTATACCATCAATTTCATCAAAGCCATTGCTTAAAGGTACCTACTTAAAGATTTAATGCCTTCTAAGATTCAATCGAACTTTTGCAATTTATTTTTGAAGTTATACTTCTTCAGGCGCGTTATGAAAAATTAATGAGAGTGAAATTTTACGATGCGCGCGTGACACAAAATTAACAGAATGAAGTTGCCCACGGAAGATGCTACGGCATTGGACATAATTTAAAAACAACATTCGAATAACAATAGAATTTATGTTACACTTAATGTAAGAGAATAATAATAAATATTTATTTATTTAATTTTTCAAATGTAAACTGAACTTTATTGACTATAATGACCCCTTTTCCAGTCTTTGATTATTTAATTGTAATTAATTATTTGCATGCAATCAAAAACTATTTTTAATAATGCCAAAGAAGTATAACTTCTTACGCGCGTACATAAGTACACGCACCCTTTTTTATTTGCACTATAATATACTTTGCTATATAAATATTAATATTGTGTTAATGTGTAGGAAGTTAAAAACACAATTCAGAATTTTCTTTAAAAAAAAATATCTGCTTGTATTAAACAACGCTGAGAAAGAGAATGTATTGTGATTGAATTCTGAGATAACAATTATCGTAGTTCCAAGTAGTGGGTTTGTTACCAAAGAAAGATACTGATTAAAGAAACCGGTATCTGTCTCGATTAATTAGAAAAAATTTCAATGAAAGTTATATTACTTTTAATTAATACGCCTCGTTACAAAATAATTAATCAAGCTTCACATTAACGGTAGCGGTAGCACACGGAACTAGTTTTTGGAATTGATTCATAGATGTCGCATCTAGTTCTAATTAAACATTTTCCTATAAGATTCTGGCAATTATAAATAAGGGATTTACAGATGTGGGAGAATAAAGCAACATAAATTTATTAAGATTTATTATCGTTCTTTTGCATAGTTGTATCTATTTTAAGAATATTTTCAAGAAATTTCACAAATGCGTAGAATAATTATATGAAAATTTATAAACGTTAAACATCAAAGACACTTAATATCTATTCACATTATCACCTAAACAAATAAATAGTGTACAATACAATTCAAAACATTATTCTAGTATCACTATTACTTCATTTCAAACAAAATTAGTGTAAATATCTTCAAAAATGGTATTATAAATATCGTTTGATTAAAATGTGAAAATTCTTCACAAATTATGTACAATGTCATTCTGCCATTCGTATGATAAGGGGTTCTTTAAGATACCAGTTATAATTAGCACGAGTTGTGGGATTTTCTGTTGGATATAACAGTTCTCCTAGCACAAACTTTGAGATAGTTTTATCATGAATTTTTGTGCCTCTACGTTAGTGGAAGTTCGCCGTCAGTCTCGTGAGGCGTGTCTTGTACTCTGCCAAATGCAGCAACTCTACCGCAGCCGCACTCCCAAATGTTGCAAAGCCATAATTTTTTCCTTCTACTAACACTCCGTTTTGCCTGGATTTACCAATTATAATTAATCGAAAGAGGTGGTAGCCGTCATGGCGCAACACGTTGACCAAGTATACAACTTTTCGTTGTTTAATGTATTATTATACACGAATTCGTAAACCTCAATATCAGCTTATGAAACTGAAAACTTATAGCTTTGTTTAACACACGAATGTTATTCGACCAATGCGTATATTTAGTTCCAAAAACATTCACGGAGCGCTGTGCTAGTTTCCATACAAAAACCTATTGTTAATACGGTTATACGTAACTATAGTTTGTGCTAAGGATGTAAAGGTAGGCATACTATAAGTTTGGCTATGCATTAAACGCTATTGTTAAATTCAAATGGTTCAACAATTTTTATGTAAAATCTCATAGCGCCCTCTGAAGGTTTCGTGAAATACTAAGAATGTTCATACAAATTTGGTCATCACCAATTAAAACTCCTGGGTTTCCTAATTCAGTTCGGATAAGTAAACTTAAAGATGTACCTACTATTCCTGATCGAATTCCGAAGATAAAGTATAAAGTTCCAATATCTTTATGATTAGTAGAATAAAGTCATTTTCGCTGATAAAATGGCTGAGTTATAAGCGATAAATTGTAAATTTATTTATTATTATTAAGTCTTACATTCAATTATGATATAAAATTGCAAATTTTAAGGTGGAAAAATTTCTAAGGCTTAAAGAATTTCTTTATAAATAATTTTGAAGCCTATTTGTTTATTTTAACTTAAAACCTTAAAAAAATATGTATATAATAGGTACACAGACCTATGTACGTTAGCGATTTAAACCTTGTCAAAATTATGGCTTAACTAAAGCTGCCAACTGCTGCAACTTATTGCAATTACAACTGGTATCGTAATTCTAGAATCCGCGTAAATAAATCCAATATGCCTTAAAATTGTAAATACAAAACTGACACAAAACAACATACATAATTTTACATAAACAAAACAATAAAAGATCATTTATTATCTTTTAAGGCTACAGTAAAATTTAAAACGCCTATACGAATAGCGATTAAATAGTTACTTTAAATATATTAAAAACTACATTTTACATTGAGTATTGAATCTCAGAGTATTTAAGCATATACTTATATAAATCTAACTTATTCAAAAGACTCATCGTTCCTTATTTTGTCTCTTTTATTCATTTGTATTATTTACGAGAGTGATAAGGACCAAACATTAGGATTTTGAGTATGAATAAAGTTAGCATATTAAAGCAGTTTTTAAAAAGCGTTCTATGAAAAATCGATATTTATTGCGAAAAACGTTTATACGAAAAATGTTTTCCATAGATTTGAGCAATAATAAAATCTAGAATACCAGTAAAAATTATTTTTCCCGAACTTTTTGTTAAGGTCACTATAGGTCTAACGTTTAGAGAAGATTGGTGTCTGATACTTTGGACTTTACGCCTAAGTCTATCAAAAAATACGAATCCCTAGCGGTAAAATTATTTATTGGTATAATAAGCTCCAAAATTACCAATATAAAACTTTGGTGTTACATTTACTAACTAACTACTGGGTCCATATTATTTTATTGCTATGTTTAAAATTTTATCCAAAATACACTACAAAGTTTCAAATACCGCTAAAATGTTCTCAAATTCAAAATATTAAAAATAAATATTGGTGTATCAAAGTTGTTACAAAATTAGGTCGTATATTTATTGTTCCCATTGGATTAAATAAATTTAAACAAATTCCATTTACAGTTTCAAAATTCGGTAATAGATGGCGCTATCTCGAGCGCCTAACCCCTTTAAAAGGTATTTTTTAATTCAGTTTATACTTTATGTATTTCTTATAAAAATAGCACAATTATACAAATATTTGGATTTAATATGCCCTCATACTTGGCGCAAGGCATAACGTGAAATTTAAAGTGTTTAATTCGTTGTGTATTTGGCATATGTGTTATGTTTTCAACAGAGGTTAGACACTCAAGTTCTATGGGGTTAGTAAAGTTCTATCGAACAAACGAAAACTATCGCGTATTTCAATAACTTTTAACTTTTATCTGTCTTTATAGTTAATTCATTTTTCAAGTGATGTCTTTAATTATTATATGCGAACTACGCATACGTATAAAAAAAAACAAAGTTCCATTTTCACTGATTAAATATGCTTTAGACGCGACAGTTTTCGTCAACTCGATGAACCTTATAGTAACCGTTAACTACGTTTTCATCTATTACATATCAAATGGCGCATTCTGTATCACAAAAATACAGTGGACAACGTTCCTATATAAAAATATAACCTATTGGAAGACATTTCCTTTGAATCAGTGTGAAAAATGCGGATTATGAGTGACGTGGAATGTTCTAGATCTAACGTGTAACATGAAATATGAACACAGGAAAATGTTTAATCGCTTAATATTATAACAATAAACAGGCTGCTTAGACTACTTAAGAATATAATAATATTGCTGCTTACACGTATAAAGAGGAAAACTATACTTTCTATGTATGAAAGTTATATGAGAATATTCGTATTAAATTTAAATAATCAGCAATGCAAAGACAATCCATTATTTATTTACGTTATTAATATTTAGGCGGGCAAAACAAGGCCGCTTAAAAGCGACCTCTATTAGAAAGCCCCGGTAGTAATAATATTCTTGACTTAATATATTGATGATATTTTAAAATTGAAATTACCGTTCAAGCAGCCTGTATAAAATCCTAAACGCTAAAATTAAAATCCAACCCGTTCTAAATGCAAACTGAGACTAACAACATGAATTCCTATTAAAGCGTCTAATAAAGCTACCAAATAAATAACACATTATACATCTACGCACAACTTAACATAGCGATAACTTCGGAACAAATATAAGTGCACTCGGAGACATGAAGTGAAACTTACCTAAAATTTAATACAGAGAGAGTTGAATATGGCACTAATCTATGCGAGTCGTACTTTTAAAGTATCCGCTTTTTACCAATGCGACCATTTTCTTCAATGTGCTACATGTAGGCCGGTTTCATTTTATACGCTCGCTTCCAAATCTCGCATAGACAAACCGTCGAGTGGAATCTGTAGAAGATCGCGAGGGGCATAGACACGTGCGTTATTATCGTCCAAGCCCATAGACCGTAGAAATGCAGTTGCACCGGGTGAGATTCCGCCCTCGACTTCTCTAGGGTATTTATGGCCCACATGGCAAGATTCGTCACCAATAGGAACGTGACTATCTCCCTTCCCGGTTTTTTCCGCAACTGTTCGGGTGTTTTTGCCGATCTCCGACTCGCGTCAAGGATGAACATGGTCTGGCACGTCGTTTGCACTAGCGACGATAGGGCCGTCACCAATATGAGAATTGTGTTCTTCTCGATGGTGAAATGACCACCGATGATCGTGAATGTACCGTAAATGAACATACCTGTTTGTGCCCCGACGAGGAGTATATTGTCCAATTCGAGATTTCGATTGCCGTCGTACTTGAGATTTCTTACGCATACCATTCCCGCCAAACTCGCTATTGTGGTCATCGCATACAATCCCAATTCGCAAAGATTCACTTCTACCACCGCTAGTGTTGCGTAATCCTTCTTTGATACCAGAACAAAGAACAGAATGAGGGATATAATGGTTAAAACTAAGACAAAAATTCCGAAGAAGAGACCTTTGTGCGCCCTCGCACAGTCCACGCTGTACAAATGTGGAGACTTTTTGTACGCTAATCCTTCTAAAATCCGGGCTTTGGCGATCGCTTCGGCCACGTCTTTCGATGGGTATTTGGATATATTTTTCCACATGACGTATAAAATGGCGGCGCAGATCAGGGAGTATTCGATAGTACATGGAAAGAGGAATGGTGAAGCATCTTGGACTAGGGAACCCATAATGTTCGTCCGACGACATTCGAAGATGTGATGAGGGCCTTTGAGTCCGCGAGGGACACGGAGGTGGGCTGCCGCAGGGTGCGATGGGGGGACTTCTGTTGCTAGAGACGCAAATGCCTTCTGGAACGCTGGAAAACATTTATGCTAAGTTAGATATTGTAGATATTTAATAATGATAGCCGTTGATTAATTTCACATTTGGAAATTATTAGTAAACTAGCTGGCCTGGCGAACATCGTACAGCCTAACAGTCGATTCTTTATTTTTTTTAATACTTATTCTGCTATTCGGGTCACCGGTCTAGCTAGTAAGCTAAAAAAAAAGTTAATAATACAACAAATACATTATGTCAAAAAATAAAAATTTACCTTCCCGGAACCCCTCCACTAACACTTGAACTTTATGTTATGGTATTAAAGTTCAAATTGCCTTTAAATATTATTACGAATATTTTGTATGGGAATATAGAAAAGTGTTGCTTTTAGACTTTTTCACTCAATTTTTTTTAATTTTTCTCTCCGTAAAAACCATCCTCGTACAAAGTACAAAGGGTTCAAGGAATATTATAAAAAAAGAATCAGACAAATCGGTCAAGCCGTTTGCATGTTATGTCGTGACAACGGAAAACGGGTTTCATTTTTATATATATAGATACAAACTTGAAAGAGAGTCTTTAACATTGAATGACAAAAATTTACAGTAATGAACATACAAAACTGTAAAGTTAAATCATAAAATAAATATCTAAAATAAAAAAATCTCGTGTTGCGGTGTTTGTAGTTAAACTCCTCCGATAGGCTCGACCGATTCTCATGAAATTTTGTGTGCATATTGGGTATGTCTGAGAATCGGACAACATCTATTTTTCCACCCCTAAATATATTTTTTTTATTTTTAGATATTTTTTTCTATTTTTATTTTTTTATGATACAGCATACAAAAATACAACCCCTAACTTTCACCCCTCTACGATCAACCTCTATTTTTTTATTATAAATGATATACATGGCAAAACGTCGTTTGACCGGTCAGCTAGTAAACTTATAAAATTTTATCAACTTTTATCCACTAAGTAAAAATTTTTAATTGTCAGTTGAAACTCCCTCCTGATAAATGTAAGTCAATTATTTCGAAATGAGGCAACACGATGACTCGATTATCTGTCACCGATCACTAGAATTTAGGTCGAGATGCCTTCCGGGGTCACATCGGAATGTTATCGGCATAACTCCACGAACACTTGACAAGGGTTACGAGAATTAAATATCCACCCAAGTCAAAGTTAAGTCGATAGGTACATATATCCGAATAAATTGGAGCCAATTTTCGAATGTAAAATTACGGGTCAGGATAGTGCATAAAGAATGAGGTTCGCTCCGATGAAATCCCTTTTGTTTTTACCGTCGAAAAATTGCTTCCCAATTTATTCACCTTCCGAGATTATGTACTGTATAAGTAAAAAGCTTTTAGCTTTTTAAAAGTAATTTATCGAAGTTTTGATGGTGGCACTCAATGAATGATTTCCCATTAAGTACGATAATCTAGTGGGTAACAATCAAACCGGTATCATTTATATAAATCAAATGAGCTAACGGCTTTGTGACTACATCCCGATGAGACCGCACCCGTCACTGCATAATTAATTCGATTAAATGAACAAAGGAAATTGTGCCCGGCCACAGAATTAGTTTTATCGAAACTACCATTTCACCGTTTGCAAATATTATATAACAAAAATGTGACGTGTTTGAAAATAATTAAAATAATAATGCTGGCATGTCACGCGAGTTTTAACGAGGATTCCTACAGATATTGTACCTTTTTACTATAATACAAACGTTAACAAAGGATAAAAAAAGCTTTAGTTTTATCCCACAAAATAGAAACATAACTAAAAATTCTTTAAATTATTTCCCTACTACTAATACGACAAGGAGCCCACGAACATAGGCTCCACCATCACGTGAATGTCGAGGCTATTCAACTCCTTGACACCACGGACCTAGTGAGAAGATTGAAAAGGACAAAACCATTTGAATTAGTGTTAGTGCACGTTAGTGTTAAGTGTGTGTGAAAAAATAGAACACAAGAACAGAGTGTCATCCCATTAATAGAGACTGTAAGTAGTGATATTGGACACTTTCTTATGTTAAAAATCCTTTTTAGTAAATTAGGTTTAACTTAAATTACTTATTATTCTTAAGTTAGGCTAGCTCGTAATGTTCCATGATGTCTTAGTAAAGACAAATGTATAAAAAAACTAATATAGTTTCATTTGACCTGCAAGAATCATGAATTTAATAATTTATTTTAAAGATTTTGTTGTTTTTTATTAAACAAAATAAATAACAATTTAGTGGCACCGACAGAAGATTCCCTAGAAGGGTGAGAATGTAAAGCGTAAAGCAAGATAAATTGCGTTCTATTGTGATTGGTCAAACGGATGAAGCTTCGTGTTGCGTGTAAATGCGTTTTGTACTAGAGCTGTTCTTGACCAATCACATTCGAACGGAGCGCACAAACGTTTCGTCCTTCGCAAACATTCTCACAATATATGCTTTTTAGTGTATTTGGTCTGTTTTAAGAGATTACGTTTTAAGCTATATTATAAAACTTTTACGTCATACCAATTCAATATACTAACGTCAGACAAATCAAAAAGCTGAAGAGTATATTTGTTAGGTGATTCCGCGAATCTCAGGAACAACTTCTTGTTGGCTATTTATCTAAAGGCTGCATTATGCTTCCATTGCGTGCAGTAAACGATTAAAGTTACGGGAACATAATGACGAAATTATTCTTTCACAGTTTGAAAAAATCTATGTACAACCTTTTTATGGTATTCAATTTTGTTCGAAATTGCATTGGCGAAGGTTTTTTAAAAACATGATATTACCTTACCCAAATATTATTACAATTACCCAATTTATTACAATTATTTAATTTTCAAGGTCTATCACATTTTATTTAAAAAAAAACTCAGGATGTCGAAAGATAATCGCTGTCGTTCCAGAACTGAGTGTTTTAAGGCAATTTTTGCCGCGCACCACTACATGAAGCACTACTTTATGGAACCAGCTGCCCACTGAAGTATTTTCGGAACAATTCGACTTAGGGTCCTTCAAGAATAGAGCGTACCATATCTTAAAGGCCGACAACGAGATGAGTGTCCATGGGCGGTGTCACTTAACATCAGATGAGCCTCCTTCTGAGCCTAACGCGGACCGCCGATAATATATTATTATTATTAGTATTAACTTACCTAGTCTATGTGATAAGCCAATAGTCTTGTTTTCGGGGTCGTAGAACGTTAGTATCTCGTGTTTCGTCTCTTGCACGAGGACATTCAGCCATACGCTTAAATTTGTTCCCACCATATGCATTAAACCAAATCGCGCCGCTATTTTGTGCTTGTATACTTTCATCTGAAATCAATTTGTGCTATTTAAGCCTAAAGAACGGAGAAGAGTGGGCACCCTAGAAAAGTGAATAGAAGATTAGAAGCGTTAGCATGAAGCGAATGGAGAAAGAAAGCCATGGATAGAGGAATTTGGAAAAAGCTGGAGCCTTTGAAGGGGTTCCGATCAATGGTGCCGAAGGATAATGAGTAACAATTTTTTTTTATAACAAATTTAAACTGTGTTAACAGTACACAGTTTACATTTGTAAAGATTGGAAATATTGATTTATAGATGATATATATAATATAATATATTAAGATTAATTTATATAATCGACCTTTCTTCAGCGGTAGATATTGTAAATATTACATTGATATCACTTATTCCTTAGTTCCCCCAACCTTAGTAAGTTAATTCTTATATTTAACAAAACACTCGAGCAAACGATCGAGCAATTAAGAGATAACAATCTTAGAAGATTTATAATAGAGATAAGAAATCATTTGATGATAGCTGCAAAAACGCAAAAATAGCTTTTTTTTAAATCCTATTTTCATAAAATAGCACCAGTTGACAGCTATAATATTATATATAATTCATGCGTAAAAACTTCGACTTCGTCTAGACTTTAAAAAATTGATCCAAGTCCAACTAGTTAAATCAAATACTCTTAAAAAATAATTACTAATGTATATGTGTAAATCTTGGATGTAATCTATTTATATCTGTTTCTTCTGTCAAGTTTTGTCTTCGCTGTGATGAAAAGAGACGTAAGAGTTCTTTAGGTTAAACGGTAAACTGATTTTGGTTCGTTTATACATATTAATAATATAAATGTTAAACAAGATAAATGTTTAGAAATCGCCTTTGATAAAGTGAATAAACTCAGATGTTTGTCTACAAATAAAACTTACCTCATTGTTGAGAAAGATGAAATACATCTGTATGAAGATGAAGGCCATTCTAGTAGCAGGAGTGAGAGCGAGGAGAACGTTGTGACAATTCGTGTTTCTCTCCAGTTCCCAGTATTGGCCAAACTCTAATCCCGAGTAGATCATAGATCCGATACCAAAAGCTGTAATAAGTTATAATAATAGCTTAATATCTCACCGTTGGCCTAGTGCTTCAAGACGAGTCACAGCGTCGTAATCGTATGACCAAGTATAAAAATCTATCTATGCCGAGAATCAAACACGCAACCGAGGGTTTGAGAGTCAAAAAATCCCCCCAGTCTTAGTTGGAAACGCAAAATGCGAATCACCCGGTTGCAATAATCAATTTGCTTTGCAAGGCACAGAGATCTTATTACCCACTGACGATAACAAAAAATATCTCATTAAGCTTTAACTATTTATGGAGGAATTGGCATGTGGAATCTGTCCGGTGGCATGACCCCATGCCTTCTTTAGAGAATCCTTTGAAATTACTCACAAATGTTCATTGATAATAAATAATAGTTAAAAAAAACTAAAAAACACGCTTTTAAAGCACATCAAAGTAAAAAGTGAAAAATAATTCCTAATTTAGGCTGAAAATGGTAATGAACAAAAAATACTGGTTTTATTGTGAAAAAGCTTGGGGCGCTCTGTGCCATATTTTTCGTCTATCGAATAACCCAGAGTTTTTTAAAACTATTATTTATTTTTTAGTTAATTTTTTTTAATTTTTTAATTTTTTTTTCGGATTATTGCATTGTCATCGATCTTTGACAGGTGCGCAAAGTTTGAATTAAATCTGTCCGTTAAAAATGGGTCAAAATCGAGTCCGAAGGAGTCGGTTACATACATACATACAGGAGAAAGCTAATATGAAGCGTGTAGAAATAGCATTAAACGCGTAAGGTTTTTAAACAGTGTTATTAAACCAACCCGTAAACCTGCAAACACAGCAATAACTACAATTATTTTATGCAACGGAATTGTGTTTTAAGGATTAAACGTGTTTTCGTTTTGCTTTGCCACTTTCAGTAACAATTTAAACAAAATAAATTCGATGTCAAACTGCGAGTAAACGTAATTCGTGGAAAGAAGATTAAACTGAAAAGTTTGTGAAGTGTCCGCCCGGATTAACAATTCGCTCGGCTGGAATAGTTGGTACTTGTTTTTTCTCTCGGCATTGTTTAAAACTTAATGTTTCATTATATCTTACAAAGTGAATTTAACCTTTGATAGTCTTCTTTTTATATTTTATACTAGCCGGGCTAACGTTTTGCCATGTACCTATATTAATTCTAGGAATCATTTTTTAGCTCAATACAAATAACTATCTACTATACTACAAAATAGGGGTTGATCGTAGAGGGGTGAAAATAAGGGTTAGGAAAAAAAATTGGGTTGTTTTTTTTGGGTTGGACAACAATTATCACTTAGGGGATTGAATGATAGATAGTAGACGATTCTCAGTCTTGCTGAATATGCATAAAAAATTCATAAGAATCGGTCGAGCCGTTTGGAGGAGTATGGGAACGAACATTGTGACACAACAATTTTATATATTAGAAGATATTCATTGCTGAATTTTCTTATACGACTTATGCACATAGATGATCATAATTATGACAAGTAATTTACCTATTTGCGACTCTTCACTACGCGAGCTTTACGTAGTGCGTTCGAGCCATGATTATGCATCACTGAATTTTTCTTTGTCTTATACGGTATAATAAAGCAAGTCTTTGTACCAAAAATCGCCAATTTCACCCATAGAAGGCTATTAAAAAAAGAAGACAGATACAGAAATCTAAGGCCAAAACTAAGAATAGAGAAGTACCAAGGCAACCTTTTCATTATACCTATTACACCTAAAGCGTGTATCAAAAACGAATGGTGCAATATCTAATAAATAATTTATCTAAGTTGTAATAATTTTTCATATTATTAGTTTTAGCCGAGTTAAAGTTTTACCCCGAATATATAAAACAACTAAGCATACCTCTAAATTATCAGTATCAAATTTTTACTATGACATTACTGTTTATTATAGTTATATATCTATTATTTAAAATATTCTTATCCTACATAGTAGTAATAATCATAATTGAAAGTTGATAAACATAAAATAAACAAATTAAGAAAGTTTGGTCCCTGTGGCAGTGTACCTGTACTGTTTATTTAATTTCAATTTGCACCGCAAATATTCTTAACATGGATAAAACTTTTGTTTACGAACATTTAAGTTGCACTTTCCCCTAGTATTTATTTTTCCTGAAGACATTAGGTTAGGAATAAGTCCGCCCGTTGCTTTCCTTATTTGTTACCGTACGAATAAATAAATACGTACCAACTGCACCCATTCTCAAATAGAAGCTGCCATAGTGGTGTGTTCTCGATGTGAGCGCGAAGCCTAAAGAGAGTCGCTTGCCCAAGTACTGCGGTGGGACGTGGGCTGCGGTCGCGGTACTCCGCTCTGTTCTTGATGAACAGGAATCTGATTCTGATTGTGATGAGCTTGAGTCGGATTCTGTGTGTTAATAAAATTACGTTTTTAGATAGTTTTTGTACAAGAGGGAATCATATTTATAGCTTATTGAAATTTGATATGATTTAAATTTAAACCTAAATATTCAGTCAAAATTTTATAGCGAAAACTATTAGGGTAAATTTTATATATATATTTATTTTTTATATCCCACTAGATACCTTAAAATATAGCCTAGGAGCCCACGACGGCCAGACCTTCTATATTTTATAATAGCTGAAAGTTATTCTGTGCATGTACTGTGTACACGGTTAAGAACGACGAGGGGCCTTAGTCAAGATGCCTTAACAGTAGTGTATGTAGAAAGTCAAAAACTTTTCGACACGAACTGTCATTTCCAGAGACTATAGAGTTTGGGTTGTGGTTACTTGGGTATAGTACCTAAAATTTGTTAAAGTATAAAGCTCAATTTTGTTTATATTTTATTAGGGATAACTTTAGAAATCTCGCCATCCATTGCCGGACACTTATGACAGTTGCTACCCCCTGACAGACACCCCTTTACTTTAGTTGTGTGTCGAAATAAGAACTAAAGCAGTTATTATATAAAATACATACATTTTATATAAATTCAGATATATTACATTATTATTATCTGATATCGTAGATTTTTAGGTAATAATTATAAATACAAATCAAGCATACATAACAATACCACATACTGTCATGTTTATATTAAACTAGATATATTTACACTAAAAGAGATATGCGTATGAGTTACAAATAGAAGTTAATAAAATTGGAAGCTGAAACATTAAATACGGTCATATATTTCAAGAACAGAAGCAAAATGTAAATAAATATATCAAGATTTATTAATGAAGTTGCTCAAATCCCCGGCGGAAATTAGATCGTTTTTAATTGAATTTGCTCGAGTTTATCAGCCCAATACAAATCGTTATTCAAAGTTAGCGACATTGTATTCATAATTAAAATGATGCTTCCTAATTGGCTGTTTCATAAAAAAACAGCACAGTTAAACAAGTCCTTATATTTGGCAACAAGCTCTTACTTACAGATGAAAAATATCTATTGTTATCTAATCACATATCGCATGAGTATTATCGTCTATATAGAACAAATATTAAGGAATTGCAACGCTTTTTTTATATTTAGTAAACAGATGCATTACCGGCGACCTTAGGCACGAAACATACAGAAAAGGCGTAAGGTGAAAGCGCTGCGCAGGCGCAGAGCCGGCGTGGAACAGAAAAGGCACGGATGCGACTTAAATTATATCAAAAAGGAAAAGAGACGGCACAAAGAGTCATTACGCAGGCTGACTTTATCGTGATAGCATGTCTTCCTCTTCAGATGACGAAGATGCGCTCGCTTTGCTGCAACTCATTAATGTGCAGTGACACCGAAGATATTGGTGACGTGCCTGTGCCACGCCGCTTGAGTACGCCACGCCTTTTCTGTGTGTTTCGCGCGTTAGAGATGAGAGTCACACGCTGAAGCCACTAGTCCAACACAGCTCAAATATTTTAATTGTTTATAAAAGTAAGCCTCAAATTCGTCTCCTGAATAAAAGTGACAAAATATTCTTGAACTAATTACGCTTACACCGTGTCTAGAATATTAAATCTCGCCGCAAACGATAACATAGATTCAAACAATGTAACTCGAAATTTAAGTATGGCGACGAGACCGCAGTATCTTGCGGTATAAATTCAATAGCAACATGGATTCGCAAAAGTTATATCTCGCCAGGTAGACGAAGAAAATTTACTTAAAATCGAGACGAAGTTTACTTAAGTTTAATTGAAACATGGGTCGTATCGAATAACTGAAAACTGTAGAGCGTTAACGTATATATTTAAATTTTATATTTTTTATAAAAATGTACTAGCTGACCGGGCAAACGTCGTTTTGCCATGTATATCATTTATAATAAAAAAATAAAAAATAGGGGGTTGATCGTAGAGGGGTGAAAATTAGGGGTTGTATGTATTTTTTAATGCTGCGTCATAACAAAATAAATATTAAAAATTTTGTCTAAAAAATAAAAAATAAAATTTAGGGGTGGACTACCCCTAACATTAAGGGGGATGAAAAATAGATGTTGGCCGATTCTCATAGATACCGGATAAGCACAAAAAATTTCATCAAAATCGGTCAAGCCGTTTCGGAGGAGTATGGCAACGAAAACTGTGACACGAGAATTTTATATATTAGATTGTAATTATTTTTTTTTTTAAGATCAAAATGTATTGCTTATCGTCTGTTAGTTTATATCAATACAGCCTCGACTTTAATTTTAACCCCTTATTCAACATATATTTATGAGTCTAATTTCAGTATTTGAGAAATACAAATAAAACATAATAAAACTATTTTAAAAGTTACAAATAACGCAGATAAAACTGGCATTTGAAAACGTATTTTACGTTAGAGCCTGGATCGGCGGTTTATGTTCAATTCGAATATCACTGTTGTTTCTTTATTACACCATAAACACAGTTTGACAAATAAATATAAGCGCTAAAACAGCAATAAGAGTTTAAAATATCAACGTACCTGTCTTAATTTTAAAATCAAAATCGGTAGAAGTAACTAATTATTATTAGAAGTTTTATTTATAAAAACACTCCTAGGCGACCCTAAATTGACAAAAGTTATATAAGTGAATAAAATTTACAGACGAAACAAAAAAAAACAAACATACGAAATTAATTAGGAAGAACAAAATTACATAGTAAAAAATACAAGAAATTAACTAACCACTACGTATAGGCACTAACAAATAATCGAACTTTTGCGAGTTCACTCAACGGATAATGAAAAAGGTCTGTTAACCTATGTAATTCGTTAACTAAATTAATACACCGAATCATATGAGCCCTTTTCAGAAGGTAGGCACATGAAGTAACGGCGGACGTTGTCGCTTTCTGACGTACCCATCAGCTACATTGAAGCTAAGGTACATTTAAATTTGAACCAGTAGTTCCTGAGATTAACGCGTTCAATCGCTTGATCTATATTATTATAGATATCGCACGGCATCAGAAAATTTCATATAATTAATTCAAGCAAGATTAGACAGGTTTCAACTGATACATCTTTACAAAATATACTCACTGGTCACAACGGTGTCAGGTGCGTTGCGGGAGCGGTCTCGAAGTAACGCGGCGTACATATATAACAGGAACACCATACTACCTATGTACAGGTATAAGTAGAAACCCTGGACAAAATAAAGTAGATTAGCTATTGACTATCATTTTACATGCTTTCATTTTCCTGTGAGAATAACAGATTTTCATATAGTCATTCATCAGTATTTCGACTTGGCATGGTTTCAATATCTTACTAGTAACGAACTGTAGATTTTCTATGAGAAAGACCGTATGTGATGTGCTAAAAACGTGTATTTGTTTACTTATGTACACGCGTTAGAAGTTATACTTCTGTAGCGTAACAAGATAAAAATCTTTTCAAAATTATAGAAAAAAGGTATTTAATATATTGAAAGTTTTATTATAACGCATTATCTAGTTAAATAAGGTTTATTTAAATATCACAAAAAAAATATTTATACATAATTAAAGAAATTGACATTTATTATTATACATATTACATATTGATATTTACGATATAATTCACGTCCATTGGTTGGAGTTCAGTAGACATGTGTTACAAGAGGCTTATGATATTATAAAGTATGATACAAATATTCTTGTAGAAACATTGTCTAAATATCGCATCAATAGTAAAAAAAAAACTAAAATGTTGCCTATAGCTAACTTCAGGGCGTCAGTTTTTTGTGACTTCAATAACATCAAAACTCGTAGCAATTACTATTGTTTTAGATACAAAATGGCATAATTTGTCAGTGGATGATTTAATAATGATTACATTTATTGTTACTTCCAATACCATATTTAAGTTAGTACGTCGTACGTATGATAAATATGATATTAAAATTTTGTGCAATCTACCAAATAGTAGACGTATTCCTAACACATACCTAACGGAGTCCTAGTGTAAATTGAATCAAGTTTCAATATGGTGCATGTCGACACTGCAACACCTGCATGAGAAGCCCTTCATATGTTACCTACTATTTTGACTGCACTATCCGTGGCGTTATTACGGAACGAAGCAAGTAACTAATCGCACAATTCTGTACTCATGTACACTGTCATTCATTATTTACAATATTATTTGAAAATTTACCGACTTGGAAGCAAGGGCTCTCTGGCTGTAATCGAGAAAAGCCTCGGTGCTCGGTGAAGTTAGAATTAAATTGGCAGGAGTAAAACACTAGTTAAACACTAGTTTTTTAACCACCACTATGTGGAACCAGCTGCCCACTGAGGTATTTCCGAACCAATTCGACTTAGGGTCCTTCAAGAAAAGAGCGTACCGATTCCTGAAAGGCCGGCAACGCACTCGCGAGCCCTCTGGCATTGAGAGTGTCCATGGGCGGCGGTATCACTTAACATCAGATGAGCCTCCTGCCCGTTTGCCCCCTGTTTTATAAAAAAAAAAAAAAAAATGGCTATTATAATTATAAAACAAATTTGACATTTTCTCTACAAACTTTATAATCTATATTTTCCATGCTGATAGCAATTGTGAGCGACTTTTCAAGACGTACCAATTTCATTGACTTAATAATTGGCACATTGGGGGCCTCATAGCCTAGCGGTCCTATTAAGTGGCAGCTAGGTTTCAGCTAGCTTTCTCGAATTTCTAAGGCAAAAAGCACGAATGACAAAAATCTCATACTTGACGCTGGCTAATGTACAAACCGTACCAGAGCCATAAAAAAAAATAAAAAAATTGTCACAAAAAGACACATTCTAATTATAACGTTATCTGACGACGAAAACCGTTGTAGTATGAAAAACATTAGAATATCAAACTGAAAAAAAAAACAGTATTGGCCTAGTAGCTTCAGGGTGCGTCTCTAATGGCTCAGATTCGATCCCCGGCTGTGTACCAATGTGTGTACGGTGAAGGCATAAAAACAATCGACGACGTGAGACAGAGGCCTGATCTACTTGTCTATGAAATAAAAATGATCAAAGAAACGGATGCAATCTGAGACCAAGAGACATAGGGTTGTATACTGGATTATTATTGTATGAGAAGCTCACTCACTAGTCACGTGGAATGAACTCGATATTGATATCCTGCAGTACCGATCGCATTTTATGCGACTGGCCGTAATAAGACCGCGGATTAAGGCATATCGTGCAGCTTGTTACTAATTACTCTTACAAAACATGTTTGCGCTGCTCACGTAGTAAATTCAGTGTGTTTTTCACAAAACATTTTCAAGTACCATATCGTCTTGTTTTTGAGTATTATGAAAGATAGGGATTTTGGTTCAAGACAGTAGTTTTTAAATATAAATAAGCTACGCGAGACAAAATGAATGTGTAAATACGTATTTGGTTAAACCATTATTAGTATTTATTGGCATTTAAATTGATATATTGACGATACGACGACAGAAATTATTTTTATTTTATATATCAGTAATTTTGTCTTTTATACGTATATGTCACCGTAAAATTGTAAACACCGTTAGATTGTAATCTATCTCGCGAGATTATGAACTGTCGAAAGATTGTGAACGAAACGTACTGCTTACAATTTAACGTATTATTATTCGGTAGATTGTAATCTATCGAAATGAAACCGTTAAATTACAATCTTAAAATTGTCAAATTGTTAACTGTCCGAAGGATGTCCCTGATTCGGTCGGCTTTATAGTAGACCGTTTTATGTCCATAGAGTTAGGAATGAAACACTGGTATCAGTCAAATAAACTGAATGCTCTTCAAGAATTGTGAAATCAAGTATTTATTCATTACTTAGTAGGTAATCAATAATTCTGACATCACATGGTAATTTTTTTTATCAAAATAAAAAATCAGTAACAATATTTTCTCCTCAAACATAAATTAAAATTGAAAAAGTAATGAAATTTTCTTTCATTTCATTTCCAACACTAACCTAGTTATCATTCAAACTTCTTTCAACCACATATTAATTTTACTTTCCAACATTTGCTAAAGCTGTGAGTTACTTCCAACACGACATCAATTTACATTCATCAAAACAATCAATTTACATTCGACAACAAACGAATTAACAAACAAATATGGTGTTGACGGTGTTGACAGTACGTTGAGTTCACAATCTTTCGACAGTTCATAACCTCGCGAGATAGATTACAATCTAACGGTGTTTACAATTTTACGTTGACATATATACATTTGCAAGATGTTTTCATCTTTGTAATTTCCATGGGGTTGACGCTATTTCTCTTGAAGTTAATTTTTTTCTGTATTCTTATTTTTTTTAAAACTTTTCTCCTTAAATAACATAACATGGTTGTATTACATTGTATTGCAGTACAATTACCTCATAAAACGATGGTGGGATGTATGTAGAGATGACTTCAGCCATTGGAAAAGCTATGCCCATCACAACCAGTAACTTCCCATACAATGCAGATAACGTCGTAGCAAAGGCCTCACTCCTGTAACAACATACAATAGTAGTCACAATCTAATATATAAAATTCTCGTGTCACGGTGTTTGTGGTTAAACTCCTCCGAAACGGCTCGACAGATTCTCATGAAATTTTGTGTGCATATATGTCTGAGAAGCGGACAACATCTATTTTTAGTCCCCCTAAATGTTAAGGGTAGTCCACCCCAAATTTTTTTTTTCTGTTTTTATTTTTTTACGATACAGCATTAAAAAATATACACAACCCCTAACTTTCACCCCTCTACGATCAACCTCTATTTTTTTATTATAAATGATATACATGGCAAAACGACGTTTGCCCGGTCAGCTAGTATTTTATAATATTTAAAGTTAACCGCTGTCGGTTCAGACGCTGTACTCCGGAAACGATAAATCAGTTTGTTTAGCCTTCCTCTCTAGCCTCATCGATTTTATTTAAAAAATTGGATTCTAAAATACGCAATAAGCTTGACCGTTAAAATTGGTTAGTATATTTATTTATAATCCCTAATACAACGTATGTATAGTCAAAATTATATAACGACATCGAAGGGACTACTCATATTTGGTCGTAAAAACCGATAGTAGTAACAGCTGATGACGTTGTTATTAAGTACCTTATACATAGAATTCTGCCGGGACCTTTGATTTTGGTCAATATAACCGGTATGTTGTTCTAGACGATGTCGTCGTAAACGGTTTTGACTCTATATTTATACAGGAAAGTATGACTTCCAAAATATAACACACATACACATACATTAATTATATTAGAACATAAAAAACTATCTGTCCCATTTAGATAGAATAATGTTTTTTTATTTATGAGATGCGACTTGATCGAATGTATGAATCAATCAATCATCGCAATATTATTTGGTTTAGATGCGGAGGTAGCATTCACTGAATGAGACATGAAAAGTAAACTGAGTGAATATACAAATATTTACCTAGTTACCTAAACAACAGACTAATTTTTCTTAGTTCGATTGAAAAGTCAGGATATGCAGCCATCAAAGATCTTTTACTGTTGTTACCAGTGAGCCCGATTTACTGAATTATTTATATACTAGCTGGCCTGGCGAACATCGTACCGCCTAACAGTCGATTCTTTATTTTTTTTTAAATACTTATTCTGCTATTCGGGACACCGGTCTAGCTAGTAAGATAAAAAAAACTTATTGGTTGTTTGTAAAGTAGGTTTACGATCGAGATGTTTACGTGATAACGTCTTATTGGTGATATAAGTTTTTGGGAAGTAAGGAATTAATGCAGATAACAAATCTCCATTCGTTTGTATGCCGCTAGAGTGAGAGAGACGGAAGATCGGTCCACTCACTCGAACGCTATGCCAGCCTCCGCTCGTGAGGATTCCGCGTGACAAGTTTCACGGAATGACTGGCAGCGCTCGAGATGAGACGGGAGATCGGTCCGTCTCTCTCTCGTTATACCTGCGATCGCGGTCGTGAGGTTTTGGTGTGACACAAGTTTCTGAACATTGACTTTTAAGTATAATTACGAATATTATGTATGGGAATATAGAAAAGTGTTTTTTAGACTTTTTCACTCAATTTTCTTAATTTTTCTCTCCGCAAGAACCATTCTCGTACTTCAAAAAATATTATAAAAAAAATTGGCCAAATCGGTCAAGCTGTTTTCATGTTATGTCGTGATAACGAAAAACGGGTTTCATTTTTATATATATAGATTATCAAATTTTCGAGTTAAATGGTGTGTATTGAATCGTAATAATTATGATTAGAAGCCTGGTAATCATTAAATACGACGCGCCATGTGTCAAAGCATGTTATGAGTGAATGATTTTGTATTTCGAATTTAGAACACAGTGTTTGGCTTTCCAGTGAATAAAAACCTAATCCTCTTTCTATATGTCGTTCTCATAAATTTGACAGATTTAAATAGTATTTTATTTATGTTAATATATAAAATTCTCGTGTCGCGGTGTTTGTGGTTAAACTCCTCCGAAACGGCTCGACCGATTCTCATGTAATTTTGTGTGCATATATGTCTGAGAAGCGGACAACATCTACTTTTCATCCCCCTAAATGTTAAGGGTAGTCCACCCCTAAATATTTTTAGATATTTTTTCTGTTTTTATTTTTTTATGATACAGCATTAAAAATACATACAACCCCTAACTTTCACCCCTCTACGATCAACCCCTATTTTTTTATTATTAATGATATACATGCCAAAACGACGATTGCCCGGTCGGCTAGTGTTAATATATTATATATCTAACCTTTTCTCTTGAGATATGTGTTTTATATGTTAGAAATTAATAAATTTGAAATACTAATGAACGCATTAAACTTCAAACAACTCTTCCAAAACTCGACAGCGTATCTATACGTAGATAACATAAATTTCATCCACTACAAGTGAAACCGCAGACGGAAGCTAGTAATAAATTGTGATTTTTATTTTAATTATTAATTAAAAATCTGGGCCGACATGCCCTTATCAGACTCGTTAAGGCGAGCACGTGAGAAGACATTCATTAGGCTGTGTTGATGCATTATAGCCCTTCCTGCTTTGGCATAGAGTTTAATTCTATGATTCATCAACCTATGCTACACTGGAGTAATCTGTTTTAATAATACAAGAATAAGCTTTTATCGCTACTTCCCCGCCTTCGCTCGTCACAAGTGGTCCCTTGACGTTTAAGACATCTTTATTTTTAATCATGAAAGAAAAATGGAGTTAATAACATTCGGTGTTACTGTTTATTGTTACGTCAAACTCTAATCCACTCAAGAGCTTTTGAGTAAAGTATAAAACGATGCTTTTGAATATTACTCTTTAGCGCTTTGAATGTTCTCTAAACTAGGTCAGTACTCCTGTCAATTTATAAATGGAATGGTTTTTACATTTCTATTAGATCCACGCCCTTATTATTCTAATACAAATTAGGGTAAATTGTTTGTCTCATTATCTCGTGAGATCATAATACAATACAGCAATTTTCAAGGTGGAACGACAATAACCAAGGACAGCACTAAATAACCGGTGACCAAAAACTGTAGACCCCGTCAGCATTGTTCGTAACAACATTATTTAACTGCAATCTAACATAAAACTTGTACTACCGAGGTGTCTTAAAGTCTGGTCTCAGAACCCTCTCTCCCTCGGGGTAAGCCCCTTCCCGAACAAGCTCCGTTACCATGACAACCGTGTGTTATTGGCTCCCTGCTATCCTAACGATACCTCCAAAACATACATCTACACAAAAGGACGGGACCTGGTTTTCGAGAGATGCTCCTTGCGTTGTTCCACTTTTAACTTGCAGTTGAATGAACGCACTTGAATACGAATTATTCTGCAAGTAGTTAGGAGGGATTCATATCATACAATACTCGTCTCGCAATTTAGAATCGTTTTGGAATGTAAGAATGGAACAAAGAGATCTAAAATTTTCATTTTCATAAGTCTTATATCACAGCTACTTCGGCCAAACTATTCGCTCTAGTTTCTTGAAAGAATGTTTTGTGAAGAAAATTCAAGGAGGAAGAAATGAAAACCGCCAATATGGGGGCCGCATAGCCTAGCGGTCTTATTAAGTGGCAGCTAGGTGAGGGGTACCGGGTTCGATTCCCGGTTCGAGGGCAAGTTTTAATTTAATTTAAATTTGTTATCGGCCTTTGGGAGGGTTGTGCGGTACCGGGCGAGTGCCTAAACCGTACATGGAGGACATGGTCGAATTTCTTAGGCAAAAAGCACGAATTATAAAAATCTTATACTTGACGCTGGCTAATGCACAAACCGTGCCAGAGCCATTAAAAAAAAACCGCCAATATATTTTGTAGGAATACTAATCCATAACAGTAATTTGGGGTTTAAAAAGTAATTTCATAAATGCATAACATATTTCATCGGACCTTGAAAGTGCTTAGTAAATAGAATTTTCATAGGAATTACGAATAATTTTAATAAAGTGATTGGAATGTTTTATTAGGCCATAAAAACAATTCTAACCATAAGATGCAAATGATGTCATATATATGACGTCATGGAAAGGAACAACCGTGTAAGAAGATTTTGCGCACTTAATATATTATCTATATGCTAACATTTTACTCTATATATTACTCTGTATATTGGATTGATAAAATTGTATTGGCTTTGGGTTAAATTGAGAAACAAAGCTATTACTACTATTTATTGATTTTTAACTCAATCAAATCAAAATACGTTTATTCAATTTAGATGTGTCTTAGGGAATGCTTATGAATGTCAAAAACGTTTACAAAATTCGCGAAAGAGCAACACTACGCCATCCGTTCGCAAAACTACCAGGAGGCCTTGTTCTGAGAAGAACGTTGCAAGAAACTCAGCAAGTTTTACCCTCCCTCTACATTACAATTATTCAAAGGAAAATGTCATAAACCACAACGTCATTAAAGCTAATACGTAAAAAAATCCGTTAATTACTTTATTACACACAAATCAATTTTTTTTCTTTAACTAATGAAAACATTCGCAATTTTTTACAAATAAAAATTGCACTACTAAAAGTTAAAGCAAGTTTAAGGCAGGAAATATTCCACCGGATTGATGACCTCATTCCAAAGTCGAACAAAGAAAGGTTGATAGACTAGTAGGCTTTGCAGGGGTCGCATCGAAAATAAGAAAGTAGGCTACATAAGGAATCCATTTCGATTGGAGCAATTCTCGCTACTCAACGATAACGGGTCTAGTTCTACTAACGCCCAGCTTTAATCATTGCACTTACAAGATAACATTGCACTTACAAGTGGTAGTTCACATAATTAACATGGACCAGTAAACAGAGAATTTCCATTATCTACTAAAGCTTCTAGAAGAACTTTGTGTGGAATTATTTTGCATGATAAAGCCTATTATTTAGAAATAGGTGAAACTTAAAGCTTTGAAACAAAGGCTTTTGCACGGAAATAATAAAAACTGTGCGAATACACAATGTTTCTTTAAGGTTTAATACAAAGGTTTATTATCCATACCATGTAATAACAATAATTACACATTCTTACTTGTATGGGTATTTTTAAAATCTTTGCAATCAAGGTACTAAGATGTCGTTTTTAAAAACTTTTTATTAGTAACAAAGAAAGCGCAAATTTCCGATGCGTAATTAGATACATTATATAACGTTATTTCGTTCAGCATATATAATACATATATATCTTAAAATATAAAATTTTTCTTTATTTATTTTACTGAACTTTATTTGTGATTTATTAAGTTACTAGCTGGCCTGGCGAACATCGTACCGCCTGACAGTCGATTCTATATTTTTTTTAAATACTTATTCTGCTATTCGGGACACCGGTCTAGCTTAGATATAAAAAATAATGTTGATATGACAACAAATACATTATGTCAAAAAATAAAAATTTACCTTCCCGGAACCCCTCCACCAACACTCGAACTTTATGATATGTTATTAAAGTTCAAATTGACTTTTAAGTTTTATTACGAATATTATATAGAAAAGTGTTGTTTTTAGACTTTTTCACTCAATTTTTTTAATTTTTCTCTCCGTAAGAACCATCCTCGTACTTCAAAGAATATTATAAAAAAAGAATTGGCCAAATCGGTCAAGCCGTTTTCATGTTATGTCGTGACAACGGAAAACGGGTTTAATTTTTATATATATAGATAAGAATAATAATTAGATAAAAGTTATAATAGCTAGTAACAATATGTTTCCTTCAGTATTAAGCCTTTTTTAGTTTTGTCCACGCTGTTAAAGAGATACCAAAAATTTACAAATAAACAATTCTTTTAAAAATAGCAAAATATATATTATTAAGCTGGTACAACAGAACTTTTGCTAGTTTCTAGTGTAAGGGGAATGTCGATACCATATCTTAATTAATCAAATAATTGTGAAAAATTTCACTCCACTACTTTTAATGTATTTTTATAAGACATCATTGTTCATTTAAATCTTTAATTGCTTAATTAAATAAATTGTAAAGGTAACATGTGTCTTAATACTGTCTTTGAGTTACGCGAGTACTGCGCATTTGTTTAACGGAAATAAACGCGAATTTATTACATTAAACAATTCTAACATGTCACATTTTAATTGAAATTACATAAGTTACTTTTGCTAAAATTAAGGGGTACAATGGGTTGCGTCAATATCAGAACATTAGCATCTTTCCAAAGCGGAAAAAGAGTGAAAAACGAACCTCCCTCCAGCCTAAACATATTGCCGGGTCTCCGTGTTACGACCTACAAGCTAGAATTACCAAGACGTTACTTACGAATTAATTAAGAGATACTCAAGTTCAAGTCTATTAAGTCAACCCTCAAGAGGAACGTGGAATTCGCAAGCCAAAGGGTTATTTGCGCTCGGAAAATGAGAAAACGATAAGACGTGTTCAAGTATTTAGTAATAATCTTGTCATCTTATTCTTAGACGTAAGCCGGAATTGATATAATAACAAAGTGCATTTAATTGGCATTATTCATATTTTTTATTAATCAAAAACTTTCTTCTTAGAATAAAATATTTGACAAACACAAAAACATATTTTTATTTCACTTGAAAGAAAAAATATCCAAACTTATAACGAAATTTTAATGATTACTTAATATACATTTAAAGTTATGTTATCCGTAAAGGTCGTCTCCACTCTGCCACACAGATACTGGCACCAGACATAACGGCCGAGCTACTGGCAACACCGATCAAGTAAAGACCCTTACAGGGGGCCTACCATGAACTTTCTTAAAACAATCCAGTTGAGATGCAGTTGAGTTTAGGTACCTAAAGTCAATCGCATTTTTTCGTACCATGACCGCCTATAAGCTGAATCGTATTAGCATCGCAAGACCGAATGAAAGAACGATAATTTTGTTTGTGGTTTCTATGTAAGTTTAGAAATTTAACTGTCAAACTTACTTCGACAGATGTTTCTATAAAAATAAATAAAATATAAAATTATTTTAAATAATTCATCAATTATAATAAGCAATTATGTCTTAATATATATTTATTTAATATAAAACTATTCTTTTGATATATTTTAAATTTAAAGTTTTCTGGTGCTGTGCAGTTGACACTTATTATTTTTAAACGTTTCCTTCAAATTTTGATAGGAGCTTTCAATATATTTGGTGTTTACAAAATTTCGGTTTCATAAAATATAGTTTTACAAATTGTTTAACTTATAAAATAATATGATGGGGTAAGTATTGTTCAAAAATTGGGGTTATTAAAAATAAATATCTATATCGAAGTGAATTGCTGATATTAAACTCTTTGCATAAGATATTACAATCAACCTATTACTCGAAAATCATCAAGTAAATAATGATAAAAATTGATTCCTTAATATTTTACAAATTCAATTTATACGTTAACTAATTCATATAATATAAATAATTCTATTGTCTTTACAGCTTAAACCTGACAAACTCGCTGAATTGAGAGAAGAAAATATATAAATGAATATATGTTTATATCCAATTGAACATTGCCTGATTCAAGACAAGACAAGACAAGATTTTTCTATCTTGATGGAGTCATCCTAACTAAATAAATACTGTTATTGTAATACTTTCAAATGGCTTATTATTTACACATTATAAATTTGAGAAACACCTCTGTTTTTTTAAAGAAAAAGCAGAGGAGAATAATACAATTCATGAACATAATGAGGAAAAATTTAACTATAATAAATATCTACTAGTGATATGGCATTATTATTTATTGTAAATATGATATATTGGGGAATTATGCTTTTGTTAGACATGCCTAAATAATTAATTAAAATATTATTGAACCATGTGCAATTATTTGTAGGTACACTGAAATCTTCAATGAGTCAAAGTAGTTAATCTATAATAAATTATAAAATCAATATCTTCGAAGTCGGTAGAAGGGCATTGCCGTCTTGTTTCTCATCTCCGTCGATATTTTAATAATTTATTTATTATCACACTCTCTAAACTCAAAATACCCCAAAATATAAAAATTATATTTTTTTTCATATGTTAGCCATAGTAGATAAATCTTATTATTTTAACTTTATTAACAAGTTTTAATACAAATATTGAATTTTATAGGTTCTAAACTATTATTTGGACATTTCGATACAAAAAAGTTGAACAAAAAGTAACTTTTTTAGAATCGCTTATCCTGTCATAGTTGGAAGGCGCAACTGTCAAATTTCGGTTCAGCCGAGCGGTCATGGTACGGATTTTCATACAAATTGAACGAACGAAATCTGATAATCGCTAAGGTCACGTGGGAACCTAAACTGTCTCGTTTTTTCGATGTCATGGTACGAATTAGCGATGCATCTCAGTTGTAGGTTGTCAATAGGCTCGCAATAAGAGTTCATGGTAGGCCCCCAGGTCTTACCATAACCCATACGGCGCAAGTAACACGATCTTCAGAAATGAAGAGTGCGACTGATAGAGAACAATAATATGTGTAATGAGCTGTACTCGTATAATTTTAAATACAAAAATTATTGTGTGTCTTAACGACAGACAATATTATTTTAATAGCCTAAAAACAAAAAATATTGTGTCAGCTTTTGTCTGCTAGTTGGTACTATTATGAGATGTCAACATAATCTTTGATGTACGAAAATATTCGATCCGTCTAAGCATTCTAGCGTGATTGCGTGATTGATTAGATACGAATAATCTTCGCATCTTATAGACAAACTTGTATCAACAATATAGGTTCCAGAACATAGATGACTAAAGACAGAAATATATTACAAGAATAATTTATCAAAGTGTAGGTGGGATTATACGTATCTATGTGTTCCCCTTGACCCTTCGTAGAGGGTGCGCGAGACTCTTTTGTAAGCTTTTATGTTTTCTTACAATTTCCCTTATTCGTCGGGCGTCACATTTTATACACTCAGCAAGGCAGTTTTATTATACGTGGAAAGGGACATTTATACAACTTAAAATATGAATAAACTAAACGTTTAACTTTATTTTTATTAAACTTAACTTTTTAAATCAGTGATAATGACAACTATCAAAACTCTTCAACATAAGTATTTATTTTACTTTTATCTTGTGGTTCTATCACTTAAAAATAAATGTACATATTCAATTAATGGTAAATAAATGTCCCTCAATCTGTGCAATGCGGGTGTGTATAATTTTGTTTCTATATTATTATAAATTTTAAGCAAGGCACAACTTTAATTGAATTATTTTTATTTTTTGTTGTATTATTATTGACTTTTTTAAAACAAAGAACAAACGAAGAACCTTTGAATTTTACAAAAAAAATATAATTACACAATAAAAAAATATATTTTTTATTTACCAACATCCTCTGACCGAGAAACCAGTATAATAGTCATAATGCATACGTTCTGTTAGTAATATTTTATTCTCAGAGAATTATCACCGTTATAACTCAGAAGAGCAAGTAATATCAATTTTATTACCTCGAAGATCAACATGTAAATGTATGATGGAATTCGGAAGTTTTAGTAAGCATAAAGTTTTATGAGGGTTCGTTTGATGGTTCAGGAATTGCGATCGCATCTTTGCGGTTCCACTTCAGTAATAAATAAGAACATAGGTACCTGTAGACATATTGTTGTCCTCATAGAGGCAGCTTGGTTTTAGTAACAGGTAAACTTAATGCTATCCTAAAACCTAACGTCCCCGCACTATTTTACAACCTACTGCGCACAATAAGAAAAAAAGGTATTAATTTCTTTGTCAGGTAATTTAGCCATTATACAGGGTGGCCAAAAAGTCGTGGATCAAACGCAAATAGGGGATAGATGAGGTCATAAGCGGCAAAAAATTGTTCTACGGGAGGTCTCTAAGGTCAACCCTTGCAGAGTTATGATTTATTTTGGTTTTTATATAAAAATTTACTTTTTTTACTAATTCTTATTGATATTCGAAAAAATCTACATCTTGTATCTTTTTCATAATATCCACTAGATTGGTACTGATGAGTTCTTGCATTAGACATACTATTTATAGTTGTTTATTGAGTGCATTGAAGATAATATTAAGTTATACGATGTAACATTTTTTTCAAATGCCACTAAACAATAATTGGACACTACTTGCACTACACACCTGCACTAATCAATGTCAATCACTTGCACTCGCACTAATCAAAGTGAATATACAGGCCTTAAGGTAATCCGATGATTAGTTCGCTATATGTGTTTTAAAAATACTAAACAACTATCATATCGTCGGGACTTAAAGTAAAGGCCGATTTACATTATCTTAGTGTTTAGGAGACTGCTTTAGGATAGTACTTTAGTTGAAACATGTAAACGCTACTTGCTTTAGTAAACGCTACGCTAAAGAACTTGCCTTTCAAGTTGTACTAAAGCACTCTCCTAAACACTAAGATAATGTAATTCGGCCCTTAGGCACGTAAACCAAACTAAACGGGGCAAAAATCAATCATGGAACCACGATATATTGTCCGTAAAATAAACTTATCTCAACTGCAAATCTATACTATAATGTATAGGACAAGGGTCAGGGAGATTTTTTTTTAAATAAAGGAGCATTCCTAATTGTCCCGCATTGACTGGATTCCTGTTTTATAAAGCGAAAACTTTAGATTTAATATTTTGAGAGCGGTTTTACGCGAGTGTCGCATTTTAATAAATGGTTTTACGCGTCCTTTGGTAAACAGTTTTGTTTGAAGTAATTTTTTTCATTTGACAATTTATCCTCAAAGAATTTTTACCAAAGTTTTTCCGGCCATTAAAAATTATGGTTTGGTAATTTTCTTATTTCCTCATTATCTTTTCTTTGACAAATTCTTGTTTCTTTTTCCTTATTTACAGTGTACCTAATATTGTTTTAGATTTTCACAAGTATTAAAGCTTTCAATTAAACTTCTTTCAATGAATGAAAGGTATTTTTTAATAATCGTGCCCAGCGTTCAAGAAGAGCAATAAATTGTTTTATATCTGTTATATATTTTTTAAGTCTAGCCATCTCTAAAAATACTAATAGTGAAAGTTACGTGAAAATTTAGTTATTTGGCAGAGAGCCAAAATCAGCCAACCGTAGCACAAACCGAAGGATTTGCAAATAAAGTTTTGGATACGACACTATTCAATAAGTTTTAATTAAATTTTATCTAATTTATCAAGGAGAAATTTATGATATCCCTTTTAGAAATCACACATTAATTAGTCTATTATAGAGGAAAATTTATAATATGGACCTTAATAAAGTTTTTATATTATATCAGTAACACATGAGTGCATTGCATGCATTTATAACACGCTGTTATAAAAATATTATGTATTTGCAAGCTAATAAGCTACGTACGTATTAAATAAAGCGTAGTTATAAAGCGTTCCTTAATAAAGGTAGATTATATTAGAACATGAGAATGTCCCACTCGTACTATCTCTCTCTCTCGTACACTCTAGTATTTTTTTAATTTATTATTCATACCAAGGAGAAAAAGGAGAAGAGACTAGAAAAAGGTGGATAGAAAATATAAAAGCGTTAGCTGGAAGCGTTAAGAAGAATTAAGTCATGGATAGAGAAATTTGAAAAAAGCCGGAGGAGTTTCGATCCGAAGAGAGAAAGGGTTCCGATCAATAGCATGGAAGGAAGTGAGCATAACGTGTAACAAGAAAAAAAAAACACATTTAAACTATATAGGTTTAACATTTGTACAGAAATAAATGGGCTAATATTATCATTATATTATTCTTAGATAATATAGAATTCTAATTATTAAAGAATTTCTGGATCAGGCCCGAAATATTTTGCTACAGTACCTTAATATTAGTATAGATGATATCCATCAGGATGTTTTCTTATGTTTTTTTATACAGAATTAGACCGACGATTGGCCACAATCCTACCTGATGTTAAGTGAGAATATTGGAGGGCACGCCTGTCCAGGAAGATTTATTATTAGATCACTAATGTTACGTTTAGAGTATACGTTTTTAAATCGCTTTCTACTTATTATATAGGAACAAATGTTTTATACTTACGCGCTAATTATATGCATACTAGGTATAGCGTTAGCGGGGCGAGAGGGTCGACGGGCGGGTGGCAGCGGCGGTCGCGGTGACCCGCCATCTGATTGCCCATACAACACTGGCTGCAGCGATAGTGAAGTACCGAGAGATGGTGGACTTGGCAACCTGCATTAATAAATTATAGAATTTAGATTTATTTTATAATTATACTAGCTGATCCGGCAAACGTCATTTTGCCATGTATATCATTTATAATAAAAAATAGGGGTTGATCGTAGAGGGGTGAAAATTGAGGATTGTATGAATTTTTGTATGTTGTATGATAAAAAAATAGAAATTAAAAATTTTGTCTAAAAAATAAAAAATAATTTTTAGGGGTGGACTACCCCTAACATTTAGGGGGATGAAAAATAGATGTTGGCCGATTCTCATAGATACCGGATAAGCACAAAAAATTTCATCAAAATCGGTCAAGCCGTTTCGGAGGAGTATGGCAACGAAAACTGTGACACGAGAATTTTATATATTAGATTATTTCTAAATTGTTTGGTTGAGCGCACTTGTCTCAGGAACTACTGGTTCGTTAAAAAAAACTATTATTATATTTTGACTTCACACTCGTGAACGGGTGCTACTTGTGGTGACTGGTCGGTCGTGTATGCGGTGATGTTAGTTATTTCGACTATGTATTTGCGTGTTGTTCCCACGAGAATGTACAGCTACTGCCTATCTTTGTTTTTCATTTTTTTACTATTAATTACTTAAGATGTCATGTGGAACATAGTTTAATGGTTGCAGCACATACACACATTGCGTAAAACAAAAAATTTGGCGATTAAAAAGAGTGGCGGAGAGTTTTATTGACAGTTCTTATCATCCGTTCTACGCCCTTGATTGAACTGGCAGTAAATGGAAAATTAGAAGCATTTAGCATTTGTTATGTATTTCTTTATTGACGTTCAAAAGTGTACATTGTGTTACCTAAATGAATAAATGATTTTGAATATGAATTTATAGGCTACGACCACATTAATGAGGGGTTCTACATGTTCGATTAAGCATTCATTGGTAAGATATTTTTATATATTTTATAACATAACATAACAATAGCTTTTCATGCCATGGCAGTAAGCGGTCTGAGGCCCGTAATTTCGATTACTGACTTACATGAAACGAACGCGAAATGTGTCGATCCCATTTCGCTGTTACTGCATTTCAAAGTAATCAAATGTTACTTAATAGTCTCAGACATTTCAGTTGCATGAGCCTTCTCCAAACTCCACGTCAAATAAAAGCCAATAGCCAGACCACAGACCGCTCCACTAAGTCCTACATTGAATTTACGACACACTGTTCATAAATCTCTGACACAAAATCGTCGCTCTCCATTGGAGTGCCACGGGAAAGAAATTTATTAACACTTTTATTACGTTCGAATTTGATGAGCTATATATATTAGATAAAAACTGTTACAACATAGATAAATCATTTTAAAAAAGCTAATATGAACTGAAAAATGTACTCCATTTTAACTATACAGTGTATACTGTATACCTCACACAATGACGTAGAGACGAGAAATCTCTCTTCATATGATTAAAGCTCACGTGCTGTAATATATTATATTAAAGCTCCATTTATAAACCTACCAATACAAACAAAACAAATAACCTAATAATAATAAAATATACTATCAAGAAATCCTTACAGAATCTCTCTGAAATTCTCAATTTGCGTCCATTTAGGTATATGCAGTAGATATTCATTTTCAAAAGAGAAATTTGCTTTCAAATACTGATTCCTTATTAAAGTCCTTTCAGGTTAGCTTGACGGCGTATTTCTTTGCATTTTATTTCAAGAGACTATTACCGGTCGCTTTGACGACAAAATTAAATTATTGACTCTTACATAAAATTCTAAATTATGTACTATAGTGAATGTTTGTAGTATGTACATAATGTACTTATATATACATTGATACGATAATTATGTTCAGTTTTTTGTGATTATTTCCAGTGAAACTAGAAAAATTGAAGTAACTGTTTCCAAATAAAAACTTATCGAGGAAACAGTTCTACTATTATGGTAATATAATAAATAGCAATATTAAGCTTTGTTTAATTAAATTTATAAAGTTTTAACGAAATAAGCAAACAAATGTTCAGGCATCGATTTATGAATCCATTAAAATGACCGCGCTGTATAGTTATGAAAGCTAGACTGCTCCTGTAATTTATAGCCAGCCATTTCCTATCCTGTCTGGATATTGTTGAAACTCTATATTTCGACACTAATCTCATCGAGTATCATATTCTAATACTTCAAACGACACTCGCTCTTTGTGCGTATGTTCTGTCTATATTGTGCCTTGTTATAGTGAAATATAATCTTTCGTAAGTTTGTGTGATAGTGACAGTCAGTTGACAGGAGACCAAGTCGCTTCTGTCCCTATATCCCTATGTATGCTTAAATCTTTAAAACTACGCAACGGATTTTGATGCGATTTTTTAATAGATAGAGTGATCGAAGAGGAAGGTTTATATGTGTAATAAAATCCATTAAATTGTAGAGAAATATCGTTATTTTTGAGGGTTCTAATGTGATGTCGTAAATAATTAAATTTTTTCAGCTTAAATTGCAAACGCAAGCTGAACCCAACGAGATTTATGAAAATAATGCACTAACTTATATTGTACACATTGAAAAGGTCTACAGAAAACTCCACGATGGTATATGTCTATCTCTTATGGATATCCCACAATAACATTTTTTTGTATTTACTTTTTACGGAAAATAATGGCTAATTTTCGAAGCGATTTTAACCAATACAGCATTAATCCTTATCCAATTAAATACCTTAAATGCATTTTTGATATAATATAGATCTATATGGCCCTTTACAGAATATGATTTAAATGAATATTTTCGGAGGCCGCGGTTCTCCCTATAGCACTTTGAATTTAGTATCAGTATTGCACCCGTGCGAAGCCGGGGCGGGTCGCTAGTTTTATTATATAGCTATTACGTATATATGTACACGTTTCTCATTATGTATAACAACACAAACCTTAAAGGCGATTCTATATGAACATGATGAGAAGAACACGACGGTGCTGGCTGGCATGAAGGATGAGCTGGTATAGGTGGTGGACTGCTATGTCTGCTGAGGGTCTCTGGAGACACCAGGGCGGCACTTGCAGACGCCGGACTGGGAAGAGGCGGGGCACTGCTTCCAGACATCTCCGAGTCTCCAAATGTCCCTCTTGAGACGTGGGAGCCGCCAGACATGTTGTTCGCGGGTATTGAGAAGCAGCTGAAAAGAACAGTCATTTATTACAAAGACAATAATAGCCTTATGACACTTAAACAGTTATGGATTACACTGTATATTGCAATAAATATAATGTAATCTATTTTTATCATAATTCAACAAATCGATAAAGTAGTCTTCAGTGCCTAAGCATGTCGGGTAGATACTATAACCAATTTCAAGAGTATTTTAGGGTGAAATTGAATAGTATATAAAAATCCATTATATACGGGAGTAACGGTTTTGCTCAGTCTCGGTTCTAAATCCCGGAATCAAAGGCCGATGCACTTGCGAGCCTTCTGGAAATGTGAGTGTCCATGGGCGGCGATATCACTGAACATCAGATGAGCCTCTTGGCCGTCCTATTAAAAAAAAACAAAATTCTTCTTACTACGGGAGTTCAGGATAAAAGAATAGCGGACAGTAAAATGTATGAAATAAATGTCAATCCTAATTAATTCTGAAGGTGTGAATGAATCTTTTAAAAGTCCAATACTTCGTCGATCCTAAGACAACAAGTAATACCAGTATAACTTTGAGGATTAATTACCACATGTAACCAAGCTCTTCGTTAAAAGTATTGAGTGACTCATTAAAATTCCACCTACCATTGTAATGAGAAAATTCCGTCTTGATCGTCTGAAAATAAGTTTCGTTAAGACGAAAACCTATCAAACTAAAGTACGTTCGCCAACGATAGGATTCGAACTGTTTAATTTAGTAATAGAATCCATTTAAAACTTGTGCAAAGAACGGTAAATTAATATATAATAACTTTATTACGCGGGATATAATTATTATGTTTTAAGGTCTCAGTATATATATATACGTATGTCTTAAATTTATTAGACGTCCTAGTGTACAGAAAATCAATTTCTAGTTAATGTTTCCTACCACACTATTGTCAACTTCTTTTGTTTTAAATTATGTATTATTTGAATTACGAAAAGATCTAGTTTTTAAATTTGTATTAGTTTTGGTTTTAACACAAATATGAATACAGAAACATATTGTACAAAATGTAGACGTTTTGGCTGAATTGTTTTGAGGGGTTGAGGGTTGTACTAACTTCACCATTTATTATGTAAATATATTATTCCGCTGCCGAGTTTTCTGCAAGTAATTGTCGATATGGGATACTTCCAGAGAATTACGTCGGTTTCACGCTGACGTCATGTGATATAAGGGTTTGTTATTCGCAAACTGTAGGATAGAAATGACGTTGTTAAAGCTATTAACTATTTATATTTTAATAAAAAACATCTCATCTAGTGGAAGATACACAATATTTCTTTACATTTTTAATTATAATAATAATCAGTGGCGCTAAAACCTCTTTAGGTCTGGGCCTCAGATTTATGAATCTGTTTCATGATTATTTTTTAATCTAATAGGCAAGTAGATGATCAGCCTCCTGTGCCTGACACACGCCGTCGAGCTTTTGGGTCTAAGACATGTCGGTTTCCTCACGATGTTTTCCTTACCGTTCGAGCGAATGTTAAATGCGCACATAGAAAGATAGTCCATTTATGCACAGCCGGGGATCGAACCTACGACCTCAGGGATGAGAGTCGCACGCTGAAGCCACTAGGCCAACACTGCTCTTTACATTTTTCCGTACCTAAATAACATTAACATCATTTGAGTAATTATAAAAATATAAAGATTTTATTATGAATTCGTAAATAATTTGAAATTCGTCTTTACTTAAGCCTCAATTGCACTTTGAATTAATTCTCTACATTGAATATTCACTGAGATAAAGTGTCAACGCGGGAGAGGATTTAGAATCTAAATTGTAGATGGAGGTCGGCTTACCGCTAGAGCCTGTCTGCCGCTATACTCATACTATAACCTGAGGCACCTTATAGGACCAAAGATAACGAGAAAAATCATAGTACAGTACAATCTTACTATCACTTGAACTTTTGCTATATTTAAAAATATATTAGATTTAAAGTGCACTAAATAATAATAAAAAACTACTTTTTTTATAAATGGTCTTGCATGAGACAATCACTAGAAAATATTAGTTTTGAGGTTGAATCTAATAAGACTACTCTTGCACTCGTTTTTAAATTTGTATTTAATCTATTCTACATACCTTAAATTATATTTGAGTTGAACTAGTAATAGTCGAAGCTACATTCAAAATACATATTATGAAGTATTTTTTAAGTAAAAGTTCCACACGGAGTTCAGTACAAATTCCTATTTTGTTATACGACGCATGAATGGCGCCAACCGGCAAAACAAATTTTTATCATTATTCATCTTCTAGTCAGGTTTAGATCGCCTTGTCTTACGAATATTTTTTTCCTACAAAATTCCGTAATCTCATGTGACAAAGCGTAATTGACAAGTGACAAACAACTCTAGTATTCCCGCCAAAACTCAGCACAACACCGCGAATGCGCTGGTGTGCGCTACCACAGATAAGTAACATTTGAAATAAGTCACAGAGACGGCAAAGCGCAACGAAGCTATTATTGTCTAGAGGACATATTAAAAATTTGGTTATTATAGTTTTTATTGGTTATTTCACCCACAAAATCTATAAATAATGTATGAATAAAACACATATTGTGCTTACAAATAAATTTATAATAATTAGTTATCCATACCGTGTGGATAAGATTCGCAAAATTGTCTTATAAAATAAAAATATATCTTTCCAAATTTATTATTAAAATTTTCAATCTATACTTTTGTTGATCGTAATAATATAATTATGAAACACGATGTAAAAATATAATGATAGAGTAACACGTAATTATGATTACTGTATCCAGGTCGTGATGAGTACAACAAACATTTTGTGCACAAGTGTTTGATTACGGTACTTGCTTCCTTCGTGGGGAAATTTTTCCGCTCCAGAAACGTGATTAATTAGGTTCCCGATTTTGCGTTAAAAGTTTTAAGTTGGAAACATCTGCTTTACTGTAACTATTAGGTGTACATTATGAAAAACCAACATGGATATAGCCTCATACTAGGTGTTTAAAAGATTTTTTTTAATCCGTAGTTAAATCCAAGTTACTACTTCCGTCAGTCAGTTTTCCATCGTCTGCGGAAGATAAGTGAATACAAATAACCTAGAGAGTAAATATCATGATTAAGAAACTATTTTGACAATAGTAAGAGTTTTTTTTAATCCACAGTTAAATCCAAGTTACTACTTCCGTCAGTCAGTTTTCCATCGTCTGCGGAAGATAAGTGAATACAAATAACCTAGAGAGTAAATATTATCATGATTAAGAAACTATTTTGACAATAGTAAGAGTTTTTTTTAATCCACAGTTAAATCCAAGTTACTACTTCCGTCAGTCAGTTTTCCATCGTCTGCGGAAGATAAGTGAATACAAATAACCTAGAGAGTAAATATCATGATTAAGAAACTATTTTGACAATAGTAAGATTTTTTTTGAATCCACAGTTAAATCCAAGTTACTACTTCCGTCAGTCAGTTTTCCATCGTCTGCGGAAGATAAGTGAATACAAATAACCTAGAGAGTAAATATCATGGTTAAGAAACTATTTTGACAATAGTAAGAGTTTTTTTTAATCCATAAAGTTAATACTTCCTTGAGTCCGTAAGTCCATCGTCTATGGAAGATAAGTGAATACAAATAAGACGTATTACCTAGACAGTTCTCATAATTTAAATTTCGAAAGACTAAAATTATAGTAATTATGACAAAATAAAAGGAGTTTGCAATGGATAAGAAAACTATTCAGCACTTCATCTAAAGAATGTTTCTTCCGATTTATTTCTAAGCAATAAATCATGGTGCAATAAAATGTCTACGTTTTCATTTAATTAGTGGCTTGAGCTCGATTAATTTTCTTTTTAAAATCTTATTTCTTAGAAATGATGCTACACTCAGTGCGGTCTTAAAAATAAGCAGCATTTACTTAGCTATACATAAATGTAAACCTACCCTAATAATATACTCTGTATTTTTAGTTAAAAAATGTAGAACATGAGTTTATGAATGTAATGAACTAGATGAGGTCAACAGTGAAGCGAAAATACCTAAAAAGAAAAAAAAGCACACACACTTCATTAACGCACTGAATAATAAATTAAAATTTCATGTTGTTCGAGGCATCTCATTTTCTTTAATTTGTATGAATTGCCTAGTATCTGTGTTTTAACCATAGCTTCAGTATTACAGATAATATTAAGTTGTGCCTAAATAAAAAATATTTAGTCAATTGAATTTAATATCGACTTTCTTGTTAAATATTTTTCTCATATCAAATATTTTCTATATTTGATATTTATATTACAGAAGACCACACCAGCAGCTAACGTCTGTTTGTTTATTTAAATCGCAGACGAAAAACCAGACATGATAGGCAAGCCATTTCCGCATTCAATATGGCCGCGTCTGATTTCCTTTCTCGTTTCCCGCGTAAATGGTTTACGTGGATTACATGCTACGTTTATTTTAATTAAGTTCGGTTAAACGGTCTCGTGGTAAATAACATATCGGAAAATTTAATGTTGAGTCAAATTCATAAATATAATTCTGAATGAAATAATGACAAAAGATGCAGGCTCTCGATTAAAGCGCTATTTTTTTTAATTACAGTTAAGAAAGGAATTTTATCTTCGAAAAAAAACAACAAACCGAGATACTTTTCTCCACTTCGAGTATCGTTTAATGAACAGTAGGTACTTTAAATAGACATGTATTATAAAAAGATAAGAATCCTTAAAAGTTTGGTCGTAATGAGGATAAAATTACGGAAGGCACGATTTCGTTAAAATTCACACTAAAGTATAAGCCACCAAACAAAGAAACCAAAGCTGTATGGCGTTTTTAAACTGCGGTTTATAAAATGTATATATGTTTGATAATACATATTCTTTTTGAAGACATCATTTAATGAACGTTTTATGCATTATTTAAAGTCTACATAGTGCTTTAACATAGACAACACTCCAGTAAAACGTGTATCTATTCGTACAAAGTAGAAAAAGCAAGTCCTCTAACCCTTCACATCGTCATTTAACTTTTTAAACATAAAATGTTATACACTTTCTTCGTAGTTCAACCTCGTAATGCGAACAAATGAATCCGTTCGCACGAAGAGCTTACCCTACCTAAACCTCACTAATCTTACCTCACCGTAACGAATACTTCTAGATACGTGCTAGATAATATTTGATCGAAAGTGGCCACCCAATAGGAGCCTATGCGCGGAAAACGTTCAAAGAATATTGACCGTATTTCCAAGGATTTACAGTGTAGTTTCCAATACATGCATTGTTGTTTATATCCGTTGCATGTTAGGTTGGAATAAGCGTAGGTTTCGTAGCGTTCCCTTTCGTTAGAGCATGGCCGCCCGCCCGGTGATCAATGAGCGTCTGTAGTAACTGGCTTTTTACGTTGAACGTAGTCATTGTACTTGAACGCTTCAGCAGAGAAAAATTCTAAAAGGCTTGTGTTACTTTACTCCGGCTAAAAGCGAAAGTAAATCAAAGCTTCCTCGTTTTTCCAATTTCCATAATGTAATTTAATTCGTCCTTTGTTTGATTATTCAGCGTCTACCCAAACTTGGGGTTAACAAATTATTTTTCATACCAAATATTTATAATATTTTTACGGTGTACAAAAGTTTAACGTTTTAACCTTAGATTTTTAATTACATGCCAATCACAAAACTCTTTTGACCCTTTCCCTGAGATTTATTTGAAGGGCATCCCTAGTTAAGGGACATATAAAATTTAGCTTAACAAAATGGCTTATGAAACTTGAATATAAATGACACATTAATACGTTAGGGGTGTCGCAAACAAAAAATGACTTTATATCTGTCTGCTTGAGTGCATTTTAATGGAACAGGTGTTGTGTTGCCACATTTTGGTGCATTTTAAATTTAATCGCTGGGCCACCCCTGTCACTAAGCATCTTTGTAAATGGTCAATGACCTCGGGGATTAAGGACGACTTGTTTAATAACATTGATACCTTGCCGGGAAGTAGGGCGAGGGACAAGCATCAATAGCTTCACTTCTGTCCTTCCTTTTTAACGCAAATTGTTAATTTTATGTTCACTAAAATATAAGTTCTACAAAATTTATAGGGTTTTCACACACTGAATTATTACACAAATACGAAAAAAAGAAACGATAAGCAATGCATTAACATTTTTGTATACAACTCTATCTCTTTTTCCACCTTGTAATTATGTTAAATATGTGTATAAGATATATTATTGAGAATTTTAACAAAAAAGAACACAAATTGTTTCTCTGTAAAGTACAAAGTAACGACATTTAAAGTTCACTCAATTATCTCCTCTTTTTACTCTACAAGTTTTTTATCACCACCCAAAAATCACAAAATCATCTCCATGTCATCCGCCATTCCATCGCACGTCACTACGATGCGTCGCCTCCCAACCTCCACAGACAACTTATGCAAGCGCGAAGCGCGCCAAATTCAAATGAATGAAATGTGATTCCATTACATGTGTAATAAGTATCTATGGATAATAAAGTATTTCAGTCTTTGGACAAAAGCTCAGCAAATCGTTTCTTTTCATAGGAAAAATACTAATGTTAATACTACTTAAACAAGTATAATCTTGTAATAGAAACAATGTTTAAGGTTTAAAGATATATATTTCTCATTACAAAAAATTTATTATTATTTACATGAGAAACTTAATATGTGTATACGAAGGAGATTTAGTCAAATAGTCTCATTCTCATATGTACAATGTACATATCTTCAATGCCCTTTTGAATTGGTTAAACGCGCTAATATTACGAATTTAAGACGGTAATTGATTGCGTGTAGTGGCGTGTTTGATTTGTTTGAATGAGAAGCTACTATGGAGAGAGTTATTTAATTAAGATATAGGTGCTGTAAACATATAGTTGTTTAATCGTAAAAAATTTAGTTTCTTGGTAGATTTTATTAGTCTGTGTTAAAAAATTGTATCCAAACAGTGGCTTTTTAATTTATTTTGTAGTGTTACAAATTTGATAGTGATATAAATTTTGTTTTTGCATGCTGTACCCCATATTTCAATTAGATATATGAAATGTGGCTTGACTTAACAATTATAAATTGATTGATGTACAGATTGCGGAATGTAATTTGAAGAAGTTGATCCCCTTCTTTCTAATATAAAAAAATAGCTATCAGGCTTCAAAGCATTATTACAAATTATCTAATTAAAAGCTTCCTACCTCCTTATCACATCCACCTCATCACCATTAGCCACCGACTCCGTGATCTTCATCATAACACTAAACTATCATTATCTTAATAACTTGAAACTATTTCTAGTGATCCCGGTCGGCGCAAACGCACTCCCAACACTGAATTGTTCTTGATACGAGCAGGGGATCTAATTCGATAATTCCCAGTGCAATTTTCTACTAACATTATTGCAGGCACGATGCGACCGGACATCAACTCTCCAGCGAAATTGAACTACAAAAAACCAAACAAAAGGGTTTCCCGTGATCGTTATCATAAATTTTGTTTAGTAGGTATTTAATATTCGTATTTATTGTAATTTTTTTATTTTGTTATAAAAATTTTGTTTGATAATTACATGTAACATTTTAGTGATTAAAATTCTTCATGTGTTTGAGGCTAACAAATCTGAATGTCCTGCCGCATCCTTGAATCTTGGGATTCGCAATTCTTGGGAATAGAATAGTTATTTTGGGGTACTGAGTAACAGAATCCTGATCTACTTCGCCATAAATATATCAATATACACAAATATATATCCTTGGGTTACCTTAAATAACTCGACATTATATTTCCAATTATCGATAATAGTTATATTTATAGAACGAACAGGCAGTTGCGATTAATACCAACTATTAGCATAATAGTTGGGAGCAACTAACCATGACAAAAGGACGTGGGGGTCTGATGGAAGCGACGCGGATGTAGTCGATTTTACTACGATGGTGGTATTTGATTATTATATCGTCTAATGGTCGATTACAAGGTCAAATTGATAAGCTTGAGGCGAGAGTATTTCGGCCATCGAATCATTGGATTAAAGCGGACTTCGTGTGCAGACTATATAACACTAATACAGACTGATATCGTTCGACTATTATCTGTGGAAATTAATGTACCTACGTATTACCGAAGACTATCCAATACTTTCTATATTGTCTTTGGTAATGTTTTTGTAATAAATAATTAAGTATTGTATTTTTTTGGATTGAGAACTCTTTGATGTTTAAGATTGAGAGCTCCTGGGATTCGCTTTTTAGTGCCGGTTTCCTCACGATATTATCCTTTCCCGTACGAGCGTGTGTTAGAAGCGCACATAGACATAAAGTCCACTGGTGCACAGCTTGGGCACGAACCTACGACCTCAGGGATGAGAGTCGTACGCTGAAGTCTAGGCCAAGATGGCTTTACAATATATTCTTGATATTAATTACATTTGCATTCAGAAGTACTGTCCTTGTAGTAGTTATAGACCGAAGTTTCACGTTTCTGTCCACATAGGGGACCCCAAATGCGTTGGCAGTTCGGTACACATAAGCCAGTTAGTGTCAATTTGAATTTATGAGACTTGCAGTTCACGTGGCCGGGACCGATTTGTTTCAGTTAAGCCCCAATTACCTGGACTATTTTTCAATTTGAATATGAAAAATCCTTTGTTGGTTTATTTAAAAAACTTTATTTATATGGAGAGGTGTGGTACGTGTTCTAGATAAACTAGACTTCTTTCGCAAATTAAATATTTTTATGCAAATATTTTACATATACGTTAATGTTTGAGACATAATAGAGCATAGAAATGCATCCGCGATCCTACACCATACCATAAACACTATTAGCAAGACTGTTATAATGTTACTTTGACTTCGCATGAACTGAGATATCCCCGTAGTTAATTTATATTGAGGTGAATTTGAATTTGGAATGCCGTATCACCCTCGTATAGACGGTCGAGTTTTATTTGAAAATGGAATTGATTCTTGACTCTATGAAAATTACAATCTAGCGATAAGCCAATTTAAGTCACAGATAATTTACTAAAAATAATATTATATTCCCATTTTCCATTAAAAAACACACTATTAAGATCATGATCACGTACATATTCCTTGTATCTAGATGCTACAGTCGTCAAATGATCAGGTTGTTTATTAATTTCCATAAGTAACTCAACTGTTTAAAAATACCTTACTGCAATTCTCCGTGTATAAAAAGCAATCCTAACCCTGTTTAAGTAGGTTACATGCTTCTGAATTAGTAAATAAGTACCTGACCTAGTAATGGCGCCACACTGTCTCCTTAATAATAAAGTTAGGAGGCATTTCTTACAGTAATTACGTAATAACAGTTAGCCTCGATAAATATCTTTTTTATAATGTTAAAAGAACTTTATTTCTCATTACAAAAAAAATATTTTTTGACATGAGCAGTGGAATCTCGATAACTCGAATGTCAAGAGAAAGGCAAAAAATTCGAGTTTTCGACTTAACAAGAACTTCGAGATACATATGAATTAACTGCTGAAACTTCGACCCACAGAGGCGCTATTTCCAAGTGTATTTTTCGATTTGTAGAGTCTAATTTGAATAACAATTCAACTTAAGTTTTGTAATATATATTTTTTATGAATTTATTCATTCATTGCATGTGTACAAGACAAAAATAATGTATTAGAAGCCCCGAACAATCATTTTGGATTTTATTGCTATTAGTTCGGGGAATTCCAAGTAATATTTTACTAACTCGACTTACAGTCTCCTTTTTGATTTTCTAGTTCAAACTCAAAGTCAAACTCAAAATATCTTTATAACCAACCCACTTGATAACCAAGTACACCTTTGAATCGTCAAGTTAAATTAATCGTAAATTTACATTTACTACCAGTTCGAGTATAAATATGTATTATCAATACTTCGTAGGGAAATAACATTTTTTTCGAGTTACAAAGTGTAAATAATTACATACCAATATACCGCGTGTTTAGGGGTTCATCGAAAGGGAATAGATTTTTTCTTCAACTTACTGACTTACTTTTTGACTTAACGAGGTTTGAGTTATCGAGATTCCACGTATATATGAACGAGATACACGTCGCCATCAGACAACAGTCCTATTTAAATGTATCATCACGCAACTCAAAGCATTAATCTAGGTATTACATGTGCTTGTATTATAATAATTGTCTAAAAGCACCGTCTTGGGAAGGGATTATGTGAATAGCCCGTAGGTATTGCATTTTCACGGCGAAACAATAAACGTTTTATATTAGGCATTAAATATCAATGAACGTTTCATTCAAACAATTACTTCAAAATAGTTTTTTATGAAATATCCTCATGAATTCTTTGTTCATTTCCAGTAAGGGAGTAATAATGTTAATGTTTCGATTTCCGCGACGTCGAGACACTTTATTACACGAATAAATATTTTCCCTTGTCTTGTCTGGAAGTTTATTACATTTGTTGGCAAATTCTTAATGTTCCTCGAAAAAAACAAGACATATTTAGGTCGAAGATAAGCCGCTATATTTGACTTAAATGTAAGTAACGAAATCTTAATATATTTAAATTACACGACACGTTGTTTGTCCGCTATGGACTCACTAAAAGATAGGATAGCTTACATATATGTATATATATATATCTACTGTTCGTGTGTATGTCACTGAACTCCTCTTAAACGGCTGGATTTGAATGATATTGTTTGAATGCGTTTGGGTGGAGCCCTGGATGGTTTAGACTTTAGATTTACAAATCAGCCCAGCAGATGGCGCTGCAGTCGGTACTTTCATACTTTGTTAATATCCTAATCGCTTGAAATATCATGCAGGGCGTCTGTCGGGTTCGCCAGTAAATTTACTAATAACTGAAGAATAGCTTTATATGAGGTATAGTTGTCTCTTTTTTAAGTTTAAACTACCAAAGTTATTCACTAAAACAGATGCTTGAGGAGTAGACTTGTAATACCCTCAGTAACATTCTGAACCAAAAAAAGGGTAATTAAAACGAGAATCTAACATCTTTAAAACGCCTAGATAGCTGTACTGTACAATAAGCTGCGTCGGCGTACGTCGAGTACCCGAGCGACATGTATAGAGCTCTCCAGCCGCCAGCTTACAATGCATGTAAGTCTAACGGCTAAAACAAAGAAACCAGCTTAAACTTGTACTGTAACTATAATATCGAAGAAAGACAACCTTTTTTTACAAATTGCTAAATTCTTATAGATTGTTAAGGTTCTAAACTGGTAAGTACTGAGTTGAAAAGGTTTTTGTTTGCATAAAAAATTTTAAAATCTGAAATCGTGAAAAATACATTTCTCGAACCTAATTTCGCTGTTTTGCTGATGATTTTTCTTTTTTTTCTGCTCTAAGTGCCAACAAATTTCTGTAATTTTATTTTATTTACAGTGTGCTTGTATTATTGTATATGTTTTAATTATTTTTTAATTTTCAATTTCTATTAAATTTTTTTTTTGTGAAACTTATGCTTACATTAATTGTCACACATTTTAGATGTAAGATTTTGTAAAATAATGAGTAGATTTAGAACTGTGTGTGATGTCGTAAGCTTAGTAACTAAAAAAAAAATTGCTTAAATCTACTATATAAAAATAAGTCGGGTTTTCCTTCCTGACGCTATAACTCCAGAACGCACGAACCGATTTCCACGGTTTTGCATTCGTTGGAAAAGTCTCGGGCTCCATGAGGTTTATAGCAAAGAAAATTCAGGAAAAATTTCAACAGAAAAACAGGATCACCAAACGAAATGTTACATAAAACCAAGCCATCTGGTGGCGAAACGGAGTTCGCCGAGTTGGCTAATCATTTATATAAATCTTATGGTGTACTTAAAAATACATTTTACTGTTCTCGCATACCATTCAAAAAAACGTAAATCATTATAACAGAAACATTTATTTGTAAGTGAAACTTACATAAAAACTGAATGTTCGCCCTCACATGGATCTTCGATTACTGTTATCTACCCTAACCACTATTTTCTCACGTGACCACGAACTTATGCTCGCACATCTGGGCTCCATTCATGAGGGAAATGATAAATCTTTTGAAATTGAATACAATTAAATCACATTCTGGATCGCATTTAAATATCTGGGTGGCCTTGGGATCTTATAAACAAGTTTTTCAAAAGCCACTTGAAGCTTTACAATTTTTTTTTATAATTTTGTCTCTGCGACATTCGAAATTATTACATTTAACAAGAAGATGTCCTACAAAGCATTATTTATATATTATTACATATATTTTATATATTTCTTATTCTTAAAAGGCCGGCAACGCATTTGCGAGCCTTCTGGCAAGGTGATTGTCCATTATCGCTTAATACAATATTATATTTATTAAATTACAATTTTCTGAACCTTAATATTATAAAATCTTGAAAAGTAATATTAAAAATGATGAAAAAGAAGATAAAAAAAAAAAGTTTGGTCCCTGTAGCAGTGATACCTTTATACAATTGTTTTTCTACTATATTGTACAATATCAATATAAAAATTTAACCATAACACCACGTGTCTTATATAAATATATATAAATAAGATCTATGCGAATGTGACAATTTCCATTTGGAATTTAATTTTGAAGTAAAACGTGTCCCCTAATTACGTACAGCGCCAGGTGTCCTAAAACATTCTTGAGCTCAACAACGTAAAAGTAATTTCGAAGGAAAAGCATCCAGGGCTAGTTCATTAACCTGGCGCTTACTCAAATACCTTTAATAATTTCGGGAAACTAAGTTAATATTTCGTTCATACAATATTCTTCAACGAAATTTGGTTTAACTAACTAGTTAGCATTAGGTTAAAACTGAAGAGATTCTAAATCTTACTTCTGCAACGAAATAACAAACACAAAGGAATAAGTATAATATTAACATTTGCATTAAAACATGTGAGAGTATTGGCTTCAACGTGCGTATCGAACCTACGTCTCATCCCTGAGGTCGTAGGTTCGATCCTCGGCTGTGCACCAATGGACTTTCTATATTATATAGATGTGCGCATAATACATTCACTCGAACGGTGAAGGAAAACATCGTGAGCAAACCGGATTGCTTAGACTTAAAGTCGACGGCGTGCGACAGGCACAGGAGGCTGATCTCAGGATACTTGCCTATTAGCTAACATGATCATGAAACAGATATAGAAATCTGAGGCCCAGACCTAAAAAGGTTGTAGCGCCAATGATTTTATATTATTAAAAACATGTGTTATTTTATTACTGCCCAACATCAAAGAATTAGGAAATAAAAGTATGGATAAGTGATTCTAAATTAGTATCCTAATCATTTTCTATGCATAGTTTAATGAAACTATAAGTAACAAAACAAGAACGTGAAGAATCGGCGAAAATTTAGATGAGAAATCGTATATTATGTATGCTGTTCTCTGGGAATGATGCGTCTGGTTACGGCTGCGATCGCTGCATAATTCAAAAAGTTGACTGCGAGACAGCTGACAACCGTAGATACGAATTGATTTGCTAAACCCGCGTATTCCAAGTACTGCTCAACGAATAAAAGATGAGTGGCTTTTGGAGGTCTGACACATTATTCACTGTGATTTTGAGAGCTGTTCCTCTTATTTAACTCACTATGGAAGTGTTTTTGTAGGCTTTTACATCTAGTTATACCAAAACAGTATTATGACAATGTAACAAATTCGATTAAGTGTTGTTCCCACGAGGAATGTAAGTGCGTGCTCCTATTTTACCATGCCTCCTGCTGATAGAGGACAAATCTTTGTTATTAATTTATTTTATTATCATTTATTACTTAAGATGTCATGTGGAACATGGTGTAATGGTTGCAGCTTCTTAGAAACGTTGTGTAAAACAAAAAACTTGGCGATTAAAAAGAGTGGCGGAGAGTTTATTGCCAGTTCTTCTCGTCCGTTCTACGCCCTTGATTTGAGAACTTTCAGTAAATGTAAAATTAGAAGCATTTAATATGTATTTCTTTATTGACGTTCATAAGTGTATAACTGTTCATTGTATTACCTATATGAATAAATGATTCTAATTTTTTTTGATTTAACAAATGACCATGTCAAATATCCGACCCTCAAGCAATTATCCACACAAACATAATTTCATTTTTGTTATGACAATTAAAATATTTCGTAGATTACATAGTAATAATATTCCTTCTTTAGGTGCTGCTGCAACCCTATTCAGGCCCTACATATCTGCATTGGTTTCTTTCATAATTTTCATTTATACGCAAGTTTCATCTATGATTAGGCATTCCAGTTACTCTCAATGTTAAACTTAAAATAAACATGTGTTTATTCATTATAACAACGCATTTCTATCTATAAGATTTGGTAAAAAAACCTGTGCCAGGGTTCCCAGCTCTTTAATATCAGGTCTCAGTATCATCTTCAACTCTGCGTAAGATGTGTTCAGGAGCCAATCCTTTGACCGTTTTTTTTTAATTTTGGGCCGTGCCCGTGTATATATTGCAGCCTTATAAGTATTAATTACGTACATAAAATACATTAGAGTAGAAAGTCACACGCTAACTAATCGAACGCTTAAAACATAGGCTATAAATGCTTACACAATACACATGGTAACACTGTCATCGCAATCCATCATCATATTACAACCATTACAGTGCCCAGTTCCGTTTATCACATCCGTACGTGACAGAATGAATGATAATTTTGCAAAATCACGGAGGTACTATAAATAGAAGACTGCTTTAAATACAGCCCATGTTTGATTTATGGCGCGTGATAGGCCGTTGAGTAAAATATTAGTGGTTGGGGCGATAAGAGGGGAGATTCCTTTGGGGATGTAACACAAACATTATCAACAATTTTTTCCACGCTTTTGACATATTGCTCCCGTCTTTGAAGTGGTTTGGGCGTTTGGCGGCTACTCAAAGTATTTGACCGTTACTTATTTCATGTATACATTATATGATGATAATTTACGAGAAACAAAACACAAATCAGTAACAATACTCTTTTTTGTAGTATTTTTCTATGTTTACGTACACTGTGTACGTAATTTGTTACTTCGTACCGAGTGAAGTATGTTCTTGTTGCGAAGTTTTAAGCATTTATTGCTATCTTCATGTTATTGCAATGAAATTTGTTAATCTAACATAAATGTTCAACTTTATTGCTTTATTTTTACATTATTAAATAATTTAAAATTATCATATTTGATGAAATGCCGCTACGTTCATGACCTTTGTTTTCAGAATTTCTTCATCTTTCATTCATCAAATAAATCAATCAAATATGATAATTTTAAATTATTTAATAATGTAAAAATAAAGTTGAACATTTATGATCAACAAATTTCATGCCAATAACTTGAAGATAGCAATAGATGCTTAAAACAACAACACACTTCATTCGTAACGAAGTAAACAAATCCGGCTATTAGTTTCCTGAAACTTTGAATAGCGAAAGAATCACTTTATTTGTACGTTCACCCAAAAAGGAATAAGAAAAACATCGTCTTCTGCGTAATTTAAAATTCTGTTTGTTTTTCTATTCTGAAGGTGACGGTAACGAGTTGTGACAGCTCCGTTACTCTATTAAGAACTGAAACAGATACTACGAATTCTGTGATATAAAACCAAGATATGAAAAACATTATTTTGTAGAGATAATAAGTGAAGAACCTTCCGTTATATACGTACAAAAAATGAGATTAGAATTTATTATTATTAAATTTATTATTATTATTAAAAAGAGATTAGTATTATTGTGAAAAAGCGTGGGGCGCTCTGTGCCATATTTTTTGTTCATTACCATTTTCAGCCTATTTTCAGGAATTATATTTCACTTTTTAGTTTGATGTGCTTTAAAAGCGTGTTTTATAGTTTTTTTGAACTATATTTATTTTCCACTTTTTAGTCCTAGCAGCAATACGTGTTGTCTCAATTTAATCGTATTGCTTTGTGGACTTAAAAAAATTTCATTGTTTTTTTCGAGATAAACCTATGAAATTATTATATTGTCGCTGATTCTTTATAAGTGTACAAACATATATACAGGTGAAGCTAATATAAAGCGTGTAGGTAATTAGAATGAATCAATCCACGTTTACATCAAAGTTTATAGAAATGAAATAAATGGATAAATAATTAAATACGGTATGTTCTTTACTTTCACGAGTATCATATTTTCCATGCGTATAAAAGTTACCTTATATTCAGTATCATAACATATCATAATGTAATATATATAAAGTATCGCTGTCGCTAAATTTTCTGCCTCCGCGAGCTTCGTTTCGCCTATTTATGATTTTTGTTAAACTGATTTTTTCCCGTGCAATGTATCTATTTTTTACCCAAAAAGCCCTCCTTTTCCTTCAGAGTCCAAGGAATAGTCAAAAACATACTCAAATTGGTCCAGCCAGCCATCTTCGAGTTTTGACTTAGCAACACATTTTTCGATCCATTTTTATTTATATTGTTTATAAATAAAAATAAATCCCTAGTATGTAATGGAAATTATGTCTTAATACATTGACATTCACCACAAGAGGTTGAAACTGTAATATCCTTAGATATTAATTAGAGACGTCTCACAATACTTGTGCAAGGATCTTAGATCAACATTGAAGCGTATGGGCGTAGAGCGAACTCAGTGAAAGCTAATGTGAAATGTAAATGAAACTTCGTTAGCATGTCTGGTAATTATCTTATATATTGTCTATCTGTTTATTAGATTAACCCATATATACTTATAATACTGATTAAATGACAATATTTTTAGTTATCTACACTAATGTTAAAAATGATTAGATTATTTGTTTTCATTGAATAGTTTAGTTAATAGTTCACGACTGACTCAAAGAATTATTTCACCATTAGAATTCTGTTATCCCTGATCAACATAGGCTATTGAATTTTTTCAAAAAGTTAGGTTTCTTTTTGAAATCACGAACTACCCAAGGTGTGAAAAAGTCTATGCATTGATACGAAATATAATATTTATAATTTTAAGGTATGAAAGTACCATGAGGCTATAATCGCCAACTCTCCTAAATGTTCTTTGTAATCAAAAAAGGCAATGCATTTGCAACCACCTATGGCAATGTGAGTCTATGGTATCACTTAATATCAGATGAGCCTCCTGCCCGTTTTAATAAAAAAAGGAATTAATATATGTTCCCGAGAGCATCACCTACATCTGTCATCCCATCCAGTTCCCATCAAATTCTAGTACAAAGTCGCAAACAGAAAATAATGAACACTGCTTTGTACTTTAAGTACTGCGGGTACATTGTTTTGTTCCCTTAATTATAGTTTCCTTTACAGAGCTAATTTTATGCGAATATAGGCAACGTATACAGAATAGTCGACCATAATATTCTTGAATGTATTTGGGGTAATTGTTTTATAGTGAAGCGGTCTGGAAATTACTACGGCTTCTCTGAGCGTGCTAAATAAGAAGCCCCTCGGATTCTAGTTTGATTTATAAGAAGTTTTTTTTCAAGTAATTATCGTTTGCTATTTCCGCTTATAATCGGAAATCCATAATTATTTATTTTAATGGCTGTACGTTGCATATATAAAACTAGTAGACTCGGCCAAGCGTTGCTGTGGCTAAGGTTTTTGTTACATTACTTAGTAGTAAACTATCCAAGGGAAATATTAAGAGTCATGGGGACGACCATGCTTCTTTGGTGGTTATGCCATTAAATAGTAGCTTATGTGAAACGTTGGTACTTGCAACACAGCGCCATCTGTTAGAATTGTGACTGTCAAATAATCAACAGATAATTTGCAATAAAATAATATTGCGGCTATAAATTAAGATGTAAGCTATCTTATCTTTTAAGTTGGATCAAACTGCACACGGTGTGCAAATTTAATTTAAAATCGGTTCAGTAGTTTAGGAGTCCATCGCGGACAAACAACGTGACACGTGATTTATATATGTTAAGATTTATCATAGTGAGGTGGTGTCTTCAAAATGATTTTCTCGGTTTTTATGCACAGGTTTTTGTAAAGCCTGTCGGAAGCAGGTGTTGTACAGATTTATTATCGTCATTTAAATATAAGTATGTCATCATTATGGAACATATACTCATAAATTTGGTGTCTTTATAAGAATAGATTTTTTTTATAAAATTGGTGTCTTTATTAGAATAGTTTCTTCAAAGGACACGAGGCTAATAAGGAAGAGAGAACCAAATATTTAATAGTTAATTAGGTGTTATGTTTAATTAGTAAAGCGTATTTCTGCTAAGTCATGGACGTCAGGCCCTTTCATATTACACTTAATTTTAAAGGTAAGTAACTAAGCTTACAATGTAACCCATGTTACATGAATTCAACAAAAATTGAGACGATAAAACAACAGCTTAGTTAAAAAATTTGTATAAATATAAAATATTATAATAACCCGTTTTTCTCTGAACGGACAGTTGGCAATAATGCTTTAACAAATAAACGTTTAAAATACGTTTTATATTTTGACATAGTTGCCTTTTATGAATGCCCTGAATCCTTTCGAACATTGCTTCAGGACAATGGATTTGAAGCGGGGCGGAAAAAATTCAGGATGGGTAAATATAAATCTCGTACGAAATATTTTGCTTTAAAAATTTTAACCTACTTTCCTTTCATTAAAATTACTTGCTGCCATTACTGCATTGCCACTTCAAACTTAGCACAAAAACGACTTAAAGTTCGTACTTAAAAGGCTAATAAATTATTCATAATAACGTTGCAAATCTTACTGGTTTTTGTTAAAATTGTAGCATGTTTTACTGGGTCTGTATTTTTTAAATAAAATTATAACAGAAACGCTATACTGACGTTGTGCAAGGACGTATCGTTAAGCGATATCTACCAGGCAAATGTTGTTCGAGTAAATAAAGAGAAAATGTAAAATACATGAAATGAGAAGCAAAATTTTCATAGAAAACATTTCCAGTGCAACATACGTCCCTTAATCAAATACAAATTATTTCCCACTTGGTACCAAGTTGCAAATAATTTTCTAGTTTTTACTGGTAACTCTACTCAATACCATCAGGAACAAAATAATCCTACTGCCATAGTTGCCATTAATACTTTTATTAAAATTATTAATGGCAACACTTTGCACGAAACCACGAACTGTCATCGTATGTCAATGCCAAAAACAAAAATTGAAATATTTTGAGAAAAAACCGGTTCTGCTGAGAGTTTTTAAAGGTAGCATTCATATTTGTTAGATTTTCTTAGGCTTAATTTAGTAGGAAATAATATCCCACTTGATTAAATTTTGATTTGCTATTACGGATAAAAAATTAATTCCCTCTGCAAAACCCCCATTTCCCCCCCATTTTATCAAAAAAAATAATTGCTTTATGGAATCTACAGACTCCATTTACCGAAAAACGATGTCCACTTTTAATTTTTCCGACAAAAAGAAATCTATTTGAATAAGTGTTATCCTTACCCCAACATATCCAATAAATTTATCATGCATGATACAAAAGCCTTGGTATTACATTTAATAAAGCATTCGTTGGAAATTCAATACAAAAATTCGCAATCCCACGATCCATGTTACGTTACAGACAGCTGACGTTGAGGCCTCCATTTTCACTGGCTCAAATTATAATTGGACATTCGAATTCGGAATGTCAAACTGAATTGAAGACAACTTTAATTATGCTCTACGCTTTGACAGGAAACGCATCGCAATTTAGGGATGTAACGTCTGCATATATAACAATTCTGTAACAATTCAAGTACATATATATGCATGACATGCTTGATATTAAACAACAGGAGTACAAGACAATAATGAGACCACTTCATCATAATTGTACTTGGTTTAATGTTACGAGATCACGTGAAATCAAGAGGGGTAAACCCGTCAACATAATATGCCAATAAGCTTCTGGCAGCTTTAGAGATAAAACATAAAATTAATAAACCAGTGGCGCTACACTCTTTTAAGGTCTGGGCGTAAGATTTTTGAATCTGTTCCATGATCATTTGTCAATCTAATAGACAAGCTGATTAGACTCCTGAACCTGACACACGCTGTCGACTTTTTAGCTCTAAAGCAAACCGGTTTCCTCATGATCTTTTCCTTCACCGTTCGAGCGAATGTTGAATGCAAAATAAGAAAGTCCATTAGTGCACAGCCAGGGTTCGAACCTATGACGCTTTAGCGATTACACTAATACAAAAACATATTTGTGATTCTTGTAAATATAAATAGATACCTGAATCTCACTAGAATTTAAGCCAGTGAATTTTGCTTAGTTACCATACCAAGATGAATATGCACATTATTTGAAGATCTACCAGCTGTAGAGTTTAGTCTTAATCAAACATTGCTTACTAATGAAGTCTCATATGATCATATATCGATGTTTCGATGCTTGGTGTGATGTTAAAGCTAGGGACGGACGCTGCCAAGCTGTCTGGCGTGAAATTAGCGTCGCATGTCGCTTCAAGTGAGCGTACTCATGTGTGTTCCTGTTTCCGAATCGTGCTATAAATAGTCTGAGGCAAGGGGACTGCTCTAATCAACGGTGGAAGCAGACGGAATGATTGCAGTGAAAATGATAGCCCTTAAACTGGTACCTATGTCTCATTACGAAAATGTTTCCCTGTGTGTGAAATGTCAATTTCAATAATGATAATATACATTTTTGAAGTTATACTTCTTTAGGCGCGTTATGAAAAATTGATGAGAGTGAAATTTTACGACGCGCGCGCACCGTGACACAAAATTAACAGAATGAAGTTGCCCACGGAAGATGCTACGGCGTTGGACATAATTTAAAAACAACATTCGAATAATAATTGAATTTATGTTACACTTAATGTAAGAGAATAATAATACATATTTTTTTATTTAATTTTTCTAATGTAAACTGAAATTTATTGACTATAATGACGCCTTTTCCAGTCTTTGATTATTTAATTGTAAGTAATCATTTGCATGCAATCAAAAACTATTTTTAATAATGCCAAAGAAGTATAACAACGCGCGTACATAAGTACACGCACCCTTTTTTTACTATAATTTAATAAATGATTTCGGTTTGAAAAACAACACCAATGGGCGTGCTAATAAATTATTATAGTAACTAGAAAAATATTTTTCTTATTTATACAGATTCGATAATTCGTAAATTGTAAGCCTTTGAGCCTAGCGTCTCTACTCTCTAGACATTGCCTTAAGCTACATTAGTATCTTTATTACATATGAGACAAGCATTTGGATGTCCATAAATCGTATGTAGTATTTTTTTTTTAAATATTCTAGTGTGAACTCGAAATTCTGCTTAATTAAATTAACTTAATTGGCCGTCGGCGTTTTAAAATTCTAGTTGATGACACACAGTTTTTATGGCGAAACATTTTGTAAATAGTGCGCAATTTAGTAAAAGTGGAAGCATTACGGGATGCGAGGGTATTCGTTTAAATCACGATATTAACACGATATAAACACGATCTTTTTTTTAAATTTAACGCCATTAATGATATCAATTTCCAAACATACTTAGAGAACATCATTACTCGAACCGTTTCGGTTTTGAGACCCAAAACTTATTATTCGTATTAATTCCAAAAAACAGATGCATTTAAAATACTTACATTTTGAAAAAAATAAAAGTATGCCTATTAAATAAAAAAATATCTGTCATACGTTACCCTTATGACTGAACGGAAAATTCACTTAACAAAATAATTGGTGCATTTATTTACATAAAATAATTGCACTTTGCCTATAAATCGTAGTGTTAACCAACGATAATTACATCCCAGAGTGTCTGTTTGACGTTCTCATACTTGATTTTATGATAGTAATTTACATAATACCAATAAAAAGTGTCTATATTGACAATCTCGTGTTAGCTATAAACACTTTCTTTATAACCATCATTTAAATAACACATCACGGAGAGACATAAAGAGGTATTTGGTTGTATACAATAAAATAAGTATTTTTAAAACAACGTACGGAAACATGTTTAGTTTTAGTTTGTACGCAATTAAATGATATGTAGTTCCGATCTGTTTTTGTTTTTTTATCATTACAATGGCAGATACTTTTTTTTTATTAATTTTATTAAAGTTGTAATGACCATACCCAGCCTTGCCTTGACAACCAACTTGTCCAGGTTATCTAATTCGCGGCGGGCGATATGACCAAAGTAAGTAGTAGAATAACTCTCCTATAGCATGTTGTTGAGAGCCTCGTAGAACTCTAAGTTGATCCAAGAATACGTATAATGATAATTTAACATTCAGATGAGGAGATATTTCTTTCTTTCAAACGCTAATGAAACATTACTCATTAGATAATACGCTGGTTATTAATACGCAGACCGCACAAGATGTTCGTGAGATCGTGAGGTCGTGACAATGTATCGACGGATGATAGGCAACAACAATTTGTACTCAAAGTCGGCATTTTTGATTTCAATATTGTTTAGAATACACTTACATGATGGTTGGTTATACATACGTATAATTTTTTTTTTATAACAGAGGGCAAACGGACAGTTGTTGAGTGATATTAAGTGATGCCGCCCATGGACACTCACATTGCCAGAAGGCTCGCAAGTTCGTTGCTGGCTTTTTAAGAATTGGTACGCTCTTTTCTTGAAGGACCCTCGAATAGGTTGGGAAATACTTCAGAAAACCATCGTAACCAGTCGAATTGGTTCGGAAATATTTCTGTGGCGGTTCGTAGTGGTGGTGCGCGGCAAAAGATGCTTTAAAAAACTGTAGCTCTCATGCTCCTGTAGCCCTCCTAGTTTATGAAATCAGTTATCGCGCCATAACATAGATTGAATTTTTAGGAAAACATCTACTGAGACAGAATGTTCACATAAATATTAGTTTATTAACAAGAGTTCCCTTGGAGAATAAGATACGCTCAGCTATATTCCATCATCATCAAAGAGCAATGATGAGGAGCCGGTATACAGGGTTAAACGTTAGAAATAAAGAAGAAAGAACAGAAAAAATAAGGCGCTAAGAAAATTAGGCGCTAAATAATAAAAATAAAGGAGTTTAAAGATAAATAACACGGGACCAACCGCGAGTATTATTTAAAGATGTGATATGAATACGCAGGATATGAAAGTTAAATCTTAAACAAGTAACTAAGATAAAACAAGGTAGAGTTTGTCAAAACAATAACAATGAAAACTTTGTGATTCCACCCATACAACGAAAATTTTCAAAAGTACGCAGCATTTCACCAAAGTCCACCACCTTTAAATCTTTAAACATTCCATAACAATGAGAAGCGCAAATTATGTTTTATCCTGCCGGTCATTGAACTCTAGATCAATATAAACGAGGCCGTATAACTTTGAATACGTAATAAATCAAAGCCTGGAAATTTGCGACGTCATAATTGTTATCTATAGAGTTCGCTTCATTCATACTCTGATTCCTGAGAATGAACTTTTCAGCTCATACAATTGTTCCTTTACAGTCTTGGGATAAAAGGTGGATTAACGACTCAAATCGTTAAGCGATAAAGCTAATTTTGGGTGTGATCTTTGTTTTCTAGGTTATGCGGTTATTGTTAGGTTTTGATTAGCTTGTTGGTTAATTTCATGTTCTAACATCGTCGAGTAATAATTAAAACTTGAACCGTCGGACTAAAATTCATCGAGAGTTAACGATTTGTTTAATGAAAATAATGATTTAACGATTTGTTTAATGAAAATAATGATAACTTATTTATTGGCAAGAATATGGTACAAAAATATAATGGTGGCACAATCTAAACTTCGTTTGCAAATTTCTCTTACACAACTAAAAGTTAGAATTGAATATAGTAGTTACATATTATACATTATGATATAATCATATCATAATAGTCAATTCTTATATTATTTTATCACTACATCATCACATAATTAAAATATATCATTACATAATCAAATTAATATTAATTATAATGTTTTAGCCAAATAAGCATGTATGCAATAATCATTATTTTTAAAAGTAACATATTAAGTCGTTATTTACAATTCTAGTAGGAAGATCTTTGAATGTTTTGGTAAATTACACAAGGAAACAAGGAAGAAAAATTAAAAAAATCTTCAACCAAAGTTATTTAATTATTAACTTAATGAACGGCTGTTTTTAATAAGTCGATAAAAAAGTTAAGCTGATTTGAAATTGATAGTAAATTTCATACGTTTTCAAATATTACTACAATTTCAGTAACTTCAAAGCACTTTTATAGCACCTTCATATTCACTATTAATAAAGGATTCTTGAATAGATCTCAACTTGAATAGACTTTGCAAAGTTTACTATATCTTTACTAGACAGACATAACAGTAGCGCGTTAACGTGAATGATAACCTAAATAAGTTCCATTCCCCATAAGGTTATCTGACCTACAGCACCGTAGAAAGTCTTATCCGAGCGACCTGTCAGACGAGTGGTTGAGTGACACTGCTCTTGCGCCGATCAAAGTGCTATAACATAAAACATTGCGGTCCGCGCGTTGCGGTTATATTGGCCATAATGGCACCTAGTATTACCGTTTTAGTATATAATTACACGCATTAAAATGATTTTATAATAAAAAATTTAACGATGAGAAGGTTTTATCTAGACAGATAGATTTTTTATATTGTAGCTGTATAGTGTTCTTACGTTCAAACGAACAGTTTGATGAAAGTGTGAATGGTTTATGAAATTGAAAGATTTCAGAAAATAGTTTTAGCCAATACATAATATGGTGAAACATTATTAAATCCATTAATTATTAACAGTTGTATACGCTGTATATGATTTTGTTATGGTGACAGAACAAGTACAAAGAAATTTACGAAAACAACTATATATTTTAAAAGAAGTACGAACAGTCTGCGTACATTTAATTTTAAGAAATACTTTAATATAAATAACGTGCCTCACATTCGTATCTCGCAAATCTCGCGAAATGACGACTTCATTTCGTTTTCATATGCAACTGCAGATTGTTATGACATATTTAGATCGCAAGGAGTTTTGAATCTTTAGGACGCGTTTTAAAGGAAACTTTTTGATTTTACTTCCAAGTTCCAGAGACGATAAGAAAATGTGTCTATCAGAAATGACAAATGATAGACATATACTATACATTAAGACTCGAATAATCTATCATTTTAAGATGACAGCATGGCATACAATCTCCGAGGCTTAACAGATATTCTACAAGGAAGTAGTGAATTCGAATGAAAGAATACTGGTTTCAGTCGAGTAAGTCAAAATTCAAAGATCATTTATTCATATAGGTAACACAATGTACACTTGTATGAACGTCAAAAAAGAAATATACATTAAATGCTTCTATTTACTGCCAGTTCTCAAATCAAGGGCGTAGAACGGAAGAGAAGAACTGGCAATAAACTCTCCGCCACTCTTTTTAATCGCCAAGTGTTTTTTTTTACACAACGTTTGTAAGGAGCTGCAACCATTACACCACGCTCCTCATGACATCTAAAGTAATAAATGAAAATAAAATAAATTAAAATAATGATTGGTCCTGAGCAGGAGGCATGGTAAAATAGGAGCACGCACTTACATTCTCGTGGAAACAACAGTCTATAAAGCTAGCTTAAAAATATGGCTCTTTACACATCAACATACTGAACCTAGAATAGACTGCATCCTATATGTAAAGCGGTACTAATTAAGTACAAACAAACACGTCGCTCAATTTGTCTGCGATCGATTGGGTTCGAGTTTTCACAATGGAAGTCAACGTAATGTTTTAAAATAAACTTTTCGAACTCCATTAAGCACTCATGAAACAAAACTATTCTCAAAGTGGAATTTTTGTAATACTTCCCTAAATTACTGTCCGTTTACTTCTTAAAATGTTTTCTGTGAACTTTGGTGACGTAGAATTCCGTGGCTAAAATTAGGCATTATAAAAACTTTTTTAAGATATTGTTTTATACATTATTGTTACTGTACACTGTGCATATAATCTAATATATAAAATTCTCGTGTCACAGTTTTCGTTGCCATACTCCTCCGAAACGGCTTGACCGATTTTGATGAAATTTTTTGTGCTTATCCGGTATCTATGAGAATCGGCCAACATCTATTTTTCATCCCCCTAAATGTTAGGGGTAGTCCACCCCTAAATTTTTTTATTTATTTTTAGACAAAATTTTTAATTTCTGTTTTTTATGATACAACATACAAAAATACATACAACCCCCCTAACTTTCACCCCTCTACGATCAACCCCTATTTTTTTAGTATAAATGATATGGCAAAACGACGTTTGCCCGGTCAGCTAGTATATGTATAAATATCTATATATGTATAGTTAAATGATTTTACTTACCATTGCGATAAATCCTTGTCTTCAAGACCAGATGGAGTAGCGAGTGTGTCTGAATCGCTTTCAGTCCTACCGCCCGGGTGTTCCGGAATTATCCTCTCAATAGTTGTCACTTCCTCAATATCCGAGTCGATCCCCTGAGCAAAGTCCATATAGAAGGACTCCCTTGAGTCACTTGACCCCCGTCGCAGCTTGAGCGACAGATCCGGCGAACTATCATCCATCTTTGTCACTTCTATTCAACTTCCATTCAAAGAAAATCCATTAAAATACAGTCCGTTTCCGCACCTCTTTGTAATCCATTTTAAATTCAAATAGAACAGTCATTATCTCCTTAGCGTTAACCCATAAGCTGTTTAAAACGTAATTAAATTTTAAATATTAAGTTCAAACTTGTATGGCGCCTATTTAAATTTAAGTTTGAAGCGCTAAACCAGTTTTTAAAGAAAGAAAAGTTAATCAAACAATAGTAATTTATCTGCGTTACAAAATGAATGTTTCGACGTAAAAAGGAACAATGACCTGTAACAGTTCCCGGTTTAACCTTCCCCAAAATCGACACCGCTTCCTGCGACATTAAACAGGCCCGATCACGCACTACAACGGATATTTTTTAATTAAAATGTATCCAACTATGCAATGTTATATTGTAACCTCTAATCTTATATTATCAAGTTACCTCAATGTCATTAGTCGAATAGGAATATTTTATCGGTGAAGGTACGAAGGCTACTTGCCAAAATCGAAGCCGTCAATCATATTGGTATTCGGCGCGATTCAAACAATTCATAAATATGTATCACAGACAACAAAAACTATTTGTTATGGACGATCTATCGTTGAAGTATGAATAAAATATTCATATTCATAATCGCATTTGTTTGATCTCTAAATACCTGCTAACTTTAAATAAACGTTGTGAAAGTACTATAAATTATTCAAAAGAGAATTAAAATATGCATCCATAGTCCGTCACTGATCCCTAGGGAACAACAATAATGCGATACAAACATTCGTTTACACACGAATAGGCCGGTTGCTATTCTAGGCACGCATCGCGTCGGCGTATTGACACGGAAAATATACACATGGTTAACACTCGGAGCACAGCAAACGCCCTCTCGCGGCAAAGGACGGCGCGCGATTGCCGGGAAGTGACCGAGAAGGGAGGGGCGCACCCTAACTCCCTAGCCACCGGGATCAATCTGACGCTACCCGGAAGTGAGCGGCCTAGGGTAGAATACCGTCGCTATTGCTTCCGATGAACTTGAATGAAATACTTGATTTCGCAACACGTCGGTATCCTTTCAGAACTTTTCAGACTCATTTCGTATTTGTAGTGTTACAATCCAGAGCTTGTTTATATTCAAATTGTATTAGATGATTTTTAGAGATCATCAAGAATAATTATAGTGATTGATGAGTTCATAAGATTATTACACGCTTTATATTAGCTTCGCCTGTATGTATGTATGTATGTAACCGACTCCTTCGGACTCGATTTTGACCCACTTTTAACGATTTAATTCAAACTTTGCGCACCTGTCAAAGATCGATGACAATGCAATAATCCGAAAAAAAATGAAAAAAAATATAAAAAAATTAACTAAAAAATAAATAATAGTTAAAAAAACTAAAAAAACACGCTTTTAAAGCACATCAAACTAAAAAGTGAAAAATAATTCCTAATTTAGGCTGAAAATGGTAATGAACAAAAAATACTGGTATTATTGTGAAAAAGCGTGGGTTGCTCGATAGACGAAAAATTTCTTAAACTATTATTTATTTTATACTTAAAAACTGAAGTTGACTTTAAATTTATCGCTTTCAGTAGACAAGAACGGTTTTATTTTAAAGGAAAGGTTTGGGAGTATAAATAAAACAATGCATTATAATAATCTACAAATTTATAACATAGTTCCTCAATCAATAAACAAATGTTTTACTTAAATATAAACATTATATCACAATACTCAAAAGTCTTTATAATTGGATGAATTTTACATACACTATATTGCTTTGATTATGCTTTTTACAATAATAATGATTACACTAGATATAACCTCCTTTTCTTTTAAATTTTTTCTTTATTTTCCTCTTCTATTTAAGAGAGCTTTAATTTTATGTTTAAATAATGGAAATGCTTACACAGAATTTATAAGTGTAGATAATGTCGAGAACATGCTGGTTAGAAAACAAATTAAAAATTGAGGCACGAACGGAATTTTATGGTACACATTAAGGCTGCGTCCCCAGTAGGCAAACAGTTAGCGGCTGACTGAGTGAGCCGCAAATTTGCAGCGAACTGAAATTTGAGTTAGCTGCAGACACAAATCAATTTTCGTGCGTCGCAAGCAAACTGTTAAGAGTTAGCCGCTTATTTAGCCGACCGACTGAATTATCACTTAATTTTTGTTGTACGAAGGGAGTGGTTGTGTTGGTCACTATGGATATTTTTGAAGTATGTAATTGGTATCTTAGAACCGGTTTTGGTGGGAGTCGGCCGCTCACTAAGATAGTCGGCGCGCGTAACGCTGCAAACTGCGTACAGTGAGCGCAAATCTAGCAAACTGTGAACACTCCATTTGAAATATATGGAAGGGCGTACTACCGATACGCCGATAACTCAGTCAGCCGCAAACGGTTTGCCTACTGGGGACGCAGCCTTACACTCACATTCACATTTACAATTTAACGAATGACAAAAACGCAACATTTGAAAGCAGGTGATTCTATATAAATTCTTATTACAATAATACTATAGTAAATATTCACGGTCCTATTCACCAGCGCGCTTTAAAATGTCAAATAGGTCTTGAAACATTCAATAAAAAATGCTAAAACTATAATTCCAGCAAAATAAACTTTCAAAATATTGTAACGCACTACACATAACACGTCATTTGAATTTTGTCACTGTGTAAATTAACTTTCAAAAGCAAAAAGTGAAGTTTATCTATTTTTAAAAGTTATACACAGAACACCTGAACGAACGTCAATGTCAACTGTCATAGTTGCCATGCGCTGCGCAGTACTTAATTTACCGTCTGTAGCCCAACCGTGTTTTGCTAAATTCAAAGTAAATAAACGTGACAAAACAAACTATTTGAAGGGTTTATGAATAAGACCGTAGTAGTGTTATGCTATTGAAACAATGTCAACTGTCATAGTTGCCATGCGCTGCGCCCAACCGTGTTTGTTTTGCTAAATTCAAAGTAAATAAACGTGACAAAACAAACTATTTGAAGCGTTTATGAATAGGACCGTAGTAGTGTTATGCTATTGAAATACGCGTCGTAGACAGAAATAAATACGATTATCCAGTATGCACTTGTTACATATTCATTGCACTCCCTTTGCCCCGCAAACCCAATACAAGTCACCTCTTACAAAACTACGCTATATAAGGAAAGGGACAAGAGAACCAACAGCTTTTGATCGGATACCTCATATCGGACCGGTCAAGTCTCAAGTAGTTAAGTTTATTATATAATATATTTATCGTGCACCTAATATCGGGCCGATTAAATAATTGTAACTAGTTAAGTTCATTATTTGTAAAAGTAATTAATTAAAGTAATTTTAATATATTTTGGTTTTTTTTGGAATCCACCGCTGGCCCTCACTTAATTGGCGCAGTCGGTAGGATCGTCGAGTCAGTGCGCGTACTAAGTAATATACTCCGTAGATCGCCTACGTAGAGTACGCGAACTAATAGACTTTCAAGTTTTAATCGACGATTCACAAGAACCGAGGACAGCGGACCACACACGGCGCATCCAGAAATCGATGACAAAAGGTGCCACCATCGTCGAAATGCATATGTGAGTTACACATTTCTTAACGATTGGTTGTTACATTCCTGTGTGTTCCCAAATCATCCAAAATTTTCCATCCTAGGAAAAACCGGGGAATCGAAGCCCCAAGAGTTGCCTCTCGCATCGAGCTGAGAGATCGCAATAGACATTTAGATTATTTAGAAGATATTTTAGAAGATAACATGGAGCGCGAAGCTTCCCTTGAGAATTTTTCAATTGCACAAGATGCATTATTAGATAGGATTTTAAGAGCTTTAAAATTTGTGCCGAACTTCGACGGAAGTGCGTGTAATTTAACAAGATTTTTGAACTTATGTGACACGTTAGTAGTGATTTATGCCAAGCCAAGTCCGGGTAATGATGTTACAAATTTAGCATTAATTAATGGAATTATTAATAAAATAACGGGCGCCGCCGCCAGAGCCCTATCAACAAATGGGGCCCCTCAAAATTGGAGTGGCATAAGAAGCACTCTAATTAATAGCTTCTCAGATCACAGAGATGAGTCTACTCTTTATACTGATTTGTCACAATTAACGCAAGGATCAGATAGCCCACATATATTTTATGAGCGTATACAAAATTTATTGAGTACAATCATTACATATGTAGAAGTTCATGATAAAATTGAGACCACTATTCAGGCTAAACGTAATTTATACAATAGCCTCGCGTTAAAAACGTATCTAAAAGGTTTGGAGGAACCTCTGGGCTCACGCATACGATGTATGAGACCAGAAACATTAGAAGTGGCGTTGCAATATGCAAAAGACGAGATGAACATAATTTACTTGCAAAACAAAAATACGAAGAGACAAAATTTTACACCTCAAATATCTAGCTCGCCTACTCTAAAACCTTATAGATACGATATTAATCCACAGTATCAAAAACCTTTTAACTTGCCAAGATTAAATAATGGTCAAAATTTTAACAATAATTCATATAAGCCTCACATGTACCAGCAGCAAGGTCCTTCAAGGACCCAACAAATGTTTAAAGCTTTGCCAAGGTCGAATATGTCTACAGGATTTAGAATTCCACCCCGTCAACCAATACCAATGAAAAATTACCCTCAACCCATGAGTGGTATTAGTCACTCTGCTGCTCGAGTTTTACCACCTACTCAGACTGGACATGACTGGAGGATTCATGGTAATCCACCCCCTAACAATTACTTTAAAACTCGACAGATTAATAATAACGAATTAAATGACCCTTATCTCTATAGCGACTATGACTATGACAATGACGAATATCCATGTGACTTTCAACAATATGACCCTAACTACTTACCATATGACTGTTCAACAGCCGACGAATATAATATAACGGAGTATACTGAACAACCGGAAACCATAAATTCTGAAAACAACGTGCCAGAACCTTCCAAACAGGATTTTCCAAAGGATCGAAAGATAGTTTTCCCCGAATAGAGTTAAATATACAAAATCAAAGACAATTACCATTTATTCAAGTTCTAATACACCCAGATCTCCCACCATTAAAATTTCTAATCGATACAGGTGCGAATCAATCTTTTATAAGACCCGAAGCTATAGATACTTACTTTCCAAATTTTCCTGTAAACTTCGAACCATTTATTGTTTCAAACGTGCATGCTACTACCAAGAATGATTATACAATATATATACCGTGTTTCAAAGAATTCAAAGACAATGCATGGATAAAATTATTCGTGTATAAATTCCATAATTATTTCGATGGACTAATTGGTTGTGATCTTCTTCAAAAATGGTCGGCAAAAATTGATTTAGAATCTAGAAAATTAATTACGAAGTTTGCATCTAACCCCCTTCATATGTACATGTCCCATAGTGTGAATTTATGCGAAGCTATAATTCCAGCTAATTCTTCGAAATTAATACGTGTGCCTACTTCTATATCCAACGGTGATATATGTATTCAAGATCAAAAAGTCGGGAAATGTTACATAAACGAATGCATAACCACGGCAAATAATCATCACGCAATTTTAGAAATCTCTAATCCCACCAACAGTGATATTATAATTTCTTTAACGGAACCCATAAAAGCTAATATATTTAATGAACAAGTGTCATATGATACTTTTAATAACAATGCCCGAGCTCGCGACGTCTTATCGCGTTTGCGCATAGATCATTTAAACGCAGAGGAGACAGCTAATATAAAAAATATTTGTAGACAGTATTCAGACATTTTTCATCTTGAACACGAACCTTTGACATTTACTAATAAAATCAAACACTGTATTAATACGACCGATGAGTTGCCTGTTCATAGTAAAACCTATAAATATCCATATATACATCGTGACGAGGTTCAAAATCAAATAAAAAACATGTTAGATCAAGGTATAATTAGACCTTCTACCTCCGCATGGAGTGCACCTATATGGATAGTGCCAAAGAAAAGTGACGCATCTGGAAAAGTTAAGTGGCGATTAGTCATTGACTTTCGGAAGTTAAATGATAAAACGATTGACGACAAGTATCCGATTCCAAATATTACAGACGTTCTAGATAAATTAGGTAAATGCCAATATTTCTGTACATTAGATTTGGCTAGTGGCTTCCATCAGGTAGAAATGTCATCCAAGGACATTCACAAAACTGCATTTAGCGTAGAACATGGTCATTACGAATTCCTTCGAATGCCTATGGGTTTAAAAAATTCTCCATCTACTTTTCAACGTGTTATGGACAATGTTCTTCAAGGTCTAGTTAACAAGATATGTGTAATTTATCTCGATGACATTTTAGTGTTTGGTACCTCCCTTCAGGAAATGATGACTAATCTTAAAGAAGTATTTCAGCGCTTAAGAGATTCAAACTTTAAAATCCAAATGGATAAATCCGAATTCCTTAAACGAGAAACCCCTTATTTAGGTCATATAATTACGACCGAAGGTGTTAAACCTAACCCAGATAAGATCAAGGCCATAGCAAATTATCCCATACCAAAAACAACAAAGCAAATTAAAGGCTTTTTAGGACTATTAGGTTACTATAGGAAATTTATTTCTGATTTCGCAAAAATCACTAAACCTCTTACATCATGTCTAAAAAAAGGCGCTACTATTACCTTATCTCCGGAATATATCAAATGTTTCGAACACTGCAAAACTTTATTAATGAATGATCCTATCCTACAGTACCCCGATTTTACAAAAGATTTTATACTAACGACAGACGCATCAAATATCGCATTAGGAGCCGTTTTATCCCAAGGTTCAATAGGTAGCGATAGACCCATAGCATACGCATCCAGGACTCTTAATACTAGTGAACAAAATTATTCAACGATAGAGAAAGAGTTATTAGCCATAGTTTGGGCTACTAAGTATTTCAGGCCATACCTTTTTGGCGTAAGTTTCGAATTGTCACCGACCATAAGCCTTTGCAATGGCTTATGAATTTAAAGGAGCCAAATTCCCGTTTAACAAGGTGGAAACTAAAACTCGCAGAGTACGATTTTACTGTAATATATAAAAAGGGTAAGTGTAATACGAACGCTGACGCGCTATCGCGTATTGAAATACACAATGACGAAGCTATGTCCTTAATAGTTAATACGTCACGGGACCCGCGTCGTCATAGTACCTCATCGACACTTACAGCAGCCTCACAGAATAGCAAATCTTCTTCATCCACTCTGACAGCACCTGGAACACGCGAATTGCAATCACCACAAAGTTCGTCGCATACTGAAACCGCTCATACTAGCTCCGAAAATCCCATTCTTGAGATTCCTATTAGCGATGACCCTTTAAATAAATTCCGCAGACAGATATTAATTAATATAGTTAATCACTTACCTAGAGTGAAGCCCGTCATTAGTAAACCATTCGAAAAATTCTCTCTCATTTCAGTTCAAGTTCATGTAGACAACCTAGAACAAGGAACTATCGACCTCATTAAAAAATATGTTGATCCAAATATCCGTACAGCAATTTTAGTCCAGCCAATAGATAGAATGCTTCATATTGTTCCTATTATTCAAAGAACTTTTAGAAGTTCCTCTATGAAAATATTACTCGTCAAACGGCAAACTGAGAACGTATCAGATTATCTAAACCAACAGGATACTATTAGGAAATATCACGAAGGTAAAACCAACCACCGTGGTATCAATGAAACATATAACTCTTTGTCACAACGTTATTTTTGGCCTAATATGAAATCCGATATAACGGAATATATAAATCGATGTTCAGTATGTAATTGTGCGAAATACGATCGCAACCCAATACAGCAACAGTTTAAAATTGTACCTCCGCCATCAAAACCCTTTGACATGCTACATGTAGATGTATTAACTATAGAACAAGAAAAATATTTAACTTTAATAGACGCATTTTCCAGATATGCACAAGCGTATCGTATAAGTGACTGTACAGCCCCTAATATCGTAAAATCATTGCTAACGTTCATCACCCATCACGGTTCACCGATGTCCTTGACTACTGACCAAGGAACCGAGTTTACGAATCAAGTTGTAACTGAATTTTTACGTCTTCACAAAATACACCATCATAAGATCGCTGCACACACCCCAAATGAAAACGGCATAATAGAACGTTTCCATAGTACTCTCTTAGAACATCTCCGAATATTAAAATTAAAACATAAGAATGAATCTGCCACCAATTTAGTACCTTACGCAATTTTAGCATATAATAGTTCCATACATAGTTTAACTAAATGTAGACCCTATGATTTAATCACTGGACATTACGACCCAAGAGACCCCACTGATTTAAATTTATCCGAACGTTTATTACAACAATATATGCAAAACCATCATAGTAAAATGGATACAGTATATCGACTTATACATGACTCATCGTTCGCCGAACGCGAAGCGATTATGACGCAACGAAATACTCACAGAGAACCCGAAGTACAGTATGAACCCGACCAAGAGATATATGTACGAAATCCGATGGCAGCTAGACAAAAGCTAGCCACGCGCTATACACAAGATAAAGTCATAGCTAACTTACCTATACATATATATACTTCACGCAGACGCGGACCGGTAGCGAAATCTAGATTAAAACGACAAAAGACACATAAAGATTCTACTTTGTTACAGGTACCTAATACTGACTCTGACAACCCTAGCCCAAGCGCAAGAAATTCGACTTGACAGCCTTGACAATGGACCTGGCTTATTTCCCTTTAAATTAGGAGATACTAAAATCATTTCTCACCATCATGTTTTCCTGAAAGACATTAACATAGACCTAATAGAACAACAAGTTCTTGACTTGCAGACAAAATTGACTGAAACTATACATAGACTACCGAACGGTTACTTATTACGTTTCAAGAGCCAAACCGATTTTATTAATAATAAATTAAATAAAGTTATGTTACAGTTAAAATCATTCGAACCCGACTCCAGGGTTAAACGAGGCATCATTAATCCATTGGGTACTCTCATCAAGTTTATTTCTGGGAATCTCGATCATAATGACGCTCTGAGATATGAGACAGCTATTCATATTTTAAAATCGAATAATAAAGAATTAAGTTCTAGTTTTAATCAACATATTTCACTTTTTAAAGAATATAGCATACAACAAACTCAAGTATTGAATAATTTAACAGACAATCAAATAAAATTAAGTAAAGCTCTTAACAGCTATATAATAAACATGTCTAACTCGGACAATCAAAGCGTAATTCGATACTCCCGCCTGTCGCTAATATTCAACATTATAAGCGATAACGTGCAGGAATTATATAATGAGATAATTAGAATAGAAAATATATTAGCTTTTAGTCGCACTATGTCTTTGCACCATTCTATATTAAATATTAATGATTTAAAAATAATGTTAAGAAAATTAAAAAATCTGTATGGCACAGATCAAATTTTAGATTTGGAGATAAGAAACTTTTATGATATAATTAGCTTAGGTTCATATTATATAGACAGGAAAATAGTGGTTGTCCTTAGCTTTCCTATTACCTTACCTCCAATATTCCAACTTTATCGATTGTGTCCTGTACCTAATATACATTCTCAGGTAATTATCCCGTCCTATCCATATGTAGCAACTAATACTAAAGAATTTGTGTACATAGAGACAGAATGTCCGAAGATCAACAGGTGGCACATATGCGAGCAAAAACTACGTCATCAAATGAAGACCAAAAAGGACTGCATCTACGAAATTATTCATTCTCAAGAAATAGACAAATCATGTTCCTCAACGCCTATTACTATGTATAAAGAAGCTCTTACGGAACGAGACAGTCAGCACTATATAATATCATTCCCAAAACCTACAAAAGTTCAACTCGTCTGTTCCCACGAAAAATATGAAATACTTCACGGCAGCTATTTCGCAACAATACCTAAATCATGTATGCTAAAATCCTCAGAAATTACGGCCACCAACATCGACGACCGAGTTAAAGGAAGCGGTGTCGAAATCATTAATTTTCCTCGAATGGACAACATCATTCAACAAAATCAACCAGGTGTCCAACTTAATTCAATCGATCTCACGATCACGAAGTTACACAATATGCAAAATGGAATTACAATGAAAGCACCGGCGGAAACATATGATTCATCAAACATAATATACCACACAACGATTCCTTTGTACTTCGCTATGACCACACTCCTGGGCGCAGCTGTACTTTTCTTCGTACTCCGATATCGCCGAAATACATCTTCGAAGCCGATTTCAAAAACGGATAATAAGAACATGTCTGCGCAAGAACTTCGAGCCGCAACTTTTGCTATAGACATCAATAGCAAATAGTTGCTCATCTTACGGGGGAGATGTTACATATTCATTGCACTCCCTTTGCCCCGCAAACCCAATACAAGTCACCTCTTACAAAACTACGCTATATAAGGAAAGGGACAAGAGAACCAACAGCTTTTGATCGGATACCTCATATCGGACCGGTCAAGTCTCAAGTAGTTAAGTTTATTATATAATATATTTATCGTGCACCTAATATCGGGCCGATTAAATAATTGTAACTAGTTAAGTTCATTATTTGTAAAAGTAATTAATTAAAGTAATTTTAATATATTTTGGTTTTTTTTGGAATCCACCGCTGGCCCTCACTTAATTCACTAAATAATATTTTTGTTTAATGTTGAATCAAAAATTACTTTTCCGAATATACTCAAACGTCAAATTTAGCACCTGCTCAAAATTTACACCATTATGGCTAACAGTATCTTAACTTTGAGTAGCTGCTATTTGAGTGAGGTTTAGGATTACACAAAAACGATGTCATTATAATTGTATTATTTAATATTATACAAATAAATAACAATCATAAAATCTGCATTTATATACATATTAAAATGTGGCCGATTTCTGTACATAGATTATATTATGATACGACGGGACAACTAGAATTATAAAATTAAGTCACGCAACAATTTTTTTAATAAACGCATGCAAAGCCGTAAACATCTCAAGACTTAATTATTAGATTTAAAATTTTACAAATATTGAATTGAATGATGCTAATATTGTCACCTAGAACTTTAAGCTGAAATATGGTGACGTTGTGGTTTGCTAGAAGTAAAGTTCTGTAACCCGAAATGTTTTATCGACCATGTTTAAGAAGTCCTCCCTACCTACGAATTCGCCGACAGTCTTCAAAGGGAGCGTTCAAATATTACGTAACGAATTTTAGAGGGGGGGGGGGGGTTCCTTTTGTAAAACGATAAGAAGCGGGGCGGGGATTGAATTACGCATTATTGTTAAGAGGGTGCAGCCGTGAGAAGGCGAGATTTCGATATTTTAGTGACTTTTGACATGCTACTTTTCACATAATCGAAGCTTATTAAATAAAGAAATGTACAATTAATGAAACATAAAGTCTTATAGAAGTGTACTGCAAAGGAAAATTTTGGTATTTAATAGTACATCTTTGTTTAATTTGTCATTTCTTAAAAGCAAAATTTCAAAAGCGCTCGTCAGAGCTCACTTTGAGATATGAAATTACCATTAAGCTATGTAAATACATTTTTTTAAATATTTTCGTAGGACAGAATATATAGTCTATTGGTGAACCACAGCGGAAAATATTAAAAATTATATATTTTAATAATTACGCACCCATTTTTATAAATGACTTATTATACGATTTTGGAAACAGCTTTTTATGAGAAAAGCCCGATTTTATTCGTTAAAACTATTTTGTATCGATTAACTGAGGATGAATAAATAATAAAAGTAAATTTACATAATTATTATACGACGATAGTTATTACAAACTATTATTGAAAATGGCCTATATAATTACGCGCACGGGCGAATGTGATTTAGTACGCGCCGGGTCATCCCAGAGGGTGGACGTATCGCTCATTTCCCGCGCGTCTAAAAGTTGATTGACCTTACGTACGACCGAGGTTCAAAAGGAGTATAGTGCGTCATTGGATTTGATACTTTAGTAAGTAAAATTTCTAGTTAATGTTTCTTTCGAGTTGTCATATCGCAATTTTGCTAAAAAATAATATTATTACAGGCATGGGTAACAAACGCAAAAAATATAGTTGCAGTAGAAATGCGAAGTCTGCAGCGAACGCCAGGCAATCAAAAAGGTAAATTAATTTCGCGATATTTTTCTGTCATTTACAGGTAATTTGGTATGTAAGTAAAATCTGTTCATCGTTACTGTTTAGTAAACAATTACGGCGTACTGACAACCAAAGACAATATAATATATTAATATCTTGGTTGATGAATAAGAATAATTTATTAGTTTTAAACATAGTATAAAATTGGTGTTACAATATCAACAGAGTTCGCATGTTTAGCTAAAATAATAGCATGTAAATCACAGATATAGATGTACATAGATAACGCAAGTATCACGATTTGTATTGAAACCAAGCGTGCCGACTTTTTAATACCTATTGTGACGTCACAGCCGAAATTTAGTGACGGGAAATCCAAACCGATTCAAAGACACCGATGCCGCCGATGCCACTAGTTACTAGCTTTGCTACCAGCTTACATTATACCGTTAGTCTTTTCTTATGACGCGCGTGGACTGAAGTTAGCGGCGATCGACCTTGACGCTTGGTCGGGGTTCGGACACGCGAAGTACATGCATTTGCGTTTTCTATGTAAATCTATATCTGTGATGTAAATATTCATTACATATACAATAGTATTACATTTAAAAATAAAATAAAAATATGTCAATTAATTTCCAATATTTATAAAAGTAACGTCAAAAAATAAGTATTTAAACAAACAAATGTTTGTTTAAATACTTATTTTAATAATGTTATAATAATAAAACGTTTTCCAGGAGAAAGATTAACGAGGAAAAAAACCAACGTACTCATGAATCTCCTGACAATAACGACTCCTGTGTTGATTCAAAAAATAATAATCGTGACAATGTAAGTATTTACTATCAGCTAGTATAATTAGCTATTCATACTTAAATTTAAATCAGTATATATTTAGCAGTCATCTGGGTAAATTAATCAGTAAATTAGAGGCTTTTACTAAACCCCGGTTTCCAATTAAATCATTGTCTAATAACCAGCCAAGTAATTGAGCGCAATATTAAACCAGATGGCTGAATGTCGTGTAGTCATTTATATTAAATCAGATACCTATTTATGGATTTGTGATGTTTGGGTAAGGTGACCAAGTAAGTTGTACGCAATGTAACTTGGAGGTATCTCCAAGTTTTCCTACTATTTTATTATTATTTAAAATAAAATGTTAATCCAGTTCTTTATTTTTTTTAATAGGAATTATTTGATGCACTCATATCGGATCTGGAAAAAATAGATGAGAAAAAACAAAATATACATTTAGAAGAAACGGCAAATATTGAAGAGTTTGAATTGGTATATAACGTTGGTCACTATATCACGTAGTCACGCTATCTGCCATGCGTAATTCAATTATTAATCTTGATTACTGATTTCAGGAAGTGGAGCCACAAAAACATATCATTCCTCGTATTTCTTTGATCAAATCAAAATCGTAGCTAACCATAATCCTGGACTCGGTTGTTCAATAAGTAATGTTGAAATTGTCAAAGAAATACTTAATGGCTTAGAATCGACAATCCACTTCAAATGTACAATGTGTAACAAGAAATTTAATGTCACACTATGCAATAATAATTTTCCAAAAGAGATGACCACAAACCATGCTGCAGTGACTGTTTGTAAATAATAAAATCTAAAAATGTAATTTATGATGTATCATTTACCCAATACTAGTTTGATAAAAATTAAAAAGTTTCATGGGGGCACACACACGTGACCGTGTATATCAAAGTATCAATATTATTTTATCCTACTATTCCACGTTCGAGATAGCGCTTACGCACACAGACGCATTTTGTTGTTGTGTAGCTCGTCTCGCGTCGATTTTGACTTGGCTGAATTGGGATAAGCGCTCTTAATATTATTTTCGACTTTCCAGTACTTTACACCACATAATGGTAACTTTTAGGTATAAAGAGTCAATAGATGGTCAAGAAACTTTTTACTAGATATACTTGGTTACAGTATTGGGCTTGGGTACAGAAAAACGTTACGGAGCGTTACAGGGGGGGGGGTCCAATAATCTCCGAAAATTGCGTGAAGTGACTTGAACGCTCCCAAAGGCACAGAAGTCTGATAGTGACAGTGTTACTAACAATGATAAAACAAAACATACGAACAAGTACACATATTTTAATACACCTTTGAACCAGGGTTACCATGACTACACAAGCACAGATATAAAATTATCGCTTTGTCGAATTTTAAAGGGAACTTTTTTTTTGCTAAAATCGAAAATTCTAGTTGTAATATTCGTTTATACATTTGTTCGAAGTTAACAGTTGAAGAAAGCGATTGTAGAAATATATAGTGTTAAGATAAAATATTATAAAGACATTTTTATAATATTTTATCAACTAATTCTTAACACTTAACATATTAACGAAGACGAAAATTTTTGTTATCAAGTGCCAGTTGATTGTGTTAAAGTTAAAATAGATTCATTAAAACCAGAGATTTAGTACTTATTACAAATCCAAATCCCTTTATTTCTAAATAACTCCAAGTTTTCCACAACGCTATTAAAGTTTTGTCAAATCGGCACTCTGTTAGACACTGCCTTTTCCACGGCATAATGTCAAAGAAAATTGTATTAATATGTATTACTATATACTATTTGAAGTACTATGGAGTAACCCTGGTCACAACCACTATTGACAAGTTAGTTTTCTCGTGAATTGTATAGTGTGGAATAGTGTGGAATGTAAAAAGCACAAATATTTAAAGCGTGCATCAGTCTTGTGTTAAGTCATGGTAACCGCTGAAGAACTACTTGAAATGTCTTTAATAATTATTAAACTGTTATATGTTTAATTTAACAATTCCTTTAAATAATTCCTAACCAATATAAACGTGAATTCATTAGGTAACTCGACGATGCGCTCAAGTTAAAGCAACAATGTAATAATTTCGTATTTATATCCTTTAATTATTTTCGTATATTACTGGCAAACCACAGACAAATATCTCTTAACAATAAAAAATGCTCACAAATTAATTTGTCTACATTCTCTGGTCTTGTTTGTTTTAAACTATATCGTATTATGTCCTTGACCATAACAACTGATTTAATTAACGAAACCGGTTCATTATATTCAAAATGCCAATTCGATAACATAACATATATTCGACAATTGAATTTACTGTAATTAAACCGATTGCACTGTTTTAACATAACCGTCTCTTTTCATCATAGGGTAAACACAGTTTAACAGAAAGAGACGAAAGACTGAAAATAACGGATTTTTATAAGGGGGTTATAATAAACATTCGTATATTTACTCGATCAATTAATACTTAGAATTATTTCAAGCTCGTAAAATACTGTTCATACACATGTTTAGATGTTTTTACTCGAATTATTGCGTAATAACATTTATTAACAGTTTATACTGTTTAATTGAAAGTCTGCTGAACATAATTATTTCTTTTTTCGTAAATTATCAGTTATGCAAATCTAAACAATGAGTTCTTCCGTTTTACTGTATTTTATTAATAAGCTACAAACTTTTAATTGTTTTGACACTTCATAGATTTTAATATTTAACTGTTGCAATACAGACTATCTACATCGAACTGTCAAAGTCATTTTGACAATGTCAAATGGACAAGGAGATTCGGTTTTTCTCAATACTGATTACTATCGAGTAAATCTACGAATGGTATGAATAAAATATAACTTAACCAACGCAGGACTGCCACGCCAAACCACCACAAGCCATGGCGCCGATCAAGTAAATAGCGAACCCAAATATAACAGCCATTATGACATACATTTTAACATTCTTCCAAAACAGTGAACGCTGGAGGGTTCTCGCTGTATTTCTATAGGGCACCGACTGCAAAGAAATATTTTATTATTAATACAAAAAATAATTTAGATATGTTTGCTAAGATTAGCCGCATACAAATAGTAATTTCATCGCTTTAACAGCCGTAATAGACAAATAAATCAGTGGCGCTACAACCTTTTTAGGTCTGGGTCTCAGATTTCTGTATCTGCTTAATGATCATTATATATAATAGGTAAGTAGGTGATCAGACTTCTGTGCCTGACACACGCCGTCGACTTTTTGGGTCTAAGGCAAGCCGGATTACTCACGATGTTTTTCTTCACCGTTTAAGCGAATGTTAAATGCACACAGAAAGAAAGTCGAAAGTCCATCAGTGAAGAGCCGGGGATGGAACCTACGATCTCAGGGATGAGAGTCGCACACTGAACTGAAACCACTAGGCCAACACTGCTCTAAGCCGTAATATGTAGTGAAATAAAAACATCTTAAGTAGTCAACATATAGGTACTCTGGTTTCAAGTATTGTAATTGTTAGGAAATTGAAACCACAAAACTCTTGTATCTTGCATAATATCGACAGTTCATAGACACAGTAATAATATCACGTATACAAAGCTTACAAACATTTAGTAAGAAACCTAGTGAATGAGAGTTTATCGCCAGTTCAGTTAAAGAGCGTAACAATTCTTAGAAGGCCGGCAATGCACTCGCGAGCTCTCTGGTATTGAGTGTCCATGGGCGGCACTTAACGTCAGTGGAGCCTCCTGCCCATTTGCCCACTATTCTATAAAATAAAAATCTCTACACCCTAGATTTCAGAACTGGCAGTATTTACTGCATTACATTTGTAAAAAGCATTATTTTTTGTTCCTAACTGTACACTATGTAACCCATGAATAAGTAAATAATATTTCACGACAATTGCGTCGTACGAGATGTCTATATGTGCAAAAACGTGAGCATTCTGTAAGAAGTGAAACCTTACTAGATCGTTATCGCAATCAGGTTATCTAGAATTGACATAACGAGAAAATATAATTTTTACATAACAAGCTCGAAATCACGACAACAGCTACAGAAATCAGTATGTCCGCGCAGCCATCAGCGCTGACCACCGTGCGTGCTGATAGCTACACGTCATTCAAAAACGCTTCCTAGAAGTTCATATATCTCGCCAATCAGCGCCGACGGTGCGCGTGCGGTCGGCGTGACACTAAATTCAGCCTTAGGCAGTTTTTAACATGAATCCCATTTTATGATAAAGTACTCATTTGTCAGCTTTCATTACAACGTAAATACAATTTGACGGAAAGAGAAGAAATATTATTCCAGCTAAGAGTACAATTAGATTTAGTTTTTAGGAATTTTTATAAATAAAGATATTTTGAGTTTGATATTCTGGGATTTCAAAAACGTAACTGATTGTTATAATATTAATTATATTTATATTGTATGCAAATGTGAGAAATGTGCACATGTGCTGACAAATGTGCAATTTAACGCACAGAGATCAATTACCTTGCAATTGCGATGATATAAAACGAATAAATATAATTTAAATTCCGTAAACAATTCAAGGTATCAAATAATCCCCGTTTGTTGTTAGAACATAAATAAAATCAATTATTTTTATAGCATGGTTAGTGATTTTGTAAATAGTAGATTTACTTCTGCTTCTAAACAAAATACAGTCAAAATCTGTTATAACGACATCGAAGGGACAACTCATATTTGGTCGTAAAAACCGATAGTCGTAACAGCCGATGACGTTTTTATATGTAATTACCTAATACAATAGAATTCAGCCGGGACCTTTGATTTTGGTTAATATAACCGGTATGTTGTTCTAAACGTCGTAAACGGTTTTGACTGTATTATATACACAATCGGTAAACCTAACCATATCCTTATTTAATACCTGTTTTCTTCTATCCAAAACATCAGTAATGATTGCAACGTGTCGTAAATTTTCCTATAGTAAGCGAAGTTGTTTACTATTTTAATAGAACAGCTGTTACTCCTAAGGCTTTTGAGAACACGGTTTTATTTTGACGTCACATGGGAACGTAATTATTAAACAAATACATAACTAACTTCCTTGTATTATGTGATTCACACAATTATAAATTCAATTGATAAACGAAAAAGTACTCGATACAAAAATTATTTTGTAAATAAATAACAAAGTACTATGACTTTTAAATTTTTTAAAAACAACTTTTCTTTCAAAATATTTTCATAATACTTTGGACATTTTATAAACGTTAGTGCGTGTTACGTCACGCGTGACGCGAGTAGTCGATCTTGTTACCATGGCACATTTCTGCGTCTATTTAATTAATTACAGTTTAAGATCGACTTATTTTTTTAGATTATTTCATTATTATTTTTTCATCGGGAATCTAATGATAACATGTCATGTGTTAAGCACTAAACAACGGAGGCGGCCTTACTTTCTAAAAATTTAAAACTGAACGGTATTTAGTAGTTTGAAAAGACTTATACTATTTTTATTTTATCTATTAATTATTACCATAATATATTTTCTTAAAATCTAAGAAATGACGATTGTCCTTTACGGATACAAAGTTACTAGTACTGTTGCGCATACAAAGATAAATCCATTTTTCAACCAGGGTTTTAGGAGTTCTATTCTAAATAATTAGACTAGCACAAATTAATAGAATATTGAATAGCTATTGAATTTATTTACACAGTTACTTACATTTGTTGCCAAATTATCAGCCTTATTCAGAAGGAGCTCTAATTTTTCACCTCGCATCGCCATGCTATCTGTAATTGATTTTTTATTTAAATTTAAATAACAATTGAAACATTTGTACAATTGTAATAATAAACAGCTGTATATTCTTTAAAATAATATTACCATTTTGGCCGAATACAACATAGGTAGAATATTTTTTTTTTTTTTATATAATAGGGGGGCAAACGAGCTTGCGGGACGACCAAAAAGGGCAGTCTACGCAGCCCATAGACACCCATTTTTAGTGGGTGCGTTGCCGGCCTTTGAGGGAGGAGTAGGCTCGCTTTTTAAACATTTGGAGGTCGTATCTCTGAGGGAAGACCCCCCCCCCGGGAGCCGATTCCACAGTTCGCTAGTTCGCAAAAGAATATTTTAAAAGAATACAAGTAAAACGGCTATTGGATTATTTAGAATAAACCTAAGGTTTTATCCAGATTAAGGAAATGACAAGACTTTGTACTAATGAACTCAATTAGCAGTAGTAGGTTAAATAAGTGGAGCACAATAAATAGCCTCCTTTTTTATGTTCCAGAAACCTACCAATAAAACTAAATACTAAACCGCCACAAAGCATGGAAAAATACTAATTGTGGCCTGGTTTCAATGTTAAAATGACTTATTGTAAACCCCTTACTAGCCGCCGGTAACCATTTGCAGTTGGTTAATTTTTCTTCTACTTAAAAAAACGTGGTAAAGAGGCCCTGTATAGCTATAATAAGAGTTTGATCTGTAGCTGGTAATGAAACATTGTATTGTGTAATTCGGGATATTGTGAAACACATAATATTGTTTATGGTTTAGTGACATTTTGAGATTAGGGAACATGAAGCAAGGGTCACTTAGAATTAAGTTTTTGTATATTCTTAGTACATATTTCATGTAGTATATTTGCAAAATTACATATTGAATGTAATAGATACATATTATATATAATTGAGGTCTTATTAAACTTTACATTGAGAGTTAATCATATGAAAATTGATGATACATAATAAAAGGCAAAAACAGTCATGGTTAGTTAAGCAGGAATAATTTAGATGTTTCTACATGATAAATGCGAGAAAATCAATGTTATCATTTTAATAATAATATTGTCATTAACATAATAGTAACTTACGTTTTTATATACTTTCATACTCATGCATTTATATTTTGTAACCAATTAATGGGGTAAAAAAGTGACACATTTCTGTGTCCATTTTGTTATTAATTATCTATTTCAGAAAGCATTGATTTTATTAATGTGGGGCCAAAACCTTGGACCATGTTACATACAATGTATGTTACTAATTAATGTAAAGAGCCACATAATTATGTTTATTAATATTATCAGAAAGGCCTTAATCAAACATTGACATAACAGTAAATACATCAGCAACAAAAGCTGAACTAACATAATTGTTATATTGATTTTAACATTTTATTGAATATAGATTTTAAACAATGTTTCACATTGAGAAAACACAGTAAATATGAAACATGCCAAGAAACAAAATATGCACACTATTAAATAATGTGTACAATGAATTCTCAAAGCATTTATATTGTTATCATTAATTAAACAGTGTGTAGTATAGTGAATCATTTAGTACATTATTAACTATGTATAGATCATTGACATATTGAGGTATTGATAGTGTACACAAATCATAATGATAAAAAGAGATAAGGGGCCATAAATAAAAACAGTATAATACGGAAAACAAATAGCAATTGAAACATATATCACAAAATAGATACATTTTAAATTTCTAATTACTTCAAGTTAAATAAAACAATTTTTCAGATATACAGTCAAAACTGTTTACGACGACATCATTTAGAACAACATTCCAGTTATATTGACCAAAATCAATGGTCCCGGCTGAATTATTAGTTACTTAATAACAGTGTCATCTGCAGTTACAACTATCGGTTTTTACAACCAAATATGAGTAGTGCCTTTGATGTCATTATAACAGATTTTGACTGTATTATTTTAAGATATCATAATTTTATTAGATAATGTAGATAATGTATTATTCTGTTAAAGTATTCAAATATGGCCTGCATTTTAAATTATTTTGACCAATTAGTCAATTTTAACCAAATAATATAGAATGGCAAATGTATGGCATCTGGTTGATTGAAATACTCCCAGTTTTACTATACCGTAGGATTGTAATAGAATAGTTTACATAGATTATAACAGAACTTAATAGTTTACTCACCAATATTTTTAACCATGATGTTTTTTAATTCATCTAGTTCACCATGGACTCTTGATATTGTTTCCAGGTCTTTAGATTCACTGTAATGTTTCATTTCTGTGGCCAGTACTCTTGCAAATTCACTATTCATAGCATATGGAATGGCGGTTTGGGCCGTATCCCCAAATACTGTTGTAAACCTTCTTTTAATTTCATTGAGAAAGAGGAAAGCTCTCGACCTTTGAAATTTCTAAAAGATAATATTATAACACTTATTAATAAAGTTTTAATAAGACCACTGAAACTGAAATAAGATATAATATGCATACTCACATCATCAGTAATGCAAAAATAAACTAATTTATTCTCTGCAATATAGTGAAAGAGATAGTTCCCGTGAGAGTAGGTAAGTTTGTCGTCGTGGGGAGGAATTTTGGATAATATTTGCTCAGTTACTTCAGTAAAATTTCCAGCACATGTAGCATATTTAGCCAGAACAACTGTGCCTCTGGCAACTACACTGAATAATATAGGCATCTTTAAAATTTCACTTATTATATCCAATAACAATGGACACAAAGGAAGTCAACCGCAAAAACAAGTAGCAGGCTCTGTTAGCGCTTACTAAGTACTAACTGAAGCAACTATGAAAAGGACCTTAACTTGTTAATTTCGCAGTTGGAGAATTATGCGTATAACACCATAAATATTAATTAAGCCAGAGAACTTAGCACCACACCGTCATATTTCACAATATTCACAGATTTTATAAAATCGAGAGCAATTTACTTTTCAGAATTAAAAATAAAATATAACCGTCAATGTCAATGATGAAATAACAACTAATGACAACAGTAGACAGCTGACAAATACGTATAGAGAAAACCGTACAAGTTACAACAAAGTAACAAACAAGTAACCTGACGTTGAACTATCAATGTCTGTTAAGGTCTAGGGAGATAGGGACAAAATTTATCCTTTTTTCCCATGCTTATATTAGCTTAATCCATTTAGCAAACAGTTTTTGTGATTAAAATGATCCCAAGAAATATTGACTGTATACTGCATTGGATATTATACTTACTATAATTTTCAATGTACATATTATATTTTAATACTTGATCTTATGAAACTCGAGATAAGAAATGTATTTATTTTTATTATCTGTAAATTTTACGAATGTATTCATTAGGTACATATTATGAATCGAACGATAAGAAATACTTCATAGCTCATTTTACAAATAAAGTGTGAGTTTTTATTAATCCTAAACCAGATTTTTCAAAAGAAGGTTAAAAATTATTTTATTCATACGTTACAACCAAGAAAGTGAGTACAAATATTTAATTAAAAATATCTGGCCGAAATTACATCTTGATAGTAAGCGCATGTTTTCCTATAAAATTTTACAGTTCCGTTCTTTACTAATTACATGATTTTAGCTTATTATGACCGACGTTGCTGTAGTGACGGGTTCTAACAAGGGACTCGGATTCGCACTAGTAAAAAGGCTTTGTGAAAAGTTCCATGGAATTGTATACTTAACATCGAGAGATTCAAAACGGGGGTTTGAGGCGTGTAAAAAATTAAAAGAAATAAATTTATCACCTCAATTTTATGAACTTGATATTACTGATGATAAAAGTATAACAAAATTTATTACATATATTAAAAACAAGCATGGTAAAATTGATATTTTAATTAATAATGCTGGAGTATTATTCCTTAAAGATGCCTCAGAACCAAAGCTGTTTCAAGCTGAACAGACACTTCTAGTGAACTTTTATTCTTTGGTAAACTTTACTGAAGCCATGTTACCGTTAATAAAAGACAACGGAACTATTCTAAACATATCCAGTTCTTCTGGACACTTGTCAAGGATACCGTCAAATTGTATTCGGCAACGAATAAGTGCTCCAGACTTGACTTTACCAAACCTAAAAGATTTAATGCAAGAATATATTGAATGTGTAAAAACCAACACCGAGAATGAATTGTGGGGTTCTTCTCCGTATGTGGTTTCAAAAGTAGCTGTTAACGCATACACCTTTATGTTAAACAAAGCATTAAAGTCGAAAGGTAAGTATTATTTTTTTAGTTTCTATAATATTATTTTTTTCGAAGTCACAGGAGTAAGAACAAGAAAAAATAATAATTTAACCATCAAGTAACAACCTTGTTTGTAAACATTCATATGTTTAATACAAGGTTGTTACTTACTTTATTATTCCACGATTACTGGTCCCTATGAAATATCCTCCGAAGTAGGTATATATACCTACCCTTTGTTTACTGAGTTTTTCCGATATAGACATTCCTTTTCTAAATTTCTATTGCAGAATTTATCACTTTATCCGCTTAAACGTCTCGAAAAGTAGTTTTTTCGTCTTTTTATTTTTTGCGTAATATTTGAGATGTTACCATCCTTTTTTCACTAAATTATGTGTATGTAGTGCTGCAAACCCCAATTAGGTAGCTTATTATAAATTGTAGCGAGCCAGTTCAGCAGTTAGTAGATGAGAACATCTAAACGAGGCAAAGGATCATACGATGCATCCACCAGCATTCTCAAAACCAATCTAATTTAGTTAATATCTTGGATATTATAACAATTACTTTTTATTGTAATTATAAAAGGGGCTCGGTCTGCTTACATTCGTGAGTTTCACTTGTCTTCTGTTAGTCAGTTATCCAGCAAATTAAATTAGTGAGAGAACGGTTACTGTTATACATAATGTATTTACTAGTTTACATCGCTAAAAAAATGATACCTAGCATTTTTCACGTGCTACCAGATTGACGTTTAAGAGGTAACTTACTTTTAAGGTATTCGGGTAAACTGCGTACATCCTGGATACGTCATCTCTGACATGACGCACGGGGCAGGCTCCGTGACTCCTGAAGATGGCGCCGTGGTGCCTATACAACTGGCTTTGAATCCAGAAAATGGAGGTCTATATGTCTGGCATGATGGGACACTAGTTCCATGGGACGGACCAGATCCACGAGGATATATTGATAAAATTCATTGTTAACATACTATTTTGCAAGCAACATATTTTATATTATTGACTAAATATCCTTTATATAATCTCATTCGGTAATATTCTAATTATGAAATGAAATACAGACCTTTATTGGCATATTTTATTTACATACTTCTTTTTAAAGCATTATTCTCCTAACAAAACAATGCTTTAAAATATTTTTTTTAATTATGAAAGTACAATGTGTCCCGACCAAGGAGGTTTCAATTCAATTGTACTTAACACATAATCTGTGGTGAGCGCGCTGCGCGCGCATCACGCTGTTTCCGAGCCAATAGACCAATAAACCTTTCCATTTTGGCGCTATTTCGTACATACGAATTTGAGTAATATTTTGTTGGATAAAACTTTAGTAGCAAAAATGTCAAGCAACACCGACGATACCGATGAAAATTGACATCCTACAAACAAACTGACGAATAGTGTTTTGCCAGAAAAATCAAGAAAAGCGTACGACAAATGTTACCAAGGCTCAATGACTTGGAAACCTGTATCGTGTAATCTTATTGGTAGGGGAGCCCAAGAGGGGATTTCGGGATTTACTAAAGCGCGGCAGATTAATATATAGGGGGATACCTTGTACCCGGTTAAGTACCTCCACATAATATGAGGCCCATATATAAAGCCGCACGTGAAGGAGACAGGATCAGTTTAGTAAAAAAAAATTGACCATCAGAAATTCCCGAGCGCGTCAGATTAAGGTAGGGTGAGTTAATTACATCCTAAAAAGTGTATATTCCACTAATCTGACAATTTGAGAGTGACGGAAAAAAAGGGGAGGGCAACAAAGTTGTAAAAAAAAAACGTCATCTCGTCATTCTCGAGCGTAGCTAATTTTTTTTTATTTTGAAGGAAATAATTCAAGAATAATGAAAAATATATAATCTGACGATTTCCGCAAGCCGAAATAACAAAAATTCGTCGATAAAGTTAAATGCGTGCAGCTGCGTGATGCCTACATTTCCTTAAACCGATCGGAATCTACTAAACGGCGTTCTAAATATTTCCCTCAAAATTACATTTCCTGTGAATTTGAACCGATTCGGACCGATAGATTTTGAGAAATTTTGAAAAATCTTAAAAAAATAAGAAATATTTTTTTTAAAGTGGTTTCTTTATCGATCAACTTCAAAAACTAATCCGCCTTTGAGCTTGAAAAACCACGTCGATCGCCACCAAGCTGGTCAAAAGCGGTTGATTCGTTCGAGAGATATCGTACACGAAAGAAACCCGAAAAAGTGTTTTTTCGGGATTACTCCGAAATTTGTGGTTCGATCAATTAAAATTGCAAAATTATTTATGAGGATGATAAAACTGCGTCGAATGCCGCCAACCGCGTGAAAATTGCTTGATCCATTCAAAAGTTATTGCGGTTTGAAAATTCCAAAAATAGTGTTCTATGAAACTTCTATCAGACTTTCGAGCTGGGAGAGCTCAAATGCATAGAAATGTTATTTCTTTGAACTCAGCGAGCTCAAAATATCAATTTTAAGCGCCCAGGAATGGAATTAGCGGGAAGTTGCAGGGATGGCCCTTTAGGTGAACCGTTTTTCTATTTTTTTTTTGGCAGATCAGGCGAATCCCTCTAGATAATCGTCAGATTATGAGACAGTACGTTTAGAACATAAAGATGAACCACATATATCTTAATCTGACGCGCTTGAGTATTTCAAAATTGCGATTTTTTTTTGCAAATTAAGAAAATGGCTGTGGGTTTACGTCCCATCGAAATCGTCAGATTAGTGAATGAGAGCTTTTTTTTGGTGCACTTAACACTCCCTTAGAAAATCTGACGCGCTCGATAAAAATTTTTTTTTTTTAATTTTCAACCCTTAAATACAACCACCCGCATCATGCAAACGATCAGATTAACATACGTACATTATTAAAAATACGTAGGGCATAGATGCTATCAATATCTGACGCGCTCGAGGATGTCCATGCAACAGTTTTTTTTTACATATTTAACTATCTATAGCCGCTTCCCCCACCGATGAAAAGGAATTTATCATATAACATTTTTTTCTTCTTTTTATCTAAGCTTTGCATCCCAATAGGTCTCTACGACGCTCGAGTAAATCCCCATTTAGCATCGTGGGCTCCCCTACCATATTTTAAAACTCGCCTGCGGCTCGTTTCTCCTGTTTTAATACCCTCTATTATATGACAGTTGCGTAAACTACTATTAAGGCTACAAAATGTATTTATTAAAACATATTGTTATACCTATTATCATTAATATATACAGTGGGATATCTATAACTCGAACCTCGTTAAATCGATGTCCTCAGTAAGTCGTATCTCGAATTATTTAGACTTTGTAACTCAAACAAAATGTTATTTCCCTACGAAGTATTGATACTACATATTTATACTCGAATTTCAAAAAGGAAACTCCGTAGTTAGTAAAATATTATGTCTTACTTGGAATTCCACGAAATAATAGTAATAAAATCCAAAATGAATGTTCCGGTTGAGCTTCTACTCTTTTGTGTTTTGTCTTGTACACGAGCAATGAATGAATACATTCATAAAACTTTCTAACGTAGCTTTTTATTTTTTACTGCACGATATTTTTAGTGTAGTACTTTATTAATATGGAATTCGTTTTAATGTGTATACTACAAAACTTAAGTTGAATTATTATGCAAATTCGACTCTACATATCGAAAAATGCACTTAAAAAGGGCGCCTCTGTAAGACGAAATTTCAACAGTTAAACCATATGTATCTCGAAGTTTTTTGTTAAGTCGAAAACTCGTTAACTCGATTTTTTTGCATTTTCCTTGATATTCGAGTAATAGAGATCACACTGTAGTGTTTTATTTTCCCTATTCTGCATAATACACTTTCTCGCTTAAGACGCGTTTTTGATTGAATCCTTATGAAATGGTCTTAAACGGTTATTACGTTTAGAAATCGACTTGTTTTTCTATTTCATAGAATATAATGAATGTATAATTCTAATAAAAACCTTTTCAGATGTTCACATACTAGTGTGTATACTTATTCCTGTGGTTTTCACTCGCCTTAGATGAGGATTTTCAAGGAATATATTTGGATCAGGTATTAAAAGATCGACTGAATAATCCTTTAATTTAATATTTTCTCATGCATAATGGCTCAATAAGGTACAAATTCAACCTGTTCGCATCTCGTTTATAGAAAAAATAATTTCAAATAACGTACCTAGCGATATATATTAAAATATACATAATATACTCAGTCGAAGAGACGGCGAAAACAAGAAATATGATATATGCAACAAATAAAACAAATGGATTAATTAATTTTAAATTCCTTTGTTATCATATTTCTCTTTAAAATATTTCCTTATACAAAGATTTATCGAACATATCACCAAAGAGGGGCTATAAGAAATCGTCGATTGCACTTTACTTGGCGTCGATGCACTCGGCCGGGTGCTGCGAGGGTTTCGGAGGGGCGAAGCCCGGGGGCATTGGGATGCCGTTGTAAGCGCCCCACGCCGTCTTGGGCGCTCCAGACCACTGTTGCATCATGGCCGGGACCTGTATTCCACCATCAGCTCTCAATATATACCATAACACTTTGTATAATATTAGACCAAAAAGATTTGAAAACATCGTTAGAAATTATAGGTTATCTTATTAATTAATAAACAACTTCTCTCTTGTACCAAATGGTAATAATTACCGACAGCTTTTTCTTGTATAACGTGGTAATAATTACCGACAACACTTTCTCGAATTAAATGGTTAGCGAATAAAGCGAAAAAATAATTAGCGACCACTATTTCTTGAACCAAATGGTAATCATTACCGACACCTTTTACTTCTATCAAATGGTAAAAAATTACCGACACCGTTTTCTTGTAAAAAATGGTAATTATTACCCTAAATTAATGGTTGACATATTACCTGTATCTTATTAATGCCATTAGGTTGTACAGTGAGATGATTGAACCGTGCGAAGATCTCTGTCTGATCGGGAGCCTGACTTTTACCAAAGTTAACAGAAGTTGACACTATTGCGGGGTCCATTTGGGTCCAATCTGAGTATACTGCGCTGTTGTTGAACCCTGTAAAATTAAAATCTAAGTTATTAAAGAGCCGTAGAGAGTATTTTGATTATTTAGAGTATTTGAGATGTTAAGAATATATCAGTAACCTTATAACACGAACGACCGTAGCAAATTTGATCATTGAATTTCAAACGATATTTGTTTGAATAAAAAAAAAACGAATAAACTCTTATAGGGCGGTTACAGACTAGCGTATTTTTCTGCGCGTATACGGTCGTTTCAGCATACGCGCTTCAAAAAACCGGCACATAAACTGGCACATTTTGGCATGTTCGGTCGAACCGGTAGTGCGTCGTGTCAGTATCAACATGGATTCTGACGAAGACACATTGCTACTTGCGTTACTTATTCGCCGTCCAATGAGAAGAGGAAACAGATGCTGGGTGTCATCGATGGTTGCTTCAAGACAAAACCGATCACTTTAATACACTCTACCCAGAACTGCGAACTTATACGAGCTCAGAAGCGCGTCAACGCTCGTACGAGTGGCGGGTGTACCAAAAGGCCCACCTATACGTGCGTACATGAGCTTCCAAAGAAATTATACGCGCGTAAAAAAAACGCTAATCTGTAATCGCCCTTAGACTTAAATTATACAAATGTTATAAATAGTAAAGATAATCTTCTGTCATGTCATTATGCTGTGTCGAAGAGGTATGGGTGGAATTTCGTAATCTGTCTAAACAAAGATGAAACCCATTTAAAAGCTTACCTTGTTGTTGCGAGGGATGTCTTCCATAAACGTTGACGTGACTGAAACCAGGGGGCGGCATGCGCGTGCGACGAACTAGATCCATGTTGTCACTGTACAGAAATTTAACTATAATAATACATTTATACTTAAAAGTTATTATGTAGTAATTCTTTTATGTCCATTCTGTAGGGACTATTTACCTACACCACGACACGACCAATAGAAATATGATTTTTTAAATGTTGCAGAAACGGGAAAAATACACCTAAAATATTGTTTTTGAAGTGAAACTTCTTTATCGACGTATGGGTGAAATTTTGTACAAAATCGTCACGTTTTTTAGTTACGCGCCATGTTGCTTTTTTTATCAAAGTTTAGTATAGTGAGTAGTGACGTAAAGAATATAATATATGATAATATTAACAACAATATATTAGTTTTGAAGTTTGGTTTACAATAAGAATAACAATATATTAATTTGAAAGTGATAAAAAAACTTGAGAGGTGTCAAGGGACACCCGGATGGAACGAAGTTCCTTTCGATTAATTAGTGAAGGAATTGTAATAAAATTTCACTTAATATTTTAATGACAATTAAATTCCTCACATAATATATTCCTTTTTCCGTCCCTCTAAGTATCGGAAATCTAAACTTTTAAATTTGTATAAATATGAACAACACTTCAAGATTAGTTTGCCACAGAAGTTTCACTTCTGACATACTTTTTTATATATCAGTCAAGGTACTAAACGGTCACAGATTAGTAGAATGGAACTAAATAATATGTGTTCACCTGTCTAATACTAACTTGGAGTTTTATTTCGTCGGAGACTGTTTTTAATAGAAAAAATAATATGTGTAATTTAAGAAATAAAAAAAAAGTTCTATAGCCCATTACCCGCTAGATATATTATTCAGCATCATTTCTGACTCCATCATCTCTGCTAAAGCTTTCTGTGTCTCTTTGAAGGGGTCGAAGTCCAGATCATCATCACCATCACCTGCCGCGCGACCTGAGTTCTCACTACCACGGAAGTTGTTCATTCTGAAATCACAATTTTTCAATGGTTTTAAGTGTTTATTTATTTAGTTATTAAGCTTACGACATCACACACAGTACTAAATTCACTAATTATTTTACAAAATCTTACATCTAAAATGTGTGACAATTAAAGTAAACATAAGTTTCACAAAAAAAAATAGAAATTAAAACATATACAAGATAATACAAGCACAATAAAATAGAATAAAATTATAGAAATTTGTTGGCACTTTAAGCAGAAAAAAAAAGAAAAATCATCAGCAAAACAGCGAATTAGGTTCGAGAAAGGCACCCCACAATGCTTTCTCTAAAACTATTTAAGTGTTTAACTATTAAAAAAAAATCATGTGTCCAATTCACACGTGGTAGAAGTGAAACCTTCAAAAACAAAGTTTTTATAATTAGAATATGTAAATTAGACTTTTTCTCTATCTAAATGTAGGATCTTTTCTTTAAAAAAATATATATTTTAATGTTAAATTTTTATTTATAACTTTAATATCAATCTTTAATTTGGTAAAAACTAAAATAATAAAAGTTTGAAATAAATTCACAAGATCCAACGTGGGAGAAAATGATATAGGAAGCATTATATAGTGTATAAACTTTTAATTAAGTGTAGTACGACGTTTTCACTTCAAAAAGTTTCTATAACTAATGATTTTGAAATAAAATTGATAAATAATCTAATTTAATAATTAAACTACTTACTTATTTAATATTTATCCAATCTGTTTTTTTATTTCAGAAAATGTTCAAATACACACTAATTTAAAGTTTATACACTGTATAATGCCTCCTATCTCCTCTCTCCCACGCCAAATCCTATTAATTTATGTGTCTGTCTCTTTTTACTGTCGCTTTTTCCGTTGCATCCGGTTTGAAATCACAACGATTCTAAAGAAGTTTCACTTCAAAAACAGTTAATTAAAAAAATTAGAATCCATATGCATTAATCTCCATAAAAGAACTTACCTTTGCTTGTGTTCCATTTCCAGCCGTTCAGCACTGAGCATGTTGTGCGGGTATCTGGGCCTCTCGAGGTGTGCTCCAGGCCTCGTTACCCTCATCTGCTGCGCCTTGTTGAAGTCTGTGAAGAACTTCTCCATGTTGTCCGCTTGGTATCTGCCTTCGCTCTGGAATTTTTATCATCATTAGATTCTTATCTACACGAATAAATTGGAGGAATTATGTAGCTTTTTTTGAGATGGATAAACTCTAACGGCTGCTGTCTATACTCAATCGCAATCTAATCTATTTCTAGAGATTGATATTTCAATCCATTTCTCATAAAATACTTTTCAATTACCGAACGATGGGGGGCCGTTCATAAAATACGTTCGCATACAAGGGGAGGGGTCTGGCTGATGTGACAAGGGTGGACAAGGGTGGACGGGGGGGTATACGGCAACGTGACGTTCTTGGTTTTTTCTAGGGGGGGGGGGGGGTCACAGAAAGTGTGACATAGCGTGACAATAGGGGGGGAGGGGGTCAAAAAAGCTGATTTTAGTGTGACGTATTTTATGAACGGCCCCTGGATCGTTTTTGTAAAATATGTTCGAATTCGACTGATTGAATTTTGACAATTGTCAATCTAAATTTGCGAAAATCTGGATTTCCAATAACTTTAGATTATAAATCTCTATACTGAACAATTATATTTATGGGAAACAATTGAAAATCACCTTAGAAGCCAAATAACTTTTCCTATGCAAAATTAGAATTAGAATTAATAGATATACTTTACTTTAAAGTTCAAAATAACTTACAACACTTTGTGGTGAATCAAATCCGTTGACAAGTCCGCTCTGCATGTGTTGGTTCATTTGTAACTGTTGATTGTGAAGCATAAATCCGCCCATGTGACTGCCCATAGAGTTTGCCATTAGATTTGATCCTAATGAGTTAGCCCCCAATGAATTTCCTAATGTGTTTGGCGCCATAGAATTTGCTCCTAATGAATTTACCCCCATTGAGTTGAGTTGACTTGCCCCCATAGGATTTCCACCTAATGTGTTTGTGCCTAAATGATTTCCGCCTAATGTGTTTGCCCCCATTGTGTTTACCATATTTGAGTTCATAGAGTTTACCCCCATAGCGTTTCCTAACGTTGACATATTATTTCCTAAGTTCATTGATATAGAGTTAACCGGATTTCCATGTGTGTTTGATTGTAAAGAATTTTCTACTCTCATTCCAAACGGTGGAAGCATATTGGGGTTTTGATGATAATTAGCACCTGAAATTAAAAACAAGACCGTATATCACATTCCGATTCATCTTAATATATATAAATTATGTGTCACGTTGTTTGTCCGCTATGGACTCCTAAGCTACTTAACCAATTTCATTCAAATATGCACACCAGTGTGTGCAGTTTGATCCAATTTAAAAGATAGCTTACATCTCAATTTATACCCGCAATATTATTTTATTGCAAATTTGTTTATTATTTGACAGTCACAATTCCAACAGATGGCGCTGTGTTGAAAGTACCAACGTTTCTCATAAGCTACAATTTAAAGGCATAACCACAAAAAAAGCATGGTGGTCCCCATGACTTATGTTCGCCTATCGTTTCCCTTGAATAGGTTACTACTATGTAATATAACTAAAACCTTAGCCGCAGCAACACTTGGCCGGTCTGCTAGTATTACATAAAATAACAATTCAGAATAACCTCACTCACCTAATAATTCACTAGCCGACTCCAATCCTATACTAGAAGAGGGCATAAAATGTTTGGGGTCCATTACACTGTGTTGCCTAGACAATAATTCATTCTGTCTCAACAGCATACTGCAGTTCCTTTCTCGCATCAACAATTCCTTTTCCATTAGACCTTGGCTAATTTGACTATGTCTATCGCTACTGAGGTACATTTCCCTGTCTATCAACCCGTAGCCATTGATGGGGCTCTTGATTGGCATTCCATTATCGACCAGACCGGCCAGCATTTCTCTATGCCTCTGCATCATGAGTACTTCACTATTCGCATCGTTCAACAAACTGTGGGTGTCATCTTCGAGCAAGCTGTGGTCACTGTTATCCAATAAGTCGTGGTTCTCTAAAAGACTGTGTCGGTCCGATTCCAATTCATCTAATTCATTTGTTAAATATTGTGTCTCGTTCTCGAATACTGAAGTGTGTATCTCTTGCTCTGTCTTATCTATCGAACTTTGTTCGCTTGTTTCACTAATACTATTCTTTTGTTTCGATTTATCTGATTTGCTCTTCTTAGTCTGGCCGTTTGTATTGCTGTCTTTATTCCTATTTCCTTTTTCTGTATTTTCTTTGTTATTTTTGATCTGCTGGTATATTGTGGGACTGGAACATTCTGATGTGCCGTTTTCTTGTGATTTATCTGTAACATGGACTTACATATTAAACAAATATATAAATAAGTGTAGCAAGTTTTTTTCTTCAGTGTAATGAGAAATTAGTATAGCATAGTGATGCTATTTCACTATTCTATGGGTACTCTTTTAAAATAAAATGTTTTGTTTATTTATAAATTATTTGTAGCTTGCATTCTTGAAAATTCTGGAAATGTCTGTTAAAGGAGAGTTCAAGTATTACGTAACGTTTTGAGATGGGGGGGGGGGGGGGGCTTTTATAAAACGTTACGATGCGGGGCGGAGATTGAATTACGCGTTATTGTTAATATTATTTTCGACTTACACCACATAATAGTAACTAAAGAGACACAAGATGGTCACAAAACGTTTTACTATACTTGAGTACAGTACTGTACTAGGGTACTGAAAAACGTTACGGCGAGATACATGGGGGGGTCAATAATCTCCAAAATTTGCGTTACGTAATACTTGAACGCTCCCTAAGGTGTTGGAATCCTGAACAGCCAAAATATTATCAACCAATTTTTTTTTGTTAATTTCGCATACTTATTAATTACTTGTTTTACAATTTGTACAGTCACCTATCAAATTGATAATTAATATAATAAATAGTACTGACTTGTCTGATGTGGTCCGGGGCTGGCTTGTTTACGGGCGGGGCTGTCAGTTGGTGGAGAGGATCCCAGGCTAGGCCACGCCTCCTTTCCATTCACTGACCCGTTGCTACCCGTACTACTACTGCTGCTACCACTATTACTACCGTTTGAATCCTTTTTCGATCTAGAAAAAAATTAAGGTAATAATGATACCCTTTATTATTGAGTTGAGCAGTGTTGGCCAAGTGGCTTCAGCATGCGACTCTTATCCCTGAGGTCGTAGGTTCGATTCCCGGCTGTGCACCAATGGACTTTATTTCTATGTGTGCATTTAACATTCGCTCAAACGGTGAAGGAAAACATCGTGAGGAAACCGACATGTCTTAGATCCAAAAAGTTGTCGGCGTGTGTAAGACATAGGAGGCTGATCACCTACTTGCCTATTAGATTGAAAAATGATCATGAAACAGATTCAGAAATCTGAGGCCTAGACCTAAAAGAGGTTGTAGCGCCACTGATTTTTTTTTATTATTATTGGATTATTGGTTAAATGCGATAGAGGCTTTATACTTTACACACATTTCGGACACACACAGTTTTTTGTTTTTTTTTAATAACGCATATATCGATAAAGGAGATACTGTATGATATAAGTAGTATATCTTGCAGACATTTTGAAGATATGAATGTAGTCAAAACCGTTTACTACGACATCGTTTAGAACAACATACCGGTTATATTGACGAAAATCGAAGGTCCCGGCTGAATTCTATTGTATTAGGTTATTAATAACAACATCATCGGCTGTTACGACTATCGATTTTTACGACCACATATGAGTAGTCCCTTCGATGTCGTTATAACAAATTTTGACTGTATTTGCATTATTTATTTGGAAGCCAGTATACCTGATGTTTTGAACATTTAAAAAAATAGAGGCCAACATTACCGTATTGTAATTTCGAAGTCTAAGAATATAAGAGTCCAAAAATAAACGATTTGTGAACTATCTACTCACTTAGATGTACTGACTGAATTAATTTGAGACGTTGTGACCTCTGTTGTCGGTATGAAGTTTGATTGATTACCTGAAAGAGGAAAACTAAATTAAAAAAAAATCATATCACCCTCAATGATGACAAGTAAAAACCTTCTTTTCAAAGGTGATATCGATACTATTTGTAGTAATTATATATTTTTCAATTCCACACTAAAATAAATGTACAAGATAAAACAGATCACTATGTATATGAAAAGTTTAAGTATACTAACCATCTTTTGTACTGGCTTTGTCTGCATTCGTACTAGAATTACCTGTAAAGAAAATTATTTAACCATTAGAAACTCCGTTTGAATTATATTTTCTAGCTCATATAATATGGAGGCCCTATGTTCGATCAGGGCAAAACTATAACTGTATCATGACATACGTATTACCCACTGGCAAACAAGTGATATTAGTGAAATATACAGTTTATTAAATATATCATCATATATCATACCTACTAACTGACGTGAGAATAAATTCTGAAATTAAATTATAATGATTCATGTGCACTTTTTACTATTTATTTTTTTCATGAATCCTTTATTAGTTTAGTTTGTTTTTTGTTCCTGTTTAGTTTCTTTTTCTGAACAACTATATGTAATACATGTATTTTTGCACTTCTTGCCTACCTTCTGTAATTTAATACTTTTTTTTTCTTTTCTCACAATGGTTGCCTGGAAGAGATCGCTCGAAAGCGATAAGGCCGCCAGTTGCTCTCCTTTTTATTTAATTATGTCAATTGTACTATATTAATGTATATGCAACGAAGTGTTAATAAATAAATAAATATATTTAAACCTTGATTTTACATAACTCGATGTTTTAAATGCTTTTCAGCAATCATAGTCAGAAAGCTGAGCATTTTCGGTTTATCAAACCAAAATATTAATAGAATCGACTAAAATTTGTAACATTATTATCCAATTCGAAAACATAAATGCAATACAATAAGTTTTGAAGGTTAGAACATACCTAGCTGTCTATCTTCAGGCCTGTCCCTGGTGGCGTTGAGCAGCTGCTGGTGAAGCTTCCGCTCGTACACTTGGTGTAGGCCTGCATGCATTTCCTCCTTCGTGAACGATGCCTTTGGATCACCTATTACCAATATGAATTTATATTTTGGTCCTTCGAAACGGAAAGTGAATTTTGACCTTTATCAAATGTGTATTGAAAAATACATGAAATGTACAAACATTATCAGAATTTGAGACGCCCGATACATATTGAACGTAATTAAAATAAAACATACTTTGTATCACAAGTCTAAACGGATCTTAAATATTCAATAAGCTTTGTAATGGAACTTATAGCAACATCAGCGTTGACCTTTGTTTATATGACATTATAATATTAATTAATAAATACTACAACTGGCACTACAACCTCTTTAGGTCTTGACCTCAGATTTCTGAATCTGTTTCATGATCATTTTTAAATCTAATAATAGGCAAGTAGGTGATCAGCCTCCATTGCCTGATACACGCCGTCGACTTTTTGGGTCAAAGACATGTCGGTTTCCTCACGATGTTTTCCTTCACCGTTCGAGCAAATGTTAAATGAGCACATAGAAAGAAAGTGCATCGGTGCACAGCCGGGGATCGAAATTATGACGTCAGGTATAAGAGTCGCACGCTGAAGCCACTACCCCAACACTGCTCCATATAATATAATTATTGCATATACATATTATTTTAATTATATTATATACAGTAAGTACCTAGCTCGTGCAGATACATGCAGTCCGGCTTGGGACACGGCTGGTTCTTCATGAAGTTGGCGCAGTACTTGGTGGTGCCGAGCGAGCCCTTGAGCACGCGCCCGTCCAGTGTCACGTTGTTGACGCCCTGTATCGCCCGCAACGCGTCGGCCGACAACACGTACGTCACGTACGCCGACGCCGACGGACTCTGCAATCGGCGCACTTCACAGCGATCCTTTTCCAACAGCTATATTTACACCAATCCCATTCATACTCGGTTATTGAAGTTCACGAATCCATTCATAGCTCACTTTATATTTTATTCCTGTTTACCTATACTCTGATTTTTAATTCCGAAGAATTCTGACATTTCATAAATGTTGCTACTAAAACAGTTCTCCACCGAAATAGGGACAAATTTGACCCATTGAAGGCAATAAACAATAAAATGCGACATATTTTTCACGTTCTACCTACAAAATGGTAAATCTAAATATTTACTTAGTCAAGTGACCTAATACAGATAACAAATATTTCAATATCACGAACAATATATAGAATTAACTTTAATTACTTTATTGTTTAGCTGGCATCACTGTCTACTAATTCCAGGTTTAGTAATGAAAAGGGACGTAATTATCACTCACCGTAAAACCACTTTTAATGTGTACCGCCACACTTAATAAAATGGATACATTCACTAACAAATAAAATGTATGAATAGACTCAGATGTTCAGACTCGTACTGAAATTGAAAAATGTGCCTGGCCAAATGGTTTGTCATCTCTGCCATGTCAAAAAATGATAGTCAGAATTCTACGGAATTAAAAATCAAGAGTTCACTTTCATACTGTTTAAACCAACGAAATCACTTTAAAGCGATATCTTTTATACAAATAAAACAAATTTATTTACCACACTACATGGCAATGACTTTCATATTAAAATATTCTCACAACACACTTCACGATGATCCTTTTCATATAATAACACACACAGTCTTCGCTTCCATACAATCTTCTCGGAAAAGATTAAAAATGCATACAACATATACCTGTGACCCCGCATACGCTGGACTTTGATTTATAACTACTTTGTGAATTTTCCCATATTTGCCAAAGTACTCTTGCCGTTTGAGTATCTGAAACAATAAACGTTGTTATTTAATTTTGTTATTACGTAACTACAATATAGAAACCTTATGGCTTGTCAGCCAATATTATTATAAACATTTTTATGAAATACTAGCTGGCCTGGCGAACATCGTACCGCCTAACAGTCGATTCTTTATTTTTTTTAAATATTTATTCTGCTATTCGGGACACCGGTCTAGCTAGTAAGATAAAAAAAGAAAGTTGATAAGACAACAAATACATTATGTCAAAAAATAAAAATTTACCTTCCCGGAACCCCTCCACTAACACTTGAACTTTATGATATGGTATTAAAGTTCAAATTGACTTTTAAGTATTATTAAGAATATTATGTATGGGAATATAGAAAAGTGTTGTTTTTAGACTTTTCCACTCAATTTTTTTTATTTTTCTCTCCGTAAGAACCATCCTCGTACTTCAAGGAATATTATAAAAAAAGAATCAGACAAATCGGTCAAGCCGTTTTCATGTTATGTCGTGACAACGGAAAACGAGTTTCATTTTTATATATATAGATAATTAAATACAAAACGGTAAATATTCGTCAATCGGTAAATCAAGTGACAGCTTTAAAATTTAAAAAAAAGGTTCTTAATGAGAAAGTTATTGCAATAATACTTTGATATTAGTAATTAATCCTATGGTAATATTCTGAAAATCATTTGTTTGACATTTTGGACAATGCTTAAGAATGTAACTTTATTGGAGTACAGGCGTAACTTATATGTTTTACGACAACACATATAATCTTCTTACCCGCTCTACGCCCATGACTTGCGAACTGGTAGTAAATATAGAATTAATTTAACTTCTTTTCTGACGTTCATAAGTGTACTTCAAAGAGAATTCCAACGTCTGGCTATACTCTAAGGGGTGTAACTCCCATGATTTAGTTAATTACTATGAAACGAATTACTTACTGCAAAGTAACAGTCGAAGAGAGTGCCTGCGTCTGGCTATATTCTCGGGGCGTGACTCCGACGATTTAGGAAATCGTCACGCTTAACTAAGAAAGCCTGAGAGACCAAAATGTACAGCCTTGCCTACACATACCTCGGGGTCCGCGAGCCGCACAGGTAAACCGACCACAAACACGAGGTTGTTTTGCACGACCCGTACGTTGGCGAGTGCGCGCCGCGACTCCAGCGTCTTGTTCCGCCGTTTTTGCTCGCGGGCCTTCTTCTCCGTCTTTATGGCAGCAACCTGCAATAGCATTATTCATTAATTCAGTATACACTTTTTCATTCTCTTCTTTTTTTTTTGGTTGTCTTCACGCACAGTCCTTCTGTGCGGAGTGGCGTGGGGGTTATGCGAATAATTAACTAACGCGTCATTTGATTCATTAAATAAATATATATTAATTTTAGTATCAACATGACTATAATGACGTAACAAAAATTTCTAACTCTTGTTCACTTACTTCAGTACTGGCGTGTTCGTGAAATTTTAACAAATTACGCATTTAAGTGAATCCATACTTAAATTAGGAACAATAATGTAAAAAACTAGGACCCGTGTAGAAGATTTTTATAAAAATTTTTAAGACAACATTGGAACATCTTGGACAACAAAAAAAATTGTTAACTAACTTCGGAAACCCTAATAACATAATTATCATTTTCTAAGTATTTAAAACTCAAAAAACTTTAAGGATTCTTTTTCATGGGCATGGGCAAATATCATATGTATGTATATATACATATGTCATTCTATACAACTCAGAATTGCCTCAAACTTACAAACAAACCAACATTTAAGTATTAAAATATTAAATTATCAAATATACTATGTTAACCTGCTCTTGGCTGAGTGGTGTGAAGTCTGCAGGATTCTCCGGGTATGCTTTCCGACACGCCGGGCATAGGCCATTTTCGCCCTCCCGAATTCGGTTCCAACAAAACCGGCATATCTGTAATAAACCAGTTTCTATTAACCTTACAGGCTCAAATGCACTTAGTGTACAAACAAACTTTTAAAGACTCTGGGCTTATCTGTATCTTATTAAACAAGCTACTTGAGGAATTTAAATGTGGCTTTCATTCATATTTAAAAGAAATATTTGTACAGTGGAATCTCGATAAGTCCATGTTCAGATGAAAAAATTTGACGCGCGTTTTCAAATCACGCGACTAGATAATGTGGTATTTTCATAGAACTGATCACATGAGCGCACGTTAACGCGCGACAGCGAGCGTTAACGCGGCGCTCAGAGAAAAAGTCTCAAGAGTCTAGACGCAGGTGACCGCACGTTGCCTGGCGCTTTGACATATATGTAACGTCCGTAGACTGTTAAGTTGAGCGCGCGCTTTCATCGCGATTGTACTTTTTTTTGTGATAATAAAAAATAATAGCTTTTTCCACGTCCATTTTTTAAGCTCTTTCGAAATAGACTGACGAGCTCTCACAATTCGCAACGAGCGTGAGCGCTTGTCATCTGAATTCTTTGCAGATTTGATCGCGCGTTGACATGCGTTAATGCGCGTTACACGTGAACTTAGCCTTACTCGAATGTCAAGGGAAATGCAAAAAAATCGACTTAACAAGAACTTCGAATATATGATTTAACTGATGAAATTTCGACTTACAGAGCCACAATTTCTATATGTATTTTCGATTTGTAGAGTCGAATTCGAATAACAATTCAACTTGTTTTGTAGTATATATTTTTTACATATTAAAACGTATTACATATGTATTCATTAAACTGTACTCTAAAAAAATGTATTATGTATTCATTCATTACACGTGTACAAGACAAAACAATATAATAGAAGCCCCGAACCCGAATATTCATATAGGATTTTATTGCTATTATCAATACTTCGTAGGAAAATAACATTTTTTTTTGTGTTACAAAGTCTAAATAAAAAATAAAAAATAATTCGATATACCCCGTATTTAAGGGAAGCGCAATGGAATAGCATTTTTTTCGACTTACTGATGACTTGGACTTAACGAGGTTCGAGTTATAAGATTCCACTGTTTATATGTAGTTAATAATAGCACATGTAGAGAAAAGCAGTGGATTTAAAAAAATAGTCACGTGACGTAATAAGAATATTGTTTGTTAAACCTTTGAACTAGTACAAGGGCAAAAAAAAAATTGAGGGAAAAAACATTAAATTGTTACACTAGTTAAAAATCAAAGTTCATTAAAGCAATTAAATGTATAAATGATTGCTTATCAAAATCTTATTTCAAGAGCAATTTGTGTTATCAAATTCATATACAATTTATTTATCTGATTGATATTATTAAGACCCTAAATAAAACACTTCTTACACAGATACAATACACAACATTACATTATTTTTAAAACTTTCTAAGTCCTAATGGTTTTCACATTCACTAACATATGCTTAGATATTTGTAAAATTAAAAAAAAAACAATTAATATAGCTAAAAAATAAACTATTATAATACGGACTTACGAAATGATTATACAGTGATTTGTCTATAATCTTATCTCTGCATATGTTATTTAAAATTAAAATAAATCAATGGCGCTACAACTTTTTTAAGTCTAGGCCGCAGATTTCTGTATCTGTTTCATGATAATTTGTTAATCTAATAGGCAAGTGGGTGATCAGCGTGTGCCTGACACAAGCCGTCGACTTATTGGGTCTAAGGCAAGCCTGTTTCCTCACGATGTTTTCCTTCACCGTTCGAGCGAATGTTAAATGCGCACATAGAATGAAAGTTCACTGGTGCACAGCCGGAAATCGAACCTACGACCTTAGGGATGAGAGTCGCACGCTTAAGCCACTAAGGCCAACACTGATCTGTGTTATTTGGGATATGAAAATTGAAAAAAATATTGGAATGCAAGAAATATATAATTTTTGGTTTACCACTTAAATTAGTAGTATTCTACTTTATGTAATTAGTATCACTTGCGTCAATGTAGACCATATATTATTATTAGGTCTAATAATACTAAAGTACTAATACTAATACTACTAAAATAATACTAAAATCAAAATTTATTTGTCTATTAAGTAACAGTTATAAATGTCAATATTAAAAAAGATCTAATCACTGCACTTATAGTTGTAAACCTAAAATAAAAAGATATATATGTTGTGAAACTATCACAATTATTTAACAATGCTAAAGTATTGAAAATGCAGGTAATATTCAATAGTTATTGAAATTGAATGGTAACAATCCCATTATATGAACAGATGACATCATGTAATACCTAAAACATAGTAAGATTTATTGTATTTGGAGTGTTTAGTTTATGCGTAGTAAAGATATTAATTTACAGTTTTAGTCATACTTTTTCCTTTAATAATATTAACTTTATAGTTTGACCTAATTATAAAAACAAGTCCTTTTAGTACACAAATATAATCAATGTTGTCATATATCTAAGAATCAAAGAGCAACCATAAAAACATTGTAACACAAGATAAAAAAAATGATACATTGCACTCGACATAGCAATATTATCATAATTTCCAATCATTTATTTGCATGTATTTTTACGTCATTGTTATCAATAGATTAATCGATTCTCATGCTCTCTTGTTGATAAATAATATATTTATATCCAAAAGTCCTCATTAACACTAAAGAATGAAAAAGGTACTAGTTTTTTATAGCTACATAAGATAGTATTTTCAGATGACCACTATAATTACATATATCCTATTTTCCATCACTGTACAATGTACATGCATTTAAGGAAAAAAATCAGTAGTGCATAGCCTGCGATTGTTTGCACTGCCTTTAGATTAAGAAAACATGTTTAAGCATTACACATATGCCAAATAAATTTTCATCTCAAATAGTGCTTAATTTGACTATAGATTGTTTCCTGAATCACCTTATAGTACTGATATATACTTGCTATTATTATTGTAACTCTTTGTCTGCCTAGCCTATTATAAAGTTTCTTACTTGGTATCCACATGTGCACGGGTAGAAGTGGAGATCGTCCACCTCCAAGGGTTCCATACACAGGGGACATTCCACCTGAAAAAATTAACCATGCAAACATTCCAAAACATATTTTTATACTATGAGTAGAAAAAGGTAGGTTGTTCTTTATAACTATGTTTTATAACTCAAAGCTTAAAGATCATTTATGAGTAGAAAGAATAAACAGAGATAAAACAATGCATATTTGAAACCACAATAATTCTAACCATATTTCTTTTAATACCTTATTGTAACATCTTATCTATTAGTTTTTTTTTTTAATCTAAAGTTATTCTTGTCCTCTGTGGAAATTAAATTGGTTGTAGCAAATATGTAGTAATGTAGGATACATTCTGAGTTTACTATAATACTCTAGTCTATAGAAAAATCAGAGCTGGTCAAAGACATGAAAAAATCACCTGTTCTTCACCACTCTGATTCAGTACTGACATCCTCGCCCCAACAGGTTATTGTTCTGTACTTCACAGCAAATACAAACAACTGTAAAAGTAATTTTATTGTATCAATAAGCTAATAGTATTTTTTAATGTTGTTAAAAATCACACAAAAACATAATATTTACAATTATTATATATATACAAAAATAGTTTTTTTATACTCTTCTTATCAACTTTGAAATCATAAGCACCTCAAATGTTCTGCTTATAGAAAGCAGTTAATCATAATTATTTCTAAAACAGATTTATGGAACTAGTATGCTATAAATGTATTATAATAATTATCTCTAATAGTTAGACAATTTAAAAAATACAATTTATATCTAAGAAATCAAATGATGAGCATTGTGCAAATGCTGTTAGAAAGTCAGAGAGGTCACTAACATATGACAACACTTATACTATTTTTATTCTATATGTATAGAGAAGATTCATGAAAAAGTCATAAAAACGAACAAGATGAAATTTGATATACATTTTACATGTAATAATAGTAGACAATAAAGTATTATTTATTTAAATTATAATTTAATTTTATCTATATGTAGTATAAATAATGTTTCAAGTCTTTAGTGGTGGATCTCATTAGACAGTTCAAAAAAATTTCATTAATAAAGGCTTCAGGATTACACTGAATTAAACCTAATACTTGTAAATAATGTTCATATTACATAAATGGTATTATGAAAACTGTATTTAACTGATAAAGAATCTTTGTAATTGTATTTTTTTAATCATTTGTCTTTTAACTGAAACATTATTATTTATTAGGTATTACAATCTAGCCTAATATGTTAATTATGTCTAAAATAATTTACTAATAAAAAGTAAATAATAATCAACTACAGACAGGAAAGAATAGTAACTATTATAATAAAACTCCTTTAAATTTGCAAATCCTAATAGGACATTTTACAATACTTCATTTTAGAACATGATCTATTTCTTATAGAAAATTAATTATTGCCCCATAAGTTTATATGTTATGATATATATTATATTTTGATGATTAAATATTAATATGTTTACTTCTTATAAATATTGTATGGATCTTTTTAATCAGCTGGTATACACAAAAGTTATTGTTATTATCTTAATCCACTTCACAACAAAGTAACAACAAAACAGTGAGTAAAACAGGTTTCATAAAATACCTAAGGCCCTGGTATTTTCACAATTTCTTAACAGTTATGTTTGTTTTATTTAAAATTATTAGGATAAGCAGAGCATTTATATTTTTAAATAATAATTAGCTTCAATTATTATAAGATTACAACAATGACTCAATCTAGCTTGACAAGATCATAATTTGACATTTTACAAAGGAAAAACAATACTAGCCCTTTTTTCTTTTCAACTCTGGAAAGTTTCCAAAATGTTCAATGTTTTGTAAAAACCTTCAATATGGATATAGGACGATATAGAACGTTACATAGTATCTAATACATACTACCGTGTAAAAGGTAAGTACGTCCGCCAGCTGCCATTCATAATATGTGGCATAAGTCAAACTTTCATTTCGTACTAGGGTGGACTAAAAATAATTATAAACATTTAGAGAATCGTTAAAACACTACGGGTAATAACGGTTCTTCTATTTTCTACAACGATACCATTTTAGGAGAAAATAAATCGATGTTTACCTTATGTCTCCTCTTATTGCAAATCTTTTTTCTGTTGTAGAATAAGACTGCTAACCCTTCCGCTAATGTCGCAGATGAATCCTTTCGAATGGACCTATTATACGGTTCACGATTCAATTTAAAGAAAATAGCGAAGCTGAAATAAATATAACTGCCCCGAATATATTATTTTCTGCGAGTTACTATACATTTGTTTTATGAAATGGCCTAATCTTTTAGAAGATTCCGTTCTGTGATTCCATAGACAAATACTATTCTTTTAATTTGGTTATAGAATGAGTAATGTTCCGCTTTCGTCAATCGTAATAAAATTATTATTTTTGTTTTATATGATAATTCTTTTGCGTTGAGATATAAAAGTAAAAGTTACGTTTTCACTAAGTATATATTTGCGGTATTAATTATTTATCCCTTTTATTGTAATATGGTTTAAATACTCTGTGGTGCATGTTTGACAATCTACTCAGATGTCAGCTCTGTAAGCTATGGTTTGTGTGTTTCTAGATTCGGTAGTTTTGCATGGTTTTAGGTAAAATTTGTCAATGAATTATTAGAATAATTTAGTGTATTAGAAAAATTATACCAAATGACTTTTTATTATTAGGATTTTCTTTCGTGTTGTGAATCTGTACGTTGAAGAATTTTTGTAATGCATTTTATAGTCAATACTAAGATTTCGCCTTTACTTCAATCATGCCAAGCGATTTATGATTAATACTGCCTGCGCAATATCACTAAGCTATATAAAGATATATACATCAATACTAAGTTAAATCGATTCTATAACCAAAAAGAGGTTTAATCTCTGCCTTCACATAGCATTAAGTTTTTTTACATTAAAAGGAATAAAAATAAAACATGATTTTACAAGCATATTATATATATTTTTTATAATAATTAAGAATAAATTCTTACATCACAAGTTATAAAATAAATACATTTATTGCCTTAAATTAAGTCAAGTACTCTGTACAATTATTGTTAGTGATGTACAAACGATAAAAAACGTTTAAAAAAAATAAAAAAGGGGCCTTATCAAGAGAAATAATAAGATTTCACATTTTATAATCTGTGTGACAAATCTACGAACAACTTAACAAATTGTGTCAGAATCACAACCAATAGTTTGCATCTTAATTTCATTTCTTATTTAATATTACACAAACTATATCATTGCTCTTCACTTACCCTAAAACAAGAACCATTCTTTACCTTATAATATAATTAATTACATTTAAATTAAGACTATCTAATTTCTAGCGGGTGTTTCCTTATGGACTTGTGCTCTCACACAGCCCTTCGTAATCTCAGATTTATCTCATTCGGTGAGCCAATTTACAAAACACATCGATTATGCTACATCATCGCGACTGGGAAAATTATCTACAACTCATTCTTAGGGTAGATAGAAAATTATTTTTAACATTAACCCAGAGACTAAAGAATCATTATAAAAGATGCTGTTTTAATTATTTCAATTTTAATACCATGACAATTAAATTATAATACATTAAACAGATAATTTTTCAATATAGAAACATTGCATCTGAAGTATTTGTATCTACCCTTAAGATGAAACGGGATTAATTTCAGTGTAATTCAACTATTCACCTCAATCTTCCATATGTTGAGCGTATATTTCACTTGGGGTTAAAACACTTAATAAAAGGCATTGTTCATTAAAGGCCACTGTGACATCCACAATGCACTTCCTACACTATTGTAACAACCTCTACAAAATTTAACAGTTTGCCATAAATATCTTAACCACTTTGTATGTAGCCGTAAGATCGAATAGTATTTCCCATAACAGGTTAGACCGACAACTTCACAGCGACTATGAAGCTTAAAATATCCGCTTTAAGAAATGTCGCTCGAGGCAATAAATATAGTACAAAAATTATCACGAAAATCGAACGTGGCAAATAATATGGCATCAGAACTTTTAAGTACTCGAAAGTGTATGACTAAATGTTGTTCAGAAAATAATTAATTTAATTCAAATACTACTGGCATGGAAGACAGAAAAACATTGCTTTCAGATCAAAAATAAGGAATAAGTTCATTAACAGCTAAGTCTCATGAGCTACTGGCCGGAGAGCCATAAAAATTAGAATATAAACCGATTTCCCTAAAAAATAACTACGACTAAAATGGACAAAATATTGTTACATATAAATTATGTACTCGCGTGTCGTAAGTGACCAAACCGTGGACTCAATTGTTACACAAACATAACGCAGGGTCGGCAATAATTTCAAAATTGACTAGATATCTGTGTGCATAGGAATCGTATAAAATAGCTAAGTAAAGGAACCGATACACTGAAATTCTGGCGTTTGCATATAAAAATTATTATTGCCATTGCAAAAATATACTAAGTGTACTTTTAAATTATGTATACTACACGTAACATTTGTACAATTTGTACAAATCTATCAAAACCATTCAGTCACGAACCTAAAACGAACCGTTCAAAATAAAGCTAGACGCAATAGAAAATCTCGTATCCGATATACAAAATCTCACAAAAACGCTAACGAAAATATAATTCACTGGTGTATAATCGATTAAGTACGTTCGCACTCGTTCAGTCTGACGTACGGGCCGCGTACGCGGGGACTCACGACGAGTCCGTCTTTACGGGCCGTGTCCATATCACATTCACATAGCCAGTAGACCGACACTGGGAACCAGTAGTCATCACTTGGACGGCTGGTAAGGGGGGTAGCCCTGATGCGGCTGCGCAGCCCTACTGCCCGTGGCGTACAGCTGCTGCTGGAAGTTGTGGAACTGCGCCGCGTAGTTCGGGTCGGCCGTCGAGGGCACCGCGAATCCCTGGCCCTTAAACCCGGGGTTGGGGCCTCCCATCGAGGGGGGCAACGGCTGCGCCGCTCCCATTCTCACGTTCCCGGGACCCATGCCACCCTTCACTCCTCTGAAATTGGGGCCGCACATCGGATTAGGGCCCGGCCCGCCGAAGGGGTCCCCTGCCATTTTGGGGGGTGAATTAAAACCGGCCGGGTAGTGGGGCATTCTCAGCATTCCTCCGGGCGCTCTCATGACCCCTCGCATGCCGCCCTCCATGTCCATTGCTCTCGCTCCAGGGAAATATTGCACGCCTTTACTGCTGTCCATTTGCATAGGATTTGTGACTCTCTGTAAGAAGTCTAAACTGGGAGGGCCCCTGGGACCAGTGTTGCAGGGCATTTGGGGCCTCGTTGGCAAGTATTGAATTGTGTTAGGTGCGCTCGCTTTCACTTGAACATTTGCTCCATTAAACGGTGGCATTTTCCCTGCGCCACTCATACGTGGTCCTAACATCGAGGCATCGGGGCCCATGGGCCCCATCGGTCCACCCATGGGACCACCTCCCATTTTAGGACTAAGATTCATGTCTGAGGGAAAGTCGCCGCCCCCCATCATACTTTCCATGGGACCACCTAAACCTGGCCCACCCATTCCTTCCATATGGCAACCTGAAAGTTATAGTTGTTTTTAAATTATAATCCATATAAAGCACTTGAAAAATCAATATGTAAAAAATATTAAATTTACTTTATATATTTAAAATAAGTTATTTAAATTACAATCAAAATAATCACCACTTACCTAAATCATTCATCATCATGTGCGGGTGTCCATGCGGATGCATTGAATGGTGATGTTGCATATGATGGGGACCTGATCCAAAGGGTCCCATTCCTGACCCGTTGGGCCCCATTGGCCCTGATGAGCCGGGCCCACCCCCAACCGTATTCGTTAACTGTTGTGACATTTGTGCTAAAGAAGAGATCGGGTCAAAGGAGGACGTTGCGGGGCCCATGGGTCCATTGGGGCCCTGGTTGGGATTGATGGGAATGTTGTCAGGCCTATTCATACTACAGGGCCCTGGAAAAGGCCCAGGTAAACTCGTACTGTTCGGGCCGCCTGATAACGTCGTCTGAAACAATGACACAAATACGGGTTAGGAATTGTTAACGAATTATGTCAATTAGAAATTCTTCTTCTAAGACTTTATTAATTTATTTATTCAGAAGATTTACAGCATAATACAGAAGTAGATGTGTATATATATAACATTGTGAGCCAAATAAAAATCTTCACATATAGTTTTTCTTAAATAAGAAGGGAAACATGCCAAATATTTTGGTTGTACAACAACTTAGTAAACAAATAAGGAATGGTTTTAGGATTGTTTAACTTATACTCTGATTTTTAATTCCGTAGAATTCTGACAGCCATAATTTTTTGACATGTCAGAGATTGCGAACCTTTTTAACCGGGCACATTTTTCGATATTCAATACGAGTCTGAACATCTGAGTCTATGCATACATTTTATTGTTAGTTAATGTATCCATTTTATTAAGTGCCTTGCTCCACATTAAAAGTGGTTTAACGGCGAGTCATAATTACGTCCCATAACAGTAAAAAACGCACAATTAAAGAAAACATTTTTTTTAAGGTTTTCTAAACCTGGAATTAGTAGGCAGAGATGCCAGCTAAAGAATAAAAAATATTGTTCGTGATATTGAAATATTTGTTATTTTTGTATTAGATCACTTGGGAAGTAAATATTTTGATTTACCTTTTTGAAGGTAAAACATCTTATAAAATACGTAGCATTTTTTTTATTGTTCTCAAATGGGTCAAATTTGTCCTTTTTCGGTGGAGAACTTTTTTAGTAGCAACACTTATGAAATGTCAGAATTCTACCGAATGAAAGATCAGAGTTTAGCAGTAATTAATTATGAATTATTGAATAACCCTTACTTCTGTATTGGAGGACATAGAATCGTCGGGGTGTGCTTGTGACATAGTGGTGACGGCACAACTGCTTTTCGCACAAGATACAGCATACGGTCCCTGGTTCAATCCTGACGAATCACGTTGTGGGGTTTTCGAGGCACTTTCTTGATTAGACCTATTTGACGACGGACTCGGTCTTGACTTCTCATCTGTTAAAACATATTCAACCTTCAGTGAATAATTTATTTAACTTTTCAAGCTATAGTATTATACGCAAAATGTAAATATCCTAAAAACTATAATTACTAATTTATTTATATTAAAATTTACTTACAATTACAACAATAAAACTTGTAGATATATTTCTTTATTAGAATTTTTTTTAAAGTTTAAGTTTCCGTTCTAACTTCCAAATAAAAAAAATACTTACATTGACGACTTTTAATTCATTAATACATTTTTAACAAAAATAAAACAGGATATCCCTTATATAAACACATAAATACCTGTACACTTGTTTCCTGCGTTGGGTGTCTGTGGATTGTTAAAGTTGGGGCTCTGTTCGAGTGAGAATCGACCCGCTCGTTGCTCCGAATGCGATGAATGCGGCTCTGGCGTTCCCGGCATCATACTGTATAAACAGTTAATTTAATTTTTCGACATTTTTCTTTTACATATGTATTATGTTTATTTAAAACCAACCAAAGTATATAGATTACGGAGATGTAGTGGGTTGCTGCATATCGCCGAGGCGTAATTACAATTACACTCTGTACAAATATATTCTCAAATCTAATGAAATAGTTAACTAAATTTTTCTATGTATTTTGACATTTTTTAATATACTTATTTATATTACTGTCTAAATACACATTAGTGAATGCTAATAGTTGGCAGTCTTTAGTAAATGGAGCAAGGAACATGATTCCAACATAATATGCAACCAAATATCAGTGTTGGCCTAGTGGCTTCAGGGTGCGACTCACATCCTTGCGGTCGTAGATTCTATCCCCGGCTGTGCACCAATGGACTTTCTTTCTATATGTGTATTTAACATTCGCCTTATACCGAGAAAATCGGTATCAAGCACACTACTTGCCTATTGGGAGCGTTCAAGTATTACGTGACGTAATTTTTGGAGATAATTGACCCAAAAATAACGCGTAATTCAACCCCCGCCCCGCATCCTAACATTTTATTTTTTACAAAAGGGAATAACACCCTTCCCCCCCCCCTACCCCCCCAAATTCGATACGTAATACTTGAACGCTCTCATTACCAAATGAAACAGATTCAGAAATCTGAGGACCAGACCTAAAAAGGTAGCGCCTGGTATGTATATCATAGACCCAAATAACCAACTATCTTAGTCAATACTAAACATCGAAAAAAATAAGTACTAAATCCTATTACATACCCAGCCGGTGATTTTTGATTTGAACTCGACTGCGGCGTTTGACCTCCGCTATTCGAAGGTGGCCCGTTGTCCTTTAACGACGTGTTCGGCTGTTTCTGTATCGTCAACTCTTGGCCTATAGAAAAATATTATTAAAAATTCAGTCTCACTAATTTCAGGGACCTAATTGCTGCATAGAGTAGATAATCACAGTACAAGAGCCGCCAAAGGAAGCACAATACGCAAGATGACCCAACGGTACAAGGTGTTCCAACGAATTAGCCATAGAGTATGAAATTGTTAGCACATTTTCACCAACCACCAATGAAAACATAAAATGATAGTTAAAAAGCAAGCGTTAAGTAACCCCCAAGCGTTGGGTTACAGCGACAAACAATGTTACCTTCGAATTGGTTGAGATAGGATATTTGTTGCGGAGATGGGACGGGCATCAAACTTGGCTCCTTGCTCTGTTGGTTCTTCTGACGTTGGGCGGCCAGACATTGCAGCGTACGCACAAACACACCATCGTCCAATTTCTCCAATATCTCTATTGGCCCAACATTCGCCAATGTTCGGTCCCAATATCACACGTTGGGATTCAAGCGTCAAGCGTTTGCGGAGGGGAGGGGGAAAACAAAAAATTCGCATTACAACTACAGAAAAACAAAAAAGTCGGAGCGATGTAAAAAAATAAGCATTCCAATAATATCGTGGTTGGGGAAAATGTCTAACATTAAAAAAAACATGCATTCTACTTCTATGGCTCACACTTCAAAATCAACTAAAATCCTATTAAATTAATAGTTTTTAAATGTTTTATTTTTGCACTTTGACAGCAGTACAGTGCAATTATTAAACCAATTGTAAAAATCAAGAAAAACCATGCATATATGCGCCAAACTTATAAACTTTTGGCGTATGTGAATACGCGATCGTCCGCGTTCTCTGTATGAAAGGGATAGGTATACGTTCGAATGGTGAGTGCGAAAAGGACAGCTATATTTTAGTCGGTTACCTGGTGGATCGTGTTTGTGTTGTGGCTTGCAATGTGCGGGGCTGCTTAGAGCTGATCCGGCTCTCGGCGCTTCAGACGTAGGCGTGCCTTGTGACGGGGATTGAGTTGCTATATCAAAAATATTATTTAGCCTAATTTTTAAATACCTAGTATTTTAAAAACTATCCAAAACGAATTAATGCCTATATGGTTCGTAGGGACTGATATTTTTTTAAGCTATTGCATAGATTTTATCGCGGGCTTTGAGCGCGGCGACCGAATCAAGAAATTCCGTAACGAAAAAAACCTAACACACGATGACGTAATATAGGTGCGGCAAATACGCGTGTTAGAATGGGACAGAACGCATACTGCGCATTCTCATCTCTCTGACGAGATCGATGACGTAGCGTGAGCGTGGCCGGTGCAGTCGGTACGCGTTAGAGTGAGACAGACTATACGGGCGTTTTAGTCTGAGTCTGGCAGAGTGGTAGATTGAAAAAATATCAAAGAAAAAAAAACTGCATAAATAAATAATTATAATTGCATAAGTTGATAAAAAATGCTATGCAATAGCTTACCGCGGCAGTCCAGGAGTGCCACACGTGTTTTATTTTTTAAATAATAATTTAGACTGTCTCGTTCTGCATTCATCAAAAAATAAGAATTTACCTATAGGTACCGAGGCAGATCTATGAAGGGGCGAAGCGCCATAGGGCGGCGGAGGAAGGCATCCACCTCTCTCCGAACACGGGGACTTCACTTGTGTACCTGTATACATACATTATTTATGCACACGAAAATAATGTAAGAAATTAGCGTTTGTATCCCTCAAAGTATATGCATATTAATCCCATATCAAATAAAATATATAAATTTAAATAATAATTAATTAGTAAGTAAGTAACTATTTATTTTAATTCCCATATTTAAATTAATTTAGTCTTCATTCTTTATAGTCAATCGACCTTCTGTTTCCAAAAATATTTGTAATAATTACTAAGGGAGCGTTCAAGTATTACGTCACGCAATTTTTGGAGATTATTGACCCCCCCCCCCCCCCCCATTTAACGCGCCGTAACGTTTTTCTGTACCCAAGTGTATAGTAAACGTTTCGTGACCACCTAGTGACTCTTTATACCTAAAAGTTACCATTAAAGTGTAAAAGTACTGGAATGTCGAAAATAATATTAACAATAACGACTTAATTCAATCCCCGCCCCGCATCGTAACGTTATACTAAAGGACCCCTCCCACTCCCCCAAAATTCGTTACGTAATTCTTGAACGCTCCCTTAGTCAAAATATAGTTTTATTACCTCCAATTTGGTAGTTACTGTTTTATTAATAAATAACATTGAAATTTTTACTATGATACCACTTATATTTTTTCCATCCTTGGTACCTAGTACCTACTTTTAACCCCCCCCCCCCCCATAAATCAGCCTTTGGCTAAAAAGTCGCCAACTTCAGACGGAAACCTAACAGACTGAGAATTTCTATTTAATTTGCCGTCTAGGTCCAAAAATATCCATGAATCCATACCTAAACTTTCGTCACCATCCGATTAAACGCATATTAATTTATAGAAAGCTGTATACTTACTGAGTTCGGTGTCCATATTCTTGTCATCAAAGAACTGATGCTGTAGTTTCTGCCAGTCTATGTCGTGTCCTGGGCTTTTGGGGCTTCGAAGAGCATTCTTGTGTTGCCCTGGCCCATCGCCACCCATCTGAAAATACATAGTTCATAACAGTTACAACGGAGTACCCATTAAAAGCATTAACATTATTTCCAACCGAGTAAAAAACTGCAAGAATATATGGTAATTATTATTATCCGTTCTATTTAGAAAAACTATATCATTTTTAGAACTGTGTTGACATCAGCTTACTACTCTCATTCCTGAGGTAGTAGGATTGAAGTCCGGCTATGAGTCATTGAACTTTGACAATAATTCACATCAAAACAATTGGTACAGTGAAGGGAAATATTGTGACAAATGCGGAATTCCTTATCAAATTGGCTGGGTCAGGCACAAAAGGCTATAATTAATAAACTTACCTATTAAAAAATAACAAATATCACGAAAAAGATAACTCAAACTCAAAATAACTTCATAAACAAGTACTGAATTGGAGCAAATGAATCCCAAGGGCTAGGATCATTTCAATATTCGTCAAATTTATAAAAAGCTTTATTGATTAATTTACGTTGAATTTATTCAGTGATAATTCTCTAATTTCGCTTGGTAGTTTGTTGTAAAAACGAATACAATTATAATATTATTTACAATTTACAATTATAATAAATTTCCTATGTATGTAACATGCGTTGAAGTATTATGTCAAGCAATTTTTGGAGATTATTGACACGCGCGCGCCCCCCCATGTAACGCACCGTAACGTTTTTCTGTATCCAATAGTAAAACGTTTCGTGACCCTTTATACCTAAAAGTTACCATTATGTGGTATAAAGTACTGAAAACTCGAAAATAATACTAACAATAACGCGTAATTCAATTCCCGCCCCGCGTCGTAAAGTTTTATAAAGCCCATAAATAAGAATTATTTATTATTATAGAAAAATAAAAAGCATATAAATTCGTTACGTAATACTTGAACGCTCCCATAGACAACTAAATGAGTTTGAAGATCCTGACAGCTAAGGTATTAATTACCTTCCTTTTTTATCTTAATCATTAATTTAATTTAATAACACAGCTGATATCAACAACTGTATGAGTTATCAATAAGTTGAATTTAGTATACACAAAAATTAATTAGTGTGAATTGAAATACTAACATTTCTCCCCCGTCCGTAGTCATCACACATTCCATGATGGTCTGGTCCGCAATCAGCGTGAGGCACCATTCCTCCCATCATGCCACTTTCCATCATCATCCCACCTGCGGATGATAAGTCAATGAAATAACTTTCCACTCTTTAATACAGTAAAGAAAGATAATATTCATAACCTTCATACAGGGTGGCCAAAAAGTCGTGGATCAAACGCAAATAGGGGATAGATGAGGTCATCATCGGCAAAAAATTGTTCTACGGGAGGTCTCTAAGGTCAACCCCTGCAGAGTTATGATTTATTTTGGTTTTTATATGAAAATTGACTTTTTTTACTAATTCTTCTTAAAATTCGAAAATATCTACATCCTGTATCTTTCTCATAATATACATTAGATTGGTACTGATGAGTTCTTGCGTTAGACATACTATTTATAGTTGTTTATTTAGTGTATTCAAGATAATATTAAGTGATACGATATAACATTTTTTCAAATCATAAATTTTTCTTTACTTTGGACCCCACTGTGAAAAAAAATTACTCCACCGAAAAGTGTCCCTGTACTACAAGTTTTGGTGCATTTAATAGGGATTCTGAAAAGGTATTACACGTGGCCAGGAGTTGCTCTAACATCTTTCTAGGAAGAATTACAAACAACGATTGTGAAATAATAATTGTATTTAAACAATTATTTCTCAATGGTTGTTTGTAGGAAACAAAATATTTTACAATAAAATATGCTCAAAATTCCTGACTCTGACCATAATACTTAATCTGCACCGTCTAATCAAATTCCTACGTAACCCTTCAGCCATCTGTCCAATTTTTTGAATCTAGTCCGATTCACACAGTACTGGTCACAGGTAGGTAAATAATCTATCATAAGTCCGAATCGTTGTTGTTTTTTCGTCCTAGAAAGATATTAGAGCGACTCATGGCCATGTGTAATACCTTTTCAGAATCCATATTAAATGCGCCAAAACTTGTTATACAGGGTCACTTTTCGGTAGAGTAATTTTTTTTCACAGTGGGATCCGAAATAAACAAAAAGTTTTGATTTGAAAAAAAATTATATTGTATAACTTAATATTATCTTCAATACACTCAATAAACAACTATAAATAGTATGTCTAACGCAAGAACTCATCAGTATCAATCTAATGGATATTATGAAAAAGATACAGGATTTAGATTTTTTCGAATTTTAAGAAAATTAGTAAAAAAAAGTCAATTTTCATATAAAAACCAAAATAAATCATAACTCTGCAGGGGTTGACCTTAGAGACCTCCCGTAGAACAATTTTTTGCCGCTGATGACCTCACCTCATCTATCCCCTATTTGCGTTTGATCCACGACTTTTTGGCCAACCTGTATAATATGTACTTAGGTATTTTTTTATCATGTTTAGTAATTCAAAGTTACATGATAATGATAAAAGCAAAAAAAATAGCTTTTCGAAGAATATTTAAGTGGGTTTTATTATTTACCATAACGTAATATAAGTTATTGACACTCATTAAATATTTATTAAATTTAGTTTTAGTATAAATGTAATTTATAATTATAATCCTTTTAAGCAATCAAGAGGCAAAATCTCGAGTCATATTTTTAGTGCATACATGTTTTGTAATTTTTAACTTACCATTCATTGCTGATAAATTAGGCCCAGGCATCATTCTAGGACCCATGTGAGGTCCCCCCATCATACATGGCTTGGGTCCTCCCATTCCTCCCATGGGGTTAGGCATACGCTGGAATTTATTATATGAAGTTAAAATACTAAAACAATAACCTAAGTTTAGTAATAGAGATGCTTTAACAAATAATAAAATAAAATTTATTCAAAAAATAAAATCAAATATTTAACTCCCGGAATTTAAAAAAAAATTAATTAGAAAATAATTTTAAAAAAATTGTTCTGCAAGACTTAACTAAATAGAAAATGATAATAGACTTGATTTTTCTGTTTCTTGAAGCTATTACTATATATACTATATATATATTAGGAAAACTTCTAGATAATATATATTCCGATGAAGATATACATCTCATAAAACAATTTATTGACATCATTTAAAAGCAAAAATGAATATATTATACAAAAATGCGTTGCCAAACTTTTAAAAATGGTTTCTAGTCATTGTAAATGACTGTTAAAAGAAACTTACCCCCATAGGCCCGCCACACCCTCTGCCCATGTGCATATCATTACACATAGCAGACTTCATGTCACCACACGCTCTTATTCCCTTCATCCCACAAGGACCCATAGGCCCCATCGGTCCATTAGGCCCCATCGCAGACATCATAGGCCCGTTAGGTCCCATCATACCATTAGGCCCCATCGAACCGTGGCCACCCATGCCCATACCCGATCCCATTCCACCCATAGGTCCGCCCATCGGCCCGTTAGGCCCCATATGTCCCGGACCCATCGGCCCTCCCATGGGACCATTGGGTCCCATAGGACCCGACATGGTACAGCTCGGGCCCGAGTTCATGCCACTGGGCATGGACACCATGGGTCCGTTCGGTCCGGAGACCATCGGACCGTGTTGGGACATGGGTGGAAAAGACATGTTCATATTGGCTGATGAGTTAGGCGGGTTGATTTCTGAGTTTTGCTGGGGATCCCCTGGTTGGTTGGGATTTGACCCACTTTCAGGGAATAATATCTGTTGCATTTTTCTTATCGTGGCCAATTGTTCCTCGCGATGAGCGCGCTGCTGCGGCGTGAGGTTTTCATCAGGTATTTTTACACCTACGGATGAGACTGAAGCTAAACATGGAATTATGATTCATTGCCGTTAAAGTTTTTTGCAAAATTGTAAATTTCATTTATAACAGTGAAATTTAAAGAAAAACGCTTTTTACCGGATTAAAGTTATGTATTATTATTATAAATTTACAACTATTTGACATAATTTTAAATTTATCCGACGTTTCGCGTGCTTTACAGCGTGCGTGGTCACGGTGACTGAAGACAAAAGATGTTGAATGTCAAAAGGTATCACAGCTGCAGAGAAAGTTGCCTTATCTGTATTTGTTTCCCCGGAGTTGGTATCGACTAAAAGATGGAGGGTTAAAATTATGTCAAATAGTTGTAAATTTATAATAATAATACATAACTTTAATCCGGTAAAAAGCGTTTTTCTTTAAATGTGTAAAAGTTATGTAAATCAAAGACAATACAGTGAAATTTATCATGAAACCAAACTCAAAACAAAAAAAATATTATTAATAAAGTATTTTAATTTGGATATTATTTTTAAACTGTTATTATTGCTTGAAGCCTATATTTTCAATTCCAGTAGTCCATCATTAAAACATTGACAGAATTCTTGTTTTTTAAAGCTCTATGAGATTCCTAAAAAAATTATTCATAGAAGTGTTAAGTGCAAATAATAGTGAAGTCACCTTTAGGGCCGGATTGACAAGAGCTATTGTCTCCGCCATTGTCCGATGAGCCAGCCTCAGAGCACGGCGGTAATTGCGCCGGCCCATTCGACATGCCATTTGACATTACGGAGGGGTTTTTCTGTAATAAGATATTACTAACAGTCATATACTCTGATGTTCAACTTGATGTTTATTAAAAGCCAGAATTAAAATAATAGTAACTTGTATAAGGGAGCATTCAAGTATTACGTAACAAATTTGGGGGGGGGGGTCCTTTTGTAAAACGTTACGATGCGTGGCGGGGATTTAATTACGCATTATTAATAATATTATTTTCGACTTTCCAGTACTTTACACCACATAATGGTAACTTTTAGGTATAAAGAGTCACTAGGTGGTCACGAAACGTTTTATTATACTTGGGTACAGAAAAACGTTACGGCGCGATACATGGGGGGGGGTCAATAACCTCCAAAAATTGCGTGACGTAATACTTGAACGCTCCCTAACAATACAAAACATTGAATTACTCACGGTGTCCCAGGGCATTTCACCATCAGCACCGAGGCCGTCCATGACACCGCAGGACGGGGTGCCCCCTGGAAACCCATCCATGCCCATTTGACCCATTTGGCCCATTTGTCCCTTCATCATCATCATCTGGTTAGGCCCTCCCATCCTGTTAGGCCCCATCATGTTGGGCCCCATGTGACCCATGCTGTGTCCCATTGGGCCCATGTTAGGCCCCATGGGTCCCATCATGTGTCCCATTTGGTTAGGACCCATCATGTTTGGTCCACCCCTCAATCCACCTCGCTTTGCCATGGCCAAGTTGTTCAACCATTGCGCTGGATTCTGTTTGTTGAACTGGCCGATTTTGAGTGGATGTTTCTGAAATGTTAAGGTGAAGTATTTAACTACATTCTACAAGTTGATGGTCAACAGTTTTTCAAATTTAATAATTTTCAGAACACGGAACGTTTACGGAACCGATATCAATCAAATTTGCACACCGTGTGTAGTTTGATCCAACTTAAACGTTAGGATAGCTTACATCTCAATTTATACCCACAAAATTATTTTATTACAAAATATTTGTTTATTATTTGACAGTCACAATTCTAACAGATGGCGCTGTGTTGAAAATACCAACGTTTCACATAAGCTACAATATGTATACATATTAAGTGTAATGGCATAACCACCAAAAAAGCATGGTGGTCCCCATGACTGGTGTTCTCCTACCGATTCCTTGAATAGTTTGCTACTATGTAATATAACAAAAACCTTAGCCACAGCAACGCTTGGCCGGTCTGCTAGTATATTATATTATATAAGTAACTAGCTGTCCCCGCGAACTTCGTTTCTGCTTAATGCCTAGCCTACCTTTTTAGTACATACTAACATGGAACATTTTGCTCTGCTACTCTAGAGAATGTTCGGTTTTTCGGAATGAAAACTTTTTAGGTTTTTCTGTGATTTTTCTCTATACAATCCTCAGAGTTCAAGTTCTTAACTAACAAATAAAAAATATGGGTTGATCGTAGAGGGGTAGATGAAAATTAAGGGTTGTATGTATTTTTGTATGCTGTATCATAAAAAAAATAAAAACAAAAAATTTTGTCTAAAAAATAAAAAAATATTTTTTGGAGTGTCCCTTATGATTTAGGAATTTGAAAGATAGATAGTAGCTGATTCTGAGACTTACTGAATATACATAAAAAAATTCATAAGAATCGATCAAGCTGTTTTGGAGGAGCATGGGAAAGAAACTTTGTGACACGAGAATTTTATATATATAGAGATGTATTATGGGAATGACCGGCAACAGAATTACAGAATAATGATTTTGTCTATATATATATATAAATATAATTATTTTGTTTCTACAAAATTTTCAGCAATAAACTAAAAAAAAATATTCTTTAAAAGGTTTCTATCGACTTAACATAATCCCTTACATACATCTTTGTCTAACTACTGAGTAATGGTGACCAATATTATGACAATGTTTAATTGTAAAAATTTTACCTCTAGGTACTTCTTTGTGTTGGGTTGAGCGCAATGGTATGCAATGATGGAGTGGTTCTGACCAGATATGACAGCTTCAGCCGCTTTGTTGGCGAGTAGCGTAGAAAAGACAAATATTTGACTTTGCTGCTGGGAAAATAAATATATTAATAAGATTTCCTATTGGAGAATATGTTTTGTGTTTTTTATATGTATTCCGCTGTCTTTTTTCTCTTTTTGCTGAGTTAAAATAAGCAGTTGGAATACTAAAGAAGGAAATAATTTGTCTAGGATGATACTTAAAAATGTGTTGAAAACATACAATCTTTTTTTTCTTTTTACAATTTTATTATTATTATTATTTTGTGTGTTTCTGTGTGTGTGTTTCGTTACTAATAATATTATGTCTATGTCTATTTAAAGATTGCTTCACCAATCAGGTCCTGTCATAAGTAATGTATAACATAATACATTAACACATAATTTTTACCTCCATACTCCCTGACTGTTTGCTAATGACATTTGAGGGTAGGGTTTGTGCTTCACTCGACATGGGACCCATCGACACCCCTGGACCCATTGGCCCAGACCCACCCATGCGACAGGAACCCATGCCATCCGGACCATTTGGATTTCGGCAATTTTGGTTGCCATCCTGTAATGAGTATTTAATATATCTGAGATACATACAGATGACACTTAAATGATATTTTTGACCTGAAACACCATTTCGGTAAACCTAATATTTGTGTAAATCGTTGAGTTACATTCGCGTGTGAACTTATTTTTTTTTATAGAACAGGGGGCAAACCAACAGGGGGCAAACGGGCAGGAGGCTGATCTGATGTTATGTGATACCGCCGCCCATGGACACTCAGAGGGCTCGCGAGTGAGTTGCTTTCCTTTTAAGAATTGGTACGCTCTTTTTTTCAACTGCAAGAATGTACTTTCTGCTGTTTCGAAGATACCAAAATACCAATAGAAATACAAAACATTATACACAGATTACCAACTGATTCATAAAAAGTTCGATTCTAAATTGTTCCATTATATTGCAGCATTGGTTCATATTAAAATTTCATAGTAATTTATTATTGATTTGTAGTTATAATTAGATTTTTATGTTTCATCGTGTATAGTCCAAGCAAATGATTTGAATATCACCTTATTTTCGTAAACCTGTAATTGTCATACCTGTATATTTCCCGCATTACTTCTCAGTCCCGTCTGAGGGTCAATGATGTCATTGGAGTCTGAAGAAAGTCGCTCGGATTTCATCGATCCGGGACCTCCCAAATCACACTGTGGCGATTTTGTTGGATCACCTATGAGATATACAAATATATTTTCAAAAAATATTTATCGAGTATACAATTATTTTAATGTTGTTGTACTTTTTATGGAACATTCACGGCTTTCCTTATTTCCCCGATGTTTGTTATGAAATAGGAAACGCCTGAGACACTATCTAATATATAAAATTCTCGTGTCACAGTTTTCGTTGCCATACTCCTCCGAAACGGCTTGACCGATTTTGATGAAATTTTTTTTGCTTATCCGGTATCTATGAGAATCGGCAAACATCTATTTTTCCTCCCCCTAAATGTTAGGGGTAGTCCACCCCTAAATTTTATTTATTATTTTTTAGACAAAATTTTTAATTTCTATTTTTTTATGATACAACATACAAAAATACATACAACCCCTAACTTTCACCCCTCTACGATCAACCCCTATTTTTTTATTATAAATGATATAAATGGCAAAGCGACGTTTGCCCGGTCAGCTAGTTTTAATATAAATATATCGAATGAACTAAAACCAGTTTTTAATACAGTTAGCACATTGCTTAGTATAATATAATATATAATAGTATAGTATACATATAACATGAGTCACAAAAAGGCGATCTTTTGCGCACTTACCGCAAAGGTCTCGGTTCATTTCTCGGAAAACGCTTGTTTTGCATAAATGCCGAATTTGGTTGACTGACTAACCAAAATTATTTATTGAATTATTTTTATATACTAGTATTACAATTAATTAAGTATTTACCTTAACTTTAAATCAAAGTACTTAATTATCTTACTGCAGTAAAACCAAGCTAAGTAAACTAACTGTAAAGTAGTTCTGTATTTCTCAATGTTGGAATTTAAACTTTATTCAAAGTACATAAAAGTTATAATTGCTTATTTCAATCTTACAAATAAGCTACGTTAAGAAATCGGACACAGGTAGACGAGTAAGGTTTTTTATTATAGGGTCAATTAGAGATTACTTATTTTACCTGCTTATGGATTATTCTAGGAAATTTTACAATTGTACTGTTATGTTAATAAGTTTCGTTTTTGACAAACTTTAAAAACAATAAATCTTAAATGCTGTAATTTCAAAAACCTATTTTTTTTATATAATAGGGGGGGCAAACGAGCTTGCGGAACGACCAAAAAGGGCAGTCATCGCAGCCATTTTTAGTGGGTGCGTTGCCGGCCTTTGATTTTTTAACATTTGGAGCTCGTATCTCTGAGGGAAGACTCCCACCGGGAGTCGATTCCACAGTTCGCTAGTTCGCAAAAGAAAATGCCTTGTGAAACGGACCGTGGAAGACCTCCAACCATCAAGATGATGTTGGTGAAATTTAGAGATCGTACGGCTCGTACGGTATTTGTAGTATATCACCGTTTGTACAATTAATGCTTACTAAACGGACGACTAAACTTACGTGTAATTTAGATGTAAGTACTTAGTATTTGAATACTATAATACATAATAAAAAAAACTCAAGTTTAAAAATCAATTTTACAATACATATACATTTATTGTCAGTTGTTTTTTTTTATAGTACAGGGGGCAAACGGGCAGGAGGCTCACCTGATGTTAAGTGATACCGCCGCCCATAGACACTCGCAATGCCAGAGGGCTCGCGAGTGCGTTGCCGGCCTTTCAAGAATTGGTACGCTCTTTTCTTGAAGGACCCTAAGTCGAATTGGTTCGGAAATACAAAATGTTTTCGTATCTCCGTAAAATAATAATTATACAATAACGCTACAACTGTTTCATTCATATAAAGACACTTACCATCGCTATCCATTAGGCCATCAATCTCCGTCTTTATGCCATCAACACCCATATCGGCTGAACCATCTTCCGCGCTACCTTGGCTGTGTGGTTCCATCTTCACTCTGTGCGGCCCGTCATCGGGCTCCTTCTTCAGGGCTGCTGGTGTCGGTAATGACGCTGACGGCGGTCGTGAGCCGTGCCCTAACGAAAGGTTTAATTTAAAGTGTAACTTCTATACGGGTTTAATTTTGTTATTGAGTGTTGTCAAATTAAAAATATATGAATTTTCGTTGCCAGTTGCTATTATCTATGTTTCTTACAGTTTCTTTTATGAGGTAAACCCAGACTAGACAATAAGTCAATATTACAAACAAAAGAACGTACACAGCTGCAGTTCTTGTTATTTCGGCAATTTAAAAAGTACTGATTATTGCTGATTATTTTTCTAGAGTACAAACAGTAGACTTGTATTGTGCAAATTACTTAAGGTATTAAAGAAAAATACACTACATAATCAATAAAAATGCAATGATAACTTCCAAATAATAATTTTTACATTTGTATTCATGTTGTAATGCACATATTGTTTCTCTGATACCGCAGTGTGGCAGATCTGACTTTCATCTTTCTTACTTTGGTTAGGGCAACGTTAAAAGAAAATAACATTTCGTAATTTTTTTAAAGAATATCGACGTGAATTTGTTGAAAAATATTCTAGACCTACTTTATACAAATATTCTTGCTTTTGAAAGTAAAATAGCTTAAATGATTTGAATGATTTATTAACGAAAATCGTGTTTCAAGATCGAATATAATATGTATTTCTGTAATATATAAATAAATAAATGTATATGATATTATTAAATAAAATATATTATATAAAACATACTTGATAATTTCCTCAAATACAAAATTAAAAGTATATTTATTATATTATTTTATAGTGCCTATTCATATAATTCGAGCAGCAGTGTGCTAACTACATCTTGCATATTGACTTAGTATTGATTGTTCATTATAGTTTGCATTACAATAATTCCTCATAATTTCCTTATTTAGTATATCTGTATAAATCAATCCAACTAGCTTTTCTGTTTGAGATCTTTTTAAAAGGTTGTATAAAAATGTAGTGGATAGCTATTTAGTTTACTGATGACTATCTATCACCTATAATTTTATTCATATTTGTTTTGCTTAACATATACTATTTTTAACAAACCTCTAAGTTTTCGTGAGTTGTTTTAAACATATAATTTATCATGTTTACCTATATTATATGTATAGATAATTAAATGAACATAAAAGTTTGTTTGTACATGAAGTTAATTAAATGCTCTAATGAATTTAATGCATTCCTTTGATACCTGTTTATAATGATCCAATGCAATCTAATAGATTTTTTAATTTGTTTAGTTCTTAACTGATTTCTAAACTGTAATAATAACCTTTGCTTTTTAAGGGTTTTATTTATTTCACATGCTATAAACATGCATAAAATTAGAATAATTTCAATTGATACAAATAATATAATCAATTATATACACATATAATGTAAAACACAGTACTAATAAGATTACTATAACTAATTTCATAATTAGAAACAGCTATGGAAGAGTGAAATGACCTATTACAGGCATGTTTGGTTACTAGGTAATTTAAGTCACTGCTGTATAAGATAGTTATAACATATAAACTGTGGCATAAATTATAAGCATTTGAATATTTTGTTTATTAATGTTAAAGTATCAACTTACTAAATTTCCTATCAAGTCCTAAATTTTGCTAAAAAAACAAAAGGATTGTATTTGACTTCCCCTTTTTACCAGATGACTTTAATAATATTTAAATTTTATTATAAGTATATGTAGTTTAATATTTATCTTATACATTTAGGAAATTCCATTAAATGCTATTTAAGTACCTGGTTCTGTAGGGTCATTGGGCTCATCTTTCAGGCGGGCACCTCCGCCTTTCTCCTTCTCCTTGATCATACCCCTACGTGCCTTCGCCAACTTGACTAGAAAATTACACTATTAGTTTCAAAAACCAAAGTATCACGACAATTGTTCACAGTTATATTTTCATATTTTTGTAAGTATGATTTTGCATAATTTACAGTGTATGGTTTGTTTATTTTAAGCTGTAAAGCAATATTACAATCTATATAATTAAATGCTTAATATTTCTGTAGTAAAGTGATAGAAATATATGAAACGGATACAGAAATTCACATTTCTGTTTATTTACCATGCAGGCATCAAAATTTAATAGATAATTAAGTATTTGTCAAATTAATTGAGTACTATATAATAATTGTAAAGTTATCATAGTTCAGAATCATCATTATCCTCTTATCAATTAAAACAGGGTTTATTTTAATATAAAAATATAGTTGTATAATTGCACTTAAGCCGTATTACAAAGTGTTAGAGAAGTTAGATTTTTTACATCTTCTACACTTTTCAAATTTGGGTTTGTAGATACTTTTATGAATAAATTCAAACTATATGTCATGATTTTAGTTCAAAGCCTAAATAAATAATTTATGAATTGAAAAATTGAATAAAGATAAATTATTTTAGAGTTTTGTTGTATTTGGATTTTGGATACTGGAGAAAACTATATTTATTTGTTAGAATGAGTAAAACTATGATTTTACCTAACTTTTTAAAATAGAATTTAAAATCAGTATGGTGAAATTATTAAATATTGTGTGTAAACAGCACTTATAACAATTGTATACATACAAAATTTCGAGGATCTTTCGTCACGGGCGCAATAATTGGCACATATCCCACAAATTAACCGAGAGCCACTTCAGAACGTCATTTACTGCATCGTACAATCAAGATTATTAAAAATAGAGGCGATGTACAATATCACCTTATTAAAAAGTTCCCGACGCTTTTGACTAACCAATACACTAGACCTATTATGCTAAAATTTTATTTTATAGTTAAATTAAACCGCATTATGCCATTAAAATTCCAGCTTTAACTCTCCATACATAAACAATGAGATAGATCGGGTGTAGACAGGCGCGAAGCACATTAACGCACGTTTATTATGGCCGATTTATTGCAAGGGGCACGCTGTTTCAACAATAATCCACCTTCAGAGATAGCGTCTTATTTTAATTAATATCAATCAAGTGATCTAATTATGGTTTATCGAGAGGTATGCAGCGTGAAACAAAAAATCGGGATCGCTGACATTTTTGTTTATGGTACATGGACGAGACGAGATCCAGAATCCACAAATAGCGAATAAACTAACATGATTACCGCCTCCTGACGGATTCACTTCCACTTGATAACACAAATAATAGTATTTCTTCACATTTATGCAAGATTTTCAATGAAAAAATCACTCTTTTAATGATTATTTTCTTTCTAGCAGCATTTAACACAAATCACCACGCACACACAAGTCACAACACAACATACATAATATTAAGTATAGTATACACAGTAAACCACAGCAACATACACCATTTGGCATTTACAGTTTACACATCCGATGGGATGAACTGAATGGTTGCAGTTTGACGTAACAGTACGACAGTCAACAACTCTACAATCTACTTCTCTCTTTTCCAAACAAAACAATTACGACCAAGCACGAAAAAGAGATAATAACATTATACCAATGCTCTAGTTCTAATCTCGGAAATAATTTAGAATGGTCTATTAGAAAAAGTATTATTATTATATATTATTATATCTCAAATTTTTACTTTTTGTAAGAAATGGGTGATAAAAAACGTTCTTCAATGCAAATACATTTTCATAAATCTTTGTCTAAAAAAATGACCTGATTTTAGATCTAAGGGCAGTTTTCTATTTTTTGTCAGTTTAGTTTTAATAAACTTTACACTGTACTTTAATTAATAAAAACAATTCCTATGGCATAAAAGGCCAAATAATCCTACTGATGGGAATAGATGAAAACAATTTGTTTTTACTATAAATTCCGCGAAAATCAAGAAAATGTCTCAAAACCTAAAAAAAACACTGAATACATGAGTGATACTTTAAAAAAATCTAAATCAGGAAAAGAAAAGTGTTACCTATGGCTACCCTGGAAAGCAACATTTCTATGTAACTTTTTACACAATATAGTCTATGGTATAATTATGCTTTCTCTTTCATGCTATGAACAACTTAGTGCAGTCTATGGCTTACAGTAATACAAGCTCTTTTTCTCTTTGCTCCACGCTCTATCCGTTATGGTAATTTAAAGTGAAGAGAAGGGAGGAGGGACTACGCTAAGTTTCGCTTCGTTGTCGTGTATTGTAATTTTTTATGTGATTTGTGGCTCATGAACAATTAAATTAATATTGAACATTAAATATTTGTGCTATATGATCAAATTCAACCACCAGGATTATTCTTTTGCATCATCTTGGATATCATTTGGACCGCTCCCTGTGCGTAAAGTACGTACGTCAATCATCAGCTATTTTTCATACTGTTTGTAGTACCTGCGTATAGTAGGGGCCGTGTGATAGTAAAAGCGGTTGGAAAGTGCATTCATACGGGAAATCGTCGATCTAAAAAGTTTATCTCACGTTCTATATAGTTTACAATCTTTTATACAATTGGCGTATGAACGGATTCGAGGTTTGAAAATTGAAGCCATTTTCACATACTCGAGTACCTTTTGGTAGTATTTACGTGTCATTTAGTGATCGTGATGTTATGTGTGCTACATAGAGGTGATAGAGACACGAACATACATGTTTGGTTTCTGTATCTCATACCAGACTCCATTTCAACATTACTATAAGGTATTCAATATCACTTTGGGTCAAAGTTCCAAGTATATATTCCATTTATAAGTTATTGATAATGTTTAATATTAATAATGGGCTTGTTTAATGTATTCTCATAAAACTACCTAAAGTATATATAAATCTATAATTATATATATTTAATACAATATTCACAAATATATATAATTGCATTCCATAAACATCACTCAAGCCAAATAGTATTATTAAAAGAACAGTTTTAATTTATAATATAAATTTTATATAGTAATAGCTACAATAGCATTTTGCTATAAGATGTGAATAAAAAATTATTCAGAAATCTCATTTAAATCAGTTTAGACCAAAATGATAATATAACAGCAATGATAGTTAAATAAAATAGTCTACTAACGTTTAGTTTTAAAAAAGGTAAAAATTATAATTTTTTACAATATTTATTTATTTATACGTCCTAAAACAATGTGTTTGCCTGTAAGAAATGAACCAACTAATCTACAAAATTTAATGTTTGTAGTTGACTAATTTAAGTACAGCAGCAAAATACCTTTTTAGCTCCCGATGGGATCGTTACATTACAGATCTTCATACATTTTTTATAAAATTGTATTAAAACCCATCATTTTAATAATCTAATGAGTACCTCCATACATGTGATGATACAAATAGATGTGATGATCCATGATATAAATTACTTTCTTGTACTAAAAGCTAGAAACTAAAAACCTATAAATGTGGGTACGGCATACCAAAAAATAAACTTATATTGGCAGACTTTGCTTCTTAAAAATAAAAATCTAGAACTGAAACTAGAATCTTCCTAAAACATATTAATAATATTTTCCTCCAATTTCATCAGATAAACAAAATGTTTTGTTTAAAGCTATTCAAAAGGATATATTTTTTGAGACTTGTTAACTATGGTATACTATAAAAATAAATTATATGATAACTCCACTTTAGGGGTTTTAGAGTTGATTAAAAACTGAAATTTGTTCACCTCTATAATTCTTTAATAACTACAACAATTTGAGTTAATATACTCTGTTTAACATTTTAATATATATAAAATCAAAGTCGACATCTTACTACATTCTTGCCTAATATGAGTAGGGTTGCAAATGGGAGGTATGTATGCAATCATTTCTTTAAGAAAAACGTGTAATATAGTATAAGTACCATACAACATTGTGTTGCATAGACATCGGCGCGACATACAGAATTTATTATTTCCCCTTGTTCCTTTGCTTGATTTGGATTATATCCAAAAGCTACACGTTGTTTTAGTCTTTGCATTTCAAATGTGACACCGTTAATGCTCATATCTTAATAGCTTAGATGATTAGTATTTTTACACTAGGGCAAGTCCAAGTAAATCACCTGATTAATATAAACATAACTACATATATTAACCAACCATATTTTCATTTGTAAGCTAATTAAAAATGTCAAAAGAATAATTATCTTTTAACTATCACTATTAGTGCCCAATAATTTACTTACAAACAGAATGTTTTAATCGCATTTGCCGTCTCTGATAACTGATAAATACTAATCAGTGTGAATAATCCTTTGATATATTATTAAATTCGCGAAACGTTTTTAAAGACCACTACGCGCTAAACTGTAAGAAGAAATCGTGTATATAATACTGCACTGCCATATTTCTTGACCTCGTAGTTCGTATTACTATTCTTATCATGAACGGTGATAAAAATGTACTTTTATATCGCTTTTACATTAGCTTGTGTACTACGACCTTTGATATTCTTGCAATGGTCTCTATGTAAGTACTTATATTATTACTCATTATATGGTCTTGAACTAGAATGTGCCTCGTTTAGTCGTTCCTAGCTTAATAAAGTTAGCATTCTTTACTGGAATTTAGTAAAAAATATGTAAAGAAATAGAAAATATATTCAGATTATTATATTCTTATATTTATTGATACAGTATTAAAAGTAATGCTAAATCAATAAATAATTACGCTTCTACGCATGTAAAAACTCTGCACGCAATTCGTATGCTTTGTAAGTATAAATGACAGGGTAGATTTAGATTTCAAGCAAAAAATAAGATGGCTAAAGTGAAAACTTGCAATTACACACGCCGCTAATACTAGTGTAAATGCAACTCTACGCTTCATATTGTTAAGTCCCTTTTTATATTACATCTTCATGTTAAGGATATGTTAATGTAAAAATAGGTCCAATCAGAGACGACTTGGAGAAGATGTACCAAGCGAGGGACGAATCCGAAAATATCTTGACTTATCCTTAAATCCGCTCAATTTATTGAACAAAAGATACGAATGAGGCAACATATCTTTGTGCGAAATTGATTTATTGAATTGAAAAGTTCAATCTTTTCCACTTATAACTTCAAGTATGATAAAAACATTGTCTTACGCTGAATTTTGCTCATTTATTCTTAATAATACTTTTAATCAAGAATTGACAAGGATGGACAGGTTTTAAAGAACTTCGAAACGAAAACCCAAGCGTCGTATTTTCGAATTGTGTCTTTTTCGAATTTCTTAGTCGGTTAAAATAGTTTCAGTATGGCTAAATCATGTAAATCGAAATTCGAACGATCCCCTGGTCTTGTTAAAATACATTGTATCGTATCAAATTGTTAGGTTTCACAGTCGGTTTGTCAATTCTAGTTAGGTACTGTCAATAATAGCATACTATTTGAGATAGTATGGGTACATGTATTATGCATGAATGCATTGAGGGAAACTAGTCATGTCGAAAGCTTAAGATTTTCGTGTAATACATTTTGGCAACTATGAAATTTTTTAGGCTTGGCTTAAATCTCTAAATAATTACTCGACCTATCTCCTATTTAATTCTACCTATTTCATCCTTTAGAGAAACATCTAAGGGGCCACAAACTGATGATACACTAATTTTGAAAGGATCAGAAACATTTTTTTACAATCAAAATTTTTGCTTCAATAAAATATATTATACAACGTGTTCAATTAAAATTGAAAGGTGATAGCGACGAAACATCAAATAACATTTATTAAAAGATAATTGCGTGATACTCATTAACCTGACAATTTCTGGTCGAGTTCAGGATTCAGGATTTATTGTAGTTCCTGTATATGTATTTTTTAAATATACCTTAAATCGTATGAAAACATGAACACGTGATACAAGTTTAATTCAAAATACACATCTACATCTCTTAATAGTGCATTCTCATTACAGCCTACGGAGTTCACAATGACTTTGGATTATTGTGATCCATTTTCCACCTGCTAATCGGAAGGCGATGAAAAGAACCCAACAAACATGGATGGTGTGAAGAAAATTCATTCGGGAACACTATACCGGTAAGTCGCTGATTAAATTTTTCTGTGCTTTGATAATTGTATATCGTGAATTTGTACGGGTGAAAAGTTTTTTTTATGGCTCTGGCACGATTTGTGCATTAGCCAGCGTCAAGTATAGGATTTTTTATAATTCGTGCTTGTCTTTAGAAATTCGACCGTGTCCTCCATGTACGGTTTAGGCACTCGCCCGGTACCGCACAACCCTCCCAAAGGCCGAGAACAAATTTAAATTAAATTAAAACTTGCCCTCGAACCGGGAATCGAACCCGGTACCCCTCACCTAGCTGCCACTTAATAAGACCGCTAGGTTATGAGGCCCCCAAAAGGTTTTCTTGGAGACTTTAATACCAAAAATATGACCTAGACTGAGACCATAAGATATATTGCTTCTCAAATGAGTGATTGCAAACTTTATTGAAAATCTTAACGCGTAAAATTAAATTTTAAATCTGATTTAATTATGCATCTGATAAAGTTGTGCAAGATTATAGAATTAATTACCGATTACCTGGAACGTTATAATCGAAACGATAGGTGCAATTACTAAAATGATATTGTAATGGAAATTCACTGTACCCTGGAGTTCGCTTACACTCAAGTTATAATGATTTTTTAATTAATTTGATTGAGAGTCGAGTGTTTTATATAGGTATACATGTATGACTTTAGTATGTCGAAATTTTAACACACTGATTATATATATTCAAGTTATTACGTTATTTTATCATATACTATGTCGGATAAATTTATTTACGTAAAATATCGATTACACCGCAATTACAATGCACGTGATTTCTCGAATCTTGATAGATACCACGCATTTCTATTTTTAAACTGCGAATTTAATTCATGCCGCGAAATGAGGTTCGCAGGTGTATTAACTCAGAATAGTCTAAACTAATTTTATAAGAAGTTATATTTTGGAAGAGTCTGAAGACTTTGATATTTGACTTTGTGAGAGTGTACGTGGATGTTGTAATGAAGACGAAAATTTAGTGAATACAATTTGAACAATTTATTCTGTGACAAGTATTTTACAAAAGTAGTAGTAGTAATAAAAGGGCCCCACGTGACAAAATTCAGAACAATTTTTTTTTTAAGGATTATGCACAAAACAAATGTTTTTTTTTTGTATGTAACGGGGCAAACAGATTGAAGGCTCTCCTGATGTTTAAGTGATATTGCTGCCCATAGACACTTACATTTCCAGAGGTCACGCAAGTGCGTTGCCGGCCTTTTTAAAATTGGTACGGTCTTTTCTTCTTATTGTGCCATCTCCTTGCGAAGGTTGGCAATCATCATGGCTAGTTTAATTGTGGATGCCGCGCTTCTAAACAATGACTTGGTGCTTTGACCAAAGTCATAAGCACTTATTTGTTCCTGCATTCTGTTCAGCACGGTTGTATTTCGTATGCGGTCTGCCCAAGATATTTTAAGCATAGTGGATAAACCCAGATATCAAACGCTTACAGTTTTTTGGACATAGTCATGGTCAGCGTCCAAGATGATACGCCGTAGAGCAGCACAGAGAAGACGCAACAACGTGCAATGCGAGTTAGTCTAAGCTATAATTTAGATTTTAGGCGCTTGTCACAAAGTATTTTTTTTAGTTTTGAAAAGACGTTCCGTGCTTGTTCAATCGAAGAGAGGAGTAGGACAAAGGGTGTTTTTTTGGCGGAAAAGGCGCAAACTTGTGTCCCAGACACCACGTAGCAGAGTTGCATGTTTAAGAAACTCATAATTTTTATCTCTATAATGCGTATTAAACCTGGTTACTATTAATATCATGTTGAAATAATATATCGAGAATCATTGATATAGAAACAACAACGCTACGATTGGTTTTGTAACAGGCATGAAGCATATTGTCAAAGTTAAAATCAAGTAATTGGAATGCGAAATAAAATTAAATGTCAATTTTAATATTTACAGAGATTTAAAATGTTTGAACGTGAACACAATAAATCAATACGCATAAATTGATTTGCAAAACGTTCGCTCGTTGGCTTTGTTGATTGGACTTATTGTGAACTAATAAAAAAAGTGCGGAAGAGGGTTTGACTGGAACCTGAAAACCTTATTAATAATATTACATTCAATTCATACTAATGTGTCCAGAAAATGCGCTAATTAGATTGAATCACTTATTAATGATTATACTGCAGTGTAAACTCTTTATAGCGTAATTCGTTATAAGAAAAACTCTCTATGACCAAAAAAAAAACTTAAATTTATTTGGTTTCTTCTCCCCCTATAACGAAGTTCTCTATAACGTATAAAAATGCTCGGTCCCTTGAAATTCGTTTAAAGAGTTTAACACTGTATATAGAAAATAGAGTAGGTTCGCCCATTTCCTTCCTATTATGTAGTGTATAGACTGGTGGATCTTCTTTCGGGCGAGCTTTTTATAAATTTGAGGACTACTTAAATGATCCTAATCCTTGGGATTGAATTGCTCCAGTTCAAACAATTTTTATGACAATACCTGGCGATTAAAAAGAGTGGCGGAAAGTTTCTTGCCAGTTCTTCTTACCCGCTCTATGCCCTTGACTTGCGAACTGGTAGTAAATGTAAATTTACGATTAATTTAACTTGACGATTCAAAAGTGTACTTGGTTACCCACTTGAATAAAGATATTTTGAGTTTGAGTTTGAGTTTGATCTGATGCCATCTAATGAGTATCCTGCTAAGCCTTGGCGAGAGAAGTTGATCCCTGGTCTTCCGTATTGGTTTGTGGACTCAGTTTCCGAACTAAGACTGTCAATAGCTCCGTTGTGCGTAAAGTCCTGGCTAACTAAGCCAGCCTAACTCCTTCCAAAAGCACAGAAGCTTCTTGGGCACTTCGCAGGCTTCACGGAGCGACCTCACTGTTTCGAGGATTTCTGCACGTTGTTTAGCCACAGCCTCGCAAGACTACGTGGGTTTCGTAATTCGACCTAAATGGAACTACGAGTGGTGGTTTTAGTACTGCTCATCCCTTTTCTATCTAGTAGGGACACTGGTGTATGTGAATCGCGGGCGAGCGGGTTACGCATTGCACCTCGGATATATAGAAACCTTATTTCATACACAAAAATTTTGAAACTATATGTAAGTGAAATGCGCGGTCTGTGTAAGGAAAGTTGGAATGAAATAAATAACAGTTGCCTTTGTATTATTGTATCCGCTTAATTTGACAAAATACGTGCTTTTAACGTAAGTAAATTGCATTAAAAGCTTAAAGCTTGCGTATATACTCAAGATATTAAAAATTGTAAGATAAAATTTGTCTTAAGTGGCACCAAAGTACAGTTGCTTGTTACATGCTATTATACTAATGGATAAATAATTTGTCTTTGTTCTAGAGTTTTGTTTTGAGCTTAATTCTTGTCCTTGGAACTAACCTACTTTGAGTTTTGGATTATAAATTATTTATTTAGAGTTATACTAATATAATAGGATAGTTTAAAGTAAGGGATGTAACATATTTGTTGTTTAATTTACGTCTTCAGTTGAAATAAGTAGGTCAACACATTTGCTGCTAAGAAACTTAAAACCCTGAGGAAATTAGAAAAACCTTAGTACATATTTGATTTTATAAAACGTTCGAGACGAAGCTATTGGTAGTTCATGAGCTGAATAAAGTCTACTTGGAATTCCGTAGCGTACTTTAAGAAACCACAGTATAATTTCATTGAAATTCAGTATCTGGAGTGCGGTTACCGTGGTGCAAGTTGAATACTATTCAATAGACGCTATGACATATTCATAGTGTCGCCTTGCTTCCGAATTATGTCGGCATTTCGTCTAGAAACACTTTAAGGTAGCGCTCTTGTCACAAGCGGTTCTGTTATTTCAGCCTCATATGGGAAATTATAGGCTACATTCATCAATTTGGTTACATTCCACACTTAAATAGGGTGCTATTACTATATTATAGTTACGAGAATGTAAGTACGTGCTCCTATTTCACCATGCCTCCTGCTGATAGAGGACAGATCTTTGTTTTTAATTTATTTTATTATTATTTATTACGTAAGATGTCATCTGGCACATAGTGTAATTGTTACAGCTCCTTAAATTATCCTTAACTAGCTGACCCGGCTAACTTCGTTCTGCCTTAATAATAATATCGTTGTTACTTTAGTTAAACTTATTTTAGGATTTCATTAAGGTGATAACTTTTTTTGCAAATAGAGAAATGTTTTATTGCTTGCCATTGCAAAAGAAGAATGGCAGTTTTACACATTAGGCCTCTTCTCTCTAACGCCAATATTGCGATACTGCATGTTAAAGCACTTTCTGCTTTACAACATTTTTTGATGAGGTAACACATGTTTTCGATCAAGATCAAAGCCTGGTTATGCATCTCCTCATTTACCTCAAGTTCGGAATTTCTTGAAGTGACACGAATTCGACGTAAAATGATGCGTAGTTTTGTCAACAAATGTCACCACATGCCGTGTGCATTCGTAAAATTAATTAATTAATTTTTTGTTATTCGATAACTTATCCGATATTTTATTACTTATTCTGCTATTCGGAGTGGAGAAAAATCCATCAAAAAAGACATAACTAACATCGGTCCAGCCGATCTCGAGTTATAAGTGTTGTAACAAACACGACTTTCTTTTATATATATAGATTACCCTTTTTAAGGCGATTAAAAAGAGTGGCGGAGAGTTTATTGCCAGTTCTTCTCTTCCGTTCTACGTTCTTGATTTGAGAACTACGAGTAAATGTAAAATTAGAAGCATTAAATGTATATTTCTTTAGTTTCGTTTTTAGATCTGGGCCTCAGATTTCTGTATCTGTTTCATGATCATTTGTAAATCTAATATCTAATAGTCAGATGATCAGCCTTCTGTGCCTGACACACGCCGTCGACTTTTTGGGTCTAAGGCAAGCCCTCATCACGATGTTTTCCTTCACCGTTGGAGCGAATGTTAATTGCGTACATGGAAAGAAAGTCCATTGGTGCACAGCCAGAATTCGAACCTACGACCTCAGGGCCCACACTGCTCTGAATATGTTTATAGTTCAAGTTATATTACATTTGACTGATAATTGTTGCGCCTGTTATTAAGTGAGGTTACTGCATTATGTTCTAATTTGACATATTATGTTAATTTCTACTTATATTTTAGTTACTTTACCCGTATAATACCAATTCATGTTCGCTGTTATCGTGTCCTTGGTCTCGACAAACAGAGAACATAGGAAATACAAGCGCTAACACAACGGTTGTATGTGTATTGTCTACGTCTAAAACTTGCTTGTTTAGTCTCATTCAATGCTTTGATTGTTCCTGTCTCGAATATGTATATTTTGGGATCACTGTGCAGACAATATAACGCTAGCACTACATAATATGTCTAAGACAATGTTCGAAGGAGGTTTAAATATCTGTATTAATATAAAGAGTTCAGTTAGACGCGCTAATTCGGTGGCCATTTCGAGGAAAGATTTAAATACTTTGACTGAAATTATGCGAGTTGAATCGTGGGGTTGTAAATAAGTGAAAAGCGGTGTAATCCTTTGGCTAATGTATTCGTTTTGATAGTATCTTTACGTCAATTTTAGCTATTTGCTTTCGATTTGCGTGAGCTTCATATGTTTTACACTAGCTTTTCGCCCCGCCCGGGTATAGTTGTTTAACAATTAAACAATAAATTTTAACACATTTCGCAGATATTCCATACTTAGAACCAAGGCCGTCCTAAACTAGGCTGGGGCCATTGGGCACACAAGAATTTGGGGCCCTTTTGGAAAGTAAAATAAAGATAATTATAATTTTAAAAAATTACTAAGTATGACCATTTCTTATAGGTCATCAAATACAGTATGATATATTATGTCATTAATGATAATATTAGATTGCTGCTCGTTTTTTGGTTACGATTACGATAACGGTTTCTGTTGAGTCTTCTATTATATCCTTATTAATTAATAGGTACAGTAGGAATAGGCGCAGTTATCGATATAATGGCGAGTATATGCCCTGTAAATACCTTCTGATAAGATTACTGATTTGTGAAAAAAGTGTAATGTGCCCGACAAAAATGTTTTGAGAATAAATGTGGGAGAGAAATTGTCGATCCTTCGGGGCCCCCTGACAATGGGGGCCCTGGGCATGGGCCCCGTGTGCCCTTATGGTGAAGACGGTATTGCTTAGAACAGTCAATCAAATCAGCTTTTGAAAATTACGGATGAACTGTTATAGTTAGACATGGTATCGTGGATTTTTTTGTATGATATGACAGTTTCCTTTATATGATTATTTAAACCTTTTATGTAAGAAGAATCTGCCTGATAAAATACGTTGATAATTATATTACTTATGAACAGTAATGAAGTTCTCATGTCTTGTATAAAACTGTACTTACATCACTTTTCTCTATTGTCAATAGTTTCCGCAGCGTATGCGATATTTCACATTATGGATTACCTTATCGAAGTTTTCATACAGATACCTTACTTTTTTGTAAATATTATATAGCCTATGTTCATCAGGGATAATGTAGGATTCTAATGGTGACCTTGGGTAGAATGCCTAGCGAACCCCGACGGCCCATATTAAGGGCGTGTGAAGAGTTGAGGTGTTTTTAGTGCATGGGGTCTCGCTACCCCTCTAAATAGCAGAGGGATTTGAGTGTAGACCCAGCCCCAAAGTCCCCGCGTTAAGCTCGACATCCTTGATGCGGGCCTGCGTAAGCGCATTTTCACCTCATATAAAATAAAATAAAGTATTTTAATGGTGAAAGAATTTTTCAAATCATTCATGTTTTGAAGCGTATTCAATGCAAACGAATCCTCTTTATCTTCTTCCTTACTGAAGGTCTGCCTGTCTTGAAATCGTCGACTTGCTTCCTTCACACTGCTCTTTCTCTTTATAATATTAGTGTAGATATATAACCTTATGTATCACGTGTTATGATAAATAAAATAATTCCTAATTTAGGCTGAAAATGGTAATGAACAAAAAATACTGGTATTATTGTGAAAAAGCGAGGGTTGCTCGATAGACGAAAAATATGGCACAGAGCGCTCCACGCTTTTTCACAATAATACCAGTATTTTTTGTTCATTACCATTTTCAGCCTAAATTAGGAATTATTTTTCACTTTTTAGTTTGATGTGCTTTAAAAGCGTGTTTTTTAGTTTTTTTTTAAACTATATATTTATTAATTTTTTATTAAATTTTTTTTTATTTTTTTCGGATTATTGCATTGTCATCGATCTTTGACAGATGCGCAAAGTTTGAATTAAATCTGTCCGTTAAAAGTGGGTCAAAATGGAGTCCGAAGGAGTCGGTTACATACATACATACATACATACAGGTGAAGCTAATATAAAGCGTGTAATATTACGTCATGTATTTTTAAAACCTAATAGCAAGACATACCAAAACACAATTCGATAAGAGGCTTATACTGTTGAACTACTTGACATTATTTAACTCCAGGGGCGAGTCGTTTGACCTATTAACAACAAATAGTTAGAAAACTTTACATACTTGTTAACAAAACGGGAGTGGGTATGATAACAAGATGGGACTTTTAAGTTTGCAGACTATAATCTAAGTTAGGGTTTACAACTCAATTATTTCACGTAATAAGTACAGAAAGTACTTTGAAACTTAGCTCCATATTTGGAGAAAAGTAATCAGTTTTATCGTGATTTTTAAAATACGTTTTTGTCTCTTTTTTCAAATTGTATTAACGCTGTGATGAAGAGAGACAGAGTTCTTAATTTTACTGATTTATACACGCTCACTCATTCCGCTGCCACCCAAAAAGTGTCTTAAGGCCGATTTACATTATCTTAGTGTTTAGGAGAGTGCTTTAGGATAGTACTTTAGTTGAAACATGGAAACGCTACTTGCTTTAGTACGGTTCTACTTGACTTTCAAGTTGAATCAAAATAGAATCGCTTTTTATTTTTGTTTTAAGTGATACCCCTCCCGCGCCCGCGCAACTCCCGAGATCTTCCCTCGTTGTGTGTCCCCTTCGAAACGACTCGACCGATTCTTATGAATTTTTTAATACATATTCAGTAAGTCTGAGAATCGGCTACTATCTATCTTTCAAACCCCTAAGTGATAAGGAGTGTCCACCCAAAGTTTTTTTTTAGACTTTTTTTGTATTTTTATGATACAGCATACAAAAATAATTACAACCCCTCTACGATCAACCCCTATTTTTTTATTATTGTAGATAGTTATTTTTATTGGACTAAAAAAAATTTGCCTAGAAATAATATACATGGCAACAATCGTTTGCCGGGTCAGCTACTTTATAATAAAAAAGCGTTACTGAATTTAAGCATTTAACTAGATACATCATAGAGTAAATTTCGTAATTCTAGAATAAAAACTAACGTGCAAAATAATGTTTGAATTAAAATAGCAATTGGATGACTTCATGCAAGTTCTCCCCGTCCCATCAGACACCAGCTGTCGCTCATTGTTAATGGTTATATTGACTATTAGCTCTTCTTTGCGGAAGGGAGGTATACCCCTCATAACGATGAGTTTTCGTACAAATTTGAAGACCTACATCGCTCGCTATTCATTCATTTTAATGAAGTTTGTTTTATGAATAGAACTAAATTGCAATAAAAAATGTTAAATAACAATATTTCTTCATCGATTCGGTTTGTTTGAAGTCTTAAACTTCAGCGTTGATATTGCCTTAAAAACATTTAAATTCTATACTAGGTAAATCTTTTATTCGTAGCAATTACGAATAGTAATATTTTAATAGCACAGCTGTATATTAAATTGTACTAAATATATTAAGAAACTGCATTTGAAAACCCTCGAAACTAACACGTTTTAAAACTTATTTTTCATGATTCCTAGTTAGTATACTCGCGAGATTTCCGCCATGTTGAATTTTAAAACTTCGTTAATTTGGAGATAGTATGTACATTGGTTAAAATATAACAATTTTTTGAGAGCAATGTGTATTTTGTCGTTGGTAATTGATTTTGTCGCGTTGAAATTTAATAAGCGTGGGAATTTTATAGTTGATATTTTTATATATGATTGTTTGCCAATTTTTGTCACGATAGATGATTTTATGATAGATTAATGGTTGGTAGAATTAATAAATAGCAATTTTTTATTGCTCCGTAGAGTTTGAACCAATAGATCTTCTTTTGTATGCCACATAAATGTCTGCTCCAAGTCTTCACTTACAAAATTAAAATCATTTATGCTGGTCACACCATGTACACTTATGAACGTCAAAAAAGAAATATATATTAAATGCGTCTAATTTTACATTTACTGCCGAAGATATTCTAAACTGGCAATCAACTCTCCGCCACTCTTTTTAATCGCCAAGTTTTTTATTTCATACAATGTTTGTAAGGAGCTGCAACCATTACACCACGCTCCACATGACATCTTAAGTAATTAATAATAATAAAATAAATGAAAACAAAGATTTGTCCTCTATCAGCAGGAGGCATGGTTAAATATGTGCACGCACTTACATTCTCGTAGGAACAACACGCAATTAGTATCAGAGGATAAATTGAGAAAATGTCGTGGATACCTAAAAGGTGATATGAAGTTTGCATTGTTATATCACATGAGGTATTAGTTAGGTCGTGTTCCATTTCCACTGACCCCCCGAGTGAGATCATTGTGCGATGACGTAACATGATGCTGCCAACTGAAATACCTCTAATTAAGAGAAGTTTTTTGTAATTAGTCATATCCTGGAATGGATTCCTTTATAATTGCGATTACCACGCAATATAGGAAGAGCAGATCTAAATTTTAGTTAGAGCTCTTATGAAAGTAAGTACTTTAGTTAAGATTTTATTAAGTTTTCACAATAAAGTTTTGTGATATAAGAGCAATGTTATCTTAGTTGACGTGAGAATTTTGTTGTTATTCGTTCAAATTTCGACTACATATACGCCAAAGGATTGTTCCATGAGCGTAATTTATGACATTGCTACCGTACGGTGGTAACGCCAAAAATACTGGCGTGCCTTAGACGAAACTTAAAATAACTTCGTTCATATAGGTAACCAAGTACACTTATGAACGTCAACAGATCAATATGTTATATTAATTCTAAAGGACGTAAGGTGGACAAGAAGAACTGGCAAGAAACTCTCCGCCACTCTTTTTAATCGCTAAGTTTTGAGTCATACCAATTGTTTGAACTTGACCAAATCAATCCCAAGAATTAGGATCATAATATGTTTTAAAATCGTTTATATTTTGTTGAATGCCACAATGCCTTATGAAGTGATCAATGAAAGAGAAGTAGAAAGTGCAATTGCCTGAGGAGAGATAGAGTGTATCGCTACTGGATTATTACAACTAAATGATTATCAACGATATTCATCGTCTTTTCCGTTCTGAGTACGGCAAATGGGCCTTATTAAGACCAAGTTTCACTTTTCCCATCGCGCTTGATAAACGTCATTGATTTCTATAAACGAGATTTTCTAGAAAATACTTAGTTTCTTTAGGGTTTATCTATTTCTCTAAAAAAGCTTTTTATGCTCGTTTAAAGGAATCCCTCCTTCATTAACAGTTACATACGCTATTTAAGAATTTAGATCAACTCAGATGTAGAAAAAGGCCATTATTTTGAGGTATTCCTAGCAGAACAATAAATTATTGTAGTAGGGAGGCTTAGAATGCTTCAAGTGAATTTGTAAAATCATAATTGACACATCAGAAGTAAACACCAATATTTTCTGAGTCATAAAAATCACTTTTCATCACCGCGTAAACACAGTTTGACGAAACGAAGGGAACTTTAGTTAAAAGAGTTCAATTAAAATTGAGTCGCAATACTCGAGCGAGTTTGCTTATCTTGCCAAAGACGCGTACAAATTATTTGAAGAAGTCCATTAAGTATGAAGGTGTGCAATTATTTAATTAATTACCGTCTAAAATTCGTTATATTAGCGGGTTTAACCAATTCAAAGATACATATCAGTATGTGCCTAGTAGACTAAAATTGAGATGGCTGATGGCGACGTGTATCTCGTTCGTATATATACAATATACATAATACATATTAAGTTTCTCATGTAAATAAAAATACATATTTTGTAATGAGAAAATAAAGCTCTTTAAACACTAGTTTTATTCAATGTGGGGGTGTTTTTTTGTAATATTAGGAAGGAAAGGTAATAAATGATTTGATAAGGTCATAATCTACAGGCCCGCAGTCAAAAATGTGTTCACTGTTAGAACACTACATTATGCACGATATATATCCAGGCTATATTATGTATATACATATAGGCAGGCAGATTTCGTAAAATATTTTTAAGCCAGCCGAGGCTATTTAGTGTATTAAAGTTTGAATTATATTTTAAGGTAAAGAAAATTATATGCGTTCCGGTGAAATATTTGCAGAGTTAGGTAGTTTCAATGTAAATAATTCCGTAATAACACTGCTGTTGTCGCAAACTAGACTCTCGTTTCAACTAATTTGAAATTAAATTAGCCGACGTTTCCTGCATCCTCTTAGTTGGCTCGTATATTTTGAAAAAAATACTTTTAATGTCAGTCTGGAGAAACAATAAATATATGAATTTGGATGATTTTTCACCGCGTGAAAATTAACGAATCGTAATGACATTTGACACGGTATATATTTTGTATGTAGTCTGTAGCAAATAAGTACAGTAGAGCAAAGATTATAAAAAAATACCTAGTATTAAAAATTCAGAATCGCACTAATCTTTATCATAAACCAAATGCATTTAATATATATAACATACGATGTTCTTGGTAATATTATTTAACAAATATCTTTTAGTTTTGTATTTTAATTATATTTTTTTTCTAATGGTGATGTGATGTATAAAACATTCATCGCATTCTATGTATACTTTATGTAAACGTACATAATAATAATTTAATCTTGAATACACGGAGATGACATTATTCGAACACTTTAGTTTCACCTCTAATACTAGGTCCGACATCAAACGTTAGACGCCATTATAAACATAGTTGTATGTTATAAAATCATATATAAATTTTCAATAGCTTATCGTATTTTATAAGCGATACTTATATGAACGTAAGCAATATATATGTGAACGAAGAACTGTTTCGTGCTTACATTTATGGAATATGGTATAAAGATTGAGGATTGACATTTATGTGTAGGCTATGTTTATGGCCTTCAAATAATCTACAACGATGTCAGGTGGAAATAAAAAAATACATGACTGAAACGGGAGTAATATTCCTCCTTTCCCTTATATTATTAAATTACTCCATTTCCTTTATTAATAGAGCATAGTCGTTATGCCTAGACACGTCTTTGCTTTTAGTTAAATTGATCCAAACATATTGCATTCTTGTGTTTGCAATATCTTAGTAATGAAAATAATATTTCGATCAAATTTTATTTAATGATGTAAAATATACGAAAATTATAGGTGTTATCCATAAAGCTTGTTATTATTAATTTTTCAAATTTTGACAGGTTGATTGACCTGTGCCTGCCAAATCACAGTGAGTTATGGCTTCTCAGAAGTCCTATAGTCCCCCTTGGGACCCTTGTTTTGACCAGCATAAGTCTTTCTAGTAAGAGACCCAGGCATACCAAAGAATCGCTACGTGCTTATTACTTCTTTAGTCTCAAAATCAGTCACCAACTGAGGTATTAACCATTTGGCTTGTTACACACTCTCAGCGCCAGGTTGTACTGATTTATCTATTAAATCCATGGCTTAGAGGCATGTAATGCTCACTTAAACCAATTGGAGGAGCAAAGGTTTCATAAGTCATAACTTAACCTCAATCCGGTGCAATCGAAAATAAACCCTCTATCCTTCCGTATAAGGTATTAAATCTAAAGTCGTATCTACGATATTTGGCAACAAACTAAGCGAATACAATATCCTTTGAAACCCGCAAGTCTAGACTACAAAGTGCAGACTACGTACTTTATACCATAACAATAGCAGAACGTGATCTGTATTCTGTTAGTTTTTATCGCAGTGCCAACTCGACACTTCTCAGCCGTCGAAATTAAGTTGCTCGATGTTGAATGTTGATGAATTCTTGCTCAGAGAAGAAGCAATAATGAACACAAGCAACACCTGGCTTGAAATAGCGTTGCTGGCCTTTAAGATACGCTCTTTCTCAAATTACTCCTCTAGAATATACACGGTAACGGTGTTACCGGTGCATACAGGCCGATGGCTGGCCATGCGTCATACTCGTGAACGGGTGCTACTTGTGGTGACGGTTCGGACTTGAATTCGTGTATGCGGTGATTTCGACTCGTGCCACGAGAATGTAAGTGCGTGCTCGTGTTTCACCATGCCTCCTGCTGATAGAGGACAAATCATTGATTTTATTTTATTATTATTTATTACTTAAGATGCCATGTGGAACATGGTGGCAACCATTAGGTTGCAGCTCCTTATAAACGTTGTGTAAAACAAAAAACTTTATATTTTTTTAGGCGATTAAAAAGAGTGGCGGAGGCTTTATTGCCAGTTCTTCTCTTCCGTTCTACACCTTTGATTTTTGTTCATAAGTGTACATTACGTTACCTATATTAATAATTGATTTTGACTTTTGGCATGTATGCGTCTATCAGTGCTTTGTTCTTAGTAACCCCGTTCCGTGAAAAAGAAAAAAAGAAATATCTTTAACGATTATACACTCGATTGAACCTTCGCTTACAATGACGTCATGAAAATTACGGCTTTGAATTTTCTTAACGCAATTGCGGTTTTCTCAACAAAAAAGTTACGAGATGTCACTAGCACTGCCTGTACAGTATTTATCGTCTGCTTTTTGTAAGACCAAGACACGATGAAAGAATTCTTTTGCTGACAATATCCAGAAGTTCATTTTATAAGTAGAAAGTTTAAGAATAATAAAATCTCCAATTATTACAAAAAAATAATACACAAAGTAGATTTTTCACTTTTCTTGCTATCCTATATATCCTATATCCTAGCTACCTTCAGTACCGCGCGTCGATCGGAACTTTTTCACGTGTACCTCCTCTAGCGTTTTCCAACTAACTCTAAACCATGGCTTTCTTTCTCTATCCGCTTCCTGCTATCGCTTCTGTTTCTCTATCCACCTTTTCTCGGGGAACCCTCTTCTCCTTCTTCCCCTTGGTCCTTCCATATAGTTGTTTTTAAAGTCCACCTTTATCTGTGTATCTTGCTATATGCCCCGTCCATGTCCATTTTGGCATGCTAGTAGTTTGGTGTTTATTTTTGTGTTGTATGGCCACGTTTCGCAGCCGTATGTGAGGATAGGTAAAATAATTGTCCACGACAATTTTAATAGTCGAGGTTAAAATAGTGTAACATTACTTTCAGTGTAAATATCAACATTTTATGTCACGAATCTTTTTAGTTGATACTTTCAGAGCCCTGATTACTTTATAATAGTACGTTGAGACGTTAATGGCCAGGCATTAAGGCTGTATCGACAGTTTTCTCATAAATCAGAAGTGCTTGATAGTTTCGCTGCAAAGAAAGTTTCGCGCAATTAATACACATTAGCAAAGACGGACTTTGTGGAGAAAGCTCAAAATTATGTTTTGAAATAAATTTTGACGAATATCGCGTTGTGGCAATTTCCAAATGATAACGATTTCTTTGTTCAAAGTGATGATTCAATCAAATCATACAAATGACGAAGTATTTAAAGTGATTTAGATTAATTGAAATTTGTATGTCGAAGTATTTCATGTATTCTACAAATGTACCCGTTGCTTTATTTACAAGCGCAGTTTTTTACAATGTGTTTATCCGATTCTCGGTTTAAAAACAGTGAAATAATAGTTGTATGCAAAATTAAATACATGATACATTTCTTTTTGAATTGCCATTTTCAAAAAAAGCTCCGGGTCGCTTAAATTATATATAACTAGCCGTTTCCCGCCCGCTTTGCTGGGCGAATTAAAATAAGAAATAAATAAAATTTTATGTTTGATTATAATTTTTTTCACATTTTTATTATTCTTCTTTTTAACTTCCCGCTATGCTATACGAAAATCGAGTTTTTAACAGACGTTGACGTTTTGAGGTTCTAGGAACCCTCTTTTGTTTTTATTAGCGGGATAAATGTTCATAAAAGTAAAACAGCAATAAAAAAATGAAGGAACGTTAGAATTCGAAAAATAATAGCCATAGCCATAAACCATCTAGGAAAAATTTCGCATCGAATGGTGGTAGTTTCATGTCGATACGATCGGTGGTTTAGGCGTGTTTGAGCCTCAAACGAAGACCATTTTCATTATATATATTATATAGATAAGAAGATAATATAAATTTAATATAATTTTTATTTTAAATTTCGTTTATGTAAGGTAAGTTCACAAACTATTGTAAGTTTAATATAATCGCAAAATAATATACTATGTTGAAAATGGGCTTTGTTACCAATCGGTAGTAAAATTAATTATTTATTTAATCATATTTATAACGTACACTTATGAACGTCAAAGCTCCCAAAACGGCGTAGAGCGAGAACTGGCAAGAAACTCTCTGCTTTTTATCATGAAAACACAGTATAAAACGTGTAAAAAGGAAGAACAAATATACAAAAACTCTTGAAGCACGATTATTGTGTGGATTGTGAATTTTGTATTGCGAAATTGATTGGCTTTCCCATACTGCCCCCTAACCTTATCACGCGATGGAAATTCCATTGCAAACCTTTTTCATTTTGCTGTTTCAATTAGAAAATAAAGGCTGCTGAAGATTAAACGATATTTTCGATTTGTGAATAAAAAATACATTTTAAAGGTTTTTGGATAGATAACGATGTGAAGTAAAAATAAGTACTGGTTTTAGAACTATAGCCAAGCCAAACTTCAAAAGTATTTTGACATAAATATGTAATAACCTATCACTTTTTTTTAAATAATTTTATGGCCTGGTAACGAGACCTTTAAGCCAAGTCTTATTTTCGGTCACTAAATTTCACTTATTTTCCTTCATTTAATTTCACATGTTATTCTTATTCCAACATTCCACTTGTTTTCCTTAAATCTTCCCTACGGTATTTTTAACGTATTTATATAATGCACTATAACACTTTTTGTTTTTGAGCAAATCACACAACTGGCGGCGGGAGGGATCACTAACTTCCATTATTTCACTTGCTAATAGATAACCTATCACTTAATCAGTTCCATAATGTTTTTTTATGTCACAGAAAAACCAGCGGCGCTACAACTCTTAAGGCTTCAGTATTTCGTGATCTTTTTTTTTTAAAAGGCTAGTAGGTGAACCTTCTGTGTCTTACACGCGCTTTAGGGTCTAAAGCATGCTGGTTTCTTAAGGATGTTTTCTTTCATCGTACGAGCGAGTTTTAAATCATAGAAAGTCCATTGGTGCACAGCCGGGGTTGGAAGCTACGACATCAGGTATGAGAGTCGCTGAATTCACTAGACCAACACTGCTCTTGAAAAAGCAATCTCAAATTCAAAAACATTTATGATTTAACATCGTCTATATCTCGTATATAAAGTGTGAAACATGAAGATGCTATTTCCGAACCGGAGTTCCGAATTTTTCAACATCCGGCGAGAAATTCTCGCTCTACACCAATATTTATGTGTCTAACAATATGGGCATTCCATATTGGGTGTACGATGTTGCTTTCGTATGTTTATTTAATATTTTAACACTATACAGCTGGAGTTTGGTAGAAATTTGTTGTTAGGGAAATTTTCAGAATGGGTAAAGACTAGTTTTCGTAGATGAGCAAACAATTAGTATATCTTCTAGTCATTATTTTTTTATAAAAAAACAAATGAATACTACAAGTGTGTATTGTGACATTATTTTTAAATAAACGCTGTCTGGTTCTGGCTGGAGGACTTATTTTTTTCTTTAACTCTACACGCTTATAATAGTCACTTCAGAGGGTGCGAGTACGAGGGAGCCTAGTGTGAGTTTACCTCAAATGAACTATCGTTTGACGAAAACGCTTTCGTTATTTATTACTTCAGTATCGCTTCAACAATTCGCTCGGAACCGCAGATTTTGATTGGCTTCTATGTCGGATATACGCCCGGCTCCCTTGGGTTGAATGTCTTGGCGAACTCTGAGGGCTTATCTTATGGGCGTTTGGAGGGCTGAGGTGTTTTTAGTAGATAGGGTCTCGCTACCCCTCTGATTAGCAGAGGGCTTTGAGTATAGACCCAGCCCCATAGTCCTCGCGTCAAGCTCGTCATCCATGGGCCTGCGTTAGCGCATTTTCACCTTCTTATAAAATAAAATAAAATAGCTTCTACTTTATTAAATATTTTATTTATTAGTAAATATGATTTAATTTCTTTAAACGGTTGTAGCGTAAGTTTTATACGTGTTTTTGAATCCCTGTTGCAAGTAGATATGTTATATGAATGTTAACGTTCAAATGTCTATCTAGTTACAAGTAAAATAAAATGATTTTACATTTATCGTTGTATTTATACTCTTCGTAGATTATAATTTTATAGACAGTTACAAATGTAAACCATCATCGTTTGTAGTACGTTTTCCCTCAAGTCGATAGCAACACACACTAGAACAACAACAGAACGTTATCGTAAACGGAGCGTTGTAAAGCGTTGTCTCCATAATGATGGGTTTATCGTTAAGCTTTTCGCCTCGTTCGACTCATCCTTCATGATTTATTTATGTTATGAAAATATTTGGAAAGAACAAAAAATTCTGTTTATTCACACATTTTAAATATTAAGAATGAATTTGGTTTTCGTTCTATAGGGGAAATAAACGTGTTTAAATTTATTTACACGAAGTAATATCAATTTATATGCAACATAGAATGCCATAAACTTTTGTGGGGTATTGGGTACTGGAACACATTACAGCAGTGTTTCCCCCGTGGGGCCCTCGTCCCACAGGAGGGTAATTTGACTGGTTTAGAAAATTTATTAAAATTATTTGTAATTAGAATTTATGTTTTTCATTATATGTTTAACGAGTGTATCGTTAACAATTTCCTAGTAATTTCTCCCTAAAAAGGAAAAATATGATAGGTTTCATTTTTTTTATTTAACTATAAAATTTTTTTTAAAATTTATGTATGTTGAATATTCATGGTACAAAAAAGGTTGGGAAACCCTGCATTACAGAGTTTGCTTAAGTAACAATGTTCTATCAAATTATAAGTTTCGCCGCATCGAACTCAGAACCTGCAGGTTGCATGTGCGTAAGTAATTAATATTGTAAACAAAAATATTACCAGAGTAGCCTGGGCGTATTTCGCGAGACGTGTGATGTGAAGTTTAGAGATAGAAAAAGTTCCTGGACACTATGGCAGGGGAGTAGAATAGGTATTATTAAAAAAAAGTAATAATAACATAATATAAACTTCGCTACGATCATCTTAATTTAATTCGGATTGATACCTGCAGCTGAGTTTCATCATCGAACGTCGAGGCAGAATACGAAATTCCACCCGTATCACCTCGACATCGGTCAACAACTGAGAATTTTTTAAGTGTTTGCCGCGTATTACCACTATGTGGGCAGTTGGCCCACTGAACTGTGCTTCAATAAAACAGCGTACCAATTCTTAAACGGCAACGCACTCGCGAGCCATCTGCCATTGAGTGTCCATGGGCGGCAAATATCAGGTGAGCCTTCTGCCCGTTTGCTCCCCTATACAAAAATACTTAACATCATTATTGGGTTTTCATTAATGCACGAAGCGATTATACAGATGATTAACGCGTTGTAATTCAATGAGTCGTCAATTTACGGTTGAATTTTCAATTTTATTGGCCAATAAAATTTCACAAGCCGAAGTCGGAATGTAAATATACTTATAGTACTACTACTACTACTAGTCGTGCCAGAAACTAGCCTTCAAGAGTGAAACGGCATTGGCAAAAGCCGTCAACACACCCCCGATGTTGCTGGTATTATTAGGCGGTAAGCATTCTAATATAATGCATTGCAATGCATAGAAGTTATAATATTATATATATTAGAAAATAATGTGCGATTTAGAAAAAACTCGCAAAAGTTGGATGATATATGGGCGGGTGCCTTCCAGTTTCAAATTAGATTGCTTAGTTCGGATTCGTATGAGAAAGTTTCTCGGGGAGCGAATAAATTCGATATTGGTATATGAAGGCGATTTATATAAAGGATATTCACCTAAAGGTTTATGCATAATTAAACATTTAATTGATTTAATTACAGGTTGTAATTTTGTTGTGTTTTCATTAGAGTTACAATTATGTTTAAAATAGTGGATGTATTCACGTTGCGTTGCGTTTCACATGCGTTCAACTATTACGTAACGAATTTTTTTTCATTTTAAAAACGTTACGATGCGGGGCGGGGATTGAATTACACGTTATTGTTAATATTATTTTCGACTTACACCTCATAATAGTAACTGAAGAGTCACTAGGTGGTCACGAAACGTTTTACTATACTTGGGTACAGTACTGTACTTGGGTACTGAAAAACGTTACGGCGAGTTACATGGGGGAGGGGGGGTCAATAATCTCCAAAAATTGTGTTACGTAATACTTGATCGCTCCCTGAGGTACTATTATTTGTATAGTCTACTATTTTGCGACACAAAATTAAAGAAACACCATCGTGAGCCAGCGCAACACTGTTACCAATCTATAATAGATACTCGTACATACGAATGAAATTATGTGTATTTATAATATAATCTTATGATAGAAACAGAGGCGCTACAATCCTTGGTCTTGTGCTCAAACTTCTGTGTGTTTTTTTCTAATAGGTGCGTAGGTATCGACTTTATGTGTCTAAAGCATGCCGGTTACACGATGCTATCCTTCGCTGATCGAGTGAGTCTTAAATGATCATATATATAAAAAAGTTGTTTGTTGTAGAGTCGGGAATCGAACCTACGACCTCACGAATGAGAGTCGCACGCTAAAGCCACTAGATTATTAAGATTCTGATAATAAATTAAAACTAGACCTCTAGTAGAATGTTACTAAGAGTGTATAATTTAGAATGTGTATAATTACGAAGATAATGGCGGTCTTGGAATGTTGTAATGAAAATGTAGTGACTTCTAAAATTGCACTTATATGGGTACTGTAAAAACAAACGGCTTACGACGATACCGCTATAATGTCGAAATAACCGTTATGCTGAATTTACAGTGAGAAAAAAAGAATTACTTGAAGTGGTATGTCAAATAAAATAAATAACAGTATTCCTTACCCCTTGGCCACAGTCACCTGCGGCGCGGTTTGCGGCGCGATTTGCGACGCGCAAAGCGGCGTGCGGCAAAAACAAATTGAGCAAATTGTATGAAGTATGCCACAGCTATCGGCGACGCGCATTGCGGTGCGACCTGCGGCGCGGTGGCTACCCGCGCGTCGGCGGCGGCGACGGTCTGCGCGGCGTGCGAATGAAACAAATGCACTCGGGAGTATCGAGGCGGCCACAGCTAAGAGCGGCGCGCGCAGCGGCAGAGGTGGACGCATTTAGCATCGCGCGATCAAAACAAATAATTTTGTTTTTATCGCGCATTGAGCTCATATAAAATAATGGATACAGAACAATTTATTAGTGAAATACTGAGTAGACTAGCAATATGGATATCAAAACATCCACATCATAAATATAGGCATGTTATATAAAAATTGTGGGACGAAATAAAACTAATAAAACTAACTAATATACTCGTAAATACGTCCACCGCTGATGCCGCCGCGGTCGCAGCTGGTCGAGCTGTGGCATACCACCGCAAACCGCGCCTCTCGCAGACCCTCTCGCCGCGCCGCGCTCCACACCGCCAGAAACTGTGGCCAAGCTCTTAATCATGCTTCAAAATCGTGTCTAACGTTATTATGCTACTGTTATATAAAAGTAAATAGTCAATATCCGTTTAAAATTAAACAATACTAAAATTAATAGCAATCAAGACGAAGTTTTTTAAATATTGGACTTCATTATTAATATCACTAAATACAAAAAATACGTACGGGCATAGAAAATCATTAAAAAATTAGAATTGTTTATTTTATACAATACTGCATGATATTTCAAGTGATTAGAAACTAAGTATGAGAATACCCACTGCAGAGCCATCAACCGGGCTGATTTGTGAATCTGAACCATTCAGGGCACCTAAACGCATACAAAAAAATTCATTCGAATCGGTCCAGCCGTTTAAGAGCGAGTTCAGTAACATACACGTACAGTATGATTATATATATAAAGATTGTAACTAAAATAATATAAAATGTGTGGCACCCTTTTAAGTAAATACAGATAAGTTGACCCAGCTCTTCTGTTACATATATGGTGATAAATAAATATGTGTATTGGTAATGGTATGTGTGTGTGTTTTTCCGCGGTTATTTGCAATCAGCCCTAAGGCTATGACCGAATTTGTTCTTTGGTGCTGTCATGTGGAGAGGCTTTCCATCATCTACTCATCTGCTGCCTAGAGTTTCTGCTGGTCTTCTAGCTCTAGAATATGGTGACGTTTTAGTCGACTCACATACTGTTCTAGGGAATTCCTCCTCATACAACTCAAGTTTTTAGCAGCTATTGATATAATGGTTGATGCAACCTAAATAAATAATAAAATATTAATGATTCTGTTATAGGTCGGTTATCGAAAGCTGGCGGGTTCACAGTACTCACACTAATGCAATTTCACATACAGTATGTTTCAAAATATGATTTTTTTGCCATGCTATACATTTCAGTCCACTCTGGTTTTAGTAAGGTTGGGTGGGTTGTAAATAAATAAAAATGTGTCAAATACATATAAATATTAGGTGCATACTAGGGTGGATCCAAAAGTTCTAAGCCAGACCAAGAACGTGAAAGAGTAGTTCGTGTAAATAATTTTTCATTTTTCGACATAAGCTCCATCTAGCTCAACACACTTCACTTTTACTTCACTAACTATTCTTTCAGTATTGAGAAACCCCAGTCGCATCTGATGTCAAATTAAATATAAAATTTTTTCATTAAACTGTTTTTATTAAGATGCTTAAAATAATTAAAAACATTGTGCACCATTTTTTTTTTTTTTTTTTTTTAATATATCACTTTTCTACTCCCCTGCCATTGTGTCCAGGGACCTTTGCACATCACACGTCTGATGCACCATTTCACGAGATTGCCCTGGTAATATTTGAAAAAAGATCAACATGTATAAAATAATAATAATATAAAACAGTAAAGATCAACATAAACAGTAGCAAAAGAAAAACAATAACTGTCTCTTTTATACTCATAAGCTTGACCGAGCGCGAGAGAGACGGACAGTCTTTTCGTGATGTATTTGTGATTGTATTTCAGTTTGACATCACGTCTCGCGCTTATTCACAGACACTACACAAGCACAAAGTGTAAATGTGTTGAAGCCGCCAGCTTTAGATAACATACCTATATCTATTTTAAACCTCTGACTTCCAATCAACGATTTAGATCTGATTGACATACTGAATTTAATATAAAAAATGAAAAGACAGTTGAAGATTCTCATTCATCATTATGAAAGCTATGCTTATATTGAGTATTCAATACTGATAAATTCACTTCAAATATTTTCCACGACTCCCGGTGATAGCGAACAACGTACGTAGAAGTCGGTCAAGTGTGTCGACTTGAGGAATACGCGAAAACTAAAGGTTATGTTTCAATGTTTACTTTGCAAAAGGATTGCTGTTAAAATCTCGACTATTGTTAGATGCACCGTAGTTCCAAATAGTCAGTTTTAGAAATACTAAGGCGTATTTTATGCCGAATGATTTGTTGATGATTTTGAAGTAGTTGATATGCAGTGTTTGCCTAGTGGCTTCAGCGTGGTACTCTCATTCCTGAGGTCGTAGGTTCGGTCCCCGGCTATGCACCAATGGACTATTTCTATGTGCGCATTTAACATTCGTTCGAACGATGAAGGAAACGGCAAAGGAAGGTGATCTGTTACATTATAATTTTTCAATCTAATAGGCAATTAGGTTGAAAAATGATCATGAAACAGATTCAGAAATCTGAGGCCCAGACCTAAAGACGTTGTAGTGCCACTGATTTTTTTTGATAAAGATACAAATATAATATTACTACTAACTCATGATGCAAAATTCTACTAATTAAATGAAAAATGATAGTAAAAAAATAACAGGAAGATAACAGAATTAAATAGTGGTCAGAATAACAGGTTAATAGATTTAAACAATAGACTCTACTGTAACCAGCATGCCGACCGTGACTGGCCATGATCCGAAACGAGGTGGTCTTTCAGTGAGGACAAAGAATGGACCGATGGGTCACCTTTGAGCTTCTATTACACGTGCTAGAAGTTCGAGTTCGTATAGACAGTATCACCCAGTATATAATATATTGATTATATATCTATTTAAATTGAGAGTATTTTGGATATATCGGGGCAACTAAAAAAAAAGGCTGCGTGTATTTATTTACGCGCGTAAGAAGTTATACTTCCTTGGCGTTATTAAAAATAGTTTTTGATTGCATGCAAATAATAAATTACAATTAAATAATCAAAGACTGGAATAGGAGTCATTATAGCCAATAAAGTTCAGATTACATTTGAAAAATTAAATAAATCAATATTTATTATTATTCTCTTACATTAAGTGTAACATAAATTCTATTATTATTCGAATGTTGTTTTTAAATTATGTTCAATGCATAGCATCTTCCGTGGGCAACTTCATTCTGATAATTTTGTGTAACGGTGCGCGCGCATCGTAAATTTTCACTCTCATCAATTTTTCATAACGCGCCTAAAGTATAACTTCAAAAATTACGAAAGGTTAAGAGTCGTTAACTTTACGCAAATAACTGTTAACTTAAGAATTGGCTTTAAAGCACACATGGTCCCTGGCCAAAATGTTGTATTTTATAATTTGAAATAAAAAACTGTAAAATTTACAGGTACATGTTTAAGCATGTTTTAATCTGATAAGAGTTATTCTCCTTTAAGAGTTAACGTTAACTATTAAATTTAAAACGTAAATGCGCAATCATTGAATTAAACAAACATAAAATATTTCTCTAAATAGACAACAAGAATAGATCTTTTAATCAATTTTTTCTCTAATTAGTTCAGTAATGAGAGACATAACGTGGTTCTATCGTGTCCGTATAGATTTTAATTAGTATCCAGTTCTTCCAATGTGTGATCCTTTCTGTATAATATACAACTTTAGGAGCTCCTTTTATTGATTCCTACATTAAACTAATATAAATCTACTTTTCTTAGGACTTATATAGAATTAAAAACTATTTTGTAACAATTGATCCAAAATAAATGTCGAGGACTTTATAAAACCAATCATATAAGGGTGGAGTACCTACTTGACAGCAAACGATCGAGCTGGGACAAACGGGAAAAATTTTCCTCATTGCTTACGAAATTTGCTGATATTCGGAGCAATGATGTGCAGGTTACCCGAGGAGTATTTGAAACCTTTGCAATAAAGGGCAATATGGTCAATGTGCTGTCACAAAAACGGGTTGATATTTAGTTAGAGAATGTGTGTGGTGGACTAATGCTACATTATGAGTAAAATTATTATCTTTAAATCCTAAGCGTTGTGTTGCTAGGAACTTGTGTATAGTTGGATAATTAATTAGTTAATGCAACGACTTCAGTCTGGACACTATTACCTCGGTATTAGAATATTAAAGCGACAATCCTATTTCCGACGAAATTATATATCCTGAAACTAGTTAGGAAGTGTATAATGAATATTGAAGGCTCGTCTGGCCTCTGTTCAACCCGATCGATTGCAAGTCAAAGGTCTTGGATAGGTTTTAATGAGATTGTTATGCATTATCGAAGATTTTGATTTGCAGTTGAAAATCTTTTCATAAATGTAATAAGAGGTAATCTCGATTACACTTTTAAAGTGCAAAAATTGGTAAGGACAAAACACATGTGAGGCGAGAAGTTTATGAGGATGGGAGTAGGTATAAGGGGAGCACGATATGTATATATGTTTTTCAGACTTCATTTTGTCCTACTACACAAATTGTTTTGGAGATGTGAATTTCAAACGATTGGATCTGGCGTGAAAACATACAGCGAATTATTCCAGCTATTTATTATTAATTTTAAATACCATTTGTTTTGATATTTAGTTTATAGTAGTGTGGTTTGCTTACAGGTTATACACAAAAAACACGAATAATGATTGCAGTGCTGCTCTGAGCGTAGATGCGATTGCTTAACACGTTTTGTTTTTGCATGAAATCGATACGTGCCGCTTCCGATTGCACTTAAAAGTTGTAGCTACGGTAATTTGTATTGAGGTATTAATAAAACTGATACTGAAAACATGTAGACTTTGAAGGATATGTTATCCTCTTGGAGGAAGATTGTGATTATCTAAAATTTAACCGATTTCCTTTTGCGTTGCATACGGTGATAGAATTTCTTGATTAACAATATAAGAAGTAGATATGGATTCTATTAATGTTAAACCAATAACATTGTAGATGGTCATTATAAAAGGGTACTACGCTAGCTAATAACAAAGTTATTCCTTCTAAATGTTGGATCGGCCTTTACGATAATTAAACAAATAAAACCAACGGGATTACCCAGATGTTGACAGGTCACGGTGGATTCTTGTCGTATCTTTACAGGTATAGGGTTAGATATATAGATAGAACCAGAGAGGTTAGACAAAGTGCTGCCTGTCCTTGTAGCAATACAGCTTGAGACGGTGTCCTGACCGACTGTCCAATGTATGGATACGATAGGTATAACACTGAACAAGCTATGGGAATAAAAGTAACAGAGACGAACTTAAAAGAAATAGGTAGTAGTGTTATCATCCGGGTTAAATAGTCGGGGAATTAGCTAGAAAATAAAGGAAATCAGTTTTCGTTTTTCCGTCAGAGCAAGCTCAATAAAAACAGCGATTTTTGTCAGCGGCAATACTCTATTACTACTTCTATTTTTCAGTAGCCAAATAATACTTTCAAGCAAGGGGTTTAAAGAAATTGTGTTATTCAATTATTCTTATGCTATAACATCCTGAAATACCATCGCAGGATGTGTCCCAAATTCCCTGCCTAAATTATGAAGCTTCGTAGAACAAATTTGTATAAGGTGCTTCGTCTAGATTATAATCTTGGAACGTTTTAAAGAATTGAGAAGCTCAGCCGTGGTTTGTATAAATATTTAATTAAACGTATAATGCTTGTTCTTAGCAGTTTGTGGATAATTAATGTGTTTTAACCCTTTTTGTGCCGTAATATTGGGGTTTAGTCAAATATTTCGAATTAAAATATATTAGGGACTTGCAAAACTTATTTCTTTTTTTTCTCTAACTAGGGTTGCCTGGAAGAGATTGCTTATAAGCGATAAGGCCGTCCGTTGCATCCCTTATATTTTTTGTGTTATTTGTGTTTCTTTTATTTTTATTGTAACGAAGTGTGAATAAAGTAAATAAATAAACTTTTAGTGTTTTAATAAAAGTATTTATATATTATTTTATAATATTTATATAAATTCTTCGAAAGGAAATATGGTTATTTATACCAAATATTACATGTATTCGTATATTTAATGAAACTTGAGCAAGGTAAAACCCTAAATAACCACTGTAGCTTCTTTCTTAGCTTAGATTTACATTGCTACTGTTTCGTGTTGGTAGAGTAGTGCTAATATACAAAGTCCGGCAACGCACTTGCGATCCCACTAGGAATGTTATTTTCCATGAGCCTCCTGCCTCTTGCCCGTATGCACCATGATTTGTATAGAAAAAGAGGCCGATAAACTTTTGCTTTAAAAACCTGACACAGAAATGCGTCAGTCTTATAAGTATCTCTTTCTTTCTTCTATATAATAAAGATTTAATTATGTAATTTTTTTCGCAATTGTTAACATCGCTAAAACTTACACCAAGCTGTTAGTTGACATATTATAACTACAATCACTCATTTTCGCCATCTAAGTAAATGAAAGCTCAAAAGTAAGATTTTCCTTAGAACGGATGTGCATCGCGGCGTCCTGTCACAACAAGATCATTTATTTTCTTGATTAAATACTTTCGTGCGGTATAATGTTAGAGAAGGTTGCTGATTCTGTACGCAATTGGACTTAATAGGGATTATATAAATTTCTGGTATTGAGATATCACATTAAACATTTATGTAATAATATAATTAATATGTATTATGCAGAAATTTGTTTCAATGTGTTGCCTTAAACCAAAGGCAATATAGATACATAGTTTAAAAATTCGCGTTTTATAACTGGTCCTTTGTCAGACCAACTATGACTCAAATGATATCGAAACTTTGAATTTGGGGGCCCTCATAGCCTAGCGGTCTTATTAAGTGGCAGCGTGTGGCAGGTGAGGGGTACTGGGTTCGATTCCCGGTTCGAGGGCAAGTTTTAATTTAATTTAAATTTGTTCTCGGCCTTTGGGAGGGTTGTGCGGTACCGGGCGAGTGCCTAACCGTACATGGAGGACACGGTGGAATTTCTAAAGACAAGCACGAATTATAAAAAATCCAATACTTGACGCTGGCTAATGCACAAACCGTGCCAGAGCCATAAAAAAAAACTTTGAATTGTATTTTAACACTTTTCGGTTGTCCTTTTATTATTTTATTATTATCCATTCATTACTTTTGATTTAATTAAAATAATTAACTGAAACATGTGACGAGGAGCACGATGTAATTGTTTACAAATATGTTGTTTAAAACATTCGCTATTTAAGAGTGACGGAGACTTTATTGCCAGTTCTTGTCTGCTCTACGCCCTTGATTACACTGGCAGTAAATGTTAATTAAGAAAAAAATTACATAAGTTACCTATACGAATAAATAATATTTTTATTTGATTAAGACTTGATTCACATCGTATTATAAACCTCAAATGGGTATTAAATGTTGTACTACTCAATTACAATTCATTCAATTACATTAATTGCCTATTCAGCCACGTTTCTTACCATAGGTAGTGTTTTTCACAACTAATGAATATATTTTCATGTAATAAATATTTAAATTTCCCCTCATGTATACTTTATTAGGAAATGTGACCTTGGTTGATACAAGATATCTTTTATCCGCGTAATTGGCGACGAAAAGTGTCATGGTTATAATTCTTTACGTAAACCCTTAATTTTCCTACTGTTTTTATTTTTAGTTACTATATACTTTGAAGTATATATACATTAATGTTTGTAAAGATATAATATATATCTTTCAATAATAATTAATATAACAAGAGTAAATTGATTATTTACATTTCATCAAGTCTTGAATTGTTATCAAAATCAGGTCGATGCATAATAATTGCATACGGATAACTAAAAATAACTACGAGCCAATTGTAATAACGAACAGCTATGCTAAGAGAGTAAAAAGAAATAGATTCATTTCAACTAGTAACCCATTTTAAGGAACCAAACTAATGTGGTTGTAACCGTGCTATTTCAGCAGCAGTGTGAAGATACATGTAGTATTCCAATAATTAGTATCTTATGAATCACAACAATATTTTTCAATCTAAACAAATAATTTCGTATCCTTATGGTCTAAGATCCCGCTATACAACGACCTTCACCGAGATGCTTATTTAATGAAACTTATTTTATATATAATTTAATATGTCAATAAATATAATCCATATGGGTTGCCTAGCAAATTTCAGTCCAGAGTATTTTTAATTAATTTAAAAAAAATGTTTTTTTTAACATTTCACCGGTATGATTATTAGATAAATTCTATACCAATCAAAAGTATCAAGCCCATAGAATATGCAAAAGTTAGGTTGTTTTTAATCAATTAATTATTTATGTGTATATTTTTTATGTGACACTAAAGTATATATACATCTTTAGTATAAAAGAAGGTTTTAGTGATACATATATAATACTACCCTGATTAAAAATATTGATTGAAAAAAGTTCAAAAAATTTACTACATGCAAATTATATTTTTTTTTTTTAAATATTAATTAAACATACTCTGGACTGAAATTTGCTAGGCAACCCATATGGATTATATTTATTGACATATTAAATTAAATATAAAATAAGTTTCATTAAATAAGCATCTCGGTGAAGGTCGTTGTATAGCGGGATCTTATACTATTAACCTAAATTAGAAATCATCACTATCATACAAACTGATTTAATTGTATGTTTTGTTCTTTTTTATTTTTTATATATAGTATGTATAGTATATGTTATGTAGTTTATGCACTTAGGCACACTTATGCACATAGGGCAAACGAGCCTACGGAGAGGTCATACAAAAACTGTATATTATGACCCATGTTGGTAGATGGGTTGCCGGCCTTTAAGAGATGAGTATTCAGTTCTTGGGATACCCCATTTAGTTAATTTTTTAGCTTATAGGGTTGGATGGAAGAGTTTGATCGAAAGCGATTTGGCCGCCCGTTATTATTTAATTTTAGCAACAACGTTTAATAAAATATGTTCCTGTGATAAGCCAAACAAAGTAGATAATAGCTATTCTATACCCAACTGGGAAAATATTATAAATTTATAATATTGTAAGCGGATTATTCTGCAACTGTCATGCGGATTTAAATTTTAATAAAAACAATACAATGATTTATTTCAAGAGATTTTTCAAGTTTTATTTAATGTCAAATCCTTAAACTAAGAAGTTAAAGATCAGTCGCCCTCGGTTTAGTTTTCAAACAATTATTTTTCTCCTGATATTTAGGCAAAATTCGAAAGTTCGAAGCCGTTTATTTTTAAAGGGGCTTTGAATTACCAATTAGAAAAGTCTGCGTTCCCATTGACCTATTTTACGAAATTACAACTTTTTACTTTGTAATAATGATCCTGTTAAATTTATGTTGGCCTAGAAATGATGATGTCGTTTTATTTACTAATTGTAATTTCTATAAGCTAATTATTACATTCTACCTGTTATATGCGCCCGAGTTGGGTTTCAATTCAACGGTACGAATTCTTAAAAGGCCTGCACTTGCGAGCCCTGAAGCAATATGAGTGTATATATGGGCGGTATCACTTAACATCAGGTGAGCCTCCTGCCCCTTTATACAGCCAAATCTGAGTAAGTGAAAAACTATAATAATGAGAGTATTTACCTGGCCTTTTTGCCATCATAAAACCTCTTAGAAGTGAGAAACGTGAATCCTGTATAAGTTATAGTCATTTTTCACGCGTGAAGATCTATAAGCGAGATTGAAACTTGCCTATACCTTTAAAAGCGACAGTTATTCGCATTTAACTTTTGCTAAACATAACTCATTCTTAAACTTCGATAGACTCTTATTTAATTCAAATTAAATGTTGATATGTTATTGTTTTCTATAGTTTTATGTAACTTACATTGTTTTTATTTCTAAATGACGTCGAATAATATGACGTCATATTTCTCGTATTATTATAGACCTCTATATGTAAGACAGACCCCTTCTGTAACTCTGTAAGCTAGAAACTTCGGTTAGTGAGAAACTCCTGTAAGAGAACATGAGATCGCGGTCCCTTGATTGTATAATGTACATACATATATATTTAAAAAAAAAACACGACTTTGATGCTTATAATCTGTGTAAAATTTATATATATACAATGATTATATCATGTTTACATGTTTGTATTTATAACTACATTCATAACCATGCCTTATAATGATGATTGAACATGTAACATTCAAAATAGGCACGACAAAATATTATTTGAATAATTGAGGGATTGTTACAAATAAGACCGTCCTTTATTACTCGACTTGTAATGTACGTTATTATAAGCGAAACTCTTCGTGTTCTTTCGTTGCAATTGCTAGCATTTTGGTCTATAAAGTGATAAACCAATGGCGGTATCGTAAACCTGAGTTGGGGTATAATAAGTTGGGGCATAAAAAGGGTATATACCTGAATAAAAAGGGGATATACCTGAATATAGTTTTGACTTATATATGGTAAAGCCCTTTTCAACGAATACGCTTAGTCTTTTGAACGGTTTTAAATTGACCGGGCATGAATGGTAACCTCTTTATTTAGTGCAAAGGCAAGCTAATATACCTGTTATAAGAAAGACCCGTATTTAAAGGGAATGATGGATTGCTATGTGTATATCGAGTTGGTGGATATTGTTATCAAAAACATTGCGTTTTTATATATAGGGTGTCCCGTGGCAGATTTTGGATTTCTTAATTAAATTAAAGAATGTTATTATTTTAGAATATACATATATTTGTCATAAAAAGAAAGACCAGACATGCGGATTTTATTTTTTGAAAATCACTCCGTCCAAATGTTTTCCATCGCGACGTACACACTCGCGGAATCTTTCGAGAGTATTCTGAGTGACGTGCTGCAAAACTGACCGAGGAATAGCATTCACTTCTCGCGCGATATTTTCTTTTAAATCCGATAGATCTGTCGGGTTACTGTCGTACACTTTTCCCTTTAAGTAACCCCATTAAAAAAATCTAATGGGGTGAGATCTGGCGATCTGGGTGGCCATGCGATGTCCCCAAATCGGCTTATCAATTTTCCGGGGAATTCTTCGCGAAGGAGGCTCATGGTGGTTCTTGATGTGTGAGGCGTGGCGCCATCTTGTTGAAACCACGTATGAGAGCTGTTCGATGGATGTTCTCTATGTTTCGATATAAAATACTCACTAAGCATGAGGCGATAGACATCACCATCAACAGTTACGGTTGCTCCACGAGAATTTTCAAAGAAAAACGATCCAATTATTCCGTTGACAGAAAGAGCTGCCCAAACAGTTACTTTTGGGCTATGCAATGCTTTTTGGTGTTTCAATCGCGGGTTTTGTCCTATTGGCGCCCAATAGCGACAGTTTTGTTTATTGACAAAGCCATTCAAACGGAAATGAGCTTCATCACTAAACGAAATGGTGTTAACAGCTCGGAATCGACTTAACATGTTATCACAGAACTCTTTGCGTTCTCTGAAGTCATTTGGTTTAAGTGCCTGTACCAATTGGATCTTGAACGGATGGAATTTAATGTCCAAGCTTAAAATACGGTGCACCGTGGTTTTTGGAAGGTGCAATCTTGACGCTCTCTTACGCACTGTGGCGGGGATTTTCTTGCACACTGTTTGCAACGCGTTCAATGTTTTGTGCAGTCATTGACGTTCGGCTAGGACCTGGGCTTGGCTCGTTAACTATTGAATCTGTTGCATGGAACTTCTGGACCCACGTCCTTATCAAACTTTCCCTCGGTGCTTCACTTAAGCGACGAATATTGTAGTGAGAACAAAATATTCGGCGACCAACAGTGCTCGATTTATTAGCTTCAAAATACGCTTCAACTGCGAAAGCGTGGTGCGCGCCAGTCCACTGCGACATCATTATTGAACAATCCGCACAATTGCAGCGCCAAACTGTAACCTCTCCCTGGTCCCCCGCGCAACCGTTAGAAAAATATTCGAATTTCAAATCCTAAATCTGCCACGGGACACCCTGTACAATTGTCATTAATGTATCCGTGGCCTTACGATGTCTGCGAAGATCGTAACAGACCTTTACATGTTATGGCCGATTTACATTATCTTAGTGTTTAGGAGAGTGCTTTAGTACAACTTGAAAGGCAAGTTCTTTAGCGTAGCGTTTACTAAAGCAAGTAGCGTTTACATGTTTCAACTAAAGTACTATCCTAAAGCACTCTCCTAAACACTAAGATAATGTAAATCGGCCTTTAGCTAGTTTTAGATAGGTATATCTGAACATATATTTTTAAATGATTTTTCTTTAAGTATGCACTTAACGGCGTCAGCATGGTGCAGTGTGTTGGATACACAGAAACAAAGAAATAATTATTTAATAATAATAAATGTAAAAATCTCAATTTCTATATTTTATTGATATCCCTTAATTTAGCACCTTAAATTAACATTGACAGTGCTCATAGTATAGCATTGTGTATGAATTTGAAACCTCAATCATAAAATAATAAACGGTAGATATATGCTATATATATCTACCATATATCTACATCCATCTTCTACTATATATATATATTGACAGAGCAGTGTTGGCCTAGTGGCTTCAGCGTGCGATTCTCATACCTAAAGTCGTAGGTTCGATCCCCGGCTGTGAACCAATGGACTTTCTTTCTATGTGCGCATTTAACATTTGCTCGAACGGTGAAGGAAAACATCTTGAGGAAACCGACATGTCTTAGACCCAAAAAGTCGACGGCGTGTGTCAGGCATTGGAGGATGATCACCTACTTGACTATTAGATTTAAAAATGATCATGAAACAGATTCAGAAATCTGAGGCCAAGACCTAAATAGGTTGTAGCGCCACTGATTTGTTTTAGATATATGCTATAACCTCAAGACCGGAGCTAGTTCAAGATACAATGATGAAGCCAATACAATCGACCGGCGATGACTCTCAAACACGTAATTGATTCATTAAACTTGTGACGCGAATTGGTTTTAATCGATCGAGTTATTTGAGAGCGCCAACCATAATTGAATATCCTGTGATATGTAGGCCTCGTAAATGATTTATGGTGTACGCGATGTATTGTTATTTTTCGCTTTTAAGCGGCACTACGTTATTTCGTAGCTATTGAATGCTTTTTACTATATAGGATTTAGTTAAATTTTTGTTTGGGTTACTGTTAGTTATTGTAGAAAAATAGCTTCGAAATAGTTGAGATTTCTTCTGCGTAAAAGTATGTGAACCCCGACCCTATTTTATCCGTCACTGTAGTTAGACGGGCCCTTCAGCGATAGAGACCCCATTTGGAGGGTAACCAATATGATGTAGGTATGTGTAGTATAATGCGTCGGAGAATTGAGTCAAAACTTATAATATAAATAGTACCTAGACTCGGCCAAGCGTTGCTGTGGCTAAGATTTTTTTATATTACATAGTAATAAACTATTCGAGAGAAACGGCAGGAGAACACCAATCCACCATGCTTTTTTGGTGGTTATGCCATTAAATTGTAGCTTATGTGAAACGTTGGTACTTTCAACACAGCGCCATCTGTTAGAATTGTGACTATCAATAAACAAATATTTTGCAATAAAATAATATTGCGGGTATAAATTGAGATGTAAGCTATCCTATCTTTTAAGTTAGATCAAACTGCACACGGTGTGCAAATTTGATTGATATCGGTTCGGTAGTTTAGGAGTCCATAGCGGACAAACAACGTGACACGTAATTTATATATATTAAGATTTTATAGAAATAGTATTGAATACGGCTTGATATTTTACCGAACAATATGTTTATATATCTTATTATTTCCAGTAACGGGCCGGTGGAAGGCGCCTACGGTCAGCAGCACAGCCCCGTGTCGCGATCGGACGCCTCCACCGAGGACGCGGAGCTGTCCGCTGCGCTTGCGCATCAGCACCATCTCGCTATGCAGGTGATAATAATTAAATAGAAACAGCTAAGGGTAACCATTAAAAATTCTTATTTATAAATAAAAATCTTATATAAATTGTAAAGAAAAAAAATAGTCTACGGCTGAAAATTTTATTATGTAATTAATAACCGTACTAACCTAAGCCCAAAGGTACTTAAGGTAAGTACGCTTAGCGTCTATAAAACAATCAATTTAACACTTATGAGTCCGATCTATATTTACGTGTAAGCATCATGTAGTTTACCTTTACATGACAGCTCACAGCTCAGTTGAATTTTTTTTTTATATCTATTTGGTTCGATTATGACCGCATATAATCTATATATGAATATTTATTTATTACAGAAATACATACATTATCCTTACAGACTATGTTCTAATATGTTCTTAGGCGGGCGAGTACCCAGTGGGTGGTGGCGTAGAGGCGGAATACAGTCAATATGTGTCATCACCCGCTGCGCATTACAATCACATGGGACACCTTACTATGGCGCCCTCACAGAAGTACCCACACGTAAGTATTTTTCAATAACTTATCTAATAAAATTGACATTAGATGAATTGAATTGCAACAAGAAATTCGGTCCCTCTATAGTAGGTACATGACAAATACTTTTAGTAATAATATTATTTATTACTGAAAAAATCTTAATACCTATTAGTTCCATACGCATAATGGTTGCAATAATATAATTCAAAATAAGTGTTTGAAGAAAGAATGACGTAATAATAAAATATTTTGAATTTTTGCAGGTTATGGAAGCAGTGTCAGTTGGCAGTGGCTATGGTGGTGTCGGTGGCGGTGCGAGCGCAGGCCACTACGGCACATACGCGCATTACGGCGCTGCCTATCCCGCACAGCCCTACCTCGTTGACCCCCAAATGCCGGCTTACATGACTCAGGTATCCGGCTCGAAGGACCAGACTTAGATAAAAATTAATAAAAAATACAAGTATTCAATAATATTAGAAGGTTTTCGTGTTTATTTTTAGATTATTTTTTATAATCTAAAATATGTAAAACATCCAGATATTCCATTCTCAGGAGTACGTAGAAGGTGGTGGTAGTGCATCTCCCCGAAGCGCGTCTCCGGGTGCCCTTCCTCCTCAGCACAATTTACATCTGCAACAAAGGTATTTATGCTATATTAAGTCAAAACTTAACAATGAACACCTCAAAAACTAAAGCCATGACGAATGCATCAGAAGATATTATTATAGTAAATGAAGAGTCAATTGATTATGTGTAAGAGTTCACATACCTGGGCCAACAGATCTCAACCACTGGTATAATGTCGAAGGAAATTGATACAAGAATTGGGAAAGCGTGGAAATGTTACTGGGGGCTTAGCGAAATCATGAAAAACACAGAAATAAAAATAAATGTCAAATCAAAGCTGTATAACACTTGCATACTTCCGGTATTAACATACGGCTGCCAAACTTGGGCACTCACTAAAATGCAAACCAGGCAACTGAAGACATGCCAGACGGCGATGGAAAGAAGCATGCTAAATATCAGGAAGTCCGATAGAATCAATAATAAAATCATACGAAACCACACGAAGATTGAAGACGTCACAACGAGGATACGAAGATTGAAATGGAAATGGGCTGGTCACGTAATAAGAGGTATAGAAAAGTGGAACAAAAAGATCATATATTGGTACCCAAGAAATAAGAAAAGAAAACGAGGTAGAGAAAATTTGGACCAGGAAAACTCAGAACAGAGCAGAGTGGAGAGAAATGGAGGAGGCCTTTGCCAAAGTTGGGCAAACAGATGGGTTGTCGGTGTCACCGACTCACTAGTGTTAAGTTTAAGTTTAAAATTATGTAATTATTTTCTATCTGATTAAAGGCTTTATTATTATATTATTATTATATGAAGTCAAAACTAGAAGAAATAATGTTGTTTGTATTGATATTAAAAGAATTTATGATTAATAATAAATTAATGAATTTTAAGAAAATTTAATAATATTTACATTATTAATTGTAATTTACTAAAAAATATTTCCATAAAACTGCTAAAAAAAGGAATGACAATATTGTAACTAATTAAAATAGTGGGATAAGTAATCATGTTTATCTCAGATACGATTCATCGTCGCTGGAGCAGTTAGGCCGCCATTACTGTGTGACGTCACCGCGAAACGAGTACGCAGCGGATGCGTATACGTACCAACATTACCAGCCCGCTATTGACCCTCAACATCACACGGCGCAGCCATTTAAGGTACAAATTTATCTACTTAGTGAAGTAGACTACAGTAAACCAATCAATTCCATATTAGCTTACATCTTTTCGATTCCTTTAAATTCAGAAATAATTCCAGGATAAAAAAATTGAGTACAAATGGTGCAACCCGGTCTTGATCGGCCGATGGGTTTATGTTAGCTTAAGGTAAAGTAGGACCTTCCTATCAAACAGTTTTTCGTCGAAAATCGAATCCAGGATATCCAGTGTATTTAAATAAAAATCATTGCTACTATATTTCGCTTAGTATAACTGCAAAAATAAATAAATATAATAATATTCGAAATAAATAAACTAAATATAAATAATAAATAAAATAGCTTCTTTTAAGGCAGTGTATGCCGAATGCCTAGCCTGTTTGTTTTTGTATAACTTGTTTTTAACGTTCCACAAACATTCGTGAACAACATATTCAGACACAAATTTGATAGTTGTATCTTCCGACCATTTGGCCATCTTTAAAAATAAAAAAATACGCACGCGTTCACGGCACTTGTGCACTCTCCTAAAGATTTTACTAAATTACGTGTTTACACACAACGAGGGAAGATCTCGGGGGTTGCGCGGGCGCGGGAGGGGTATCATTTGAAACAAAAATAAAAAGCTATTCTATTTTGATTCAACTTGAAAGTCAAGTAGAACCGTACTAAAGCAAGTAGCGTTTATATGTTTCAACTAAAGTACTATCCTAAAGCACTCTGCTAAACACTAAGGGTGAGATCTATAGTGCGCACTTGGACTTTGCTCAGACTTACCTTACGAAAAACTTTGCTTAGTGTACACTAAGGTTAAACTATGATTTCGTATTTATAGACATTTTAACGGTGAGATTAAGCTAAGCCCAAGCTAAGACAGAAAATGTCAAAATACAAATTGATGTTTCATTTCATGCAATACTTTGTTTATTATCCTTTAAAAAAGTAAACAATAACAAATATTTAAACATCTGAAACGGTACACATATATCTTCAATTTATTGTTATTTATGTATTCATTTATTTTATTATTGCAATAACTAGAAATTTACGAGTAACCTTTAGAAAATGTATTAATTATTTAAAGATGACAATAATTTTATTACGTAGAACGGATCGCAATGTTTTGACAACAGCAACAGAGCACTTGTATCAACTATCAACAATTGAAAATTTTAAACCCCTTTTTTCTTTTCTGTTTCTGTTTGTATGAGCTTATAAGTGTTGTATATGTTCGGAACTAATAAAACCAAAATCCTTCCATCCTGTAAAGTGAGAATGAATTCAAAAGAAGGAACCGTATTTTGAAACACACGGTATTAAATGTGATCCTGACGCTGATCATTACAAACTTGCAACCTAAATACCTTATAAAAACAGAGGTTCACCAAACCTACCGCAATTGCAAATACTTATTTGCATTAAGGCATAAAAATGCATCTGGATGTTTTCAGGTAATATTGTGTTCATAAATATGTATGGTTTTTCAATTTGATATATTATACCTCTTCTCAAATGATTTTAAATACATATGTTGAAGACTTTTGTCTTCTGACTTTCAGAAACATAACATATATGTGACTAATAATAATATATTGACATTACAGATGGTGTGTGGTGATCTGAACAGCATAAGCCAATCTACAGTCTGTTTAATTATAAATAAAGTCTCTGCAGATTTGAGTAAATTACTTTCTAGATTTGTAAATTTTCCAAGAAATATGAACATAGCCAAAACGAAGTTTGAAGAATTAGGAAGATCTAATACTCACCATGGCCTAAACAGTATAATCTGAGCTATTGACTGCACCCATATAAAAATTAATAGACCCAAAGGTATCGCTCACTCTGAAGCATACAGAAATAAAAAAGGGTATTTTTCTGTAAATGTACAAGCAATAATAGGGCCTGATATGGAAATATTTGCTATAGTGACTAGGTGGCCTGGCAGTTCACACGACAGCAGGATATTTAGAAAATGCCTGTTTTAGTAGGTGACAGCGGTTATCCAGCACTTAACTTCATGTTAACAACACTTTTAAATCCAATGACAAGAGCTGACAATATTTATAATTATTATCAAATAAGAACTAGGCCTATTTTTTAAAGGTTTTTCGGAGTGTGAAAAAGGAAATTTCCATGTTTACAGCTAGGACTACAGTCAAAATTGACAAATACTAGTTATATATAATTATAGCTTGTGCTGTATTGCATAATATAGGTATACAGAGAGGGGATGCTTATGATGATGGTGATCTTGCTGACAGCAGAAGTTGAGTAACACAGAAACAATGAAAGATCTCCTACAGGTCTAGCATTCCGGCAATCTGTGATTGCACAATTTAACTAGGTAATTTGTTTGGTAATAAAGAATATCAAAACAAAACTTGTTTCATTTCAATCATTTATTTTCTGATTCTTTTTTTAAGTGTAATACATATTTCTAATACTAATTTATATTTTTGTTGAAGAAATTCTATTTCTAACAGATTTTTTAATTTCATATGTTCCACTCCTAACTCAAATTTTTTAGGGTAGTCAGGTAATAAATGGTAGAAGATTCAGGGAAACGAAAATAACAGATGTGAAGCGAGAGACATCGGTTAGGTTATAGTTTGAATTTCGTTGTCACTATAATATGCCAGGGCTGCCAGGTGACATACAAAATCACACCAGTTATTTTTAAGATTTCTCAAAAATGGGGTTTGAACAATTACATAAATAATATAAATAAACAACAATAAATACCATAATAATGTGTAATTATTTTAATTCATGCATTTCATAGGTATTAATCAAGATCATTTATAATTTATTTGAATTCAAATTCTATTTTTCCCAAAGTCTATGGAACTCCGATACAAAATGGCAACACCGTTCATTAAAAACCGACAAAAATAAAAAGTCCAGTAAAAGATATGATGGTAAAGCAAATTTTAGGCCATTATTTTTGTTAGGCTTATAGTCAAAGTTTTTGGTAAGTCGTCGATTTCGTGGACTTGGGATTAAGCTAAGCCAACACTCGGAGAGATTCGCAGTTTGCTCTATAAATACCGACTGTGTCTTAGCTCGATAGTTAAGTCAGAGCAAAGTCTAAGTGCGCACTATAGATCTCACCCTAAGATAATGTAAATGTATCTAGTGCGAGCGGCGAAGAAGTGAGTGCGACCATATCGCGCGCCGTGCTTTTATAGCCTGAAAACCAGTTCAGTCCAGTATACACCACTCATACGCTTCAGTTGAGTTTTTACAGCTTATTATAATATTTTATACAATTTCAGGATTCACAAAACGGCTTAAGCTTAGGAAGTACTGGTGGACAGTCCTTGTATGGAGACGAAGAGGAATTACAGAAACAAATGGCAAATATGGCTTTAGGTATAAAATAATACAATATTTTTACACGCTTTATAGTATAAGCTTCACCTGTATGTATGCATGTATGTAACTGACTCTTTCGGACTCGATTTTGACCCACTTTAAACGGACAGATTTTATTCAAATTTTGCGCACCTGTCAAAGATCGACGACAATGCAATAATCCGAAAAAAAAAATAAAAAAAAATAAACTAAAAAATAAATAATAGTTAAAAAAAACTAAAAAACACGCTTTTAAAGCACATCAAACTAAAAAGTGGTACAAAAAATACTGGTATTATTGTGAAAAAGCGTGGGGCGCTCTGTGCCTCGTCTATAGAGAAACCCACGCTTTTTCACAATAATACCAGTATTTTTTGTTCATTACCATTTTCAGCCTACATTAGGAATTATTTTTCACTTTTTAGTTTGATGTGCTTTAAAAGCGTGTTTTTTAGTTTTTCTAAACTATTATTTATTTTGGAATTATTTATTGCGTATATCTTTGTAAACTCTATCTAAACTTGTTTTTGAAGTGAAGATTTTATTTACTCCATTAAAAATTCGTATTTTGATAAATTTAAAAAAAAAATGATTAGTCCATGGCGGAGTGGGTCGCGAAGAGGGCGGAGGTCTGCAATGGAGGGACCCCAATTTGCCAGAGGTCATCGGGTTCCTCAATTCGCCGTCAGATGTCGTTAAAGCTAATGCCGCAGCCTACCTGCAACATCTCACTTATATGGACGATCCTAATAAACAGAAAACTAGGAGCTTAGGTATGTACATATTTTATCAAAAAGGAAATGTCTGGAAGTTGCCAAAATAGGAGGAATAGTTAACAAAGGCTAATTTTTAATTATATTAATAAGCCATGAAGCTAAATTTACTTCATGAATTTCTGTTGATAGGAGAAACTATAACATAATAATAAAGAAAACACTTTTTTACCGGATTGAAGTTATGTATTATTATAAACTTATAATTATTTTACATGATTAAAAAAAATCCAACGTTTAGCGTGCTTTACAGCGTGCGTGGTCACGGTGACTGAAGACAAAAGGTGTTGAATGTCAAAAAGTATCACAGTTGTAGAAAAAGTGTTATCTGTATTTATTTCCCCGGAGTTGATATCGACTAAACGTGTAAAAGTTATGTTAATAAACATAATTTTATGTGTCATGTAAAATAAAACATTGTACAAAATGATGTTTTTTAAATAATAACTTGATAATAACAATAGTTACTAAAGACTTCAAAATATCCAAGATATATTTATTTCCAACACACAAATATGCAGTATTTATAATATCCTTAACAGATATAGTAATAATAATAATAATTAAACATTGATAAATATAAATTTGTTCCGTGGCCGTGGACCTTAAGTCTGGCAGCATTTCCTCGCTGTATTGCGATATTAATTCGTTGATCGAGGAGAGCACCAGATTTGGGGTCACCGGTACTATCTTCCAGGCGCACACATAAATCTTTAAAGTGCGTCTGTGCAATTGAACCCAACAGCCCAATAAATAATTTAATAATTATATTTATACTTAATAGGGTTGTCCAAAAGTTAAACATCCTTTAATTACAATAAATATTAAATGCCGCTTCTAAAAGATTTCTGAACAGGGTACTAGGCACTTTCCCCTTAAACTTATTGCCTTAAAATTTGTGTTACTATTAAATAATGAAATATATTTATTTGATGTACCCACATGACAAATTTTTTTGTGATCCGTATATGGAAAAAATATATTATTATTTTAGGTGGAATACCTCCCCTAGTGCGACTAGTGACTCATGAGAACCCCGAAGTATCCCGAAACGCGTGTGGTGCGCTTCGTAATCTCTCTTACGGGAGACAGAACGATGAGAATAAAAGGGCCATACGGGACGCGGGAGGAATTCCTTCTCTTATGGCTCTGCTTTGCAGGACTTCTGATATGGAGGTGAGAAAATAATATAAAACTTAATTAATTGAGATTTTTTTATGAACTATAACGCTAACGAATTAATTAATTATAATATAATAAAATAATTACCACCAGAATTATTTCGTAGCATAATTTTAAATTCCAGAAATTACGTTCGATACAAATTAAGTATATTCTTAATGGCGCGTCTAAACGGGCCATGTTTTGCTGCAATTGATGGCTGCAACACTGTGGCCGGCAACATTGCAAACAATAGCAGCCACACTATGCAATATTGCAGTAATGTCCCGGCCATATAGCCAAACATGTTTTGTATAGCCACATATGGCCGATGTTGCCCCGATGGGTGGCCGGACGATCGCTAGGCTATCGAATTCAACTGCAATATTGCACAGCCAGTTCTCGTGTTGTTTCAGTCACTCTCTTTGTTATGGCATAGTGTATCCTTTTCTACGCGACATGACGTTTGCTTTGAGTGAAGTGTGCCTGTTGCTTTATTCTGTGTTTTGCGATCAGCTGTATTTGACGTTAGATTACTACGTAAAAATGACTACTTTTGACATTCTAGTTCTTGAATAATTTATTATCAAGACTTATTTCTAGACTCAAATTGTCTACAGTTTCACGCCTATTTAAGTAAGGTCGAATCCACAATCTCTTCTAGTTCTGTTTCTTTTTTAAAACAATATAAGCTGCTGCGACAAGTGTGATTTCGTCAGCCATTGTTGCCGGTTTGTGTAGCCCGTTTAGGAGTCTGCATCATGGGCCATACTATTGCAGACATATTGCAACACATTGCCCAGCCATAGATTGTTCGGCCATCAGCTGCATTAAAATATTTTTGTAATGGCCGGGCAATTAGTGGCCAACAGTGCAGCCATCAATTGCAGCAAAACATGGCCCGTTTAGACGCGCCATTATATATATAAATTACATGTCACGTTGTTTGTCCGCTATGGACTCCTAAACTACTGAACCGATTTCAATCAAATTTGCAGACTGTGTGCAGTTTGATCAACTTAAAAGATAGGTCAGCTTACATCTTGATTTATACCCGCAATATTATTTTATTGCAAATTATTTGTTTATTATTTGACCGTCACAATTCTAACAGATGGCGCTGTGTTGAAAATACCAACGTATCACATAAGCTACAATTTAATGACATAACCATAAAATTATCTCGAAAGGATGCTCTCCTCTTTTAGTTTTTTGTGAAGAAGAAAATGCAGGACAATTTTGATAATATTCATGTCTACAAAATCTACTTTTTGTGGCGTATTTGAGTACGATTTAATAAAATACTATGAATATTTACAGGTGAAAGAGTTAGTGACGGGCGTAATTTGGAACATGTCCTCGTGTGAAGATCTTAAACAGTCGATAATAGATGACGCAGCTCAAGTTATATTTAATAAAGTTATTATTCTGCATTCTGGTTGGCATCCCACGAACCCTGGTGAAACGTATTGGTCTACTAGTAAGTTATATTTCTTATATTTTTCTTTAATTTCCAGTCCTACCGAAAATGATTTTTTTATTCTAGCCTGTTTAATATACCTAAAAAAAAATTGGCTGAATAAGATAGCGTGAAACTTTTACTAAAAAAATATACATTTTAAGGTGTTGCAATGCAAATATGTTTAAAAAGTGGAACACAGGAACAGCTTAAACGTCACAAGCTTTAATAACTGTTATTAAATAAAATAATTATTCAAATAATTCCAGTATTCCGTAACGCGTCCGGTACGCTCCGCAACGCATCGTCAGCGGGCGAGTACGCACGGCGACGACTGCGTTCGTTGCCCGGTCTCGCCGAAGCCCTGCTACACACAGTGCGAACGGCCCTCAACGTCAATGCTATCGGTACTAAGGTGGTTGAAAACTGCGTTTGTGTGCTGCGAAATTTGTCTTATCGGTGAGTCATATTTTATACATATTTTCAGCCGGCCGTATAATAATTTTTCCAGCTACGAATAACTCCAATCTTAGTTTTTAAACAAATATCTTAAAGTCTAAACCAAAAACTATAATGAATAATTAATCAATTACCCGAAATAATTATAGAAACAACATTTAGAGTTTATTTCGTAAAAGTTCTTCAAAACAATTATATTAATCTAATTTAATATAATTTTTTTTTATTTTTTTATTTTTCGAATCGCAACCTGTCTACGGCTTGGGGTTCCGGTCTGCGCTCCTCATATATGTCCCTGTGGCAGTGATGTCGACAAGTTAGGACATCACGGCCTGTCATGCCAAAAAAGTGCAGGCCGCTTCTCGAGACATGCCGCACTTAACGATATCATACGCCGTTCCCTTGCCACCGTCAACGTGCCAAGTATACTTGAGCCGAGTGGTATTGCAAGAGACGATGGCAAGAGACCGGACGGTATGAGTTTGATTCCATGGAAGATGGGTCGGGTACTGGTATGGGATGCAACCTGTTCAGACACGCTGGCCCCTTCCCATCTACGTGGAACCAACTACAGAGCTGGTGCGGCTTGTGAAGCGGCTGAAAAAAATAAAGCATGCAAATACAGGGGTCAAGGCTCAGAATATGATTTTGTCCCATTCGGTGTCGAGACCCTTGGTCCGTGGGGTCCTAACGCTTTAAGGCTTTTCAAAGAAATTTCAAAAAGGTTAGTCGACATCACAGGAGACCGAAGATCTGGCAGCTACCTCGGACAAAGAATTAGTCTAGCAATTCAAAGGGGGAACGCTGCCAGTATCTTCGGAACGTTGCCTAAAGGGACTCCTTTTAATGATATATTTTAGTTTATGTTAAGTTTAGTTTTTTTTTTTTTTTTTTCAATCTAAATAATTGTTATTAAAAAAGCTTTGATATGATATTATTATCGTATGTTCACGTTTCGATGAACATTTTGAATAACATTGATAGTATTTTATAACTTTAATTTTGTCTCAGTAATATGCATGAAATATAATAAAAATATCCCATTCTATATCAAAATTCACGCAAATTTATAAGTAACATTGAACATTCAAGTGACAAGCCAAAACTCGCGTTTAAGACAGATTAACAAACTTAATATTACAATTAAATAAAACTCAGTTTTTACAAATTACACAATTTAACAATTAACAATCTAAAATAAATATAATTATTTGTTTACATAATGGGTGATTCTCTTATAAGAGGTAACTATGGTGGCAATCTATTTAAAAGTGGTTTTTTAGTCTATATGTTGCTATTTTGTGCAATGAATCACTTCTCATAAATGTCCTTTATTAAATAACATTATAATTAAATGTCTCATTAAAGCATATTTTTGTAAAACTCGTTATATAGTCTAAAAAAGTCTCTACCCTGGCCTGTCCCCTTACCGGTTTCAGCTTAACTAGCATACAATACATACAATATTTGTATTATTTGCTAAAACAAACTATGTTTACCACAAACTTAATTAAATATACTTAAATATTATTAAAGAAAAATTTAAAAATATTTGCTTATTTTCAATAATTTTTATAACTTAATTGTTGTCCCGCTTTTTTTGTGTATCTACCCTGGCAATATTCGCACGCTGCTACAATATAAAATATAATACGGCCACATTACCGAACTCGCTCATTGACAATTAACAACGTGAAGTTCGCAATACTAAGCACAGAAGCGGATAGATCGACGCAATTAGCCAGTTTTTGTGTCACGTCCGTGCGATGTAACGGTTTCGCAAGGTCATTGTGTCTCTCCACTGGTAAGTAATAAAAGTTATAATAATCATTTTATTTATTTGCAATTCCTGTCCTAATTTAGTAATACTGTAATATTCAAAGCTTGCTTTATTATTCATTGAAAACTTTCTTGGATAAACCAAAATAATGTATTATGTTATGAAAACGTCTTTCCCCTGGTAAGATTACTATCAGGGGAGAGACTTACTGACCAGGGGAGATATGTATCATAGTAATTGTGCCACCTATTTAATGTCTGTGTGTTGCACACGCCAATGTGGATCTGATTCTTACGGCACTATTCCAAGCCAAAGTTACATCAATATCAAACCATCAAAATCTTCTTCTTCAAATTTGTTGCAATAGGTGTAACGAACAGTGTCTATCGCGAGAATGCATTGTAAAAGAATTTGATATTAGTAAGCAAATTTTTGCAGAAAGTGGGAATCCAAGACTACGAATATAACTGATCCTAAAAGGCATTAGACCAGAAAGGTGACTAAATATTGAAAAAGGTGATTCAATTTTATCTACGTGATTTGATTATACAGTTAGAAGACAACTTGGAGTATTTTTTTCACCGTCCATGAACTGAATATAGTCCACCAACATTCTGCTTTTAAAATTAATAAGACAAATTTGACAGTAAGAGAAGCTGTGATTCACGTGAACCTTAGTGACTTTAAACAAAATACGCAGAAGAAATTCAAGCATTCCATTTTGGAGGTGCACGTCAACAGATAAGTCTGTACACAGTTGTAACTTACAAGAAAGAAGAGGCATCAGGTGAAGTAAAGACAACATGCTATTGTTCGATGTCACAGATTTTGTTACATACGCCTCCAGCTATATGGGTATACTTACAGCCAATTTTGAACAGCTTGCCACCAGAAGTAGAGATCCTTCATTTTTGGAGCGATGGACCCGTAACACAATGTTGCAACAAATACATGTTTTATTTTCTTGTCACTCATTTAATATAATTTTACCCAGCTCTTAGAGATTTTACCTGCAATTACCATGAAGATCGACACGGTAAGGGAGTTCCAGATGGTGTCGGTGCTGTTTGCAAAAGATCAGCCGACCTATAGGTGGATAGTCGCAAAGATATAGCATGTCTGAGCGATTTGCCAGATGCTATTCAGAAAAACTGTCCTAGCATTAATGTTTTCGTTATAAATGACAAATATATTGAGACAAAGACGCTTTGCTTGCTAGTGGTAAAACACACATAAAGACTTTTACTGGACTTTGCGCGTCCATCAGGTGTCATGGAACATTGAAGATCCGACAACATTGAAAATGAAGTCTTTTAGCTGCTTTGCAATGAAGATATACATTGCGATCATTTTAAGCTTGGTGTCATAACATACTCGTCGAATAAAAAAATCTCGTCTCCGAGTCGAGGACGTTTACGGCCCCGATTCAGAGTCCGAAAACGAGACTCCATTTGACATTGAACAAATAATAACTTCAAAAGATCGCAAGCACCAAATAAAAAATATTCAACAACCGTCGACATGAAAATAAACGCTTAAAAACGGCGCATTTAGTCTGATTAATAATAAATACGATAAAAAATGTTGCCTGATTATAAATTTCAAGAACAATCTTTGATAAAAGTTGATTATTTCAATTGTATTCTTTGTTTTATTGCTTCTAATTATCTCCCCTGGTCAAATACGTATCTACCCTGATCTTCATGTCTCTACCCTGCCTGATGTATTTACCCTGGCCCTCTAAAAAGTGACAAAATATGTTTTAAGTAACTTGCCCTTACGTGAGTAGATACACAAACGGGCCAAAAGTCATAATATATATGAATAATGGAAAAACTCCAACTTTTCTCCTTGGCCGTCTCCTCCATAGACGAAAAACCTTTTATATAAGAACTACCCATATACCAAAAATACCCTTTTTAAAAATTCACATAAATATTATACATATTGTTTTTCCGTTGAAACGAAGTATAATTGTAATATTTTTAATAATATAATGATTATTTATTTATCAGATGTCAAGAAATAGATGACCCGTTGTACGACACACGGGCGCCACCCACACAGAGTACCGGACAGGCGCGGATACAAGCTAGTGCTTCAAAAGGTGTGTAACAATTATTTCTTAAAATATATATAATTTATTTGTTTTTGACGATGTAAAAGATTTTAGTTTGATTAAAATGTCAACAATTTTTTCGTTTATTTACCCAGATTTTAAAGAATTCATTACCGACGGGACTTTTTTTTAACCCAAAAAGCTGTATCTTCCGTATCCTGGCGTTTCGTAACCGTTTCTTCTTTTCTCTTTTCTCTTGTCTCTAACCCAATATGCGTCATACTTGGCGCGATGGTTTATGTAAAATACAACTAATACTACTTTTAAAATTATTATTTTCAATTTCATATTAATTTGTATTTTATTTCCAATCAGTAGAACATTAATCAAATAATTTCGTCGTATAACAGTTTGTTTCATCTTAGGAGAGAATCTAGGCTGTTTCGGTGGTAGCAAGAAGAAGAAAGAGGGTTCTTCTTCTAACTCCACCAGCCCTTTGGGCAAGAACGATGCGGATTCACAGCCATTGGAGACGGGGAACTCTTTGGGGTATACTGTTCCAAAGGGTACAGAAATGTTGTGGTCACCTGAGGTAAGATACACGTGCTATTTCTAGGCCAGAGGCGTCACGACCACCCATTTTTTACACGCTTTATATTAGCTTCACCTGTATGTATGTATGTATGTATATAACCGACTCCTTCAGACTCGATTTTGACCCGACAGAAACGGACAGATTTAATTCAAACTTTGTGCACTTATAAAGAATCAGCGACAATATAATAATTTCATAGGTTTATCTCGAAAAAACAATGAAATTTGTTTTAAGTCCACAAAGCAATACGATTAAATTGAGACAACACGTATTGCTGCTAGGACTAAAAAGTGGAAAATAAATATAATTTAAAAAAAAACTATAAAACACGCTTTTAAAGCACATCAAACTAAAAAGTGAAAAATAATTCCTAATTTAGGCTGAAAATGGTAATGAACAAAAAATACTGGTTTTATTGTGGAAAAGCGTGGGGCGCTCGATAGACGAAAAATATGGCACACAATTTAATTTTAACAGTCTAAATAGTCCATATTCTAATTCGTATTTAATGTCACAATCGTCTAAAGCGCCGTCAAATATCTCAAAATTCATATAGAAAAAGTATTATGACAGCTCTTGAAACTACATTAAAATTTGATTGACACTCTAAATACAGGCCTAACTTTGCTCCCATAAAATACATTTCAAATCAGATTCTATACAAAAACTCATCATTCTTGGTATAGTGCTTATAGTTTGACCTCTGTTCTAGATGTTCTCTTAATGTATTCGCTTAAATAGTCTGTACTTTGATCCAAATAGTTGTACCGCCGCTATTTACTGGTTTTTTTATTGAGTATGGGAAATCTGTAAAGAGATTCACTTTTGGGACTTGTTCTGGTGAAATGATAAGAAAGCGTTCTAGTTAATACTAGAAATTCATTACGTAATCGTAATGAATTTGCGGGGGGGGGGGGTCCTTTTATAAAACGTTACGATGCGGGGCGGGGATTCAAGTTAATATTATTTTCGACTTTCCAGTACTTTACACCACATAATGGTAACTTTTAGGTATTAAGAGTCACTAGGTGGTCACGAAACGTTTTACTATACTTGGGTACAGAAAACGTTACGGCGCGTTATATGGGGGGGGGGGGGTCAATAATCTCCAAAAATGGCGTGACGTAATACTTGAACGCTCCCTAAGGACGAATGATGGATATTGAATAAAGTCGAATTTGATGGAATGATGTCATGGTTATTTGTACTAACTCCAGTGCAAATGCAAATGTGCTGGTAAAAACGAATTATTTTTATTTGTAATATACTTTCAGGTGGTTCCACTATATATGGCCCTACTCCAGACGTGTTCTAACCCCGAAACTCTGGAAGCGGCGGCCGGCGCTTTACAAAACTTGGCGGCTTGTTACTGGCAACCCTCTATTGACATTAGGGCTGCGGTTAGAAAGGAGAAAGGTGAGAACTTTCTATAATAATTAGCTAAAACTTTTCAGAATATTATTCGTTATACAAAAATATCAAAATAATTCAGTGCGTTTTTTTAATCTAGTATTTTTTTAGCCTTATATTATTTCCTGGTACACTTAATATCTTTTACAGTTAGTAAGTATCAGTAATCCTTTCCGGTAAAGGCCTCCTCCAAGGCTGGTCATCTTTCTCTATCCCGAGCTATTTGGATCCATTGAGGATCCGCGATTTTATTGATATCGTCATCCCATCGAGCGTAGGGTCTGCCTCTGTATCGTCTGCCTAGAGGGCCTCTCCATGTAGTTACTGTTTTCGTTCATCTGTGATCTGTGATGCGCTTTTACAGTATGTAAAAGTAACTTTTTCTGAACACTGGGTTGTGCCATTATTAATTCGTTCATGTTTGTACGATTTTTGCGTAATCGTACACCTTTTAATTGATTAAAGACATCCTTATTAGAGAATATGCTTGTGATATCGATATTATCAAACGTACGATCGTACGATAAATAGTATTTGAATTATTTTTTTAAGTGTATTGTTATCACTTCATTAAATAGCAACATTCAACCCATTTGACTTGTAAATAAATTAAGTTAACATAAATATTTCAGGTCTACCAATCCTTGTAGAACTACTCCGTATGGAAGTAGATCGCGTTGTTTGCGCTGTTGCGACCGCACTGCGGAATCTGGCCATCGACCAAAGGAATAAGGAGTTGATTGGGAAATATGCAATGCGGGATCTGGTGCAGAAGTTGCCTAGTGGGAACCAGCAACATGATCAGGTAAATGAAAATAATTGTGCTAAACGTTGATGTAACTCTCTGATTTCTATTAAAGTCTCTATCTTGTCATTATTCATGTCTAAACCCCGTTATCTACGCTCAGTTTGGGGGCAATTTCGATAAATACAATCGATAAAAAACTACGTTGATTTCCTCTAATAACGTGTCAAAAGTTCTGATTCATACTTAACAGAGCCCTGCAGCTATAGTGATTTAAAAAAATAAGATAGAAAGATTTTATAATTATTATTATAATTTATTTTTCATAAAAATATTTTTTCCAAATTATATGAAGTCAAACTTCGTTGCCTGTTTGTAAAAAATGAAAATGATTTTTCGACCTCTACAGATATAAATGGCAAAAACTGTAGTTTTTTGTAATTGTAATGCGAAGCTTTTGTTTACAAATACCATACCATATCCACACCGAATTTTAATTAATTAAATTTTTTCATTCACCCCCTGCAAAATTGACGATATTCATCAATATTAAGTAAAACATTAGCCATGCTAAAACGTACGTACAACACAGAACGCAGTTTAGAATTATCTCACTGCACATATAATATAGGTAAAATGAAAGATTGACAAACGAAATGATTTATGTCAAAAAAACTATATTATAAAAAAATTTAGAAGGCATGAAAAAGGTTTTATCGACTAATTTATGTGTATCAATATCACTATTTTAACTTGCGTATCCAAACTGAGCGTTATATAACGTTATATAACTGTCTCATTAAGAAAAGCCCAGACTTTCTTTAAAAGGTAAGATTCGAAAGGTAAGATTTCTTTACAGATACAGATTAAAATTACTGTCTCCTAAGCAATAGAATAAAATTGCAGGGTACCTCCGACGACACGATAGCAGCAGTGTTGGCTACCCTCAACGAGGTGATAAAGAAGAGCGCGGAGTTCTCACGTTCTCTTCTTGAAGCTGGTGGAGTTGAGCGGCTGCTTAACCTCACTAAGCAGCGGCACAGACACACGCCTAGGGTGCTTAAGTTTGCGGGTAGGTCTAAAATTTTTTTTTTAACTTGATTCTTCGATTATAAGGCAGTAAATGTCAGGAAAATAGGTTATCGAATAATAAGTGTAGTGACACCTTTAATCTGTGCACTAATCACAACGATGACGTCATACGACCTTAGCCACTGGGGTTTTCGACCCAGTCGTAAGACCGGTCGAGCATCCTCCCTTTAGGTTATTACTACTAATGCACTGAAATGTTGAAAAAATTCTGCGTACGATAGTTTTTATGTTCTATATTATATACCTTTATGATATGATTAATATTTTATGTATAAGTGTAAACTCCATGTAACGACTGTCTATTAAACGTCGAAATCACTCGGCTTTGGTTGGTTTAGCTTGTCTTTCTTATAATGATACACTCTACATAGCATGTCACCCTCTCTCTATAACGACAACAATTGAGTAATAATGTACTTTTTAAGTTGCTAAAATGAGGAGTTCTTTTGTCGCTTTATTATCCTAGCCCGGAATAAACTCGACTGTCGGCACTATGCATACGAACTTTCTAAGAACTTCGTTCTTATGTTAAATTGGGATTGCTTGCACGTGTAGACTGTTGTTGACCATGACTAATAAGTAGGAGTCTCCATTTAACGACAATTCTCTTTAACGCCATAATATGCACAATCCTTCAGTGTCATTATATATAGGGTTTATGTATATAAGGAAAATCGGACGTCGCGTTTCAATTTTTTTTATTAATGTACTAGGAGGCAAACGGGCAGGAGGCTCACCTGATGTTAAGTGACACCGCGGCCCATGAACACTCACAATGCCAGAAGGCTCGCAAGTGCGTTGCCGGCCTTTCAAGAATTGGTATGCTCTTTTCTTGAAGGACCCTAAGTCGAATTGGTTCGGAAATACTTCAGTGGGCAGCTGGTTCCACATGGTGGTGCGCGGCAAAAACTGCCTTAGGCCTTAACTGCCTAAATGTCAGTAAATATTAAATATAAATTAAATTTATGATTAATATTGTATCGCACTTGGATTTTCCACTTCGAAAATAGTAGTTTTCACATACACACATTAATTAAAGTTGCTTATATAATATTTGTCCTTAGGCCAAGTACTGATGACAATGTGGTCTCACGCGGAGTTACGTGAGGTATACCGTAAACACGGTTGGCGTGAAGCCGATTTCCTTACTCCGGCTCGGGCCGCTCAACCAACGAGGAATTCCAGTACTAGCGGTAAGTTAAAGAATAATTTTAATCTTTATTTAGGGAGTGTTCAAGTATACGAATTTAGGGGGGGGTCCTTTTCTAAAACGTTACGATGTGGGGCGAGGATTGAATTACGCTTTATTCTTAATATTATTTTCGACTTTCCAGTACTTTACACCACATAATTGTAACTTCACTGGGTGGTCACAAAACGTACTATTGGGTACAGAACAACGTTACGACACGTTACATGGGGGGGGGGTCAAGAATCTTCAAAAATTGCGTGACGTAATACTTGAACGCTCCCTTAGTCGAAATAAGGTCCTAAATGGCCTGCCATTATGTATATAAAGATGGCCTGTAATAGACGTAAAATGTGTTTCTTACAATTGAACGATTTCATTGGTAACCATGGTAACAAACATGCTATGCTTAGTCCGCGTTATCAATGTAATGTAAAAAATGCACTGTTTTCATTGCAATAATCTATTAATACTTCTTGTACATTATAAACAATGTCTAATGAATAACAATTATGTATGTGTGACCTTGCTATTGTGTACAAATATTTAACATACTCCTGCCACGTGGTTTTTACGCTATTTGTATATTAAATTGTGTTTTACAAATATTTAGCTATAAATCAGTCCGTATATACATTTGAATATTATATAGTTAGTATTTTTTTCAATATATCATACATTATTAACACCAACTAGCCCAGCTTTTCTTAGAATGTTTATAAACTGTAAACCCTATAAGCGTAAGAGCCACAGGCATGTACATAGACCATATAACGTTAGGTCAAGGCACGCCGTCGTCAGGCACAGCGGGGGCGCCACATTCGCCTAGCAACGCTAACAGCACGCTCAGTCGGCCTATGGCTTCCACGGGGGGCACACGTTACGAGGACCGCACGATACGCAGGCATCGAGAGGTAATTTTCTTTTCAGGGATTCGATTCGATACTTCCCTTGTGATGTTCTTTTACCTACATTTATTAGATATTCTCTGATTGAACATAATAAAAAAAAACGACGGCTTGAACTCCGGGAGTGCCGGCAGAAGTGAAAACTTGAATATTAGCGTTGTGCATTTTTTATATTTTGGAATGGTTAGGGAATAATTTTGCACGAATTGAATTATCAGTATAAAAGTGCTATCATTTATGTGGTAGACTATCGTACACAAACATGACAATTTATATTACATTAAATACGCCGCGCCAGGTGTCTACTCTCCATCCGTCTTACGAATTTTCGATCAGGTCACGTGTCCTGACGCGAGTTTAACATTTTTTACCCATTCCAAAAAAAGTGTACAACGCCGCTAAAAAAGTTTTCATACTTCAAAAAATAACACATTTATTAAAATTCATAAGCACTATTAATATAACTGTAAATACACATGAAACATTGATAGTAAAATTACTAATAAAAATGCGTCTTTTGGAAAATTGGCATTTTACAAAATCATTCACTATGGCATGCTTCATAATGATGCACAATCGTTCTCAAGCTTCATATGCAATATAAATATAATATAAAATTCTCGTATCACAATGTTCGTTCCCATACTCCTCCGAAACGGCTCCACCGTTTCTTATGTGATAAGGGGTGTCCGTCAGAAAAAAAAATATTTTATTTTTGGATACAATTTTTATTTTTGTTAATATGTGACATTAAGAAATACAAACAACCCTAAATTTCACCCCTCTACGATCAACCCCTATTTTTTTTTTATAGCAGATAGTTATTTTTATTGAACTAAAACAATGTTTTTTAGAAATGATATAAGTACATGGCAAAACAAACGTTTGCCAGCTAGTATTATAATATAAAAGCATTTTTTTTTTTCAATATTGTAATATCAGCTTAGATAAGAGGCAACGATCTTGATTGTCTGTGGTCTTATTGTATTTAAGGTGACACTGAGAGCTTAAATAGAACATAGTCAATAATTCGATATTTTAGAAAGAGTAGAAAATTATTTTTTATGCAAATCATTTTTCTAATCTTCTTATTTTGTTTGGAAAATATTGACTCCTTATTTATTAATATTTTAAATATTTTAGAACGAGGATATGCCTCCAATGGACGCGAATAATTATGCAGATGGACTAGGAATGGGAAATCCAAACGGTCGGCCGATGAATCTTCAAGGTGTTCAGGCACAGATGCCCCCTCCTAGCACACGTTGAGTTACCGATGAATGTTAATGATTTTCCACAGAGTAAAAAGCTTTTTATTATATGGTAACTTGAGTCGATCAATTTCATTTGAATGTGCATTTAAACCCAGTGCGAGATTTTAGGGTCTATAAAATATGTTTTTTACTAAATCAGTCCGCTCTCTTTTAACTGAAGTATTTTGTCTCTTTCTTTCAAAGTGTATACGTTGTGAGGAAAAGAGATAGATGATTTAAATGCGTTTAGACTGATTTGTTGGTGGGGTTCTTCTCACTTATTGGAACATTCCATATAGAAAGTTGATTTTGAAAAATTGACGAACACAGACGTATTTTATAGACCATAGACAACTTTTGGAATATCAATTTTTTACATTCTCAGACAATAGCTAAACGAAAAGACATTTAATCGATTTGTGTAATTTTGGTACTTTATAGTACGTATTGGTAACGCATTTATATTCGATAATCGTAAGATATGATATAATCATTAATGGATTACCATTTACAGTGCAAGTGTTTAATGAATTTTTTATATGAATTTTGTTCGGGAGTTTCGATTCAGCTATTTCATGTCAATTCCCCTGTATATAATCGTGCCATTATTGACATAAGGGGTTTATAGGTGTTATATCTTCTATTCATAAGCAATTTATTGCATAACGAATCTAGTGACCATTATTTTAACTATTAGTAACGCTTAGAAAGCATTCAAGTATTACGTAACGAATTTTAGGGAGGGGGGGGGTGTCCTTTCGTAAAACGAACGAAGCGGGGCGGGGATAAAAGACAGAAAAACGTTACGTTACATGCCCCCCCCCCCACCCATGTAACGTAACGGGGTGGCAATATCTCCAAAAAATTGCGTGACGTAATACTTGAACGCTCCCTAAGCGATATTCATAGTTGAATCAGAAGTGGTTTTTGTAACCATTCCACATTGTATGTCTTTTTACCTGTCCGTTTGTATATTGTGTAAGTAGTAGATTTTGGTCGAGTGGATTGTAATTGGACAGTTTTTAAATATTTTATACTCTCCATTCAGCGGTACAAGTATTTTTACATAGGAAAAATTACAATAACTTTTTATTTTGAAGTCCGTAATACACTTCACTGTAATAGCTGATCTCTTTTTGTGTCGCAGCCAACTAGCTTAATTGGCTGTTCAAACAACAGCCTAGCCTTTACTAAACAGCGCCGTTAAACTAGCGGCCAACATTAAGTCACAACATTTAATAAACTAAGATACAATGTGACAGAAATAAAATAGATAAAACATAACATAAAAATGTTTATAAAAAAAATATAATAAATAAATATATTTAAAATTTAACATTACTGATCTTTGGAAATCATAGTGGCAATAAGTGGAACTAACTATCATCTATCCAAATTATTTCATAATTGCCTAGCTGTTTGATGAAATGGCTGAATATCATTTTAACGGCGCTGTTTCGTAAAGCGGCTAGGCTGTTGATTGAACGGCTAATTAAGCTAGTTGGACATCAACACAATGTGACAAAAGTTGATAAATAATATTGGAGTGTAAAAAGTTTTTAATTTGTCATAGTCGAAGTTCGAGAAACATAGCGCTAAGTATGACTCCTGTATGTCAAATTTGACACACGGCATACTATTACTATTATATGTGTTAAAAGATGCTTGTAGGTACAACTGTTTTTAACGTGAGGATTAATTCGCAATTGACCAATTACATTCCTATATGACTCCATTTTTAGCTACTGAAAATCATTTGCATGACACTTTAGATATGTTTAGGAAAAAATAGCTCAATAATTCTACAGGCCTTAAGAATCATTTAAATCGATGAAATTTCACTTATTATTTAAGATATGATTAAGGATTAATTTCCCTCCGTATTAAGGTTAGTCTTAAATTATTTATTACAAATCATTTTATTCGGGACTGTATGATTATGGGCAATTATAGCGGTGTAATCGAGTTTTGGTTGAACTTTGCTAATAGGGCCAAGCACAAGAGAGCATTTAGAAGTGTCTAGTGTTGGTACAAAGTTATTTAAGGGTATGAGTTTTGTAAGATAATTTTATTAATACAAATTGATTGTACAATAGTTGCTTGCCACAGCAAAGTCGCTTCTATGAAGCGTTTCTTCGTTCCCGTACACCTTTCATAGATGTCATACTGAAATTTGTCATCTGTGGTGTTGAAAATGAATGCGAAAGGGGAATTATATATATATGAACTGATTCAATAATATTTTAGTCTCGGGTTCTTATTTAAAACATAATTTCTATATGAAATAAGCAGTAACATTATCCATTTACAGTAAATATTGAAACCTAAATCATCGTGTTATTATTACAATCATTGCAGTTCTATATAAGTCCCCTGGTGGTGAGAGTTTCATATAAAAACATCCAAGCAAGGTGAAAATATCGTGAACGAGTCAATATAATTTGACATGTTTACCTAAATCTTTCAAATTGATTTTATTTCATAGAAAATGTAGGCGAAAGTGTATTGTGTTATTCAATGTAATGTGAAATCTTTACCATCTTCGCGTAATATATTACGTTATCTCTTGTAAATTTTATTTCTTTTCCGGAAGGTAGATGGGGCTTGAGTAACTTAAATTTTATATAAAAATTTTCTACTTAACAAGTAATAAGCCCTCTTCTCCATTAGATCTCTAAATATATCGAGCCTAGTACGAGTTTATAGTCAAACAATGTGCGTCTAGTATTAATTACGTTATTGTTATTGTCGTATTGTAGACTCGTACTAAGCCGGTATTGCCCAATGTATGGGTATGTAACTTAGAGTTACATAACATTATTATATCGATGTCTATGGTATGTGATAACCACAGATTATACAGTTGTTGCAACAGTAATACTCGATTATTTATATTTTATTTTACATATGAAAATTATTTAACAAATGTATTTCATTTGTCGTTGCGACAGTAGTATTAATAATAGTTTCTTATGTCATGTTGTATGTAGTTTAATAGTAAATAATCGTGCATAAAGAAATTATATTCACAGAAAATTAAAGAATTATTTTTTATTATTTCTTCTTTTTATTTGCCTTGGTTTTTGACGTTTTGTTTTTCTTAAGTTTTGTGTTTTTTTTTAACAGATAACGAAGGAATTTGGATGTAAGACTTGACGTTTAGCTTTCCTTTAATTTTTATTTTTAGCGAAATATAATACAAGACTTTGTTAGATTAGTGTTATTGTAGAAGCAATTTTTATTGATCCGAATGCTACATTTGCAATTTTGAGAATTTGTTGGTCCATGGCAAGAATTTTTTTATTGGAGTTTTTAATAAATTATCCTAACCTCTCCGTCTTTATAACGATAGTCTGAATCTCTATCACGTAGTTGATAAAACATGGGATAGGTGTCACTTCACAAGCCGAAATGCGGCTTCATTTTCTGTAATGGTATCGCAGTCAACCATCAAATATGCCCATTACAACGTCACCTCTATCCAATAGTTAAGCTGCATCTTAGCTATGTAGTTCGTATCTTGAAACTCCTATAAATCGTTGTCTTACTATGGATCCACTCGAAACGTTAACAATTGAGATGAATTTAAATCATGTGTTAGTCGAATATAAGTAATAAAACTTTGTGTATGAATGCTCACGTTTTATATCTACCTATTAGTAGTGTCAGTTATTGAATTTATAGGTGTAATAGACGCATAAAGTATTTAATATAAGGCATTAGTGCGTGCACGGTTTTGGTGATTATACATTTTGTACTAAGTACCTACCTACTATTTTGGGACACAGCGAGACGTATGTTTGCAATAACAACAGTATTATTCCAGTAATCCTCATGTACCAACGTTGCTAATACACTTAAACTACGTTTAAATAAATGTGAGTTTTATTTTGAACCCTACAACTGCATGAAAACGGCTGATTTTATTCAATTTTAATATTTTTAAATATACATACGAGTGCTCACTTAGTCAATATAGTGAAAAAGTCCGCTTAGCTAAAAAAATGTGCGTGCGTACAAAGTACACATGTCACAAGTGAAACTTCTTTGTCAAACCAATTTATAACTCTTGTTCATATTTTATACAAATCTAACTAAAAGTCAAAATACCTTTATTCATATAGGTAAACAAGTACACTTATGAATCGTCAAGAAGTTAAATTAATTGTAAATGTACATTTACTTTAATCTAATACTTTAGATTTCCGAGACTTGAGGGAGGGAAAAAGGAAGATACTTATCTTAGGAATTTAATTGTCATTAAAATATTAAGTGTCGAAAATTGATACAAATAATAATAAAAAAAAATAATTTCTTCGATAATAAAAACACGTGGCATTTTAATTTACAATTCGTTATTTGAGATTTAAATAAATTCTTTTACATAAAATATAAAATAGGTAGAGTCCTTTTCATGAAAGAAGTCCCCCAGACGCGGCGCTGTAATCGCGTGACGTAATGTTGCCATCTATGAGTAAAAAATTTACCTATTTTACATTTAGCATAATATGTAATTTATCAAATAATACTATTTTCTGCATACTTCGATGAAACAATATTTCTTTTATGTAAAAAGTAAATTTTTATTTACTTATATTAGCGGTGTTCTACCTACTTACAGGGAAAAAAAGAGAAAATAGGGTAAAGAAAAGCATAATTTTATTTTATTCAGAGTTTTATTGAATAATTGTGATCAGCGGCCATAGGAACATCACTGTCTGAAGAGTGGATGTAAACAGAATCAGATTCTGTTTCAGTATCACCAGCCGTAGATATAATTGTTATTTGTTATATTGATACTATTTCGGATGCGGGCGACTCTTCCCCGGGGTGACAATTTTTTTCGAAGTACTCGCCGCTGATATACCTTTTTTTATAATTCTTGTTACAGTTCTCTCTGACACACCTGCAATTAATTAATGAACAATTAAAAATAATAATAACTTTAAGTTTATAATGCTTATGTACCATGTAATATATGTTTTAATTTCAGTTACCTAGTTTCATTCGTTATGTATTTGTTCAAATTTGTCGCAAAATGAATTTATATCATAAAAGTGCCATCAATACAGCAAAAATTATTATGTGGCAACTTTAAAAAGTGCCTGTTATGGCGGCTACTCTCTTCTGAACATTGTTTAGTGGTATTAAAACACCTTGATTATTTTGTTCCGCTTCACAGAACTCTTTCACCTTCAATATCATTTCTCGAGCCGAACTTTATACAACTTTTGGCATTGTAAAAAATCTTTAAAATGCACTAACCTAGTTAAAAACTCACAAAAATCTACGACAACATGGCCGACCTGTAAAATTTAGTTCCAAAAATCTCCGCGGGACTTCTTTCATGAAAAGGACTCTACCTACTAATATTTTTTAATTTTTTCAATTATTATTTTTATTTACACAAATACAGTATTTACTAATATTTCATAAATACTCTACGAAATTTGAATTTTAAAAATAGAATTTGTATAAGGTATTTCACCCTTCTCACTCTCTCGATCGGTCTCAATCCCTCTCTCCCTTTTCTTCGACAAAAACGCTGCACATCATCGTGACGTTTTCGTAAAAATTGACCCTTGAGTTAAAGAAGTTTCACTTCAAAAAAATTTTTTTGGTTTCATGTAAGAAAATTCATAATGTGGGTTACAGAAATATCTAGTTTTGAAGTTTCAACTGTATGGTCCCAATGGTATCGGAATAAGGTAAGTGGGACACATAGACATGACGAATCTATAAAGAGTCAGTTTTTTGCCCCTAAATTTGATAATCTTTACCTAAAAATAAAATGGTGGTTGTCTTTGACTTCAACGTAACTGATGTGGTTACAATTTCTTGTAACTGATCAGTCTTCAACCTTCCAACTCAAGATATTGTTTAAAGAACTTTATTTCTCATTACATAAAATGTAGAGAAACTTAATATGTATAGAGATATATATGAGATACTCGTCGCCATTAGTCGTCCCAATTCTATTCTATTATGCTCATTCTCATCTCTATCTTAAATGCCGGATTTTAGACGGTAATTGATTAAAATGTGCAATTAGCAAACTCTCATACTTAATGGACTTTTTCAAATAATTTGTACGTGGCTTTGGCAAGATAAACTCGCTCGAGGAGTATTGCATGTAGTGGTGTTTGATTTTTTCAAATAAGCTATTTAATATTTTTTAAATTACGATGTCATAAACATATAGTTATTTAATCGTCATAATTTTAGTTTCTTGGTAGATTTTCTTAGTCGGTGTTGTGTTGTCCTAACAAATGTAGATATCCGATTAAAATTTGAAATGTAGGTAAGTATATGAATTACTTCTGTTTCGGGTCTCGAGGCAATATCACTGAGTATTAACGGATTAAAGTGTTTCAATCGAAGAGTTTTAGATAAGCACATGTTTTTATTTCGTTTCTATAAGTAGTTTTAAAATTTGGACAAAGATGCCGAGTTTGTAATATCTACTTATGGGCTATGCGACAGTTTTAAAAAAATTGTTACCATGTACTTACCTTAAATTTCTCCATCAGCAACAACACTAGCTACCATAATTGTCAACCATAAGCCACCTACAGCTTATTTGTGAATAGTTTGTTTATTTATTAGAGAACAAACAGATACCCCATAATTTGAAGACGTGGAAGTGCTCGTTAAGTTGACAACATTATTACGTCATTACAGTTCCGCAGTAATCATTTTGATACGTCTTAATGAGAAAAAATACTTTTAATATGTTAAACTTGTATAATATATAAATTAAGTGATGTAGCAAATTCGCATAACCGCCACACCGCGCCGGTTCTCTTGGAGCACAGACTCTGCCAACGATAACCTTACAGATTTCTATTCTGTGATAGATTTTCTTTAGTCATTGGTCGTACAGACTACAGCGTACTCGATCACTGTTGTTCTACGAATTACGAAAGACTAGGCGGTATGGTCGAAGACTATAGCCTGCGCCATGGGCGGAAAAAAAATCGATCACTGTTGTGAGTTGTTGTAACTTACTTGTAACTCGTCACTCGTGTTACCTACGTCCTTTTCTGAGCATCGTAGAGTAAAAACAAAACATAACTAAATGATAAATGTAAAAGTATTTTATTTAGATGGTTTTATTACTAATTAAGTTGAGCCAAGGAAACATTTCAGTATAGCTAGCTTGATTTATACCGTTTCATACAGATGAGTTAGCTAGTTCGGGAAAAATAAAATATGTTGAACTCATAATAATTAAATGTGAACTTAACGGTTTAACTAATAAAATGTATTGGACTTTGCACACTAATGGTGGGCCTCGGAGGGTGAATCACGCAGCAGCCCTGGTTGGTGACAAAATATACTCCTTTGGGGGTTATACTTCATTGGAAGTATACCGACTCTGGGACCCAATGTCAGTTCATGTTTTAGACACAAAGGTATACAAATGGGCTCCTGTAGAATATGACGTGATAGGAGCACCATTCCAGAGGTATGGGCACACTTGTGTCGCATATGGAGACAAGGTAAGGTTTAATATTTCACATATAGACAACCTACAGTTTGTTTTATAGAATTGCTTAAACAACCATCCACAATTAAATAAGTATAGTTGAAGGTGGCAACATATTTATGATAAGGATACTATTTTGTTTCCAGATTTATCTATGGGGTGGACGTAATTATACTGCACCTTGCGACAAAGTCTATTGTTTTGATACTGAGGAATTTAAGTGGAGCACTCCCCTGGTATCAGGCAGAATACCTAATGGAAAAGATGGTCATTCAGCATGTATTGTCAACAATAAAATGTATATATTTGGAGGATTTGATTACATTACTGATGAATATACAAACAACTTGCACTATTTAAATCTACAAACTATGGAATGGTGTTATGTGTGTGCTAAAGGGAGTCCTCCAAAAGGGAGGGATTTTCATACTGCATTGGCATATGGGGATCGAATGTACATTTTTGGAGGCAGATCAGAGTTAAGAAGGCCACTTATTAATGATCAAGAGTATTACTCTAATTTAGTCTATTATTTTGATACTGTAACAGAAACATGGGTAAAAGTTAAGGCAAGAGGAATTAAACCAGATGGAAGGCGGAGTCATTCTAGTTGTAAGTTACCAGGTGTTGCCACATCCTATTGGTTATATAAATTTTAAAAAGATACCAATAAATTGTGATAAACTTTCAAGACCCTTTAATACCATTCAATGATAAAATAACACAATAAATTGTTTATAAAACTTTTGAATATTTCAGGGATACATAATGATTTTATGTACATTTTTGGTGGGTATAATGACAAAAAAAAGACACATTACAATGACATACATCGATATTCATTCTTAAGTAATCAATGGGAATTTATTAATGTTTATGGCACACCACCCTGTAAAAGAAGACGGCAGGTGTGTATTCTCTATAACGACAAATATAGTGACAAAGTATACCTATTTGGAGGAACAAGGTAACTATTGAAATATTTTATTTTTTTATGACTGAAAGTATCAACTAATCCTACATCCACTACCAAACTGAGAAAACAAAACATAAACTAATTATTTATTTGTTATATAAAATCTATATATTTTCTCCTTAATTTTTAGTCCAGTAGACAATGTGCCTGTAGAAACAAAAGATGATGAAAGTGAGGATGAGGAAAAAGTTTTGGATAAAGATGACCTTCATTTGCTAGAATACTTACCATCCCTCAAAGTACTTTGTATTATGTACATAACCAAAAATAAAATGAATACTGCAGAGCTTCCAAATGATTTATTGTAAGTTTTTCTTCACTAAATTTGTTCTCTATAGATCTATCTCTATATAGATGATATTCTGCGCTTATACAATATCTTGATTGTTCTGGGTTGGAAAGATAATATAAGAATACAAATCAATGATTGTTCTGGGTTGGAAAGATAATATAAGAAAATTATAAACTATAATAATAAACTAGACTGTGACATGAAATTTTATATGTATACCTACTAGCTGCCCGCGAACTTTGTTTCTCCTTAATGTAAATTCGCTTAGCTTTTTTTAGTACATACCAACATGGAACATTTTGCTATGCTACCCCAGAGACTGTTTGGTTTTCTGTAATGAAACTTTTTAGGTTTTTCTGTGCTTTTCTCTATATAAACCTCGGAGTTCAAGTTTTAAGATTTTAATTAACAAATCAAAAATAGGGGTTGATCGTAGAGGGGTGAAAATAAAGGGTTGTATGTGTTTTTGTATGCTGTATCATAAAAAAAATAAAAACAAAATTTTATATCTAAAAAATAAAAATTTAGGTTTTTGAAAGATAGATAGTAGCCGATGCTTTGACTTACTTGATGCATAAAAAATTTCATAAGAATCGGTCGAGCCGTTTCCGAGGAGTACGGGAACGAACATTGTGACACGAGAATTTTATTGCACTCAACATGTCGAATTAAAATAATATAAAATTCACTTCTATATCCATTATAAAAGTTATTTTTCAACATATGTACCTGCTTTATATTTACTATTGCACTTGCGTTTTTTACAGAGTCGATATTCAAATAATGACACAGCCCAACAAAATAAGCAGTCCTATTGAAGAACTAACGAATTTGTAAATGTAATAACTTTGGATAATTCAAAGGCCAATTAAGGTAATGCCTGTTTGTATAATTGTTTTATGGAAAAATTAAGCCATTTGAGTTTAGCTTGCATCATCATACTCAGCATTTTTGAAGTTATACTTCTTTAGGCGCGTTATGAAAAATTGATGAGAGTGAAAATTAACAGAATGAAGTTGCCCACGGAAGATGCTACGGCATTGGACATAATTTAAAAACAACATTCGAATAATAATAGAATTTATGTTACACTTAATGTAAGAGAATAATACTAAATATTTATTTATTTAATTTTTCTAATGTAAACTGAACTTTATTGACTATAATGACTCCTTTTCCAGTCTTTGATTATTTAATTGCAATTAATTATTTGCATGCAATTAAAAACTATTTTTTAATAATGCCAAAGAAGTATAACTTCTTACGCGCATACATAAGTGCACGCACCCTTTTTTTTTAATTTAATTACACTTAATGTACACAAAATTCAGAAATTGAATCATGTGAATTGCTCTTTTTAATGTAGCTTCACGTTTAGTATATTTTTCTTCCATAAACTAAAATAAGAAAGGTTGTGACGTTATAAATTAATTAGATATAAGTTTTGATTTGATTTTATTAATATGAGTATTTTGTGTAGTCTCACATCCCTGAGGTCGTTGGGTCGAATCACAGCTGTGCACCAATAGATATTTCAGCTGAGACATCGACACACAAGCACACATGTCAAGCACAGAAGGGTTTAAGAAGATTATCAGATATAGAAATCAAGAGGTCAAGAGTTGTAGCGCCACAGGTTTTTTGTTTATGTATAGACGCTGGTTTTATGATCTGTAAATTTTTATGTTTGAAGTTTGACAATGTTCTGGTTTTCCAATATGTATTAGACCGTGATCTCAAATTTAGTCACAGTTAAACCTCAATTAAGTTCTCTTACACTTTAGGGGCCGTTCAAGTATTACGTAAGTATATTAACTGCAATTTATCCCCCCCCTCCTCTTGTCATTAAAAGTAACCGAAGTTCTCAAAAATAATAGAACATAAACGCTTTAATTTTTTATAGAAATCCTCGAAAATGCATTTCGTCTTCAAGCATAGACAATGTGCGAGTAATAATTATGTGTAAAAAGTAAATAATTACTGTTGACGTAATCACCAAATAAGAAATAAAGTCCCCCCCACCCCTCTATAGTACTTACGTAATACTTGAACGGCCATATTTAAAACACCAGGGACAAAAAAATATTTATACTAATATTAAAAAATATATATATTTCGTTGAATTACGTTTAAAATGGCATATTGTTAATAATCACTTATCTCTTAGCGCCTTCTTCATAAAAACTAAATCACTCTGTCTCAGTAGAAAGAGGACTTTAGGGAGCGTTCAAGTATTACGTAACGCAATTTTTGGAGATTATTGACCCCCCCCCCATGTAACTCGCCGTAACGTTTTTCAGTACCCAAGTACAGTACTGTACCCAAGTATAATAAAACGTTTCGTGACCACCTAGTGACTCTTCAGTTACTATTATGTGGTGTAAGTCGAAAATAATATTAACAATAACGTGTAATTCAATCCCCGCCCCGCATCGTAACGTTTTACAAAATGACTCCCCCCCCCCTCCCAAAATTCGTTATGTAATACTTGAACGCTCCCTTACTTGTAGAATGCAATAAGACTGATTTATTTATTTATGTATTAAGTATTTATCTAAAATGTCTCTATACATAATTGTATAGTCCGTCAATATGATGGTGGGGCCCTAAACGAAATCACTTTCTGACAAGCGCGACCACTTACGCCATAAGGATTTGTATGGAAATGGTCACGTGACAAGCCGCATTAGATAGCCGTTAGTGGGTTACGCATGTTGCAAAGTGATTTTGATAATATTAATAAAAAAATATTTAGTACGGACAATTCAGACCATTATTGTCTCCGATCCGTGGATTTTCGAGCCACAAGGAAGATTGTTTTATAACTTTGAAATTTTATTTTTTTCCCTTATTATAGGTTAGCGTTAAGGTTTATTGTACAATGCAAAACAAAGTCCATAACTGTCTGAAAAATAGACTTATTATTTAGATTTTAAGTGCTTATAATATAAAGTTGGTGGACACAGTTTCCGCACTTAAGTCCGTTGTGCTTAAAGTCCAGGCTAACTAACCCAGCCTAGCTCCTTCCAGAAGCACAGAAGCCTCTAGGCACGTCGCAGGCTTTACTGTTATAGCCTCTTTATCCATAAGTTAAATTGGAAAAATTTCACCGTTGCAGCTCTCCACCCGCGGAGCCCTCAAGTCGGGGACGTCACTTGCTAAGCAAAGGCTACTCCTTCGTTATAGAGCCAGCGCGTAGAAGGCAGACGCGTCCGCACGCACAAGGCAGTACAGCCTTGCGATTCTGTAAGTCACTTTTCGAACTCACACAGCGGTTTTCGCATCGGCGGTCGCTCTCAAGTCAGAATCGCAGGGCTGAGCTGTTCGCATCACCAAGCGATGACGCAAATTCACCCCGAGTCCCGTATCACGCCCCCCCCCCCCCATTCCTCCACACCCCGACTCTCGCTAGGTAGCCTGCTTAAAGGATACTATTATAGGAGTTGTGTTGTGTGCTGGGCGCAACTGTAACCGGCTCACTACGCTACTCGACCTCCAGGACTCTTTCATCCACCGGTTAATGGATACCCGGCACAAACACTCGGGAGGTCATTTACAGTCCACTGTACTGTCATTTTGGACGATGAACTTGCAAGGAAATGACCTCGCCATCCCTTCAATAGTTCGCTTGGTGGTTTTTGTTGCGTCTATTAACGTATTAGACCAAGAACAGAGTCGGCAAACCTCGGGAAGGCTAGTCCAACCTTGCCTTGGGAATCTCAACGACTTTCACTACCTCTAACGCCACGCCTCTATCAGAAGGATGTGGTTAGGTAGGCCTGCGTCTATGCTACCATGCGATGCAAGCATGTCGTGCTGGGGACCGTAGGAGCATAGGCCCAGACCCCCCCCCCTAAATGTGCTTTAAGTGTTTTCAAAGATTATATTAATTCCACGGAATATAATTAGCTCGTTAGTAAACGTAAAATTGTCTTCAAACGTTTTGAATGTTGTGATAAATCTTGATCAAATCAATATTAGTACAGGCACATAACAAATGCTATTTTTTATTTATCCTGGTAATCTAACTGTTAAAACGTCCGGTTACCACATCTTTTTGTCGTAATACATATAGTTTATTTCTTATTTTTAATAAATTATTGAAAAAAAGTTGTATTTTTTTACCTTTCACTAGCGCATGTGCTGGAGATGCAAAGAGAAAAATAGATATAGTAAAAGTTGAGTTAGTTAATCTAAGAGCAGTAAAGCAGTGGCTTCAGCGTACGACTCTCATCCCTGAGGTCGTAGGTTAAATCCCTGGCTGTGTATCAATGGAATTTCTATCTCGACCGGTAAAGGAAAACATCGTGAGGTAACGGGCAAGTCTCAGACCCAAAAAGTCGAAGGCGTGTGTCAGACACAGCAGGCTGTACACCTAAATGCCTATTGGATTAAAAAATGATCATGAATCAGATACAAAAATCTGAGGCCCAGACCTAAAAAGGTTGTAGCGCTACTGATTTGTTTGTTTATTTAGTTAACCTGAGACTATAAAACGATTCATTGTCAAGACAGCGCTAAGTGTGATGTACCTATGTCAAAATAATTTTGGAATACGAGAGAATGTCGCTATTTTAAAACAGTTTACAAACAAGAATCTCTGTAAAGGACATGTTTAAAATATATTGTAACGATTTACTAAATACGGACTGCAGTCATCAAATAGCGGCAGTAATATTAATATGGGTTTAGTTTAAATACTCATAGGAGACCTTAACGCAATGCTTTCAAGTCAGGAACAAATCTTGCTTAAACCCACCATCGAAAAAATATAACAAAATTTTACGATATTTATTTTTTCTTGTTCTCTCCGTCATACGATAATGAGTTACCAATTACTAGCGCATAATGTTCATTTTAAGATAAGGGTTATCGCAAAATATCTTGTTAGCCTTTGCCCGAAAAATATATAATAATATCATGTCATGCTTTCACCAGAGTTGTTCCGTACCACCAAGTCTTTAACTGGTAATTGTTAGAAGTAAATGAATTCGAATCGGACGTCGAGGCAGAATGCCAAATTCCACCCGTATCACCTCGACGTCCGTCGTTCCACAAGTGAACGCTTTTTAACGCAGTTTTTGCCGTGCATACACTATGAGGAACCAACTGCCCACTGATGTATTTCCGAACCAATTCGACTTAGGGTCCTTCAAGAAAAGAGCGTACGAATTCTTAAAAGGCCTGCAGCGCACTCGCGAGCCTCCTGGCCATTGAGAGTGTAGATGGGCGGCGGTATCACTTAACATCAGGTGAGCCTCCTGCCCGTTTGCCCCCTGTTATATAAATAAATACAGTTATTAATGATATTAGTTATGAAATTATTAAATAATTGTCTGGTTTGGTTTCTTCTTTATAATTAATTTACGATCATATTTTTATTTGTTACTTATTGTCGAAAAGTCAAATAGTTTACCAACTTAATTCCGTTATTCAACAAAATAGCACTGCATTTCCTATTTAGATTCTAGACCATTTCCATTCCCGCTGAAATCGGAAAACTTGATGCTTTCCCGGTAAGTATTTCCACGTAGATTAGTTTATTTATTAGTATTGCCTGTTATTGGAAGTAGGTACATATTTATACTAACTCAGAGGTAGGTTAAAATTTGATGAAAGTAAGTCACAAGTGAAAAACAGTGTAATACAACAAGCGGAATGAGGGACTGTGCATATATAGAACTTTGTTTCTGTGTTCGCAATTGTCGCTGATACTGTGAAGAAAAACGCATCCAGGCTTAAAAGTCGACAGGAATAAAAAGTATAAATGAAAACAATTAAGGAATCTAATAGGATTGAAGCTATAGTGCTTTTCATGAAAGAAGTCCCGCGGTGATTTTTGGAACTAAATTTGACAGGTCGGCAATGTTGTCATTCGTCGATGTTATCAAGTTCGTTGGTTGTGGTAGATTTTTGTGAATTTTTAACTAGCTTAGTGCATTTTGAAGATTGATTACAATGCCAAAAGTTGTAAAATGTTCGGCTCGAGAAATTATATTAAAGGTGAAAGAGTTCTGTGAAGCGGAACATAAGAATCAAGGTGTTTTAATACCACTTAAACAATGTTCGGAAGAGAGTTGCCGCCATAACAGGTACTTTTTAGAGTTGCCATTTAATTTTTTTTTGCTGTATTGATGGGACTTTTATGATCTAAATTCGTTTTTGCGACAAAATTGAACAAATACATAACGTGATGAAACTAGGTAACTGAAATTAAAATATATATTACATAAGCATTATAAACTTAAAGTTACTATTATTTTTAAATGTTCATAATTTAATTGCAGGTGTGTCAGAGAAAACTGTAACAAGAATTACAAACGAAGGTATAACAGCGGCGTGTATTTTGAAAAAAAATGTGACTTAACAATTATGCATTAAAACTCTGAATAAAAAATTGTATTGTTTTTCTTTACCCTATTTTCTTATCTTTTCCCTGTAAGTAGGTAGAACACCGCTAAAATAAGTAAATAAAAATATACTTTTTACATAACAGAAATATTGTTTCATCGAAGTATGCAAATAGTATTATTTGATAAATTACATCTGCTAAATGTAAATAAAGTAGGTAAATTTTTTACTCATAAATGGCAACATTACGTCATGCGATTGCAGCGCCGCGTCTGGGGGACTTCTTGGGATGAAAAGGACTATACCTTATTTCGTTAGGCACAGCCTACAACTGATTTTCAAGATGAAAACAATTTTGTTAATAATAAGAAAACCTCTTTTGACCTAAAGGTTGTAAAGCCAGGTCATAATATCCCAAAAAAAAAACCTCTTATGAACTGTCATTATATCTTATTGGATTGATAGAGTAATCTTATTTTTTATTGTATGGATCGAGAAGTTTAATAAAATTACCAAATAAATAAGCAATACATGAGAAACTTTGTAGGCTAGAAACGGACCTCCTCTCTCTTAGAGTAGTTATAGCATAAACGCCGCCCCGGATTTAGGGGATGCAAACGGTGCTTTAGCGGGGCTATTCCACAAAAGAGGGACGAGTCCACAATAGAGATTGTAATAAAAAAAAATACTTGGTTTCACAATAAATGATTTATTGGAAAACTGGTTTAAAATTCCATTCTATTTGGAAAATTATTGACCTCTAAACTTGGCATTGCAAACCCGAAACTCGTTTAGTAGAGACTGTTTTTCACGTAAAGGTATTTTGAAACAGACAAAGTAAACACTATGTTGCTACAAATATAGATTTTATGAGATCTTGGAACAAATCAAATTTATGTTTCTAGTTGCAAGAAGTTTTAAAGTGTATTACTTTTAGGTGTGCCAGTAAATACTATTGCTTGTGAAATTCATTCAAAGTTTACTGATGGACATATTATGCCCTAAATATAATAATAATCTTTATTAATTTTTCTCACTAAAACTTAGTACATAAACAAGTGACAGTTATAAACTATTATAAATAAATATTTGTCTTTCTTCCATTTAGGGAAAATGCTAGTTAGTGTGAGACCGATGCCTGCTAAAATTAAGGGTACCTGTGTTACAGATCATCAGCCTCCACCACTTCGGATCGATAGAAGGTCTTAAAAAGTAGAGAAAATCTCTAAAACAATCATTATTACATAGGCTTCAACGTAAAATAATAATATGTAAAGTATCGTTTGAATTCTCCTAACTTTGTTGGTTATTAAAATATGTATATGTCGGAGAGATATATCGTCAGACAATCGATATGTACATCCACATTAGCAGGCTTAATAGGCGTCACGTGGGAAAAGTGCGAGCACTAAAGACACGAATAACCATCGTACAGTATTTAAAATAGATGGATTCCTTTTAACAATACAAATAACACTTTAAGTTTAAATTTTAACGAGCTGCGGGTTCAGGGCGCCGATCTCACTTTTAATCACAATCTACTAGGCCCAACTCGGTCCAATTCTCAACACCACAATGCTCCACTAGCCGGCAGACCTCTAATGGCCGATTTACATTATCTTAGTGTTTAGGAGAGTGCTTTAGGATAGTACTTTAGTTGAAACATGTAAACGCTACTTGCTTTAGTACGGTCAAAATAGAATCGCTTTTTATTTTTGTTTCAAGTGATACCCCCCCCCCGCCCCCCCACCCCCCCCCCCCCCCGAGTTCTTCCCTCGTTGTGTGTAAACACGTTATTTAGTAAAATCTTTAGGAGAGTGCATAAGTGCCGCGAAACGCGTGCGTGTTTTTTTATTTTTAAAGATGGCTAAATGGTCGGAAGATAACTATCAGATTTGTGTCTGAATATGTTGTTCACGAATGTTTGTGGAACGTTAAAAACAATTTATACAAAAACAAACAGGCTAGGCATTCGGCATACACTGCCCTAAAAGAAGCTATTTTATTTATTATTTATATTTAGTTTATTTATTTCGAATAAAATCTCGTCTTCTATTTGTTGCATTAGTATTTTGCGTAGAATAGAGCGTATTTGCCGACGTCGTTGCGCGTTCATTGTGGCGCTGTAATGATACTCTACTGGAAGAAATGTAAACGTTCACTCGCAACGCACTAAAGCACTAAAGAACTTGCCTTTCAACTTGAACTAAAATACTCTCCTAAACACTAAGATAATGTAAATCGGCCTTAAGGTTCCAATTTTAACTGTTAATTACATTTAAAGACTACAATATTAAAACTACGCTGTAAAAATTGTGAGTAAATATAAAGCCATTGTTAAAACTTCGTCTTTAAAAGTAGTTGTCCAAAGAAAATCTTCAGTAAGGTTTCTATGCATAAAATGAGCTAGAAGCCGAGCACCGGTAGCGAGTTAAAAACAGCCACAAAGTTACGCTAAAATTGTCTTTTCTTAACGTAAATGCATTGACAACCTGTGTTCATGGTAAGTTAAAGTATCCATAATTTTTCATAACTGAATATTTTTAACTTTTTATAAAATCTCACCATGCAACACATTATGTTTTATACATATTCATTGTTTATATTATAAAGATACAGTGAATTTGTACATACACAATTTATGTGCCTTTAAAAATGTTGAGAACGAATTTTATCTCATTAAGTAATTTATACGTGTCTTATGTTTAATCTTAATATATATATATATATAAATTACGCGTCACGTGGTTAGCCCGCTACGGACTCCTAAACTACATAACCTATTTCAATCAAATTTGCACACCGTGTGCAGTTTGATCTAACTTAAAAAATAGGATAGTTTACATATATATATATAATTCTACTGCACGTGTGTATGTCACTGAACTTCTCTTAAACGGCTGGACCGATTTGAATGATTTTTTTGTATGCGTTTGGGTGGAGTTCTGGATGGTTTAGAATTTAGATTCATAAATCAGCCCGGCAGGTCGCGCTGCAGAAGGTACTCTCATAATTTGTTTAATATCTTAATCGCTTGTAATATCATGCAGGACAACGTCTGTCGGGTCCGCTAGTAATAATATGTATGAACCATAGAATAGAGTATATACCTAATATAGTTGAAATTATCCCAATACTTTTGCAGAGATGGTTTCCATTCTGTATAGCTTAATGGCTGCGGCTTTTGTTGGAGACTTATCTCCATTTTCACACTTTAGTAAATGACATTTTAGTACTGGTTATATGCGCACATTACAGGGTGATACTAGAAAAATAAGAAATGAAGGATTCAGATAGTGTATGGTTAAAACCTTTTATTATAAACTGCTTTTTTGATCTGCAGTCACACATCGAGGAATTATGTAAATGTAATTTTTATGTAATGATATGATTAATAATAATTAATGTACTTAAATGGTTTCTTACTCAGATAAATTTTATTAAAATATACACAATGGTTATTTTGTTAATGTTATTAATTAAAAATGTCATCTGATCCCAAAATTGTAACTTAAATTAAGTATTCAAGTTACATGAAAATGCAACTAAATTTGCGACGTCAGTGTCACAAACATTTACTAGAAAGCTTTTTGTAATATGATGCATGTATTTCAATACGTTCTGTCTATAAATGATGTAGTAGTAAAGTATTGAGTATTCGTAGAAAAAAATGTCACCAAACGTTATTTCGTAGTAAAAATATATTGTAATTCTCCAACACGCTTTAATTTTATCTGGAAACTGTAAATGATACGTTTTATCAATTAAAGTCGGTAACACGAATAATTTGCCGATACACGCAGCAAAGTACGGCCATTTATGTAGATTAACGTCAGGATTTTAAATGTTTCGTGTCATTTATTTTGGCATATTTGTTGTACTTCTTTAATCGAATTTATTCCGTCAGTACAAACTTAGCTATGGATCCCGTTGTTATATGGCCTAAAGGGTAAAATATAGGTAACCTATTTAGCGGAACAACGGTGCGTCTGACATTTCGTTCTTCCGGTTGAGTTATCGTCCTTCTTCAAAATGTCAAAACTAACCTGTTGTTGGTATTCAATCTTGGATATCAAGTTTGATAGTTTGGATGAGTTTCAGTTGAGTTAGTTCAGATGCTAATTTAGTATATGTTTCTTGTTAACTTTCTGAAGGATATAAATTTTATAGATTTTCTTACACTCTGGATCTGTATTTTAAACAGTATTATGCGCCATTGCATGTAATTCCTGCCTGAATTGCGGACACACACGGTAAGATTCAGAAAGTGGAATTAGTGCTATTCTGACTTCAAATTTTTAAATATGTATTTGATTTTGACATACGGAAGTCATATTTCGCGCCAAATCTAATGATGATGATATTAATTTATCCCTAATAAGAAAGGCAAAAGACTTTAGTCCATACAGCCAGGTCTTGGCGCCAAATCTAATTTCTCAGTGAAATTCAGATTCTTGTCAATTTTTGAATTCACAGACTATAAATATGTGTGTAGTGTGTTTAAGACCTAAAGAGGTCTTAAACATATAAATCGACTAAAGACTAAAGAGTCTTTAGTCGATTTATGCACCGTCAACTTTTTGTAAAAGCAACTAAAACGAAGTCACAATGACGCCCAACCATAACCTCAAAATGAGTTAAAACTAAAAACCCATGAAACTGTTTAATCTTAAAATCAATTTCCAAGCATTTAAAGGCATAGATCACTATGTCTGAATTCTACAATGATATCTTTACTGATTGACACTACGACCCTACCTCGATGGCATACCGATTAAAACAAATCACATTTTGAACCTTATCCCAATAGGATTAAGACTACATTAAACACGATAATAACTTAACCTTTTAAGTATTTTGAATGCAAACGTTCGCTTTACGCAACTGTTATCAAGCAATTTTGATATTGCTAATGCGTAGTTTGTGTGTCATTTACTACTGAAGTTACCATTTAAGTAAATTATAGATAATTTACTTCCTATATTGGGAATGCTGATCTTTAAAAAGCGTAAGAAATATCGTAGAGGATAGACGACTGATCGCAATATTGTATACAGAGAACAGACAACCTCATATATTGTTCCGCGCCTTGTTAATTGTCTCATTGCCTCAAATCTCAATATAACACCAGAAAATTGTATCTACCCTTAAAAGATATTTTTGGCAAACCTGGGATGTGATTGTTTTGCTCCATAAATTTAAGAAAGATGTAATACATAAGGTATAAAAACGTATTTGTCTTTGTATGGATTGTATTTTTTTATTTATTTGTACTGACTGGTACCCTTCAGACACCGAGGGTAGACCCGTTACTGGTTTTTGGATGTTTTCTGTACTTATAGTTTATTTATGTTTAGGCAATAAAATAAATGTTTAGGTTTAGAAGGCCTATTGGGTTATCTGCAAAGAATGTATTAGATTCCTGACATTAAAATGCGAAAGTGGACGTGGAGCGATGACTGAAATGAACTTATACAATTCATTCTTATACCTCAAGTGATATTTAATGATTGTCTGCTTACCATGAGTACGTTAAGTATTTAGGTCCATGAATATTCCTTGAAAAATACATCCAGATAGAGAATGTCTAAAGGCCCAAATTGGTCCAATTTTATTAATTACTATCTATCTGCCCCTGCGTACTTCGTTTGGCCGTAATGATTTTTTACTTAGCCTAACTTTTTAGTAGCTACATACCAACATATGGAATATTTTGCTACCCCATAGAGATTGTTCGGTTTTCCGTAATAAAAACGATGTAGTAAAAACTATTTGTTTAATATTTTCCAATTTTTTTCTCCATATAAACCTTTATTATTATATATAAAAAAATGATGAAATTGATCCAGCCGTCTTCGAGTTTTAGTATCATATTTTGCGAAAAAATTAGAAAAAATGCTCCAAACATTAGACAGGGAAAGTCAAAAAGTCGGGCTTTACATGAATACCACAAAAACAAGAATCTTATCCAACAGTGTGTGCCAGCCAATCAGAGTCGACAGTAAACCTATAGAATATGTTAACAACTATGTATATTTAGGAAAACAAGTATCTTTCGATAAGAACAGCAGTGAAAACGAAGTAGATAGAAGAATAAACGTGACTTGGAAGAAATACTGGACCCACAAGGAAATTCTGAAAGGAAACTACAGTCTACAACACAAGAAGATAATGATGGATTCAAATATTTTACCTTGTCTTACATACGCAAGTCAAACGTGGGTTTTCAGCAAGAAAACAACTAGAAAAATCCTGTCTTGCCAGCATGCAATGGAAAGAAGCATCCTAAAGTTAAGGAGAATAAACAAAATAAAAAATGTTGAAATCCGTAAAAAAAACCAAACTTACAGATGCACTTGAACAAGCTCTAAGGCTAAAATGGAAATGGGAAGGTCATATTGCCAGAGCGCGGGATAAAAGATGGACACTAGAAATAACAAAATGGACTGGACCTACTGGAAAGAGACGTATAGGACGACCAAGGGAAAGATGGACAGATGACATTGTAGAACTAGCGGGGGAAAACTGGATGGATGTTGCGCAAAACAAAGAAAAATGGAAAATTATGGAGGAGGCTTTTACCCTAAAAGGGGCCATACAAAAACCAGATATAAAAAAAAAATAATAAATAAAATCTAACTTAAATTTTGTTAAAACTTACTAACTTAACTAATACTAATAAAATATTAAGGAATATAAACTAACAATTGTTGTATGTATGGATTAAATAAAGCTTTAATAATTTTGCGATTCATTTTTATTTATATAGATTATAAACTGTCACAGTAAATACTAGGTTTAATTTGAATTGAAATATTTGAAAATATTATTTTTAATTTGTGAATGATATTATCCTTTTTTGATTTAATCTATTTAGATTACTTTACTTTACTTTACTATTTAGTAGGAACATAAATATATAGTTTGTATGTAACTGATATATGATATTTATCCCCTTCAGATGTGTCAGTAAACCAAAGAAAATGTAGTACGATGATGTAACGGTAGCAGGAATTGGGTGGTTGGACCTTGCTCAAGACAGGGAAACCTGGAGGAAAATGGAGTAGGCTTATACCTAAACGGGGCCAAATTATAAAACAAATTAATAACGTTTAATTACAAATCACAAACACGTCATGTAACTTAACTCAAATTTAAATTGGAATTAAGAATGCTTTTATAACAAAATTATAGATTCGAATAGACAAATTTAAATATAATATGTACTAAGCTTTATATACACCCTAACACTAGTCTAGACTATTAAAAGATAATCCTAATTTAATAGCTGAAACGCTTTGAAAACTGTACTTAGCGTCTTATCAAATCTATTGCTTCATAATTGCTGGGAACCGCCGTTATCCTCTATTGTCCATGGATCTAAGCCGATACAGAATTAACGGTAATTACTAATAGTCTAATACAGGGCCGGATCGGATAAGGTAGGACAACAATAGGTGTTTATTCGAGACCAAAGACTTAAAAAGCCCATACAATCATGACTGAAATATCTTACATTAATCATCAATTTATTGAATTACTACAAATGAAAAAAAAAAAAAATAATATATTAATAAATGAGGTTTAAGTTTCTATTTAGTTTTAGTTATTTTTGTGAATTTTTTATGTTCTAATATAACTGATGTTTATAAAATTTGTGAAGACATATTTTCTTGTATATTTCAAGCATAGGTACATGTTGTTTTAGGACTTAAAAAATAAATGTATATTGCGTAACAATTACCGTATTTAATAATAAAAGACCGTCTTTTATTGACATAACCTTTACACATTTAAAGAAAAAACTTTTTAACCGGATTAAAGTTATGTTTTATTATAAATTACCACGTCACCGTGACCACGCACGCCGTAAAGCACGCGAAACGTCGGATAAATTTAAAATTATGTTAAATAATTGTAAATTTATAAAAATACATAACTTTAATCCGGTTAAAAAGTTTTTTCTTTAAACAAAAGTCTGGTTACTACAAGTCTAACGTACTACTAGTCTGGTATGAAGCTAGGACTAGGTAATACTTATATTTTGCAAGTACGGCCCATGGCTATTACTGAATGGTCCCAGATTCCTTACTCGGCAGAATTAACTGCTCATTATGCGATCGTCACACTGACAGAATAATCGCTGATAAAACCACCAATTCAATGGATTTCCAAACTGTCTGAATGATTGTATTGAAATTATTGAATATTGCAATGAAAGTTTTTCTGCTGATTGAGGATCTGATGTCATGCGGTATTTTTAATGATTAGATCTGCATATTTATTGTTATGAAGTGTATTTTTAATTTTTACAGAACATGTTTAACCACAGAATAGTCTGAATTAATAAGGAGCAATTAATATTATTACAGATATTATTAATCGTATTGGAAATATATACTTTCATCAAATACCCTTGTTTGGGCTTTTACTTCTTTCATTACCAGTTGCCAGAGCAATTACAATACTCCTAACAGATCTTAATACATAATTTTTGACCCTTCATCTGTTTCATTGTTATCTTAATAGTTATCCTATGGGCCTTTAACAAATTCTTCCATTTGTCTCTCATCTTCGCTACTATTTTCCAACCTTTCCCAGCTCTCTCTTTGATTTCTTCTTCCTAGGTTTCTGGCCTTCTCTTATTCTCGCATTGAGCTATTCTCAGCAAGGGTCTTACGACACGACGTATGTTATTTTGTAGGCTCCGTTTTTACTTTAATTTTCAACCAACGCACACACTAACACCAAACACTCACATACAATTCACGTTTATATCAAACAGCAAAATAATAATCAGCAACACAATGTCCGAAACATTCCCTTAATTCTATATAACAATAAGCATTATTACACAAGCTCTTTTAGTTTACAAGAAATAGTTCGACAGCTAACGCCCAAAACGTTGTGAACAATCAGAAGAACGATAAATAAACGCGTGCCCACTTACTAATTTAGCTAATAATCATTCGATAAGGAGCCGAAAGGTCGAAATAGGTGCAGCGAATGTAATTTACAGCAAACCGCATATTTATTGCTAAAACCCTTTTATGCGAATAAAAACCTTATTCATATGCATTTAAGGTTAAGTGGATCTAACGGTATTTCATAAGTGTTGTCCTAATGATTGGTTGTATAATTCTTAAGGAGGCTTAACATAAATTAAGTTGTGTAATAGTCCCTCAGTTGAAGTGTGCCGACTTAGGTGGCTCATAGTACCTTAAGCACTTAGCACATTAGATTTTTTTTTTATATAATAGGGTGGCAAACGTGCCTCGGGGACGCCGCTTCTGGACACAAATTTTTAGTGTGTGCGCTGCCGGCTTTTGAGGGAGGTGTACGCTCTTACTTTGAATAGTTGGAGGTTGTATCTCTCAGGGAAGAGCTCCAACGGTAGTCGATTCCACAGTTCGCTAGTTCGCAAAAGAAGACTTCCAGCCGTCAAGGTGATGTTGATGAAATTTTGCATTGATACGGCTCGTACGGTGTAGAAACGAGCCTGGAGGGATCAACCCAAACAATTCTTCAAAACACTCAGCATAGTAGGTTTGTAGAAAACGCAAAGAGACGCAATATCTCTGCGTAGAGAGAGATAATCAAGCCGATCGAAAACGTTGGAGATTGACAATTCGACACGCCCTTCTCTGAATTTGGTCAGAAGAAAGAAGCTGGTATTTGGACGCACCAGCCAAGAGATGTGAGCATATTCCATATGAGGTCGTACTTGAGCCTTGTATAGCTGCTTAGAAGTATATAATGTAATTCTAAAACGTCTATAGTAACTCATATAATCATATATGTACCCGACCATATTTATTCTTGGTTCTGTGGGATACAACGAGCAGAGTAGGTACGCTGAGAATTCGCGCTTGTGATATACTTAATAAAACAATTACATGGTAAGGATAGTGATTTGAGAGTACGACAGTACCTTAGACTTAATGTGCCTGGAGGGTACGTCAGTTAACATCGTCTGCCGTTACTTCTAACCTTATGAAAAGGGCACATATGTTTCGCTATATTACTTTAGTTAACGAATTACATAGGTTAACCTTTTTTATTGTCCGTTGAGTGAACCGACAATAGTTCTACTACTTGTTAGGTAGTTAAATTTGACATTTTTTAAATTTATAATTCTTTACTTTGTTTTTTAATTATGCATTCATGTCGATTTAGGGTCATCTGTTAGAAAAGAATTGTGTTTTGTGTAAATAAAACTAAATGAATAAATATTAAAATTTGTTGATTGGTCGAGATTTTCATTTGGAGTTATCGATTCAGTTCTAAGACTTTAAAATATATGCAATTAGATTTAAGTATGGAAAGATATTGGGGATTGGATTGTTTCCTAGGGGAATAAGATTTCTTGTAGTCTCAGAAATATCTCGAATTAAAATAGAAATCTGACACATGTCAATTTTCCCAAATCCCACTATTAAATAAATATTTCAATATAATTGTTGTATCGCGCGTAATAAGCCTTAGGTCGAAAACACTCACGTAAAATCAATTTATTAGGAATTGAATGTTCCAATAGACCAATGAACGTTAATATTTATATGCAATTACACGTTTGCCGCAAATGTTACGTAAATCTTTGACACAAAAATTAAAAAGTCGATTGTGTAAAATATTTTTTAGTCTATGTTGAAATTGTACAATATCTAAACGATATAAACTATAGTTTAATATAAAGGGATGAATTCTTTCCCACAAACTTGTCTGTCAAAGTTTTACTAAAATCTGACATGCCGGTTTCCTCACAGGGTTTCTCATAATAATTCAAGTGGAAAGCCTAAACACATTACCTAGGAATACCTGCTCCAATATAGGTATATGTAACTTTCAAATCCGGTTTTTGAAGTTTTTATAAACTCGAAGGAAAATTAGCTGCATACGATCTTCATAACTCTTGTATATATGTGTATAAATAAACGAATTAACACAAAATACACTTTTATAAAAGATTAAATCACAAATAAGGATTATTATTATATCATACATTTTAAAGCATTTTCATAACGTTTTATTAAAGGAATTATTAATTTTACCAACACGATAATTCAATTAATAATAACGTAGATATTGCATTGATAAATATATTGCGCAATTTACATGTTACGAACAGTGTTGCCCCAATTCAGGCGCCTCCATCAAACTGTAAACGGAATCCTCTTTCGTATTTGCCAGTTATTTGGTAAAAGTTTAGTGGGTCAGCAGAGTTGGGAAAAACAGAAATACGACGCTTGATTTATTAGCGTGGTACGTTGTGGTTATTTTTATTAGAACGATGTTCAGTGGATTAATACATTTTCCAAATAAAGGTGTTTAATTTCTTGCGCAATAGTTGGTATTATTACGGTAATTAAATTTGTAGAAACAGCAGTGTCCAGGTCACCAAACCTTAATTTTCGATTAATGGAGTAATGTAATCTTTTACATTGTTCAGGAAACCTGTAAAAGATCATAGTTATTATAAAACATTAACTTACTACGTTATGGTTGAAGTGACTTACTAGTTAGCTAACTAAAAGTGTAGTGAAATGTGACCTTAAGCTTGTGTTAATTTTAGAAGTTATACTTTTGGCGCGTTAGGGAAAAATGATGAGAGTAAATTTTTACGATTCGCGCGTCCACCGTCACAAAAAACCGACACCCTGAAGTTAGATATAGTCAACATTTTAGTTTTTTTTGAAGTTATACTTCTTTTGGCGCGTTAGAGTTTTAGTTTAGTAGTTTTTTCTACAAACATGGGATAAGGCGAAAGATAACATTTTTGAAAATATTTTTATCTTGTTACGCCAAAGTAGTATAACTTCTGACGCGTGTACATTAGTACATACACGTTTTTTTTAATCTATATAATTCTAGGGAAAAATTAAGAGTCTTTAGCGGTAATATGCCTGCTAATTTGAACAATATCATCTAACATATTATGCTAAAATGAATTTATTTATTACCCATAGCATATATAAACAAAATATATACGAATACTAGAACAATGAACCTTTAACTAAAAAAACCTTAAAATTATAATAACTAAAATATATTATCAAAACAAGTTCCTTTCCGAAGAAGTATCTGCCAGAAGCAGCGTTCCCCCTTTGAATAGCTAGACTAATTCTTTGTCCGAGGTAGCTGCCAGCTCTTCCTGTGATGTGGACTAATCTTTTTGCTATTTCTAGCGCTAGGACCCCACGGGCCAAGTGTCTCGACACCGAATGGGACAAAATCATATTCGGAGCCTAGACCCCTGTATTTGCAAGCCTAAATTATCCTTTTGTTTTGAAGTTGTTTAAAAATATTAACAGTTTTCTTAAGGACATAGACCGGCAAAACTTTGATCCTATTACATTCCAAATTAATCTCTAGAATATTCCGTTAAGCTATATTTGGTACCTACAAGTTGCGTAATGATATAATAATTAAGATAACGGATTTAATTATATGGAGTTGATTTAGTGAACAATGATAAATGACTCACTTTGATGTACTAGTTTAATTGATTTCTCTCCCGCTTAGGTAATATTGATTTTACCGAATAATATTATCACGCGACTTCGGCAAGGTTCTTTAATGAATATACTCCGTATATACTTTTAGTTATTGAATTTCATTCACGGAGAAACAAAAACAAGAATTATACTTTATCAGAAAGGAACCTGAATTTTTTGAGAACGTCGTTAGTTTTTTAACAAACTTTACGCTGTATCAGATGTACAAATATTCATTGAAACAATTGAAAACGGTATTTTAATCTTCATATATTATCATTCTTTGTTATACTTACAATAATATATGCATACAGTATTTTAGTGTGATAATTCAACAAAATACTATAGTCGTATTTTTAATTAGACGAAGCCAACTGACAGTAGCTAATGTCACTTTGTAAAATAATGTTGCCATATTTAAAGTAATAGTGATGCGTTCAGTTCTTGTTCAATCAGATGAATGAACAATGAGTGTGAATAGTCAATCATTTCAAACAATAAAAGAATATTATTTCTATTTTAAAATTGTATAAAAGTGCTCTGATATAAGTTAGGTACTAATACTATGTAACTACAATCAGTTTTTTGACGTCTTATTACAAAGCGCGGCGCGGCGACTAGTGCTATCACCGATCATTAATTCAGGGGTTTTTACTTTGTCACAACACTATTTTTATTTCATTAAAAACTGACAACACCGTAAACGTCAGTTGACTTCGTCTAATTAAAAATTCGACTATAGAAACGGTAGATATTTAAATCAGGAATAAACAAAAACAAAATATAAAAACTCGATAATATTGCATTTTTAATATATGTATTTCTCATTTAGTTACGCAAAGATTAAGATATGAATGGCCTGTGACCCAAGGCGCGCCTTTCCAGAAATCATGAGATTTATTAACATTCAATGGCAGGTTCCCTTTCACTGGTAGGCGCGTCAGGTCATCCCACTAAATACTAAACTGGTCCTATACCAGCTAGTTTATTCGGCGCAAAGCTAGATTTATTTGTATAGGAAATATATTTTACAGTTAGTATAATATTATAGGAATATATTTTAATGTCTCAAAAGTTTATCGTGTATTGAAAATAAATGAACGAAAATTTTGTTTGTACATAAGTAAATGAAGTCAATTGCCATGCCCAAAATTTATTTTCGGCTAAAACTTCCGGGAATCACTAATTATTGAGACTCGGAAGGCAAAATGTCTATAAAGGTGACGTTGAAATGTGTCTAACTCAAGTTCTTATGGGTGGATACGAAACTTTGAACCCCCAGTAATATGCGATTACAAAAGTCAAAACAATATTAGAGTTTTTATTGTACTAATATATCCTAACATATACCTATTATTTTAGAAAATATCTTTTTTGTGATTCTACCTACTATAGAAATATATAAATCAAAGTCTCTAGTAAGTACTAACATTATTACTAAAGCATAAAAGTTTTACGAAACTCCGTTTTTATAGTCTTTGAAAGTACTAAAGGCGCCAAGCGGTTTACATGTTTTTCTTCGTGTCATTAGAATAATCGACGTTCATTGAATATCATTAAAGTAATGTATGCAGAATTCATTTACCGCACCAATCAATGGTAATGCTCAAATTATTCTGTCACGAGAGATTGATACATATTCACAAGTCACATAAAATTAATGTGTAGACTATAATTTAACCGCATATTTAGTGAAAAAGCCCTCTCGTGTAAAAATCTACTATATAAAAATAAGTCGGGTTTTCCTTCCTGATGCTATAACTCCAGAACGCAAGAAACGGTTTCCACGGTTTTGCATTCGTTGGAAAGGTCTCGGGCTCCGTGAGGTTTATAGCAAAGAAAATTCAGAAAAAATTTCAACAGAAAAGCGGGATCACCAAAAGAAATGTTACATAAAACGAAGCCATCTGGTGGCGAAACGGAGTTCGCCGAGTTTGCTAGTAGAATTATATTTTTGAATCAGGAGTGTTTTGACGATGATAAAAACTACTTAATTTTAAACTACTATGTAAGAAAACAAAAGATACATATGAAAGCTACTTACTTCGCTGGCACCCAAAATGAGTATTGCCAGGAGACAAGAGAACGTCACCTTCGACAACGACATCGACATCGACAACTTGCGCTGATACCTACTTGTGAAACGCCCATGGAACTCTGGCATTGAGAGTGTCCATGGGCGGCGGTATCATTTAACATGAGGTGAGCCTCTTGCCCGCTTCCCCTCTGTTCTAAAATTGGTTCTATATTGACAGTTACGATTTCGTCATTGTCTTGAAAATTTGCCGGCGGCAGATATATCCAATTTATTTAGAACTTTTAATAGATTCTACTCTTTTAAAAGAAGCTCTTCCATGGAGTCATTCGTTCGTTCGTTAACTCCTGTCTCGGATCTAACCGTTCGCGTGGATAACAGGCTAATAGTTTTTTTTTTTGAATGGACAATTCACACCACGTGACCTAGTCCCATGCTAAGCTGGTGAAGCTTGTGTTATGGGTAGGTACTAGGCAATGGATATACATACATATTATAGATAGATAGACATATAAATACATATTTAAACACCCAAGACCTAAGCACAACACCAAATGCTCATCACATCGATGTTTGTCTCAGCCGGGGATCGAACCCGGGACCCATGGATTCGCAGTCAGGGGCACTAACCACTAGACCAATGAGCCGTCAAAGGGCTTCATAAAAAAACTTAAACCACTGCCTTTTATAACGTCCTCGTGGTTATATCTACATTTATATATGTTAACGTAAAATTGTAAACACCGTTAGATTGTAATCTATCTCGCGAGATTATAAACTGTCGAAAGATTGTGAACCTCAGCGTACTGCTTACAATTTAACGTATTATTATTCGGTAGATTGTACTACACTAACTTAGTTATCATTCAAACTTCTTTGGCCAATTACAGATTAATTTTACTTCCCAACAATTTCATATAACTACCGAATAATAATACGTTAAATTGTAAGCAGTTCGTTGAGGTTCACAATCTTTCGACAGTTTACAATCTCGCCAGATAGATTACAATCTAACGGTGTTTACAATTTTACGGTGACATACTATACACAAACAAAACGATGGACGTTTTGTTTCATCAAACATGGCTACTGCATACGTCTTATAATAACGCCAGTATTATTTCTTAAGAGAGCTGTGAAACTTTACAAGATAGAAATAAAGATTACCATTCGGAACACGGAATAGTCCTCGATCCATTAAACTTGTTGTTCGATCGTTACAATGTTGCAGTTGGTATGATATATGCGGCGAACGTGGCTGACTTGTGCTCTACGTTTATTATTATTACGTGTTTGATTTAAAGGAATTCCTTAAAAGAGAGATAAGAATTTACTCGAGTTTTATTATATTATCTACTTAAGCATTGTAACACGGATTATACATTTGTTTATCGTCGCTGTAGAATGTTAACCTCGTATGTCCAGAGAACCAAACTTTACAGGAAACGAAAAAAATGTTTCATTTCGTCAATGTTCGTTAAAATATTTATTAAGGGATTTGTGTTGTGTCCATAGTTTTGGATCATAAAAGGACTTATTTATTAATAATATAAATAAGTTTTTACTTCATGATTATACCACTTAAATGACATAAGAGTCTAAGAATAAAAAAATAAATTTTTTTTTTGACATTGGGTATCATTCTACAGTGACGTTATGACAGATAGATAAATAATAAAAATGACATTTAGTTGAAAAAGAAAGTGCACTAGCCCCCACACTAGGATTCCCTGTATCGTGGGCAGCTAGTCTCTTTCGTTTGACTTGTTAAGGGTTGGTACATAATAATTTCTATATTACATTTTATAACTTAACTATTGTTGCACAATAAGAATATTTTCCGTTTCAGCACAGGAAGGGTCGAAGATGTTGATTAAGATTGTTATTGAATGTATAAAGTCTTGAATCGTTACTGAAAAGCTTGTTTTTAAGAAAGTGGTTAAAGATGAGGGTCTCTTTAAGAGAAAAAGCGTTGGGCGATGAAAGTGCAGTTTTCTGGGTATCTTATCTTAGTTTGCATTGTATATGAAAAAGACTTTCATCCCAGAAAATTTAAGGGTCAAGACTTAACGCGAACTATGACTATCCTAGTCCACGAAAATAAAAACATTCAATGATTATTTACTCAAACTCAAACTCAAACTCAAAATATCTTTATTCAAGTAGGTAACCAAGTACACTTTTGAATAGTCAAGTCAAATTAATCGTAAATTTACATTTACTACCAGTTCGCAAGTCAAGGGCGTAGAGCGGGTAAGAAGAACTGGCAAGAAACTTTCCGCCACTCTTTTTAATCGCCAAGTATTGTCATACAAATTGTTTGAACTGGAGCAATTCAATCCCAAGGATTAGGATCATTTAAGTAGTCCTCAAATTTATAAAAAGCTTTGTTGATTAATTTTCGTTTAACGAGGACTTTGAATTTATTTAGTGATAATTCTCTAATTGCGCTTGGGAGTTTGTTGTAAAAACGAATACAATTTCTATATAAGGAGTGGTTTATCTTTTGGAGCCTGGTTGGTCGTACACTCAAATTAGTTCTATTTCGCGTATTATACTGGTGAAAGTCACCATTTGTTTTAAAATCGTTTATATTTTTTTGGACATACAACAAGGCTTCAAGAATATATTGACCAGATAGTGTCATAATATTTAATTCCTTAAACTTATTCCGTACCGACTCCCTCGGAGAAACACAACAAATACCCCGAACAGCCCGCTTCTGCAGCACAAATATGGATTGAACCTCTGCAGCAGCACCCCACAATAAAATGCCGTACGACATAACGATATGAAAGTAGCTATGATACACAATTTTAGCCGTGTCCTCATCAGTAAACTGTCGGATTTTCTTTACTGCATATGCTGCAGAGCTCAGCCTATTCGAAAGAGTCTCTATGTGTGGGCCCCATTGGAGTTTACTATCTATTGTTATGCCTAGAAAAACAGTTTTGTCAACAAAGTTTAGTTCACTGTCCTTAATTTTCAGGTTACCAATATCTCGCTTTACGCTAGTAGTTGTAAATCTAATACATTTTGTTTTATTCTCATTAAGCAATAAGTTATTTACATTAAACCAGTTAACTATACGAGAGATAGAATTGTTTACATCGTCCAATAATACGTTATTCCTATTCACTTTAAATAGAAGTGAAGTGTCATCAGCAAACAATACCATCTCATGAACTTCGTTGACAAAGAATGGGAGGTCATTTATGTAAATCAGAAATAAGAAAGGCCCGAGAATCGATCCTTGGGGGACGCCCATTGATACCTGCGAACCCGGAGAGGTGACTCCATTGACATGAACTCTTTGGATCCTTCCCTTTAAATATGAATTCATCAGGCTGGAAGCTTTGCCATCAACTCCATAGTGTTGAAGCTTTCCAACGAGTATATCAGGATGAACACAGTCAAAGGCCTTTGACAGGTCACAAAAGACGCCGACTACATCATATGATTCTTCCCAGGCGTTAAATATGTCCGAAATCAACTTCACACCGGCATCGATTGTGGAGCGACCCTTAGTGAAACCATACTGTTTATTATGTTAGAGTTTATTTTTATTAAAATGTAAAGAAAGCTGGTCTAGCATTATCTTTTCAAAAACTTTGCTCAACGCAGGGAGCACGGAAACAGGTCTGAAGTTTGACGGATCAGACTCACTACCTGCCTTGAACAACGGTGTAATCTTACTTAATTTCATTTCGTCCGGAAAGACTCCACAATCGATACAGCTGTTAAAAATTATAGACAATTCAGAGCTTATTACATTAATAACGGAATTTAAAATGACTGTTGACATACCCCATATATCTTTACTTTTTTTTAAATTAATAAGCTTAAAAGTTTTAACGATATCATTACAAGTTATATGTTTAAACTGAAATTTAATATTACATTCAGGTACACATTTTTCTAGCAATGAGATCGCAGCAGCAGGTGAAGAATCTAGGGACTTGGTCGTATTTAGTGGTACATTTGTAAAGAACTCTTCAAAAGAAGAAGCTACCTCTGGGTCAGATTTTATTAACTTCCCTTTAACTTTTAACATATAATCAGTTCGTTTGTCAGACGTTTTACCTGATTCTTCATTTATTATTTTCCAGGTAGCTTTTACTTTATCCATGCTATTTTTTATTTTTGAACTTAAATATTGAGACTTTGCAGTTTTGCAATCTTTTTTGAAATTATTTGAATATAACCTAACATATTCCCTAAATTCCACACTAGTGTTATATTGCATTTCGTCATAGATTTCATATAATTTTAACCTTTTCCTGTGTAACTCCTCATTTGCCCAGTCACAGAAACTTGTTTTCTCAGAGACCAATAAAGTCTTTTGAGTAAATACTTTCTTGAATTCATCAATAAATGATCCAAAAAAAGTATTGTATAAATTATTAGGGGATGAGTTGCCACACAGAAATGGCATTCTATAGACCAATGCTTCTCTAAATCTGTCCAAACGGTCATTTGTAATAGGAGTTATCACAATTTTCTTCTTTTTACATGTTTTTTGTTTCCTTAATTGGAATTCAAACCATTGACCAGTGTGATCAGATTTAAATCTATTGAAAATACAAACATTCAAAGGGGCTATGTCACTATATATGTTATCTATACAAGTTGCGGTGCTAGCTGTTATTCTTGTGGGTGAATGAAATTGATTTATTAAATTGTATGAACGAAAAAGACTAAGTATGCGTACACTTGAATTAGAATGACAAAGTAAATTGACATTAAAGTCCCCACACACAATTAGCCCTTTATTACACTTTACTAATTTACACAATATCTCCTCTAATACATTTTCAACATTATTATAGACAGCTGATGGAGGACAATATAGACATACAACAATGAATTGCTCCAGTTCCACACAGGAGATTTCAATAGTTAGTTCTACAGAGAGGCTGATAATATCCTTTCTTTCTTTGCATTTAAGTTTTTTACTTATTAGGATTAATGAGCCACCATGAATTGCATTTTCTCTGCAAAACACACTACCAACCCTGTGGTTACAAAAATTAAACAAAACTTCATATTTTTTTAGCCAGTGCTCTGTTATGCACAAAAAGTCTATTTTTTGACTATTCAAGAATAGTTCAATTTCTAATTCTTTATTTTTCATCCCCTGTATATTTTGATGAACCACAATAATTTTTTGGGAATGAATTTTATCACATAATATACTTACCTTATTATTGCAAGAGTGGTGCTCTGTTGTCCTATAATCTAATTTAAATAAATATTATTTGGAATTTCTTCCAAGGTCTTATAATCTAATGCTTGCTCAATAGAAGCAAGGGGTCTAGCCAAATTCTTGGCTGTCATCTCTATAAAATATGATAGCGAAACAGCTATCTGTCTTTTTAAGAAAGCAGGTAGGTAATAATATCTACCCTTTGTAATAAAAAACTTTTTTGTATACCTATTGGTATCTATGACACAAAATTTATCATTATACATTGCCAATGTATGCAATGTTTGATTAAGAATTTATTTAAGTATATGATAATTTAATAATTGATTACTAAAACACGTCTTTGCTCAACTCGAATTAACTTTGAAGTTGAGTTGAAGATTATGATATATTATATAGATATGTATTTGACTTCAAGAATATAAAATGGCATACACATATACACAGTTCTGGTCTGGTCTCCTTTAGGCACTTGCCCACATAGCACAGCTAAGGCGTGTTTGGTGTCTTACACATGATATACATTTTTAACAGACTAAAAACTCGCAAAGGAGGTTTTCATTTTACGTGTCTTTTTTGTTGATTATGTTCAAGCATACCTTCTCAATCTCTGGTGTGATCTGGGTGATCAAATGATTTTGATTTGCAGCGTAATTTGTTGATTGTACTATATGATTTTTTTCACCGTAAAAGCAAGTGTTCATTGCGCATGTAGATATAACCAGGAGCGGTGATCGCCTATTGGCGCGCGACTCTGACAGCGTGAGTACTAATAGACTTCCTGTCTATGTGCGCATTTACTACTCGACCGTACTGTGAAGGAAACCGGCACCTCACCTCAGAAAATCTACATATATCTGGTATAGAAGGCAGATCATTTACTTTCCTATTAAAAACAATCACGAAACAAATACAGAAATCTGAGACCCAGATCTACAGGTATCCCCATTGTTTATTTAATAATTAAATACATTGTAGCACGGTTGGGATTCGAATTACTTAAGACTAATTTCTGTTTAAATTTAAACATTTCAATAAACAATACGTTCTAAAGCCACTGATTGTTATTTAAATGAATTATTTGCATTGGTACTGACCTCTAGCGATCTCCGTCGATAAAATTGCGCTAACGGCTTTTCGTTTATACTTCAAGGATGGCGATCGTAGGTATTCACATTAAATGGATACTTATAATCTTGGTTAAAAGATGGTTAAAAACTTACAAAATACGTATTTACAACCTTTTTAGGTCTGGTCCTCAGATTTCTGTATTTGTTTCATGATCATTTGTAGGCAAGTAGGTGATCTCTTGTGCTTGACACACGCCGTCGACTTTTTCGGTCTATAGCAAGATGGTTTCCTCACGATGTTTTTCTTAACCGTTCGACCGAATGGTAGAATAGAAAGAAAGCCCATTGGTGCACAGCCCGGCATCGAACCTACGACCTCAGGGATCAGAATCGCACGCTGAAGCCAATAGACTAACACTTCTGATCTGTCATTTATAATAAAAAATAGGGGTTGATCGTAGAGGGGTGAAAATTAGGGTTGTATGTATTTTTAATGCTGTATCATAAAAAAATAAAAAATAAAATAATTTAGGGGTGGACTACCCTTAACATTTAGGGGGATGAAAAATAGATGTTGTCCGATTCTCAGTTATACCCAATATGCACACAAAATTTTATGAGAATCGGTCAAGTCGTTTCGGAGGAGTTTAACCACAAACACCGCGACACGAGAATTTTATATATTAGATATACCCGGTATATTAATATACTGCCCCCCTGGCTTAGGTTTTTAAATAAAAATTGATTGCTAAAATTCAATGGCACAACGGCTACTAGTATCACTATATTGTAATTGTGTGTTTGGTTCCCTTAATAAGACTTTAATATATATTACGCCTTCATTCCAGCCCTAAGTGAGAGTATAGGATGGCTATCTCAAAGATCTATCGGCGGAGGTTGTTCTGCTAGTTAGCGGGTTCAGTGCCGGACACGACACGTCACTTACCATTCAGATGCCACTGCTACCATCTGTCTTACTAGTTATTTACCTTGTTTATAATTCTTGACGCGAAAAATGTGGTTATGTAATATGTAGACATTATATATAATAATAATAATAAGCCTTTTTATTTCCTGTTTTACAATAGTTGGTAGTTGTTATATTAAAGTAACCAAAAATATTGATTTTGTTAGTAGGTTAGCTTAAATTATGTTAGTAATATATATTTATAATAGTGGACCCGACAGACGTTGTCCTGCATGATATTTCAAGTAATTAGTAAAGCAAAGTATGAAAGTACCGACTGCAGCGCCATCTGGCGGGCTGATTTGTGAATCTAAACCATTCCCAGATCCCCTTGAACACACACAAAAAATTTCATGAAAATCGGTCCAGTCGTTTGAGAGAAGTTCAGTGACATACACACTCACAGAAGAATTATATATATGAAGATTATTTATTTAACAGGAACCCCGGTTTGGGTAAAGGCCTCCTCCAAAGATGCCCATTGTTGTCGGTCCTGTGCTATGGAGTGCCAGTTTCTGCCAGCTGATCTTTTCAGATCATCTTCCCAGCGGTCTAAGGGTCTCCCCTTCCGCCTCTTGCCTGGTGGTCCTTTCCATTGGGTAACTTGTTTGGTCCACTTTCTGTTAGACATTCTTGCAACATGGCCAGCCCAATGCCATTTCAGTTTTCGGGCAAAAGTTAAAACGTTTGTAACTTTAGTGACGGCTCTTATCTTTGTGTGTCTTATTTTGTCCATTCTCTTTATGTTCAACATGCTTCGCTCTAAACCTCTTAGACATACATTGATTTTATTCACAGCTTGTGTAGGAAAGAGACATTATATATAAAGATATATAAAGTTAGAACCTAAAAACTAATGGATCTTAAAACCTGAATACTCAATTCAAATTTTTGAAAATCAATGCAGGTAATATATGCCTTGGTAAATTAATTATAAGCAATCATTAGCAGCAAATATTTAACAGTGTTAATTAATTCTAAACTTAGTTGTACAAAATGTTAGAAATGACTAACTATATCGTTCTAAATATTAAAGTTTGATTTGTCGAATATAACTTAATTTTTTGTGGCGCGAGTTATGTAACCTCACGTTATGTAAGTTACATATTATATATATATAACTAATATATTAGTAACTAATATATATATATATATACTAGCTGACCGGGCAAACGTCGTTTTGCCATGTTTATCATTTATAATAAAAAATAGGGGTTGATCGTAGAGGAGTGAAAATTAGGGGTTGTATGTATTTTTTAATGCTGTATCATAAAAAAATATGGAATATTTTTTTATATAAAATTAAAAAAACAAATTTAGGGGTGGACTATCCTTAACATTTAGGGGGATGAAAAGTAGATGTTGTCCGATTCTCAGACATACCCAATATGCACACAAAATTTCATGAGAATCGGTCGAGCCGTTTCGGAGGAGTTTAACTACAAACACCGCGACACGAGAATTTTTTATATTAGATATATTATATTAGTTACTAATTAGAAGCGTAAACAAAATGTAAACAATCATCACACTTAAAGCCAATATGAGCGCTTCAGTTTTTACCACACTTATAAATTGTAGTTTAACATTTTCGTTTCCGATAAAGTCCAATAACATGGCATTTAGATTTATGAACCCTTAAGCTTAGGTTTCCTAGAAAAGCGGTGCCGTTATCCAACGGCCGTAATGTAACGTTGGGTGACGTCACCCACGTCACGTCACGTCTATAAATAACATCGGAGTATGTTTTCTAGAGAACGTTGAGTGTCACCGTAACGTCAAATAGCGGTGCTGTCATTTGCATGACGGCCGTCATAGCGGTGATAAACATTAGTTCAACATACCATGAGTGGAAACGTGAATTGGACGAGCTAAAATGATTTTTTTGCATTATGTTAAAGAAACCTAAGCTTTCGATAAGCCAAGTTTGTTTTTGTTAGCGTCGCAACCTCGCTACCCCTACTTTTGTGTTAGTTATAAGCACTTTAAACCATTCAAGTCAGTTGTTACCCAGCTTCAAAGAGTTTTATTTGAACATCTCCAAACGAAAAACCGCCACCGAACTTAAATCGCGCCAGACCCAACATTCAGAGAATTGGTTTATAGTTTCATTTGTTTTATACAGGGTGGCCAAAAAGTCGTGGATCAAGTGCAAATAAGGGATAGGTGAGGTCATCAGCTGCAAAAAAAAATTCTTACTACTACTTTTTGTATCATATAACTTAATATTATGCAAAATAAAGTATAACTCTGTAGGGGTTGAGCTTAGAGACCTCCCGTACAACAATTTTTTGCAGCTGATGACCTGATCTATTTATCTATTGCGTTTGATCCACGACTTTTTAACCAGCCTGTATACAGTACTAAGTGCTTTTCTTTAAGAAGGGCGTACCATTCACTTAAAGGTTGCCAAAACACACTCAAGCCCCCAGGCATTGCCGTTTCCATGGGCAGCGGTTAGCACTTTATCCAAAGAAACCCGTTTGTCTTCTGTCCCAAAAAAGGTATCGAATCCGCAAGTAATATATAATAGTATTAATAACAAGAACACAGTAACAGCAATTCATGTTCTTAATTGCTTTATCAGCATATTTAAGAGACATATAAAAAAATCAGTGGCGCTACAACCTCTTTAGGTCTTGGCTTCAGATTTTTGAATCTGTTCCATAATAGCTTTTTTAAATCTAATAGACAAGTAGGTCATCAGCATCCTGAGCCTGACACACGCCGTCGACATTTTGGGTCTAAGACATGTTGGTTTTCCCACGATGTTTTCCTTCACCGTTCGAGCAAATGTTAAATGCACACATAGAAAGAAAGTCCATTGGTGCACAGCCGAGATCGAACCTACGACCTCAGGTATGAGAGTCGCACGCTGAAGCCACTAGGCACTGCTCTTAAGAGATATATAACAAAATCTTGTAAGGATATAAGCACATTATCATCAAGCGCAGTATTTATTAGACACAGACGAAGCCACGCGAATTACTTTGTTATTACCGACTCTAGGGAGTTCGAGAATCGCAAGCCACATCCGAACAAACTTCCCATAGTCGCAGATACTTTATAATATCTGCCAGAGACTCATATTGAACGTTTTAAACTTTCAACTTACCTTTGGAAATATTTTCAAAGAATTTCATAAAGGATTTTGTTATGTGATTGAAGTTGGTTTTACGTTCGTTATTGCACATTCATTTTACTTATACATATATAATAGCTAATTGATCATATCTTGTACATGCCAATACAACTACTACAAGTAGATAGTATAAAATTGGTTCGGAAATAATTCAGCAGATAGCTGGTTTCACATAGGTAGTGCGCGACAAAAACTGCCTTAAATAACGCTCAAACCTAAGTGATGATAAGAAAATTTTGTTTTTTAACAGTACGAATACAGTCCAGTCCAATCATAGACACGCGATCCTACTCTTCATTCCGGTTGACCAATCACAATTAAGCTAAACGCATCAATCTATTTAATACCAACCTACTAATAACTAACACAATAATAACCACATGGACTTACGATTGTCTGCTTAAAAAAATCAATAATAATTATTATAGTCTATATATTAGTATAGTTTTACACTATCACATTCGTTACTAGCTATGCAGATGAAATCGCGTGCAGCAAGCATACACACTTTTAATAAATCTTGTTAATGCAATTAATCACAATTAAAGCGACAAGCTTAGAAAATTACAACGAAAAATATATCACAAATATTTTAGCATTTGACCACACGTAATAAATCGATTACGTCATCGGTAATTCAATAAGTGCGCAATAAATTGAAGTATCAAAACTGAAAGAGCGCAGTATATTATGAGATAGCATGCGAAATTAAATACTTTATTCGATCCGATGACAATGAAATAAAATGTTTTGATTGTAATTTATATTGCTCGGCGAAGTTTATGGATCAGCTGGAACGCGATACGGACAAGTATCAAGGGTGTCGAGTGATGTATAATTTTGTTTGTTCGCTGAATTTTATGATCTGTAATGGGAACGTGAAACGTTCCTTGTATTTCGTTGAATTGTTTAATACCTTAGTAAAGGTAAGAAGGAACAAGTGTTAGTCTAAAAAAATATACATGAATTAGTAAATATGTTAACATATTTGGATTTTAAATAAAGGATTTATAAAATAGTACTTATTTGACAGTAGAAAACATTTACGACTCAGCAGTTACGTTTGGTATTTTGGATATAGAGACCCGACGAAATCCACTTATAAATCTCCATTCTCCATTTTGAACTTGAAATTAAAATCTATTGCTAAGAATTGACTATACAGTCAGCAAATGCATTCTTAGATGGCCGGTAGTGTAAGCGTAGAAAGTAAGAAAAATGCAATAAACTGCCTATTTTGCTAACCGTAACATTCGGATCAATGAACGGTGAGATTATCATTCGAATTTCTTGTGAAATATCGCCATACAAAAATTTATTGTGTTCTGACTTGTGATTACAATCTATAACAAAATGCTTATAATTTTGGCGATTCTTCTTGTTGAGTGGGTTTAAATTGGTTATTTGATATTATCTCTTTAAGAGAAGGAATAATTATAGGTGCATCTTTGCGTGGGACTAAATTGTCTTTTAGTTTCTGTTAAATTAGTTGACATCTTCTTTAATAGCGTTCTTCATTCTTGAAGGTCGTGTGGGTGGTGCATGTCTTCCTCCATAAGAAAATGGGCAAAATCTTTAGTTAGTTTTTACCGAAATATTTCGATCTTTGGTAAGACATATAAATCGTTACAATATGTGAATGAATTATTAATTAATACAGTTAAAATTGTGAGTTTGGCTTAACTGAGACCGGGTATATCGCGGTGTATCGAATGTGGGAAGTCAAAAATCTCATAAAAATGCATCGTTACCTTTCAAGGTAATAATTAAATTATGTATTCATGCATAAAACGTCTCTAGATAGGATCTTTAGGATATCGCAGGGTGTCTGCGCAATATTTTGCAAAATCATTTTTTTTTCATAGAATAGAGGGAAAATAAGCACGAGGTCACCAAAATAGCAAAAAAATCTTTGGTTATTATAAAAAATTTCAAGCACTGTTGTCTAATATGTATTTTGAAGGCAAGAATTATTTAAAAATCGAATAATTGTGTCTTTAGCATTAACTCTGCGATTAAGGAAATTTTTAGTATGTCGGCAAAAGTCAAATAGTTACTCTATTTTTATCTACAAGTAGTTCGTATGGGAAGAAAACAGACGAAAATTAATGAAATGTATACGTATGATATATATAATATTAAATGTTATCCCATACCTTTTTCATGTTCCTAAAACGTACAATATAAAATTATGAATACTTTTATTTCATGTAAGAAATTAAATCGAAACATTCCTTATACTGCACTTATACGTGCCAATAGCCGATATCTCATTGAATTGTTAATCGACGTCTCTTATCGACTTGTGAAAAAGTACACAAATCACACCTCTTTGCAACGCGTTTTTTTTTCAATTATTCAACGCATTGGAAACGAGTTTCTTGAACCAGAGATATTCTTATTTAATGCATATTCTTTATCGTTTAACTCGTTCATAGTCTGTGCGGATTAACTATATTCGCTAATCTGTGGTAATTTTTAAATTTGGCGGGGTTTTCTGTGCTATTAAAATCCGAAAAAACCTTTATAATTTCGTTTAAGTTAAATTAAGTAGTAAGCACATGTTTTTAAAAGTGTATAGCGTTAAAATGTGCCTGAATTTAATAAATAGTACTAAAATATATTGGAAAAGTTCTCTCAAGTACAATTTAAATGAAAATAAGTTAAAATTACACTTGTAAAATAAGATTAAAGATTCGTCGGGCGATACGAAACTAGTTTGCGTTTTCAATTTTAAGACGATTTAAGTTTTAAGCCCCGTTTAAATCTATAAAGATTTCGCTCGAAACTTCTGGATTTGTTTTACGATTCGTATTTTTACATTTAAATAAATAAAAACGATGTGTACTGTTAGAAGATTGTAAAGTCGCTCGATTTTGAAGAAAAATTAAAATGGCGGGTTTCGCATTCCATTTGCATTACCACTTTTACATTATCTTTTGCATTACCAGTTTTATGTATAAAGCATATATATTTTTTAAAGGAAACACACGGCACACGAGCCTATGGAAAGCCTAACGGCAGTCCTGGACACCCATTTTAGTGGGTGCGTTGCCGGCCTTTGAGGGAGAATGCTCAACATAAATAATATGAATGATCATTTTACTTTAACCTGGCCATAACTATTTTTTTTTAATATTTTTGATTTTTAATTTTGACCTTGACATGATTACGTCAACGACGTTATAGAGTAGATATCTATGTTGATTATTAATATATTTTATATTCAATTAACACATGAATGATTATTAGGATGTTTGTAATTAAAATAATAGCAACGAAGCGAATATAATCGATTTTATTGGCTGCAGGTACAGCGGTTATATGACGCAGTAATAATTAAATTTGTTTCGGTTTTATTAACCGTCAGATTGATCGATGATCGAATAACTCCCGAGTCTCGATTAGCATATTTTCAAATTTAAGATTGGTTGTAAAATATATTGTAAAAATATTATAGTGTATCAAAATTGTGACTCACACAAGTTGTTAATACAAATTAACCCTGCACCACTGTTGTTTGATTGACCCTGTATTTTTGTGTTTTTGGTAGGTCAATTACATTTTCTTATATTATATTTAGAATAGAATAATATGCTTATTCTAACTTTAATCACTTTAGATTGTCCTTTCTCCATGTTAGTTAGGTCTATCAATATTTTTTTCAATTATTAGTAATCATGTAATGTGGTCGAACTTTCGTCGCTGCGATGTAATTTCTACAAGAAGCAAGGTGAAATGTAGCTCTTTGCAACCATTTGTGATTATATATAGTATCTATCTGTAATAGTATTGTTTTTTTCCAAGACCGCATCCGTTCTACACCCTTGATTTGAGGATTGCATACATGCAATGAATTTAAACTTCAAAGAATTTTTTTGTTTCTTAAGCTAACATATGAATAAATCATAGTCATTTATTCAAAATGTGTATTACAGCGCAATGTGTGATAGGTTATCGAAGGCTGGAAGTTTCCTTCAATTATTTCGTGCGGAACAAATGTTTAGGGTTCGACGGGTTTAGGGTAGTCAGCGTAATTCACATAAAATCTTCATTAAGTTGTAGAGACGATATTGTATTATCTAATTATCTTTACATTTCTTCCTACAACATAAAATATTAACGAATCATATTAAACCTATTTCATTAAATTATAATTACAACATTGTAATAGACAAAAATCAAACAAATAGGTCAAATACATCAGTGTTCTACTTTCAAACCCTCCACCTACATTTCATAATCTATAAGCCCTTCTTTGAATCTGTGGATTACAAAAGTAGAGTTTTATTGTCTATGATTTATCGATGCGCCATCAACTATAGTCGAATTTTTAATTAAACGAAGCTATCTGACAGTAGCTAATGTCACTTAGTAAAATAATGTTGCCACATTTAAAGTAATAGTGATGCGTTCAGTTCTTGTTCAATCAGATGAATGAACAATGAGTGTGAATAGTCAATCATTTCAAACAATAAAAGAATATTATTTCTATTTCAAAATTATATAAAAGTGCTCTGATATAAGTTAGGTACTAGTACTATGTAACTACAATCAGTTTTTTGACGTCTTATTACAAAGCGCGGCGCGGCGACTAGTGCCATCACGGATCATTAATTCAGGGGTTTTTACTTTGTCACAACACTATTTTTATTTCATTAAAAACTGACAACACCGTAAACGTCAGTTGATATCGTCTAATTAAAAATTCGACTATAGATATCATTGTAAAACTTTCTATTGCATTATCTGTGGATTCTTTAGATATCGGTAATTTGTGTAGGCATGTGCCTATATTAAGAAAATCATTGATAAAATAAAATTATTTTGCTTCTTTTATATATAAATGATTTCTTAAGAAATCTATGAAATTTTAGGTTTAAATAAGATTTCCCTTCAGTTGTGTCTTGGTCATAGTAAATGGGCTATAGTTCACCAAAGAAAATTGTTTTGTCCACGTTTTATTAATTATTTTTAAATACCTAAGTTTACAAATCATTAAACGATATCTGTAATACCGCAGACGACAGCGTGAGTTATTGTATTTATAATATTGATATTGTTTTACGAGCTCAACCTGCAAATAAAATGTATGCGATTAAAGAAGTGTCCGTGGTGTAATTTTATTTCGCTCTCGAACAAATTTAATACCGCCTCTAGGTGATTTAATGGCGACTAATGACCTCACCAGTCGCGAAACTAATCGGCCGACCGGTTGGGAATCTTGTTTGGATTCTTTTTGCTTTATCCTTTTCGTAGTAGATATTAAAAATACATTTTTAATGGCTCATATTTGTGTGTAAGTGCTGAAGTCTGAATATTTTAAGCGTTATGTAAACTTCTACGGAACGGATTTCGATGCAAATTTTTTTAAATTATTGATTTGCCTAATTATTTGTGACATGTAGTTTCAGTATGGCTGATTTTTTGGATACGTTTAAAGACTAGCTTGGTATGCAGAATATTAGACATGGGAGCCGGCCTTAGGTTTACTGAGGCTTGTATGTAACTTCAAAACATGGCTGCATTCAGGAAGTGAAATAGAGATTGTCTTTTTTTTTGTTTAGGTTTAAATAGGATAGGTAACTTTAGTTGTGTCTTGGACATATAAAAATTGCCATAATTTACAAAAGTTAAGTGCCTTCGAATTGTTAAATTGAAGATTGGTTTGTCCAGTGTCCACGTTTTTTTATTGCATCCAGTAAACTAAATAATAAAAAATTCAAGAATATTTTGTGTGGAATCTGTCTTTAATCTTTAGTCCAAATTCAGAATCACCAGACAGTTGTCTAATATATTATTAGGTCAATTTTAAGCGTCTAATAAAACCTAATTTTACTAAACAGCCCCCCGTACTTTACGTTACTTGTAGCTAAGAAGCTGCCCCCGCGAACTTCGTTTCGCCTTATAGAATATTTTGCTATACTACCCCAAAGAAACTGTTCGCTTACCAGAAAAATAACCTATTTTAAAAAAAACTTTTTTTTTCTGCATAAATTTATAATATATTATTACTTGAATTGGTCCAGCAGTTTTAGTGGTTTTCGCTTAGTTACATATTTTGTGATATTTAGATACATATATGTGAATGTAAAGACTTCCCAATGGTAGCTAAGAAGGTTTTCAACTCATGTATCTTACTTACCGTGTGTCACATGTGGCTGCCAGACTTGGGCATTATCTCAGAAACATCTTCTTAAGTTGAGAACATGCCAAAGGGGAACGGATTGAAGCATGGTGGTGTAACACGAAAACATCGAAAGAGAGCGGAAGAGATAAGTTCAACGACCAAAGTAGAGGACATTATAAGAAAAATAGAGCAATTGAAATGGCGCTGGACCTGGCACGTGATAAGAGATAGCAGGTTGAAATGGACAAAAAAAATTACAGAATGTCAACCACGCGATGGAAAAAGGAAGAGAGGAAGACAGAGTAAGAGATGGGCAGACGATATTAAGATAATACGAGGCACAACTTGGACAAGTAGAGCTAATATCAGATACATATTGAGGACACGCTGATTACCAAAAACGGGTCATAGGATGTATTAGATTAAGCGTAATTATGTAACTTCAATAAGTGTTAATATATATAATACAGGGTGTCAGCAATAAAGACTTCATCAATAATAAGGAAATGTAATCCTAAACCAAGTGACGTCAATAAAATCGAAAGTTACATAGTCACGCCTATATTATGTGCAATTATTGTGATCCATTCATAACCGAATAGTTATGAACTTTGTAATCACTGTGTCAAATGCTCGACAGTCGATGTTATTTTGTGGGTGGAGTTGCAGATGTTGCGATTCTAGATACGCAAAGATTTTATACGTAATGTTCAAAGTATTAATAGAAACTCAGACACATATTAAGGAGAATTACGTTGATTTATGTGTAATATGGATCGGATTAGAAAACACGATTTAAAAAGAAATATCCATAACCAAAGGCTATCCAATTTATGGTCTCATGAGTTCCCTCCAACAGACGAAGAAATATAATGAAGAGCAGAGCAGTGTTGGTTTCATCGTGCGACTATCATCTCTGAGGACGTAGGTTCGATCCCCGGACGTGTACCACTGGATTTTCTTTCTATGTGCGTATTCAACATTCGCTCGAACGGTGAAACAAAGCATCGTGAGGAAATCGGCTTCCAAAAGTTGACGGCTTGTGTCAAGCACAGGAGGCACGTAGGTAGCTATTAGATTGACATATGATCATGAAACAGATACAGAAATCTGAGGCCCAGACCTAAATAGGATGTAGTGCCACTGATTTAATGTTTTAATTAGCACTATCAATATCTTAAGTTACTAAATTTGTAAATTCACAATATGGTATATTGTTTGATAAAATAAATATGTATGTTTTTTCCACATTCTGCTTTATTATTACTTCTTTACTAAAACCGTTGGTCAACGTAACGTAACTTTTTTTATATAGAACAGCCCTGCGATTCTGTAACTCACTTTTCGAACTCACACAGCGGTTTTTGCATCGGCGGTCGCTCTCAAATCAGTCGTGAAGCAGTCATTTTATGATTTGGCATTCTGATAAACAATAAAATACAAGCTACCACCTTTTCACCAACCTAGCGTAAAGAAAGATATCCCATATAGTACACAGGTATTAGAATAATCCAGCTGCCTATATCTCTGTGACGGAATTCTTTTAATGTCAAGCGCAGGCCTCTCTGCAGGGAACGAGTATAATTGGTTAAATCACTTACGCTGTTCGCTCGATCTTGTTCTATTTATAATACAGCCTATTGTGTGCTATTTTCTATTATTTCGCAAGGATTTAGACTTTCGTCATTTGTTAGCTAGGTATTGGTATATGCTTAAAATAACCATATAAATGCGTAAATAGTATTTTTAATATGTATTTATAGCTAAATAAAAACAATAAAATAGTAGATTGAATACTTGGTATAAATAGTTTTATAAAACTAGAAACATCTAAGTCAAAATCTTTTGTTTATGAATGCACAATGCGGAATGCACAAATATTTTTGGGGAAATTATTTAATTTCCTTGCTTGAAGTTAATAAATTATCAAATTTTCTTTTCTTATTATTTCTTGGCTCTTCATTCAAATTATACTATGAAAGATTTTATAAGAACAAAAAAGATTATTTTAAACGATTAATGACTCCGTACTTCGCCTCCGTAAAGTATTTTTTGAGTTTGTATAGAATAAACAAACATAAGAATACATAGAAATAAAGAATTACGTGCTTATCCCCATCTATGGATACCAGCAATAGATTGAACAAATGCATTACAGCCTTTCCCTATTATAGACCAGTGCCGATAATTTTTGAAACCAAATAAAATTACAGTAGGATGAAACCCATTAGAAAAGGAGGGGAATATGATCAAAATGAAAGGAAAAATAAATTACGGTCGATCTGAGGTCGGGAAGGGGAGGGGGGGAAGTTTTAGGGGTAAAAAACGGTTTATCTCGATTTCCGGCAAAACTAAAAGTCCTATCGAAGAAAGTTAAATGGCAAAGTTTGAGGTAATAAAAAGATCTAGAACTTTTGTATTCACACATTTTTCACACAACCTCAAAATTTATGTGAAAAATTCAAAAAACTAAGTTTTTGGTTTTTTATTTTTATCTTTAACAAAAATATTTTTTTTTTAACGAAATTTGGTGAAAACTTACCTTTCTATGTCCCAAATACACTGTAATTTATTTGATTAAAAATATTTATTTGTTCACCTTATTTTGAATTAATATCGAAAAAACATCCTAATTTTCAATCGAAAATTCTGACGTCAAAATTTCAGCTTTTTTCAAAAAGTTGGTGTGCTTTCAGTTCGTTGAAATCTCTAATTTCCTATGGTAAAAAATATATATATATTGCCATAGTAAATCTTCTCAGAAAACGCAAAAAATCGTATGCAGTAACGCCCAGACCTGTCATCCCCTTCCTTACTTCTCTATGAAATACGAAAATTTTAGCCCATCTAAAGGTTAAATTTTTTTTTTTAGGTCACTCAGGTATATATAAGTTATCTTAAAATAGTAATAAATAGGCATCTGATTATAATTTAAAGAAGATTCATAGAGAAGTAAGGAAGGGGATGACAGGTCTGGGCGTTACTGCATACGATTTTTTGCGTTTTATGAGAATATTTACTATGGTAATATATATATATTTTTTTACCATAGGAAAGTAGAGATTTCAACGAACTGAAAACACACCAACTTCTTGAAAAAAGCTGAAATTTTGACGTCAGAATTTTCGATTGAAAATTAGGATGTTTTTTCGATATTAATTCAAAATAAGGTGAACAAATAAATATTTTTAATCAAATAAATTACAGTGTATTTGGGAGATAGAAAGGTAAGTTTTCACCAAATTTCGTTAGATAAAAAATATTTTTGTTAAAGATAAAAATAAAAAACGAAAAACTTGGTTTTTTTAATTTCTCACATAAATTTTGAGGTTATGTGAAAAATGTGTGAATACAAAAGTTTTAGATCTTTTTATTACCTCCAACTTTGCCATTTAACTTTCTTCGATAGGACTTTTAGTTTTGCCGGAAATCGAGATAAACCGTTTTTTACCCTTAAAACTCCCCCCCTACCCCTTCCCGACCTCAGATCGACCGTAATTTATTTTTCCTTTCATTTTGATCATATTCCCCTCCTTTTCTAATGGGTTTCATCCTACTGTGATTTTTTTCACTTTTTATTTATTTTAAAGGCTATCTGCACTGGTCTATTAGGAATTAAGAATAAAATTAACTCGTCTGTAATAATAAAAACCCTTCACTAATAACATTTAGAAGCACTCAGCCTACGCGAATCTTTACACCGTTCTAGGCCCATTTATCGCTCGTCGACGGTCATTAATGATTCTAAATGAGCCTCTAAGACGCCGAGAAAGCCTGCGATTGTTTTATCGTTGCAATTAAACCCGATCTATAGATCTTGAATTGAAATTGATCGACTGAAAGATTTTAATGAAGTTTTGTGTTAATGTGTTTTTAATTGAAAATTGAATAAGTGTGATTCAACTCACTCTACCGGAGTATATAAACCGTCTCCAAAGACGAAGAACCCTGGAGCTCAGCAGCATTGAGTTTATATTATTATGGTATTATATATAGATATATATATATAATTTATATGTATTCCTAATGAGGAATATCTCCACCCGCAAATAATCCTACAACACATCTGCTCATAGTCAGAAGACTGATTGCACGATGCGCTCTTGTAAAAAAAAAGAATAAGTGTGGCAAGAGAACATCGTTTGTGTCCTTAGCACTTGCCAGCCTTGCGATTCTGTAACTCACTTGTCGAACTCACACAGCGGTCGCGCTCAAATCAGTCGTGAAGCAGTCATTTTATGATTGTACGAAAATTAATAGTGAAATTATTTAGGAAAACTCTTTATTACAATAGCCTACATCTACGAACAAACAAAAATAACTATAACAACTGGTACGCCCTCAAAAGACGAACACAGTTTTCGTATTAAGTACTTAATAACTATTGTTAACTATACTATATGTGTGATCTAAAAACCGAGAGATATAAATGATAGTTATTGCAAAATTTTGGTAAATATAGATCTGCTAAACTGAGTAAAAGAGGTGGAAGGGATTAATTTTATAACGAACTCAGAGTGCGCCGATCTTATAACATTGTTACGTGGAAAGGAAAACAATCCGGCAGTGCTCCAGTGCCTAGGCCTCAGGGCCTGATGGTTACTTTTGGAAGTAACATCAACCGCCGTTACTATTCGTAACCTCAGTGAAAACTAACTTCTCTTCACACATGTCACAATGTATGGAATTAATTAATGAACTACATAGATTCATTGCGTTTTTATTCTCCGTTGAGTCGTATTACTGTTTGTTGTGTTTTATTCCATGTGTATATACTGTTTTGTATGAGATATAAATGTATAGTTGTGCCATTGGAGTAATCTGTAATGGTAACTTATATATAGCAGTATGAGAACCCAGTACGGTTCAGCAGATTAGATATCCATTATTTGTTAATTCTAAGCAATACTTTGCCTTTAAAATGTTTTATTTCCTAAAGTGCATGTAAACTTCACATTAATATGCATAACCTATTGGGTTATGACAAGCGCTAAATGGGAAACGGATGATTTCTTTCATTCCATATAGAGAATGTGATTTAAAGAGACGATGTACTAACGTGGAAATTACTTGTCAATATTTATGTTATTTATATGGGTTCTTATAATAAACAGTCCGTTTAAGCGTACGTCATAAGTCTTAAAATCATTACAAAGAATTGGTATGAAGATATGAAGATATAAAGTCCCATATCCTAAGAAACAACAGACACACCTGCCGTACTTCTTGTTTTCATAGGCAAGAGTAGACGAGACGCCACCTCTTCAAACTCGATTACACCCAGAATCGAATCCTTGACCTGACTGTACCTGTGACCAGGCCATTCGAAGATAGGTAATACAGATTATAAGTAGATGAACACACAAACTAGCTGCTGTGGTCTCTGGCAGAATGACCAGCGCTGTGGAACATTCTGCTCCTCAGCATAATGCTGAGCCAGGGCCAATTACAACCACAGCACACATGCATTACACACTTGAAACGAACCGAATGGGAAATGGGAATTTTTATTTTATTATTATTGATATCTCTCATTTAATTTTTTCTTTGTTTATTTTATTTTGTGTGTTTATATGTGTGTGTTTTTGTTAGTATAAATGTTATGTCTATCTCTAATCATAATTATACTTTAAAGTAGGATCAAGTCTTCATTGAATTATTGCTAAAATTGGTTTAAAGATTTTTTACTACAACTAATAATTGCTCAATTTTATTACCCTCTTTCAAGTTCAGTTGTGGTTCAATGTAATTAGTAATTTAGGTGTTGTATATTTTACTGTCACCTAGTTATAATATAATAATAAATAATCATTAGCATTCGGAGTTGTATGTCATGTGTGTTAATGCTGTCATACGGCTAAAACAGAACTGTCAGGTAGATTAAAACTTTCCAGCCATCGAAAAATAGCAAATTTTATTGATTTGCTAAAAATAAATTCCTTTTTACCATTGCTAAAAATAATCATAAACCGGAAGCCGGTCAAACCGATAAGGAACTCGTTATTTGTGTGAAAATAGATTTTTATTAGCGATCATATTAGATTGAGCGACATTTTTTTTATTTACGCCGTTAAAAAAATTGCTTAAAAGACAATTTAAGATTGTCTACATGAAAAAAACGATGAAACAGGAACAAGTGAAAGAAATAAATGAAACGTAATAAAGTAAATAACATTTAAATAATATGATATTTTGGCGTATGTTTATGTGTTGTACCGTATAACATTTTAAAGTATTCTTAACACAAGTAGGTGTGGAACAATTAGTGTATCTCTGTTGAACTGGGATTTTTTGATATTAGCGAACTGATAATAATCTATGCGTTACTAAGCTAATGTTCAGACTTCAGACTCAGACTTCTTACAATCGACTTATAATTTTTACTTTGTTATTTATGAAAAATTGTTTTCTGCATTAGTTAAATACCAGTAAAGAAGACTTAAAACTGGCGGATTGAGGTTTGTAAAGTATTGATTTTCTGTTAATAGTGTAAACTCTTTAGAACGAATTTCAAGGGACCGAGTATTTTTTTCGTTATAGACAGTGTTCTTTATATGTAATTAATGCATGGGTTTTGTGTACAAACAAATGTAACAAATTTTTAGAGTTTTTCGTTATAACGTACGACGTACTAGGATAATATGTATATATATAATTATAAGTTTTTCAGTTATGAAGTACGATGTCTCTTAAGGAAAGAATCTTTATGTACTTATTGAAGCATTTTAAGTATCTTCATAATCGTGGTTGTTTGATAGAGTTTTAAAAAGGTTTAAATGATTATTTTTTTATACAGAACTAGCTGACCTGGCTAACTTCGTTCCGCCCTACAACCTTATAATATCGTTGTTACTTTAATTTAACTTATTTTAGGATTTCATTAATGTTAAGTATTACATTAATACAACTTTTTTGCAAATACAGAAATGTTTTATTGCTTGCCATTGCGAAAGAAGAATGGCAGTTTTACACATTAGGCATCTTCTCTCTAGCGTCAATATGGCGATACTGCATGTTAAGCACTTTCTGATATCCAACATCTTTTGATCAGGATCAAAGCATGGTTATGCATCTCCTCATTCACCTCAAGATCGGAATTTCTTGAACTGACACGAATTCGACGTAAAATGATGCGTAGTTTTGTCAACAGATGGCACCATATGGTTTTTGCATTCGTAAAATGAATTAATTTATTTATTGTTATTCGATAACTTATCCGATATTTTATTGCTTATTCTGCTATTCGGGACGGAAACAAATCCAACAAATCAAAAACCATGGCAATCGGTCCAGCCGTTTTCGAGTTATAAGTGTTGTAACAAACACGACTTTCTTTTATATATATAGATTTGACTGACGTTTGGACTAATGTTAAGTCAGATACGGCCTATTGAGCACGCCTGTCCAGGAGATGACTATTTAGCCGCTGCTTAAATTAACCGAACTCTTCAAGAAAGTTAGTTTGGTAAGAGCATAAGTGCGTGCGCCGATATAAATACGCTTTATCTACAAGTCATAGTTATATATAGAAGTCAAATATTGAGCTCAAAACTATAATAGCAATACACCTGTCCGTGCCAACACACCATTAATTCAAATCCACAAAAATTAATCCGACGTAATTAGTATGGCAGAAACAGTAGGTATACAATATCAATCGTTGCTTGTAGTTTTTATACAGAGCGCTGTTAAACATCACAGTCGCGTGTGTAAGCGCCTTATGTGCTGTTCGCACGCGATGGTACAGACGCGGCGAAAAATGCTGTAACAAAAAATATTTTGCCGGCTTTTCAAGCAGTAATATTTGAACGTTTGAAAGGTGTATGTAGATTTTTTCAAAAAAATTTTTTCTATTACTGTTATTATTCATCTAATTCGTCACATTTCGTGTTATTTTGAGTCATGGTTACAATATACTGATGCATACAATAACTTCATAATCTGTTTGTAGAAACATCAAAAATATTGTATAAGTTACGTTATTATAGTTAAAAATACAAGCTACTCTTACCTTCCAGGCCCATTTTGATTACCATTTGAAAGAAAAGAGCTAAAGTAATAATTACCAACCTACCAGTAAATACCAATTTGTGCGTGTCTACGAAAGCGTCCCATTCAAGGATTCAAAACACTTTTGACGCCGACTGTATTTTCAACCCTTTTATTTTTAAAAGCAGCGCCTCCGCCAGGAATGATCGAATGTCTCGTATCCGTGTTCTACATTTAAACTTATCCCTTTTCAATGTTTGTAATTTGTTAACTATTTAAAATTTTATACGTCAAATACTCTTTATTTATGGTTTTCAAAGGATTTTAATTTTGTTGAAGTTTTAATTTGTAGAAATATTACTTATATTAGAAATACGACTAATAATTTCTTGTAAGAATTCAATTTTGACAACTCTTGCAGCAAAGGCCATAAGTTTAAAAAAAACACTTTAGAAGTCCATTAAGAAATATAACAACTTAGAATTTGCTATGAAGCTCTGTGGCTCATTGGTGGCATCTCAAAACTCATTCGTTGATTACGTTAGATAGTCCTTGGACATGTTATTTGAAAAAAATAATTTGTGATTTCGTGAAGCACCTTTGATTACTTTGAAACTTTGACTTAAGATTTGTGGCACATTTTCAAACCTCCTTCGTTGTTTAAAATTGATAAAATCACTTATGGCGTAGAATAATGTATACCTACGTGTATATGTGACCAGGTTAAAAATAAAAAAAATATTGGTTGTTTGTTAAGTAGGTTTACGATCGAGATGTTTACGTGATAACGTCTTATTGGTGATATAAGTTTTTGGGAAGTAAGGAATTAATGAAGATAACAATTTTTTCAAATTTTAAATTACATCTATCGTTTTATTCACACTTTTGATGTAACTACACTTTCGGGTGTAAAATTACAAGTTTACTTATTCGACTATGATATACATTTTTCTTCATACATTCACGGAATGACTGGCAGCGCTCGAGATGAGACGGGAGATCGGTCCGTCTCTCTCTCGTTATACCTGCGATCGCGCTCGCGTGAGGTTTTGGTGTGACACAAGTTTCTGAACATGTCACCCGACTAAAACGATTTTAAAGACGTTATCACGTCAAAAATACCTTTTTAGGTCTCAGATTTCTGTATCTGTTTCATGATCATTTGTCAATCTAATAGGCTAGCCTAGGTGAACAGCCTCTTTGCCTGACACACGCCGTCGACTTTTTGGGTCTAAGTCGGTTTCCTGACGATGTTTTCCTTTACCATTCAAGCGAAGTGGAGATCGAATCTACGACGTCAGGGATGAGAATCGCACGCTGAAGCCACTAGGCCACCACTAGGGATCCCACAATTTAGCAGCTAGACTAGTCTTTGACTCGAAGTTTGTTGTTGGTCTCTTAAAAAATCTTTATTATGATATTGAAATTCTGAATGTATTAGTACTGTGCATATACTTGGTAGTTCAATTGTTAATTTGTAGGTTATGCTCAGTAGACATGTTTTTATTATTAAAAGGAAAACGGCTTGATATCGAAAACACAATGTAGAGAATGTCTTAAAGCTTACGCCGCCAAGTCACGAATAATGAATTAAGTTATTACGCCTTTTTAATTTATCGCCGCTATTTCAACCCTCCATAATTTGAATATAAATTGTAGGAAAATTGTATTACGCCACAAAGTTTTGTACAATAAAGAATAGAGTGGTGTCAGTGGCTACGTTATGCAACAAAAGGATCTGTGTAACTTATACCAGCCGACCCGGCATCGTTTTTTATCTAGACTATTACAGTACTAATAAAAGCATCAGTGCCGTTACAACTCCGTCTGGGCCTTGATTTCTGTATCTGTTTTGTAATATTTAATATAATAGTAGGCTAAGTAAAATCCTTATTGTGATTTTACTTAGCCTACCTTTTTAGTACATACAAACATGGAACATTGTGCTATGCTTTCCCAGAAACAGTTCGGTTTTTCGGAATGAAATTTTTTTAAGGTTATCAGTGAATTTTTCTCTATATAAACCTCACAGTTCAAGTCAATACTTTTACTAGGTATACAAATCAAAATAGGGGCTGATCGTAGGGAGGTGAAAATTAAGAGTTGTATGTATTTTTGTATGCTGTATCATAAAAAAATAAAAACAAACAATTTTGTATAAAAAGTAAAAAAAATTTTTTTGGAGTGGACACCCCTTATCACTTAGGGGTTTGAAAGATAGATAGTAGAGATAGATAGATAGATATAAGAATCGGTCAAGCCGTTTCGGAGGAGTATGGGAACGAACATTGTGACACGAGAATTTTAAATATTATATATTAAGTTGGTTCTAGGGGGAAAATTCTGTCGCAGTTTGCATCACTGTTTTCCTCCACCGTATGAGCACGTGTTAAACAAGACAAAAAGTCTATTGGTGCACGCTCAAGCCTAGTCCGGCACTGCTCTTGCCTCATTTGTCTTTTTTGAAGCGAAAATAAATAAGTACTAGTTAATTAAACACATTGTTAGTTATTCAACTTTTTTATAACGTCATAAACTTTAACACATAACTAGTTTTTTAGCTCCTAAATCAAATTATTGCACATGTCATATCATGAAAGGCGATGAAAGAATTCACTTTCTGACATTCCTATTTACTTTTCCGTATACATCAGGGAATGCTTCCTTGCAGTAGGGAAGGGAACTCCTCATCTTGTCATACAGGGTGTGGTCAAACATATTTCGGAATTCCTCTTCAGTTGTAAATGTATCGGCGTATAGCATTTGGAAGCCACGATGGTGGGTCACAAAGCTTTCAATACGACGTGTTGAAGACACCTGAAAGGATGTAGAAAAAGGACTCAACAAATTACGATTAATATTGTTATTAATTTGTATGTATTTATTGGACAATATGCTACATAATAATATGAAAAATAATAGTTTATTGAGAGTTATTTTTATGAAAGATGTCCTTTGTCGTTATGAAGTAAAATAACTTGGAAAGAGTTATCAAAAAATAAATTAATGATTTGTATACGTCACGTGACACAAAGCTGTCACAGATTAGCCGAATCGACGATGGTATAGTATTCCAGTAAATAATTTGGTTTCGCCTATCTAATCCTAGCATATTACAACATAATATATGTATTTGTGTAGTTAAGCATGACAAGTAACACGTAAAAAACTTGAGACTTTTTAAGTGAAGATGGTAGATCATTGGGACTGGTGCCCCATCTTGCGAAGCGTTTTGGCAAGATTTTGAAAATATGAATGTTTAATTTGAATTTTTATATATTTTTTTAATAAGTATTTTGTAGCTTCTAGAGTCACTAAGAAATAATAAGAAATTGTTTTTAAAATTTTATCAAATAGCCCATTATGCCAATACCAATCAAATATTTGCTTTGATTAGGTTATTTCAATTATGTGTATTAAAACTAGCCGACACTATTAAGACAGGTTTGAGTGTTTTTTGTCTGACATAATAATAAAGAATTGTCTGTTATTTTGTAATAATTAATTGTAATACGCCATTCACTTTTCGTTGTATTTTTCTGGCTTGTTTTTTAATATATCTAACTATAAATAGTTAGTGCGAATAAAAATATGATTACAGAAATGGCCCTGTTTTGCAAAAAACAATAACATGACAATGTTGTGATGAAGATTATTCAAAATTTTGTGTCGAAGAAATAAAAAATACGGCATTTCAAATAGCTGTCATGTTCATGTGAACATGACAGCTATTTGTTATTATATTATAATTATTATGTAATAATATTGATGATAATATTAAGGATAGTTTTAAGGTTATATAATCTTTATTACAACAATTTGCTACAATTTTTAAATTTTTTTTGCTACAATTTAAAAATCATTTATTGCGAATAAATAACTAACTAACTAACTAACTATTTACAGTTAGATATATAAAAAACAAGACAATAGAATATATATAAATAACAGTAAACGGCGTAAAATAATTAATTATTACGAAATTCTATAATATTATAGTCTTCATCAAGCAAAATACATAATATTGTATCTTATTTGAAACTTTGAGTCCTGTTATCAAATTAAAAAAAAACTTACAGTTTCATATCCTTCCGCTTTAGGTACTCCATACACCCCAATATCAACGAACATCTGCCAGTCACTAGAATTAACTTTGAGCTGGCCAGGGTTATTGAATAGCTTGAAAGGACACAGCCATATGGGGTAAACCTGGAAATTATTATGAAATGTATCATCTAGAATTTTCAAAATACCTTATAACAGTTCATACTTCAAACAACACTTTTGTTGAATAATTTAATTAATACGAGAGCATCTATCATTCTATAAAAAATAATCTATCTTCATCATAAAGTCAGTCTTCATCATTAAGCCAGTCTTCATCATTAATACAATTCCACCATTATTAAGTCTATATTTATCATTATTTCAGTCTTCATCATAAAGTCAGTCTTCATCATTAATTCAGTCTTCATCATTAAATCAGTCTTTATCATTTCTTCCTGTCCGGGAGAAGGCCTCCTCCAACTTTTTCCATGCGATTTTATCTGATCTTGAAGTATTATAGTTTTTTGATTTGTTAGTTATAGCCATGCTTGGAGTTTACATTTCGTTTGGTTATTAAAAAATAAATACAATTCTTGTTTAAAGTACCCCTAATATATCTTGATTCCTCCTAAATTTGGCATTACTTGGTTGAGATGGAAACGGAAAGAAATCATACTATGTACTTTAAATACGTAAAAGTTTGTGCAATTTGTTTGTGAATATTGGGTCCACACAAACGATGGCTGTGACACGCAAACTGAAGGGCGATTTCCTCCAAGTTCCAAGTTAAAGGGAGGACCTTGACCAGTCTTACCACTGACTGGCTCGCGAACACCAGTGGCTAAGGCCGAGAAGTTGTTTGTATGTATACATGCTTAGTTGGATATACTTCATAAGCGCTATTTAGGGTTAGACCTCATAGCATTGATTTTAGGAATATACATAATTTTAGAATCATATCAAAAAATATATCCTTAGAACACTATCAGTCACTGAATCAACACACCCACACCCTACACGCATTCTCTTTGTATATTTTATTTAGTCTTTAAACTTTTAAATTAGCGTCTGGATTTAAAAAAATATTTTGTAGTATGTTTACAATTACAATGTATATCTATAAAACTATATTCATCATTTATGTTTTATACAATATTTCTTCAATTATTTACTAGATGATCCCCCCTACAGATGATCTTCATAATCCTTGATAACTATGGAATATTATCGAAACCGTTTAAACCAAAACTATTTGACTTTTAATAGAACAATGTTTCTTGCAATATCCTAATTTACAAATTTTTTTCGTTGTCTAACAATTGTTATACAATCGAACAAAGTTTGCTTTTACTATGTTATTTTAATTTGTATGCTACATTACTAAAAATAAGAAGTGCCCAATTCACAAAACATATAAAAATATTGCCTGTTTAATTAAGATACATAGTTGAATTTGAAAAATTTAAACGTTATATTTTTTATAAGAAAATCGTATTGAAAATAATTTAGAATCGTAATTCTCAGCTGGTCTCTCTTGTCTATTATTATTAGGTCCGCGACTAAATCTAGAGATTAGGGGCCTCATAGCCTAGCGGTCTCATTAAGTGGCAGCTAGGTGAGGGGTACCGGGTTCGATTCCCGGTTCGAGGGCAAGTTTTAATTTAATTTAAATTTGTTGTCAGCCTTTGGGAGGGTTGTGCGGTACCGGGCGAGTGCCTAAACCGTACATGGAGGACATGGTCGAATTTCGAACAACAAGCACGAATTATATAAAAAAATCCTATACTTGACGCTGGCTAATGCAGAAATCGTCCCAGAGCCATTAAAAAAAAAACTCTAGAGATCTAATTAAACGTCACCTAATCTTACCCATATTAAATAAAATACGCTTGCATGTAATAAAAAAATTATTGTCACACTAATATTATTTTTAAACATGTCAGTAATAAATCGTATAAATACCTCAAATTCCTTATCAAACAGTTGTATTGCTTCCTCCATGACATCTACGGGAACCAACATATCCTGGATCACGTGAGCTTTGTTGTACAGCTTTGTAACTGCTTCCGGCTGAGTGAGCTTTAGCAGGGAGACTTCTGGGGGCATCATCCATCCGAATAACATACGAAATACCGGATTATTGCCGAAAGGAATTATATCCTGAAAAACATTGTCCTTTGTAACAACTGAAGCCTTCACAAATGTTTAATTGAGTCTATTACGTATAACTGTTATTGATCTAAATCTCAGTGACTCATTAGAGTATGAAATTTGGTGTCCTGTATGTTTGCGCATGAATTACACATGGAGAGATCGACTGGGATCATCCTCACTGGTCACTTAGAAATAAGGACATCATCCTTATGATTCTGGTAGGAGGTAGATAGACTGCTTCACAAATGTCTTAAAATATCTTTACTTTTTGTAGCAACTGTTTCTGCAGAGACATTTTTAATCCGTAGTACTTCGTCGGCTTTACTTTTGCTCTGAATATAAATTTATTTTTGCCGTCCAAATCTAGATTTCTACCGAAATTTCGTATTTTTTAAGAATAAATACAATTATAACCTGATAATAAAATAAACTAAAGAAATCCTTACTTGTAGTTCCCAAAATAAGCTTCTAGTGTGTCTATGGTAGTAGTCCCGTAACGGAATATATTCAACAACACACGTCTTCTGGCCTAGCTTATAATTATCTAAGTGGTTCTCGACTTGAGTGAAGAACCAGGGAGAGTACCATCGTCCGATTGGATTGAACTGAAAAAGTAATATTACTAAAAGTTAATGATTCGACAATATATTTGACTAAGAGCACTTGGATCTTTGGTTATCTAATACCACATTTGTACTCAGCCTTTGTACTGGTTTTGCCGCTGGAAATATTTCCCTAAATAATTCTTAGTGTTATATACGCCAGTGTAGCTTACTAGGTTGGAACTAACCTTACTCTTTTACCAAATTACTCTCAACAATGGCATTAGCAGTAGCATCGCGAGTGACCATTTTAAATGTGACATTAACAGGCCTAAGGTGCGAAAAAAGCGAAATCAAAAAATATTGAGGGTATTTGGTTATTTTATGAGATATTCTGATGTGATTGGTTGTTATCGTTTTTTGGGATAAAATGTTTGTAACCCTAACCTAATCAAATATTAAAATTCGCACTACTACACTTTTTAATTATTGTTTTCTTTTATTGGGTTGCTTGGAAGAGATCGCTTACGATAAGACCATTCGTTTCGCTAAGTATTTTTGTTCGTAAATTATACTGTAAATTTTATATTTACCTACATAGTAATAATAATAAAAATGAATATAATACAATTGTTTTGTGTCTGTATTAAAGTATAAGCCTTAACAACTAAAAGTAGTTACGTAAGTTCGTTACATGTTTCTTACCATTCCATCGTCTCCAATTTCATCCACCATATCACCGGTCATGACAACGCCACTGTTTTTATCAAAGAGGAGTGCCTCAAGGTACCGATGTGGGTCCTGCTTTAATGCTTCTTCTTTAAATTTTAAAGACAGGTCTAGCATATTTGTGTAAGGCTGGTATTCAAGCCGAATGTATCTGAATAAAAACAGAGTAATATTTACTCAAAAAAGAATACATTTAACTAGAATAAAACGCATTTATCACGTAGATTATTTGCAGAAGTAATTGTGGGTTTATTTTCATCTCGTAATTTGGCAAAAGTTAGGGTAAATCAGTGTGGGAAGCGCTAAGTATAAGACTCATCTGTCAAAACGTTTTAAATGTGACATAAAGGAGTATATCTAATCCTTTTAGATGCGCAGCACTCTCTTTCTATCAAGCGTGCATGCCTTATACCACGTCAAAGTCTTGCAAAGTTAATGCCAATATCTCAAAATTGAAATCTAAGTAATATAAAATAATACTAATTGCCTCAATCATAAGAAGTGTATGTGTTAAATAAAACTATTAAAAATGTCAAACTCACGCAGGCTTACCCTGTAATTTCAATTTCCGTACCACGTTATTCGAAGTTCAGCGATATTAAGAGAACTACATCAAAACTCGATTTTATCTTTAAAACTTCGTAATTTTGCAATCGTATTAAGCTAATTGAAAACGGGTATTTCATTTACAGGGTAACCCTACTTATCTAGTCTAAGACCTACTTTTTCGCAGGAACGACTTTAATAGTAACAGAAGTCAGAAATCCTAAAGTGCCATAGGACCACGGAACTGCATAAAACAAGTCGGCGTTGTTGTCCTAAAAAATATTTACTTTTTTATTCTATATGATTTAAAATAATTGCAGTGTGCTTAAAGAAACATAATCAGAATCAGGTATTAAAAAAGATTAACTGAAGTGTGTCTGAACCAAATCTTAGAAGGCCAGCAACGCACTCGTGAGCTCTCAGCATGGAGACTGAAGTGTCCATGGACGGAAAACCATCTAAAGTATAGATAAATTGTTAATGAAAACTCAAAACAGAACCAACTATATCCGAGCAGCTAAAATAGAGATTTTTGTTCCAACTTTATTAATAATAATTTGGTATATATTCTAAATTATTTTTTTTAAAGAGGCCCATTATTGAATTATACACAAGTGTCTTATGAATTAACAATTACAATTCATATAGTTGATAATTAATTTCATTGAAACATACTTTTTATTTTTCCCTGTGTATTTTTGCTTGCTAAAAATAAAGTATATATAGTATAGTATAATATACCTTATAGTTGGGTCTGCTCTAATCTGTGTGTAAAATTTGTGACGTCATATTTTCTTGTATTTTTTAAGCTAAGTTAAGTTTTAAAAAAAAGTTAAAAACTTATAAATAAATAATAATCCTATCTCTTCTGTTGTTTTATGCGAGTAGAATTTAAGTGAAAGTATTTGTTACAAATATTTTGTCACATCTGTATATACCTACCGATTTCTAATATTGAAGTGGTGAAATCTATTGTTGATGGGGTCATTTCTATGTTGAAGTGGGATTTTAGTTGATTTATAAAACATAACACTCATAAAACCGTACATTACCTTACTACATGTGACAACCGATCCATCAGCCAACACTAGTTCATACTCCAGGCAGATGTGCTGGAAGAGTCCGTGAATATGTGAAGAGGATTCCACTCCTGTACCCATAACCAGCCCACCCACTGTCAGCTGGTCCAATTCGGGTACAACAGGCAAGGATAAATCTAGTGGTTCCAGGGTTTTGGATAACAGGCCCATTGTTACTAAGGGCTCGCAACGTACCGTCTGCAATAAAAAAACTAAGTCTTGACCCCAGATTTATGTGTGTGCTCAATTTATATTTGCTTACTAGGCTAAAATTACTTTAGAAGCTATTTTAATTGTGCATATACGTATACAAAGAAGCACAGCCGCGATTCGAACGCACAGCTTTAGGATTAAGAGATACTCGCCGCTTCTTCTCTTATCCAATATATCAGCCAAAAACAAAACCACTAAGTGACAACTAAAGGTAGCTTTAAATACAGCGCCGCTCAGCTAGTCCATTGAAATGTTACATTTGCTGAACATTTGTTTGAGGACGCAATTTTATTTATGGAACATGTAGGTAGGGGGGGGGGGGGGGCAACACAAGCCTAAACCCAAGTTTGTGGGGTGGGCGCCCTTGTCCCCCTGCCGCCATCTTGGAAAAAGGGGTGAAAACACGTTTTTCACAAAAAAAACATTTTTTTTTTAAATAAACGAGAAATCATAAAAGTAAAGTAAAAATTTTGTATTGACCGGCTTGTCATGAGCATTGACGAACCCGGTCAACTTTGGAGCTTAAGCTTAAGCTTTTATTGACCCCCCTACCATACATAAAATTGCGTCCTCTAACAAATGTTCAGATTGGCCCTCAAATTGTAACATTTCAATGGACTAAGCACCCGCCACCAGTTTGAAACATCAACTACCCATTTCAAAATAAATACAGAAAATTATTGCCGAAATTTGTCATTAGACTTAGTTGCATAAAAATTGCAATAAAAATCGGCGCTCAATTGGGTGCATCAAATGTCCGTCCTTAGCTCTAATTAAAGGTCGATAAAAATATAATAATCTTATAAATAATCTTGTTACATATATATTGATATCATATTGTATATATAACTTTGTATAGCGAAATATTTAATTCATATTATGATATCGTTTTGTTCTTTTTAATTTAGTCGTGTGATAATAACAAAACTTAATTTACGCATTTTTTTCTTGTTAATTTTTATCAACTATACTGTCTGTATAATAGGGAAGTACATACCATATTCTTCGTGTCTACCTCCAGAATGTCCACCATATCTATGTGAATATTCGTGAAGGTTTTTTTATAGAGACCCTGTCTAAATGACATCGTCTGCCACGTGGGTCGAGCAGTACATAATCTGGTATTCCGGTCTCCGGCTAACCAGGATTTGATCTTGAAATAATAATTTAAAAGAACTTTATTTCTCATAACAAAAAATGTATTTTTATTTACATGAGAAACTTAATATATACGAACGAGATACACGTCGCCATCAGCCGTCCTATATTTAGTCTACTAGGCTCATTCTGATATATCTTGATTGCCCTTTTGAATTGGTTAAACCCGCTAATATTACGAAAAAAATTGATTAAATAATTGCACACCCTCATACTTAATAGACTTCTTCAAATAATTTGTACGCGGCTTCGGCGAGATAAGTAAACTCGCTCGACGAGTATTGCGTGTAGTGGTGTGTTTAATTTTTGTAAATGATATATGGCTAGAGTTATTTTTTTTTTTAAAATTATGATACAGGTGTTATAAACATATAGTTGTTTGATCGTCAAAGTTTTGGTTTCTTGGTAAATTTTATTAGTCTGTGTTAACAAATTGTATATAAATAGTGCTATTATTAATTTATTTTGTAGTCTTGTATGTTAGAATAAAAAGCTAACTGAGCTAGACAAAGGATAGAATTATATTACGGTATATACAATAAACAAGGACAAATCAATCTAGTCTTCCCAGTCGTATCGTAATAATACATAGCGCCGCGTGATTATTATAGTAAATACATATATATTTTGTACATAATATGTGTTTAATGAAACCCATTCAAAGGACAACACATTCAAATAAAAATCGATAACTGTAACCTGCTTATTTATGTACACAAAAGTATTTAATATATAAAAGTTATTTTGTTGAGTATTGGTCCATAGATATTGATACAATATTTTGATGAAAGAAATGACAGATTTGACTTAAAAGCACCTGAAGTCCGAACGCATAAAAGGCTAGACAAATTTTAATTTTTATTATTTCATTTAGTATTTACAACTTATTTCTAGGAACACACAAAAATGACAGTGTGCCTTAAATTAAAATCATTAATCAAACTCACTTGTTTTTGTACTTCTTTCACTTTCTTCTCATGATTTCCTGGTGCTGTGTTGAGTTTAAATACCACATAGTTCCTTGCCATCGACCAGATCTTCCATAGGAAGGAGAGGGGCATGAGAATCGTGATAGCAATCAGCCATCGGTACTCCACTATCAGGTACTCGATCAGAGAATCTGGTTGGGTCGAAATCATCTTTCTGTAAATTATATATACGTTACCAGTAATATCCAACGTTTTTCTTATCTACTATATTATATCTAAAGAGTGCAAAAAGGACAGGTAGATTTCAGTTCGATGCAGTTCTGATGTATTTTGAAAATGGTAAGTAGAATTGAACGCATCTTATATTAAAAAAATCTATTCTATTAGGCTAACGCACCACCTTGAGGTACCTATACTTGACTTATAAATATAATTCACAAAAATTTACTTTACTGTATTTCAGTCAATAATTAAATAGAATTAACTTTAATATTATGAATAAAATTATTAAAAAAAAAATCGCGTAAATGCTTACACTAAATCCGTCTTCCCAAAGACAACGCCGGCCGAGATATGAATTCAACTCTAGGTCAATTTGTTTAACAACAATGCAACATGAGTATGCCATTATCACCTTTATACCCGACCACTAACGGTCAAATTCTTATCATGTACGATAACGCTAATCGAATGTTATAAAGACAAGTTATTTTATAATATCCGTTATCTAGACACGGCAGATTGTAATGCCAAAACCTGCAAAGATACATAATTACACTTTTATAAATAGAGCCGCCTTCAACTTGATAACTAAGAAACTAATTAAATGTATTTTAGTTGATTAACTTTAACCCTGCTGGAAATTTAATAATAAATTGCGACCTTACATTGAAATAACGAAGGTCAAAACAGTCAATGCAACGTCACATAGACTATAACAAAAACAAAATGTTTACTTTCGCGCCAAAAATTTATCGACAATACTGACAAGAGAAATGTGTTTTTTTTATTAATTTGCTTTTCATACAGTGTAAGTAAAATTGGTGTAATAAAATTAACAATTTAAAAATGTCAGAATTCGAAACTAAATTGGACGTTTTATTTAAGTTTTTTCCGGAATTGTAAAGGTTTAAAATAATTCGCAGTGTTTAAATTACACCGGAATTAAAATGCATAAAACAGATTACATGTCGATGGGCTATTAAGAAAACCAGCATTTTAACACTACCAGAATGTCGTGTTGCACCTACATAACAGGTGACTGCTAATTATTTTTATTTAATTTTATTTTTCGACACACGCGAGAGGAAACCACAGATTAAAATGACAATGTAAGTCACTGACCTTTATGGGGTTGTCTATTTGACATATTCTGTGCCACAATAATTTGAATTTCGAATCCAATGCCCGCCAATTTGAATATCGTAATTATTTTAATTCAATAGAATTTGAATATAATATATCTCATTAAAAAGTCGGACTAGGATTTATAGTGTGTTAAAAATGAGTTTTAATTGATACTTTTATCATAGGCATAGAATGAGTCCTTTTTTTATTTTCTGTGGTTTTTAAGCTCGGGTTACGTTTCTTATTATAAATAGAAATACGAGATGACGAAATCATAACGTAACTATGAAAATAAATTAGTTCTTTTAGATAAGACAATATACAAATAGTATGTTTCGTTGTTTTCATTATGTATGTTTTACTATATCATATGCGGTTGCTTTGTGTGTCATCTCTATTAAAAATTTAAAGAATCTTTTCTTAACGAACATTATTATATTTAGTTTTACTACAAACAAGATTTACCATTGCATACAAAATATATCATTCAAATATACAGGTAAAATCTTATGGCCTCGCATCTACATACATATAGTATCTTATTTCGTTCATTACAATGTGTGTGGCTGAATGTTTTCTTGCGGAGGTATTTCTTGTATAATAAAAGCAAGTATCGAATCTTGTCCCATGAATAAACATTACTAAACGAGAACCCACCTTTAATTGCAACAAGATTTCGATCCTGTTTCCTTCTGAAATATTTAAGAATAAAATCTATTTAATACTCAGATTTAACCAGGTATTAATTAATGTTAGGTAAGATACAACATTACTTTAACTATTATTAGTAAAATTAACTTGAAAGTAGTCTAAAGAATTATATTAGTATAGGTGAAAAAAATGTATAAGATTCTATTAATTATTATTTGCTTGAAACATTATAATTAATTAATCTGATAACGTTATAATATATTTTAATAATGTGATTATGTAGTGGTAAAATAATATAAGAATTGACTATGTATAATGCTATGACTTATAATGTATGTATTTTACAAAAACTTCTATGTATTCCTTTTAAGACAAATTTGCACGCCATTATGTGTGAACGTAATATTTTTGTACCATATTAATAAATAAATAATTATTATTATTACTGCTATTATGTTTCAACAACCAACGAATATCCGTAAGATATAAAAACAGTAAAAATTTAACATGATGTTAGAATCCAAACACGAGGCAAGAGTTCTTACCTACATAAATAGTAATTTTACTTGCGATAAATTTCTATTTCCTGTAGTAAGGTGTGCTTCAGGAAATTCTCCTAGATTTAGTGATAAACTCTTATCTAGGCTAGTATTTGCTTTAGGAGGATGTCTTACTTTCCTCCACGGCTTTGCTTCTCTTATACATTTAGAATTTCAACCGTAACTTTAAAAGTGGACATTTTTTTGAATATTAAAAAGATTCAGAGCTGTGTGGCCTAGTGGCCTAGTGACTCGTCCCTGGGGTCATAGGTTCTATCCCTGGCTGTACAACAATGGACTTTGTGTCTATGTGCGCATTTAACACTCGCTCGTACAGTGAACACCGTGAGGAAACTGGCATGACATAAAGTTGACGGTGTGTGTCAGGCACAGAAAATTGATCACCTACCTGCCTATTAGAAATGATCAGGGAACAGTTTCAGAAATCTGAGGCTCAGACCTAAAAGGCTGTAGCACCGTTGGTAAATATTAAAAAATAATCAGTGGTGTTACAACCATTTCTTTTTCTCAGTTCTCTCTCTGTTAACTTAATGGCATGTAGGAGTTCACGTATAGAAGAAGAAACTGGTGAAAGCCTATAGAAAAACGTAATTGGACACTGTTTGGCTGTAAAAACTGATGTATATGACATGTTTGATTAAAATAAATATAATAATTAAGATATAATCTGTGCGCAGATAATTACTAGATTAAGCATTTTTGTAATCAATAAAGAAAAATAAAATCTTAAAGCAGAGCTACGACCTCAAAATTATACTATGCCGTTATTGCAACTTGCGAATTTATAAGTATAATAAAACCTTTTTAAATTTGTTTTATTTTTCTGTTTGTGTTATTGACAATATTCTTAGTAAATACTGTATCTTTGTGTGTTAGAAATAAATAATTTTAACAGTATTTGCAAAAGCAGATTTTCGCTTATTCTATCTCAAAATCCCTATCTCAGCTATACATTTGTTAGCCCGACAAAATTCAATACAAATAATTTGTTTCCAATTACCAAGCAATAATATATTATGAGACAAAATAGTTCAGGTTCTTTAATAATTGGATACGTTAATCAACCTACATCATAGCTGTTTAAAAATTCAAAACGATCGAGAATTACTGTGACAAAAAGGGTAGAATTTTAAAGGTTACATGCCTGCGCGCCGACGGCCGGGTGACTTTTTGCGTTCATTCTTCGATTTCAACTCAAATCAGTGAATATATTTTATGTTTAATAAAGATATTACTTTTATTTTATTTTCCGTGACGTTTATAAAATTATAAAACGAAACGTTAAATATGTCAAACATAACCTTGAAACAGGGTTTAAATTAATGTAAGTTTTTCACAAATAAACGCAATAAAACTATTCTAACCTATTACCTAACTATTAACTACATATTTATAAAATCACTAAGTACACCATTAAGTACATTATCATTCCCCGTTCCCGCCAAAACGTAGTAATGAAAGCGGGCCATAAAACATAGAGCGACACATAGCCATAGATTATCATGTTTTTACAGAAGAATGTTTAAATTAGAGACTGGCATTAAATAGTAAAAAAATTCAAACAATCTCAATCAAAACTTAGTCAATAATATAGATAATATTGTTTGATCTTAAAAAAAAAGGACTTTTATAGAATCAACAATATTAGTTACATAACATTCAAATTTAGTGTTAAGAAAGCATTTAGTGTATATATTTCTTTGACGTTCATAGGTGTACATTGTGGTGGTACCTACATGAATAAATGATTTTTGACTTCTGACTTTTAGCTTTTGTCATTTTAAGATAAGTAGATACAAAAATTATATACAATTATATAATTAGAATATTTTAATGTGGTTAAAATTAATATACCTACCCACTTTTAAACTACTAAACGTTCGTTTTTATACTATCTATTTCCTTAATACTGAGATATGATATGATATACATATACTACAAATGAGTACCTAGTTGCCCATGCCTGGTCAGCTACCCTTGCCATGACAGCCCGAACTAAGCTGTCAATACTGAACTGTCAACTCTTAAGGCCAACAACGAGCTTATATTCTACAATAACTAGTCACCCACATGTGTTGTCCCTGTCTAGAGGGTCTATACAGATAAAAACAATGTGTTTTAGAAGCATTTAATGTATATCTATTTTTTGACCTGTACACCACATTACCTATATGAATAAATGATTTTTGACTTTGACTTTGACTTGACTAGACGCCGCGCAGACAGCAGTATGGTCTATATTTAGTTGTAACGATTTCTTTAAAAGGCTGTCCGCACACACAATACTGAAATACGTAGTCTTTCTTTCTAAGTTACACTATCGTGTTATTTTAAATTTTGTTAATTCTTCTAAAGATAAACTAAGATACAGCGAAACAAGCAATGTTTCAGGTTGACAAAGAAAGTTACTGACGATAAAGAACAACAAACTATGAAACAAATGCAGTTTTTTTAGCAAATATCTGGCTGTTTGTTTTAGGACTGAGACATTGAAACAGTTACAATTGTTGTATGATTAGGCGATGTATGTGCATTGGAATGACAGTAGCTCACGTTTTTCCACGTGACCATTTTTACACAAATTCGTTTGGCGTAGTGTGTCAAGCCCGTAAAGTAATTATGTTTTAATCCCCAGAACATGGTTTTTTGAACTATGTATGCGGTGAGTATAAAGAGAAATTATACGTAATTGTCCCATGTGTTTTATGAAATTGAAAGTAAATAATTCTATTGAATGTCTTTTATAAAATCTGTCTGGTTGGGTCAATATACCTTGTTGTTAGTAAATCCTTCGTAGAAAAGTTGAAAGACTCTTTATTATAGAACATTGTTAGGTCATTATTATTAAAGTTGCCTCGAAATCTGAGGTAAAAGAAAATATAAGACCCGAGTTTTTTATAAAAATCTAATTTTATATAAAGACCCTTTTACTAAAATTATTAAATTACCTCGATTTTAACATGTCAATGTATCATACTATACTTAAACATTTCAATAACGACTTAAATTCGTGAACGACGGCGACGTTTTAGTTCGAGGTTCGAATCTAACCAGGTAAACCAAAGAAAATGGCCCGATGAATGGTCCTTGTTGTGGCAAGGTCGACCCTACATAATTAATGGCCGTGCCCGTGTGGTGGGATGCGGACAAGACGCTGTTACTGGCCTCGGGTGAGCGCCTTGTGATTTTAGTTGTATATGTCACCGTAAAATTGTAAACACCGTTAGATTGTAATCTATCTCGCGAGATTGTGAACTGTCGAAAGATTGTGAACCTCAATGCACTGCTTACAATTTAACGTATTATTGTTCGGTAGATTGTAATCTATCGAAGTGAAACCGTCAAATTGTGAAACGGATCGCACCTCGCGCGTTGATTGGTTGAACGGAATATGCCACGCGCCACCTGCTAGATAGATTACAATCTATCGGTGTTTACAATTTTACGGTGACATATACACAGTAGAAAGCCCCATCACAAAGCGGTCACGTCAAAAAAAAGTCTTCTTACATTTAAATAAGCTTCTAAGCTTCTGGAAAGAGCTAGGCTAGCTTAGCCAACACTACGCACAACGGACCAAATGGGAGTGCATACTAAACTATATTTGAATAAGTTCACCATAGATCCAATGGTTGGTATCCATATTCTTTAACCAGTCGTTAACGTATGGGAATCCATCTTTCGTACCTTTATAATTGATCTGCGTATAAAAAAAATACTAGTGGCGCTTCAAACTTTGTAGGGTCTCAGATCTTCTGTATCTGTTTTATGATCATTTGTCAATGCTATAGGCAAATAGGTGATCAGAATCCTGTCCCACGCCGTCGAGTTTTTGGGTCTAAGGCAACCGGTTTCCTCACGATGTTCCTTCACCGTTCGAGCGAATGTTAAATGCACACATAGACAGAAAGTCCATTGGTGCACAGCCGGGGTTCGAACCTCGTACATATAGATACTAAAAGACAACTTGACAGCTACAACATGTTAATGATTTGGTAAATGTATTTCAATTAGTTGTGGTAAATATGTTCACGTATATATAATAATTTAATCTGGACTGATAAACGAAAATTTTGTAGAACATTTAGCAAGGTCAATTACATCTTTCCCGTCTTATAAGTATAATATTAAGGCCATTATCGAACGATTTTTCCTCGTTTCCCCCTCTGATCCAGTAAATTTAGCATTAGGCGACATTTTGGATTACCCACTGTACAAAAAGGAATTTATTATAAAAGAAGAAAATTTCTAATTCTTTGTAAAAGTAGAAAAATTTAAATCATGCGGCTTTTCCTCTTAGAATTCATATTTACCTGTCAAATAGTTAAAATATTATAATTAAGAAGTAACTAGATTTAAAACCTTAAAAATACGCTTACTTAAACTCAAAATAACTTAATTCATAAAGATAACAAAGTATACTTATGAACGTCAACAGAAAAGATTTTAAATTAATTCTAAATTAATATTTACTATTCATATTAACAGTTCACAAGTCAAGGGCGTAGAGCGTGCAATAAGAACTGGCAAGATTGCTTAGCTCCAAGGTATAGAAACTCTCTCAACACAATCAAAATGAGTTACTCTGTACCTCAAATAGCGATAACGATAACTTTAATATTGAGTTTTTGTACATCCCAAGGTTGTCGCAATGTTATGTTAGCGCTATGTTAATTGAATGTAAATATTGATGTACTGGCATTACAACCTTGGCCAGAGATTGCATCTTCACGTCGTCCTAAGCTAAGTGTTAAATGCAAATTGAATGAAAAAAATCCATTGGTTGAGCCTTAAGGCCCTATCCCAGCACGAATTGCTGTGTCAGTGTCTCGGGGTGGACTGCGGGGCGCAGTGGAGAGATGGAGCACTGAGGCTGGCCGGCCCGTAATAACAATTAGTTATGTAAAACATTAAATTAATGTAATTTTATCATTTTTTTTTTCTGAAATGGATTACTTGGCTTGCGACCAAATTTTTGTGTAAATTTCAAAATCATGTTCTAAATACCTTTTCGTCATAAAATGAATACAAAGTGTCAAAAATTTTCTATGTTTGGATTTTTTTTATCGAGCGAAGTTATTTAAATCGTGTATCGATCTTTTAAAATGGACACATAAACAACTCAACGCTACCATATATTTATTCCATTTGCCCTACTTCAAGAAAGATGATGACGAAAAACGGAAAGAAACAATGTACTTTTTTGGAGTTTGGCGACCGGATAGGCCTCCGCTCGGATATTGAATGGACTGTGGCTACTACTGATTCAGGATCTATGAAAGTTATTTATTTAGACAGCTATTTAAACATTTATTTATATTCTTACTTGGCTTCTTCGTGCCTGATAGGCTAGGATGTATGGGACCCTGTTAAAAAATATACACGTTTCTTCTTCTTTACGGCCAACCTCCATTATTGGAGAGGAATTACTGGAGGTTGGCCGTCAGTCTCGTGAAGCGTGTCTTGGCCTGTGCCAGATGCAGCAACTCTTCCACAGTCACACCCGTGCTCCCTAACGTTGCGAAGCCGTGATTTTTTCCTTCTACCAACAGGCCGTTTACCCTGGATTTTCCTCATTATAATACATTGTAGGAGGTGGTAGCGGTCATCAACAATATGTGGCCCAGCTACGCAACTCCGCTGTTTAATTACGTAATTTACGATGTTTATTAACAATGAATTTGTATAGTGAGTAAATTGTCCAACGGCTCAGAAGTAACATCACTAAATCAACATTAGCCGTGCACTCGTAAGAGATGTGTTGATGGACATTGCATGACACCATTTCCAGCGACTATTTCCAAGTCAATAATCAATAGACTATACATATAAAATTTTAAAAATAATTTATTACTGACTACCGACCCTACTTGTTCTGAGGTCTTAGGTCGTAGGTTCGGTCCCTGGTTGTACACCATTCGGTCTATATGCGCATTCAACACTCGCTCGGCATGCTTTTACCCAAAAAAGACGATGGCGTGTGTCATTCACGGAAGGTGGATCACCTACTTGTCTATTAAGAAAAATAAACGATCCCGAAACGGATATATGCCTAGAAGGTGCCACTGATTATTATTATTACAGAACCTACAGAAATTGTTATTTGTTATTTTTAATTCTCTTAAGTATTGGCTGACAATTTCAAATACAAAAAAAATCCGCCAAAACTCTTCTCTAGACAAGGATGCGTGGCACATCCTATGACATACCAAGCCTAAAAACACTTAAAATACCACAAGTTTTGAAGTGAAACTTCTTTAGGCGCATGAGGGTAAATTTTTTACTAGTAAAATATACACATTTGTGAACTTGAAATATACAAATTTTATAATACAGTTCAATTTTATTCAAAGCTAATACAATCTCCAAAAGATAAGCTACACTTATTTTATATACCGCATTATAAATAAAAATAAAAATAAATAAAATAAAATAGCCTTTATTGCTGTTTCTATCTTACAATAATACTCATTAATTAATACATGCCTAACAAAATTACTTTCTAAATACTTTTATACTAAATTAAATTGGTTTAATCATTGTATGTTCGGCAACTGGATGTTTGTCTGGAACAGCTTGTCTGTCGACAAAGGCCTCCTCTAAAGATTTCCACGTATTCCTGTCTTTTGCTAAACGAGTCCATACCGGACCAGCTATTTTGTTGAAGTCGTCTTCCCATCTTTTCGTTTGCCTACCTCTTTTTCTTCTGGTATCTCTTGGATACCACTCAGTAACTATCCTTGTCCATTTTTCTGTACTTTCTCTCAACATATGTCCGGTCCAACGTCATTTAAGCTGTCTGTAGATTGTGTGTACATTTTTGAATTTTGTTTTCTTTTTAATTTCTTGTAATTTTACTCTATCTCTTCTTTTTATACCTAAAATACTCCTTTCCATTGCGTTTTGTCCATGTCTGGCACCCATATAATAGGCATGGTATAATGCATGTTTCGAATATTTTCTTTTTTCCTGTCATTGGCATATCTGTGTCCTTCATTATTTCTCTAAGAGACCAAAACCGTTTCCAAGTATTAGTTATTCTACCGCATTATAACAGACAACAAATATGTAATGGTAATTGATGTAATATCGTATGTACTTAAGTATTGATTTTTAGGTTTGCTAGTATAATTACTTGATCAGAAAAGATTATAAACTTTTAGCATGATCAACATAAATGATAATTTCACGTAGAATTTCAATCAAAATTTATTATATCCTTTTGGCAATATGTCAAAGTGTATGGGTTAAAGATTAATGTAGACAACAGTCTGCTACTGAAGGCCACTTTATAAGATTAGGATGAGTCAGCGATTCTCAAGTAAGCGCAATAACCCTTATCGTGAGCGCCAATTAAGGGTAGGTTAACGCCCCCAAGGATCGCAGGTTTCAATAAAATTTGGTTCGTACATAAGTTCATAACTTTGTGGTAATAGTAATTTATATGTATATGTTATAATTTATTGAGGTTGACAATACGCAACATCACGACTCCTAGTTGCCAACAGAACAACTTTTTCTTGAGTGAGTCCACGGATTACAGAGATGGAAAACGTCTAAGCACATTTCAAGCTCATTTGAAAAAACATATTTTATCAAAATATGTTATATTAATGTACACTTATGAACATTACAAAATTTACTAAATAAACGAAATGTTTCTAAATGCATTTACTGCTCTAAAATCAATGGAGTAGAACGAATAAAATAAATCAATGGCGTAAAAACCTTTGTAGGTCTGGGCCTCAGATTTCTGTATCTGATTCATGATCATTTGTTGATCAAATAGGCAAGTAGGTGTTCAGCCGTCTGTGCCTGACGCAAGCCCGTTTCCTCACGATGTTTTCCTTCACCGTTCGAGCGAATGTTAAATGCGCACATAGAAAGAAAGTCCATTGGCATAGCCGGGCATCGAACCTACGACCTCAGGGATGAGAGTCGCATGCTGAAGCCACTACCAAGACTGCTCGTGCGTAGAACGTATCACTCTTTGCCACTCTTTTAATTTAAGTCCTAAAACAACATGTGTGCTTAAAATATACAAGAAGACTTCACAAATTTTACGCACATACACATACATTTTTAGAACCTAAAAATTTTGAATTTGATGTTGAATTAGCGATGTTTTTCCTTTAACCATAACAAAACAATAAGTTTGCTTGTTAATAACCTTTTATTTTTTAGTTATTCTTCGGCCTAAGTTATCACGTAAATCTCTTATTCTGTACATTTCAGTGACGCAAAAGTTTTGATTTGTTTAAAATTTATTCTGTCGGATGAGCGCCATTTTGTTCCCTTCTTTTGTCGTTCTTTGAATTCTAATTAGACAATTGTTATTATCTTCCACCATTAAGCTATATTATTTAGTATTAAATTTAATTTTGCAACATCGTATATTTGATAGCTTGTTTCAGTAGCGTATCTAATTCAGTTATTAAACGTTTTTCGGCTCAAACTTTCTTTACTCCACACTTTCTCCGCGAATTAAACTAACCTGCAGTTGAAGGGAATTTGCAAGAGAATACGTAAGTTCAGTTCGGTTTCTCTGTAAAATGATACCGATTTTAATGCTTTTACCGTTAGGGTGTATGCTTAGTTCTTAATTATCTTTAGAACTAACGAATATATAAAACATTCAAACAATCAAAGTTACAATTATCATTATGCATTATCATTATGTAGTGAAAATGGATAAACATATTTATGTTTATAATATCACATAAAATTTGGTGTCTCTCTTTGTCAAAATTTATCAAAAGCATAGCACCAACTTTCGGTACGCTACTAATTAAATCTCAATATTATTAATAACTAAGTTACATTTAGTTTAAAAGTAATTGAAATTTCATGAATAACTACAATCTAAGTGTAACTTTTAGCCAGCTAACGTAATTTAAGATTATTTTAAACAATTTTAGTTATGTTATCGTAAAATTAAAAAAATAATTATATAATTAAATTGAATTTTTAAAAAAAAAAATTTAAATAAGTAAGTTAACGTATTACCTATGTAGCGTATTTTAAATAACACTTTAGGAGAGAGAATATAGAACGAAAGACAACGCTGCGTTCGATTGTGATTAGTGAAACGAAACTTGACGCATTATATTGCGTCAATGCGTATTTAATTAGAATTTTTCTGTGACAGGGGCAAGCAGGCAGGCTAATCTCATGTTAAGTGCACACATTAAGCCCATGGGCACTCACATTGCCAGAAGGCTCGCAAGTGCGTTGCCAGCTATTTATGAATTCCTACGTTTTTTTCTTGAAGGACCCTTGAAGTCGAATTGGTTCCCAAATAAAAGACATGCTAGTCTTTTATTATTTAGTTGAATTATATACAATGTGTACAGAAATAACAATCATATATTCCCGTTAATAGAATTTCTCTTTTCGAGTGCAAAATATTGTTCCCTGTCAATGCTATCGGGCGGAATACAATTCGCTATTCCTGTTATTATTCTCGGGTTAAAATAGATGTTGCTTTGATATAGTTGTCATAATATATGTTTAGGTTATATAATACAGCCTTCGTGGCCTAGGTTAACCACAGACAATAATTATGTGATATCCGTACACGATCATTTATAACTAAAAAAGAGTGTTAATAAAATAGACGGTCATTGCCTGTCAGTATTGTTTTGTCTTAAAAATTAGTAAATTATATAATTTTCCAAAGATTTATCGGGTTAGTTATTGTTAGCTTTTGTAATAAATACGTCGTTGAAATAGGTGGCAAGTCAAACAAAATAAACTTGCAAACGTTGGGTGAACATTTTATGTTATACTTATGGACTCAGATATTACTATAAATACAATTTTCAAACTGAATTGCTATTAGGAAATACGATCACGAATCAGATTCAGAAATTTGAGGCCCTGAACTAAAAGCTTCTAAAGCTTCTAACGGTGTTTTTTTAACTGAACCGCACCATTTCCACAACTACAAAAATTTATTTCATCAATGCTAAATGCCAATTTATTTAAAAAAATATGTAAATCAGTGGCCTCTACTGTGCCTGACACACGCCGGCCGTCGACTTTTTGGGTCTAAAGCAAGCCGGTTTCCTCACCATGTTTTCCTTAACCGTTTGAGCGAATGTTAGATACGCACATAGAAAGTCCATTGGTGCACAGCTGGGGATCGAGCCTACGACCTCAGGGACAGTCGTATGCTAAAGCCACCACACTGCTCCATTTTATTTACCTAACCTAAAGGATTTAATAAAATTCAGAGCCAAAGTTTTTAGTATTATTCAAATTTATATTTCCTTATCTAGTGATCTAGAATATCACGTAGTATCATATAGTTATCGTGGTTACATATACGTAAAAATGCGTCCGCCCCCATAACCAAGTCTTATTGAACTCGGTCGGTCTTTGAATAGCCTCGAATACATGTCGGAATCCTGGCAATTTAGTCCCATTCCAAGACATTCTCGTGATCTTTTAGCTCGTTGGGTATGTAATTCTCATACTGAGGTTGTGGAGAGGTGATGGTGTACCTTTAAACTCAAACCATTTTTTTATGAATAGGACCCCTAATACGCCTATAGCATGTGCCTAATAACCACACGATCAGGCAGACCTGTGGCAAAGAAGCTAAGCATCAGCTTAAACTAGGTCTAGTGGTCTTGGCGTCTCCCGCCGCGTGCTGGCGATGAATATTTCGTAAATATGCTCATGATATTTATGGCCTCTTGTGCTATTCTTATTAATGATACATTTGACAATTATGTGACAGAGCTTATCCAGCTGCAATCTGAGCTTCAGCAACATCCGGGATACCCTCATGCCAGTCTCGAGTTCCAGATTGCACCTGGCTCTTTCGTAAGTCGGACAGTCAACAAGTAATTAGACCACTGTTTGATCGGATCTGAATCGGTCGGTCTTCAGTTTGAATCTGTGTAAATAGTGTCCAAAAGCCCTGTCTTTCGTCCAACCCTAAGGGAACATCAACTACTAGTCTAATCACTGACTGACCGGTCCGAAAGCTAGAGCGTTCCAACGAAATCCTTTACGAATTCATAGTGAAGGAAAACATCGTGGGAAAATCGTCATATCACGGGATATTTGGTAAAGCAAATTTCTTGAAGGACCCTTAGTCGAATTGGTTCGGAAATACTTAACTTAGGAAATACTTTTTTAGCTTACTAATATTTGAATATACCGTCTGATTTAATTGTTAAAACAATCCCGATTTGGGTATATCTAAATAATCTCAGTTCCCAACGCTGTTCTCAGATTTAGCTGGCATCTATATGCAAAATAGGTATTTTCTAGTAACCACTCACAGTTATACGGTACGGTACAATCGTCGCTTAGTTCGGCTCCAAATGCACTTTACACACGGGTGGGGAGTTTAGACAGCATATTGTTTGATATAAATAAGAAAATTCTTATATGTATTGCAATATATTTCAATAAATTCAGTGTTCATATATTTATGGTAAATCTATGAGTCACCTATTTACTTTAAAAAATAAGTAAGAAGTTATAATATTTTATAAACGTGAATTCGGTTTTAGTTCTAAATTCGACTTTATTCGATTTCGAGTATTACTCAATACATGTGTTTTTTATTGGTATGTATTTGCGAGCCTTCCGGCAGTATTAGTGTCCATGGGTGTTGGTATCAGTAAACATCAGATGAGCCTCTTGCCCGGTTCTATAAAAACTAAAAAGCCAATAACGGGATTATAAAAAAAATATATAAGTATAACCGAAGACAAAGTCTTTGGTGCAACTGAAATTTTCGTCAAGCTCACAGAGTGATGAGAACATTGATACCCATAGAAGATTTTCGAGTTTCTAGATTTATTATTTTATCTCTATCGGTCAAATTATCGATACGGTAAGATGAAAAGAGACGGATAGGTCATAAGACTGATTTCGATTATAAATAAGGGGGTAAATGTTTGACATTCTTAAGCATGTATGTCCCAAAACATTCGAGGCTGAGACGCGCTTGTACCTGAACGACGCTATTGTTTCCGCGTTGCCTTTTTTTAAAAGCACAACAAAGCCACAAGGCTTGCATACCGTGCCTACTGTTTGATAGACGTGTATACAGGGTGTATATAAATAAATTTCCATATAATTCTCGCAGTCAATTTGCAGGTGGAATGATGCTGTATTAGGGAATAAATGTATATTATATTACGGTAGGTAATCTCCTTACAAATTAATATGTATATATTTTACCGAATAACGTTACAAAATCTTACAAAACGTTGAGATGTTTCTTATACTGTTAAATTTGGGAATTTCAGTTAATCACGCTAATAAAAGTCAGCATTTTTTCTTATATCCCATAATAATACTAAAATACTACACTTTGACAAACAAATAAAACACCATGTATAGTGCAATAAGGCAGAGTGCAGACGGCTTTGTGTGCTTTCAATACGTCTGAAGGGCTCCGTTACATCATTTGCCTTTAATTATGAAAGGGAAAGTGATATTTTGTATGTATGAAGAACTTCTAGGTAAAAAGAACATGTTCTCGTGTCTATACTAGCTTTGATCTTCGCTTAATTTTCCATTCACGGCTTGTTCCCTTAGATTAAAATGCTACGTACTTATAAATCGTAGACAACCGCGTCTGTTGCCATGGTTACGAAGTTCCTACAATGCTTATGCTGATGAAGGTTATTATTAATTACTTAAAATGTCACATGAGACATGATGTAATGGTTGCAGCTCCTTACAAACATTTTGTAAAACAAAAAAATGGCGATTAAAAAGAGGGGCGGAGAGTTTATTGCCAGTTCTTCTTGATTTGAGAACTGGCAGTAAATGTAAAATTAGAAGCATCAATATGTATTTCTTTACTGACAAGTCATAAATGTCCATTATGTTACCTATGTGATTAAATATATTTTTTTTTACTTTACTTAAGAAGCAATAGGTGAACGCATTTTCTTCCCCAAGGGACTGCTAAATATAGTATACCCAATAAACTTATAATTTAAGTTATCATATTAGTGCAGACTAGGCTGGACAGACGAACAATCAAGTTGTTTCGTAGGGAATCGAATTCAGTCACGCGAGTGTAGCGAAGTTGTCACCACTATAGAAATTTCTGGAGATTTACATAATTAAACGTACATAAATCTATGCACAATAAAGTTGTTAATTGCTTGAAAATTTAAATAAAATTAACTAGTTTTGTTTGCAGTCGAATATTAGAGTTTAGTTGTGAATTTAAAACGACTGAGTATTGTTAGTCTGTTGTTCTTGGTACGTAAACTAATGAACGGTTTACGTGGCAACTAATGGGATTTTCAGTAATGACACAGAGTAATGCAACAGCTGGATGATTACTACATTAAATTTAAGTATCTGGAAATTCACATTTTAGCAACTTTGCATTTTAGCATATCGCTTATGTTAATAATATTATTTTATTTTGCCTTGTTCCTACAGTGCACAGCCGTGTTGGCCTAGACTTTAGCGTGCAACCTTCATTCTTGAGGTCGTGGTTCGATCCCCTGCTGTACAGCATTGGACTTTCTGTCTATGTGCGCATTTAACACTCGCTCGAACGGTGAAGGAAAATAACTTGAGGAAACTGGCATGTCTTAAACCCAAAAAAGCGACGGCGTGAGTCAGGTACAGATGATCAGATGAAACAGATAAATAAAAACCTGAGGCTAAGACCAAAAGGTTGTAGCGCCACTGTTGTTGTTTGTTATATTCCTACTTATTTACATTGTATTTCTTGGATACAAAAAGTCCCCTCGTGAGTTGTAGTGCGATATTGCGGGCTACTCGAAGCTTTCTTTTACGCGAACTTTCTTCAGTTCTTATGTTATTTTGACACGTGTAAATAATTGATATAAGGAAATATTAGAAAAAACCTATTTTTGTATAATATGTTGTACTATTAAATTCATGCCTTGATTCAGCTTATTTGCATGCATCGTGCCTCGCTGCTAGAGGTGAAACGTTTGGTTTTCTCATTTATGTATTTGTCACCGTAAAATTATAAACACCGTTAGATCTATCTCGCGAGATTGTGAACAGTCGTAAGATTGTGAACTCAATGTACTGCTTACAATTTAACGTATTATTATTCGGTAGATTGTAATCTAACGAAGTGAAACCGTCAAATTGTGAAACGGATCGCACCTCGCGCGCAAAAAGTGAGTTACAGAATCGCAAGGCAGTTCTTCTAGTCTCTACGCCCTTGATTTTAGATCTGGCAGTAAATGTAAATTCAGAATCATTAAGTCACCTTCAGTATGCTTCGGTACGAGTTTGGTTCCATGGAAGATGGGCTGGGTGCTGGTATGTAATGGAACCTGTTCAGATACGCTGGCCCCTTCCCATCTACATGGAACCAACAACAGAACTGGTGCGGCTTGTGAAGCGGCTGAAAAAGCTAAAGCATGCAAATACAGGGGGTATTACGAAATAAATAAATAATTAGTATTGTCTAGGCTCCGAATATGATTTTGTCCCATTCAGTGTCGAGACCCTTGGTCCGTGGGGTCCTAGCGCTATAAGGTTTTTTAAGGAAATAGCTAAAAGAAAGAGCTGGCAGCTACCTCGGACAAAGATTTAGTCTAGCAATTCAAAGAGCGAACGCTGCCAGTATCTTCGGAACCTTGCATAAAGGGACTTCTTTAATAGATAATATATTTTAAGGTAAGTTATATGGTCCGTTTCCGGCTGTCATACTGTAAGCATCGTAATTGTGTAGCTCCGTAATATTGAGTGCTAAAAAATAATTTCGTACACTGTTCTTGAGACTGCGACGTCACAAAACACAAATCGAAGTGTCGTCCGTGTAGTGGAACTACCGATTTCACACAATATCACGTAAGTTCTTGAATTTCAACAAAAGTATCTCCAAAAAGTGATAATTAGAGGTTAGAAATTCACCAATCATATTGAGCATAGACAAAAGATCAATGACATTGACACTTGTCACAGCAACAGCTAACTAGTGTTGCCAGAGCAAGTAAATAAAAACTACCACTAATTACGTTCCATAACACGCAGATTTAGTTTACAAGAATGGAAGATCAGTTTCAACTATTGTTTGATAAAATGAAGAATGAAATCTTGAACCAAACAATAGAATTGAAAGATTCGATAACAAATAATATAATGGAGAGATTAGACGAAAAACTTCAACCTATTATAACAGAAAATAGAAACCTAAAAATAAAAGTAGAAAATCTCGAAAAGGAAGTAGAAAGTTTAAAAAGAGGAAAGAAGCAAAACAATTTGATAATGTTTGGAGTAAATGAAGGCGAAAGGTCTACACAAGAATTAATACAAAATACAATACATATTTTCAAAACTGACCTTGACATACAATTACAAGAACATGAGATAAACAAAATATATCGTCTAGGAAAGGGAAAGTCTTCTGGAAAACCAAGACCAATTCTGATTTCCTTTACGAGCGAATGGAAGAAGAATGAAGTTATGGGAAAGAAGAAAAACTTCAAAAATGTATATGTTACAGAAGACTACACAAAGGAAGTAATAGAGAAAAGGAAAACGTTGCAGGCGCAGCTAAAAGAGGAGAGAGAAAAGGGAAATATCGCGTACCTGAAATTTGACAAACTAGTAGTAAAAGAAAAAAATACTAACATAAATAAGGAAAAGCGCAAAAGAGAAACGTCATCATCCCCACAAAACAATGCTCAACCAAGGAAACAACAAACTCTAATGCCGCCGATTAACAATAGACCAAATGCTTTCGACGTAATGAGGATTAGAGCTAATTCTCTTTCGTCTTTTCCCGCTAAGACAACAACTAACAAAGAATAACAATTAACTGTCGGTAAACGGAAAAATAAACAGCTCAACATGAACCAACATAAAATAACAAAACAAAATACTTCCCCAAGCCGACTGGTCATCGTGGGGAAAAATGACCACGACCCTCTAAAGGAAAAAAATAACACTAACATGAAAAATAACACTAACATGAAAAACAAAGTAAATGACATCCACATAGCAACTATTAACTGTCGATCTCTTAGAACACCTGAAAAACTCCAAGAACTAGAGCTGGCAATAGAAGAGTTAAAGTGGGATATTATAGGTATTAGCGAAATGCGCAGATTTGGAGAAGGTATAGAAAACCATGGCAAATACGTACTACATTATAAAGGGGAGACGCCCGGGCTGTATGGAGTTGGATTCATGGTGAAAGCAAATCTAGTCAACAACATAGAAGAACTTAGTGGATTCTCGGAACGTATTGCAATCCTTAATATAAAACTGCCCGTGAACGGAGATAAAGAAGAGAGATGGTCTATTATACAGGCATATTCACCAACTGAATCTGATAAAAAAGAGGACGTAAAAACAATTGAGGAATTCTATGAAAATCTCCAAAACGCTATTGATAACGCACACAAAAACGTCATCGTGATGGGAGACTTTAATGGACAAATTGGGATTCAAAATAGTGGGGAAGAAAATACCATAGGAAACTATGGGTATGGAAATAGAAGCAAAAACGGAACAAGACTAGTAAACTTTGCACTGGAAAACAGATTAAGTATTCTAAACAGTTTTTATAAAAGGAAACCATCAAAAAAATGGACATGGATCTCACCCAATGGACAATATAGGAATGAAATCGATTTTATTATGTCTAATAATAGAAAAGCCTTCAAGAACATTTCGATCATAAACAATTTAAACTTCCACACAGACCATAGGATGGTTCGAGTTGCGATGTCAGGAATGTTCAAGAAAACAAGACGATTTCAAAATAAACAATTAGCGGTACAATACTCAGGTGACCCTAAACTATTACTTAATAATCTTCAAACATCTCTAGATGCCGCGGAATTAGAGAAGAAAGAATATCCATCGATACAAGAAAAATACAACCTATTACTAAATCAACTAAAAACAGTAACCAGAAAAACAAACAAAAGTATCAAGAAAGAAGTCTCACTTACAATCAAACAATTATTACAAGAACGAAAAGAACTTTTACGACAAAAGGAAATTAAAGGAAACCGCCAAAGAGTAACAGAAGTAAGCAAAAAGATCAGTGAACAACTTAGGAAAGAAAGAAAAACTAAAAGATCTAATACAATGAAAAGTTACATAGAAAAGACAGGAGGAATAAAAAAGGCATTGAAGGAGTTAAACTACAAAAAGGACTGGATACCAAGTATGAGAAAGAAAGATGGCAATAATACAGGTAAAAGACTCGAAATATTAAAAATCGCTACAGAATTCTACCGAAACTTATACCGAAGTCAAAAAGAGAAAGACACTATAAAAGAAAACGACGAAATAACTAATGAAGAATATATACCGGAAATAATGAAGGAAGAAACCATAAAAGCAATAAATACACAAAAACTCGATAAAGCCCCTGGATCTGATCTTGTTACAAACGAACTTCTAAAAGCAACGTTACCAGTAATCGCTCCAAGACTTACAGATATATTTAATGAAATTATCAAAACGGAAAACATTCCAGAGGATTGGACAAAATCTACAATTATACTACTACATAAAAAAGGTGACAAAGGAGATATAGCAAATTACAGACCAATCAGTTTAATGTCCAATATTTACAAAGTGTTTTCAAAAATAATATTATCTAGAATCACAAACACACTTGAAGAAAATCAACCCAAAGAACAAGCTGGATTCCGTAGACATTTTTCAACAATAGACCACATACACGCCCTTAGACAAATACTCCAGAAATTTAAAGAATATAACAAAATTTACTACATAGGGTTCGTGGATTTCAACAAAGCATTCGACACACTTGAACATAGATTTATCTGGGACGCATTAAAAGATCAAGGCGTACATGCAAAATACATACGGATACTGAAAAACGTATACACAAAAAGCACCGCACAAGTAAAACTAGAATCTATAGGCGAAGAATTTCCGGTTGAGAGAGGTGTACGCCAGGGAGACCCAATTTCACCAAAAATATTTGCAGCAGTTCTGGAAATGATATTCAGAAATCTGGATTGGACGAATAAAGGACTAAATATAAATGGCGAAAATCTGAGTCACCTACGCTTTGCAGACGACCTAATCTTATTTTCGGAAAACCCGAAAACCCTAAAGGAAATGTTGCAACAGTTAGCGGAAGAAAGTAAGAAGGCAGGCCTGTCAATGAACTTAACGAAAACAAAAGTAATGTCTAACTCCTCACAAACAGAGTCCATAACAGTAAATGATGAAGAAATAGAGTATGTAAAGGAGTATGTGTATTTGGGACAGTTAATATCTACTGAGGAATGTATGCAAAAAGAAATAGAAAGAAGAATAACTAATACTTGGAAGAGATATTGGTCACTCAGTGAAGTCATGAAGAACCAGGATATGTCTATGAGGAACAAGAGGAGAATATACAATATGTGTATCTTACCATGCTTACTATATGGGTGCCAAACATGGGCATTGACAGAAGAACAAGCAAGGAAAATAAAAGTTTGTCAGAATGGAATGGAGAGAAGCACAATAGGAATTAAAAGAAAAGACCGAGTTAAACTAAAATGTATCAAAAACAAAACAAAATTTAAGAATGCATACACAACATACAGGTGCTTAAAGTGGAGGTGGGCTGGACATATGATAAGAGAGAAGAAGGAGAAATGGACGAGAATAATAACAGAATGGCAACCACGAGATAGTAAAAGAAACAGAGGCAGACAGACTAGAAGATGGGAGGACGACATCAAAAAAGTGGCGGGCCCAATATGGACGCGCATAGCGAAAAATAGAACAGAGTGGAAATCTTTAGAGGAGGCCTATGTCGAAAGACAAGCTGAAATGTAGAAACGACCGTTTACCGATACCGGATTTATGAAAAGAAAAGAAACTGTTAAAAGTTATAAACGTATTTGTAAGAAAAATTACTGTAAAAATAAGTTCAGCAATAAAGGCTATTTTATTTATTTATTTTATTTATTATATGAATAAAGGATATTTTGATTTGATTATCTTGTGTTATAAAAGTTCTGTAAATTGTTTGCCAACTGAATAACTAAGCTGTATTTTCTGCTCTGTGACAAGTTTTTACCTTGTAAGAGTAGACTAATGGAGGTATGTAGGATCGACATCTTCAGGTTCCGTTGCAAGTAGCAAACAGGTGCGTTATTGATGTCTCTAGTAATGGTTCTTGAATGCTTTACTTCAGTCATTCTGTAGGGATATTCAATATTTACGTAGACTTAGTTCTAGTGACTCAGTAGGCTACGCGTCTGCTACAAAAATCATACAATTCGTAAAATTCCTAGTAAATTTTAAATCATTTAATTGTGCTGAAGTATTTTATTTTATTCTTGGATATTTAAGACACGAAGATGGCAACATTTTTCATTTGGTATGAAAAAAACTGTAATTTCACTGTATCAGGAATACATTTTTGCTTATTTTATTAACGTAACGTCTTTATTTGCCTATTACAAGCAATTTGGTTGTTTTTAAATTAATAAAATAATAATATAATAGTCTTGGTTCTATGCTCCTTCGGATGGTCGAGTAAAATTGTATATTTTAATAGCGTATATTATATATATGTATTTAAACTCGTCAGACTTTATGATACGTGTTCAAAGACTTCTATGTGTGACTTCTAATATAGAATAAATTGGCTCTAACGTAAAACTAACAATCGTTAACCAAGCACAAACATTACATCCAACGTTCACAAATCCATTCCAAACGCGTGAAAAGTGCCCCGCATTGTTGGCTGTTTGCGGATTCCACGTCGGTAGGGCTGTCGCTAAACCATTTTAAAGTTTACGTAAAACATCGGAACTTAACTACAGCACAGCCCTTATTGACCTCTTTTTTTATTTTCCTGATACAAACACTTACGTGATGGAGATCATTGTCGGTATCACTATTGAAAGTAAACCGCTCTGATATTATTGCAGCTTGATTGTCATTAAACGATATTAAAATTAAGGTTTGTTCATAAACTTTTATTGCTATAATAATATCTTTGGGTTAACGCGAGTATTAAAAATTTAATTAGCACGTATACATGTCGCAGCCAACTAGCTTAATTAGCCGTTCAATTAACAGCCAAGTCTCTTTACTAAACAGCTACGTTCAACTAGCGGCCAGAATGATATTCAGCCATTTGATACAACAGGGAAAATGACTTGAATCGAGACGTTACAGTAGGTACTTGCATTTCCTGTTCATTTAATTTATTTCCACTTTCTGCCACCTTCTCCAAACTGTCAATAAAGCGTCGGCAAACAACAAATTTGATGTTCTCCAAAATTGAATGAAAAATAGTATAGAAGAGTGTTGTGACACTAAGAGTAAGAGTAAGAAAACTAATAAGTTATATTTTAAATTTACTAAATAAAAATAAATCAATGGCGCTACAACCTTTTTAGGTCTGGGCCTCAGATTTCTGTATCTGTTTCATGATCATTTGGTAATCTAATAGGCAAGTAGGTGATCAGCCTTCTGTGCCTGACGGACGCCGTTGACTTTTTGGGTCTAAGGCAAGCCGGTTTCCTCACGATGTTTTCCTTCACCGTTCGAGCGAATGTTAAATGCGCAGATAGAAAGAAAGTCCATTGGTGCACAGCCGGGGATCGAACCCCAGGAACGAGAGTCGCACGCTGAAGCCACTAGGCCAAAACAGCTATATTAAATAAAGAATTTCTTGTTAAGCTTTTTATTTCTGTCACATGATAGTACTAGTGGCCTAAGCATTAGCCAGCCGTAGTAGTAGCCGAGTAGTTAAACAGCGCTGTTAAGTAAAGAGGCTAGGCTGTTGATGGAACGGCTAATTAAGCTAGTTGGCTGCGACATATTTAGTTATACCGAGCCCTAGAATATTTTTGGACTATTGTACTCGTATATGCTACTCCCGTTTGTTTTGATATCGAAGAAAGTTATTGATACGAATCTTGTACTAAATCAATCTTAGGAGAATACCAACATTCAAATACATTTTCTACAGATAATTAATACATTTGTATTCGTACAGATCTGTTATACATTGAATCACAAAGCTTTGCGCCTTGATTTTCACGGTGCGTCTGATGGCCGACCGATACCCAGCTTTGTTTTCACTTATCCGGGAGCCTCGCTCGTTACTCAAATAGCCCGCGCCGCAGTTTCACCCGGTTATTGTTTCGATGCAGATTTTACAAGAACCCGGGTATAGAATTTAACGATGTGTTATTGTATTGTTTGTATTTCCATTTATTATCTACATATTCTTATCACAGATTTTCGAATAACCACATGCTATATAGCATACAATTCCGTTGTATAGCTAATTTTAATGTAATTATTATATATTTAAAGTTAACTGTCGTTAAATCTCCGTCTTCGAGAGCCGAGTGTCTACTTAATTTGGCTTCTTATTAAAGTTATTGTTATATTAACATTTACCTTCCCTACATAGTAAACATAATAATTAATGGGTGAAAACTAAAATCTATTTAAAAGGTTTGGTCTCTGTGGCAGTGTACTTACTGAAAAGGTGGGAGCTTTATTGTTTATTAAAATGCCAAATCATAAAATGACTGCTTCACGACTGATTTGAGAGTGACCGCCGATGCGCAAACCGCTGTGTGAGTTCGAAAAGTGAGTTACAGAATCGCAGGGCTGCTGGAAACATTTTCTCCCTGTATTGCGATACTTATACTAATTATATATTTTAAGGCTCTGGCTAATAGGAGCGACTTTGTTTGGTAAGTTAGAAAACATTAGTTTTCTCTTGACGACGACTATTTTTCAATAAAGGATTTATCTTTAAATGAGGTCTAAATACAGACGTAGTTTACAAGTGACAGTCCCAAAAGATGAATGTTGTTTTGGCATGTTCCGATCTAAATTCCTATATTTTAATAAGGAAATAAATAAATAAATAAATTTTATGGTTCTTTTGTTTTTGATTAATTATAACATAAGCGTTGTTTGTGCACGCCGTCCTTACCTATTATCGAGGCCACACATTGGTTCTAGTGTGTGTAACATATTTTTGTACATAGTTTTCAACAATTTATACAGTGTACTAATAAATTTATCATTCAATAATTTTAGCTGATTCCATAACTGGTCAATCGCATTAAAAATAATGTACCTAATTCTCATTTACCAAAGACGATATTACATTATTAAGAACAGTTATTTATTTTAATTAAATATAGAGAATAAATAAAAATCTTGAGTTTTTAAAATATTAAATTTCCAACACAAAATACCAACTTTACTCTAAGATATTCGATTACATTTTTACCTATAATTCTAAGTCTTTGTGCTAAAAGGCTTGCTTCAATAAAGTCTGTTGTAATGAAATTTCCTCTCAACAATCAATTTATGTTAGGTTCCATCTACATAGACAGCTAATCTTTAAAAATTCTTAGTTTAATAGAGAAAAATATTGCTATCTAAAGGCAAAATCTTTCCTATTAAAATGACATGTGTAAATTCACATACATTCAATAATAGTGGAAAAAATCATACATAAACTCAAGTATGCTTCTTCACTATCTACAATGTAACAAAAGATTAAAACCTCCAACTTATTAAAAAAATTGTATCTACAATCTATGGCTACAATTACAACGATGACGTCATACCCTAAAACGCGCTAACGAAGTTATCCTTCCTCTTTCCATATTACGAATGCTTAAATACTACTGGGACGTCTTGTGACATTGAGCAACTTTGCAACTTAGATTTTTCATGTGAAACTTCTTTAGGCGCATGAGGGTACAATTTTACGGATGAAACGCAATAATAATAGTATTAGCGTCACAAAGATGTGCAGCGTTTTTGTCGAAGAAAAGGGAGAGACCGATTGAGAGAGGGTGAGAAGTGCGAATTACCTTATAGAAACTCTATTTTTTAAATTATAATTTCGTAAAGAGAATTTATGAAATAATTAGTATTTTATATTTTATGCAAAATATCTTTTGAAATCTCAAATGATGAATTGTAAATTAAAATGCCACGTGTTTTTTATTATCGAAGAAATAAATTTAAAAAATTAAATTTATAATTTTTTTCGACACTTTTAATATTTTCCTTAAATATAATATCTTCCTTTTTCCCTCCCTCTAAGTCACGGAAATTTAGAGTTTTAGATTTGTATAAATATGATAAAGACTTAACAATTAGTTTGCCAAAGAAGTTTCACTTCTGACATGTGTACTTTGTACGCACGCACTCTTTTTTGTTTCTAAGATTGGCCAGTCTCGCCTTGAAGGTTTCCTTCGCCGAAAGAACAATACAGCATTGAACCGAACCTGGAAACATGCCTTAATTAGAGTAGACAGATATTTTTGCATCTTTTTAAACATTGAATGGAATAAAACCCTTTGTCTGTTGAACTTTATAAATGAAAGCAAACCTATTTGTTTTCTGTTATTTGCTTCTCAATAATGTTTGTCGTGATTAAATTAAACATAACCATATCGAAGTTGATGGGAAGTTTTAATTATACAAACAACTATTCTTTTAGCATTCAATATTCTGTTTTTGATATTAATTCTTTTTCTGTCAATTTATTTCCAACACACAAATATATATGATGACTGTAGTGCGTATTTAGTAAATCGTTGCAATATATCTTAATCTCTCAATTATCTTACAAAGATTCTTGTTTTTAAAGAAAAAAACTTTTTAACCGGATTAAAGTTATGTATTATTATAAATTTACAATTATTTAACATAATTTTAAATTTATCCGACGTTTCGCGTGCTTTACAGCGTGCGTGGTTACGGTGACTGAAGACAAAAGGTGTTGGATGTCAAAAATTGTAAATTTATAATATATATATAACTTTAATCCGGTTAAAAAGTTTTTTTTTTTAAATGTGTAAAGGTTATGTCAATAAAAGACAATACTATTCTTGATTTTATTTTTTTAAATAGCGACATACTCTCGCATGTCAAAATAATTTTTACATAGGTACATCACACTTAACGCTGTCTTGACATTCAATCGTACTTTTAAAGTCTCAAGTTAACTAAATAAATAAATAAATCAGTGGAGATTTCTCAGATTTCTGAATCTGTTTCATGATCATTTTTCAATCTAATAGGCAAGTAGGTGATCAGCCTCCAGTGCCTGACACACGCCGTCGACTTTTTGGGTGTAAGACATATTGGTTTCCTCACGATGTTTTCCTTCATCGTTCGAGCGAATGTTAAATGCGCACATAGAAAGAAATTCCGTTGGTGCACAGCCGGGGATCGAACTTAAGACGTCAGGGATGAGAGTCGCATACAGTAATTACAATATCTTAATCTATAAATGAAAAAAAAAATAGCCTTTGTTCTAGTACTACACTACACTAAACACTAAGTCCATGTCATTATGTTTTACACTGGTACTCCTCCGACAGAGTGAAGGCCTACTCCAAATTCTTCCACTTATCTCTATTTCTCGCGACAATTTTCTAATTCTGCCCCACTATCCCTTTTATTCCATCTTCCCAAGTTTCTGGTAGGCGTCCTCTCTTTCTTTCTTAACCTACATAGTAATAATAATTTAATATAAACTTAAAATCAAATTTAAAAAGTTGTTCATTACAGCAGTGTACCTTTAACGCTATCCTTCTGATACTTACTATAATGAAGCCGTACTGAACAATTTTTTTGGGAATTAAATAATAATAGATGCAAATGAATATATTATGATAAATGTTATGAATCTAGGACATACTAAAACACTTACAGCTGTAATTTGGTCAAGCTAAAAGCATTGTAAAGTCGCCCCTATGTTCATACAATATGCACTATATTTGTATCTTTTAAAGCATGCTTATTTACGTGAAATTATTCAACAATAAGAGTATGGGGTGGACGTAATTACAGAGAATTTTAAATGCGTTTAGTGTTTTACTGGACTTGTAGACATTTTAAGTGCTTGTACAATTACTAGTTGGACGGGGTCCGGAATAAAACATGATTCAATGAGCCATAATGTAAACATAATATTGAAGAACATCGATTTCAAAGTAGGAAATAAATTTCTATTTTGTTATTATGTTCGAATAAAACTGGAATAAGTATGTTTAATTTTTATAAAACAGTGCAAACGGCTTATCTGATGTTAAGTGATACCGTCGCCCATAGACACTCTCAATGTCAGTGGGTTCACGAGTGAGTCGCTGGCCTTTTTTTTTAAAGTCCACCTATAAAACACTATTATCCATATAATATCAACTATTATTCATACAGATTAGTGTCCGGATCCCGGTGCTCAATTGACCATAGATATTTTAGGAAGTTGGTGGTTCTGAACACCTTCATGCCTTGAAGGAGCTCGTACCTATTGTTATTAGTACTCAGCCGGCTCTCATATGATTGAATTGAAATACCAACGTTTTACCCTTGCTTATCGATTCTATTATGACCTATTTAAAACAAAGTATGAAAATTACAAATAAGTACAACATACTTCCTATTTTGCATTAAATATTATATAACATGTAGGAAATTTTAATATTAATTCTGCAAGTATTTCATTGTCGAAATGACAATTAAATTTTACTTGTAAAGAGAAAGCTTTAGTTACCGCGAAGCTAACAAAGGAACATAGTTAATTTCGGTTTTTAAATATAGATCAAAACTGCAATATTAAAATTCTTAAAATTCGCGAATATTAAAAATGCAAACTAAAGATTTCCTTTCGCCATCCCGCGTCATTCAAGAATGGCTCTTATTGCACCGACTCTCATTCAGATACAGAGTTGTATCTCTATTATTTTACTCTTAAACTAGGCTAACTAAGCGTGGAGATAGAGAGAAAATGAGAGAAATACGCAATATGTGTGTCGATACAAATTATATTGTAGTTATTTAAAAACAAACACATTGTTTCTATCTGTATAGACCCTAGACATCGTTGTGTTGTGGGTGACTAGTTATTTAAGAATATAAGCTCGCTGTTGGACTGATGAGTTGACAGCTCAGTTCGGGCTGTCATGGCGAGCGTAGCTGACCAGGCATTAGATACTCATTTGTAGTATTAACGGTGAATGTGCTAGCATTATTAAACATATTATCTCAGTATTAAGGAAATAGATAGTATAAAAACGAACGTTTAGTAGTTTAATCTTACAGGCTTATCTAAATTTCAACGATATTTAAATATTCTAATTATATTATTATATATACTTTTTGTATCAACTAATCTTAAAATGACAAAAGTCAAAAGTCAAAGATCATTTATTCATGTAGGTAACACAATGTACACTTATGTACGTCAAAAAAGAAAATAACATTAAATGCTTCTAATTTTACATTTACTGCCAGTTCTCAAATCAAGGGCGTAGAACGGAAGAGTGGAACTGACAATAAACTTCTTTACATTTCCAACTATCTATTAGGCAATCACCGAAACCAAGTAATTTTTTCCCCTATCACAAAAACACTAGTAAAAATTCCATCTCCATACAGCGTATCACTTTGAGAGTGCTGTAATTGAAATCGTCTAACTAGAAAATTCTACAATACAATTTTTACAAATGAAAATATAAAACTCAACGCAATTCAGCCCGGCGTTAATTCAGCCCATATTGAGATTTAAATAAGCCTTCATTTTAAAGGCCCATTAAAAATCTTTTCTATGACTTTTTACATGAAGGCTGTTTAAGGCTTTTAAGCCACACGCTGTTAATTACCCTGGTCAGTGGAAATTACTTTACGTTGTTTCATTTTATGTAATTTAACATTTCTATGGCGCGTGGTTTATCATATGTGCGATGAATATGAATTCAGAGAGACAATTTATTTTTAATGCTAAATGAAAATGTTGCAGTGGAAAAGTAATCTTTTCAAATGCTTTATAAATCCGCAACGTAATTAAGTTTTAAATGCCCTTTTTTAAATTCCTGTAAAACCGTAATACTACAAAGCCGAGCCTGTTTTTCCTGGACCAATGTTACCATCAAGACAAGACAATCGACGGCATCGAGATTTTTAGGATTGAAGACATTCATTTACAAGGTAAAATTTCTTACTATCACTGTAGGAGATGGGTATGTACCACGACTTGTTTATGATATGTGCAAGAAAATAAAGCATGCACGTGATTATTCAAAGATATTGTTTTTGTTTAATTAAAAGGTCAATCATTCATTTTGTTGCTTAAAGATGTGGGGTCTCTCTGCATCTTCTACCGAATTTAGCATAGCACACTCTTCGTGTTAGGATTAATAACTGCAGTATATATATCTGAGTTTCATCATCGGCCGTCGAGGCACAATACGAAATACCACTCGTAACACCTCGTCGTCCGTCGATCCACAACTGAGCGTTTTAAAAGGCAGTTTTTGCTGCGCACCACTATGTGGAACTAGCTGCCCACTGAAGTTTCGAACCAATTTGACTTAAAGTCCTTCAAGAAAAGAGCGTAGCAATACTTAAAAAGGCCGGCAATGCACTTGCGAGCTTCCTGCCAATGTGAGTATCCATGAGCGGTGGTATCATTTAACGTCAGGTGAGCCTCCTTATTTCTGACTAACTGGTAATTTTTCATACATTATTTAAGACGTTTCGATCTTAAGTAATTTTTTTTTTCTTCGCCTTGAATAAAATTTAATGACTATAAAAGGTATTGTTCCATTTAAAGATATCTCCGAATCCTTTAATTATGGAGTCCGCTAATAAAATACAACAATTAGCTATTAAGTCCGAGAAACGTGTGAAAATCATAACGACCACACTATTTATAATATGCATTACTTCGAACAATGCACTTGTAAAAAACTTACCTCATTCCAAAATATGCTATAACAGAAACGGATAAAGTTGAAAATAAAGTGTCGCTCCGAATTAACATTGAAACAAAACCTGTCTGAGATCTTAAAATGTTTATTCCGAATCGCAAAAGGTTTGATTTTATGGACTATCAAAATTAACGATTCCCACTATTGTTATTTAAATTGTTATGAGTAAAGATAGTGTTTTTCTAGACACCTTTTATGAGTTTTGCGCATTTTTCGTATGACTCAATGACGTAATAAAGATTTTTCACCTCTTTGGGTTTTAACGTATTAGAGTATTGTTGAAATCTATATTAAATTCATTGTTGACTTTTGGTTTTTGATAACAAATCTTCAAGCGCCATAGTACTTTTTGAAGTGAAACTTCTTTAGGCGCATGTAAACATGTGTAATTTTTTTACGAAACGTCACGAAGATGTGCAGCGTTTTTGTCGAAGAAAAGGGAGAGAGCGATTAAGACCCATTGAGAGAGGGTGAGAAGGATACCTTATAGAAATTCAATTATTAAAATTAAAATTTCGTAAAGAGAATATATGAATTAGTAGTATTTTATATTTTATTCAAAATAATTTATTGAAATCTCAAATGACGAATTGTAAATTGAAATGCCACGTGTTTTTATTATCGAAGAAATAAATAAAAAAAATATTATTTGTATTAATGGTCGACACTTTTAATATTTTAATGACAATTAAATTTCTAACATATCCCCATATAGTAAACTTATTATATGCTATTTATAATAAACATTGTTGAACTCTTCATAATTTTCCTTTAAAAACGTTTACATCTGTTTTTACCGCAGATGAGAGTAATAATTTTATTATTATTGCAGAGAAACTATTCAGAAAGATGGCAACACAGTAATGTTGCATTAATGACTTAATCCACCTCATAGTGATGTTACGAGTATCGATATAAATAAATAATATTATAAGAAAAAACCAGAAGGCTTTTTTATTATCCCTTTCACTGTCCACATATGTTTTTATTGCTTTGTGTGTTCCATTATTTTTGTTTAATTAATTTTATATTTTTTATAGTTTTGCACTTTTGCGTTCACCTAATTTAATATTTTTTCTCACAGTGGTTGCCTGGAAGAGATCACTCGAAAGCTATGCAGCCACTTGCTGTCCTTTTTATTTAACTATTTTATTTGTACTGTATTTCTGTATTACTGAAACGAAGTGGAAATAAATAACACTTTATCTTTTCAGGATGGATTTTTATTTAGTAAAGACTCTTTCAAAAGGTGCCAATATTTTTCGGATAAGCTGTTCTGTTTTTTGAGATTCTTTGCTTTATTAGTGATTTTATTTATATACAGCAGTCTACAGGTCGTCAAAACTTTCACATAAAATTCTTATTTGACTTACTCGGCTGTTGTGCAATAAATATAAATAAAATCTGTAATTTGTTGTTAATATATGGTATCAACAAACATTATTAGATAAAAAGAAGGGCACCTGGCCTCTTCCAGGCAACCACTGTAAGAATAAAATATTAAACTAGATAAGGTTAGCGTAAGCAGTACAAAATTGTACATAAGATATACAATTACATATACAAGACGAATGGAATAAAACATATGTAGACAGTGAAAGGGACAATTAAAAAAGTCTCCTGGTTATTTATTTTACTATTTATTTTTATCGATAATTGTAACATCACTATGAAGTGGATTAAGTGATTCCTGGAACATTATATTATATACAAATCCACTTATAAACCAACAATACTAAAATAATAAATTGATGTTTTAAATAACAACTATCGATAAAGGTAACAACACTACACTTATAAAAATCCCTGTAACGCTTTAGAGGGGCTGTTTTGCAATCGTAAAAGCTCGACGCCTTAAACCAGCCGCCTACAGGCTAATGAGTGTTCCCTAACAAGCTGGTTTATACCCTTGTTTCAATGGGGGCTATCGTGTTACCAATATACTATTATGTTTAAAAATAGGTATAAAAAGCCTACAGAGTGTGCACTTTTGAAGTGCTTTTATGAATAGGAATTCGTAAAGAACGGGTTCGATATGAGAATTCACTGGCGCTACAACATATGGGTTTTGGATTGTATTTGGAATATTCTTTTTAACTAGGCAGTGTTGGCCTAGTGGAGTCAGCGTGCGACTCTCATTCCTGAGGTCAAGATCCCCTGTGCACCAATGGACTTTCTATCGATGTGCAATGTGCATTTAACATTCGCTCGAACGGTGAAGGAAAACATCGTGAGGAAACCGGCTAGTCTTAGACCCAAAAAGTCGACGGCGTTTGTCAGGCACAGGTGTATGTAGTGTTAGCGTCGATTTGGATATGGAGGTGTCAAATAAGCAAGGTTTGCAGTGAATTAATTGACAAGATTTAGCCTAAACCCCTTTTATAAATGAATTATCGTTTAAAACATTAAATTCTCTTCGAAAGACAAATCAATAGAAATAATAAAGATTTCAGTTTTACGTATCTTCGGCCTGACATATTTATCACTGTACCCGAAAGTGTAACTTAGAAATTGCGATTTTCGAATGTTTTATTTATTTAATTACAGCTTATGTAAGGCCAAATTTCACCTAAAAATATTATAAAACTATTATACAATGAAGTTATTTTTATAAAATTAACAGAAAACCTTTTGCTTTCCATTATATTTTTTTAAATAATACTATATTAGACGATATATAGTTTATATCTTACATCCTGTTTTCAGAGAAACTGTTCTTCATTTCCTATTTCCTATTTACTTCCGATCAACATCTCTTGACGAATGTGGCAACGTAATTAGGTATCTTCCTGCACTAGAACTTCGTAAACTCTATAATATAATGAATCGCAAAATATGTTGCTAAGCGCCAAACTCGAACACGGCAATTTTATTCAGTCTCTATGGGGTCACACAGTCGTCACAGTCACAGAAAAATGTTCCATATGTTGGTATGTACATAGCTACTAAAAAGGTTGTCTAAGTAAAATTCATATTAAGTCGGAACGAAGTTCGCGGAGGCAGCTAATACGAGTGATTTGCTATGTAAAGATAAACGTTTATTTAACACAGTAATTAAATATTATATGGCGAAATAAGCTTTGATAATAATTACTAAATTAGAATTTGGACATCAAATTTGATTAAAACCTTGATCAATCAATTATTTGGAATTTATAAAATAAGTAAAGCAAGAAAAACAGTAAGCAAGTTTTAAAATAAAGAAATGTTAAAATTGTTTTAATTAGTGTTAAAATTCGGGCGATATTTTTTGTATAAATGAATTTTAATTGAATAGAATTCTACCTAAAAATTAAAATAAATGCCAGGTTTATTTCGATATGAAAAAACGTTTAATCAAATAAAATGATATACTATCAAGTGAATATTCTTGATTCGATGTTATTTTTATTCTAATTCTAGTGTATCGATCTACTATTAAATATTTACAGGTCACAAGTCAAACATTGTATTGAGACAGACGGAACAATAGTAAATGGTATCAAATGATAATATAAAATCTATGTACAATAGATTTTTTAGATTTTTTTTTTACCGGATTGAAGTTATGTATTTACAATTAGATATTATGTGTGAAAGTTACGTCAACAAAAGACAATATATACTGAATTGAACATAAGTAATAATAGTACATAATAATCTTTAGTTCCTTCGGGAGAGCTCTCCACCAACTTACGTTTGATTTTCGACTTTTCGATTTTCACTTCCATATATAAACTTGTATAACAGATAGGTAGATAGGTACGACGCGCTTCGGGGACGCTTTATACTTAGTTATTCTTAAATTTCTTCTTGATTAAAAAAAACCATACCATGCCCGTCACTTGTAGCAGAATATATATTCGTCTGTTCTTTGATACATTCAATGCTTCATGAAGCTCATGACTCAGTTCCATCTGGTTGCTGATGGCAAAGATATTATACATTGCGATCTTAATTGTCAGTTTTTCATATGCTAGAAGGTTCTGGTCCCTTTCCCTCTTTCCTCTGGACCAGTCGGCTTGGGGGAGATACCCCGTTATTCATAAGAAATAAATCAGATTTATTTCAAAATAAAGTACTTAATAGTTTCTTTCTATCAAATTGTGTTTACGCTATGAAGACAAGAGATGGCGTACTTTAGTGAAAACAAACTGATTTAGTTATTATAAAGGAAACACATTGTTATGAACACGGGTTGAATGTTTTAAATAAATCTACAATTTAGGGACGTTTTCAGCAGGCTCGTCAAATGATAAGGGTACACTCCTGCCGTATATGAAAAAAGCTAGGTGACCAAAATATTCCACAGCCTATTCTTCCAAAATTAGACGTGTCTGTTCCTCTTCGCAGCGGAGACTCTCTCGGAGACTCTATAACTCCTCTTGAATCTCCCAAATACTCAAGCTAATGCGCCACCTTTTTCTCCTGACGTGATAATTTATAGCGCGATGAATTGTGAACATACATGATACCATTTATCTTTACACCATACTGGGGTCCCACAAAGAGTGCATGTTGTATGCAATTGATGTTTTATTTAATCTATGGCTGATATACTGCGGTTGTTATTAAAAATGTAGCCTTTTGTTCCTAGAAACTATGGCCTCATGATTACATTCAGAATTGAATATTACCTACTAATTTGTAGTACGATTGCCATATAATGTTGGCCCGAGACAGGTTTTGATAATTTTGCTTTATATTTTTTATATCAGAGCTTCGAGTCGAACCCTCTATATATTTTTTTTAATAACAAGACGCTCACCTCATGTTAAGTAATACCGCCGCCCATAGACACTCACATTGCCAGACAGCTCGCAAGTGCGTTGCCAGTGTTTTAAGCATTGATACGCTCTCTTCTTAAAGGCCCCTCGAATTGTTTCGGAAATACTTCAGTGGGCAGCTGGTTCCACATAGTGGTGCGCGGCAAACACTGCCATAAATAACGCTCAGATGCACGTCGAAATGTTACAGGTCGGATTTAGACATAGGCATAACATTTATTACTAGCAAAAACACACACACATAATAACAATAATCAAAGAAAAAAAATATTTTTCCTTTCGGTGTTTTTCAAGTGTGTGTGTGCGTATTCTGTACATTGTGTGAATTTCGTATTCTGGCTAGACGGAACGAACTATTCAGCCTCCAAGTGTATTTAAGCCGGTACAAATAAGAATACTGATCTACAACTACAAACCGTTAACAATTATTTCACCGAGAATCAAACCTTCAAGTTATATGCGATACAGACCACAGTCATTTGACTGGTATTTTAAAGCGCAAAATTACAATTGAAAATAACTCTATTACGTTGTATAGTGTGTTAATTCTACTATGGGGTTTAGGGTATACACATTTCCTTCCTTATTTTTGTTACTTTATAGGTAGGTGAGTCTTTTGTGTCCATTTTCTTGTTGTAGGCGTTTCCTTACAATGTAATTATGAGCAATTTGATGTTTAAAAAAAATCTGTGGCGCTACAACCTCTTTTGAACTTGGTCCCAGATTTCTTTCTCAGGTATGAGAGTCGCACGTTGAAGCCACTAGGCCAACACTGCTCTGAACTGATCTCCATGTTTAAGGTTAAATTATTTAACAGAAACGTACATTACTCTTGCGTTTTCATTTGATTACACGACACATGAGTCGAAAATTATAATTCTAAAGCAAATACCGTTCCCATGATTAAAATTATCAAGAACAAATTTGCACGTGTCTCGTTTCGCAATATTTTCAACAATAGCGTTGCTAACATCTGATTATTTTCATACGGAGCTTCCTTGCTTTTCTGAGTCACTTCGACTGGGAGGTCGCCGCGGGTGGCCTTATATATAAACCAATATAACTTGACCTCCCAACCCCCTCTAAAGACCAACTACGCCGAGCATTAAGGATCAGTCCGTTCAATCGTAATAGCTCGTATTAAACTGGTCGTTTAAGCGCTCAGTTCGGCTATCAACAAAATCTTGGCAAGCTTTTTAGTGATTTATTGGCATAGGAAAATAGCGTTTATCTTAAGTTGGGAAGGACCATTCTTGTGTAAAGTAATTGTTGAGATTCGCCTGGATAATTACTGCATTTCGTCGGCTACTGTCATTTGTGAAATATGATAACCCCTCTAATGGATACTGTTTAGATGCTTTATACAGTTTTACTAAGAACTCTGTGGCTACTACTTAAGCATATTTTAATTTGTAAATGGGTATTATACAATTAGGAGAAAGTTTTTTGCTGTACTCGCATTGACAACATAATTACCAGTACTTTGAATTAAGAGCATACTACCACGAAACTTCAATCGCGACTTTATAACATACAATTGGTTGGTTTTGGGGCTCTGTAATAAATAACCTGATTTAGTATTTACTTTGTGTCTGTGTATATAAAGTAAAATTGGAACACTAGCTCAAATATTGAAGGAAAATATCCGGCCATGTTTAGACCTAAAATGTCGACGGCGTGTGTCAGGCACAGAAGGAAGAAAAAATAAATGATTACGAAACAGATACAGAAAAATGGCCGAAAAGGTTTTAGGATTACTCGCTTTTTTGTTTCTTACTTGTTATTGTCTATAGTCTGTAGAATAGGTTAACTATTTCGTTATAGTGTGACAATAATTAAACTTTGTTAGGAATCCATAAAAATCTCAGAAATACACTCAGAAATATGAAATAAAAAATATGTTTTAACAAAACCATGTACACATTAACACCTCTCGAAGCCAACAAATATTCTTTGTCGAAAAAATTCTGATTTTGCTATCGAAAAATAAAATATATTTCATACAAAATGATACTCGTTCAACATAAAAGGCTCATAATACGCGTTGAAAGGCAATATGGCGGGTGAGTACGATGACAGTTGACAGAGGATTTGGCGGGAAACGCAAAGGTGCCTTCAGCCGAGAAATTGTATTTTTTTACTTCGTTGACGTTGACATACGTTCATATATTTATGATTATAAAATATTTTGTAGAACGGGTGAATGAGATGCGGTTAGCAAGAAGAACATAGAAGTTCTTTTCTCATTAGAAGAAGAAATCGGGGTGGATAGGCCTTGTCGTACATAAAATAAGTAAAAAAACCAGTGGCGCTACAACCTCATAGCTCTGGGCCACATATTAATGTATCTGTTTCGTGAACATTTGATTTTTCTAGGTAAGTAGGTGATCAGCCTTCTATGTTTGACAGACGCCTTTGACTTTTCGGGTCTAAGCCAAGTCGGTTTCCTCGCGATTTTCTCCTTTACTGTTGGAGCGACCATTAAAGATGCACATATACATAAAGTATATTGGCTTTCGATCGAACCTACGACCTCAGGGATTCGAGTCGCACGCTGAACGCCACTAGACCAACACTGCTACTTTGTCATATCCAGGAGGTACTAGAACCTCTTGTAAAACTTTTAACTTGTATCTGTTGTCCAAGGTACAAGTTTAGTACCCATAACCGACGAAGATGCATGAATGTCATGATGAAGCGAGAGAGGTATGTCAGTAACGTCGGCGTCGTGAAGATCCGTGGTCTCCACCTACCTCATCTGGAAAAAGGCATCTTCTTCTTATAGTGCCATCTCGTTGCGAAGGTTGGCGATCATTATGGCTATTTTAATTTTGGATGCCGCGCTTCTAAACAATGACTTGGTGCTTTGACCAAACCACAAAAAGGCATGAAAATATAAATAAATAAAATATACATTAATTACGTGTAAAATCTAAAGGTTTTTATTTGGATTTGATATTTATATAATATTACCAGTCAAGACGCTATCCAGTCATACTTATCACTAAGTTTAAATTCTTAATCTTATCCAATTTTGGGTCAGGTTTGAAGCACCCGAGGTGGTTAAAATTGTAGTCCATCTAGCTTTTGGATTTGATATTTATATAATATTACCAGTCAAGACGCTATCTAGTCATACTTATCACTAAGTTTAAATTCTAAATCTTATCCAATTATGGGGTCGGGTTGCACGCACCCGAGGTGGTTAAAATTGTAACCCATCTTGCTCTCTGATTAGCAGAGCATGGAGAGCTCACATACCCCTATCTCTTATTCGATACGGAGGAAATTCATTTCCACATCAATATTCTTTTAGTGCCATCTCCTTTCGAAGGATGGCGATCATCACTACTTTAATTTTGTATGCCGCGCTTCTTAACAATGACTTGGAGCTTTGACCAAACCAGTGTCCAAGATTCTTCAACCAAGACGTACCGGCCAGGTGTCCTACCTGCCACTTTGCTTTGTATGATTAGTTGAAGGAGCTCGATCAAAACATTAAAGAGTTACTTATCTACGAAATTGCATTGACATTCTTTACCTTTTATTATGTCCCATAAAATGTTTTTTCCGAAAATTCGACTTATAACAAGTATTTTCCAAGTTGTGCGTGAAAATTGTCGGATTAACCGTATTCCCGTAGAGAGCGGGATATTACAAAGAATAAGGGCGCATAAATCATTCACAGACCAGCGCATTGGTTTTCCTTGATAACGTTATAGCTACATATCCATAGATTATAACGGGAAATTTTTATGAACGGGAAATTTTGTATGAATGTAACTCATGAATATTAAAATAAAAAAAACTAATTATATATAAATTAACTATGATTATAGCAACACTAGGTCACCAAAAATTTAAAGTTAACGAAACGTTAAGTCTTCTACATAATAAGATAAACTTTATTAATGACAGAAATAGGTTGTTACAAAATTTATCTATCGCTTTTTTTTTTAATTTCTACACTAGGGAGTCCCTGTGTGGTGGGTAAATAAATAACAATTAGTAAGTGGTACATGGTTTAAAACTGTTTTTTGAAAAAAAAGGCAGGTTGCTTGTTCCCTATCACTCGGAGATTCTGAAACTCCTCTTGAATCTTGACAACAAGGTCCATCTTTAGAAAGATAGAGTATATTTAGGCCTTCTTTCCAAAAAATACTTCGTAGTATATAAATGACTTCTCAGTTAACTGGCTTTTACAGTTTCGGCATTTTTTATATCCAATAATTAGACCACGATCAATCGAATCGACACCCACTTTGACAGGTGAAAATGACAATCGATAATAACTTTAATATTAGTTTAATTAACACAATATGGCGAGACTTTAAAACAAAAACGGTGAAATGCATATTCCAAAGGTAGACTTATCTTCATTTTTGAAAGATATTTCTAAAATAGAACCCCTGAAAAGTTTAGCCTTCGATTGAAAGAGATAGAAGATTGATGGTGAAAATTAAGAAAAAAAAAGCTCGCACATCAACGCAACAATGTCACAATGGAGTCAATGTTATTTAATAAAGGTATTAAAATTTTACAACTGATCGCGCATTGTTACGAATCTTGGACGCTTACAGAGATTACGTCCAAAAAACTGAAAGCTCCGGGTCTACAGACGTATGCTAATATCTTGGATAGTAAATGAAATACAACTGTTCACGACAGTGCAGAACAAAGACGTGCTTTTGACGGTTAAGAATTACTTGAATATTTCTTACACGTCTTATGTTACACCAAAAAATACGAGCTCCTTCAACTAATACAGGCAAAGGTTAAAGAATCATAGACAATGGCTTGGTCAAATCACCAAATCATGGCTTAGGAGCGCGGCATCCAAAATATACGTAGACATGATGCTCTTGGCGGCAACAACCTTCAAACTTCCTTCTACCTCCAAAAGACGGCTCTGTAAGCAACTGAAAACTTTAAAATGTTCATTCATAATTTCTTTTTTGCTAATTTTACTTAAAAAATGGATAAATAAAATAAATCAATGGCACTACAACCGTTTTTAGGTCTGGGCCTCAGATTTCTGTATATATTTCATGATCATTTGTTAATCTAATAAGCATAGATCAGCCTTTTGAGCCTGAAGAACGCCGTCGACTTTTTGGGTCTAAGGCAAGCCGGTTTCCTCACGATGTTTTCCTTCACCGTTCGAGCGAATGTTAAATGCGAACATAGAAAGAAAGACCATTGGCAGCCGGGATCGAACCTACGACCTCAGGTATGAGAGTCGCACGCTGAAGGCACTAGGCCAACACTGCTCTATATAAAATGGATATCTATACGAAATAAATAATAATAATATTTATTTATAGATAAAAGAGGACCCACGGGAATATCTAGTACTACAAAGCCAGGGATAACATTCAAATTGGTAGGTATGTATACAAACTCCTTTGAAGCATGTTTGTTATACTCAAATATTGACGGCTCGCCCCAACCGCTGTTGCCATATTGATTAAATATCGCTCTAACTGCTTATTATTTAACTAAATAAAACATCAGTGTATTTGAATCTATTTGAAGACTTACTCTATGTCTTTGATTCTAATCAACGACTTAATCTATTAAATGACTAAACGGTCTCCGTGGCTCACACACAACTGTCGGTAATTAAGTACTTATAATAAATAATAATAAACAGTATTTTTATTTTTGTTTATCTTGAGGTTTAACTTTTATTAAGTTTTAGTTATTATTTTATTTTTTTAGTTTTCGTTTTTATTGCTTTTTTTGTTATTTTTTATTTTTTCTTATTTGGTGGTTGCTTGTTTAATTTTTTCCCTTGCTAGCTTGCTTATGTTCAAATATAATTGATGTGTATTTGTCTAAAATTTATGATGTGATATTTGTGTTTGACAAACGTCTAAGAAATGCTTTTTACTCTCGAAAACATGCATTGGTGCCCAGCCGGGACTCAAACTTACGACCTTAACCTTTCGGTGTCGATATTCAGATTTTTAGTATACCGTACGAATTGCGGTAATTTTGTTTAATAAACAAAACACTAAGCACTTTTTCAATTTAACAACTAACTGTATTAAAATTTCCCCAGACACCGTCGAAATAGGCCGAAACATCATTAAAACAATTCTGTGCCCTGACACGCCATCAATCCGGCAGGGGTTCCAAACTCACGGCCGGAGCTCAAGGCCACAACTGCGACCGACAGTTTTACAGCCCTGCCTAAAGAATTGCTCATTTATTATTTTTATTTGGCACTCCATTGTTGGAGGCGGTTTTTCGCATCTTGTATTGAGTTCGGACATATGTGAACTTTTTTTCTTATACAAGTTTTATTAATAAATTTGGTTTGTTAAGCTACCAAATCAAATCAAAATATCATTTATTTGTGTAGATAACTTAATGTATGTAGTAAAAATAATGCTCCTAAATTTACATTTACTGCTAGTTCTCAAATCAAGAAGTAGTAGATCGTAGAACGGAAGAGAAGTACTCATATATTCATGTAGATAACTTAATGTACACTTATGAACGTCAGTAGAAAGCCAGATCTCAAGTCTGTAGGTAAGACAAGAACTGGGAAAACTCCGTCACTTTTAAACGGCCATATTTTTAGAAAATGTTTGCTTGCAACCTCATGCTCCCATTAGAAGTTAAAGCATTTAATTTTGAATTACGTCATCTACTAGATTTTATAACTTTATTTGTGGCTTATGATAGTATATTTTATACGATTCGCTCAAAGGTTCGGTGTAGAAGCCACAGAACATATAGTATTTCAAATAATTAAAAAAGTTTTTAAGCCCCATTCTTCTAAGAGACACTAAAGATTACTTTTGCAAGTCTTAGAAAGTTAGACATTTTTTCAATGGATCACGATCGATTACAGAGTACGCCCCTGGGTCTTTCACTCTTTACACCTGATTGATCTGTGTTTTATAGGGTTCAATTCATTGATATGGAAGTATAAAAGTGTATGTTTATGTATATCACTTTAATTTTGACGTGATAACGTCTTTAAAATCGTTTTAGTCGGGTGACATGTTCAGAAACTTGTGTCACACCAAAACCTCACGAGCGCGATCGCAGGTATAACGAGAGAGAGACGGACCGATCTCCCGTCTCATCTCGAGCGCTGCCAGTCATTCCGTGAATGTATGAAGAAAAATGTATATCATAGTCGAATAAGTAAACTTGTCATTTTACACCCGAAATTTATCATCAAAAGTGTGAATAAAACGATAGATGTAATTTAAAATTTGAAAAAATTGTTATCTTCATTAATTCCTTACTTCCCAAAAACTTATATCACCAATAAGACGTTATCACGTAAACATCTCGATCGTAAACCTACTTTACAAACAACCAATATTTTTTTTATAATAAAAACATAGTTTTGAGAAAAGTATCACTTTAACATCAATGCTTTTAATTTTAAATTTTAACATAAGCATTAAAAATATCGCCATTTTGTGATGTCTATATCGAAGATAAATAATTTAAACGAAGAATTCTTATTTTTTTGGGAATGGAAGACAATTCAAATTACGAACACTGTCGATTGGATAGAACAAACTGTATAGATTGTGAAAAAAGGTTTTATTCGCCTTAAAGAAGAATTTATTTATTTATCATTAAGCGAAACGTCATAAATTAACAATTGACATACGATTAGAGCTGGCCCGGTTAGACAGCAATTAATTTTATTGATTTCTCTACGCCTTAGTAACCTCAGGTGAATTTATAACCTTGAACGGAATTTGCAATTACAAACTGTCAAACACAAACGATGACGTCACAACTCAGCTTTTGTTTAAGTTGACGCGGAGTCATAATTTTCTACCGAAGATTGGTTTCATGACAGACAGATGTAAATGATGATGCAAATAGATGTTTTACAACAGATTTTAGAAAGTTCTGTCTTCTTATATCTATATTAAGAAAAGAAGAAGAAAGACAAATTCTCTTTGTGTCTAGCATGGTCACGTGACCAAGTGTCCGAGGTAGGGTTGTCACCTTTTTTTTTGCAATTAAAGTATATTGGATAGTAAGTATATTCGTATCAAATTACAGTCCAATTGATTTTTCTTTATAAATCTATAATTTTATTGCTTTTTGCAGATTGTATATTTAGTATCTCGACTAAACAATTGCACAGCATCTTTACTATATATATTTAAACATCAATTCAGCGCCAATCGATAAATTCCGTTTAACGAAACAAAATTTACCACTTTAGAAACCACATCCTGCGAAAAGCGATCAGAAACCAATGGCTACAACCCTTGGCTTCGGCCCCAAGTTTCCGTATCTGTTTCGTGTATTATTTTTAAATTTTTCACTAGGCTAATAAAAGCCTTAATGTGAGAAATTTGCGTTTTAAATTTAATTAAAAGGGTGCGAAACATCGTTATAACTTAATTATTGACGATGTTTTTGATGTCATTAGCTGCCATTGCTTTTGAAGTTTCTTAAAACGTATCTTCTATATTATGTCATATAACATATAATATCAGGTTTTTGAAGCCAATTACAATAATTACAAAAACTCTTTCAATTCGAGGTGTACAATTACTTTATCTTATCATTCGTCTATGGTCCGAAATTAAGTGGCTCTGGTGCAAAATGATCTCATAGAATGTATTGTCGTGTATTTCTTTGTTCTCATAAAGTATAGAGTACAATTACCTGAGGTAACGTACAATACTTTATTGAAAGGTACGGGTGGCAACCCTAGTCCAAGGCCCTGTAGCCGTAAATCTGTGTGAAACGAAACAACAATTTTTTACCCTGGAAAGATTTTCAATCCTTTTCTAAAAGGTATGTAAAAAAAGTTTTCATAAAACAGTTACATACACTTAAATCTATTGAAAGCACTTTTTGACTTTTTTTTATTCTAAATTTTGTTAAGAGCTTCCATAAAAAAGTGCGTGCGTACAAAGTACACATGTCAGAAGTGAAACTTCTTTGGCAAACTAATTTTAAGTCTTATTCATATTTATACAAATCCAAAACTTTAGATTTCCGGGACTAAAAAGACGGAGGGAAAAAGGGAGATATGTTATAAATTTAATAAATTTAATTGTCATTAAAATATTTAAAATGTCGAAAATTAATATAAATTATAAATTTAATTTTATTAAATTATTACTTCGATAATAAAAACACGTGGGCATTTTAATTTACAATTCGTCATTTGAAATTTTAATTTTAAAAATAGAATTCCTATAATGTAATTCGCCCTTCTCACTCTCTCTCAATCGGTCTCAATCGCTCTCTCTCTTTTCTTCGACAAAAACGCTGCACATCTTCGTGATTCGTTCTTCAAGATTACGTAAAAATATACTCTCATGCGCCTAAAGAAGTTTCACTTCAAAATATTTTTAAAATGTCCCTATTTTAACCAATATACTAAACAATTTTATCCCTCTTTACGTGTAGTTCCTTCATTAAATTTTCTCCTAAATAACCACACCTATTTCTTACTTATTTATTTGGAGCTTAAGAGTTCTTTTAAGCAAATCCTAAAGGGTGGATTCGCATAAAGTATCCAGAATTACGCATTCAAGGCCCAAGCTAGGTGCTAGGTAACCGGGCCAACATAATACTAATAAATCTATCTTGACTTTGACAAATGAATGTGTTTCTAGGACTGGAAGTGGTTGGTGTAATATGTGAGCGGTAGCGATGATCAAATATTAAAGAATATAGTATATTTGTATAGGTAAAAGCCCAATGGTAAGATGCTAATTAAGTAAAGTATAATGCATGCTAATTAAATAATTAGGTTGGCGCCTAGTATATAGTATTGGTGGCCCCAGAGCTGGTGCTTTCCTCCCTGAACGAATAAGTATCATAATACAGCGACGAAATGCCATAGGGACTAAACTTTTTAAATTGTTTTTAATTATTATTATTAATGAAGGTTAAAAATATTGTAAAAACTATACAATTGTAATGTTACTTGCAAATTATAAAGCAACCTTTTAAGATAAGAAAACTAACACACTCTACTCCGATTTTTCATTCCGTAGAATTCTGACATTTCACATAGAAAAATGTGCCCGGCCAAAAAGGTTTGTTATCTCTGACATGTCAAAAAATGATAGCTAACAGAATTCTACGGAATTTCGCAGTATACCTTGCACGAAGGAAAACATTGAGGAGACAGTCTCGCCTCAGACCTAGGCCCAAAAATTACGACGTTCGTCAGGCACTTGCCTCAAAATATAAATAAAACAGTCACAAATATGTGTGTGCTACGAGTCTTAAGATAATCAAGACTCCAGTAATATTCTTAAAAAAAATATTCCGTCTCAATTGAATCAGTTTATGACTTACGCCATTTTGTGTGATAACAATCACAATAAAAACGCGTGTTTATCTCGCTTCTGAATTTAAAAAAGGTCCGTCTAATTACCGTTAATCTTTGTAATACTCGAAAAGCTAAAAATAATTATTTCTGTGTTGCCCTTAATGGCCCTCAGGTAAGGACGCGTTTTTAATTAATTTTGCAGTGAGATTCATTAAACGCAGATCATTGCCAGATTTCACCTTAAATATAAGATAAAAATACTTAAAACCTAAATACATTTTGTCAAGTTAAAACTCGTGTTATTATATAAGTTACTTATCATTATATCGAAGTAATAATTGTGATATAAAGAAACTAGTGGCGCTACAACCCTTGGTCTCGGCCCCAAGTTTCTTGATCTGTTTCGTATTTTTTTTAATAGGCTAGTAGGTGATCAGCCTTGAGTGGGTAATGATAATTTTTTAATTAGTCAGACTAATAAATGCCTAAATATGACAAATTTGCGTTTCAATTAATAGGACGCGAAACATTTTTTTCCTAGGTCTTCGTAAAGTAACAATACTTACTTGGCCATTCCAAGGACGTTTGAAGGCACAGACTCTCCTTCCAGAGGGAACGCGTACCAGAAACCTGGGAAGATGAGAGACAGGTGATAGAACTTGGAGAAGGCCTTCTTGGAGGACTAGTATTAAATATAACAGAGACGTAACTGTACCATCTAGGGCCTGTGGCAAATTCTTTTGATGGGGCCCTATCAGTAAAAAGTTACGTTGTACTCAGTTTAATTTTATTTTACTTCGAGATTTTCAGCGTACTAAATTACACGTTGTATATGTCCCACTAATGGCCATAGGCCTCCTCTCTTAGGCGGGAGGGACTGGTCTGTGGTCCCGACGCTAGCCCAATACGTATTGGAGACTTCACTTTTATCCATAGAACATAATATCTCTTGGTCAGGGGCCCTCTTGGGTCGGGGGCCCGTGGCATTTTGCCACCCTATTGTTACGCCACTGAAATATAACAACTTAATGTAACATAAATTATAATACTAGAATATATGAATTATATTTTTGTTTTATTTATTCCGGATGAAAACGCCGGGCATAGTTTACATTAAAGTTTGGTCACACTCGCCTACATACACTTTCGCCCTGGGGATTTCTAAAAATCTCAGAAAACCGTTTTACGAAATTACCCTTTCTGGGCCTTTTCGACCGCGCTCCTAAAACTCTTGGAGAAATATGATCTAGCTTTATTAGTACTTGAGTAATAAAGTTCTAACAAGTTTCAGATAGGCTGCAGAGATAGGTGTAGTTTGAAAGTTAAAGCCTTATATATAATACAATAAAAATTATACTTTTTAGTAAAGTAAGCAGTACCGCGTATTTTTTTAATATACTAAAACAAAGTTCCATATATTTCACAACAATAGGTGACTCTTTACGCGGTAAGATGATATTTTAATTACAAGTAATTATGATATTCAAACGCGTTTGAATACGTTATTATACTTTATATATTTATTATAGTTATCGCGCACCCGGACATACATATATTCAAGCCTTGACTTGTTCAAGCTATCGCGGAATATGCTTTAAAGAAGTATTATGAATATCCATAGCGCAAAATCACCTACATCATGTGCAAACCCCACACTTTTACACCATCACACAACACAGCCAAATTAGGTATTACTCAATTAAATATATTGAATATTTATTTTGTATATTAGTTTGAATGTCAGCTACTTTTAAACTACTCAACTAGGTTTACGAAATAAATAAATAACAAGCAATCCCCGCTTTGAACCAGTAACCATTAAATATCGATACTGTTGCGTTCACAATTAAAGAAAAAGAAAACAGGATTTTCCAATTTCTCTCCATAAAATCCTTCCTCAGAGTTCAAGGAATAAATAAAATTACTGGAATTGGTCCAGCCGTCTTCGAGTTTTGCGCTTACCATCTTATTTTGTGATTCATTTTTATTAATAGATACACTTATATCATAATACAGCCTTTATTTGTTTCTACCAAAAAAGAATCTGTTGAGTTGTTTGTTGGCTTTTTTGAAAAAAGAAATCTTGTAAAAAGTATTCAATAAGTTTTTATATAAAATTATTCCCTACAACAAAAATAACATTTTGAAATAGGACGTTAAATCACGCGGCCAGGAAAGCTTTCATAAATACACCATAAACAAAAAACCATAAACTACAGACGCAGTTAAAATACCGCCATTTATTGTGTTAATAAAAATCCGTATTGCGACTGTAAATATATTTTTAGGTACAATTATGAAATTCGATTTTGGTGGTAAGTTGAAAATAATGTTATGTTATTCAAGTTATTATACTATATTTTTGTTAATATGAAAATAAATATAATGTGTACTTTAGTAAAGGCTTGTCTATAGCAAATGTCACTCTTTGTTGTTTAAAAAAAAACCTACGGTTTAAAGTAAATTAAGTAAAAATTATACGACACCAAAAATAATTTTAGATTAATTTCCAAAGTTTTCAATTTTAAATAATTAAGTATCAATAACACAATTCTATTTAAATAAAGAATTCTACTTTAAAAGTTGAACACCCAAGTTCAACTTTAACGTCGAAGTTAAAAAACACGTAACAAATTGAAACTGTTCTATCAATTAACTAAAGTTTCCGCTCTCTAGTTACTGTTTACTCATTACCCGGTTTTATCCGGAACTAAATAAATACCTTTTTACAAATTACACGGCCATTCATTGGTTTAAACTTTGAAGTTAAATTAACTTATGTGACTGTGTAGCATAAACATTAAATTTATTACTTTAATTTTTCAAATAACATTTATAAGTATAATTATTTAATTGGGTTTTTAAAATGTTAATGTGAATTGGACTGTTTTATAACTTAATTGGCACTCACTAGAGAAATAAATTATTTAATTAAAATTACTAAAAACTTTATAAAAACTAAATCAATCTAATCGCTCTCTTTTAACCAATGTACTGTCAAATTTTGTTTACGTTGTGATGGAAAGATAAATGAATATTTCAGTCAAAAGGCGATGGATATTTTTTTACGATTTGTAACTACGCTAAACTTATAGACTTGAAACAGTCGTTGCAACTTCCTCCGCGCACTGTCAGAACGCCATATTGGGTATTTAAATATTTGACAATTGACGTTTAGATTTGCATAATAACCGTACCAATTCTTAAAAACGGCAACGCAAGCCCTCTGGCATTGAGTGGCCATTGGTGGCGGTATCAGTTAACATCAGATTATCAGATCAGCCCTGCGATTCTGTAACTCACTTTTCACGACTGATTTGAGAGCGACCGCCGATGCGAAAACCGCTGTGTGAGTTCGAAAAGTGAGTTACAGAATCGCAGGGCAGACCGCCCGTTTGCCCCTTGTACTATAAAACAAAAAACTGCCACGGACGAGGTCTGCTTTGGCAAGCCTCCTCTCGAAAAGCACTGGTTGGTTTTATAAGTTTACAAAATAATATTCTGTTTATTTAATATTTAAATGAGTATTACAACTAAAGCCAGCTACAATTTTTCAAAGGCAAGTACGCTAACAATCTTTCTTTGTCTCAGCTATCTCGCGTGCTTGACGCTAGTGAGGTGAATCTATTATCGATAGTTAAATTAACTTTCCGTAATATTTAATAATAATGAACTGAAGGATTACATATTCGAGACGAAGAAATTTCTTCTTAAGGCAAGGTTTCTACGATGTGCCTTATTAGTAGCTATGCTTAAATATATGAAAAGAAAATTGTTCAAAGATAAAACCTTCTAAGATTAATGTCCAACGACATTGAGGCTCGAGACTAAAGTATTAGGCAGTAACTATGAGCCAAACGGCTGAATTCGCACAACTATGAGAAAGTGACATCACGCATGAGTTATTTCTGTCATTATGATATAGTTTTATATTTTGATAGCGGGTTTCGCTTGACCGAGCAATTGTTTGCGAAAGCTTATAAGATCACAATGTCATTTAATTTCTTTCGATCTTTCGATCTTAATTTCTCGAAATTAGTGTATGAAAACCCAAATCGAATTTATTTTATCAAAACACGATAGCGAATACGCCTTAATATATAAATTCTAAGAAAAATTACGTTATCATATCCTTATAAAACATCTTCTACTTTAAGTTCACACTTCTATAGTTATTTTATATACTTCAATTTTGATATGTAGATTTTAATTTGACTAAATTTTTTTAAAATATATTTATGTAACTGGACACGCGTTTAGCTATAATCCCACCTCATGTTAAGTGAGATGCGGCCTATTAGTGGGCATGTCTGTCCAGGAGATGCCCTATTTAGCTGCCGCTTCTTAAAAATCGGTTAACTTACTAATAAAGGATACGGTTTTTCGCATAAATATCGATAAAACACCACAGCACTAGTTTCAAGTAAGCTCGCAATGTCACACCACCGCCGGCGGATAACTTGGATTAAACTCTTTTTACCTATTCTTTACAATTTAATAAGAGATATATTATCTTATAACAAACTAGCTGACACTCGTGACTTTGTCTGTTTTTAAATAGGTATTTTATGTAGGTACATACAACTTTTCTATATTTTTAAGTAAATTAAGAATTAAGTTCTTAACAAGTTAGAGTACATAAAGATCCTTTGGTTATAATCATTTAAGAAAATCTGTGAAAAGCAGTGAAACAAATACCAAAATATGTGTATAGGTACATAAAATACTATCAGTTATTGTTCGGAGACCAGTAGTACCGTTGGATTGATAAAGTAGAGGGAATCCTGCAGCAGCTAAAAGCCAGCGATTGAAGGTGGCACAGGACAGGGAGCGCTGGAAGATCTTATTTCGGAGGCTAAGGCACAATAGGTGAATTATTTGGAATCGAGCTCCGGACTTCCTTTAACCGCAAATCCAGGCGGTTTTTAGAAACCTTAGCAAAACCTTGAGCAGGGTTGCCCTAGTGGCTTCAGCGTGCGATTCTCATCATTGAGGTCGTATGTTCGATCCCCAGCTGTGCACCAATGGACTTTTTTCTATGTGCTCATTTAACATACGCTCGAACTATGAAGGAAAACATGAGGAAACAGGCTTGTGTGACCCAAAAAACCGACCCAGGTCGTGCCCAGAAAGATGATCACCTACTTGCCTATTACACAAATGATCATTAAACAGATTCAGAAAGGTGATTAAGTAAGCCCTAAAGGTAATCAGTTTTTTAAACCGCAAAATTGACAAGACAAAAATGAACTAGATTTTCATTTGTTTTAAATCTAATAGAATTATCACAGCATATAACCCATTAATTCATAAATAAGTTGATGTAAGGTCGTAACCTGTATTAGTATGTAGGTTACTAGTTTTATTGCATCATTTTTGAACAGTACGTTTGAAGCCAGGTGGTGCGATTAAAGTGGTTTTTAAGATAAATATTGATAGAGATATTTCTAATGTTTGTCTGTTCTATATCATATGGTCCATGTGTCTATAAAATATTTATTTTGCAAGATATTTATTACCGTTTCCCGCCCGCATTGCTGGGCGAATTAAAATAGGAAATAAATAAAATTTTATGTTTCAAAATTATTATTTTTTCATATTTTTATTATTCTTCTTTTTAACTTTCCGCTAAGAAAATTTTCGAAAATCGAGATTTTAACAGATGTTGACGTTTTGAGATTCTAGGAAGCCTCCCCGAATGTTTCCGCGGTGAAGTCCGTATGGATAAATTTTCATAAAAGTAAAACAGCAATAAAAAAATGAAGGAACGTTAGTATTTATAAAAGAAAAAAAGAAAAATTTCGCATCGAATGGCAGTAGTTTCATGTCGATACGATCAGTGGTTTAGGCGTGAAGGAGCCTCAAACGAAGACCATTTTTCTTATATATATATATATATATATATGTAGGTGTACGGTTCCTTAGTCATCGGGGTGCTTTAAATAATAGAGGATTTTAGTTTTACCTACTCTATATTAACCACTCGCGAACAAACTCAAAATAACTTTATTCATATAGATAAACAAGTAGGTACACTTATGCATGTCAACAGAAAAAAATATTAATTGATTCTAAATTTACATTTACTACCAGTTCGCAAGTCAAGGGCGTAGAACGGGCAAAAAGAACTGGCAAAAAACTCTCCACCATTCTTTTTAATCGCTAAGTTTTGAGTCATACAAATTTTTTGAACTGGAGCAAATCAATGCCAAGAATTTGGATAATTTAAACATTCGTCAAATTTATAAAAAGCTTTATTGATTGTTCACGTTTAACGAGATTTGTGAATTTAAGTGATATTTATATTTATATTAATATAGAAATATTAATATTTAGAGAAATTTTATAAATATTTCTCTCTCTTCGCTTGTGAGTTTGTTGTAAAAACGAATACAATTTCCATATAAGGAGTGGTTTATCTTCTGGAGCCTGGTTGGTGGTACGCTTAGATTAGTACTACAATAATAGAATATAAGTGAAATAATGAAATTTTAATTGCTATGTAACGAATGAATGCAATGTAACAGTTGAAGAGAGAGCCTACGTCTGGATACTCTCGGGGCGTAACTCGGACCACTTAGGTTATCGCCATGCTTATAAATCTAAGAAAGCCTGAGTGAGCAAAATGTACACGTTGTATGTGTGTGTGTTTTATATGTTGTCTTAACTATATGTTGTGCAAATAAATGAAAAACAAAAGAAAATTATTTATTTATGATGAAAGGTGTTAATAAGTGTTAGTATAATGTATTTTTAGATTCGTGTTTCAAACTAGGTATACAGGGTGGCCAAAAAGTCGTGGATCAAACGGGGGCAAATAGGGGATAGATGAGGTCATTACTAATTCTTCTTAAAATTCGAAAATATCTACATCCTGTATCTTTCTCATAATATCCACTAGATTGGTACTGATGAGTTCTTGCGTTAGACATACTATTTATAGTTGTTTATTGAGTGTATTCAAGATAATATTAAGTGATACGATATAATTTTTTTTCGAATTTTCATATAAAAACCAAAATAAATCATAACTCTGCAGCGGTTGACCTTAGAGACCTCCCGTAGAACAATTTTTTTGCCGCTGATGACCTCATCTATCCCCTATTTGCGTTTGATCAACGACTTTTTGGCCAACCTGTATATATTATAAATTTATAATAATTATTACGTGACGTGCGCAGTTATCATTAATATATAAGTATACAATTCGACTTAGGGTCCTTCCAGAAAAGTGCGTACTAATTCTTAAAAGGCGACGCACTTACGAGCCTTCTAGCAATGTGAACGACCATGAGTAGCAACTTAACATCAGATAAGCCTCCTGCCCGTTTTAGCAGTGTTGGCCTAGTGGCTTCAGCGTGCGACATTCATTCCTGAGGTCGTAGCTTTGATCCCCGGCTGTGCACCAATGGACTTTCTATATTTGTGCGCATTTCACATTCGCTCGAACGGTGAAGGAAAACATCATGACTGCTTGCCCAGACCCAAAAAGTCGAAGGCTGGTGTCAGGCACAGGAGGCTGATCACCTACTTGCCTATCAGAATGACAAATGATCATGAAACAGATACAGAAATCTGAGGGCCAGACCTAAGAACCTTGTAGCGCCACTGGTTTTTATTGTATATATGTTTATAACAAAAAAAAACTGAGGGTACTGAAATATAAATTTTCCAACAAAATTACCGCACTCTAGCGTATAATTGCTTAATGCACCCCATATCCAGGTCAACCTCATTATTGTTTTTGCGCTTGTAATTGAAATTATCAATAAAGTTAATATTTTTAATTAAAACTTACAGAAATTTGTTAAAATTACTTGTATTTTATCAATAATTACCTGCCCCCGCGAACTTCGTTTCTCCTTAATGTGATTTTACGAAGCCTACCATTTTAGTACATACCAACATGGAACATTTTGCTTTTGCCCTAGAGGCTGTTCCGGAATGAAAACTTTTTAGGTTTTTCTGTGAATTTTTCTCTATATAAACCTCAGAGTTAGTCATAAGGTTTTAATTAACAAATAAAAATAGAGGTTGATCGTAGAGGGTGAAAATTAAGGGTTGTATGTATTTTTGTATGCTGTATCATAAAAAAATAAAAATATAAAATTTAGGGGTAGAACACCCTTAACAATAGAGGGATGTAAAATTGGCACGAGAATTTTATATATTAGTTAATTAATTTCCATTTTACATTGATTTTATCTCCATTTTTGATTGGACACCGATTTTCTTGCGGTCTTGAAAATAATTCCAATCATATTTTTTGCAAACGCCAACAATTCGATATTGTTCACTTTTCCTGACCTCTTTTATGACAATGGCCCTTCAGGCAAGAGGTACTTTGACCCTCCCTAACTGCTAGGTAAGATGTAATAAATGTACTAAAAATATAAAGCTAGCAGATAATCCTAATTATGTCTCCATAACGGCACTTCTTAAACTATTACTTTTTAAGGTCCTTTTAAGTTTAGATGTAAAAGTTTTGTCCTTAATGTAAATTAGATAATTAATAATAATAATAACCCAGTGACGCTACAATCCTAAATGGGAGTAGGTACACAAGTAGGTAATCATAGACATAGACATAACATTTATTACAAACGAAAACACACACACATAAACACACAAAGTAACAATACTTAAAGAAAAAAAAAAGACATCAAAAACAATAAAAATTAAAAATTAAAATTAACTAATTCCCTTTTGCCATTCGGTTGCAATGTGCAATGTGTGTGTACTGTGGTTGTAATTGGCCCTGGCTCAGCTTTATGCTGAGGAGCAAAAAGTTCCACAGCGCTGGTCGTTCTGCCAGAGACCACAGCAGCTAGTTTGCGCCTCTAATAAAATAAAATAAATAATAATACCAAGTAAAAAATAATAATAATAATATTAAAGTTAGAAGTGTGAGTAATGAAAATCGTGTGTAACGGTGTATAATAAATAAAATTAAATTAAAAGTTAAAAATAAGAATAATTGTAAATAAGAAGATATTTTTTGTTTTTTTGGGTGGATAAAAACTAAAGTCCGTGGGACTTTTGTTGAGTAAGTAGATGTGTCTTATAACTGCGACTAAAATTCGACTTTAATTGAAGACTCTTCAGCGGCTAATCAGCCTTCTATCAACCTTCCTTCACCGTACTAGAGAGTGTTAAATGCGCACATATTCCATTGGTGCACAGCCGGGGATGAGAGTCACACGCAACTACTACTACTAGTAGAAAACAATTTTTTTTTTTTTGCAAGCTCATAATAATAAAAAAACAATCAAATGAGCAATGGACACTTGCTTCACTCGAGAGTAACACTGTTTGATAGGCGTATATAAAAATAATAACACTATTTACAATGGGATTAAATCAGACATCCATCACAACGAATAGTGGCTGCACGATCAACGTTTGTTTTTACCTTTTCCCTTGTACGCGGAAATTTAAAATGAAAATATTTATGAAACTTTTTGAAAAGTCAGGATAGAAAATTGGATTGTTTAGAAGATTTACATTCGCAATGTGTCGGGGAAAAGCCGCTGAGTCATCGCGTAATAATAAATAACATTCTATTTTGCTTCTTTTAATGATACTTTTAGATTATGTTACAAAATTGATTTTGATAACATTGTTAATGGATTATACTGTTCGTGTAAGTAAAGGAAAACTAATTATATTGCCATTTTTTGGCAGTAATCCAATCAAAAAGGCAAGGATACTATATGCGACGTCCGCCGTTCCACAACTGAGCGTTTTTCAAGGCAGTTTTTGTCGCGCACCACCACTTTGTGGAACCAGCTGCCCACTGAAGTATTTTCGAACCAATTCGACTTAGGGTCCTTCAAGAAAAGAGCGTATTAATTCTTAAAAGGCCGATAACGCACTCGCGAGCCCTCTGCCATTGAGAGTGTCCTCGGGCGGCTCACTTAACATCAGGTGAGCCTCCTGCCCGTTTGCCCCCTGTTCTATAAAAAAATATATAAAAAAGTACTAAAAGTATACCTACTTACTTGCTTTTGTACACTTCGTTACCTTATACAAAATATACATTTAAAAAAGCAGGTTACATAAGTTATTAGGCAACGGGCGGCCTTATCGCTAACTAGCAATTTCTTCCAGTCAACCCTAATATGGAACAATAAAAAAAGATCAGAAACACACACCTACAGAGGGTAAAGTACAAGAAGTGCATAAATAGTTAACAAAAAAGAACATAAAATAATATGTAACACTAACTATAAGTAAAATCTAAAATAATAGTAACATAAAAAAATGCAAAAGCTAATCCTAGGGTAAATGAGTCACACTTAATATAATATATATAAGTCGCTAATTACGAGGCAGAAGATAAATGATCAAAAAAAATTATTTAAATTAATTAAAGGACTGACCTCGTCTTTTAATTCTTCATATCAAGAGGTAAGGAGTTCCAAAGCACGATTCTTTGCACAGTAAAGGATGAGGGAATTCAGTTTTATGAGTAGGGTTTTCAAGAATTGGATTGTCAAGAGAACGCAAATCAAAACTTCCACCAGAGAGGAACATAAAATTTTGCTTTAAGCCACATACATAGTGTTATTAAAGAAGGAAAGAATTACATAACATTTACTACGCTGTCTTCGCCGTATTCTGGGCATCTATGGGCCCAAGATCTCTAACGAGCAACTTTGGGAGCGCTGCCGAGAAACCCCATTAGCCATCAGATCAAGTGACGCCCAAGCAGGCGCTTGATTTGAACCTTCAAGGTAAGCTGAAGCGAGCAGAAGCAGATGAGTCAAAGAGAGCCGAAAAGACTGAATGCGATGGAGACTCAGTGTGGACGCTCTCTGCCCCATCTAGGGGTTATAGGACGGTACCTCATCTTACAAAGTTGTTCAGAATTAGTTATGTTTCGACTACGGCCCAAACTGTGATCTGCAATCAGAATTTCCCCAATTTACGGTTCAGACTATTTTTAAAAGTTACTTTAATAAAAATGTTTTCTATCAAAATCGAATTTAATGTCAAATATGGCTATCATAAAATTAAATTTTATCGCGCCTCATAAAATCCAATTTTGAACTGGCAACCCCAACGTCCGATAATTTAATAAAAAAAAATAAACACAGGCAGACAGCTCCTAACACAATGAGTCAACCGTTGAAAATTAAATTCACTTCAAAGTTGCCAGCCTAATTCGTTTACCCATTCGGGAAATTAAATAGATGGGTAATTTGGCAACCCCATTAGTGGGGACTAAAGGACCTAGGGCAAACTAGGGTCCGATTTATGGGACATCGTTTTAATTGATATGTTAGTCGGAAATTATATTTGACATCTCTTTGATGTCTAAGGTAAATTTTCCTAGCGATGATTTTATTACTTATAAACCCTCGATAATATCATTTTTCTTGGAGATAATTATTTCCGAGAAACTTTATAAACATTCATACTTATTGTATATACGCATAATAAAGGCGAATAGTATTTTTATAGGCAATCTAACCTACGGTAAGCCCAAAAAGGGCAGTCATTGCAGCCATAGACACCCATTTTAGTGAGTGCGTTGCCGGCCTTTGAGGGAGGAGTATGCTCTTTTTTATCTCCCAGGGAAGAGCCCCACCGGTTTTCTCTAGTTTGCAAGTGAAGCGGACCGTAGAAGACTTCCAGCCTTCAAGGTGATGCGGATGAACTTTTCAGTTACTATGGCTCAAAGTTTAATACGAGACTGGAGGGATTAACCCAAACAACTCTTCAAATGTTTCTGCGTAGAGAGAGAATCAAGCCGATTAGTAATACATTGGAGATTAGCAAATCGACAAACCCTTCGCTGAATTTGGTCAAAGAAAGAAGCTGATATTCGGAAGCACCGGATTTATCAAAAAGATCCTTTATGAATAAAGCGTATAGTTTTTCTTAAACATTGCACGTCATTAATAATGAAAAGAAAAGAAGGAAAGAAAAACTTTATTATACCCAATATACAGGATATTTAGATAAAGTAAAGTGCACCACTCACCCACACTAGGATTCCCTATGTTTTGAGCAGCCAGTCTCTTTCTTTTGATGGATGATTCTTAATAATTGAGTGGTTTTTTTTTAAATTATTTATTTCATTAATTTGAGGAAGGTTTTCACGCAGATAAAAATTTTTGGAATAAAAAAATTGAATGTACTTTTATTTGATATTTATGTTTTTACTCTGGCAAACCGAACAGTCTCTATAGGGTAGCTACTAAACAGTTACTAAAAATCATATGAAGGCGAAACTAAGATCGCGGGGGCAACTAATAATAAATTGAAATAAAGAACGAGTACTATTAGAGATGCATGTTAACAATATTTTACATATTACAGATAGCAATATTTTAAAATTAATTAAATAATGCTCAAAAAACTTCTCATCAGCTAAGTAAGAGTCGCATCATAAATAACACAGCGGGACACCACCCTAATGTGATTCAATTTATACGCATTTTAAATACATTACTCGCAAATAAAGTTTTTTGCACGTTTCGAATTCATTTATGGCGTTAATGGAGACGAATCGTGCTTGGCTTGATGCCAATTCGTCTATAGATTAACATTACTACTTGTCAACTCGAATTAACCTCGATTCGATTAATATACCATTTCGTCACTTCCAGAGTGCGACATTTGTGACAGGATTCAAGGAACTGGGTGATGCTCTTAAGGGGCTTTTATTTTTGTGTAGATTTTAATCTATTTTTGATGTTTCTTGACGTATCCTGTAAGTGAATAAATTCATATTAATATATCTTCATTCGTCCCACACTCAAATGAACTTCTAAAGTTGCTACTGGCGCCTAATAGTATACACGATATAAGGACCCTTTTTCAAATAATTTCTTCGGGGTATTAGATAAATCCAAAGATTTTTCAAGACCCAAACCCAGAAGAATTAGTATATAATAAAACAATCATTATAACTGCATCCTATAACGAATTTTAATGTACTTAACGCGTCACCTATACAAGCTGTCAAGTATATCCTTTTAATAATATATTGCAAAGTTCCTGAAGTTACTGAACGACGCTAACAATACCACCAAACTTTGAGAGTGAATCTAAAAATGACAGATTCCTAACTCACTTATTCACCCACTGGCACTGCGACCCAAAAAGTATCTTGGCCTCCGAAATAAGAATCTTCCAGCGCTCCCTGTTCTGTGCCAACTCCCGTCAAATGCTGGCCTAAATTTGTACTAAAACTACTAATAGGTTTCTGGCTTAGATTTAGAATGTACTTGGAAAGAGGAAAAAGCTACTGAGGTCAATATTATGAGGACGAAGCGAGAGGTAAGGGCCGTAGCAAGAAAGGTTTGTTCTTTTGAGAAACAGGTATGACGTGTAAATAAATTACATAATGAATTAGGTATAAGTATTATTGTACGAACCAAGGCTGTACAATTTGTCTCACTCAGGCTTTCTTAATTTTATAAGCGTGACGATTTCCTAAATCGTCTAATTTACGCCCCGACGGGTATAGCCAGACGTAGGCACTCTCTTTGACTGTTACATTGCATTAATTCGTTACATAGCAATTATTAACATTTCATTATTTGGCTCACATTCTATTGTTATACGCCAGTGGTTAATATACAGTAAAACAAAAATCTTGTATTATTTAAAGCACCCCGATAGTCATTAAGTGTAGTGATAGTTTTTACTTCGACTTCAAGTCGAGAAACAATAGTAAATCGTTGAAATGCTCTTGTTGGGGCGCAGAAAGCTTGTTAAATTATTTTATGTGGCTCCTCGCATCCACTGGATTGAGTTTTGCACGGACGATTAACGCATTGTGTCTAGACGTTCATATATTAGGTTATAATCAACTTTTTACTGCTTAATATATGAATTTATGCCATTGTTTCGTCTTTGGCGGGAAACCTCATTTCTGCTTTCTTAAAATAAGTTAGTAACGGAACGGTATTCGAATTTTAAATTGCAACTATGTATCAACCGGAAGTAGTTGAGTAAGTCTACTTAGACAATATTCACTCACTTGGACTTTGACCGAAGGTTGATTGCAATACGGTCAATCGCAGCGTAGGGTGTAGAGACTTCATGATTATTTATGTTCATGGTTAGCTCATACTCAAACTCAAAATAACTTTATTCATATAGGTAAACAAGTACACTTATGAACGTCAGAAAATAAAATCACTAATTTTTGAGTCATACAAATTGTTTGAATTGGAACAAATCACTCCCAGGGATTAGGATAATTTACTTCACTAAAGCCGTAATATTGAAGGGTTATATATATGTTTTCGTAAATAGCATATGAAATAAACTATGTACACCAAAATGTATTTCGTATAGCAATAGCAAAGTTATTTTCTCTATGAAAATTACTGATACAACATTGAATATGGAATTAATTATACGTATTATAAATATTTACACGACACAATATTGCTAGTAAAATGGTACAAAACGATCTATTTTAATGCACAGGGCATTCGGTCAGTTATTTTAATAATTCAATAATGGCACAGAATGAATGTAATGGTAGGAAGAACTTATACATAAAAAATCCATGAAACTGCCTTGCGATTTTGTAACTCACTTTTCGAACTCACATCGCGGTTTTCTCAGCGGCGGTCGCGCTCATATCAGTCGTGAAGCAGTCATTTTATGTTTTGGCATTCTGCTAAGGTCGAGTTCGAAAAGTCAGTTACAGAATCGCAAGGCAGGTCTTTTATACAAAGATCAGCTTTTATAAGAATTATATTACAACAACTTATTACGTACGTATTTCGTAACGTATTTGCATATGTTTCTATTGAGCAAGCATTAGATTATAAGACCTTGGAAGAAATTCCAAATAATATTTATTTAAATTAGATAATAGGACAACAGAGCACCACTCTTGCAATAATAAGGTAAGTATATTATGTGATAAAATTCATTCCCAAAAAATTATTGTGGTTCATCAAAATATACAGGGGATGAAAAATAAAGAATTAGAAATTGAACTATTCTTGAATAGTCAAAAAATAGACTTTTTGTGCATAACAGAGCACTGGCTAAAAAAATATGAAGTTTTGTTTAATTTTTGTAACCACAGGGTTGGTAGTGTGTTTTGCAGAGAAAATGCAATTCATGGTGGCTCATTAATCCTAATAAGTAAAAAACTTAAATGCAAAGAAAGAAAGGATATTATCAGCCTCTCTGTAGAACTAACTATTGAAATCTCCTGTGTGGAACTGGAGCAATTCATTGTTGTATGTCTATATTGTCCTCCATCAGCTGTCTATAATAATGTTGAAAATGTATTAGAGGAGATATTGTGTAAATTAGTAAAGTGTAATAAAGGGCTAATTGTGTGTGGGGACTTTAATGTCAATTTACTTTGTCATTCTAATTCAAGTGTACGCATACTTAGTCTTTTTCGTTCATACAATTTAATAAATCAATTTCATTCACCCACAAGAATAACAGCTAGCACCGCAACTTGTATAGATAACATATATAGTGACATAGCCCCTTTGAATGTTTGTATTTTCAATAGATTTAAATCTGATCACACTGGTCAATGGTTTGAATTCCAATTAAGGAAACAAAAAACATGTAAAAAGAAGAAAATTGTGATAACTCCTATTACAAATGACCGTTTGGATAGATTTAGAGAAGCATTGGTCTATAGAATGCCATTTCTGTGTGGCAACTCATCCCCTAATAATTTATACAATACTTTTTTTGGATCATTTATTGATGAATTCAAGAAAGTATTTACTCAAAAGACTTTATTGGTCTCTGAGAAAACAAGTTTCTGTGACTGGGCAAATGAGGAGTTACACAGGAAAAGGTTAAAATTATATGAAATCTATGACGAAATGCAATATAACACTAGTGTGGAATTTAGGGAATATGTTAGGTTGTATTCAAATAATTTCAAAAAAGATTGCAAAACTGCAAAGTCTCAATATTTAAGTTCAAAAATAAAAAATAGCATGGATAAAGTAAAAGCTACCTGGAAAATAATAAATGAAGAATCAGGTAAAACGTCTGACAAACGAACTGATTATATGTTAAAAGTTAAAGGGAAGTTAATAAAATCTGACCCAGAGGTAGCTTCTTCTTTTGAAGAGTTCTTTACAAATGTACCACTAAATACGACCAAGTCCCTAGATTCTTCACCTGCTGCTGCGATCTCATTGCTAGAAAAATGTGTACCTGAATGTAATATTAAATTTCAGTTTAAACATATAACTTGTAATGATATCGTTAAAACTTTTAAGCTTATTAATTTTAAAAAAAGTAAAGATATATGGGGTATGTCAACAGTCATTTTAAATTCCGTTATTAATGTAATAAGCTCTGAATTGTCTATAATTTTTAACAGCTGTATCGATTGTGGAGTCTTTCCGGACGAAATGAAATTAAGTAAGATTACACCGTTGTTCAAGGCAGGTAGTGAGTCTGATCCGTCAAACTTCAGACCTGTTTCCGTGCTCCCTGCGTTGAGCAAAGTTTTTGAAAAGATAATGCTAGACCAGCTTTCTTTACATTTTAATAAAAATAAACTCTTACATAATAAACAGTATGGTTTCACTAAGGGTCGCTCCACAATCGATGCTGGTGTGAAGTTGATTTCGGACATATTTAACGCCTGGGAAGAATCATATGATGGAGTCGGCGTCTTTTGTGACCTGTCAAAGGCCTTTGACTGTGTTCATCCTGATATACTCGTTGGAAAGCTTCAACACTATGGCGTTGATGGCAAAGCTTCCAGCCTGATGAATTCATATTTAAAGGGAAGGATCCAAAGAGTTCATGTCAATGGAGTCACCTCTCCGGGTTCGCAGGTATCAATGGGCGTCCCCCAAGGATCGATTCTCGGGCCTTTCTTATTTCTGATTTACATAAATGACCTCCCATTCTTTGTCAACGAAGTTCATGAGATGGTATTGTTTGCTGATGACACTTCACTTCTATTTAAAGTGAATAGGAATAACGTATTATTGGACGATGTAAACAATTCTATCTCTCGTATAGTTAACTGGTTTAATGTAAATAACTTATTGCTTAATGAGAATAAAACAAAATGTATTAGATTTACAACTACTAGCGTTAAGCGAGATATTGGTAACCTGAAAATTAAGGACAGTGAACTAAACTTTGTTGACAAAACTGTTTTTCTAGGCATAACAATAGATAGTAAACTCCAATGGGGCCCACACATAGAGACTCTTTCGAATAGGCTGAGCTCTGCAGCATATGCAGTAAAGAAAATCCGACAGTTTACTGATGAGGACACGGCTAAAATTGTGTATCATAGCTACTTTCATAGCGTTATGTCGTACGGCATTTTATTGTGGGGTGCTGCTGCAGAGGTTCAATCCATATTTGTGCTGCAGAAGCGGGCTGTTCGGGGTATTTGTTGTGTTTCTCCGAGGGAGTCGGTACGGAATAAGTTTAAGGAATTAAATATTATGACACTATCTGGTCAATATATTCTTGAAGCCTTGTTGTATGTCCAAAAAAATATAAACGATTTTAAAACAAATGGTGACTTTCACCAGTATAATACGCGAAATAGAACTAATTTGAGTGTACGACCAACCAGGCTCCAAAAGATAAATCACTCCTTATATGGAAATTGTATTCGTTTTTACAACAAACTCCCAAGCGCAATTAGAGAATTATCACTAAATAAATTCAAAGTCCTCGTTAAACGAAAATTAATCAACAAAGCTTTTTATAAATTTGAGGACTACTTAAATGATCCTAATCCTTGGGATTGAATTGCTCCAGTTCAAACAATTTGTATGACAATACTTGGCGATTAAAAAGAGTGGCGGAAAGTTTCTTGCCAGTTCTTCTTACCCGCTCTACGCCCTTGACTTGCGAACTGGTAGTAAATGTAAATTTACGATTAATTTAACTTGACTATTCAAAAGTGTACTTAGTTACCTACTTGAATAAAGATATTTTGAGTTTGAGTTTGAGTTTGAGTTTGAGTAAGAAAGTGGTTAAAGATAAAAGGATCTCTGAAGGAGCGGTGGCCGAAGAAAGTGTGTCTTTGGGTTACTTGTAGGTTTGCGTTGTGTGATGTAGTCTGTAGATTGCTATTAAACGTATAGTAGTTCCCACTATTAGTTACTTTAATTTACTTTTAGATGTGGAACCAGCTGCCCACTGAAGTATCACCGAACCAATTTGACTTTGGGTCCTTCAAGAAAAGGGCGTACCAATAATCAAAAGGCCGGCAACGCACTTGTTAGCCTTCTACCAATGTGAGTGTCCATGGGCGACTGTATCACTTATCATCAGATGACCCTCCTGTCTGGTTTCCCCCTGTTATATAAAATAAAGCATTTGTTAATAAGCTACCTAAGACGGTAAAAAAAAAGAACAATTTTGTTTAGGGACTCCAGTGGGTATTACCCACGTGAAGCGTAAAGCGTGTATGGTTTTGGAGTCACAAACACAGTGCATTGTAGTAATAAAATAAGTAATTTTAAAAGCTCAACTGTTTAAACTAAACTATGGATTCACAAGTTCATCCATGAGCGAAACAGGCGATTCATCAGTATTAGCTGTGATTGGCGGAGAGTGATGACGTCATCAATATGCAACTACCCTCCAGTTTGATAGGTTGAGGTTACAACACCTATGAATATCATATACAATGTCAATTGTCAAATACTACCTGATATTTAAAATTTATTAGATAAACCAATTTTATAATGCATTCCCATATTTATATATAACAATGTATTGCTGTTCGTTTGTCTCGCTTAAATACGAGAATGTTTGTAGCGATTTGGCTAGTTTTAATCTTAAAATGTTTGTGGAAATAGAGGGAAGGTTTAAACGGTGGAAACAAATAATAAGAAAGAAAAATACTCAAAACATTTGAAGTTTCCAAAACTGTTTCTAGCTGGGAAATATTTGATGTCGTTTATATAGAAATCAAAAAAAAAAATCACTTGATTGTCACATATTTCTAGATGCCTTAAAAATTGTGTTTCATAGCTATAGTATAAGCCCTTACATTGGTCTCATTTAAAAAAAAGTTTTGACATTACCTTGGTGATACGAATTTCATCGCGTCATCTAGTTAGGAATAATATACATTATCTCAAGGACCTCAACATATAACATTCCTAAAGATACATTTAAAAATGAAACCCATTTTCCGTTGTCACGACATAACATGAAAACGGCTTGACCGATTTGGCCAATTCTTTTTTTATAATATTCTTTGAAGTACGAGGATGGTTCTTACGAAGAGAAAAATTAAAAAAATTGAGTGAAAAAGTCTAAAAACAACACTTTTCTATATTCCCATACATAATATTCGTAATAATATTTAAAAGTCAATTTGAACTTTAATACCATATCATAAAGTTCAAGTGTTAGTGGAGGGGTTCCGGGAAGGTAAATTTTTATTATTTGACATAATGTATTTGTTGTCTTATCAACTTTCTTTTTTTAACTTAGCTAGACCGGTGTCCCGAATAGCAGAATAAGTATTTAAAAAAAATAAAGAATCGACTGTTAGGCGGTACGATGTTCGCCAGGCCAGCTAGATAAATATATTTTTATACACGCTGTTTCGAAACATTTGTTACTTACATCCCCTAAGTTGGGCAGAGGGTCCACAATACTTTGCCACCGCGTTCTTTCGTCAGGCACTTAACTTCAGGAAACGTTAACCCACTGGCTCGTGCTTGCCTTTGCCAGGATTGGTTACTTATTATTAGACTTGCAACGAATATTCGGTTACTATTCGGTATTCGGCCTATTCGGCTGCTTTTATTATATTCGGCCGAATACCGAATATCTAATATAATTTTGGCAATTCAAATAAACCTACTAGTGGTTTGAACTAATTTGACTTTGACGTTGTTAATTTTTAAGCGCTGTGACATATAATGACAATGGCAGCTGACAGTAACGCCATTGCCCTGACATTTATAACCATATAATGTAATTCTGTGATGCATGTTAAGTTATCACACATACTCTCTCGGTAGGCCGTTAATGACAGATCATACATTTATTTTTTGTTATATAAGCTTTTACCTTAATAAATAAATAAGTAATTTTGTTGTAAAATGTATTAAAATCCACACAAACATTCGAAACTAGGTTTATTTCAACGTAACAAATTTGAATTTCGAACTAACTGAAATCAGTTAAGCCGAACGCGTTCGCGATTGGCGGTCTGACTGATGACGTCATCAATACCTGTCGTTCGACCAACCGCAACTCACTATTGTCCAGTAAGTTAGTTTGAAAATGGAACTCATGGTTAACCACTTGACTTATAAAGTTTGACAGGTCCTTAATATTCTGAAATGTCATTCTATGTAATAACATTATGTGAGGGTTTGAAGTCATAAAAATATGGAATGGTAAATTAGCAAAATATATACATATGTACATATAGTTATATCAATCCGTCAATTGTTGATCATTCGTGCTGTATCGCGAGCACTATGTTGATCCGAAAACCTATGTTGATCCGGGTGGTTTTTGTTGATCCAATATAATATTTTTCATACAAATGTGGTTCCGACCGGATCAACGATTTACTCCGTTGAAGTTTAGGAAACGCAACCGAAATGTTGATCCAATATACAAATCCACTCCGATAGTTGTTGATCCGATTCAAATGGGCCAATCAGAAGTCAGCAAGTCCTCCTACTGGACATACCTAAGGTATATGGATGGTTTAATTCCTATAATTTATTGCAAGACCACCTAATGAGTAACCTTTCTTTAAAACACTATTTTGACCGGATTGAAGTTATGTATTATTATAAATAGTTGTAAATTTATAATAATACATAACTTCAATCCGGTCAAAATAGTGTTTTATTTAAATGAGTTATGTTAATCAAAGACAATACTAACTTTTCTTTATTTATTCAGTTTTTATGTTTATAGGTATGATATATATTTATGGTAAGGAAATTTGTTGACGACACGCGCTTGTCGCTTACCCGATGTTAAGCTTCGTGGCCAGCTGCATGCATGCCAGCAGCTCAATGTGATACAGACTATGTGATATTGTATTGCACTCAGTAACCCTGAGATATAAGATCTAGAGTCTCGAAGCCCTGTTATTACTCCGCAAATAATGCCCTTCATCCCGGGACACCGTAGCGTTGTTAAGCTACTGCTTGGCCGTTGATTAACTGACAAAGGTCTGGCCTTTCCTCAGACTGGCCTTCGCAAGAGTCCTACCAATACTCGATATAGTCTTATATAAGGACAATTTCTAATTGTTATAATGTTTAAGTGGCATGGTTACATATATTAATTAAAGTGATAATTTAGAAAGGCAAAAAATTATCTTATCGCATCATATCAAAGTTGAGTTTGGATGACATTTAGAAAAAAACATTTGTTATCTATAATATTTTTTTTGTTATATAACATCTTTAATACGTTAGACATGACTAACATTTACAAAATAATTTTGAAAATAAAACAACATAAGTAACATTTCGTTTATAGGTACTTAATCGACAATTCTAACATTTATAACAAACATTACACAAGTCAACAAAAAAAATATATTTTTTTGAGTCTGTTATTTAGTGAATATTTTCTGATTGTATACATCGAAAAAGAAGCAGAAACTCTATTTATAATAAATAAAGTTTGCTTTTGTACCTTTACACAATGTATATACAATACAATGTAAATAGAGCTCTTTCATAAAAAATAAATTTCGTTGTAGTAACTACAAAAGCAAACTTTAATAGATAAAAATATTTTTTCTTTAATTAGTTAGACATAAGTAATCAAAATCAGAGGTACAGAACGCAGACTCAAAATTCGTGTTGACCCGTGTTATAGTTAGCCAGATAATAAGAAAAAATATGTTCTCAATATTTTTATGAATAATATAACTTAAAAAACATCTTCAAAATATTTATAGTCAGTCAAAGATTATAATTATTAACAGTAAGAAAAAAAATCACATACCAAATATTCTTACTTATTTGTTTTTGCCTGGATTTATCTTTTTATTTATGTATGATTGGAAATATTTTTTGACTAATTGTATCTCTTCATCCGACCACTTTCTATGACTGTTTTTTTTCGTTTCTGAATTGCATTATCACTATCACTATCGCTTAAACTTGGGCATTTTATTTTTGTCTTTCTGTTATTTGGTTTAATATTGATATTTTTATTTTTAGAATCTTTATGATATATATTATTTTCTTTGGCTCGTCTAGTTTTAGTTCGTTTCTGAATCTGTTTATCATCATCAACATCGCTTTCACTTGTACTACTTGACCATTTTCTTTTCGTGTTGCTTCTGTTTGGCTTAATTTTGGGGTCTTTATTTTTAGGATCTTGGTTGTAATGATTGTCTTGTTTTTATCGTTTACTTCATTATAGTCTCCAATTTCTATATCGTCCATGTTCTTATTGACTGTAGTTTCTGGTGTTTCGATAGATATTTTGGGGTTTGTAAGTAAGATGTTAGATTGGTCGCTTTCTATTGCCGAATTTTTTGGAGATGGCGTCTCTTCCTCAAAGTTTTTAGTTTCTTGGTATGATTGAGACCTAATCGTTTCTATTATGTTACTCTTCTTCTCCATTAATGTATTTTCATATTCTAAGAGTTGAGATCCTTCAACAACTTTTTGGAGTACCTGCATAGGCAATCTATAATTTTGTGCATGAACTGATATATTATGCCCTAGAAATCCTGCCAATTGCTCAGTATAATGATCATTTTGTTTAGAATGAATTTGGGACATTGTAGCAATATGATGTCTCATTCCGGTTGATGTAATCATCTCGGGGCGTTTCAAATTACACTGTTTTTTTATCATATCTAAACACTTACCGCCCTCAAAAGGTTCTTGTGTACCAGGTCTTGGAAATAAATATTGGTTGGAGCTTGGCATTTTTAAATCTTCACGGCAAGCTATTTTTAAATCTATGTTTTCTCGCATTATTTTTGTTAGTTTTGTTAGTTTGACCATGCCTGTTTGTCATTAAAGCCACACATTTCTTTTATGGCACTTACAAATGTTTCATTGTTTTCAGGATCAATTGCGTCAGTGAGATTTTCATTAGTTGTGTCTTTTTTCCGCAATAAAATTAAAAGAGTAGCTAAATCTCTCATTTTGGAGAAAATCGCTTTACGACTTCGTCGTTCTTTTTTCTTCTTCAAGAGACGAGCACCGTATGCTATGATTAATGGATCATTTTTAACTACTAATGAAATTTCATCAGAACGAAGATGCGACAATATTTTTTTTCTTTTAGCTTAATCGAAGCGTTCGCCGTATTGGGAACGATTGTTAAGCTGTGATTAAACAATGCTTTTCTTTTAAGTGACGGAAGAACATGTTCAGAAGCTTTACAATTTCTTAAATGTCTGAAAAATGAAGATCTTTTAAATGTACCCAAGCATGTTTTACAAGTAGCGTAAGTTGACGGACTAGAGGTACCCTGGTTGCTTCGTTTTGATGGTAATAAGGTTAAATGAGCGTCCCGATCAAAGCTATTAGAATTGTGTAAAAAAATTCCCTTGTTTCTCAATTTATCTGTAATTTTTTGTCGTTTTAGCTTTTGTATTTTAGGGTCTGTATCATTAATAGCTTTATACTGAAGAACTTCGATTTCATCTGCGTGGTTACGTAAAAGATGTCTAGAATAATTACGTATAGTTACAATTGCTTGACAGTAGAAACATGCATTTCTTCGGTACCACTTACGTTTTCTCGCCGTATTATTAACGCTTTTTTCAACTTTACCTCCTCCAAAATCCGGAATTCCTTCTATGAGTACACTTACGCCCTCATTAGTCGATAAGTTCTGGCTACTTTCCCCACTATTGACTTGTGTGTTTCTTTCTTGTAACTGTTTTACTTTTCTATTGCAATTTTTTTCAACTGAACGACTGGGTCGTCATTATATTCATCGTTGAAAGACTAAAAGGTCAAGGTCAAAAGCCCTCGGATCAACGTTAGTTAGTAAGATTTCGCATATAAAACGGATGCACATTTGACTCGTCGGTATAATATTTGCGACCGTTACGGATCTACAAAAACATTATGTTAATGTATTTTTTGATGGCAAGTATGTTGCAAAGCGACCGATGCAGATCCCCAAACAAGCCTTCCATTTCTAATTCGGATCAAAGTATATCAGTTATATTTGTAAAGAGCCAATTATACACTGCAAGAAGGTGGATCAACATTTCTTTTAATATCTTACTAGATCAACATTTACATAGAACGGATATATATATATATATATATATATATATATATATACATATGTACATATATATATATATATATATATATAGCGATGCAGTTTTGTTTTAATCTTTATAAGCATAAATGATCGCAACGGTCGTATTGTAACGTAGGTCATCACTTGATTTTTAACCGATTTAAAGAAGGGGAGGTTATCAATTTGATATTATGTAACTGGATATTTGAATATGATATTTAGGCTTCCACACACGAGTGCTAACTACATTATGTTTGTCCACAAGTTTCTCGATCACTAAAAGTCCTATAAGTTATACTGATTAGGAACAAGTCCAAGTTTCATCAAAATCGGTTGAGTATATTGTAACATTTGCGTTGGCAATTCTTAGCTAATAGGTATTGTCAGGTATTGGAAATCGGATCAATTATTAAATTACATTAATATGTAGTACTGTGTTTTCTATTCCCGAAGATTAAAACTAGTTTTGATTTGTTCCAGAACTAAACGCTGATCCTTGCATTGGTACCTAATAAGTATTCACTACTCCCAAGAGAAGCAACGATATTTCATTATTATACCGCATAGACCCATCAAAAACTCCATATAGTAGTGAAAACAAATGATTTCATTTGTCGGTTAATTTATTTGACTCATTCTCGCTCAGGCCCAGCTAACGGTTCGGAAAAATTCAGCCAGCCTTAAAGAGAGATGGCGATATACTTCAGAACGGGTCAGACGAGGATAAATTATTATAATACCATTTTGTTTTATAGATATTACTTGGGACCGTGGTTGTTCTTGGTTTTAGCATTGACTTGGGTTCGATTATTGTTTTTTTTTTAATTCGTAAAAAGAGTGGCGGAGAATTTATTGCCAGTTCTTGTCTTCCGTTCTACGCCCTTGATTAGAGAACTGGCAGTAAATGTACAATTAGAAGCATTTAATGTATAGTTCTCTTTTGACGTTCATACGTGTACATTGTGTTACCTATATGAATAAATGATTTTTGAATTAAATGGTATATTTGTACTACGGTAGTTTGTATTAATGTCACAGCCATGTTAGGAGCACGACAAATGCATATAAAAATAATCATAATGTTAAAAAAATCTGTTGCGCTACCACCTTTTTAGGTCTGGGCCTCAGACCTCATCTATTTCGTGATCATTTGTCATTTTCAATTTTGGGGTCTAAGTCACGGTTTCTACACGATGTTTTCTTTCACCGTACGAGCGAATGTTAAATGCGCACATAGAAAGAAAGTCCGTTGTTGCACAGCCGGGGATCGAACCTACAACCTCAGGGACGATAGTCACACGCCACTAGGCCAACACTGCCCTGCAATAATAACGTTAAGCTCTTTAATAACTGACCGGATAATCCATTTATTAGCCGCGGTAGTAAATAATCTAACGTTCTCTTGGTATTGACATTGTTTGCTCTCGAACTGCCTTGCGATTCTGTAACTCTGATAAGGTGGGAGCTTGTAGTTTATTGTTTATCAGAATGCCAAATCATAAAATGACTGCTTCACGACTGATTTGAGAGCGACCGCCGCTGTGAAAACCGCTGTGTGAGTTCGAAAAGTGAGTTACAGAATCGCAAGGCTGGAGCCGAACTTGCGTTACAGCCCGGGTCTGCGCATGATCTATTTTTTATCTCATCTCGAGAATAGTGCTCGACTAGAAGACATTTATTTACTTTTCCCGTATTGACAGTGTTTAAAATTTCACTTTCTTCATTTTTATATGCGTCAATAACAACTCAAATTTTCATTTCCTAATTCAAATATTCTTGATAACACGCAGTGTGCTTATTTCTGTGTATAACGGTTTCATGCATTTTCTAACATAAATTAAATAAATCTTTTGTATAGAAAGTGTTACATTTAGATCGCTCCCCTTCTCACTGGACCGATCAAGTAAAGGCCCTCATGGCTCTTACCATCATCAGGCGCAGAGGCTTGTCTAAGACAGAGGAGAGTGGCGGAAGTTGTGCAGCACCACAAACACAACCTTCAGAAATGAAGAGTGCAACTGAAAGAAAAGAAGTATTATTGTAGTAGTATATTTTCTCATGTAAGTGAATGTTGTAATGTTTTTAACGAGAAATAATAATGTGTGTACAGTCAAACCTAGATAAGTGAGAACTGGGTAAGTGCGAGAACTCTATAAGTGAGAGTAATAGCCGGGACCCGTCATTTTAAGCTCCCAAAACCTTTATTAGCGAGAAACAGAAACCTCTGTAAGAGAGAGTCGTTTTTCCCTCATGGACCTCCGTAAGTGAGACTGCTACTTATCTATACCTCTATAAGTGACAGTCGAGCTTGATCAAGCAATATTCGACAAAATTTATGAGTTAGAGAAAAACATTCAAATTACAAAAACAGAAACCCAAACGAAATTGACGGATTTTTTAAGTGTAAATAAGTTCAAAATAAAATATATATGTTGTGCACATTATGCACATAATTATATCATATTACATATTTACTACATTCGTACTTGCCGTGACTTGTTATTGCTGCGTACCTCTATAAGAGAGAAACGCTACCCATGTACCTGCATTAGCGAGAAACTCGGGATAGTAAGAAACCTTTATAAGCGAGAATGAGATTGTTCTCCCTTTAACTCTCACTTATCCAGGTTCGACTGTATACAGTCGACTCTCGATAATTTGAAACTCAAGGGACCAGAGATAAATTTCAAATTATCAAGAGTTCAAAATAACAAGTGTTTGAATAACCACGAGGGGGAGGGGCGACTGAAGGAAATAAGAATTTGATCAAAATTTGTTACTTATTATTTCTATATTCTATTATGTATTAACAATTATTCACAAATTTTTATTTCGAAAAGAAGTCTGTAATCTTTTTTTGAGTGAGTGTCTCATTTATGTAAACAATTGACAAGTCTGTGCATGTATGTAAACAAACGACAGGTTTGTGCATGATAAACGCTTCAAATTATAGAGAGTAGGGAAGACCGGATTTCAAATTATCGCATGTTGGCGAGCACGATAATACTTTTTCAACTTCAAATTACCGAAGGGACCAATTATCATTGGACCGGAAAAAAATTATCAATCAATTCAAATTATCGAGAGATTCAATATAACGAGTGTCAAATTATCGAGAGTCGACTGTATATGCATGCGTGTACAAAGACAATATTGAGATTTTCTAAACTTTGCATAAGCATTAATATACACTTTATGTTCAAGCGAAAACTGATAATAAAGGTATCCTATTTCCGGTCGCACATAATGCTGTGACAGGAAAAATGAAGTAATGAACCCTTCGAGCCGATACTTGAATTAATGGCGCGGACGAGGGCTGTTCAAATAATTGACGGAGTCTGGCTAAAAATTTATCGAAATTAGTGTAGTTTTTAGATATAGCATTGGACTTATCCATTACAAAAACAGTAAAAATACTTCGTCATGATCGTAGAACAATGTCGGTTTTGAAAATCCACTTTTTATTATTTGGATACTACATTGACTAAATATTACGGCTACATTAAAAAAAATTCAAGTGTTTTAAATTTCAAATTAATCAGTCGGTAAAGTGACGGAATTCATAGAAACATGGGATTTTTCTAGAAAACTGTGTAATTTTGTTTCAAATTCAAAACAAAACGTTTTTTTTGTTTGCTTGTGTGTTTTTACATAATAACAGAATATGAATTAAAATAGTTATGAACAAAACTAACGTGATTATATTATTTTGTAATGGCTGCCCTGTAAAGTTTACTATTTGTCAGATCCGTCACTATTCTACGACTATGACGACTTAACTAATTTGGGCAACGGACAACGTCATTAGCGATATCTTCCAAGAAACCCCAACCCTTCCACGAAACATAATAAATGGCTTTAGGGGCAAGAAGTCCAAAAAAGCTGTAAAACATACGAGTATAAAGTCTTTTCTTCTTTATGACGCATTCTGCTGGACCGAGCGATGTCTACACAACCTTCATGGACGCGTAGGCTGAATATATATATATTATATTTACCCTGGAATACAAAGTTACAAAGAACAAGACAGTATCCTGTCTAACGGTGATAATGTTTTCTCGAAGGTCGTAACACTCCGATACGCATAATTTGTGTCCAAACGACAAAATAAACAAAGGGTTCCTACAATTATTTGCAATAAAATCAAGTAGGTATATCACTTGTACGTTTCATCTACTGTAATGTCTATTTCCTTTCATTTTCTTCTTCAGGTGTCACATTATCGATAAAATTTGTCTGTTAAAAATTTTAATTGCTGGATATCTTGTCCTAATCGAAACAGTTCCTCAGCGACTGTGACGCCGGACCACTCCGCTCCGCAATCACGACATCTTTCTTTTACAAGCTTTTTTTTCTTTTCTTTTTCCGTTTCGTCTTTGCCCACCATTATGAGCAACAAGATGTATCGATGATGACGTAAAACGTGTCCGAGATATTCCTATACAATATATAATGCGGTTACAATCATATTCCTTAAGTTATATAATCATTAAATATATAAAATAGGTTGTTATTATACTTTCCCTAAACAAAGTAGTCTGCTAGTAGCCTTGTGCCACGCTTATAGTCTCTGTGAGACTCCAATGTCTAATTGTTTTGAAGGACATAGTTTATAAAGTACTAAAATAAGTTTTAAGTTATACTTAGTGACCAGAGTATATATGTATATGATTATATGATTGGAGAATTCACACCAATTGACCTAGTCCCATGCTAAGCTGGTGAAGTTTGTGTTATGGGTACTAGGCAACGGATATACATACATATTATAAATAGATAGACATATAAATACATATTTGAACACCCAAGACATATACACAACATCAAATGCTCATCACATCGATGTTTGTCTCAGCCGGGGATCGAACCCGGGACCCATGGATTCGCAGTCAGGGGCACTAAGCACTAGACCAATGAGCCGTCAATGGATCAATAATTTAAAGTAGGTACATAGATATAATAATTATCATATTTTTTGAAGATATACTTATTTTGGCGCGTTAGGGATGAGAGTAAATTTTTACGATGCTCGCGCACACCGTCACAAAAAACCGACACCCTGAAGTTAGCTATAGTCAACATTTTAGTTTTTCTATTGTTAGTGTCGTTTTTTCTACAAAACTTTTGAAAAGATTTTTATCTTGTTTCGCCAAAGAAATATAACTTCTAACCCGTGTACATAAGTACACACACGTTTTTTTTTCTTATCTATACGTTCCTAGGTAACATTTTAAACACTTATTGTTACCTTTTGGGAGTAGTTCGGGTCATATAATAAAGATAAGTAGTGAAATGGACAAACATATACATATAAATATAAAATGAATAAATGGCAAAATTATTTATATGTATAAATAATTTATTCATTAGTAACTTTGGCTGATCGTACTTTACATTTGAAAAATTCATTCCGAATACCAAATGAATAGCACTTCATTAGTTTGAATATACGACCTACATATTTTCGGCAATTTATTCAAATTAAAGAATTTTCAGTTTCGAAAATGTAAAATTTTCACATTAAAACCTATTGAAACATTTGACATTGATTTATGAAGATTTTATACAAGTTTACAATTTTAATGATTTGAGGTCAAATATTGTATCGTTTGTATAGAATGCGATGTGTTTTATTTTAAAGAAATTTTTATTTATTTACCTGAACCTACCGTCAGTCTAGGTAAAAAAACGGTGCGTGTACTATGTACGCGCGTAAGAAGTTATACTTCTTTGGCTTTCTTTATTTTTAAAAAATGTTAAGTAATTAATAATAAATATTTAACGTTAATAATTTAATAATATTTAGTATATTATTCAATTATTAATTAATTAAAAATAATAATTATTATTATTTTATTATTTTACTATATTATTCATTCAATTTCATAACTAGGTATGTTTCATAACCTTTCAACTAAGTAACAATAGGTCTTTGTGAAAAAGCATTGCTAAATTTCTTTGATTATTTTTCCGACCCAAATATCGGCCAATAGAATTGCACCATTCGACGTCACGTGGTACAACCTACATGGTATTATACTGATTATTTTTCCGACCCAAATATCGGCCAATAGAATTGCACCATTCGACATCACGTGGTACAACCTACATGGTATTATACTGATTATTTTTCCGACCCAAATATCGGCCAATAGAATTGCACCATTCGACGTCACGTGGTACAACCTACATGGTATTATACTGATAATTTTTTGTGAAAATTTTCTCTGGTCGTTGCTTCAAGAAAAGTATTAAGTAGTTGTTTTATTCATTATGAAATTCTTATTTGTTAACTGTACATTTCGTCTCATGGTGCAATTCTATTGGCCGACATTTGGGTCGGAAAAATAATCCCCCGAATACCACACGAGCTTCAAAATTATCGGGCATTTCCCTCAAGGTTCCCTGCTAACAAATATAGTCATCATGACGACGAACCTATCGGGAAATACCCGATAATTTTGAAGCTCTTGTGGTATTATAACTGAAAAAAGAATTAAAACTCCTTTATTTGTTTAAAAGGTACTACAAAGGTCACTTAAAATTCATGGCATAGCTGCTAACTTCACGCATATTCTATTTCTTTTTACTTGTAGATTGTCTTATTCCCATCTCGCTCGCGCACTCTCGGCGTCCGGCTGGTTTAAAAAGAATTCGTTAGTGGGCAACTTCATTCTGTTAATTTTGTGTCACGGTGCGTGCGCATCGTACAATTTCACTCTCATAAATTTTTCATAACGCGCCGAAAGAAGTATAACTTCAAAAATCATCAATTGTTCATATAGGTAACTAAAATAAAAAATAATGGTTCTAAACATTTACTGCCAGTTCCTAAATCAAGGGCGTAGTGACAAATACTGGCAATAAACTCTGCGTCACTCTTTCAAATCTTGAAGATCGTTAAAGCAGTTAATATTGTAATAAAAAATAAAATCATCAAATATTCAGTACATATTAACAATTTTGTTAACCTACGTAGTAATAAATTTAAAAATTTTGGTCCCTATGGCAGTATAGTAGTACCTTTAACGTGTAATTAAATAATGAATAAATAAATAAGAAAACCGAACGATTAATCACTATCACAGCAAGGCGCGGTGACAGGAGCATGCACTTGCATTGCTGTGGGAACAACACCCAAACATACGTGTTTGGGACTACGGTATCAAGATGATACCGTATTAACTCTTTTCAAATTGGTTGTAGGCTAATAATAAACAATTATAAAATATCGTCATCTTGTTATCGCCGGCGTTATCAGTATCTCAGATAATATTTTTTTAATTAAATGCAAAAACCATTTTATCAAGTCACAGAATTTTTACTTGAATTTAAAACAACAATAATTATGTGTCTTCCTTAAGATGTTGCCGCTCGTGACTTAGATATAATATGTTGTTTATTTGTCTATTTTTATTTAATTATATTCAAATTTGCTAGTTATTAAAAGGATTTTGTTTACAAGAGAATTTAAATAACTAACAGTTTTCATAGGACAATAAAAAAAATAATAAAGAAAATAATAAATTATTAATTAAAAATTTTATTATTTAATTACCTTAATTATATAATAAATTAAATAATATCTCACCTTCTTATAGATTCATTTATATAATTTGTCTCTTCGCCAAGATAACCGGCAAATATATATTTTACTTTTTACCCTAACATTTTCAATCGTACCTATTCTAAAATTTAGATATCGATTAATTAACCTATTTTTTTTAATGTGGCGCGAACAAGTCAATTCGCCGAGGATAAAGATAATATCGCCTAAAAGAAATAACGTAATGTAAGTTATAGGTGAATATTTTTTATCTGTAGCACTCCACAGCTGCGCCATTGTGAAAGGCTCACAACATCAATAAGCCATTCAGACGAGCCATAAAGGACCCGACACACTGCATTTTACGTTTATCGTAATTTTAGGTGAAGTTATTTTCTACAGGTTTCAGTGAGATTTACCATCGGTTAGAAATGAAAAAATGCTGTGACGTTTTCATATTTTCACGAATATCGAACAGAGTTATTTAAAACCAATTCGTGCGTTTGTATGAAAGCCCCTACTAGGGCTTGGAGCCGCCACCTTGCGGTATCATCTTCGTCGGTAGATTTTATATTCTAGTTATTAATTAACTTTGAGTGTCATTAGACACAAAACAATTCTTCATGCGACCGAGATTAAATAGTCATCATAATTATGATCAAGCTATATTTAGAGCAAATAGCAATTTAACATTTTGATGTAAAAATCAGTGATAGGTGTCTTATTAATTGTTCGGATGACCTGCAGCTGAGTTTCATCATCCGACGTCGAGGCAGAATACGAGATTCCACCCGTTCCACGTTTGTCGTTCCACAACTGAGCGTTTTTTAATGCAGTTTTTCCCACGCACCACCACTATGTGGAACCAGCTGTCTACTGAAGTATTTCCGAACCAGTTCGACTTAGGGTCCTTCAAGAAAAGAACATACCAATTCTTAAAAGGCCAGCACGCACTCGTGAGACCTCCGGCATTGAGAGTGTCCATGGATATCACTTAACATCAAGATCAGCCATCTGCCCGTTTGCCCCGTGTTCTAAAAAAATTTAAAGCAGGACCTAGATCCAAAAAAATCTCGTAGGGTTTCTAGAGGCTTACGAAAGCGACCTGTATTTTGCACAATATGATTTTTGCGTTTCCTCGCAATGTTTTTCTTTAGTAAAATTCATTTGTGCACAGCGGGGATATGAACTCAGAACTTTACGGCCGAGAGCCATACGCTTCCACTACTAGGTCAATACTACTATATAGTGTATATGCTTCTTTATAATGGCCACATGTTTATTTATAGGGTATTAGAAAAGACGAATTCGCGACTTACGAGTTGTTTTTGTAGCGTCGTTAAAGTGTTTCGGGACATTTCGTGCGCAACCAGATTGTGCGCAAATGAACTGTACTATTTCTTCGAAAAGTTTGGAAGTCCTTGGAACTACCATTTCAAGATTCAAAAGAAATTATTTTCCTCATCTGTTGCACAAGAGGAGCTTGCTTCCAAACAATTTGGAGTGAAATCTATAAAATAACAAAGTATTTTAAATATTAAAGTAATGAACCAAAATGGAAAGTTCTGAAGGAACTGAAAATTGCTCATATATATCGAAGGATATATAATAATAATAAAATAACGTATCTAAGTATGTACTAGCATAACTCTTGTTATTACCACTATATTCTAAAATACTAAGATGTAATTGTTATTTCACCCAAACGCACAAAAACATCATTCAAATTGGTCCAGCCGTTTAAGAGGAGTTCAGTGACATACACACGTTTAGTAGAATTATATATAAAGATATTATATACCTACATATAAGATCATACAGTATGTATTTTATCAATATAATAACTCCGATCGATGCATTTGTTTTAAACGATATTAATTTTTCTTACATCCCCTTTGACGTTATTTGCAGCACGCATCTGTCAATGTTATGTCAAACGCCATAAGGTTACATCAATAAAGTTTGAATTGTATGGTGGTTAAGTATTCTTAAATTTTCAAAATTTCCGTGCAATTTTCATATTTTTTTTCTTTAACCTTCTGCTAACAATAACAAACACAACAAAAAAGAATTTAAGTAACCAAGGGATTCATTTTTATATATATAGATAGAAGATTCTTCTTTTCCTTTCCTCTTCTTTTAAAATTGTAATGTTTCCCTTTAAAGTTGTGCACACTTGTCATTGATGCACATGCATTTATTGTGATATTTGTTTTATGTGTGTTATCTGTGTCTGTTGTTTCGTAAGTGTGCCTTTTAAAAAAATAAAAATAATACACCTGGTATTTAAAAACATAGTTCCGACACATTTTTGTCAGCAAACTTATTTCTATTAAATCGCAAAACATCTAATCTCATTTGACAAAAGCCTGTCAAGTTTGGAAATTATTCCTGTATAATTAAAATGAATAACAATTCACAGTTTATATCAAGTAATTATCTAGTTATTATGGTAAATTGGAGCGGGTAGTTTGATTTATTTATAGCTGCGTAATAAGCTGGCTACCGAGTAATTAACCGTTAGTCTGATGCCGCATAAAGCCTGTTTTATTAATTATGTATTGAATTTTTCGCTTTTCACTAATTTTTGAAGTGAAACTTAAGGGATTAATCACAACAATAATAATATTAGCGTAAAGGGAGAGAGCCATTGAGACCGATTGAGAGTGAGTGAGAATTACCTTATAGAAATTCTATTTTTTAAATTAAAATTTCGTAAAGAGAATTGATGAAATATTACTATTTTATATTTTATGCAAAATAATTTATTGAATCTCAAATGATTTCGAAGAAATAAATTTTAAAAATTAAATTTATAATTTGTATTAATTTTCGACACTTAATATTTTAATGACAATTAAATTCCTAACATATCTTCCTTTTTCCCTACCTCTAAGTCTCGGAAATTTAAAGTTTTAGATTTTAATAAATATGAACAACACTTAAAAATTAGTTTGCCAAAGAAGTTTCACTTCTGACATGTGTACTTTGTACGCACGCACTTTTTTTGTTAAGCCCTTAGCTTATTGTTCAGACACAAGCATTTATTGGACAGCTCTGATTCTACTTAACAGACTTTAATGCAATTCTCTAAAATGTGCCTTGGCGATTTAACAGAGTGACGGAGAGTTATTGCCAGTTCTTCTCAGCTGTTTTAGAACTGGCAGTAAATGTAAATTTATAAATTTTTAACTGACATTCATTAGTGTACATTAAGTTCACAACACGAATAAATGATATTTGGATTTTGTTGATTATAACGCCTACAGATTTTGTTATTTAATTTTGCGTATGAGTCCCGTAATTATTCGATGTGGTATGACTGTTTAGACTTTAAATGCACGCTAAGGAGTCCTAACATGACAATCATTACCGATTTGCAAGATCACCGAGAGCCATTTGCGACACCAGCCTTGCGATTCTGTAACTCACTTTTCGAACTCACACAGCGGTTTGCACAGCGGCGGTCGTGCTCAAATCAGTCACGTAATAAGCATTTTGATAAACAATAAACTACAAGCTCCCTTATCAGAATGCCAAATCATAAAATGACTGCTTCACGACTGATTTGAGCGCGACCGCCGCTGTGAAAACCGCTGTGTGAGTTCGAAAAGTGAGTTACAGAATCGCAAGGCAGCTTAGCCGCGACAGTGGGTTCAATTGCATATAATATACAGTAAACCTTAACATAATATCCCAATAAACCTGATCCTACGAAAGTACACGTACCTTCACAGACTAATGAGATGTTTCAATTCAATATCTATGGTTCTATTTGTGTTAAATTATTGAAGAACGAATTAGTAATGCAAGTCTTTCATTTGAATCAGTGCATCACTTCACACGACTGCGGGTGGTGAGACCATTATCTTATTACGTGACTTGCCTTAACTTTGCCTTTGGTTGCGACGCGCAATATACACTGCGCTGCGTTAACTAAGCTTTATTTAATTGGTAAACAAAAATTTTCAAAACTTTTTATGTTTGAAAACAATAAATAATGAGAGAGAATTTTCTTAAGTATAAATAAAGTTTCGAACCAATTCGAATTTTCAAGAAAAGAGCGTACCAATTATTAAAAGACCGGCAACGTAATCGCGACACTTTGGCATTTGGTGTCCATGAGCGACGCTATCTGTTTAATAAAAAGAAAAATTCAACCCAAATATGAAGTGTCAGCCGTCTAAATATGTGTTTTTTATTCAATCATAAATAATTGTTTAAAAAAGCGTTAGTTTTTTTAAACTATTATTTATTTTTTATTTTTTTCATTTTTTTTCGGATTATTGCATTGTCATCGATCTTTGACAGGTGCGCAAAGTTTGAATTAAATCTGTCCGTTAAAAGTGGGTCAAAATCGAGTCCGAAGGAGTCAGTTACATACATACATACATTCAGGTGAAGCTAATATAAAGCGTGTAAAAAAAATGTTTTTTACTTTAAGTATGGACGATTGTCTGGACTCGAGTGAGCGGAGATTAATTTATAAGTGATTTGGCAACTGCTCAAATTCTCATAGTTCTTCGCAAAGTCTAGACTATGTATTTGTTACATTATATAGTTATCAGCTTCTACATGCTTATATTCTTAAAGTTAATTTTAAACTTTGTATTTTTTTTATTTTATTTTATTTATTTATTTATTAACACTTCGTTGCAAAAAACAATAAATCAAACACAATACAAAAAAAAGATTATAAGGGATGCAACGGGCGGCCTTATCGCTAATAAGCGATCTCTTCCAGGCAACCCTAGTTAAAGAAAAACTTAAAAAAAAGAAACATTTTTCGTGCGACAAGTGCAGAAACAAATGTTATATAAAAAAAAATATATATATATATATATATACATAGTACCTTAATCTAAAGTAATACAAAAAAAATATATTAACAACAGACTAAAAACTTAAAAGCTAATCTTACAAATACATGGACAGCAAATAGTGATGTAAAAGGAAACATAAGATTTTTATGTAATAGGAGGCAAGCGAGCTGGAGGCTCACTTGATCTTTAGTGATACCGCCCCGCCGCCCATGAGCCTTGCCTTCACATTGCCTTCTGGAAGGCTCGCAAGTGCGTTGGGAGCCTTTCAAGAATTGTTACGGTCTTTTCTTGAAGGACCCTAAGTCGAAATGGTTCGGAAATAGTTCAGTGGGCAGCTGGTTTATAAACTTTGTATTTGTTAACGTAAAATTGTAAATACCGTTAGATTGTAATCTATCCCGCGAGATTATAAACTGTCGAAAGATTGTGAACCTCAGCATACTGCTTAAAATTTAACGTATTATTATTCGGTAGATTGTAATCTATCGAAGTGAAACCGTTAAATTGTGAAACGGATCGCACCTCGCGCGTTGATTGGTTGAACAGAATATGCCCCGCGCCATCATATTTGTTTGTTAATTCTTTTATTGTTTGGATCCTGGCTTCCTTCTCCATTTCTCACCAGAAACCTTTTAAAATTACAAAAAAATATTTTTTGTACAGTTTATCTAACATGATAAAAAAATAACTAATATAATCGGTGACCCCAGAGCTGTTATCCTCACTTAACGCATAAGTATCGCAGTGCGAGCAAATGCCAGCATTAGAGGCACACAGGGACCAAACATTTAAATTTGTTTAAATTTTCTATTTATAAATTTTTAATTATTATTATTATGTAGGATAAGAATATCAGCAGGAGGAGAGAGGTAGCACTTTAATACGAATCCTAGGATTAGAAGGCGCGGAGTAAATAGGAGAAGATATCCCCATCTTCTACCTCCTACGTAGTGCACCGGAGCTTTTTGAGTGAAACATGCCGTTGAGGTAACCCGGCTTTGTAGGAACTACTCGAGTTGGTTTTAGTGGGTTTTGCTCACCCAGTCTTTGAATAGCAGAGATTCTAGTGTGGGTTCCCACATACATGGGATACATGGGAGTCCCACATACCCCAGCAACTTTTGGAGGCAGGGGATGGGAAAAGCATTTCCACCTCGTAAATACTGTAAATTTTTAGTTTGACTTATCATTAAAAACTCGAACGTCTTACAGGTTACAGGTGAAGGAAATGTCATCCAGGAAGCAGTCATAATGATTTAAAATGATGTCCCACGTCCCGTCCTCAATTGCGACGCATCTTTTATTCATTCTCGGACTTCCGAACTTTATTAAATATCTGATGGTGGCACTTCCGAAAATGCAAAGGAATCCATTCTCGCATTATAAATACAAAATGCGCTTCAAATCTTGAAAGAGTTCTTTTTTAAGAATACTATTAAAATTGGGTTTCTCATAATGTAATGGCATACATATTTCTAACGTTCCGATCAAAATTTACCGATATATCTTTTGACATTAGTTTATGTTAAATACTAAAATGTTTACTTTACCTCTATGCAAGAGAATTCCACTCCTATGGACAGTGGACACACATATCCATAACACGAGTAGGTTGTTGGCCTTTTAGCAACAATACATTTAAGATTCCAAATTACCTGTAACAGCTGTTGAAAGTCTTAGAATCATTACCAGAAAAGACAATTTTGGTGATTAATTTTACCAAATAATCATACATATTTTCAATTATATTTGTGTTACTAATTCCAAATATCTAAAGCGTTGAATTATATTTTCATTTAAATGTAATAACGTAGTCGTAGTTAATTTGACGTAATTAAATAGAATAGTAACGTTTTTGTTGCGTTTTTTGTTACAGGGGTTTTCGGTCGTTGGCGTGACAAATTTTAATGATTATAGGATGTCCTTGAGATGTTCTATACATGTTTTTATTGTAGTAATTATTGGCTGAGATCGACTCATCACATTCCTGTAATATGCCGGCTGTATAACTTTAGTAATTCTGTGTCCTAGTGATTTTATTGTTGACATATACCTGTATTTTTAAAAAATAAAGGGGGCAAACGAGCCTACGGAACGCCCAAAAAAGGCAGTCATGGCAGCCCATGGACATCCATATACACAGTTTACCCTTTCTTTAAACAAAAGGAGGTCGTATCTCCCAGCGAAGACCCCCAACGGGAGTCGATTCCACAGCCCGCTAGTTGTTCGCAAAAAGTCGTCATCTGTAAAAAGAAATTGCTGCTATTCAAAATCACATTATTCTGTCACACTATATCATACATTCACAATAATTAAAAATATCATCATATTGTTCGTTGTACCTTTAACAAATTACCGTCTTAAAGATCCAATAAATTGTTGATTATAAATGTTAAATTAGCGACTCATATTTAATCAAATCTATACATACTCTAACGGTCAGATATTAGTTAAATATAGTAGATAATAAGATAGATTCTGGGGGTAAAAAAAAAGTTATGTGATATACGAATAAATCATATGTAATTTAAATGGGAGATTTATTACGTTTTTGCTATGCATTGCAGGCGAGACGCTTAATTTGTAATTTAATGAAATCGTAAAACGGGATTAGTCGGATTTTTATAGATGGCAATGAAAAAAATCGTTCACGACGGAATGTGGCAATTAAAACAGTGTAGTTTCACACAATAGGGGAGTAATGAGTTTTTCACGATTGGATGTTAAATAAAATGTTTTTGTTTTAACGATTTTATCTTCGTAATTTTTGTTTTGCATGAGAATATGTTTGGTAAATTTAATGATTTTCATAGCCGATTTGTTATATTGAAGAAATGTATAAAACTATGACTAAAGTTTATTTTTTATTCTGGGTTTGTTATAATTGTCGGAACTAAGGCGTTACTGTCTTTTGCCATTGACATTATATGTCACATAATATTTATAAATTAGTAACGTTAAAGTCAATTCAGTTTAAAACCACTAACTCTAAACACTAAACAATATTGCTATCTATAAATTTACGCCTTACAATAATAAATCCATCGATATTATTATTATTCAAAGTAATCTAAGGAATGTCGGAGTATTGGCGTTACTGTCAAAAGTGTCAATAATGAGAATGACAGCTGACAGTCACGTCATGGCTCCGACAATTTTAAGAATAATATATCATAATTAACCTTAACAATCAATTTACATTCGACAACAAACGAATTAATAAACAAATATGGTGGCGGGGCATATTCCGTTCATCCAATCAGCGCGCGAGGTGCGATCTGTTTCACAATTTGACCGTTTCACTTCGATAGATTACAAGCAGTTCGTTGAGGTTCACAATCTTTCGACAGTTTACAATCTCGCGAGATAGATTACAATCTAACGGTGTTTACAATTTTACGGTGACATATACACATATTAGTTTTAAACCAATTGGAACCAAAAAGTTTCAAAGTCCTTTTTCTTTTTACATACATTGCGCATGAAATTATATTTCTGCAACTTTCTTTCTATAGGGCAGTAGGTAATCGAAAATGTGTCTTCCGACCTTATTTTAAACTCTAAATATTGTGAGTAAAATGTAGTATTAAGTTTGTTATGGAACATTTGGGAACCCTGACACAGGTGTCTTTTACTAAAAGGACCTTTTAATCTAATAATTCTAATGCACGTGTACTTATAATATTTTTAATAAAGTTTCCTCTTGAGCCGAACCCAGGAAGGTTAACAAAAAAAACTTTAGAGGTGTCAAGGGACACCCGGATGGAACGAATTGGTATCATACCAGTATGATAGATTTTCGACACTAATCTTACGACGAAAAAAAAAGCCAACATCACGAGGTGTTCCCAGGCGGTCACCCATCCAAGTACTGACCTCGCCCGACGTTGCCTAACATCGGTGATCGGATGAGAACTGGTGTATTACAATAGCAAATAGCAAAAAAGTGTCGTGACAACTTTTCGTAAGAATTTTTTCCGTCTAGCCCCCTTTCACAACGCGCGATAAGGAACTTCGTTCCAATAACTATTACTTTTTGGACTTCTGCTATGGTATTTTTTTTAAATCGACATACTATATATAAAAGTAAAGATTTTTGTATGCGTATAAAATAATAAAACCTATTTATATAGATTCTTGTAAATGTTTAAAAGCAGTACAAATATCTTATTTGTAACAACAACATGTCATTTATATCAATACGCCATATTTCATTCGCCCACAGATTAAATATTTCGTCAATAAAACCTCTTTACGATACCATAAAGTATGCTGGCCATATTTTATGTAAAAATACCACAGATTATTTCACCTACGTCTCATATTACTATAGAAAGTGAAAAACATTTTACATAAGAAAATATTTGGGAATTAATTGATATTTACAAAAATATTTTGTTGTTACAGGATTTTTGTATTGTGTTTTGTTTTATGCTTAATTTCTTGCTAAATATGATGGAAATAACTTTATGCTTGGATTTTTAGTGCTCCAGAATTGGGATCTTGAACCACCTCAAAATATGCATTAAACACAATTAACAAAAATAGATACAAAGAGTGCAGACAGGGCGGTGTTGAACTAGTGGCTTCAGTTTGCGAATCTTATCCCTGAGGTCGTAGGTTCGATCCTTGTGCACCAATGGACTTTCTATCTTTTTTTTCATTTAACATTCGCTCGAACGGTGAAGGAAAACATCGCGAGATACCGATAGTCCCAAAAAGTCGACGGCGTGTTTCAGGCACAGGAGGCTGATCACTTGCCTATTACGAACAAATGATCATGGAATAGATACCGAAATCTGAAACCCAGACCTAATAAGGTTGTAGCGCCACTGGTTTTTTTATATACTAAGGTACTAAACAATAAAATCATCTAAACTTTGCCCTGTAATAACTATTGTTAAATATGACAGGACATTTGTATGAGTTAATTATAATTACAATAAGCTTAATCATGTATAATTTATGTATAATATTGAAGCGTCAACAGCGCATTAAGCGCATACCGGTCATATCTGACGTCACATAACTCAAGTCGCATCGCATACCAGGCCAGGGGGTGACCATAGCACTAATAATAATTAGCGTGCAATCATTCCGCGGTTTTGACATGCTTTAATACAGGGGCGGATTCGGTCAATATAGCGTGAGCTGTCGTTGGCACTAATAAATACGTTTATGTACTGTTAACTCAGCTACAACATGAATTGGACGGCCAGTAGTGAAGCGTAAGAAGACTGTTTGCATGTTTGAAATAACTGAAAGATTGGATAATATTATTGATAGACTAGCTGACCCGGCAAACAATGTTTTGCCATGTATATTTATTCTAAGAAACTTTGTTTTAGTTTAGTAGAAATAACTATTTACAATAATAAAAAATAGGGGTTAATCGTAGAGGGATGAAAATTAGGGGAAGTTTGTATGGCTGTATCATAAAAAATAAAAACAGAAATAAAAAAAATTGGGGTGGACACCCCTTATCATTTAGGAGTTAGAAATATAGATAGTAGCCGATTCTCCCCCTTCCTCTCCCCCCTGGACCGCGGAAGCGTTTAGACGTGTGCATTCTATTTGTTTTATAACTTAAAAATCAAATTAAAAATAAATTCCGTGCGAATAAATTAAGGTGTGTACCAGGAGCGCATGAGTTGCGTTGCAGTAAGTGCATCTGTGCGAACGGGACAACACTTGTGAGACAGCTTAAGTTGTACGCTCCGTCTGCGCGCATCATCGATACGCAAGCTTTGTAAGTTGCCGTAATTCATAAGCGATAGCGGGTAGCGGAAATTTATAGGGGGCTGGTCCAAGTTTATTTTTTCGTGTACTCTGGTGTCATCTTTTGTCAGAAATATGCCTCTTAAGCGCACACCTCCCAGCACCCCCACTCCCGAAGACTTAAAGGAAGCTAGGTTGAACGCGCCGAAAGCTTCTTTTTCGGGCTCCGCGCCAGATTTATCTAATGAGGAGCGAAGCAATGTAACTATGAGGCGCAAGCAGGATGAGTCCTATATTAAAAAATTCATAACCGAAATTAAGGATATGCTTGCTAAAGCAAACTCTCAAAATGAAAGTAAATTCACCTCCTTGCAATCCTCCATGAGAGAAATCTTGACACAAAATACAGAAATAAAAGACTCCATTGCTTTTGTCTCTAAGCAGTACGAAGATATGAAAGCTAAATACGAGAAGTTGGAAAAACAGAGGAATGAAGATCGTCTGTATATTGATCAGCTTGAAAAGAAAATCGAGTCGCTGGAACGAACGTCTGCCTCAACTAAACTTGAACTAAGAAATATTCCTAAGATTACCGGTGAAAATAAGGATAGTTTATGTAAAATTGCTTCAAAAGCTGCAGATGTTATTGATTTTCCCATACAGAAACAGGATATTAAGGATATTTATCGTACAAAAAGTAAAACTGGACATGGAGCAATTATTGTGGAATTGGGCAGCGTTATATTGAAAGATGGTATTATTGAAAAGGCACGCAAATTTAACAAAATGAATTCTGCTAACAAATTGAACACGGCACACTTAAGTTTGGAAGGACCAGCAAAGCCATTTTTTATTTCAGAATGTCTATCACCCTGCGGAAAACGATTAAATTATCTGGCTCGTGCATTTGCTCAGGAAAATGGATATAAATTCTGCTGGACCTCATTTGGAAGAACCTACCTGAGACAAGATGAAGGTAAACGGCATATTAGAATTGATAGTGAGGGTGATTTAAATAAACTTCGTCTAAAACAATGACTTTTTGAGGCCCCCAGGAAACTCCGCCGGCCTACGATAACTTTCCTGTTTGTGAAAATCCGGCACTTAATTATTGTTTTTATAGATATTATTTTATTTTTTTATATATTATATTATTGTTTTACTTTATATACATATTTATACTCTGTTCATTGTATTGTATTTTACATAACTAAAAAATTATACATTCTTAGTCTAGTGATCATGTTGAAATCGAGATCTTATCTTTGTAAAAATGTCAGCATTTCTCAGACACGAGTAGCTGCGACAAAAAGCTTAATATTTTACAAATGGCTAGATTTATTGATAATATAAATAATGATATTGATAATATAACAGTGGCAACTGCCTACAGTTGTGATATAAATAATTGTAATGATTTAGTAAAAAAATCAGGAAACTCCCTAAAAATTATAACACAAAATATCCGTAGCGTTTACAAAAATATTGATGCATTCTTGGCCCATATAGCTCGTCTGTACTTTGATCCAGATATAATAATTTTAACTGAATGCTGGTTAAACGATAATAAACCCATACCCAGTCTCAAGGATTATAATTCTTATTTCACAAAAAAATGCTTAAATCAAAATGACGGTATTATAATTTATGCTAAACAAAATATAAATTGCGAAATTGAAGAACCTAATCCTAAAGATGCTAACTTTCTGCTAGCTAAAATAGTACCAGATATTGTACTTTTAGCTATTTATAGATCACCATCCTTTTACTACACTGAGCGCTTTTTGAATGCTTTGAATGATATTGTTAAATCTATAAAATCTAAGAATATATTTTTAATAGGTGATATAAATATCGATATAAAACCTGGAAACGGTGACAGAAACAGTAACTCTTACTTAAATTTAACCAGCGAATTGGGTTTTCTGCCAGGCCACACATATCCAACACGATTAAGCAATTGTCTCGATCATGTAATGGTTAAAACTGTTTTACAAACTAGTGTTATAGTTATAAATTCCACCGTAACTGATCACGACTCTATTCTAATAAATCTATCCCTTAACAGTAAACGGACTAATACTCAGTGCCCTTCCATTGTTGAAAGAGTAAATTTTAGTGAAGCTATAAAATATGTTGAATTGGCTGATTTTACTTTTATGACTAACAAGCAAGACGCCGAGTCTGCTGCGACTCGATTTGTTGAAATTCTGTCATCTGCTATTAAAGCTAACACTGAAAAAGTCCGTGTACCCAGGCGCAAAAAATCTCTTAAGCCCTGGATGACTCCGGGCCTACTTCGCTGTATCCGTCACCGGGATAAACTGCATCTTAATTTAAAAAGGGACCCCCAAAATGAAATTCTTAAAATAACCTATAAAAGGTACAGGAATTTTTGTTGCTCATTACTTAGAAAATTGAAGCGCGAACACGATAAATTCTTATTAAAAAGTGCAAAATCAAATAAAGAAACCTGGGCTGCAATAAAATATGTCACCGATAGTTCAAGTAAAAAATCTTCTGCCGATGAGTTAATTAGGAATTGTAACGCATTGGATGCGGTTGAGGACATAAATAGTTATTTTTCTAATGTTGGTAGAGAGCTAGCTGAAAAACTTACAGGGTGTAAGTATAACTACATATGTACAAGATCTAATTGCTTGACTAACTCCTTCGTACTAATGCCACCAGATGAGGTTGAGGTGGAATCTCTCATCTTAAGCTTAAAAAATGATTGTGCCACTGGTTGGGACTCTATACCAGCTCGATTTCTAAAAATGGTAAGACATGTCATTGTATCGCCGCTTACTATCTTGTTTCAGACATGTTTTAGGGAAGGCTGCTTTCCAAAAGTCTTTAAAAGGTCTCTCATTACTCCTGTTCACAAGGGTGGGGCACGGGATTGTGTTGCAAACTACAGACCGATTTCTGTGCTTACAGCACTATCAAAAATCCTAGAAAAGATGCTTAACGTGAGGTTAATACAGTTTTTAAATCGGTACAATATTCTGTCCAGCTCACAATTTGGTTTCAGAATGGGTATGTCAACAGAAGACGCTGTGGGTAGCTTGATTGAGTTTGTCACAGAAAAACTTGACAGGAAACAAAAGTGCCTTGGTGTCTTCCTCGATCTTGCCAAGGCATTTGATACCGTCTCAATACCTATACTTGTGGACAAATTGGAGCGAATTGGAATAAGAGACTCAGCCCTGCTTATTTTTAAAGATTTCCTTAGTGGTCGGGTGCAAAGGGTTAAGATTAATAATTATATTAGTTCCGACGCAAATGTAACTTTTGGAGTTCCGCAAGGCAGTATTCTTGGTCCAAGTCTTTTTCTTATTTACATAAACGACCTATGTAATATGTCCCTAACTAGTTGCAGGTTGTTTACCTATGCCGATGATACGGCTATAGTTTTTTATGGGGACACCTGGACCGAGATACAAAATATTGCCGAAAGCGGACTGCAGAAGGTGGCTAGATGGCTCAGGGTAATTTACTTACTTTAAATATTTCTAAAACTTCGTATATTCAGTTCCAAACTATTAATTCCCATATGACTGATATTAATCTTAAAATACACATATGTGTCTCTGAGCGCAATTGTACTTGCATTAATATAACAAAATCCAATACCATTAAATACCTCGGTATCGAATTAGATAATAAATTGAGTTGGCTTCCTCACATTGAGATTATAACGGCACGCACGCGAAAACTAATCTGGACATTCAAAAAATTACGTTATGCCGCGGAATTTGAACTACTCCGCACTGTTTACTTTGCCTTAGTAAAATCGGTTATTGGATACTGCGTGAGCGTGTGGGGTGGAGCGTGCAAGTCACATCTAATTCAGCTTGAAAGAGCCCATAGATCTTTACTAAAAGTAATGACTTTCAAACCCTACAGATTTTCAACCACACTTTTATATAAACAGTGTGAGCTCCTCAGTGTTAGACAGTTATTCGTCTTTAATATAATAGCCAAACAACATGTCCATACCCCTTATAACCCAGAGGTTTGCAGTAACAAACGCTGTATACCAAATGTACTCCCCACAGCAAAATTCCGTACTACCTTCGCAAGGCGACAACGTGCATATCTCTCAGTCTTTCTATATAATAAAATAAACAAAAAATTAAATTTCTACCCTCTTTCACTACATGACTGCAAATCAATTGTTAAGACTTGGCTTTTGTCCTTAAATTATGAGGAAACAGAAGATCTATTTAACTAACATGCTACAATAATATTTTAGTTATTTTGATTCATTAATTATGTGTATAATTTATATATTTATACTAGTGTTACATATACCCATATGTAAAATGTATAATTATGTATATTTATGTATTATGTATATTTATGTATTTTAGTATTTTATGTGTATGTACCTATTTTATTACCTATTATATTCATTGTAATTTATACTGAAACATTTTTTTTAATATATGTTATTTTTGTTTAAGTATATTATGTGTAAGAAGATAATTAGATGTAATATCTGGAATTTACAAATGTCTATAAAAAGTATTGTCTTGTAAAATTTTGAATAAGCTCTCTTGACACTTGTTACGAATTATATTGGGAGAAGCCACTGACTCCTGAGATACAGGCACTAAAGCCTAGTTTAGGTGTCAGAGTCTTCATAGGATTTCTGTAATTACAAATATGTCAATAAAGATTATTATTATTATTATTATTATTATTATTCTCATACTTACTGAATATGGATAAAAAAATTCATAAGAATCGGTTGAGCCGTTTCGGAGGAGTATGGGAACGAAGATTGCGACACGAGAATTTTATATATATAGATAATAATATATTAACAAACAGGATAGGGACAAAATAAAATTCACAACCAATCTCATTTTATATTTAAAATCTATAGAAAGGATATAATATATTGTACTAAGTATTTTTAATTAAAAATACAATATTTATTTGTAAGTTCGTCCCCTGAAATAATTACTGAACAGGGCTGCCACTTAAAAAGGGTTTCTAATTAATTTTAAATTCGTCTGGAAGTTTTGAGTTTATTTCGAGAATAAGTAATTGGATTATCATTATAAATCTGATTAAATCCCATCCCTAATGTGACCCGGAACTGTCAAATCGGCCGTAGATTTTTATATGATCTCATGTTTGCGGGAATAAGATTTCAGAGGTGATGAGATTTTTAGTATAAGTGGCCTTGCCAATTGAGTCTGTGTGTGTGTGTCACTAGAAACAAACAGAATCTTCAAGATAAGGGCTTATCTAAAAGGTCGGCAAAGCACTAGTGAGCCTTCTGGCAGTGTAAGTGTCTCCATCACTACTCCGTAAATATGTGAGGAACATGTATATTGTACACTAACTTTTTTAGTATAGTAGTTTTATTCTAAGAGTACATTGTCTTCACATATAATTATGTAACTAATGTAAAAAAAATATTGTAAACCTATTTTAAAAGAGTAAGTGTGGAGTTTCTTGCCCATTCTTCTCCACACGAAACTACCTTTTGGAAGGGGAAACTAGAATCTTCGTTATATTTTATTTGACGTTCAAAGGTGCCATTTTAGGTGGTCTAATTGAAATAAATGATTTGACTTTTTATTTGACTAAACATCAGGTAATTCTCCTGCCCGTTTATTATAAAAAAATATATATAATATTAAACAGGCTTCAAATAGTTGTGCGATGTAAATATCTAAATATCATTATCATATTACTGTTATTCAAATAACATATTCGTGATTATATATTGTCTAAGCTTTACATTTAAATAGATCTTTATTATTTCATTGCTTTACGTTCCTTTACGAAAGAAACAAGCAGTGGCGTAACTATACCATCTGGGGTCCGTGGCAAATTCTTTTTGATGGGGCCCTATCAGTAAAAATCGTCACGTTGTACTCAGTTTAATTTTAATTAACTTCGAGATTTTCAGCGTACTAAATTACACGTTGTATATGTCCCACTTGAGGCCATAGGCCTCCTCTCTTAGGCGAAAGGGAATGGTCTGTAGTCCCCACGCTAGCCCAATGCGTATTGGAGACTTCACATTCATCCATAGAATATAATATCTCTTGGGCAGGGGCCCTCTTGGGTCGGGGGCCCGCGGAATTTTGCCAGCCCTGCCACCCTATTGTTACGTCACTGGAAACAAGTCTCAGTCGTGTTGTAAGTCACACCCAGAGGAGGCAGGCAGGTAGTAAACACATTATGGATATAGCATATTTGGCGCGAACAACATCTGATTATAATAGAACAAACATTATGAAGAGATCAATCAACAAACACATCAATTCACATCCATCATTTATTCCTGAATATACAAATGTAGGAATATTGTACCTGCTTTACTTCTCACTTACAATTTCTTTATTTCTATGACTTTTGAGATATTCCGTGAGTTAAGTTAAATACATGTTAAATTAAACACTTTGTTTGAAGCTGAAAAGAGTTCTTAAATCTAAGTGATTGTGTTATTGGACATTATCGGAAACGAGACTGTTAAATAACATATTATTGGTATATTTACCACCAATCATTTAGTTTTTTAATGTTTATTGGCTTCAAGTGTGCTAACATTTGTTTTACGCTTCTAATTATTAACTAAAATATATACATGTAGCTTAACTAATGTTAGGGTAGGCTCGTGTCTCAAAATTTATGTTAATTTACAACCAGTCAAAAGTTGATTTTAGCTTTAGTGTTTAATCAGATGATATAAATCTATACTAATATTTGATAATAAAACAATTTTTTAACGGGTGAAGTTATGTTAACAATTATTTTTCATAATTTTAAATTTAACCGACGTTTCGCGTGCTTTACAGCGTGCGTGGTCACGGTGACTGAAGACAAAAGGTGTTGAATGTCAAAAAGTATCAAAGCTGTAGAAAAAGTTGTATTATCTGTATTTGTTTCCCCGGAGTTGGTATCGACTAAAAGATGGAGGGTTTTGGCAGAAATGGCTCACGGTGTCCTCTATTTCCAAAACCATGGAACCACTGAGCCATTTCTGCCAAAACCCTCCAAATTTCTGTTTTATTATCAAATGTGTGAAAGTTATGTCAATAAAAGACAATACTATATACTAATATTATTAATTTTGTAGCGTTATCTGGATCATCGAAACCGAGTTTGAAAGCCATGTTATTTCTGGGTGTCAAAGGCCCGAAAAATGAAGAATTTCGATAATATTATTAATGGCGCGTCTAAACGGGCCATGTTTTGCTGCAATTGATGGCTGCACTGTTGGCAACTAATTGTCCGGCCATTAGAAAAATATTTTAATGCAGCTGATGGCCGAACAATCTATGGCTGGGCAATGTGTTGCAATATGTCTGCAACAGTATGGCCCATGATGCAGACTCCTAAACGGGCCACACAAACCGGCAACAATGGCTGACGAAATCACACTGATCGCAGCAGCTTATATTGTTTTAAAAAAGAAACAGAAAAAGAAGAGATTGTGGATTCGACCTTACTTAAATAGGCGTGAAACTGTAGACAATTTGAGTCTTGAATTTTAATAAATATTTAATTTAACGTCAAAATGCAGCTGATCGCAAAACACAGAATATAGCAACAGGCACACTTCACTCATAGCAAACTTCATGTCGCGTAAAAAAGGATACACTGTGCCATAACAAAGAGAGTGACTGAAACAACAATAGAACTGGCTGTGCAATATTGCCGTTGAATTCGATAGCCTAGCGATCGTCCGGCCACCCATCGGGGCAACATCGGCCATATGTGGCTATACAAAACACGTTTGGCTATATGGCCGGGACATTACTGCAATATTGCATAGTGTGGCTGCTATTGTTTGCAATGTTGCCGGCCACAGTGTTGCAGCCATCAATTGCAGCAAAACATGGCCCGTTTAGACGCGCCATTACGAACGCTGTCATAATGGTGAGAGAAATATGATTGACCTCTAGAGGAAAGTTGTAGAGCTTGATAATGCTACAAAAAAGACAGTGACCACAAGTCCTCCGCTGCATCTATGTGTCTGTCAAGGAACAAACCTTTCTAGGAAGCGTTAGGTTTAAAGGCGGAAACATACTACTTAAACGCGACGCGACGTGTCTTGTCGATGTCCATCGTGCATATTACCAACACGCGACACCACGACACGCTTGCAAATTCAGAAGTCATTTAGCTGAATCATTTATTTTTTTATTCCCCGTGCAATGTGCCAGCAAGTTTTTACCAATTTGAGGTTCAGATTCGAGGAATGTTTGCAGCGCAATGGTGCACACCTGGATGATGTTATTTTTATGAAATAAATTTCCCAGATGTCTATTTTAATTGAAATAAAAAATTGTATTGTATTGTATTTAGCTTTTTTATTATATTTTTTTCAAATTCGCAAATCTTGCTGGCCCACCCTGTATTTTTCTAATATACTGAATTGATTAGCAGGTTATTTGTATTAAACTAACAACATCCTAACTCCCTGTTTTTGTCCTTGTATTGAGGTAATCTCATGTCATATAAAACAGAATATTGTTCCACCAACTCAATTAATTGTTCGTCGTTCATTTCGCCAAATAAATCCAAAAATATCTAAGTATATAAATTGACATTCGTGTTAAAAACTCGAAAGACTGACGCATGACGTCATCATCACAACATCCACAACACGCCGATCCAAATCGATTGGATGTTACCGCGTGTTATCACATGGCGTGTTGTCTATGTGCATCTGACCATATTAAATATATGGGATTGATAAGTACTGACATGCGTTGGATGGCGTGGTGTAGCGTCGCGTTTTGGTAGTATGTTTCCGCCTTAAATATTTTCCAGATTTACGAGTCACTTTTGCCTGTGCGAAGCCAGGGCAAGTCAAGCACCAAATTTCCTTAATAGTAAGGAACGTAAATCCGAGAGGTATAACATTGATAAGACATTCTCTCGAAAACGTAATCTCTCCTCACGCTTAAAGTCATTAAAAATTACTGATTTACGACGTAATTATCTTTATCCATTTAATTCGATAAATCAACCAAATCTTTCAATTCCTTATTTTATGGGACAGGAGGTTAACGAGCGGGCAGCTACACCATGAGGTTTGCAAGTGCGTTGCCGACCTTTATGGTGGTTTGCTCTTCTCTTGAATGCCCTAGTAACGGTTCTAGTACCTGGCAGCTGGTTCCATAAATGTCCAAAAGTGTCTTAAAGAACGCACGTTCTTTCGATGTTTGCTTAAAGCCAAAACAAATATAATGCTACTTAAAAACTTTAAAAAATTCTATAAATGTTAAAGCTACACGCACTTTAACTTCCTCGGATTTGTTCCAGACTCCCAAGTACTAAGAAGACACTAATTGTTTTTGCTTTTGTACTATGTACATAGATGTACTAGCGGACCCGACAGACGTTGTGCTGCATAATTTTTCAAAAGATTAGGATATTAAACAAAGTATGAAAGTACCGACTGCAGCGCCACCTGCCGGGCTGATTTGTGAATCTAAACCTCCACCCAAACGCATACAAAAATATCATTCAAATCGGTCCAGCTGTTTAAAAGGAGTTCAGTTGCATACACACGTACAGTAGAATTATATTTAATCTTGTAAGTTAGATGAAACTGCACACGGTGTGCACATTTGATTGAAATCGGTTAAGTAGTTTAGGAGTCCATAGCGGATAAACAACGTGACGCGTAATTTAATATAATAAAGAAATGTATTGAAATTTTGAAGTATAGAGCTGTCTATTCGTAATCTAACACCTAGTAACCAGAGATGGCCAAGTTGGGGTTAAAAATGCCAATGACCGATAAAACAACACTGCCACGTGACCAAGTACCTATAGTATAGTATTTGAAGACAAATATTTATTTAGAAGACACATCCCTTTTTAACCCTTAAATAATGGTATTCAATCGTAATGAAAATAAAAGCGTCATTAGAACGACATTCAACAACACTAGGGCGAAAATTGAACTAAAATATGTGTGTATGTGGAGCATATTAGAGACAAAATAAACGCCCCCGGGTGGGATCGAACCACCAACCTTTCGGTTAACAGCCGAACGCGCTAGCCAATTGCGCCACGGAGGCGATGTAGTCATAAACATAATATTTCCTAATAGATTCGATATGTTATTAACTATGCCTACTAATAATTAAGACAAGTACTGTGCATTTTGCCGTATGGTCTTAAAAATTTAAAAATCGAATTATATCTTACCCTTTTAAATCACGGACATGGAATTTTATGTTTATACGTACAAAGTATTGTAATATTTGTTGTATTTCTATTAGATAATTTCTATAATAATAAATACCGTATTCCTGTGTAAATGATCCGGCAAATATTAGATTAACACCTATGCTAATATTTTAAAGAGACAAATTTAGTATTTTAATTATTTGAGAACAAAAACTAGACGATCGGATACATATATATTCGTAATTAACAATTTTATTTTCAAAATAACAAAATTTCCAGCTATGATCGAAACAGGCTGCTAGTAAAATTTAGATTATTATCGGCAACCACAAGTATTACAATTACAATTGTTTTTGTAGCACTTTAACTATAAAAATATTAGTTTTAAAATCAACTTGTGATGTTTGATACCTAGTTTATATATTAGATAATTTTTACAATGATTGGTTGATTTACCTATTAAAAATAACCATATCTCTATCTCTATCTATCAATTTAAATCTTTCTAAAAAAAGTTTATTTTTGGCAAATTTCAATAACTTCATAACGTTAAAGAATACTAACTCAGTTTCGTACAAAGACTTTTGTAAAGAAATATTCCATTGTTACTTGTGTTATAATATAGTTGTATATCTTTTTCTAGTACGTCACCATTTTAACATGGTTGTTAAAGGTCAATGACCTTATCCCCAAACTGCGGCTTGATCGGGTTTATGACTTGTTTACATTAATTTATGAAGGGGTCTGACACTTATGACGGCTAATTCCAAGCTTTCCATTACAGGAAAATGGGCATTTTCAAATGATTTAGTGTGTAGTAAAAGTTGTGGCTTAATTATAGAAAAACTAGCTGATTTAAGCGATTCGCGTTAAAAATAGGTTAATGTTCATAAACAAACCGGTAACATAATGTTTTAATAGCACCCAGAGTTAGTTATTTATTAAGGTTAGATTTAAAACTCGAATTATGACTCCCGTGTCCAACACTTATGACAATACATATATTTTTCAGATACAGAAGATTAAAATTGTAAATCGAAAATCGGAAGGGTGCTGCTCTTCCACCATCCTAAGGGACCTCGACCAGTCTAACTGACTGTTGTATACAGAATGTGGCATAATGAATGGATAATATGGTACTTGCAGGTAGGAAGTCATGATGGTTTAAAAAAAATATCTGTTTTTGTTTAATAGACGTCCCTCGGTTTTCGAGATATTCGACATTTAAAAATTAAAAGTTTTTTAGTGGGATTTTCATCTGTTTTTTGGATAGTATTCCTGCATAGATCGAATGTAAACTGGTCCATTGAGGTAATGGGATCTTTGTAGACCTTCTCTTTACGGCATCCTTAGTAAATAAATACTTAAAAAATTCGAGGTAGTTTAGGTGGACATAGGATTTTATTTTTCTTAGCGGTCGGACTATCTGTGTAGCGTGTTTCAGGGTATGACGACATCGCAATGTTTGCAGCGGGGGAATGAAGGTGTCGCTAGCACTTCTAAGAAATATGATTGTAAAACGATTCGAGATAATTTAATGGTTGACTCTAAGTAGGCACGATAAACATGATTAATTTAATGGTTGACTCTAAGTAGGCACGATAAACATGATTCCCATTATTTACCGACGTACTACATCCTGATAAACATCGAGTTTTTTTTAATTCCTTGAACTCTGAAATAGGTCTGGCAAAAATTTAGTTTTATTAGCAAAATGTTTCATGTGTTGGGATGTAGCTAATAAAAAGGCAGGCTTATCATAATTGAGACATCAGTATAACAGGGCCCGTAGTAGTGATTGCTTAATTACTATAAAATATACGTTTATAAGGCATAAAACTGTATAATTTTTTTTATTTAAAATTGTTTTGTACAATGAACATGGTTCTTTGTTAGTAACAACACACATTGAACAGATATTAAAGAAAAAATTAGCAGTCAAAGTGAAAATATCTTTAACAATATTCTTGTGTTAGTTAACTCTCATGCACTGTGTATGTAAACAAATTCCTCCGAAACGGCTTGATTGCTTCCAAAAAATTTATTTTGTATAACTGGTATTGATAGGACTGACATTCGGTAGTAAACTATTTTTATACCCCTAAGTAATATTAACTTGTCATTAAAATACAATTCTTATGGCAAGCTGTAAATAAATAAATGTGAAAAAACATTTCACATTTACAGTAGATATTTATGAAAAATGCCGACGATATATTTTATTAGTGCTAAATCGATTGATATCAAATCGTACATATCTTAATCTAGATTACATAATAATGTATAGATTAATTAGAATTCTCCAATATAAAATTCTTCGCCCCCGGGTGGGATCGAACCACCAACCTTTCGGTTAACAGCCGAACGCGCTAGCCAATTGCGCCACGGAGGCGATGTTACACGATCATTAATATCAATACACGTCCTTCAAGAAAAGAGCGTACCAATCCTTAATAGGCCGGCAATGTTCTTGCCAGCCTTCTGGCAATGGGAGCCTTCTGTAACATCAGGTGAGCCTGCTGCCCAGTATGCCCGCTGTTACGGGCAAAAGTTCTGAGTATACCGGCATATGTACACGAAAATCGTTGAGCTATACATAGGTGTAATCACCTACATGTCTAAGGATTATTATATTATTTTTTCAAACAGTAAATCGTATTTCCCGTGATCATTTAAAATACATCTCAAATTATACCCAACATAACAATGTATAGTGGTGAGTAGTACGTACAAATATCAATGATAAATGGTTATTAATAAAAAGGTAAACAATAGAAACAATTGAACAAATGAATCGTTTGCTATAGTTTCAATACAATTAAATTATTCTCTACAGAGTTACGTCTATCTGTAATTTTCTAGCCTCTTGGTCAAGGAGTCTTATCGTCAAAGAAGTATGTAAACGTTTTTTATTAACTATTGTTTTTTTAACTATCAACTATTATATGTTTTTTTACTTTTTGTCTAAATTTGTATTCCATATTAGAGTGTATTTTTGTATAATGTATTTTAAATACTACAGCTTATTACTATATACATATAGGTACTACAATATCGAATCGAACCAAGCAGGACCTTCACAAAGCAAACTATAGTCGTTTTTTTAGCACATTTTTTTTTCATTTTTCAAAATCACATTTTTCATAACATCATTTTTAATAATTTATTTGCAGGTTTTTGTTAAAAATCAGATTGTATTTTGTAGTTCCTTGTGAATTAATCTACTGTATCGTTAAAACCTAGATCCTACTCAGTCAATAGTCTGGTCCTTCCATTTATAGAGAATATAATCTTAACTAATTATCGGGTAACTTGGCAAGGTTGTTTATACGAAGTTATCTGGTATAAATGAAACCATTTTGAACTATAATAAAAATCTAAATTATTCCCGATAACAGTAACATATTTAATGCATTTCCATTGCATATCGATCGCTATTTTTAATTAAATAACAAGGATTTAATATTCTACTTAGTTTTTAAGAATTATTTTTGTATACTAATAAATCTGTCTTAAGATGCCGAGCAAGCACTTTTTGCGTAGCTCTGGAGCTATAAGTCAAGCTTTAACAAACACTAGACTTTTATCATTGAATCTAGGTCAGCGGAGTTTCTTGAGAATACTAGCATATATACTTATTTATTTTATACCATAATATTTAAATAAGGAGGAAACTAAGGCAATATAAGGAACACACCACTTAAATACAAAGGATTGTGCGTAAAAATCCAGACCGTATTTTTGTATATTTGGCTAATATCGAGAAAACAAATGAGCGTTGAACTTTAATTAACGAATAACAGCGGCGCCCTTTTAGGTCTGAACCTCAGATAGTTGTATTTATTTCGTGATCATTTGTATATCTCTAAGAGACAACTAGGTGATTAGCCTTTTGTGCCTGACACAGTCGACTTTTTGAGTGTAAGGCATGCCTAGTTTTCTCAAGATATTTTCCTTCACCATACAGGTGAGTTTTAAACACGCTTATAGGCAGTAAGTCGATTGGTGCACAGCTGGGGTTCGAACCTATGACCCCATGGATGACAGTCGCATACTGAAGCCAGTAACGCCAACACCGCTCTTCTAAAGATTACAGCCTTTTTGCGTAATAAAATCGTATTTAATATTTAATCCTGTGCCGTACGAAGATACTTCATCGTCCTATTAACATATTCGACTGAACATCATAGTCTCAGGTTCAATCCGGATCCGAAGTCAAAATGGTGCCACTTCCATATTTAGTAGATAGATAGACGAGAATAGAGAGTGTACTTGTTTTCTACACACACTAGTACACTATATTACGTTCTGCATACATACGGCTTTTTAATATTCGGCCGATTATAACATACAATAATGAAGTTTACGATAATATTTATTTCTCACATCTGAGTGATTTATGGTATAAGGACTATTTAATGAAATAGTAAAGCAACTGTGAAGTGAGGAACAAAGTTGTTGCAAGTGTAGTAACAAGTGCTAGTGCCATTTAACGCGAGTCACGTACCACCCGCGGCGTACATGGGCTCTGTTTCAATTCACCGAAAATTATATTAACATCATCATGAATGATTTTGATAATACTAATGCAATATAAAGACGTAGATTGTTGAACATTCTGCTCCTCAGCATAATGCTGAGCCAGAACCAATTACAGCCACAGCACACACACTTGAAACGAACCGAATGGAAAAAGGGAATTTTAAATTTTTTATTAATTGTTTTTGATATCTCTCATTTTATTTTTTTCTTTGATTATTGTTATTTTGTGTGTTTATGTGTGTGTGTTTTTGTTTGTAATAAATTTTATGTCGATGTCAAAATTTTTAACGAACTTAAAAGCCTTATAGCACAGGGAGCAGTGTTGGCCTAGTGGCTTCAGCATGCGACTCTCATCCCTGAGGTCGTAGGTTCGATCCCCGGCTGTGCACCAATGGACTTAGTTTCTATGTGCGCAATTAACATTCGCTCGAACGGTGAAGGAAAACATCGCGGGGAAACCGACATGTCTTAGACCCAAAAAGTCGACGGCGTGTGTCAGGCACAGAAGGCTGATCACCTACTTGCCTATTTGATTTAAAAATGATCGTGAAACAGATTCAGAAATCTGAGGCCCAGACCTAAAGAGGTTGTAGCGCAACTGATTTATTTATTTACAGAGGGCCTCAATTGTGGAACCACGTATGTCGAGGTGATACGGGTAGTATTTCGTATTCCACCTTCACAACCGATCATGAAACTCAGCTGTTGGTAGTAATTCGAACAACGCTATCCTTGGTAAATACCGTAGAAGATGCAGACCCTACATCTCTATGCAACGAATGACTGGTCATCGACGATTCGAATCGCTCTTCGTTGAATAATCTTAATGATGTAGGTGTCAAATACCTTATAGTCTCATGGAAAAGGTTTTATAATCCAATGGATAAGTTCCAGGATCTTAGCAATAATGTGTTATTAATGCTTGCTTGTATTTAAAAGACAATGTGAGAAGAATTTAGCATGAACATGTGAATGATGTCGTATCGCTTTATGGTAAGAACATGCGTCGACTTTTTCGAAATGAATAGTTTATGTGTAGGTAGTTTTTATTTGCGTTTCCATGACAATCTTATTCTGGAAATTCTGCATAGAACTGAATTATATCACTCCTCCTTTACTGTGAAAACTATCCTGCTTTGGAACTCCGTTTTTTATGTGAAAGCAAACGGGCAGGAGGCTCACCTGATGTTAAGTGATACCGCCGCCCATGGACACTCTCAACGCCAGAGGGCTCGCGAGTGCGTTGCCGGCCTTTCTAGAATTGGTACGCTTTTTTCTTGAAGGACCCTAAGTCAAATTGGTTCGGAAATACTTCAGTGGGCAGCTGGTTCCACATAGCGGATGTGCGCTGCAATAACGACTAACGACGGACGTCGAGGTGATACGGATGGTATATTGTATTTTACCTTGACTCCTTGACTCCTTACCTCTTGCTCAGACAAGCTGTCTTTAAATTTATTTAACAATCTTTTTGAACATTTCTCTTCTGCCTCGTAATTTGCTACTTTTATATATAAATTATGACTGATAAAGCCTAAGATTAGCTTTTACATTTTTACTGATATTATTATTACTTTTTTTTAGATTTTAGTTTTCAGACAAAATTTAGTTTTTTTTACATCTTTTTATCCACTTCTTGTACTTTACCCTCAGTTGGTGTTTTTGTTTTTTATTTTTGCATACTAGGGCTGCCCATACCTTATGTTTATGCCAAAGAAATGTAAATAAAAATATGTTTAAGTTACATTGGTTTCATTGATGTTAAACCTACTTCCGTTGCAAAACAAGGCAGATCCGACAGTTCCTATTGGCCACACCCTTTTTCATCTGAGTGGAACTCGCTGCCTGTCTGACACCCAATTTTGCATCACAAAAGAGAATATTCCCAATATTTGTGCTTAAGGTAGTTATTAATGAGTCTTTAGGATTCGTTATTTTTTACCAAAACCAGTCGTTTTAAAACCGTGAGTAAGGTATTCGGAACTTCATCTAAAGTGACCCCTATTTATAAATTAATCAGAATCCCAATCGTAGCCTAATCGCGAGATATAAATCGGATCTCAATACAATAATTAAAACGAGCACAGTTCGTAATGACGTCGGCAAAAACTTTGTTACCTGCCGACAAAAACGTTGGCGCTTTGTCATAGATTACAATTAAAACAGATATAATCTTATAATAAAAGAAATTATGAGTGCAAGTGTGTGTCGAAATGTCCCTTAAAAATAGGGCCGTAGTTCAAAATTCAAAATCATTTATTCATTTAAGTAAAAATAAAAATAAAAATAAATATGTTTATTATGGAACATAAGATACATGTATCACTTAGGCTATGTTCAGATGGCAAAAACTTGACGCGCGTTTTCAAATCGCGCGACTAGACATTGTGGTATTTTCATACAACTGTTCACATGAGCGCGCGTTGACGCGCGCTTTGATATTAATGTAATGTCCGTTTGCTGTTCAGATGAGCGCGCGCTTTCATCGCGATCGCATGTAATTTTGTTAATTTTCGTAATTATATTTTGTTCTCGCATTTAAAATGAGTGAAATTGAAGATATTGACATCGACTTACTAATCGATGAAGTAGGGCCAGCAAGTTGGAATATAACAAATTTGTATAAAAAATATAATATAATTTGTATTTTTTTTCAAAATTGGATGAACCCAATGTGTACGTTTTCTTTTTCTATATTTTTCTTTATAATATAACCACAAAATAATAGCCTCTTCCACGTCCATTTTCTACGTTCTACCGAACTAGACTGACGAGTACTCTCGCAACGCGCGTTAGCGCTCATCATCTGAACGCTCTTCAAATTTGATCGCGCGTTGACGCGCGTTAACGCGCGTTACATTTGAACATAGCCTTATTCCACGTCATTAAATTTGAATTTGTAGGCATCCCTACTCATCGGCAAAGAAGACAGAGGGTGTAGGCCGAGAGAAAAAGCCGGCGTAAAAAACTCTCGCTACTCTTTTAAAATATCAAATCATCAAACAACACTTATTTTAAAACAAATATCGCAAATTAATTAGAGGTAGCCTGTATAGCACTAGTCCCAGGCCCTTTTATCAACTAGATAATCGTTGACTTTATAGTAAGCCTTTTTACACAGCTTTTCTTTAATACATTTCTTAAATTTATTGAAAGGCTTTTTTTAGGGATTTTATTAAAGAAGAGTATCCCTTTCCCAAAAAAAGAATTACTAACTTTAGATAGTCTAGTACGGGGAAATTGCAGCCTGCCTTTGTTCCGTGTATTAACATTGTGCGTATGTTCTATTCTAGTAAACTTATCACTATTTTTGTATACATACATAATATTTTCATAAATATATTGCGAGGGAAAGGTAAGTATATTAATTTCCTTGAATTTATCTCTAAGAGATTCCCTACATTTTAAATTATAGATTGCACGAATAGCCCTCTTCTGCAGGATGAAAATAGTTTCGACATCAGCAGCATGACCCCATAATAATAAGCCATAAGTCATTAAGCTATGAAAGTAACTAAAATAAACAAGTCTAGCTGTATCGACATCAGTTAGTGAGCGAATTTTTTTTAACCGCGTAGTCTGCAGAACTAAGTCTCTTCGCCAATCCGTTAATATGAGGGGACCACTGAAGTTTTGAATCCATGGTGATTCCGAGAAATACAGTTGTAATGGTATTTCTCGGAATGGTGTGGTAACACAATGTACACTTATGAACGTCAATAAAGAAATACATATTAAATGCTTCTAATTTTACAATTACTGCCCGTTTTCAAATCAAGGGCGTAGAAGGTTTAATATAAAAATACAATAAATATTACGTGTCTATTACCATGGTTACCATTCTTTTTTTGGAGCGTTACCAGACAATAATACATGTAATATAATCAATAAAAAGTAATATATAATAAAAAGAATTTCTATCGAGGTAGACCTATTTGTTCGTACACTGGCTGACTTCACAATATTTGGTTGCTATATTATTAGTTATAAGATCTAGGTAGGTTTATATATATTTTTATAACTGTCGGATTATAAGTATTATTGTGTATTTCTATCGCATTAGTAGTAACTGTTATAGGGAAATAAATGAATATAGTGTGGCTTTAAAACCTTAGAACTACAATTTGAAACTCTTGCACACTTAGCTCTTTAAACTTGTTTGGTGTATTTTTGGTATAAAGATGTAAGAGTAAGTACTAAGCAAACAGCATACAAATTTGTTTCAGCGCAACAGATACATAGTAAAGTTTTTCGGAACATTAACAACAACATTCGCTATTAATCCTGGGATGTCAATGAAGGGTATTAAGTCATCACGAGCCATGTGACAGTTATAGTATGTCGTGGATTTGACAGCATATCTAACCATATTTTTGTTTATTAGTCAAGTGGAGGGAACATTGACAGAAAGCATAGTGCCAGCTGGACTTCGAATGCACGACCCTCAGTGTTTACCACAGCACCCTTAGTCAACCGGCAACACACTAATTGTATTAAAAGAGTCCAACTCTACGTATGATAAAAAAGGTTATATTAAACTGCTGTCAGGCCAGTGACTCAGCTAATTTTGAGCGGTGATTTATAAGTACGACTTGAACTATGATATAACAATTAACTTATAAATAATTTTTATATTATACTAATAAACATTTTCGCTAGCTATCTTGTATGTGGCGCTACAACCTCTTTAGGTCTGGGCCTCAGATTTCTGTATCTGTTTCATGATCATTTGTCAACTTATAGGCAAGTAGGTAATCAGCCTCCTGAGCCTGATGACTTTTTGGGTCTAAGGCACGGTTTGCTCACCGTTCGAGCGAATGTTTAATGCGCACATAGAAAGAAAGTCCATTGGTGCACAGCCGGGGATCGAACCTACGACCTCAGGGATGAGAGTCGCACGCTGAAGCCACTTGGCCAACACTGCTCTATAATGCGTAACTTCCATAGCGATTCCAATTTCCATCCCAATTGATTAATTTCCGTTTAACATGATTATATGTTTGCGACGCATATCTCCAGCCATTAAAAGACACGTAGAAGTTAGTTTTTTTTCCTGAAACGAAACAACACGGCAACTAATAAAATGGTAGGCAATAGGAAGCTGTGCGTTTTCATAGCCACGTTTGCGTATCATATAAAAAGACACAGAAAAGGATCACAGCTACCTTGAAAGTGGGTTATCATTATCAAGTGGTCAAGGGAGAATAAACCGGTGGTGCTTCACAGATGAGGCCTGATTTGAAACTAAGTTTTTTCACACAAATCGTACACAGTTGTATAATACTCGTCTTTGTTAAACTTACTTTTTTATTTTTTTATATAATAACAAAAATACAAAAAATAATAACGGCAAACGAGCTTACGGGACGACTAAAAAGGGCAGTCTTCGCAGCCCATAGACACCCATTTTTAGTGGGTGCTTTTTCGGCCTTTTAGGGAGGAGTACACTCGATTTTTAAACATTTGGAGGTCGTATCTCTGAGGGAAGACCCCCACCGGGAGTCGATTCCACAGTTCGCTAGTTCGCAAAAGAAAATGCCTTGTGAAACGGACCGTGGAAAACCTCCAACCATCAAGATGATGTTGGTGAAATTTAGAGCTCGTACGGCTCGTACGGTGTTGAAAAGAGTTTATTAAGTTTGAAATCAGTTTTACGATTTACGTTTCATTTACGTACATATATCCGTTGCAAAACATAACAATTTTAGGTCCACAAAGTAAGTTGATCCAGTGCTTACATTCCAACGTATAATATATCAGTTTAAAACGATACTTTGTAGCTTACACTGCAATGTGACATCTAAATACATTCCTTAATATTCCACGCGAAATTGATCTTTATTACAAACTATTAAAGTTGAGTTTCCAATACAACGACTGTTGTTATGTCCGTTTCCGAAGTATCACAGATAATCTTTGTAGATAATAATAATATTTTCCGACGGACGAAAATTTCCCAAGTCAGCTAGGTTTTATGTGGGTGTAGGCAATGGCCTAAGGCACTTACACGTGTTAAGGGGAACAAAGGAAAGGCGTATCATTAAATTAAATATTTTGAGAGTTACAGCCCTCGCGACTTATACTGTATATGTTATGAATCTGGAGCATTCTGAAATCTGATATTAGCGGTTAATTTTACGACGATAAAAAGCAATAGTAGATTAGATTATCTATTTTCAATTATCATTATATATAGACTGAGAATATTATAAACTATAGTATATATGTTGACTATTAAACTATGTATATTGTGCTCTTTGGAGTAGAAACTGATGGGCCGTGGCAAATTCAAATGGCTCATGCGCTAATTAAAGATTTAAGTTGGCTCCTGGAAGGTAGTACCGGTGACCCCAGAGCTGGTGCTTTCCTCGCTCAACGAATAAGTATCGCAATACAGCGAGAAATTCTGCCAAAGGTAAAGGTACACTGCCACAGGGACCAAACTTTTAAAAAAAAATTAATATTTTTTTTTTGTTTATTCTGTATTTTAGGAGCGATAGAAAACTATTTAAAAAATAGTATTTAGAAATCGGGATTTTTAGATTTGTGGCTCGCTGTTGGTCCTTAATCAACAAAGCTACCATAAATAAATATAATACTATAAAACTTTCTGTACGCTTTCAATTACATAGAAACCTACGTTCTATAGACTATTGTAAAGTAAACAATTGCCTGCTAAACTAAGCTAACAAGTCCAAGGTACTACAATTTCGCCCCAAAGCGTTGTAATCATTGATCAAAGTACACTTAAATAAATGTTCTTGACTCTGTCCTAACTAACGAGCAATTTAGAATGCATTTTATGTCAAATAAACTAACACGTGCTTCAACAATAAATAGATCTTGGCTGCGATGTGGAAGCGGTGTAAAGAGTGAGCGGGAGCGTTTACAAAAGAACGGTTGGCTTGAAAATACCGTCACTAAACTTCCACAATTTATTTAGTTCTTTTATTGATTTTACAGAATAATACAATCTTAATCGTGGTATATTACATTTAAAAACCACTGTGGTTTGTACAACAATAGCAGTCTTATTAGCAGGGTGACAAATGCATATAAAAATAATTATTTAATTTCAACCATGGATTTTCAACTTTAGATCGCAATCACTATTAGAAGCCCAGCCCGATCTACTGGACAGGTGCAGTAATACTATGGAGTGTGATCTACTTTACTGTTTTGTTAAACTCAAAGTAGGGCAGAATTACCAATTAGACTATTTACGGTGGAGGTGGTGGTCACACCAATTCAGTCACTGTTACTAAATATTACTATGTTTATTTTTTGTTGCATTTAGTTTTTCTCTATTTTATTGTTAAAATTGGCCAATGTTTTTCTTGATTATGGTACAGATGATTGACATTATTATCGTACAGTGTATGTAATTTTTTTTTGAGTCCTATTTTTCTCATGCAAACGCTGAACCATTAATTTATTTATTATGTTTTACTTTGCAAAACCTAATCATCTCTTAGCGATGTCAACGTTAGCAATTTACGCTACTATATATAAGAGGCCTATGTGTCACAGGACACGCTGATTACCTAAAACGGGTCATATGATGAATTAGATTAAGTTTTATTTATGTATTAGAATTAAGTTTAATCATGTAACTTAAATAAGTGTTAATATAAACTGGGTGACAGCAATGAAGGCTTAATAATAATAATATATTGTATTAATTTAGTGGTAAATAACCCTGACCACCGATTTTCGCTTTTTCCCCATTTTTGGTGGACATACTTAAATATTTATTTCGTGTTCTAAATCCGCTCCAGCCCACGCCGTATACCACGCTCTCACAGTCCGCGACGGTCAGCAGCTGCCTTAACTAGTGGATTAAAACAATTGATTAATTCAAGTGCAACTCTGAATGGAGTTTCTGGACGCCTTCCAGATGCTAACGTGTCCTGTATCTGTATGTTTGTCTGCTTCGTGGAAATGGCTTTCATATTTACTCGTAAGTGCAGTACTACTTTATTGTTGGAAGTGAATAATGGCGCCGGGTAATGGATTAACTTAGGAAGATAGTTTTGAGTCTGCTTGCTGTTTTGTTAAATATACAGAGACGAATATAAACTATTTGTTTATGATGTAAATAGTATGGTTTATTTACACATTTTATAAACTATATTTAGGTGGTAATTACTAACCAATTAAATGCCACTACGGACTACTGAAGATATTTTTTTGTGTTAAATGTCATGGACGTCAAGGCAGAATACAAAATACTATCCATATCACTTTGACGTCCGTCGTTGCACAACTGAGCGTTTTTAAGGTTTTTAGGGTCCTTCAAGAAAAGAGCGAACCAATTCTTAAAAGGCAGCGCGCTTACGGCCTTCTGGCAGTGTAGTGTCTATGGGCGGTATCACTTAACATCAGGTGAGCGTCCTGCCCGTTTGCCTCCTGTAACATAAAAATTATGTCTGCCACTAAAGCTACCGATGCCCTAAACTACTCTATGTAGCAAGACGAGCGATGTACCATGAAGAAGCCTCTATTGGAAAACGATACAGAGAAATAATGCTCACGAGATGTGTGGATGACATCATCAAAACGGCTGGTTCGAGCTGGATGCATTTGGTTTTGCCCATGACAGAGATAGCTAGAGATCTTTGGAGGAGGCTTCACCTGCGGCCTTGCAAACTTTAGATATTATATACTACAGACAAGTAAAAAAATCGTGTAATTTATTCTCTTTTAAAAATTATAATAGGTTAAGTTTTATTAACTTTTATATTTCAATAAATAACCTCATTAATTTTCATCCGGAATAAATTCTCAACACCGAACTTACTGAGTGGCGAATGTTTCGTAATTCAAAAATAGAACATTTATTAAAATCTACAGAAAATAATTTACTTTTTACACAATCCGATACAGTTTTTTTCTCATCGTTCACAAATCCGGCGTTACGAATCACATGAAATTATTATATTAAAAATGTCCTCTAACGCAAAAAACCTAATTTAGGTTGTTGACCGAAGGTATATTGAATGTTTTAAGGTAACCGCACAATTAATAAATCTCTAAAACCAATTAAAATATTTTTATTTTAGCTACTGTAAATCAAATTAGGATAAAACGTACGTTATCTAAAATATACGTAATATTTTCGTCTTTTCGTATTTAAGTCTTTAATTTTTATTTTATTGAAATGTCAACTGTCTGTGGTCTATTGTCATTAGATTTTTATGGAGAGACTAGCTAACCCGGCAAACGTTGTTTTGCCATATATTTTATTTCTAGGAAACATTTTTTTAGTTAAATAAAAATAACTATCTACTATAAAAAATAGGGATTGATCGGAGGGAGGAAAAGGGTTGTATGTATTTTTGTATGCTGTATCATAAAAAAATAAAAACAAAAATTTTTGTCTAACAAAATAAAATAACTGTACATAAGAATCGGTCGAGCCGTTCCGGAGGAGTATTGGAACGAACATTGTGACACGAGAATTTTATATAGGTATATAGAAAGATGAAATGCGCCTGTGATTTGTATGTGTTTTTTATTATTGTTACCATTTAAATATATGAATTTTAATAAACACATGAGTTACTTCAATTGAGAATTGTTTACCAAAATAATTTATTTATTTTGAATCTGGCCGTAATTTTACATTACATGTATTACGATATGTTCCTTACTATACGAGCAAGTGGTGGTTATGGTTTCTTTCCATGACCACCACTTGCTCGTATAGTAAGCAAGAATAATTGTGAGACAGCCAGACAAAGTAAGCAGTCGTGGTTCAAACGCCCGAATTCAGATTGTGCTAAATGATTCTCAGAATCGAGACTTAGTGCTAAGATTTGACTCTAAAGCTGTCGTCAGAGCGTTTGCTTCCAGTGAACGATTGCCTTGTTGAAGCTAAAATTACGGATTCAGTGAGTTAAATTATAAAAAAAGCTATATTTAATTTCATAAAACTGCACCGTTTGAACTGAAGTTACGCTATGCAATTACGCGAATTTTATTTTTGTAACATACCTGGAAAGGGATTTTGATAAAAATATTTATATTTTTAACAATTTCGCTGATACAAAATAAAAAGGGGAAACATTTCATTCCATAGAGGGATATAAAAAACAAACGGATTTTTTTTTAATTTAGATCCTTAATCAAGGTAAATATAGTTAAAACTACTATAAATATTTGAATTTATTACATATTACATAACATCGGGCGTAGAAGGGCTGCCTATCGTATTCGGGGGAAAAGGCAATTCTGCGCTGATAAACTTAAAATCTCACTTGAAGGTGCTTTAAGAAATTTGCTTGCTGCTTTTAGAAATTGGTCACATTTTGTTAGATATAGTTTCAAGTATTATCTACCAACGCTGTCTGAAGTTTAGTACAACGGTGAAAGATGATGATGATGATTCCGAATACTGGGTAACTTAACGTCCTATGGGAAAGGGTGACAATATAGTGATCTTCCTTGCAACCCGTCTTGATCCTCGCGTTTTTTCTCACTTCAAGCCTCTTCATCATATCTGCAACTACGACACCAAGTGTTTGCTCCGCTTTCCACACACTTCAATAAAACGGTTCAAAATTTAGTGTATGTTATTGTTATTTTATAACATTTACAATTTTTTAAACATAATTTTTACGTACGAGTATTATAACAGAGGTACTTTTTACCGGCCGTACCTATATTTTATATTCTTTCTCGCTTGTATGTTAATGTATTTATTGTAGTTTATTTTTAAAACTTCAATTAACATGTTAATTAAAATAAAATTAGAGCGATGCGTGTGGTTCCCATCAATCATTCTAAATGACAGGATGGCCAGGGGTCAATACTGGATGCCGGAACAATACACTTGAAATGATAATTTGGACCCGTTCAACTAAATGAACAGCAGGGTTTGAGCTATTAAAATAATTAATGTATATTTCTCATAACCACACAACCACACAACTCAGAGGGTTATTGCTTGCGTTTGATTTCGGTGGTACGTGTTTAGCTATTAGTATAGGTCCGTAGGTAACAAGTTCAAAATAAAATTGCTGGATTTTCTTATTACCCAGTTTATTTTCGGGATGGAGAGGTTGTTACACGGAACGGAAAACATCGTGAGGAAACCGACATGTCTTAGACACAAAAAGTCGACGGCGTGTGTCAGGCACTGGAGGCTGATCACCTACGTGCCTATTAGATTGAAAAATGATCATGAAACAGATTAAGAAATCTAAGGCCAGACCTAAAGAGGTTGTAGCGCCATTGATTTATGTTAATGTGTTACAGTAACTAGTGAATAATAATACAAATTTGAGTAATTTTTCGTTCCAATATTCTATTATTTATTAGTCACGCTGACATTACAATTATTGTAGGATCTACTTAGTTTTTCTTTAATTAATTAAAATCATTGGTGTACTGTCGAATATAAAAATATAATACTGTAATATTATTATTATGTCTTTATTGTATTTCCAAATATATAAAATATTAGCTGGCGAACATCGTACCGCCTAACAGTCGATTCTTTATTTTTTTTAAATACTTATTCTGCTATTCGGGACACCGGTCTAGCTAAGATAAAAAAAGAAAGTTGATAAGACAACAAATACATTATGTCAAAAAATAAAAATTTACCATCCCGGAACCCCTCCACTAACACTTGAACTTTATGCTATGGTATTAAAGTTCAAATTGACTTACAGTAATATTACGAATATTATGTATGGTAGTATAGAAAAGTGTTGTTTTTGGACTTTTTCACTCAATTTTTTTAATTTTTCTCTCCGTAAGAACCATCCTCGTACTTCAAAGAATATTATAAAAAAAGAATTGGCCAAATCGGTCAAGCCGTTTTCATGTTATGTCGTGACAACGAAAAACGGGTTTCATTTTTATATATATAGATATTATATTTACAACACAACACAAAAAAATTGAATGAAGAATGTATAACATAATATAACGTTCAGTACATGTGGTTGGGTGTTTACTGTGGGGTTGGTAACCCAGCTTGGATATAGGCTCCTCCAGCTTTGTTTTTCGACATTTCTATACATTGCTCGCTACAGCTATTATATCGTTTCACCAACGTTTTTTGGTCTAACTAAACGGCGGTAAGCTGCAACTGTAATAATATTAAGAATTCAAAAAGCAATATAAATGAATGCAGCTAATCATTCTATCATCGATTTTTCGTTTCTATGTGCGCAATTCAATGCCTTTCTGTACTCTACTAACCAATAAATTCCGTTTTTAATAATGAGTCATTGTTACGCGCGATCTCAAGGTTGTGACATCAGCGCTACGGATATTGAAAGAACTACGAACTTCATTACAAAAACGTCCGGTATCGCTGTCTCTGGTACAGCCCGGATTCCCGTATGTTATATGCAAACTTAATTGCAATCAAAATTAGAGGATTATATTCAAGATAAGAATGCTTGGAAACATGCTGGTCCTGCTCCATAGGACAATCATAGAGCCTGGACAAAATCAAATTGGTTGCTGATTTTTTTGCTTTTACATATTTTTGTTATTTTTTTAATTTATAATACAACAAAATGTAATTATTTTATTTTATCTTACACACTGTTTTATTGTTTTTTTATATTATTTTTCTTACTCTTTAATGTATAATATTCTACGGTTTCGATATTTGTAAATATGTGAAGAACATGTATACAAACTTTTTTAGTATGGTAGTTTTATTCTAAGAGAACATTGTCTTCACATATAATATTTAACTAATGTAAACAAAATATTGTAAACCTATTTTAAAAGAGTAAGTGTGGAGTTTCTTGCCCATTATTCTCCACACGAAACTACTTTTTGGAAGGGGCAACTAGAATCTTCTTTACATTTTATTTGACGTTCAAAGGTGCCATTTTAGGTGGTCTATATGAAATAAATGATTTGACTTCACATGACTTGAAACATCGTGAGACTAGCATGTCTTATACCAGCACGAGAGGTCCTACTATAATAGAAAACAGACATAAATTTATAAGAAGCCAAAGCAAATAACAGGTTTATTATTAGTGTTAGATATTGTTCAGATTTCATTTGAACATTGATCAACTATTGACACGGGTCACGGGGCAATTTTATACTTTAATAGCTGAAGATGCGTTACACCAACAGCTCACAAGAATAGTTTTAATATTAAATTAAAATAATATTTAAACACACATTATACAGTCCACTGACTGGCAAGATATCGAATTATTTGAGTATAATAAACATTATATATTTATTTACACATTTGCAAAACAATAAAAAAAACGTGTGTGTACTTATGTACACGCGTTAGAAGTTATACTTCTTTGGCGTAGCAAGATAAAAATCTTTTTAAAAATTATATCTTTCGTCTTAGTAGAAAAAACGACACTAACAATAGAAAAAAGGTATTTAATACATTAAAAGTTTTATTGTAATGCATTATCAAGTTAAATAAAGTTTATTTAAATATCACAAAAAAATTATTTACTTAAAGGACATTTTTATTTCAAACTGTTGACTATGCTAACTTCAGGGTGTCGCTTTTTTGTGACGGAGTGCGCGCGCATCGTAAAGAAATACTCTCATCATTTTTCCATCACGCGCCAAAAGAAGTAGTTCAAAAATGTCAATATTAAATTGACAGTCAATTATTTTCCTATCCATCCATTCTATAAGAGAGTTAAGAATATCAGAAAAAGATCCCATAACTTATATATTATACAAAAGTGCTGGTTGATTGATGTTTTAAACTAGTACTAGTACCTACTTGAAATGTTTAGTGTTCTAGAACTAAGACCCAGCTTATGACCTTTGGACTCAGATAATATTATCTTATTAGATGTCACACGGGTCAATTTGGTTGCATTCACACGCTGACGCGCAGATAAGCATGAAAGACACATTTATCGTATCACTTTGACGGATTATTAACATGTAATAGTCCTTATAATTATCTTGGAGACCACATACGTAGAGTAATCTTGGTAGTTTAGTAGATAGGTACTCAGCCAGTCCAGGCTTCAATTCATAGAAAGGTTATTATAATGTTAATGCCATTACCGCTAGATGTCGCAGGCTATCTATTGAATGAAAAAGTTTCAAAATTTTAGTTCTATAATATTACTGTTTCGGTGTCATGAAGATTTATCAGTCTAATAGGCAAGTAGGTGGTCAGCCTCCTGTGCCTGACACAGACCGTCGACTTTTCGGGTATATCATGCCGGTTTTCTCACGATATTTTCCTTCACCGTTCTTTCATTGTTAAATCTAAGTAACAATTAACAATTTTTAGAATCACCTAACCAAACAGGTTAGGTGATTCTTAAAATTCGGAAATGACGAACACGAAATGACTTCCAAGAAGTATGACTGTATAATTGAATTGAATGCGCCTTAATTTGCACGTACCGTTTAACAAGAAAATATAAATAAATACTTATACTTTATTGTCGTTTTTTCAAAGGCTGCATATATATTATCTATGTATATAACGTTGTTTTCCCATGAATATTATGTCTAGGAAATTTTTTTTTAGTTCAATAAAAGTAACTATCTACTATAATAAAAAATAGGGGTTGATCGTAGAGGGGTGAAAATTAAGAGTTGTATGTATTTTTGTATACTGTATCATAAAACAATAAAAAAAAAAATTAAAAAAAATTGGGTTGGACCACCCTTAACATTTAGGGGGTTGAAAGATAGATAGTAGCCGATTCACAGACTTACTGAATATGCATAAAAAAATTCATAAGAATCGGTCGAGCCGTTTCGCAGTTTAGGAACGAACATTGTGACACGAGAATTTCATATATCAGAAGATATTGAATAGAATTGGCTGTGGGGTCCTTTTCCACGATTAGATAACCATACACAACACCAAGAGAATGGTAAGTAAAGCCAGCCTAACTCCTGCCAGACGCTCAGAAGCCTCCAGGAGCTATCACAGGGTTCTTTGAGTCGTTGAGCATCTTTACAAAGTGATGGGCCACTTCCTGCAGTTCAAATGACAATCGTTAAAATACTTATTTACTCCGGCTTTGCGTCGTCTTGCGTGTGCCTTGGTCTCTAAAGACAAAACTCTGAGACATAAATGAAGGCTTCGATGGCACTATATTCCATCTGTGCTACAGTTACCGTACTCAGCTGGAAATCGTTTTAAGCAAGGCTGCCGCTTGTCGCTCTTTTCTGAACTTATTTTGACAGGCCATCTCGTGTTAAGTTGTCTGTTTACCATAATTGTGGCGTGTATTGTAACAATGAAAGCTGTTATTTATATTATTTACGATGCGCGCGCACCGCGACACAAAATTAACAGAATGAAATTGCCCACGGAAGATGCTACGGCATTGGACATAATTTAAAAACAACATTCGAATAATAATAGAATTTAGGTTACACTTAATGTAAGAGAATAATAATAAATATTTATTTCTTTAATTTTTCAAATGTAAACTGAACTTTTTTGACTATAATGTCTCCTTTTCCAGTCTTTGATTATTTATTTGTAATTAATCATTTGCATGCAATCAAAAATTATTTTTAATAATGCCAAAGAAGTATAACTTCTTACGCGCGTACATAAGTACACGCACCCTTTTTTTATGTTACTGGAAGTAGACGGGCAGGAGGCTCACCTGATGTTAAGTGATACCGCCGCCCATGGACACTGCTAGAAGGCACGCAAGCGCGCTGTCAACCTTTTAAGAAACGGTACGCACTTTTCTTGAAAGACCCTAAGTCGAATTGGTTCGGAAATACTTCAGTGGGCAGCTGGTTCCACATAGTGGTGCACGGCAGAAATTGCCTTAAGAAACGCTCAGTTGTGGAACGACGGACGTCAAGGTGATTCGGATGGTATTTTGTATTCTGCCTTGACTTCCGATGACGAAACTCAGCTGCAGGTATTAGTCCGAACAACACCTTTATTTAAATGTATTTTCTAGTACAAATTTCGTGCCTAAATAATTTCTTAAAGTTTTATTTGTCATCATCAGGAGCCTTCAACTTTTTCTCGACCGTATTGACTCTATAAAGCACTTTAGTACTTTTAAAAGCCAGTAAAATTCCTAAGTACTAGCGCCGAAGCCATTAAGTAGCTGACAACTCTGACGGCACAATCTCGCGTGTCCAATAACGTACAAAACGGAACGAAGCAATTCGATTTTCGAATTTTGACGGTCCACTTGACGTCGTCACTGACGTCTGTAATTACACGCCCCTCCGCGTGGCGCTGCTTGCTACTTCATACTTTATTGGTATTGCCAGGGATTAAGTTCGGAGTTCCTAAACAATATGTAAACAGTATTTCTAACACGCCCTACTTTTAGGATTCGGAAATTAAAACAAGTTATTAATAATACTCTGATGAGATCCCAGATACGGCAAGACATCATTATGTTTAAAGATTTTAGCTTTCAAAGCCGTGCTACAATTTCTTCAATATACAAGTTATATATGTGTATGTTTGAATATCTTTCTTTTTCTTTAAATCCTTCTTTACATATAGCTTATATTGGGTACCGCCGCCCATGGACACTCTCAATGCCAAAAAGTGCTTGTTACAAATACTATTTTGCTAATACATACATTTCATAATACCTCCGACAATATAGTCAAGAAATTAGCCAAAGAAAATATTATATTTAAAACAACTTTTATGAGAAGCTATTTGTGCTTTCGAAACGATGCCTTCCTGTTCGCATGCTCTCAGAACCCACCGAGAACTATGTACATATCTTGCACTAAGACCAAAATAAAAATAAAACCTGTGGCACTCGGGGACTTTTTATCAACTTATTCAATTATAATTATTTATTTATGCAGTATTTTGTTTTCTTTGATATTAATTCAATCTGCCACTCTACCACATTACCACACTCAGACTAACACGCCTATATAGTCTGTCTCACTCTAAAGCGTACTGGTTGCACCGGCCGCGCTTACGCTACGTCACGATCTCGTCAGAGAGATGTGAATACGCAGTATGTGTTCTGTCTTACTCTAACGCGTATTGGCCGCGCCTATATTACGTCATCGTGTGTTAGGTTTACTTTAGTTACGGAATTTCTTGATTCGGTCGCCGCGCTCAAAGCCCGCGATAAAATCTATGCAATAGCTTAATAAAAAACTCAAACTTGTCCATTAAACGTGTACAATACAAGTTAAATTGAGTTTCCAAGGTCTCAATTGACACGAGCCTTGCTGAAAACACTTCAAACGACACAATATATAATTTACATACAAACAGCGAAGGAAGCGGGTCCCAAATCCAAGGATTAACATCAAAGGCTCACCGCAATTCTGAAAATGCGTTTTTATAGAAAGCTCTTTGATGAAGCAGATTGTCGTTTGCGAGTGACTCTGGCCTTTAGCCGATTACATTATATCTTATTTGGTTTCTTGGAATCATTATTGGATCTTGGACGGGTCTAAGCACAATTGATTAACTTAATTTTTCAACAATTGATCGTATTAGATATTCAGGTATTTCAATATTTAAGCCTGGACTTGTTTTAGGTATCGCGGAATATGCTTGAGTATTAAGAATATCCATAGCGCTCACCTACATCATGAGCACATTCCACACACACTCACATTACATATCCTGACACACCATCAAACCAACACACACGAATTAAGTATTGCTTCCTTTGTAAGTCTCGTTAATGTTTGTATGTTTGACGTATTCCTTGGCTATATCTTTAGTATATACAGTGTAAACTCTTTATATATCGAATTTCAAGGAACCGAGCATTTTTTTCGTTAGAGACTTTTCGTTATAGGGCGGGAAGAGAAAAAATACAAAATTTAACCAATTACAATAATTTATGTAATACATATATTCTTTTTGTTAAATATAATTTCAGTAAAAAAATGTCTTGCACAGTATTAATAATTGTAAAATACCTGTGACACTTTGGCATTTTTTTTTAAACGGGAGTAAACGGACGACGAGGTGATTTTCATATTCTGCCTTGACGTCCGTCGTTCCACAACTGAGCATTTGTTAAGGCAGTTTTAGCCGCGCACCTCCACTATGTAGAACCAGCTGCCCACTGAAGTACCTACGTCCGAACCAATTCGTCTTAGGGATAAGACGCAATCGCGAGCCCTTTGGATTAGAGTGTGGTCCATGGGCGGCGGTATCACTTAACATGAGATGTGACTCCAGATCAACTGCCCCGTGTTTTATAAAAAAAAAATAATGAACTCTAAGTAATTAAATTTTCCAAACAAGTATTTAATCCACGGGAATCTAATCCAGGTACTTCGACCAACACGTTCTTTATTAATTATTTTTGTCCTATCGAAGTTATAATGTCACTATATTTCAAAAAAAATTGATAAGGTTTTGACGTATTTGTCAAAAATCTTTTATACACAAATTCTGTTACTACTAAAAGCGCGCTATTTGGGATAGATTTAACAAATGCATGAATAAAACGTAAATATTGTTAATCCAATAACTCTTCCATTAAGCAAACCTGATGTAGAACTCGTCAGCGAAAATAATATATTTTGGTACAATTATTTTGGTAGTGTTAAGGCGTCGTTACATCATATTACATGATTTTTATTGAATACTAGCTGCCCCCGCGAATTTTTACTAAGCCTACCTTTTTACTAGGTACACACCAATGTGGAACATTTTGCTATGCTACCCCAGAGACTGTTCGGTTTTCTGGAATGAAAACTTTTTAGGTTTTTCTGTCAATTTTTCTCATATAAACTTCAGACTTCAAGTCATAAGATTTTAATTATCAAATAAATAATAGAGGTTGATCGTAGAGAGGTAAAAAATTAAGAGTTGTACTTATATATTTTTGTATGCTGTATCATAAAAAAATATTTTTTTTTTATCGATATAGATAGTAGCCGATTCTCAGACTTACTGAATATGCATAAGAATCGGTCGAGCTGTTTCGGAGGAGTATGGGAACGTACGTGGTGACACGAGAATTTTATATATTAGATATTGTAATGAAAATGGTTTTACGTCTAATGTGTCATTGTTATATCGAAAGTTTAAATATTTTTTTCTAAATGTATTTTCAAAGTTTATTAGTAACCATAACATATTGTATATTTCGTTATACATTATTTACAATTTTCTTAACTTACATAGTAATAACAAGAATAATTTAAAAATTTAATAAAAGTTTGGTCCCTGTGTGTTACACTAATTAATATTATTATTTTTCGGTCAAAATGTTGACGTTACAAAGTTTATTGTTTTTCCTAAATAATAGGAAGCTATCAAGTTATTGTATCACCGGGAATCAAACCTCGTATCTAGATTATGTATATAAACTTATTCAGAGGTTTTAAAGGAAAAATTTGAAACATCATTTCAAACTAACTTTAAACGTGAAACTTATAAAAGCTTGTTTCCGTCAATTTCTTTAAGCATATGAATTTCGCACGTTTAATCTGTTAGATGGAGCCCTTATGCATTGGAGTTGTGGGCACTTATCCTTCCTATCCTGGTTTATCCTAGCATAGGTATGCAAAACGATCCATTTAAAAAAACGTCTATTTGCCGTTTACGCGAGCCCCGTATTAAATAGAGGACAAAATGCTGTAGGATTAAAACATTACAGATGAGTGAATTTTACTATTTAAAAATTAATTAATCAGTGGCGTTACAACCTCTTTTAGGTCTGGGCCTCAGATTTCTGAATCTGTATCATAAGTCTCGCCGCGTCGTCAACCTGTCAACATCGTATTACGCAGCTCCTGTGTTTTTTAATCTAATTATATGGTTGTATACGCGCGATTGTAGTGAAAAGTGTATGTGATTTGGAGAAAACTTTTAACTTGTGCTAGAACTATTGGAAACATAGCTATTTGTTGTGTAACACTCTAAAAATTAGTAATTTAAAAGTGCTGTAAAAGACCTACCCTCAAAAAACAAAGAAAAAAAAATAAATAAAATAAATATATTGACATTAAAAAGTCCCATTATGTCTCAATGTTTTAAGTGTCTTGCTAAAATGGACGAGAAAAATGTCAAAGTAACTTGCAAAGGGTGTTGCCGACTCATTTGTAACAAATGCAACGGTCTTTCTGCGACCGAACTGCGTGTCTTTGGACTTCAGACGCACAAACTATCGTATCTTTGTAATGACTGTGAGACCGGTTTAAGACAAGTTCCAGAGTTGCGTAGGTTGGTTACTGAGCTCCAACAAGAGGTCGAGGTTCTGAAGACCACTCAACCGTCCATTGTCAACTTGGATACTGTTATAAATGAAATAGAGGAGAGAAAGAAGCGCAGTTGCAATGTTATTGTGTTTGGTATACCGGAATTAAAATCATGTTCTTCAGAGGAAAGAAAGGATTACGACAAAGCTAAGATAGCTGACGTCTTCAATCCAATACCAATCCCTGACCCCAAGATAGTGCATGTGTTTCGCTTAGGTAAACCGGCAGTCGTTAACCCCTCACAGCCACGTCCGATAAAAGTCGTCTTCGAGAACAAACGCGTCGCTACCGATATTTTAAAAAACAAGAATAAAATTGGTAAACCCGTTAGAGTTTATTCAGATATGACCCCGTACCAAAGAGATCAGCTAAAAGGTCTGCGAGACGAACTTGCCCTAAGGATCGAAAAGGGTGAAAAAGATCTCACTATAAAATATGTTAACAACATACCAAAAATTACAACAATTACAAAAAACTAGCTTTACCTCATATAACCGAACTTAATATTTTATACACTAACTTAGCATCCATAACGGCAAAATACGATCTTTTTCTTATTGAAGTTCAAACGCACAAACCTTCTTTGATAATGATAACTGAAACTCATTTACACAGTAAATTGACTGATAGTCTAATTAATATACCTCATTATACCCTATATAGACTAGATAGAGCGAATAGACCCGGAGGTGGAGTTCTGATATATGCCGCATATGAAACGAATAACATAAAGATTTATACCAAAGAAAATAAAAACTACCACGATCCACGTGTTGAGGCTCTATGGCTAGATGTCGAATATAAAGGAATAAAAATTCTGTTAGCTTGTGTGTACCGCCCTCCATCCTGCACTATGCAAGAATCCGACCAAGTCCTTTTTGATACAATCGATAAAGCGTCCTTTGAGAACACGGTACTTATAATAGGTGATTTCAATTTACCACACTTAAAATGGCCTCTTAACCAAGTAAAAAAACTAGACAAAGTAAGTGAATCTTTCTTTAATATGTTCTCTAACAGCAATTTAAATCAATTCGTAAACCAAATCACAAGAAAAAGAAACGACGAGGAGTCAACGTTAGACCTTGTACTTTGCAATGACGATACTCTTTTAAGTGAGGTACGTTATTATCCTCCAGTTGGAAGAAGTGACCATTTGGTACTCACGGTCTCTCTACAAATTATTGGTACTGAAGTTAAGTCTAAAAAAGAGACCCAATATGATTTCTATAAAGCTGATTATATTAGTTTAAATAACCAACTTGATTCATTGATTATTCAAGGGTGCTCATCAGATGATCTGTGGATCAACTTTAAAGATCAAATCCAACACGCAATTAAAAAATCTATACCTCTTAAAACTAAAAGCAAGAATAAAAACCTACAAAAGCCGTGGATAAATCACGAAATATTACATCTAACTAAGAAGAAAAAAGAACTATGGCGTTTATACAGAATAGCCAGGACTGATAGCATGTACAAAAGATACAGATATATAAATAATTTGATAATTAAACTTACAAGAAAACGACGAAGTGAATTTGAATCAAATGTCATTGATACCTCCTCAAAATCTTTTTATGCATACATTAGAAAACAATTCAGCTCTAAAACAGGAATTCCATCGGTTTTAAAAAATGAGGTAGATGAACTTGTTGTTGAGCCATCAATGATAGCGGAAATGTTTGCTGATAACTTTGAGTTAAATTACTCCCCAGAACCTGATGGACCAATACCGAACATCAAACTTTCCAGGACTGAAGCTTCCTTTGATGCTTTCTCGATTACGAGTGAAATGGTTTTAAAATCCCTAGATACATTTGACGACACAACAGCGTCAGGACCAGACGGCATTCCATCCATACTATTAAAAAAATGTGGCAAATCACTCGCAGATAACATAGCCAAAATTATGAATGCATCGCTAAACACAGGCCTTGTACCGTCCGATTGGAAATCTGCTGTTGTTGTGCCAATATTTAAGAAAGGTAACAAATTATCAGCCTCCAACTATCGACCTATAAGTCTTACGTGTATATTATCCAAATGTATGGAGAAGATTATAGCTGAGAAATTAAGGAAATTCCTTTTCGATGAAAATATAATACCCTGCGAACAGCATGGATTTGTACCAGGACGATCTGTCGCAACTAACCTTCTCATGTGCCTGAATCAATGGGTAAGAAGTTTCGACCGGGGTGATCCTATAGATATAATCTACCTAGATTTTGAAAAAGCTTTTGACCGTGTCCCAGTTCGCCGACTTTTATGCAAGTTAGAGCACTTAGGGATCCGAGGAAAAATATTAGCTTGGATTACGAATTACCTTACGGAAAGATATTTTCGAGTTCGCATTGGAGATGTACTGTCCTTGCCTCGACAAGTACTAAGTGGCGTTCCTCAAGGATCAGTACTTGGCCCTTTACTTTTTATTCTTTACATGACCGATCTGAAGAACTCACTACAGATTTCACATTCGATCTTTGCCGATGACATAAAATTTTTTGGAAATCCACTCTCCCAATCTCAAGCAATACAGGGTGGTTTGGATGATATTTTTGATTGGACCAAGCAGTGGCTTCTGTCACTAAATGTTAATAAGTGCACAATATTGCACATAGGAAAGAAAAATCCGCACATTACTTATCGCCTAGGTCAACAGCAGTTAATTCCAGTATTCACGCAAAAAGACTTGGGTGTTACCATCAGTTGTGATTTGAAGTGGGAATGTCACATTATGAATATAGTGAAAAAGGCTAATTCCATGCTCTATTTAGTGAGAAAATCATTCAAATGCCTGTCACCAAGAACACTCTTAAAGATATATAAATGTTACATTAGACCACTATTAGAGTATGCCTACAGCATTTGGGATCCTTATTTCATAAAGGATATTAGTTTGCTTGAAAGGGTTCAAAGAAAAGCCACGAAAATGATCAGGTCATTCAGGAAGAAATCTTATAATGAGCGTCTGAAAGCACTTGACCTTACTGATTTAGGAAGTAGGAGATTACGAGGAAATCTCATTGAAACCTATAAAATCCTCACTGGCCACTATAATGTTCCAGGAATTGAGAAGCTCTTCATTTTAAGTGAAAATACGCATTTGAGGGGTAGTTCTTTAAAACTTAAGACCACTCAACACAACACAAATTCTCTAAAGAACTTTCTCCCAAACCGTGTAGTGGCCGACTGGAATAGGCTTCCGGAAAGTGTGATCAGTGCACCATCTGTGAACACCTTTAAAAATAGACTGGACAAGTTTCTCCAAATCCCTTAATACACGCGCATCAGCTTATTAAAAGCTGCCAGTGTGTTAATTAAATAATAATAAATAATAATAATAATAATAATCGTTTTTCAATCTAATAGGCAAGTAGGTGATCAGCTTCCAGTGCCTGACACACGCCGTGGACTTTTTGGGTCTAAGACATGTCGGTTTCCTCACGATGCTTTCCTTCCCCGTTCGAGCGAATGTTAAATGCGCACATAGAAAGAAAATCCATTGGTGCACAACCGGGGATCGAACGACCTCAGGGATGAGAGTCGCACGCTAAAGCCATTAGGCCAATACTGGTCTACTATTTAAAAATTATCTGTATAAATCTTCTTCATAACTTCTTCCGAAATATGCTAGGACTGCTTGCTTGACGCAGGCGATAACATACTTCAATTATACTTAGAGCTTCTTAGTTCCCAGAATCTATTGGTATGATTTCATTAGTAAAAATTAAACAATTATTTCGTAAGGAATACAACCCAGTACCATGTGATACCAATCTAGATAACAAACGATTTTAATTTGACTTTAATATGTACATATGTACACGAAAAGCAAAAGCTTCCGCGTTAAAGAAACCGCGGATTTCACCTCATGTAATAACTATAATTTAAATACTATACAAAACACTATTTAACCTTTTAGGACAAGTCAAAATATCCAGAGAAATCAGGTTATGAAAGTTCCACAGTAAAAGTATTCAGCAGTAAAATAAAATGTATTATTTATCGATTTACTAACGATTTGTTTCTGTTACGATAGAATTTTACTTACAATTATTTTCAACTTTAAATCGGTCCATACAGTATAAAAATATTATCTAACAGGCGAAATCCCTTAGGTACCAATTGCATATAATTTTACTTTAAACGAATATGTAAATTGTGATCTATTACGTTTATCCATATCAAGTTGTGTCAAATAAGAAACCTAATCCTAACCCTTCATACAATTTGGTTATAGATGCACAATGCAAGTTAAGTAGAGAAGACAAAGACCCTAAAGCGTGCACTTACAACTGCATAGGTTTTTATTACATATTTTTGTATCTAGCGTTCAATCACTGGTCTAGGCCAAGGCGCACTTAACATAACACGTGCATTACTCACAAAATATTTTCATAAAAGCGAGCGAGCGAAACGCACCCGAGCGACCTACGGTTCCCCTCCCGCCCCTGACAAAACCAGTTCAGTTCGTGCCCGGCCGCTCCGAGCGTCGGTTGTTTAATGCGCGGGGTATTTTATTGTGTTACGAAAAACCTAAATCCAAACCTGTGTTGTGGATTTTGTGCATGTGAGATTGTGATTCCAACTTGTGATGTTTTGTGTTAGTGTCTTATAGTGGATTTCTCTTAAAAGTGTGGGACGGCTCGCGTCTGCCGCCGGACGCCTCTTCTGGTCTCAGGATATCATTAAAGGTATGTAACACCGGTTCATTGTTGTAAGGAATTCTTTCTAAGTTAAATCGATAGGTTGAATTCGGTTTGAAGTTTTAATGCGTCGTTGAAATGCGGATTGTCAGGAATCGGGATTTGCATTGTAGATGCGCACGGCTTGATAGGTTGTGTCGTAATCATAAAACCGAGCAGGTTAAACTTCGTGTCCGGAGCTTAGTGACTATTAATTAGCTTTGTAATAAGTAACGGTACTTATCCCTAAGATTTGTTACTGAATAGCAAACACTTAGGAAGCGAGTTTATATTATTCCAAATTCAATTTTTTTTTGACAAAGCGTCTTTTTGCATAAACTTACGGCACACACTAGCAAAAACAAAAAAACCGTTTGAGTTTACATGGGCTAAGGTAATAAATAAGTTTGACTAACAATCTTCAGAAAAAAGGTCATAAATATTCTAATGTTTGTGTCTAGAGTATAAAGGATTATGTTTTGTTATATTAAACTAGAAAATGCTTAAATAGGCACTGACTATAATACTATAAGCTTTTAGTATAATTGTTACCAATACTTAGATATTTTTGTATCTTAATATATTAAAATTAACGATGCGTGCTTACATCTTACAAAATTCATTAAACGCACCTGTCTTCATTTAATATTCAGGTATTTTAAACGTAAACGCACCTAAGTGTTATAAGGCTATAGCCATATTCATAGAATATCAAATATTAATGATTAGTTTATACATTAATCCAATGTGAAAGGAATATGTAAGTAACTTTTTAGAATATTACTAATGTTTGGAACATTATTCCAAGATTAAAATTACTATAATAACTTTCGTATTAATTTCTGCTGGTTCTTAATTATGTTCTTGTCAGAAAAGATATTGGCATTAGTAATATTGTAGGTCATATAGTATTAGAGTATCTCTTAACCAAATATTATTAAAGATAACTTGGTTCTCACGAATTTGATTATCTCATTTATCTAATCTTGTTGCTTAATATGATAGGCCTCAGAATATTATTAACGGAAATTAATATTATTATAAGTTTGTGAACTTAATAGAGAAAACAAACTAGAAAGTTTAGTATTCAGGCTCAATAGATGGCGCAACGTGGATGAAAACAATGAGCCTTTATTAATTCGGAGGCACTAACAATTTGAATCAAAGCTAATTACATAGGGCATAATGGATGGCTTTGTTAAATAGCTTCCAAAACAGCAATCCGTTACTAAATTAGTTTTTCACTTTTATTGCTTGCGATTTCGAGGATTTTAAGAACAATGGAATGTTGTTGACATTTTATTTATGGCTATAGTTGTAAAGTTTTTTTATGTATTATTTCATAGTAAAAAGCTGTACTTGGATATACCAGGTATTAATTAATGTCATATAATAATACCAAGCTTTCACAATATCTTAATAACTCACAGATAAGAACACTATGGCATCTGTATTTGAAAAGAAAATTCTATAAATGAACTGTCATAAATTTTTAAAATTCGAACGCCCCGAGCGAAAGAATGTGACGTGCAATACATCAATCGTTGGGGCGTTCCAGCATAGATGCAACCGCAATTTTATTTTCCCTAGTCAATTAGCCCACGGCGATGCGAGTGCCGCGACATATGTCGACATCTGTTCGACTACCAATGGAACACGCATTTCCGCTTCGAGATTTTTTACGCGGTAAATTAACGACACGTTCGAAGAGCGACACGTGCGTTCGAAATTCGAATGCAAAGTGAGCATTTTTTCCGACTATTGTTTTGACTGTTGATTGAGGATATTTAAGCGTCAGGTATCAGCTAAGATTACAGCGAGCACACATGTTGGTGACGTAGACAATTTTTTAAAATCAAAGAATGGCCACCGACCCAAGTTCTTTTGTTCCTTGCCTACATCAATTTCTATCCATAGATCCATCCGTCAATAGATTTTGAGAAAAACCTACCAACTTTCATACATCATAAGTTTTTGCTAGAAGCGAAAATAATGTGATTTTTGAACTTTAACATCGCGTGTAATACTATTAATAGAAAATCATATTTGTAAATAATGTAGAAATTAAAACTGATATCGCTTTAATCTAACATGAAACGACGTTTTGCATCTTACACGCTATACTCATTCATATCCTGTCACAAATAAATGTCTGTGTCACAGATAATGTCAGGCTTGACTTATCTGATGCAAAGGATACACACAGAATTCTCATTAATAATACTGGTAACTGGCAATGAAATTCGATATTTAAATGGGGTTGCTAGTAAATTTATAACGAAATTTTTTTACTTTTTTGAATATGGAATATGGTTTTTAAATATTTAAAGAAAAAAGGTTTTAAATTCCAAATCGATACATCCTTTCTTATTGTATTCCTTTCAAAGCGTTAATTTCTATTATCTGTGGTTTGCAAAAATTAAGATTTATCTTCATAATTATTCGGCCAGGCTTATATTTCCATAGACTAAATTATGTTCAAACATTCGAAATTCAAATTTCCTCTGAATTTAACTGTCGTACCGGCTCTGAACTTAACAATGAACGTAAGTGCCAGTCGAGAACTTATCTCGGTATTTAACAGTAAAAAATACTGGATCATCTTTTACCGTTATCCGAACTGCCAGTTATGAAGATAACGCGTGGTCTAACTTAACTGGTCAAGTGAACTTTGAATATTTATAATCTTAGATTACGTAAAATATAAATTACTTTAAGGGCGTAGAAGCTCACTCATACTGAACCTTCATGATGCTTAATTGATAAATTATGGTAAAATTTCTATTTTACATACCAAGACATAAATCATAGCAAATGTGGTACTCTATAATTCAGTGTACAGTTAACCCCCTTATAACACGGTACGCTTATAACTCATTTTCATATTACGCGATTTCTTTCGTATAACACGGGTATTGCACACGTTATACGTCTGTATTGTGACATTTATTATTATTTGTAAGCACATATTTCGTTCATAACATAGATCTTTTTTGTACATAACGCGTAACATGGGGTCATACAAGCGCGTTTCCTATAACACGGAGTCAATCTATCGTATAATAGGAGGGATTACTGTATTGGGTTTTTGTTTCACGCGATCCCATTATGTATGTATATATATATAATAGAAATTAATAAATTAAAGAATTTGTTGTAAAGTTTAAAAAAAAAACCAAATTGTAATTAAATATATTAACTTTGTTATGAAAGAGCTGAGAACCCTGACACCGGTATTTTTTTACTTAAAAGGCTTCCCGAATCTTACACATTGTAATGCATATCTTATAATAAATAAACACATATTTTTAAAGATACAGTGCCAGGTAACAGTTCCCAGTTTCAAAATTTCGATTAAGTTTTTACGTCAAAATTGAAATCTCTACTTCATTCTAAATTACGAGTCACAACTATGCGTATTTTAGCGTTTGTACTGTGAAAATAAAGCTTTTTCTAAAATCAATGGCTCTATTGACATTCAAGACAATTCGATACTTGTAACGACCTAAGGGTAATTATAATAAGGAAAATAACAAACTCTACAAATCTTTTAAACATGGAAAGGTTAATGGATTAAATACTTAAGTAAGGGGTACTATACTATTATTTTACTATTTTAATTAAACTGTTTCTGTCAAATTGTCCTTACTATAATATAGTATTAAAAAGACATTAGAAGCAGTATCAATTCAATATATTTATTATCAAATTATTAATAAAAATCCAGTCCAAATACATAAAATAATCAGAAATGTAGGGTTACGTGACATAATCGATCTAATAAAACAAAATGACATCATAGTCAAATGAAGCCAATTTTTATGGCGGGAAATTAAACGTCAAACTTTCCCGCTCAAGCCATTATTATTCATAGACTTGTGCCTTCAATAAACGTCGCTACTATTTATGTAAAAGAAATCTTTAAATTATAAAGTACGTTTACGTATTTTTAAAGGCATGTTCGTAAGTCGGCATTTTTAGCATATTTCAACTCAGTTTTAACCAGTAGTACTTACTAATGTTTAAAGAACTTTATTTCTCATTACAAAAATTATTTTTTATTTACATGAGAAATTTAATATTAAGTATATACGAACGAGATACACGTCGCCATCAGCTAGCCCAATTTTAGTACTACCTTGTAACCTTGTACCTGGTAACTAAATTGTACTAAGGCTCATAAAATAAATCAGTGGCGCCACAACCTCTTCAGGTCTTGGCCTCAGATTTCTGAATCTGTTTCATGATCACTTTTAAATCTAATAGGCAAGTAGGTGATCAGCCTCCAGTGCCGGACACACGCCGTCGACTTTTTGGGTCTATGCCATGTCGGTTTCCTCACGATGTTTTCCTTCACCGTTCGAGCCAATGTTAAATGCGCACATAGAAAGAAAGTCCATTGGTGCACAGCCGCAGATCGAACATACCTCAGGTATGAGAGTCGCACGCTGAAGCCATTAGGCCAACACTGCTCTAAGGCTCATACGACAAGTAAGTGACACATTTTTTTTTACATAATATATGATAAAATCATTATATATGTTACATTAGAAAACCACTGTGGTTTGTAACAAAAGCAGTCTTGTTAGAAGTTCAAAATGTATAAAAATTAGGTTTTTAAATACATTTTTATGTTGGTTAACGTTAGGCTATCTAATAACTGACTGGTTGACATTACAATAATACAATAATAGTTTCGTAAAAATATACAAAAGAAAAAATTACAATAATATATTACGTTATATAAATCGTTATCTGTGAAAGAAACGGTAAAATGTATCTAGATTATATTTGGTATTTCCCTATCATATCCGACCCATAAACTCGCAAAATAATACGAAATTCATCCTCTCCCTTCAATTTACAATAAACCTTACTTGTTACGGCCAAAATTGTGCGAACGAAAAGCAATAAAATGCAACCTTCACACCTGGAATAAAAAAAGTATAAATTACACCATTTAAGTGCTAAATAGGAGGGTGATTGACACCTTGAATACCCTTAATTGCTGCTTGTTAAATAATTACACTGGATTTAAAATGCTTTTAAAACTGAAAAGATTTTCTTGGAGAAAGGATTTTCCTCCTACGCAACTCGGACTCTCCGAACATCGGCTGTTATTATAAATACCAATTGCGCTACAACCTTTTGGCAGCCTCAGGTTTTTGGTGCTGTTCTAAGGCAAGTAGGTGATCACCATTCTGTGCCTGACTGTCGTTTTGGGTCTAAGACTTGCCGGTTTTTTCACGATGTTCCTTCACCTTACGGGCGAGTGTTAAATAAGCACATAGACGAAGTCCATTGGTGCACAGCCGGGATCGAACCTACGACCCCAGGGATGAGAGTCGCACGCTGAAGCCACTAGGCAAACACTGCTCTCATCAGCTATTATTAACTTACATAATGACCGTATTATTATGGCATATATATATCTAGATCTAAAGACATTATGCTGCTTATCAGGGCAGTCCTGGCGTGCGGCTCTGTGAGGTTATAAGTTCGAACCCCGGTTGTGTACCAATAGATTTTCCTTAGACCCAAAAAGTCGACGGCGTGTGTCAGGCATAGATTGACCATGTCTATTAGGAAAATAAATTATGACGAAACAGATACAGGAAAGCCCAGCCCGATTCTAGCGCTACTGTTTTTTTTAATTTAAGGAGATTAGATTTAATAACTAAGAAAAGAAAAGAAACAAAAATATTAAACATTATATCTAGTTAAATAGAAAGTATAATGTGTGTACTGTGTAGTGTGTGGTACTAGGACTCCCTGTTTCGTGGGCAGATAGTCTCTTCCATTTGACATGTTGATAATAATTTCTACATAACTTTAATAATTAAACTATTGTTGCACTATAAAAATATTTTCCGTTTCAACACAGGACAGGTTGAGAGGATTTTTTTTAAGATGTATAAAGCTTAATCTCTATTTACAATTTTTTTTCACGTGCATATAAATCACTGAACAGCATATTTAACTGAATAAAAATAAACTTAGGTCTCGGATTGAAAATAGTATTTGTAAGGGTCAGATTAAGGCAACGTTTCACATACAAATCATATAGATCGATTTACAATTTATAGCACTTTACGACGCTCTCACTGTTTTATATCTCAATGTTTTCGCGAGGGTTAAAATATATTGCTCGTTTTGTTGGCAACACTGTCCGGATTTGCGTGTAAAAGAAGAAATGTATCAGTGCCAGCGATTGGCGTCGTTAAATTCAGAGCACGCTGGATAAATTGCAGAACGTATCGAGTCTTGGTAACAGGTATCGGAACTGTGATTTCTATACGAGTATAATACTTGATATTTCAATTTGGTCTTATTGTATATGATATCACTTTCTTGAAAAGATTTGCGTAAGCTGAATTTCTAAGTAGCTATTTCCATGAGCAGTGTTGGCCTGAATGCCTTCAGCGTGCGACACCCATCCCTGAGGTCGTAGTTTCGATTCCCGGCTGTGCATCAATGGACTTTCTTTCTATGTGCGCATTTAACATTCGCTCGAACGGTGATGGAGAACATCGAGAGGAAACCGGCATGCCTTAGACACAAAAAGTCGACGGCGTGTGTCAGGCACAACACAGGCCTATTAGATTGACAAATCTTGAAACAGATACAGATATCTGAGGCCCAGACCTAAAATGGTTGTAGCGCTGATTTATTTTATTTATCTAAAACTTGGTAATATAGCAGTTATTGCTATTTGTAACAGTTATTTCAAAGTTCGACACTTAAACCTTTCTTAGTATTTTACGAGTTCTGTATGACTATGAGATTGACTTGAAGGTTATTTCGCGAATTCATTGCTGAAGTTACTTGACATCAAAATTTTGGAAGCTGTACATTAAATTGGATTGCTGTCTTAAAGCCTTTCTCATGAATTTATAGCTACAATACGCGTGTTTTGTTTTAAAGGTCCGTTTTTGTTTTAATATATTAAAATTTTTACTACCTTTAAACGATGCAAAGTTTGTCTAAGATTAAGAAATTAAAAATTATGACACTCACCTGTATAATACTCGAAACAGAACTAATCTAAGCGTACGACCAACCAGGCTCCAGAAGATAAACCACTCCTTATATGGCAATTGTATTCGTTTTTATAACAAACTCCCAAGCGAATTTACAGAATAAATTCAAAACTCGGAAAACGTAATTGAAATCAATAAAGCTTTTTTAATTGATCCTTATCCTTGGTATTGATTTGCTCCAGTTAAAACAATGTGTATGACTTAAAACTTGGTGATTAAAAAGAGTGGTGGAGAGTTTCTTGCCAGTTCTTCTTGCCCGCTCTACGCCCTCGACTTGCAAACCTTGACTTGGTAATAAATGTAAATTTATTCTAAATTTAACTTCATCTCTAACGTTCATAAGTGTACTTGTTTACCTATATAAAAATTATTTTGAGTTTAATGAAAAAATACTGTATTTTTGAATTTTAATATTGAAGGATCGTGTTATTATTTCCTTTAAATCTTTATGAATATACGTGCGTTTGTAATTAAACTCCTAAACGGCTGGATCGATTATGATGAATTTTTTTGTGGACTTGAGGTTTAGATATTCAATTAGATGTCTATCGGGTGCGCGTTCTACAATAAAGATCTTAAACACAGGTGCCTATGAAAAATGCGACTAGTAATATATTACATGTGTATAAAATAAGGTCACGCACCACAAGAGTCGGGGATATTGGGAAATTTATAAAAAAAACACAAGTGCAAACAATAGCTATAATTTTTTTATATAACAGGGGGCAAACAGGCAGGAGGCTCATCTGATACCGCCCATAGACACTCACACTTACAGAGGGCTCGCAAGTACGTTGCCGGCCTTTTAAGGATTGCTACAATATTTTCTTCATACATTTGAAATTCGTATAAAATCTTAATGTTTTCTAATATTGAGCTTCACTCTTATACAAAGCGTCCCGATTCGCATACCATTGTACCATTTACATCAGGTAAAAATCCCTCCGTTTTGAGATAGCACTATAGTCTGCAACTAATTGAGCCGAGACGAGCCGAGTGTTTACGAGATACAACGAACCCAATATATCTCACTAGACTTTTTTATACCGATTTTAAAAAAAGTCAGGAGGAGGCTTTTCGACGTGTGAGACTAAAGCATTTTTTTTTAAATGTCCTGTTCACTGTTTACATATGTTTTGTTCCATTCGTGCGTTTGCCATATCTTATTGTTTTTTCTTACATTGGTTGCCTGGATGAGATCGCTCGAAAACGATAAGGCCGCCAGTTGCCCTCCTTTTCATTTAGTTATGTCAATTGTATTTTATTACTGTATGCAACGAAGTGTTAATAAATAAATAAAGAAATGATTACTATGTATTTTGTTATTTTAATTAATTTCTACAAGGCAATGACAAGCCTTTTGGCATAGGCCGACAGTTTCGTTTAGTGTCTCTTAAGCCTATGTCATACATCTGTTGAGAAATCATCGCCGCAATATGATTTAGATTGTTTAAATCTTTTAATGCCAATTATAAATCAATTAAATTCTGAATATGTATGCTTAATTAATTTCTAGAATTATATTATTTTCGACAATCTTTTCCCCTCGGAAATTGTCTCTTTAGTGAAAGTATTTTTGTTGTATTATATTCTTTAAATAAACTTATTTATATCGTGTTTTAAACATGATAGCTGTAAAATGTATGGAACACTAAGACACACAAGACCTTATCACTATGTTTATGGGAGGCAAAACTTAACATCAGGTGAGCTTCATCTCTCTCTCCCCCTCCCCCCTCAATGTAAAGTCGTAACTTAAAGCGGCTAAAACAGTCTCTTTCAAGGACATGAAAACAGTCAAAAACAGTAGTCTTGGCAACTGTCAAAGTTCATAGAAAAAAAAGGCAGCTCTCTTATCTATGGCTAAATATTTATGGCCAGCACTAAAGACCACATGTGACTCAATTGTTTAGAACTTGAGTATCCGATATATCGGTTTCAAGACGGTACATAAATAAACAATAATTGCACTTTTATCGTTCTTAAGTGTCCCATTTCGACACTTAACGCAATCAAGGAGGGCAAGTACCCCTAGAATTAGATTGAGACATTGTTTTCCATTTTCTTTTCCCCTATTTGTGAAACTTATATGTAACTATAGATTGACCGTAAATGTAGCATATTTTTTTTTAAACATCAAAATTGACGTAAAATGTCAGTTTCGCTAACGAAGACCTGTTTCAGGATTTTGCTTTGCCTGTGGCATTAGCTGTCAAATTAAAAAGTGTGATTTTTCCGCTGTAAATAACGTTAATCACTAAACATACTTCAATTTTTATTAAAGTGTTTATACATATAAGATAATTTCATTAAACTTTGAACAACATTTAGTATTAAGATATTCATTTCTTCTACAGAGTATAAAATTCTGATTGTCTATTCTCGATATCTATTGTATAGTCTATGGTACCTAAGTCAATATACGACAATATACTCATTCGTGCGAACGCTTTCCTTTAATGTTTTCACGAGTCGAACTAAAGATCCAAAGAAAAACGTATCAACTTTTGATAGCTTAAGCGAAGTTTTATCCATTTGTAGGAATTGCACATCAATTCTTGTTCTTTATTTAAAATATTATGATTTAAAATAAAGATATAATATATCCTTTCAATCATATCTGCACTTTTGCCAATCATGAAGTTAAAAATACAAGTACGTATTTCAATTGAATTTAAACGACCAAAAACTCACCAAACCTAATTGACATCTTTACCGTCGGAGTAAAACGATTGAACTTAAAACCAGTAACAATACTTTAACCACGCCATTGTGATTTCCAAAAATTCTGCGCACTTCACGTTCTTTTTTGCGTAAAAGGAATAGGCGGTTCATGTTATCTCACTCACACACAGTACAGTGGTTTCGGGTATTGATAAAGGTCCAAAAAAAAGGTTTGCAGGATACTTATGCGCACATGAGCACAATAATTCGTGAAATCGAAACAATGGGCCCATACTAAAACATTCGTAATGTTAAAGTATTTACTTTATTAAGTGTTGGATGCTTTTTTGTTCTTATAAAGAATATAATATTGTTTTAAATTTATTATCAGCCGGTTTTAATATAGGTTCCAAATTCAAATTAAGCGCCAATTTTCGAAGATGACAAGTGACGTAACGATCGAGTTTAAATTTAGAATAACACAAACATTAAAAACTGGAGTTTGAGCCCGACAATGCTGGGTCATCCCTCATAGGTGTTCGTTTTAATAAAAAGGTACCTGGTTCCACAAACATGTTTAACATTTTCTTACGAGTTGGAGTTTTTGTTACGGATTTTTCGATTGAGATAGGATCGCGGGCGTTATTAAAAAAGTTTGTTCTCGTGACGATTCGGGCCAGAGTTTTGACGATGTATTTGTTTTAATGTCTCTATTCGAAATGTAAATATACCGTAAGCAAACAATACAAAGAAATTATGTCTTTATTGGTTTTATTTAATTGCTATCACAGAAAAATACATCAATTATTTTTACTCTAAGGTAGGTAATATTAACTTCGACTATTAGTCACATTTTTACCCATAACAACACATTAGGAGAACTATTTTCACCCTATTTTAATAGTTCACCAATTGCCAATTCAAAAAAACAAAAGGCAATCGAGTGACGTGTTACGATTTAAAAAATAAAAGATTCAAAATGGCGCCCAGTCACAGTCACAGCTGATTCAGCGTCACCTTCGTCTCTAATCTATTGTTGTTAGGGACTTTTTCTTTGTGTACGACGCCATGATTTTTTGTAACGGACTATAGACATTCAAAAATAGCATTACATTCTATTATACTTTAACACTCGATGATGAAAGTATCATGATTCATAGCATTATATACAAAATAAGTATTTTATATTTATTTTAGTAAACTAGTACAGTTGGAGGACCGTCAACTTTGTAATATGTATTAGTAGTTATTGTATATACAAGCAAAATATAATAATGTATTACTAAGATTGTCATGAATAGTGTAGTTTGTCCTATGACGTAACACATACAGTATTATTTTCCTTTAAATTACTCATGTCACACATTATTAGGTGAGTAACAAAAAATAATTTCACTGTTTATTTAAACTAGTTTGCTTGTAAAACATTATTTTATCAAACCGATTAAGTTAATTGTTGTTCTAGAAAATATAATCTTATATAATATACACATGAATGAAACTCATATGTGAAACAACTTTTAGAGTAATACTTGAAAACAATCACTTTTATCCTATTTCTTTTATCATCCAAAATGTTCTAACAAAAAACTCTTCGAATTAAAATTTAAATGCCACGCCAAAACTAGCGTCTTCCACAGACTAACAAATAAATAAAATTAAACGTCAGTTAACACATAATAATCTAAAGAATCTAATTTAAGAAATATATAATTAGTTCTTTACATACATACACACACATAGTATTAGTTATTACTTATTTACAAAAGCCCCCAATGATGTGAAAACATTACGTCGTTCCGTTTATCAATGTACAGAGCGTTGATTAGTACCTAAGGAAATTATTTATATGTTAAATGACAAATTAATACAAGCGTTAAATATATAAAACGTGTTAAGTAAATTAGCAAGTCTGGTACGTGTCTCACTAAACACTGAGTCATGTCTTTGACAATTGGATTTAATACTTAATAATAATAGTCGTTATATGGGCGGTCTAATATGCTAATTATGACGTTGACATGTGTATGTTTTGTCTATTCTTGTCTATGATTATCGATACAGCACTTAGACCGTATGTCTTGTGTGTTATAAATATATTTTTTATATCTAATTTCGAATTATGAAATGTGTACAAAATTTAAATTTATAATGGAGTATATTATATATATATAAGATATTATTTTACTAAGGAATGTGAAATTTAAATTTAATGCAAATTATAAGAAAAATAATTTTCGGTTATTTCATTTCCAAATTATGAAGTTGTCATGTATATAATATGTTTAGTCTATTGTTGTGTATGATTATGGAATATGGATATATTATGCACATCAAAGTTATGGTATCTTGTTAAATGTATATTATTTTTATTAAAGTAACGTGAATTTTTAATTTAAAATTAAAATTTTTTTCAGACGTTTTTAACTTCAAATATATTGTGTTACGAGATTTCTATATATTTCACACAGGCTTCAATCCTCTCCATTTCACACAACACAGCGCTTTTTGAGACACTTTCTGCTGCGCACCATCTTTTTGTGGTACCAGCGACCAGTAGAGGCATTTCCATACCGATATGGCTTAGGATCATTCAAGAAAAGAGTCCCCTGAAGGGTCAGTTGCAGGTGTCCGTGGGCCAGGATTATTACATTAAAAGTAACCCGATGTACCAAAAGTAGCCTCATAATAACATTGTGAACTGTGCAATAAGATTCAAAAAATAATGACAAAAAAAATTCTAATCGATATCTGGATCTTTCATTAATCTATAGGAAAATTCCGTTTCGAATGTTCTTTAAGCTTAAACTTATTAAGAGAGAAGACAACTTAAAATTCAACTTAAAGTGTGAACTGTGAAATCAAACTTTCGGATAATCGTGTGAATACTGCAACAATTTTTACCTGTAATGACGATGTATAGCGATCAAAGGAATTGTGCAATGCATCTATCCCTTTCTTATTTAAGCATTAACCGTGCGAGAGAAAGAGATAATGCGACGTTCTCACAAAGGGCAGATGCGCCGGCAAACAGGTATGACCGTTTACTGTTAAAGTATGTAATGATGCGTTTAATATGGCAGCTATTCTTTAAAATACGGCCGGTAATTTATTTGGAATTATTTTTGTTTTAAATTATTTTGGATTCTGGATTAAATTAGTCAAAAAAGTCAAAAATAATTTATTCATATAGGACATACAAAAAAGAAATATACAGTAAATGCTTCTAATTTTACATTTACTAAATTTAAGCAATTAAAAAGAGTGGCGTAGAGTTTATTGCCAGTCCTTCTCTTCCGTTCTACGCCCTTGATTTGAGAACTGGCAGTAAATGTAAATTAAGAATCATATTTATTTTACATATATAAATGATGTTTTTTGATTTAATTTATCTAAGCACCAATAACCTATTTCGAAATTAAATTTATAAAATTCAACGGTTATATATTTATTTATTTATTTATTTATTTATTTATTTATTTATCACGTTCACTGCGGCAAGTAAAATAATAATATTTCATGAGGTGCGGCGGCGGGCCAAAATGCGCCCCCAATGATATTTCCGCCGGTGCGTGGCAGGTCTTTCTAGACCCAACAGCACTAGGATAGATTAAATTGCTATAACTTTGTGGAAACATAGTGTATACATTTTTTTTTTATATTGTTAGAATGACCTTGAACCCAACTTCCTTAGGTTTGATTCGCCCCGGGATCTGGCAAACAGGAAATGAGAAATAAAGCAGGAAAAGCGGCAGGCCGATATCGACCTGAACCGCACTAGAATATATTTTTAGTAGTGATGGGACAGAGAAATATCGAAAATAAAACAGAATTATCGTAAACTCAACTCAAACTCAAACTCAAAATATCTTTATTCAAGTGGGTAACCAAGTACACTTTTGAATCGTCAAGTTAAATTAATCGTAAATTTACATTTACTACTAAAGGAACTGAAAAATTTATTTATTTACTTATGTATGCCTGTCTTGGAAACAGAAATACTTTTTATTTTTCTTAGTGGAAAATATTTCTTCACTGCTGTCACTATCACTGTCAATAACTGCAAGGCGAATTACTGTATTTTCCTAAATTTGTATTTTTCTTGTATTGCTTGCCATCGTTGATAATATCGAACGCTATGTTAGATCAGTTAGATAGCACAACACTAACTGGTCGGGCGCGCGCTCTGTGCGGTATCGGGTCGCCAGCTGCCTGTTGGGTGGGCGGGCTGAAATAGGCCCACTGCCGCACTCAGCGGATGCAAAGCAGCGTCAGTGCGTGGTAGGTCGATAAAAGCCTGCCGTTATGTTTTGATGGGGAAAACCTACAATTTTGACCGCAAGATGAAATATATATTTGTCCCTGTCGAATTTTTACAAACACCTGAGATAATCGTTACGCACCAGCGAGAGGGACATAGATTTCTTCGTCCGCACCAGCGGAAATACCGCGGCAGGCTGATATCGGCCTGTTACGCAGTGAACGTGTTATAACAACACTCCTGCCCTAACAGGCGAACCCAAATTGACAAGAGTGAACAAAAGCTTACAGACGAAACAAAAAAAGCAAAAACAAAATCAATCAGGAAAAACAAAATTACATAATAAAAAAAAATTAACTAACCACTAGGTATAGGCACTAACAAATAATAAAAGTTTTGCCAGTTCACTCAACGGAGAATGAAAAAGGTCCGTTAACCTATGCAGTTCATTAACTAAACCAATACACCGAATCATATGTGTATATGTATCGTATAATCAAACGTGCTGTAATACGTCAAATATTATAGATATATTATATGTATTAGAGAGTCCAGCAGCAACATTTTTTTTATGACGAAACCGCACTAAGTACATAAAACAATACGTAATTACATAACAAACTTACAAAGCTCCAACTTTCGCGTTCATTTATACCTGTCAACGGTTTTAGACAAGCGTATTCATTAAACTTCAGTACTTCAATTTGCTTTTAAATTTTTGTCTACTCTCACTGATTAAGTAATCATTTAAAAATGCTTGGCACTACATGAGCTAGGCATGTGCAGAGATAGAGAGATATAGAGATATTAGATTTTTTTTTACTTTCTTTATTTTACAAAATAATATAATATAATCATAATAAGTTACACTAGAAAACCGCTGTGGTTTGTAACATAGAAAGACGGATAGTCTACACCACAGACTACTGTTAGGGTTTGTAAATAAAACTTAAAATTGTAACCGTACGAATGGTTTTTGAAAAATATATTTGAAGAATGCATCCTCTGCTCCCGAACGGTGCACACCCACACCAGAATCTCTGCTATTGGGTGAGCAATAACCACTAAAACCTCGGGTAGTTCCTACATTCTTCTACGCCTCTACGGCATAACTGTTACGCTCAAAGCCTTCGGGTGCAGTATACACTACATATTTTTCCACACCTGATCGTTTTTTAAAGCAGCAACCACGACTATCACTGGAACCAGCTGCCCAATGAAGTATTTCTAACCAATTCGACTTCCAAGAAAAGAGCGTACCAGTTTGAGCGAGCCCTCTGGCATTGAGAGTGTCCATGCTAAGAGCCTGGCCGGCCCCTGTTCTGTTAGAAAAACATAGGAAGAAGGAGGTACGGCATATCTTCTCTTGTTTACTCCGCGTCTTCTAAACCTTTGGAGTCGTATAGCGCTCCCACACAAATATTGGCTATTATTATAGGTAATATTTTCATTATCATTAAATGATCAATTACAAAGAGTGCGTTTAACAATATTTAAAATGTTCTAACAAAAATTACAGACATTTAAATAAAATGAGGCCAAGTCGGATCATTAATTCGACACATACTCAAAAGTGATACAATGGATGACTGAAACGCCCACTAAACGGTGGGTTAAAGGTTGGACGTCTCAAGTCTTACGAACGTATAGTGTTTTTAAATCGCTCAAGTGTTGCTAGATTAAAAAAATTACCCTAAAATGGTGTTTTATTTTTATTTTATTTTATTTATTTTTTTATTGGACAATTCACACCAATTGACCTAGTCCCATGCTAAGCTGGTGAAGCTTGTGTTATGGGTACTAGGCAACGGATATACATACATATTATAGATAGATAGATATATAAATACATATTTTAAACACCCAAGACCTAGGCACAACACCAAATGCTCATCACATCAATGTTCGTCTCAGCCGGGGATCGAACCCGGGACCCATGGATTCGCAGTCAGGGGTACTAACCACTAGACCAATGAGCCGTCATTTTTCTAATTTAATTTTTTTAATTTTTCTTCATCTAATAATAATAAAGCCCGTTTCATTTCCAATCATGACAAAAGCTAAGATTATTTTCCAGTTTTTTTTCTTTTGCTTGTTATTCTATATCCTAGCTTCCTTCAGTACCGTCGATCGGAACCCCTTCATGTGTAAAGGACTCCTCAGGGGGGGGGGGGGGATTTGTTTAGCTGGTGTCACTTTAAAAGGGTTGCTGTTAACAACTTGAATTGCCGGGCTAAAAAGCTCCTCAGTAAAAGCAACCACGACTCCTACCAGTCCATCTCTTGCCTTGAATTTAGCATATGGTGTATAACCTGTATATTCCAGGTTAGTAACATTGGCGTATCTCCCGTAATACTAAAGGGTACAGGATAAGAGGACTCGGCCCCACTAAAGGCTCTTCCCCGCTTCTGATTACTTTGCATATAGCGATGGTTCTCTGATAGTTCCAACACGACGGCATCACAAACGTGGTTGTAGTTTAGCCACCTGGGCCCGTTCTCTGTTACTTCTAATAACGATACTTACAGCGATCTCGATTTCAATAACTGAGACTATGTAAGGCTGGATAACTTACCTACAAAAACCTAAAAAATTGATTAAGGGCCTCGTAAGAATGCTTAGTCAGATTAGAGTAAAGAACACCTTCACCGTAGACAGCGAGGTCTCTTACTTGGCACTTCACTCACACCAGTGAGCTTCCGTACTGCCCTTCAGGTGATTGACCATCTCGAGGTCAAGTTGAGGTCCGAGTCTCGCAAGAGACGCCCTTTAGTTGCGAGAAAAGCCCATTTATTTACACTTGCTATACGAAAACATACGTATAAAAAAGCAGGGTTCATAAGTTATTAGTCAACGGGCAGCCTTATCGCTAACAAACGATTTTTTCCAGGCAACCCTAATATGGAACAATACAAAAGACTACAGAGGGTAAAGTACAAGAAGTGCATAAATAATTAACAAAAAAACTCAAAATATAACTACTATAACTAAAATAAAATAAAATCTAAAGAAACAACCAAAATTGTAGCTACGAAGAAAAAAACAAGTTACCGAGTAAGTACCCTAGTCTCTCAACTTACTGTATAACTTAAATGATCCTAAAAAAAAAGCTTTTTAACGATTTTGATTTTTGTTCAGTCTCTACACTGTGGTCAACTGCTTTCGTAATAAATAATTGTAATGATCATCAATTATCTTTATTTATTACCAATGCTTAACTTGCAGCTGGAGTATCTTTAAACTTAGGATGAGTTTTAAATTAAGGTATTATGTAACTTGCGCCTGATTAATTATCTCAAAATTCACTCTTTAAGTTATAGTAATTGATGTCCCGGAACCACCAAGGAGCATTTTGTTTATGTTAATTGATTTTTAAGGGATAAATTTTTTCACACGAAATCAAAGCCAGGGGTTTTTGATTTTACTGTTAATCACTAAGTTAAAAGCAAAATATTAGCAGATTATAGCAACTTTTTACATAAATTTAAACTTTTATCTATGTCTCTATTTACTTCAATATGAATTAATAAAAACATAACATATAATACTGGTTTAAAGTCCTTTTTCATCAGAGCATAAACGCTAGTTAGAAAGAGATGACAGATTTCAATTTACATTCCTTATTTACGTGTGAACGTGATAAAACCTTGTACCTAAGTTCCGTCTTCAAAATGTCTTAGGAACTATTTCCGAGCAATTTCTTTTTATAAATTTCTATTACATCCACATGGTACTTCCCATTCCCATAAAACCGATGACCATCGTTATATCCCCGTAACAATGCTTTTGAAAAATGCTCACATTCTCCTTATATGAAATTCTCGAAGACTTGACAAATTTTATTGAGATCACAAAAAATGCTTCAATATAGTCTAAGATGTTTGACATTATAATTATTTTCTATTATTTCAAATTAGAATAATGTATTGATCGCATATGGACAATATTATAGAAGAGGGGTTCACGATTGCGCTGATGGCTTTTAAAACAATATTGAACAAATTAATTAATTCACTAAGCACACGGTGCAATTTCCATTACCTAATATATATAGATTTTTAATCTACACTTATGAACGTCAGTAAATAATGCTTCTAAATTTTCATTTACTGCCAGTTCTCAAAACAAAGAGAAGAACGTAGGAGAACAAAAAAACTCTTCGTCACTTTTAAATGGCCAAGTTTTATAGAAAATGTTCCTTACCTTATCATGCTCTTCATCAGATGTTAAAGCTTTTTATTTAATAATGAATTAATAAGAACACGAAACGATTCACCACAGCAAACGATGCAAGCTTTTGATACATTCTAGATATTTCATATAAAAAGCGCTGATATCTTGCCTTGTAAACAGATGACTCAGATTTATACGAGATCTTAGACTAAAACTAAGGGAATCACTTGAGAGGGTCTCGAGAAATCGATCAAAGAAGGATTTACGTTGAGACCCGTTCAGCAAGACGAAGGGTTGCTTAAGTCTTCCAAATTGAAATTTTGTTTATTTTCAGGTAAAAAAGATTCAAGTTGCTCTTCTAAATTTGAATATAAACACTTGTTCTTAGTTACAAATTTAGAAATAAAGTTATAATATGAGCTAACGACACAATAAACATAAATACATATATGTATATAGATTTATCAAATATGTAGTCTGTTCATATTAACGGTATGGTATTAGATTGTACTAGTTTTGTCTGGAACAAACTGCTTTTAGCAGTAAGATCGCTCATCTTTGTGTCTTCTGTTTTGTGATATTAAAAAAGTGTTATTATCATAGTGTCTTAAGTGAAGATCATATTTAAAAACTTCTTAAACTATTCTAGAATGTTAAAACGACTGTGCGTTTGATGGTGAAACGGTACGACAAATCGTTGCGCCTGTTTGAGATTGGACTAGCGTGTTCTTATTATAACCAAAATAACATATAAATGTTATTCGTTTTAATTTATTAAAATCTCAAACGACGAATTGTAAATTAAAAAGCCACGTTTTATTATCGAAGAAATAAATTTAAAAAAAAAAATATGTTTGTATTAATTTTCGACACTTTTTATATTTTAATGACAATTAAATTCATTAAATTCCTAACATATCTTACTTTTTCCCTCCCTCTAAGTATCGGAAATTTTTAGATTTGTAGTAATATAAACAAGAGTTAAAAATTTGTTTGCCAAAGAAGTTTCACTTCTGACTTGTGTACTTTGTACGCACGCACTTTTTTTATTTCTCTACATATGCATTGTTACAGCAACGTTCTTAACACTCAGCAGGATAATTTAGAACTAAATTTACAGCTATGCCAGCCCTACGTTATCCTGACTAGGTAACTTCGTGATGTGCAGCCATTTTCCAACCGGTCGCCATTTGCATAACTATTTCATCCCTGTCTTGTTATTTTGATTATTAATGTAGTTGAGAGAAAGCTTTATAACGGTTTAACGATTTTCACACTAGAAGTGTTTAACCTTTAAAACGTACCTAATCGAAAGAAAGATATAGGTTTCCAAGCTAAGTTAAAATTTCAAGTTCATACTAAATCGGAAATTAAGAAATGGACTTTATTACAAGGTGGATAGACCAAATTAAGGAAATAGCTGGTACGTGGCAGAGATCGGTACACTGGAAACAGAAATGGCGGAATTTGATGGAGGCCTTTGCCACAGGGTCAAAGTCAAGTCAAAGTCAAAAATCATCTATTCATATAGGTAACACTATGCACACTTATGAACGTCAAAACAGAAATATACATTAAATTCTTCTAATTTTACATTTACTGCCAGTTCTCAAATCAAGGGTGTAGCACGGAAGAGAAGGACTGGCAATAAACTCTTTTTAATCGCCAAGTTTTTGACGTGATAACGTCTTTAAAATCGTTTTAGTCGGGTGACATGTTCAGAAACTCGTGTCACACCAAAACCTCACGAGCGCGATCGCAGGTATAACGAGAGAGAGACGGACCGATCTCCCGTCTCATCTCGAGCGCTGCCAGTCATTCCGTGAATGTATGAAGAAAAATGTATATCATAGTCGAATAAGTAAACTTGTCATTTTACACCCGAAATTTATCATCAAAAGTGTGAATAAAACGATAGATGTAATTTAAAATTTGAAAAAATTGTTATCTTCATTAATTCCTTACTTCCCTAAAACTTATATCACCAATAAGACGTTATCACGTAAACATCTCGATCGTAAACCTACTTTACAAACAACCAATATTTAATCGAAATAAATATTTTTTGGTACAAGTTATCATCTCATTATTAAGTAAAGCATCTTAAATAAAAGGTTTGTATTATTATTAATTCTTTGCAATATATGTAATTTAAATTAAATTCATCTTTATAAATACTTTAATACAAGCAAAGCGGGAGTAAAGCACACTAACATGTAAGTAAAATAATTTTACAAAGAATAATAAACAATCTCTTTCAGTTGGTTCACTTAATGTCTGTCAGCAATCTATAAACAATCCATATATTATGTTAACTAGACAATCTGTATTTATCTTCCATTTAGCGTTCATCATTCCTTTTTCATTGACATAAAGTCGAAAATGCCTTCCAATCAGGCCCTACAAACAAACAGTTGAAGCCAGATGTCGTATTTCATAGGAATATGGGCTTTGTTCCATTGTCTTAAGAAGCTATTTTTTGAATTGTATTTATTGGTACTGTTTGTCGAACAGATGAGCAGCTCTGAGCAGTTTTGTTAACAGTTTTCAAACAATTTTTGGTTCGTTAATCTGTCATTGCATCGGCGGTGTTTATGTGAAGATAAATTTTAACTAAACATGATTCATCAACGTCTTTGAAGTAAATTCACAATGGTTTTGATTTATGTACAGATACGAAAGGTTTTCAGATAGAAATTATATTTTATTTCATTATTCTATAGTAAAAGCCGTCAGAGTCTATGGTGGCTTCAGAAATTTAGCAAAATCGTGGAATGGGCTGTTGTAACGTTCGTTAGAATTGTAATTTTTGTCTTTTCAATAGAAAAACACTCGGGTTCGAACTCTGTATGAATTAAAGTTTTTATATAGGTTTGACAATTTCTATTAAAAAAATTACATGCCATTTTACCTTTAGTTAGTCTCATAGAAATTATATTATTCCAATTAGTTTTTTCTATAGTAACAGCTATCAGTCTGATATTTGACTTAATTTAGCAAAAACTTGAAAAAGCTAGGTATCATAAGCTTCTTTAAATAAGTCGTTGAATGTCGTAGAAAGAGACTTCAAACTGTAATTTTTCAATATAGGTTTATTTATTTATCATATATATATACCTAATGCTATATCTACAGTATATGTAACAAGCAATCTTTTCTAAAATACATGACAATTATGGTAAACAAATATAACAAATAATTAAAAGTACAAAATATTACACTTCCAATTTCAAAAATATCGGATTAGGTATAGGCACTTAACAATGCCTATTTTTAATTAATCAGCCCAATTTAGGTTTGAAAATTTCTACAATTGTTTCATACTTGCCATTTAAGTTTGACCTTTACATATATTTAACTTTTTTTGCTTAACAATGGTAATGATATATGGTCACCAAAAAATTATTATCCTTTGTCGCTTATACGTTAAACCCATTTAATGAGTCCGCTAAAAAAGGTTGCGATAAATAATTCGCATGAGCATTTTTCCATGGAGGTAAAATTTGGGAACCTTAGCGCTTCCGGGAAGCCCAGGGACTTGCCACGACTTCCGGCCACATCCGGCGAACGTTATTTCATCCCAAGTGGGTCGGAGTGCCTTTTTGTGAAGTTTTTTAGGAAACGCTAGAAAGAGTACTTTTGATCTGAATGGTTTTTGTAACAATGGAAGGTGCTGTCTGTGTATCTTTTGAATTTTCTGTATTCTGTAAAAGTGAAAATGTCTCAAGATTCATGGAGTAAGATATATTTTTAAGTTTTTGTTAATAGATAAGACTGGGTCAAATGTTTCTGTATGAAAAGTATTATGTACAATGTATATAGGCCCTGTAATACATATTTATTATTTATGTATCCAGTACAATTATTTAAGGTACTTAGTCATCCAGTTTAATATTATTGGTGACCTACTGATTTAGTTACTATAACAACATACATTAAGGCCGCATACTGCTGGATCGATATTCTCTGTATTCACTTGTCTATATAATCTGCATTTTATTATTTATACTTTGTTACATTTATAGAAATGTAACGTACGGCCTTATCGCTAACAAGCAATCCTAGTAAGGTAAAAAAAATATAAGTACCTACGCTCATTTCGCTAGGTGACATAAAGGTAAAGTGCAGGACCAAATTTTACCAAAAAAATGTAGAATCGCCAGCCGTAATCAAAAATAATTTAATAAAATAAATAAAAACTAAAAAGCTAATGTCACGGTTAGTATGATACGAAAGGTTAGTATGTCCTAAAAATATCATGAATTGCGATGCAATACAAAAGAATAAGTAATAGTTTTTAACCTAAAAAAGCCTAGTAAAGCGTACCTTAAAATAATATCGCAGAAATCTGTAACCGCATAAAAGTTTAATACGCCCATTTCGCTAGGTGACATAAATTTCTAATACGTAAAGCAGTAAAACTAGTGAAATAAAACTGCTACATTTAATGCTGACTGGTACATTTGTTCTTTATGTTTACGTCAGCATAGCCCTGGAAGCACGCCAAGGTATTACAAAATATTCGAAATTTAAATTGTTCATAGTTAACATAAATTCTTAGAATAAAACAATTATGCTTCGTATAAAGCCTATTTAATATAAACTAAATTGTCTTACATAGTTTAAATTTATTTATTTATTTACGTTGCATTACAATATAAAAATTTAACATAAATGTAAAGGAGGGTAACTGGCGGTCTTATCGCTTTCGAGCGATCTCTTCCAGGCAACCACTGTGAGAAAAAAAAGGGTGCGTGTACTTATGTACACGCGTAAGTAGCTATACTTCTTTGGCATTATAAAAAATAGTTTTTGATTGCATGCAAATAATTAATTACAATTAAATAATCAAAGACTGGAAAAGGAGTCATTATAGTCAATAAAGTTCAGTTTACATTTGAAAAATTAAATAAATAAATATTTATTATTATTCTCTTACATTAAGAGAAACATAAATTCTATTATTATTCGAATGTTGTTTTTAAAGTATGTCCAATGCCGTAGCATCTTCCTTGGGCAACTTCATTCTGTTAATTTTGTGTCACGGTGCGCGCGCATCGTAAAATTTCATTCTCATCAATTTTTCATAACGTGCATAAAGAAGTATAACTTCAAAAAATGTATTTAATCGGATAAGGTAGGCAAGAAGTGCAAGAATACATATTACACATAGTTATTAAGAAGATACAAAAAACTAAACATGAATCATAATAATTTCATTTAAGATCATTTATTTAACTGTAAAAATAGACTTTTTAGTAAAATCAGTACATATATAAATTATGTATTTATTAACAGATATGTATATGTTTAACAAGTTATGGTCAAAGGATTTGATTCTTGTTTAGTTGTTAACCTTGTTATACCCTTAAGTTTTCATCCAAATGAGAAGTAGCAGTCGTGGGATTGATTCCCGGCGAAATAATGTTTCCGAGCAATAAGGGTTGAAAAAATCGATGAATCGAAAGTATGTCCGCCCCAAGTCCCATGGGGGTTCGGGAATTTAAACAACACAAATGTAAATATACTAATTTGTACTCCAAATTTTCAATGAAATATGGGAGTTATAAAACAAAGACGAAATTAACCGTATTGAATCATGGATAACAAATTTAATTCCCAAAATTTTAGGCCATTTCTTCATATTTTGCTCATAAAGGGCATATGTAAGACGTTTAAACGAAATTCTGACATTTAGCTTTTGAATCGGCAAAGTTGAATTATTAATATGACCATACATTGCATTAAAATGCATTGAATTTCTGATTTGTATCGAACGCAGCTGCATTTTCAGATCACCTGCTATTTCTGGCATAAAATAAAATTATTACCACTAATAAACCATTTAAAAGTCTAATAGTATTTTCTTCGTTGTGGTCAGAACTCGCAAACAAGGGAATAGAGGAAACGCAGATGCCAAAGTCAGTGAGAGACAGAAAATCACAAAACAACACGAAATTTTTGAATACATTTTTTTACTTAAAATTGTAATGTTTAAAGGCCAGCAACGCATTTGCGGGCCTCCTTCCGTTTCTGTGTCCCAAACCCAGGTCCCAGGTGTTAAAATGATTTTATGCTTTTTAATATGAAAAGCCTGCATATGTTCTATTTTTTTCATTATCGCACTCGTTCCTATACCTTTTAAAGATATTCGAAATTCGATTTTTTTCCAATCAACCTCTCGTTCTAGACAGGTTTTATTATTTTAAATAAAACCTTTTTGAAAAATCCAGATTAAATTGTGACACAAACCTGCATCTTCATTAAAAAGTATTCGTTATGTTAACACTTGTCTCTTAGTATTATCGCCTAATGAGAGGGGTCAACGCCCTGTGGAGGGAATTTTGCAACCGCAATTGATGTGTGACCTCCTTGTGTTGTAGGGCTGCCTATCTGCAATTAATCTATGTCGCATTATTAAAATAAAAGTTACTCATACAGACTCTAACTATAGTAGATAATATCTAGGTATTATAGAATCATGGCCAGCAGATCAAACGACTCAAATGGATATTCCCAAGCAGGCGTTTGATTGGAACTGGCGTCGTACAGTTGCAGATGAGGCAAAGAAAGCCGGCATGACTTTAAGCGAGGTGAAATACGAGGCTTATTACCGAACGCGATGGAAACTCTGTAGACGCCCGGCCCTCATCTTGTGGTTATAGAACATTAAGTCATAGAATCATAACTAATATGGATTCAATAAGGTCTAATATTCGAAGTTTTTAATAATAACAATATTGGATCGCTTTTAACACACAATTATGTGGAATACGAACTTACACTTAACACTTAGGTATGAATTACAAGATTAGGGTTCAAGTATTACGTAACGCAATTTTTAGATTATTGACCCCCCCCCCCAAGTAACTCGCCGTAACGTTTTTAGTACCTAAGTACAGTACTGTACTCGAGTATAGTAAACGTTTCGTGACCACCTAGTGACTCTTTAGTTACTATTATGTGGTGTAAGTCGAAAATAATATTAACAATAACGCGTAATTCAATCCCCGCCCCGCATCGTAACGTTTTACAAAAGGACCCCCCTCCCAAAATTCGTTACGTAATACTTGAACGCTCCCTTAGACGAAGAAACGTTTGTAATCTACGCTAGCCAAAATTACCTACAACATTCGCTGTTATTAAGGAAACTAATTCATAGATGATTTTCCTCCTTAAAGCTAATCGTCTAAACAGCGATCTTTCCTCACATAATTATTCTAAATCCAACGCTAATATGCGAACAGGCGGTTAAGCTTTACGATATTTTCTATGTGTTGACAGCCCTACGGTGCAATATTTGAGTGCTTTCATCGACTCTTTCAAATTCCTCTTCCCTCTCGCCGTGTTCCCTTTCTCTTGTTTGAGCCACGTTTTAGGGTTGGCACTGCGTTTATAACGAAAACAAAACGTCAAAAGTACTACAATAATAAGTACAACGTAGTATTTTCGAACCAATTCGTCGTTGTATCAAGTCTTCTAAGGTCGGTCTAGGCTTTCGCGCGTTTTCTGACGGTTTGAGTTTCCGTTGGTACTTATACTTCAAACAAATTTAAAAAGTTTGGTCTCTGTGGCAGTGTACCTTTAACGCTGGAAGCATTTATTCGCTGTATTGCAAACTTATTCGATGAGCGAGGAAAGCACCAGTTTTTTTATTGTACATATATTTAGTATCCTATTAGTCAAATATATTTAATTCATTCAACATCCCTATATAAAAATAACCCTTTAAGGGAAAGATGTTGTCATTGGAATTTTATTAGTCGCGTCCGGTTTCAAACCCTTATATAACGATTATTTTTAATTGGTGTTAAGTCAATTATAGTTACGGATGCAGACATAAAATTAAGTAATGAAATAAATCTCTTTTGATATGTCTTAATGGCTATACAAATTGAGTCATGTATATCTCTTTAAATTATATTTCATAGTTTTGTAGAAATAGACCAAAATTGCTTGGCTGGGAGCAGGTCGCTTTTTCTTAGAAATGTCATTGAATTGAATGTGTTAATAGTTGTGAACATATTTGTTTTGTATATATAGTTTATCGTAATAACGAGCCGCGTTGACCTAGTGGCTTCAGCGTGCGACATTATACGTATATATGCAGGCGAACTACAGCATAACTCGTTTTTTTATAGAACATGTGGCAAACGGGCAGGAGGCTGATGTTAAGTGATACTGCCACCCTTGGACAGTCAATGCCAGAGGGCTCGCGAGTGCGTTGCCGGTCTTTTAAGAATTGGTACACTCTTTTCTTGAACCTAAGTCGTATTGGTTCGGAAATACTTCAGTGGGCAGCTGGTTCCACATAGTGGTGGTGCACTGCAAAAACTGCCTTAAGAAACGCTCAGTTTTTTTTAAATTAATTTATTTATTTTACAGAATAATATAATAAAATCATACTATGTTACATTAAAAAACCGCTGTTATTTCCATAAATAACAATAGCAGTTTTGTTTAGGAGCGCGACAAATGCATATAAAAGTAGTTTTTTTAATTTACCGTTTATGTTGATTGAACGACCTTTAGTTATAGATAAGCCTAGAATACATATTTCAATAGATTTTTAATAGGAATTTACTAAATGAAATGTTTCTATTCTCCTTTATAATGCTTAGTCATACAATGTTTTTGTTATGTTCAATAAAATGTGCCGTATCTTCACGAAGGGATGACCAATCGGGAGATTACGGTATTGTCAACAAAGTTTTTGTCGAGGCATGAAACTATTCAGAAAATAGACGTCTACTCGAGGTTCATATAAGAATTTATTATTTGCATTTGTACGCCACTATTTGTTATTATCTAATATATAATATTCTCGTGTCGCGGTGTTTGTGGTTAAACTCCTCCGAAACGGCTCGACCGATTCTCATGAAATTTTGTGTGCATATTGGGTATGTCTGAGAATCGGCCAACATCTATTTTTCATCCCCCCTAAATGTTAAGGGTAGTCCACCCCTAAATATTTTTTTTAATTTTTAAATAAATTTTATTTCTTTATTATAAATATATTAAAAAATATATACAACCCCTAATTTTCACCCATTTACGATCAACCCCTATTTTTATTACAAATGATATTACATGGCAAAACGACGTTTGCCGGATCAGCTAGTTATTACTATATATGTCTAGGAACCTTCAGGAAAAGAGCGTAGCGTTCCCTCAAAACACACACGAAAATCTCTCGGTGTTGCACAATGCACATGTTAATGGGTGAGGTTAACTCTTTGTTCAAAGTGCCTGCTCTTTAGCCTCCAAAAAAATATTTCAACTTAGCCGGCACGTTTACCGATAGTATTTTTTTGCACGAATGCAATCCAAGAATCAATGTTCTAGTTACAATTAGATTAATAAGTGTTTTAATAATATTTGAAAGCTTCTAAGAGCATTTTCACATAATCCGAAAGTGTACTTTTAAGCTACCAAATCACAGATCCAATCACAGCCTAACAATAGAATGAAGTTGTAAACAAGTTCTGAAATCTCACCGAATCGTGTCAAAATTTAAGCGTTGGTATTAAGTAGAAAATTGATGTTTTCGATAAGGCAACACTGAGGAACGGTTTAATCCCCAATCTCAACGGTAAACAAGTTTGTTTGCTTCTCATACCTGACCCGGGATTTCCTATAACTAAGGGAAAGAAAATTCAAATTTTCCTTTAATATTTTTAATGAGTATTTGCTGTTTTTATTCGAACTAAGACGTCGTTAAAATATATTTTTTATACTTAATGTTGTTGAAATTTCATGTCAAATTTACCTCGCATATAATTGTTTTTAGCTTCATTCGTAAAATTGTGTTTGTTTCAAATGGACACTAATAATTGTTCTCGTATTGAAATAATAACAAACTGGAATATGTTTTTTACACTTCTTTGGATCGAGAATTCCATTAGTTTTAATTAAGAGACTTCTTTATTACTACTGTGGTGGTGTGGGCCTGCAGACCTTGTAACACAGGTACTCATACCTTTACAGGCGTACCTTATGCAATAAAAATAAAATAGAGGTCGTTCGCATTAATGCCACAATAACTAGTAGTTGACATCAAATGACATCAAGTGAAAATTAGTAAGTATACAGGGTGGCCAAAAAGTCGTGGATCAAACGCAAATAGGGGATAGATGAGGTCATCACCTGCAAAAAAATGTTCTACGGGAGGTCCCTAAGCTCAACCCCTGCAGAGTTAAAATTTATTTTGCGTTTTATAAGAAATTTTACTTGTTTTACTAATTCTTATTAAATTGCGAAAAGATTTACATCCTGTATCTTTTTCATAATATCCACTAGATTGGTACTAATGAGTCCTTGCGTTAGACATACTATTTATAGTTGTTTATTAGGTGTATTGAAAATAATATTAAGTTAAACGATATAAAAATTTCTCAAATCATAACTTTTTGTTTACTTCGGACCCCACTGTGAATAAAAAATACTCTACCGAAAACTGTATTACAAGTTTTGGCGCATTTAATAGGGACTCGGAAAAGGTATTACACATGGCCATGAGTAGCAGTTGATCCACGACTATTTCACCACCCTGTATAAACGTATTTTTTTTCCTTTGCTTTAAGTAATATAAAGTTATATTTGTAAACGATTTCCTCCACAAATAATACTTAAGAAATAATGCACTTTCAAGTAGCACATGTTATGTTTGCGTTTAGACTTTAGACATAAGCCATAGATAAAATAAATTAATTTAAAAATTAATAATTTATATTTGTTACAGGTAATTATTATAACGCATATTTAAATGAAGCAGAGAAAACACGATAATGTAAGTCTAGCATACCTTCATAATTTAACTTAAATAGTAAATAATGCGTCAAAAGTTATTTGACACAAGAAAATAACATATTAACACTCCTTAATACGGCTATTACTGCGCAGGAGTTTCTCATGAAGAGAATTAAAACCTCGTCAGAAACGTATTACATCTTACACCTTGCCACCCATGAAACTTTCAAAATTCACCAGCGGAAAAACACCTCTATCTCTGGAATGTAGGATCGCTTTTCTCTTAACACAACCCAGGCTGTAACTGCGCTTGGAAAATGTACTTTGTGTCAACGGAGTAAAGTCGGTTTTTAAACGGTTGTTACCTCCGGAAATACTACAGGTTCGGTACTAAACCGGTTCTAAACTTTTTGTTGCATTAGGTTCATAGATTAGGGTTATGACTTGTTGCATTGGACTGTATTGACCAGGTATCAACGATTTCCCTACATTACGTGTAACGGAACGTCAAACTATGTTGCGCTATTAATTTCAGTTTTTCGAATTTCAAATTTATATTCGAAATTTGAAAATATAATAGCTATTCAAATTTATAATCAAGTTTGAATTAAGTAAATTCAGTTTTAACATAACTGATTAATTGAAACCTTATTTTTCAATCTATAAATAAATTGCTGTTTATTGTCTCGCTGAAACCCGAGAATGACTGGACTGGCTAATATTGATCTTGAAGTATTTGGAAAGGTTTAAATGGTGAGAAACATGTATAAAATTAAAAAAAAAAAATATTTATATAATATTTTGTCAATAGAACGAAGATGGATTTGTTAATTTTGAGGGTTTTGTATCTGTTTTTATATACCTATGTAAAGTCCTAAACCGATTTTGGTGTTTTTTGTGTTCAAGTGGATTCGGGAATCGTTTTTACTATTCGATTTTTTTAAGACCTGTGTACACGACTTCTGTCGGGTTCACTAGTAATAAATACATAGAAATTTACTGTTACTATATTGCACGAACATGCAAGACAATAATGAAACAATCTTATAATGATAATAGGAAGGCAACTAACACTTCGACATTGTACAACACCCTATTATGTTCCAGTTTTGATATTAGTTACGGCTTATGATTCAAAATGTCTTCATTCGTGTGAACATTTTATAGCGCTTATAAAAATGTTTTGAAATTAAAAGAAAGTGTGCGTGTACATTATGTACGCGCGTAAGAAGTTATACTTCTTTGGCATTATTAAAAATAGTTTTTGATTGCATGCAAATAATTAATTTCAATTAAATAATCAAAGACTGGAAAAGGAGTCATTATAGTCAATAAAGTTTAGTTTACATTTGAAAAATTAAATAAATAAATATTTATTATTATTCTCTTACATTAAGTGTAACATTAACTCTATTGCTCTATGCGGTAGCATCTTCCGTGGGCAATTTCATTCTGTTAATTTTGTGTCACGGTATGCGCGCATCGTAAAATTTCACTCTCATCAATTTTTCATAACGCTCCTAAAGAAGTATAACTTCAAAAAAAGTAGGAATAAAAAAGCGTTTTCTATAAGATACGAGGGATTTATTTTTTCCCATTTTAATGGGTGCGTAAGCTTGAAGGATTAAGCTCTGTTTAAATAATTGGGGGTAGTATCTACCAGGGAAGATCATTTCACATTTCGCTAATTCGCAAAGGAATGACTGTAACTTCAGTGTTTGCTTATGTATTAACTGGCTTCCCCGCAACAGCGTGCGTTTCGTGTATTTTGGCGGCATTTTTAGCGACCTCACTATTCATAATACACCTTTAAAGGAATCACACTAATAAGTGTGCTCATGCTCCTCAACATAATGCTGAGCCAGGGCCAATTACAGCCACAGCACACACGCATTACACACTTGAAACGAACTGAATGGGAAAAGGCATTTTTTTTAAATTGATATATCTCATTTTTTTTTCTATGATTATTGTTATTTTGTGTGTTTATGTGTGTGTGTTTTGGTTTGTAATAAATGTTATGTCTATGTCTAAGGGAGCGTTCAAGTATTACGTAACGCAATTTTTGGAGATTATTGACCCCCCCCCCCATGTAACTCGCCGTAACGTTATTCAGTACCCGAGTACAGTACTGTACCCAAGTATAGTAAAACGTTTCGTGACCATCTAGTGACTCTTTAGAAATAAAAATTATTAACAATAACGCGTAATTCAATCCCCGCCCCGCATCGTAACGTTTACAAAAGGACCCCCCCCCCCTTCCCAAAATACTTTACGTAATACTTGAACGCTCCCTAAGTGAAAATTGCATAGAAACCCGTTTGTTAGTTTAACGCGTTCATACAGATTGAGACACGCGGTCACTGTGTGAAGGAAATTGTCCTCAAATCCAATAACATTTTAGAGGCCACTTTGCGCCACGTAACTTACGATAACGATAACCTTAGGTCCGTATTTTAAGGCCAAACTTTATACAGAAAAAACGACTTGACAGCTCTTGAAACTAGACTAGCCATTTCTGTATGTTAGTCATATTGAAGCGCTCTTAGACTCCAAGATATGAATTAGAATATGGAGATATAATATGGATAAGAGTGTTATTCGGTAACTTACAGGAACTATGACTATGTCAAATCCATCACTTGCATATATTGTATTCAGAAACGTTGGAAACTTAGTTTACGCCAAGTGGCAATCGGCGACTTGAGTGAAGCTACGTTCTACGTACGTACTATCTGGCGCTACTAAGCGGCCAAATATTAATTTTAATTCAAAAGACAATTAAAAATACAAATATTAAATAAGAGGAAAATTTAATATAATAATAATAATAAAGCCCGTTTAATTTCCAATTATGACAAAAAATAAGATACTGTGTTTTACATTTAATATATTATTTTATTTATATTGTTATCTTAGCTACCGTCGATCGGAACCCCTTCACTCGTAAAGGCCTCCTCCAGCTTTTTCCAACTGACTCCGTCTATGGCTTTCTTTCCCCATTCGCTTCCTGCTACCGCTTCTATTTCTCCTATCCACCCTTCTTCTTCTTCTCTTCTTCCTCTTCTCCTTCTTCCCTTTGGACCTTTCCATACAGTTGTCTTTAAAGTCCACCTTTTATCTGTGTAACTTTCTATATACTCCGTACAAATTATCGTATAATTCTACACACTATACAATAGTGTTGGAACAAAAAGCTCTCACAACATTAACGTCCTGTCAAGGCCGAGATTATAATAGCGTATAAAAAGCTACGATTAACTGGTTGTTGATAGATACCCTACAATAGTGTGATTATTCTCTATTTCTTGTTGAAGGATCGTCTACTTCGTTCGTCCCAAGCTGACGTGTCGTTACTTTGCTCATCACGTCCAAACGGCTTTTTATTTGACGCTGGGGTGTGTATCAGAAATATTTTAGAAATTGTAGGTTTTGTTTTAACATTTATTATTACACTAGAGGCTGGGCTGGGTGAGTTTTAATGTAATGTAACCAATGCAACGTAAAAACTGTCTCGACACCAAGTCCCTAAATAAAAATAAAAATATATGTGTTTTAATCTGAAGAGGAACGAAAGAAGGAAGCCGGCGATAAAGTAGGGGAAGGTAGGACGACTAGGGAAATACGCTTTAGTGGCGACTCTCATCCCTAAAGTGGTTCTAAAGTTCTGTGCTCATTTACAATCGCATGCCCAAGTAGACGGCGTAGAGTCAGGCACAGAAGGCTGATATTTGACTATTAGGAAAAAAATCAAAACAGTTCTTCTTAGTCTAGTTCTTCTCTACTTCGTCTAGACTCTAGAGTGAGATTTCGTGGAACAGGATTAATACTCTGTATGATAGAACCATACATTATAGATAAAGCCGAATATTTCGTCTTTATCCAATTAACATTAGAAGCATTTCATATATATATTTACTTTTTTGACGTTCATAAGAGAGCATTGTGTTACCTATATGAATAAATGGTTTTGACTTAATGAGATAAAGAGACAATAGACTATGGTAGGGATAGTAAAGCATTAAAAAAGGTAATATAAAACATACATCTAAACACTTATTTGAACATATTTACTATCAACATCAATAAAAAATGACGCGTAAAAAACCGAAAATTGGTCCTAAAACATGGTAACCATACAATTAAAGTCGGGTCCAAGTTTACGCGCCATTTCGAGAGTTGAGCGAAGGCTTTGAATTCATACAACCTACTTGAGATGTCCCTTTGTTATTTCCCCTTTATCTTGGTATGTTACTGTGTGAGTTTATGCGGTTTGCAGTTCCTATATATGTCACCGTAAAATTGTAAAAACCGTTAGATTGTAATCTATCTCGCGAGATTGTAAACTGTCGAAAGATTGTCAACTCAACAAAAATTAATCTGTAATTGACCAAAGAAGTTTGAATGATAACTAAGTTAGTGTAGTACAATCTACCGAATACCGATAACCGAAAACCGATAGATTACAATCTAACGGTTTTTACAATTTTACGTTAACATATATATAACGTACGAGTATATAAAAACTGTGTCAAGGGTGATTTTCACACAACGCCATAAAAATTAAAGTAAAATTGGTATGCTATCAAAAACAAATATGGTACATATTGTTAGAAACTAATATTTTTATTTTATATAGTGTATTTTCAAATAATTTCATAACACGATGTACATAACTAACTTACTCTAAATTTTCTCGCTAAGTGAATGTAATTCTTTGAGAAATAAAGTATCTTTGAACCTAAAACAACTTGTAAAAAAACCAAGTCTCGCAACTTCTAATTAGTAATTAAAAAAAAGACTTCAAATGTATAAAAGAAATTTGATTATTAAATAATTGAAAAGCTGATCCGTTTTGTGTTTTAAACTATTTTATGTCAAAATAGAATTAAAAAAAGCCTTCATTTATCTATAAAGCCTTTCAGACCAAAGTAGGTAATAAAAAACCTAAAAAAGCCTACTCCTATTAAACGCTTTTAGTACAACACAATTTTATTTCGTTATTATGATAATTCAATGTTTGCATTACATAAGTTATAGCTTGTATATGTTAATGTAAATGAGTGATATGTTTAAAAGATATATGCCCAGTGAATACTATGTTTTACATGGTTGACATTAAAGCGTGAGACATTAATCTTGGTTCTTATGGTTAAGGCTTTTAGCAATTAAGATAATGTATTAACTTGTTTGTTTTTTTAAGGTTTTTGTATAAAATATGCCTCCATAATATAACGTAACGATCAATGGCATATCCTAGATGTAGGTTCGATTCACGAAGAAACAAAATTTTATTTACATACATTAATTATCCTCCAGTACTAAGCCAATACGATAATTTTGAAAAAAAAAAATTAAATACATAATATCGCTACTGTGAACTTACTTTGCGAACATATAAAGATGTCGATAGTGTCGGAGACAAGATGCGCAACATATTATCTGAGGGATTATGTTGCGAACTATTCAAAGTAAAAGTTTATTCCCTCAAAGGCCGGCAACGCAACCAAAAACATTGGGTGTACACTGTACATGGGCTGCGATGATTGCTCTTTATGGGTGGCCCGTAGGCTCGTTTGCTCCCCCTATTATCTATAAAAAAATACTAGGTAGATAATAGTAGTTATTATTAGTGTCATAGGAATTAATTAATCTGTAGCGGCACCTAAAATCTATGGTTTTTTTCTTCGATGACGTCACACCGATGATATATATATATATATACAACTTCTCCATGTTAGCCACTCGGGCCTTCGGACCAGTCAGTGGTTAGACTGGTCAAGGAGGACCCTTTAGGTTGCAGGAACACCATCCTTTACAAATCCTAAGGGGGCGTCCATAAATTTAGTGAGGTGTTTTTTTAAATTTTCTGTACCTCCCTCCCCCCAGTTCCCCAGTTCTCCGAGCTTAAAAAGATAGCTTCTTACGCGTTTCCGTAAGAAAGGGGAAAGGGGGGGTTGAATAAAATCTCACAACATCTCACCATAGGTACAGAAAATTTAAAAAAACACCTCACTTAATTTATGGACGCCATAATTAATATTCAATTCAAAGTCTATCTAACAAAACTAGCAAAAAGCTTCAAAGCTTTTAAATTAATTAAACACCTAAGCGCTTTTTGCGTGTTTGTTTTTCAGCATTCTTTAAAACAACTACACAAAAGAAGGGGCGATGAAAGTGCTGAAAGGGTGGGCCGCTTTTGTTAGCGGAATGCGAATTTTACGTGATATGACAACACTGAGATTACCGTTATAATAATGCTGGCAATTTATTTCTAAAGATTCCTTGCCTTCCATTTTCCCTAAAGTTTAATATGGCTTCATTTACGCGGCAGTTAAATAGGCACCTCCTGGACAGGCATGCCCTCCAATAGGCCTATCTCACCAGGTGGGATTGAGGCCAAAAGTTTGTCCAGTTCAGTATAATTTTTTTTTATATGTATGACATAGTGTAATGTAGTACCTACTCGAATAAACTTCTTATAGAAATACTTCTTATAGTGCCATCTCCTTGCGAAGGTTGGCTATCATCATGGCTAGTTTAGTTTTGGATGCCGCGCTTCTAAACAATGACTTGGTGCTTTGACCAAACCATTGTCTCAAGTTTTTCAACCAGGACGTGCGTCTGCGGCCGGGTCTCCTTCTACCTGCCACTCTGCCTTGTATGATTAGTTGAAGGAGCTCGTATTTTTTGGTGTTACGTAAAACGTGTCCTTTTCTTAACTGTCATAGTGCTTCTTTGTTCTTCTGCATTTTGTCCAGCATGGTTGTATTTCGTATGCGGTCTGTCCAATATATTTTAAGCATACGTCGATAAACCCAGATATCAAACGCTTCCAGTTTTTTAGACGTAATCTCTGTCAGCGTCCAAGATTCTACGCCGTAGAGCAAGCAGTACAGAGAAAACGTAACATCCCGCAATACACGTTCTAATTCGTTCATTATGTCATTATCAAAATTAAAAAATTGACTATAAGTGTGACGTGGTTAATATATACCAATATAATTTTTTTTTAAACTAGTAGGATTTCTGTACCAATTCGACTTAGGGTCCTTCAAGATACGACCGCATTTGCAAGTCTTCTGGCAGTTTGAGTGTCTGGGTGGCGGTATCGGCGGCCTTTACTATAAAAAAACACTCATCACAAAGTGATGTCGTTCAAGGTTTTAAATACAGTGTACACTCTTTATAAAGACATGCCTTATAACGAAACGGTCTATATAACGTCAACGAGTGAAATTTATTTGGTTTACCCCAATACCCATACATCAATTCTTCCCTCCCTATAACGAAAAAACTATCGGTCCCTTGAAATTCGTTATAAAGAGTTTACTCTATATTAAAACCGCTTTTTTTATCTTTATTCGAAAAATCGATAGATATAACTGAACCATGGATGTTGAAACAAGAGTTGGTTGCAATAAATAGGGACCGAGTTATTGTTTTCCCGCTATTAAACGAACCGCAGCTTCGTAAATTTCAACTTCGCGAAAGTAGCTAAGTGTTGCTATAAATCTGTAGGTACAAACATCCCTGGCCGATGTTGCTCTCAATTGATGGGAAAGCTAAAGTTTAATACCTAAGTATATTTATTTTCTATTATAAATGACGTAAAAGTGAAGCGAGCGATGTGTTTGTGTATTGAGATGAACGCTTTTGTGTGTTGTTTTCTGTGTATTTGATGTGTGCAATTTTACTTTATTTGAACATATGTACTTTATGGAGTAGTAGTCATGTATTAAATATACTATAATACATTTATATCAGGCCTAACAATAATACGCAGAGAGAAGGCTGAGCAAAAATAATATTAACACACAATTTTTTTTTAATACACGAAATATATTGTCAAAGATCGAATGCGGCAATCGTTTTATATTTTAAAAATATAATGCGACAATTATTTTTATATTTTAAAAATCGAATGCTACAGTTGTTTTTATATTTTAAAAATCGAATGCGACAATTGTTATTATATTGTCAAAAATCGAATGCGACAATTGTTTTTATATTTTAAAAATCGAATGCGACAACTGCTACTATAATTTCAAAAATCGAATGCTACAATGCTTATTATAATTTAAAAGACGAATGCGTTAATTTTATTATATTTTAAAAATCGAATGTGACAATCGTATCATAACGATTTAAAAAACAAATGCGACAGTCGTTATATTTTGAAAACCGTACACAAAACATTTTACAACTTCAACAGGCTAAATAAAATGTACCGTAGTTAAAACATTACGAAACCCAAACACCTCCCAGCGATAAAGTCTAGGCTAGACCTACATTCCGTGAGCTTAGTATTCAGCGTTCACAACGCATTTCCCTAGTCGTTCTATTTGAATGGATTTTACCAGGTAAAGAAATTATTTGTGGACGTTGCGCGAGTGGAATCTTAATTCTCCGTAAATGTAAGGCCTGCGGTGGAATGGGTTATGTTTTATCATTGGAACTATATTGGTTGTTCGAGAAATGAAATTATTTATTAAGAACCTACACAAATTATGTTTATTCTGTTAAGAAACATTCATAATTTCACGACCATGCAAATAAACACGTGGGGGCCTCATAGCCTAGCGGTCTTATTAAGTGGCAGCTAGGTGAGGGGTACCGGGTTCGATTCCCGGTTTGAGGGCAAGTTATAATTTAATTTAAATTTGTTCTCGGCCTTTGGGAGGGTTGTGCGGTACCAGGCGAGTGCCTAAACCGTACATGGAGGACTTGATCGAATTTCTAAGGCAAAAAGCACGAATGATAAAAATCTCATACTTGACGCTGGCTAATGCACAAACCGTGCCAGAGCCATTAAAAAAAAAAACTAAAAAAAAAAACACGTGAGTTTTTTACGTGGTAATTATTATTGTTATATACTCAAATGTTATTTTTCGGTCAAATATAGTATCCGACGAAATTGATCTCCAAGATAGTATTAGACAGGTGAAGACATTATTTATAAGGGTCCTTTGTCATCATCGTTTCGGCTAATCTGTGACCGTTTTGTGTCACGTGACTTACGTATAAAAACCAATATCGTTATTAGTAGCTACATACCAACATATGGAACTACACTATAGAGACTGTTCGCTTCGGAATAAAAACAATTTTTTCTCTGCATAAGAAGCTCAGAGTACAAGGAATAACATAAGAAAAAAAATCAAATTTGTCCAGCAGTCTTCAAGTTTTCGTTAGCAAAATATTTTGCGATTTATTCTTATAGATATGGTAGTCACCAATTTATTTACACGAATTAATAATTATCTCCGAAATCATTGATTAATGATATCAATATTTAATCTTATACAATAGCAAAATTAATTGGACATTTGTGACAGAGAAAAAAACGTTTTTGGAAGCTTTTGTCTAATCTTGATAATCAATTAATTTGAAGATAGTAAAATAAATAGCAGTGTCGGAATAGTGGCTAGAGCTTCTCTCATCTCTGCGGTCATAGATTCGAATCCCGGCTACTAACGGACTTTTCTGTGGGCTTTTAATACTCACTTGTACGAAGGATACATAGTACATAACCTTGTTTGTTAAACATTATTTGTATTTTATTTAATAACAATTGGTCGCATTCGATTTTTAAAATATAAAACGATTGTCTCATTCGATTTTTGAAAATATATTTTCGGTATTTAAAAAAACTGTGTGTAAATATATTATATGTATTTCCATTCTTTCCTAGCGCTGCTTTCTGTGCGTAGGTATTATTGTTAGGTCTGATCAACGCTAGACGTCATCATGCTTTAACTACTAAAGCGTTTTATTTAATTTTGACCAAACATGTAAAGACTTAACTTGCGGGACCATCTAGTCATTAATAAAAAGAATTAATTAATAATTTCATAGCTTAAAAATTTAAGTGAAAGCACTTTTTACGAAGCACTACTTGTAATAGGATTTAAACTAAGCTTTAGACTATTGATTCCTATTTCTTGGCTTAGGGTTTGAATTTCAGTCAAGGAATATTTAGTAAGACGCCTATAAAGTGTGCTTTATATTTTCGCATTATAAAAACCGTCTAGTGTGTGTGTGTGTACATATATGTTACATATATCATTAGGTCGGGTTGTCATGATATATTTTATTAACAATCTCTTCAATACAGGGTAAAAACAGTTTGTAAGAAAGTGATGAAAGATTACTTCAGTTACAAGTATATTTTAAATGATTTTGATTTTACTGTCTTACTAGAGTAAGCCAAATGTTGTAAGAGCAGTGTTGGCCTCGTGGCTTCAGCGTGCGACTCTCATCCCTGAGGTCGTAGGTTCAATCCCCGGCTGTGCACCAATGGACTTACTATGTGCGCATTTAACACTCGCTCGTACGGTGAAGGAAACCAGCTTGCTGTCGACGATGTTTGTCAAGTATTAGCAATGATCACGACACAGATTTAGAAATCTGAGTCCTAGACCTAAAAAGTTGTAGCTCCATTGGTGTAAATTATTAGTCAAATGGGGTAAATAACCTTACAAGTCAAAGAAACATTAATTTTACTAATACTATGTTAGTTTTATTATCTGTACATAAAAATGGGCTATAAAGGTACTATTAATAAATTTTATGTAGCTAATTATAATGTGAATTTTTCTTGTAACCCGAGTAAGTTATAAGCTTAAGCGATATCAAATTTTATGACATGTAGATTTATGATGGGAATTAATGTTTTTATTATTAAAAATTTTAATAGTCTCCATTTAAATTACGTTGTATATTTAATGTAAAGCGGTTTCATATTATATAAGAAACATACGGTTTGAGGTTTTAATACATATAAACTTTATATAATTCATATATCGTATTGGCATAGTATGTAAGGATAATGTATATATTTCTGTAATAAATATTTTTATCAAAGTAATAAAAGAGGATATACTCGTAGTCTTCTCTGATATAGTAAGATTACAGATACACATATTTATATATGGAGATCCTCCATACGTATGTTAATATATAATATTTAAACAGCGTCGTATTTTACTAAACAGTGTTAGCCTAGTGGCTTCAGCGTGCGACTCTCATCTCTGAGGTCGTAGGTTCGATTCCCGTCTTTGCACTGATGGACTTTCTATGTGCGCATCTGACATTCTTTGACACAAATAGTGGCGTGTATCACAGGAGGATTGCCTACTTGCCTATTGGAAATGACGAAACAGATACAGAAATGTGAGGCCCAGACCTAAAAAGGTTGTAGCTAACGCTAAAGTAATAATTTTGCTTAGGGGCCATCTTCATGTCATTCTTCATTAGCATTAGAAAACGCGTCGCTTATCGCTTCGCTTATCGCTTCGCTTATCGCTTAGCTTATCGCTAATCGCTTCGCCTATCACCTTTGATCTGTCCAGTAGCATTTTACTATTTGTCACAATATTACATTCATATCTTAGAATCTCACTGGCTATAAATAAAACACTAGCCAACATAAATACTTAGTTGCTTCCGTATGCGTAGGCACACGAGTTCAGATTAATCTGGCAGACTTTCGCACGCGAATATATCTAACTTAATTAAACAATTTATTGTTACTTTTAATTCCCTGAGTTATGGGAGCAAAAATGAACTTTACGTACAGTTGGTTTTATAAATACTCTCTTTAAGGAAAATACCTTCAATACAGTGCAACGGGCTTATAAGCGATTTATTTCAGGCAAAATGATGATCAAAGGTTGATATTAGATATCGGTAACCTTCATAACATTTATACCGAAGGCAATTCATAGTTTGACTGTCTAACGATTGCTTTCAAAGGAAAAAAATTATAGAAAATCGTGCTTAAAAAATTCCTTTAAAAAAATATTGTAAAAAAATACTATTTTTTATACAACGGGGCCAACGGATAGGAGGCTCATCTGTTAAGTGATACCCCCGCCCGTAGACACTCATATTGCCAGGGGGCTTGCAAATGCGTTGCCGGCCTTTAATTCTTATTTCTATTTATTGGTATTACCATGATGTATACGTATAGAGGTATGAAGTTCATATTAGGCTATTGTTTTTCCTTTTATCTTTGCCTTAGATTTATTTGCGTTGTAATAATTTTTTTCCTAATAGCTAGAGTTCTGTCTGACACGCTGTTGATTATTCGTTGGTTTCTTCACTTTTTTTTACAAAGAAGGTTATTAGTAGTCAGCTGGCGTTCAAATGCCACTAGCTCGGGGTTAAGATTGCACAAGCCACTGCCAACACTGCTTTGAACCAGCTTAATACTATGTCATTCAAACTGACTTTGAAGAAGAGAAGAAGAAAAAAACATAATATGCTTCTCGCTTCAATAATAAAATGGTCTTTGTTATATTTACAATAATTGAACATTCTGGATGTTATTGAGATATTCGAAAAGATTTTCTTAAAAGAAGAAGAGAAGAAGAAATATGCGTCTCGCTTCTAGTTCAGATAAGCTATTCTAAACAGCATATTCTAGATGTTTTATAGAGATTGCGTGGTAATCATTTAAAACCGGTTTTGCTGTCTATAGGAGACTAAACTCTCCCGTTTACAACTTGCACCAACTTAATCGTTAAGCTTAACAATTAATTATGTAAATATTGGTATTTTTTAATTGATACATCAAGTTCTTATTTGGGAAATTAAGTAAAGATGCTGTAACTTCACTTGCCAAAGCATTATGATACATATCGTGTTGTCAAGAGGAGCGGGGTTCAATAGAAGTAGATAGAGTACGGGGAAAGTAAGTGAAAAGTGCAACTTGGTCTAGACTCAACTATATACAGTAGTAAATAAATATTACGCAATAATTTTTTTTTGTCAAATGAATTATAAAAAAAGGTATTGGTGCTGGCAGATACCCTGGCGACGCCCTTGTAATTAGTAGAGAATCTTATACTTTATATACTTTCTCTACTAAATACTTGCAAAATAATGATTTGAATCCGTTCTCTCTACCTACTAAAAAAAGACGTTCCCAGCAGGCTTGTAGCTATGGTAATACGAAGTAAGGAAGGTTAGAGGAAGCTGGTTTATGACTGGAGCGAAACTTAAAGTCCGAAGCTACTAATTAACTACATTAAGTATGCAACGTAAGCGTGTTGCACATATATTGAACAATCATACTTTGATACACGGTTGATGTGTCAAAGGTTCCCTACCCTACTATACGATCAAGTGTTAAGACAAATTATTTATTTATTTCAAGCTTAAACTGCTAGACTAGGGTCTATGTCCCCTCAGTTAATAGTTAGTTAGTTAGTAGTTATTCTTTTCTTTTTGGTCAATATTTGGTGTTAAATTTAACACTGATTTTAAAAAGAGAATAAACTTGTCTTCTTTGCATTATATATAAGAAGTGTATCTTGCCTTTGGTATTTGAATCATACGCAATTATTATGATAAATGATAACTATAAAAAGTTATCTAGCAAAAAGCGGAGCTATTTTGTTTTTTCCTCCCACGGCAATCTTCTAAGCTGTTTTTGTTATCCAATAAAATAATGTTATTAATGGGGCTCTTTGTTATATTGTTTTGAATTAATATGAATATTGGATGTTTTTAGAATATAATTCATTTAACCATCCTGTCAAACTATATAACATACCAAATCCCGCGTAAAGGTTTCCACAGATTATTGATAACGTGATAATCTGTAGACGAACAACGTCCAAAAAGGTTGGAATGTGAAAAGTATTTGCAATCGAATAGAAAAAAATTTGACTTTAGAATAACCTTTTTTTTTTTTAAATATTAATTAAACATACTCTGGACTGAAATTTGCTAGGCAACCCATATGGATTATATTTATTGACATATTAAATTAAATATAAAATAAGTTTCATTAAATAAGCATCTCGGTGAAGGTCGTTGTATAGCGGGATCTTATACTATTCGCAAATAATGCAATATTTCAAAGATTTGAATTTCGAACGCTGTCCTTTAAAATAGGTTTGAGTGTGTATATTTTACTTATTTAAAAATAGAATCCATTGGACGGGCATTCCATTTTCAAATTGGTGCGTTATCAATTATAATCCCTGGTCCCTTTTCGCATAAAGTTTGTTGACAAGGCCCTTTTTTTATTTTTTTACTGGCAGGAAACGCAGCGCGGTCGTTCAAAGTGTTTACATGTTTGTCCTACCCTGTTTGGCTTTTGGATCTTTGCCTGCGACAACATGTGGTTTTGGCGCGAATTTGCTTTGAAATTTTTCTGTTCGTTAATCAAATATTGACAGGGTTTGTCGTTGTTTATTTAATTTATGAATATACACGTCTGAATTTGTCGCTTCAAAATACTTCAATACAAAAGCGTTACCAATTTACAATTCTCTTATATGGCAAGTAATCTTGTCAATACCTCACCATAAACTAAAGAAATCAAAAGTATAACCTAAACCTTAACCGGTATATTAAAAAAAAGCTCTTCATTAGGTTTATTCAAAGCTATTCAATATCAATAATAATAGACCTTAATGTTCTCATGCTGTGTTCACACTGTTAAAAGGTCAATGAACTTGAACGCTTACGTATACAATTACGTACAATAATTGTTCTTAATATTATAATGAGGAAAGATTTGTATTTACGAATTAACTTGAAAACTACTTGTCAGATACAAACATTCTTTCATCCAGAATGCTACATTGTTCCTATGTAACGTAGGATTTATTGACAAAATATAAAAAAGTCCATCTGAAGACAGGTACAGCATGAGGGCGTTGGTTGAGGAGTCATTGATTTTTTTTAAATAAAAATAATCATATATCGCAGCCTAACAATCGACACGATTAATCCATGATCAGAATGCCATTCGCATAACGGAAATAATGTTAGTCACGTTTTTATATCATTAATGCCTTGACTATTTATCTCTCTGTCGTCTCTCGTCCACCATTAATATATGTCAAAACGACCACTGTACCGTCTGAATGGTTGGTGCGTTTAAACGGTATCGTCACGATATCTTTGTCGTATCTGATTGTGTGTTAAGGAATATTTATGATTTAGCTAACTATGAAGATGTATATCTTCAAAACCTATAAATCTTTTTAAGGTCAAATGTCACCTTAGTGTATCGTCCTCGTTCTTTTCAGTCTGTTGGCATTCACTGCGAGACATAGGCCTCCCCTCTAAATTTCCAATACGGTCGATTCCCCGCGCTTTGCATCCAACGCCTTCCCTCCACCAGGCCATCTGTCGACTGACTAGTCGTCGGCCTGGACGTTTTTGCCCCATCGGCCATCCGTTCTTCGGACAATGTGCCCCGCCCATTACCATTTAAGCTTATACGCCTTTATTGCTATGTCAGTGACTTTAGTTCTATGGATATCTTCATTTCTAATTCAATCGCGTAGAAAAACATCGAGTTCTCTCTCGATAGCTTTTTAAGCGACACGGAGCTTAGTGTATAGAAAAGAAAAACCAAACATTGAAATTTTTATTATATTGCTATATAAAGTTTCTAATTGTCGTGTCATTTAATAAGGCTAATTATCGCGTAATAAGATTAACCCACTTATTATCTTGTTTAACATAACTTATTTTTTGTTGCAGGTCAGTTACCAGTATGGAGCAAAGCAAGTATTACGTTCTGTAATAGTATTATAGATTTCATAATCGAATATTTTAGTGGATTTTGTGTGGCAATTCAGTTAAGGTAGGACCGACATTGTGTGAACATTTTTGTTTATTAAATTTTAGCAGAACTATTTAAGTTGAATTCGGAATCTTTATTAATACCATGCTTTTAAGTATATTTTTATTTAAGAAAAATGTCACATTAACATCGAGATTTGAGTGGTGGGGATTTTTTTTTTTAATTTAATTTAATTGTTTAATTCAGAAAACAAGGTTCCATATCAATGTTAGTAAATTACAGCTTTTACCTTAAATCTAAGTGTTAGTATGTTTACATTAATTCATACCGGAATCATTCCGCATGAAATAGAGGAACAGTGATTCAGATATGGGCAATCGATTTATGCACTATTCATTACGAATACCACTAACACACAAGTAAATTGGTGTATAGCCCGGATAAAAGAAACAAAGTTTGTTTCGAGGTGGTATAAAGTTATTATGTGAACAAATCTTGTATGACATTATTGACAATAATGCTTTTCAACACATTGATTGCGAATAATTCTAAAGTTCAAAGCCCAGAAACAAAAATTCTAAGTATCAAAAAATTACTTAAAATACTTCTGTTAAGCAATAACGAGTTATGGGACTTTAAAATACAAGATTAGTGATATTAACATGACCATTTATTGTTTCTGACAGTTTTTATGACTATTACAAAGTAGGATTACTGGAACCATTGATATAGGATTTACGACTTCATTTACAACATTAATATACCAAATAAATGAATCATTCTGGTCAACAAAATGATTTTTACTCGACAAATTAAAACAGAACGATTTAAATTTGGTACTTTAGTCTTTAAGGCTTTGAAATCTTTGCCTCTTACTTAAATTTAAAGAAAAAACTTTTTGACCGGATTGAAGTTATGTATTATTATAAATTTACAACTAAAATTATCAAACACCTGCGATCCAATAATATCCAAATTAAAATCTCAAGAAAAACAATCCGCGAAAATAGAGGACACCGTGAGCCATTTTTGCCAAAACCCGCCATCTTTTAGTTTATTACCAACTCCGGGGAAATAAATACAGATAATGCAACTTTCTCTACAGCTGTGATACTTTTTGACATCCAATACCTTTGGTCTTCAGTCACCGTGACCAAGCACGCTGTAAAGCACGCGAAACGTCGGATAAATTTAAAATTATGTTAAATAGTTGTAAATTTATAATAATACATAACTTCAATCCGGTCAAAAAGTTTCTTCTTTAAATGTGTAAAGGTTATGTCAATCAGACAATACTCTTACTTAAATTACTTATTAGTGTTATGTTAGGCTATACCGTTCCATGATGTCTCAGTGATGACATGTATTAGAAAAAAAAATCTCCTATTAGTTTGCCCCTGTTTTCTATGAAACATATTCTGTTTTCTATTTTATTATTACGTAAAGGGAATATTCATAAAAAGCTTTTTAAGAAATAAAATCTCAGTTTTATATAGCGCAGCCCGGACATAAAATGGCAAATATTTAAGCCTTGACTTGTTTAAGCTACCGCCTTTTGTAAATATTTGAGTCTTTTTGTATATATATATATTATGTATTCTATTGTCACTTTAGCTAGCTGTAGGATTACGAAATAAAACTACAGTTAATTGTTAAAGACAGTATGAGCTTTACATAAGCTAGCATCCATTCCAAACACCGAAATTCATTTATAATCCGTTTCTTAAGCACAATAAGACGATGGTATCTTTTCGATCGCATCTCCACTAAGTTTATGTATTAAAGTTATGTAGGCGTTTTCGAATATCTTTATCTATGGCCCCTTTGATAAAATTGATGGTGTTAGCTGTTTTCGGTACGGACATACATTGGGCGGACGCGATTTGGGCATGAGAATATTCTTCTGTAATTTTTGTGAAATATTATTTCGTTTACATTGATTTTAAAGTAAAGACTTGAGCTTAGTAGATATCATGTGGAAAATAATCAAAAGTTACATTTTCTTAAAAACCCTCAATAGTTTATTAAGGCCGGCAACGTATCCACTAAAATGGGCTGCGATGACTGCCTTTTATGGGCGTCCCTATCCTACAAAAACAAATGTATGATTTGGTACAAGCTATTATAGAGTGATTAATATTATTCTTACTTCACAAGAATTAGGAGATTGATGTGTCAGGTTATTGAATAACCCGTTAATTACCCGTAATTCATTATAATGAATGAGGGAGATCATGCAATTTTTGGAGATTATTGACCCCCACCCCCCCATGTAACGCGCCGTAACGTTTTTCTGTACCCAAGTACAGTACAGGAATATACAGTATAGGAAAACGTTTCGTGACCACCTAGTGACTCTTTATACCTAAAAGTTACCATGATGTGGTGTAAAGTACTGGAAAGTCGAAAATAATATTAATAATAACGGTTTAATTCAATCCCCGCCCCGCATCGTAACGTTTTACAAAAGGACCCCCCCCCCTAAATTTGTTACGTAATACTTGAACGCTCCCTAACTGATTAACAGATCTCCGTAAACCCGCTCTCGCTTCGCCTTTCCCCATGTCCACAGTCATTCAACAGATATTGTTAATACATTAGAAGCGAACAGCTACATGAATTTAAATGTGAAAGTGCCGTTTTTTGAATTGCCGTTACAAGAACGACAGAGGAAAACAATTTCACTATGAATTTAGTCTATTTTTAACGGACTTTGAAGGCTGTGCATATTCTTAATTCAAACGTTATCCTTAAAATTAAGCTTATTTAATAAAGCTTTACGTCTTCTTTGAATCGAGTTTATAGTCCGAACTTTATAGCACTTTAGCTTTAATTGCCTGAGTATATTTAGATATAGTCCCGCCTCAATCGCTAATTTAAAATCTAAACAGCCATTAAGCAAATTTGGCGGCAGTAACCCGTTTGAGTTTGAGAGGAATATAAATTATGTAGATGCTTTTTTAATTTTGCGACGTGCCCGTGAGCGTTCGCCATTTTATTTATAGGCCCAGAGTTGAATAAGAAAAGCTGGTATATAAAAACGAAAATATAATTGATACCGATTTCCAATAAGGGGCCGTTCAAGTATTACGTTAGCACTATAGGGGGGAGGGGGGATTTTCTTATTTACACAAAACTTTTTTACACTTATTAAATAATGCTTGTAAACGAAATACATTTTCGATGATTCCTATACAAAAATTTATACTTTTATGTACTATTATTAGAGAGGGTGGGGGGGAGAGAGTGGGGAATAAATAGCAGACCCTGACCCTTTTTGTCTGGATTGGTTGGAAAAACTATCTTTTGTTTTTGATTTATTTATACCAAACTTTCAAAGTCAAAATTACTTAAACCTTAAATGTTTTAAATTAACCGACAAATAAAATTTATAAATACATGTTTAAGTTAAACTAATCGACATTTAAACATTAAAATTAGTCATGGTATATCATACTTATAAAATGCATAAATACATTTAATAAACAATAGCAATTAGACAACTAAATTAGTTAAATAGGTTTAACAATTTTGTCAACTAATTTTTTAGCTTAATTTTGTTTTGTTACTCCTAAACTATTATGTTAATATTCTTGTTAATTTTATTGTTTTTGATATAAAAATAAATTGCTCTTTTATCGTTTCTATTTTGTTTGTTTGATTTAATAATAATAAAGATGACATAATGACTAAACTAATATCAACGCGTTCTTTCGGGGTAACTCATATTCAAAATCATAATTTATTTTATTAGGCAAGCAATTCATTTAGGTAACACAATGTACACCTATGAACGTCAATAAAGAAATAAATAATAAAAAAATTCATAAAAACTAAGATTTGTCCTCTATCAGAAGTATCTAGGTATAGTGAAATAGGAGCACACACTTACATTCTCGTGGGATTTATTAAACACGCAAATAAATTTGATTACAAAGGAAGTTAATCATAGAAAAAGAAATAATTTAATAAAAAGAAATTATCTTCTATAGAATACTAGTTTAACTATACGTTTATGTGTAACTAAAAAATCTTTAAATTTACAATGCCTATTTACCTTCAAAGCGAAACCTATAATAAGGAGCAAGATACTCCTTATTATAGGTTTCGCTGTATAGTAACCAAAAAACCACTGGCGGTACTCTCTAGGCCTCAGATTTCTTAATCTATTTCGTGATAATTGTTCGTGATATTGCTAATATATATATATATACTAACATCTGCTTAAATATATAATATTTCTCCGAATTTAGACAACAGTAGGTACATACATAACGCTTTTTCTCTCAAGAAAAACGTTTTTCAATTTTACAACAAAATATTTCACGCCAAAACAAGGTGAAAAATCTGTCTCCAGTCTGTGGCAGATTGAAGAAATCTGTCAAATCGCGGTGAGAGGTGCTGTTGGGTACAGATAAGATGTAAATTACCGGGGTGCAGCTTGAGAGGTTATTAATGTCTTTGTGACTGTACTTGAAGCAGGGAGATCGTTTTCAGGTGATACTCAAAATGTAATTTATAAATCAATACTTAGTATATTGTCCTTAGTGGAATTAAATCGTCATAGTCGTAGAATAGTGACGGATCAGACAAATAGTAAACTTTACAGGGCAGCCATTTCATAATAATATAATCATGTTGGTTTTTGTCTATATAACTATTTTAATTCATATTCTATTGTTGTGAAAATTGACATACAAGCAAACAAAAGGGTTTGTTTTGAAACAAAATAAAAATAATAGTATTAAATTACACAGTTTTCTACAAAAATCACACGTTTCTATCAAATCTATCACTTTACCGACTGATTAATTTGAAATTTAAAACACATATAATTTTTTTTCAAATCCGATATTGTTCTACGATCATGACGAAATATATAGAACATTATAGCTTGGTACCCAACGATAAGCATGGTATCAATTCCTTTCAATTTCCATGTAAATCAAAAACTTGGCGATCAAATAGATTGGCGGAGTTACTTGCCAGTTCTTCTTCCCCATTACCTCCATTTAGTTTGACTTAATCCTATGTTCCCCATGTGGGAGGGCAGACGGCATGCAGCATAGAAGACCAGCCTGAACAGTCGTGGGCAGCTCTTTTGATTTCACTCCAGGTCAGAGAGTAAGAAACTGCATTATTTCGCTTGTGCAATGATGCTTTGTTGCCGGGTCTGTTTTGGAAGGCCACGTCGAAATTGCTGTCGAAAGGTTCACTGTCAAGGTTACTTATCCCTCCGTATGGCCCACACACTTGTGTTTTCGTTATAAAATGTACATAGTTACTAACGTGAATAAATGAAAAATCTGCGTTTTTTACACAATCGCTCTTAGCATATCCTATTTTTCAGTAAAATCAAAACTATGCTATTTGTATTTCATTTGTTTGAAAGACAAACAAGAACTCAAATATAGAATCGAAATTACAAATATAAATTAAGTTCAAGCAGACTAGACATCAAGTAAATGATTAAGACTAATCAAATATTCTGGATAGTACAGGTAATATGAATCTTAAGTGCTTTAGAAATATATTCCATTTATAGCGTCGATAAATAATTAATATGAGGTCCTGAATGTGCATTGGATTTAATATGATAAATATTTATATAGCATACTTCCATTTTCCTTAGGCATTTTCATTCATTTCATTTTCATTCTTGGACCTTTTTTTATATCCCAGGCGGATTTGCATTTGCCCCTGAATGTAGCAGGGGTATGTGGGACTCGGCCCACATCATAATCTCTGCTATTCTCTGCCAGTATACTGGGTAAGCAATACCCACTACAACGACCTCGGGTAGTTCGCGTTAGAGAGATTCCGAGATTCTAAAACCTGGAACACATATTTAGATATATTATTTTTCTGACTAAATATTTAACACTTAAAGCGAGATTTTGTCTGATACCAAAAGAGGGGTTTTTTTTTATATAAAAAAGCTGCATTTTTCTTTAAAGTAAGAGATAACTATATATTTAAAACCTTTATTCACACCAAAAGAACTTGATTAACAGAAACTAATGTTTATGCTGACCAAAACGTCTATGTCAACGATTTCGTCAGACTGTCCTTCGACATTGGTATCCTCTAGTGCCTTCTGGTTCTATTGCGAGCCGATCTTCGCTATCCCATTGGTGAATCCTACCATCTCTAATTGTCGTACTCTTCGTCTTTTTCCACGTCCAGGTTTCCCTTTTCTATCTACAATAAACAAAACCCAATAAAGAGGATTATGCAAAGAAGTGCTTTTAAGTTTAATCTTCATAGGCGGTCATCGGCTCTCAAATTTTGTATTAGATTTTATCTGTATCAATCAAATTAGCTACCGGTTTTATGATTAAGTTTATAGCTATTATAAACTATTTGATCGATTGCTACCATTTCTCTTGCTTGACTTTGCAGCATAAATGAAATATTAATGTGATTTTTTTGCATAAGCAGTGTTAAATATATTCATACATAATTTGTTCCGAGTCTGGTACGCGATATCAAGGATTTAATATGGCTGGTACAGGCTAAGGAAGGTTTTACTAGACTTCGTTATACTAATGAAAATCAAGAAAAACTCCTTATTAAATAATATTTTGCGTGTTAATAATTGCGTGACGCGTTCTACAGTTCTTGTACATAAAGAATCCTTTCTTTATAAAATCTGTCGTGATACTCCTGCCTCCTGCACATGGGCAGTTGGATCATCTGATGTTGAGATAACGCCGCCTATGGACAGTCACCAGAAAGCTCCCGAATGCGTTGCCAGCCTTTTATTGCCGCTCTCCTCGACAGGCAGTTTGTTTATAGTGGAGGTGCACGGCAGAAAGTACTTTAGGAAACGGTTTGGCCAAAGCTTATTAAAATTACATCCTTTTTAAAAACTGGAGGTTTATTATAAATAGATGTGATCAATCATCAAGTCATTAGCTAAATTGGCACAGACAAAACAGTATGAGATCGAAATAAATGCGCACAGTGGTGCAAGCAACTGATAAGTTGGACAAAAAGATTCCCCTGCATTGTGAGAGGAGCACAATGGCGCACGGTCGGTAGAAGTTGTAATTACTATTTTCCTGGCGCCTTTTCAGGATATTTTTCAGAGAAATGGAATATACGATGCTCTATTGTTAGGCTCATATCTTATTGGCCGATTGAAATTTTCAATGCATTCATTAATTGTTGACAATCCCTAATGCCCTAACGCCTTATAATAAAAGCAAGGTTCTTAAGTGTCTTCCAATTGCATTGCATTTTGACTCGAACGTGCCCCCAGCTCTACAATTTGGAGAAGTCGCGAATCGAACTACGACTCAAACAATATGCGTTCCAATAATTTCCGATCGTGTAATTTACAGAAAATTTGAGACTATGGGAGTGAGAATTAAGTCGCTTTAGATTAATTTTATAAATATAATACGCAAGATTCGACGTCTCATTCTAGTGGTTAGTACCCCTGACTGCGAATCCATGGGTCCCGGGTTCGATCCCCGGCTGAGACGAACATCGATGTGATGAGCATTTGGTGTTGTTCTTAGTTCTTGGGTGTTTAAATATGTATTTATATGTATATATATATCCGTTGCCTAGTACCCATAACACAAGCTTCACCAGCTTAGCACGGGACTAGGTCAATTGGTGTGAATTTGTAAAAAAAAAAGATAAGATTAATTTAGATAACGTTCATGTTCAAACCCAGTCTCCTCTCTGCTCCAACGGAAACCCTCTTGAAATCGTCTTTGACTGCCATGATGATCACGGAAGACAAAGGCATAGGTTTCGGATTCCACTAGAAAGTTATCTAAACCGAATTTCAAATTGAACTAATAATGTTAATCTTAATTTAATTTTATGTTTAAAATGAAATATCAACTAATAATTAACATCAATTAGTTATATTATAATCAGATTCGTTAATTCATTGTTAACTTTTTATATGAGTTTATAGTTGGTCCAAACGGATCTTAAGCCCTTCTTAAAACACTCTTTATTATTAGGTAATAATCGAAAATTAAGTCGATCTCTGAGTTGCACTGTTATTTAAATAGTTTTATTTATATCCCTTATTATTATTTATTGAACGAAGTGCAGATTATTTAAACATAACGTATTTTATTTCTTAATATCCCAAATTGTACTACAGTGTGTCCGAAATACAATTAGCAAAACCACAATCACTTTGCACTCAAAGCACGAAATTTAAAGTCTTCAAACAGGTAACACTCATTCCACGAACTCTCGGGTTCCATATTACTACAAAGAGCCACTTAAAAGTAACTCAAGCCTAAATTACAGAAATCCATTTCCATTATGGCTTTAAAAATTATATTTATACAACTTATCGCCTAATCCTTTTAGAAAGGTCAATAACAAGGTCAATAATAGAGACTGACAAGATTTTTTCTACTACTACAAATCTTTTAGTCTAAGTAGGCTTCTAATTGTCTCTAACAATACTTATATGGTTGATATCTAGAAGAATTCCAACTATATTAAATACAAGTTTCGATGTAGATAAAAATTTGATACAGCGCCTAAGTGGCATTGTGTCAGTCAACGTCGCTTAAGCCTTTCTTTATCTGCGAGGGTGGACTGGTTTTGAGCCGGTTGGATATGCATTCCGATACACGGGCACTGTCCGAATGAAGAGTTGCGATCTGTAGAACCAGTTCATTTCGTTCAATCATTCGTTTTACGCATGTTAGATCGTCGGCAACCTTTGCATTTACTTGATCGTAGTTAAAAGGTAATATACTTGCGAAATAGGAATGAAATAGCTATTAAATTATTTCGCTTAAGTGTCGCTTTATTTAATATTAGTTCCAACTGGCAAAGGTTTAAAAGGATTAAAATAATTCTCGCAAAAATGCACCTTAATCTTTCTGAGATAGTAGATTTGACAATAAATAAAACATAAAATAGCCGACCAACGATTGAATCATGAAATCTTCCGTCCAAATTTTTTAAAGTTTATTCGTTACAACATACATAACATACTCTATAATATTAGTATATAATTTCTTGGCTACATTCAAAGCTACCTGCCAAGTTTGACAGATCTATCCTGTTAATACAAGGTAGGTCTCAAGTGATGTTTATAGTTTTAAAAAGGTTCGAAATTATTCAAATACGAATTCCATTTCCGGTTATAAAATTCAAACGTAACGTAAGATCATTCGAAAGCTGCAGGTGATTTTTAATGTTCGAAAATTAAATTAAATCTTAAATGATGTTCCTCACGTGTCGTAAATTATGGAATTCTGATTGACATTAATGGAGATGTTTTTTAAATATAACCAAGTTTGTTATATTGGATTAGAAATATTTATTGGTTAATACTAATTGATGTCTTAGTCGAAACTCGACATTTGAGCTGATAATATAAAATTCTTACGATTATTTACGATTGTACTTTTTGTTATTAATGTTATCCCACATTTTGGCATATAAGAATATTTTTTAAGTCGTCCACTTGGTGATTAACACATTTCGGCATCCGTTTAAAAAATCGGACACCATTTTCTGTATTATTCTTAAATCGTCGATCATTTAGTGCCAAGTGCACTTTGTTTAACTTTAAAATTCACGCATTCGAAATTCAAAAGTCGATACAGCGTGTATTCGATAGGTTTGAATTTCGAACGAGTTCAGAACGGTGTACGGACCTATAAATACTACTTGTCAACATTGTAGACAGGAAGTCAACCTAATTACAAGACTATTGCATGCAACCGCTCTAATAACTGACATCCTGTTAGGTGTAATAGAATTTATTGTAATCACATTACACTATGTGAATCCCTTTAAGTATTGATAGACACGCAAATGAGGTTTCTGTATCGCTTGGGTTCGTAAATAGTTGTATATTACATTCCTTGCTGGTAAATTACGAAAATATAAGTAAGTATAGTGTTTTACTTTAACGAATTTTACAGTATACTACAATAATATATATACCGTGTTAATTTTGAAATAAGGCTTTATTTTTAATTCAGGTTCAGAAGGTATATATTAAGGTATATATAGATACCTAGGGGAGCGTTCAAGTATTACGTCACGCATTTTTTGGAGATTATTGTATTGACTAGTATTATAGGATTCCATATTCGATAAATTACAGAACATATATATACATACTTTTTTGTTGTGTAAATAATGTTATAAATTTACGTTTCTATCGTTCCTAAACGCTAAAAGTTATAGTTTTAATTAAATCATAAAAACGTTGGTAATAGTAATATTTGTATTTTAAACTAAAAAATTGCATTGTTGCTCTTACATAAGGTAGTCTTCACACTAACGATATCCCTGTAATAATAAAAATATGTGAATAAAATTTTTAAAGGTATATAATTTCATGTGTTAAATAAGACTTTAAAAGTACTATATGTGGGAGGTGTGTTAGTATTTATGTACGCGCAAATTTGTATAAAATATATATATTATATATACTGTTCAGTATTAAAAAAAAAACAAAAATGCATGGTTGCTGTTCGTACACTTGCTTCACACTAGAAACATCCTTGTATGATTGACTAGTTAACTAATATTTCCCCCCCCCCCCCTCTCCTCGTCAGCATAAGTAAGCAAAGTTCTAAAAAAATTATAGTACCTACATAAACGTATTATTTTTTGGAGGCATCCTCAAAAATGCATTTCGTTTTCAAGTAGGTGAAGACAATGTAAAATGTGTAAAAAAGATAATAATTACCTGTATACGTAATCACCAAATAAGAAAATCAAAGACCCCCCCTCCCCCCCATACTGCTTACGTAATACTTGAACAGTCCCTTTAGTATTTATCTACACGCGTATTTGTATAATATATACAGTTCAAACACCGGGGACAATTCAGCAAATTTAATATACATATTTAAAATTACTTGTATTGAAGTTATTTAGAGCCGTTGCACGTTGCTCAAAACCATTGTTTCCTTGTTTAAAATTCATGAGAAACTGTGTGCGGGCATTTGTATGGGACATATTCTAACATGACAAGACTGCGATTATCTTCTGGTATTGACGTGTATATTGTATGGTATTCAGTAAAAATGTTTTTTATTACTTGCGTTTAACTTTAAGAAATATTTTGTTCTCGGGTATTCAACAGGGATCAGTTTTAGCAGACAGAATTACTCACGTCTTATCAATCATCAATGTGAGATGTACAAAATGCATTTGAAGTGCACCTTAAACAAGGTCGTTCAGATGGCAAAGTCGTAAATATTTGCAATATTTTTCACCACGATTCTGTCTGCCATACCTCTAAATATAACGTGTTTTGTGTGTGATTTAATGTTTTTATTAAACATACAATTAACTGACTTTCCAAGTGTCGTATAAGACATAGTTGTAACACTAAAATTACGTTTTTTTTAAACTGTTTTAAACATGTACCATGTACCTACTACCTAGCGAAATACGAATTTTTGTCACAACCCTTTTGTCATAAATAAAGTTTTTATTATTATTTATTTATTTTATTTTTATTTATTTATTATTAGTAAGGCGCAATCAGGTGACAAAGACTTGTAAAAATTAATTAATTTAAAACATTGTTTTACATAATAGAACTTTCTATAACTGGAATAAAACTGTGTGCGACTAACTGTTACTATCTATATTGAAAATCTAAAACATAAATATAAGAAATGAATAATTTTATACTATAATAAAATTAAAGTAAAGTAAGTAAAATATCAATTAGGTTACGATAATATTTATCGTTTATTTCTACATGAAACAAAACAATATACCTTTGCGCATAAAATAACATAAACTAAACAATGTAGAAAAAGCTAATTCATCAGCTCTTTTGTTTGGGCTACGTGTAAATGGGGTATGAGTTAACTGACGTTTCTGAGATGTAATAGTACAAAGGAAATACAGCTTTAGTTTCTTTGGTTTAAGTGTTATAATTGCCTGAAGTGTACCACTATTCGGCTCCATACGTTATCAGCCCCGTTCCCGGAATCCTTTATGGGATGTCAGCATTTCTCTAATATGACTCCATTTATTATCCATTGTTATTTCTGCAATGGTATGCAACATTGTGCTTAGTGCTATAATTGTGTAGTTCTATTGATTACGCTAGAGTTGTGAAGTTCCTTTGATTCAACGCTATCTTGCCGTATTATAAAGGATAGAAAATTTTGTTTTAATTATTTAAAAATTGTAAGCATTGTTAATAATACAATACATAGGTAATACGTGAGCAGTGTTGGCCTAGTGGCTTCAGCGTGCGACTCTCATACCGGGTCGTAGGTTTGATCCCCGGCTGTGCACCAATGGACACGCTTTCTATGTGCGCATTTAACATTTGCTCGAACTGTGAAGGAAAACATCGTGAAAAAACCGACATGTCTCAGACCCAAAAAGTCGACGGCGTGTTAGATTTAAAAATGATCATGAAACAGATTCAGAAATCAGAGTGAGAGATAACATAATTGATATACCAACATATAATGATATAACCTACCTGACGGTTCATCAATATTTGCCGAAATCGTCAAAATCGTAAATTTTGTGCACCAAATCAATTATATACTGGCCCTTGCATTATCTGAAGTCGAAAATCCATCAAATTTAACTCTAGAGAATTATTAACATGAATGATTATGGATATTGACAGCTCTTAAAGTGATTGGTACAAAACCACAAACAGCAAAACATGAAGAGAGAGATATATAATACACTATATGATAAAAAGGGACGCACACATCCATCCAAAAACATTGTTAACGAGTCATCAACTTTTAAGGCTGTAATCTGACACCTCGGTACAAAAAGACAAGCGTAAATCGTTGTAAGAACACGCACAGTGGTACATACATGGCTATAAATTTGTTTTCGGAGATTGCGGCCCTGATTAAATGACAAATGTTTTTTGTATATACAAGTTGAGAGGGAAGGAATACCTAGGTACTACAGGTAACATAAATTATTATATATTATAAAAAACAAATATACTAAGGTTATAGCCAAAGATAGTATTATAAATAGTATTTATAAAAAGGTTCAAACATTTACAAAATGTAAAAAATCTATAAAATATATCTATCTAAGTAATACCTAATTTGGCTGTGTTGTGTGATGGTGTAAAGGTTGGTGGGTACTGGGTATGTACGTGAAGGTGTGTGTGGGGTGTGCACATGATGTAGGTGATTTAGCGCTATGGATATTCATAACTCCTTTAAAAGTATATTCCGCGATAGCTTGAATTGGTTGATTCCTTAAACTTCTTTTAAACATATTTCGCTATAGTTTAAACAAGTCAAGGCTTGACTATTGGTCGTTGTATGTCCGGGCTGCGCGATACAAAACTGAGCTTTTTTCCTCTATGTATGTATGCATTCTATGGATCTATTAACTAGCATATGCTATACGTGGTGTATGGCATATTGGTACGGAGTTAATCGGCTCTCATGTACCATTATTAGAAATGGTACTATTTTTATTTAATTATAGTGATCGGTTTTGTAAGAGGCGTAGGAGTACGTGTGGGAAGATTTGACAATCTTAATATATTAAGTGTAAAACACTAATTATTCATATTTTTTGTAAAAGTGACACAAGCAAATGGTCGTAATCTTCAACCCTGTGGAAATCATTTGGGGCGACGGTCTTCATCACATAAAATATATGTATATATAATAGCAAATTTACGTATTTAACCATCAAGTGTCAGCACTTAAGTGACTCCTTAAACATGTTTACTATAAAGTTACCACAGAAGAGAAACCACTTTTAACGAATACTCAAAACATTTTGCTTCCAGCTCAATGTTTTAATGTGCTTTTAAAAGATTTTAAAATTCGAATGGAAATTTTAGAACGTGACATTAAAGCCAATATGGCGGGAGCTTTTACATTAAATGTTCAAAGTTAGGATTATATTCTTCCGCGAATTATGTTGGTATAAAGTTTAAAAATATATTAACGACTTGTAAAAACACTTTCTTTCCACGACCGATCGTAAAATTTAAGCGTTAAGGGTGTAATTACAGGCTTAATTAGCAAACCCGAGTTTACGATATATGCATTTAGATCATGCAATTTTGGCATTTATCACCCTATAATACGACTTGTTTTCGGGTCAAAAAGGTAATATATCTTCGATTGGTCGCTTGTTGTTTTAGGATGGCGGGGGATTTAATTATTGTAGCGAGTCAAAATAGATACGCCCATGAAACTTCCAGTTCTAATTGTTTCCTTTGTGATATTAGCTGGATAGAACAGATTGAAATCTAGCGGCAACATGAAATTCCTTTAACGTAAACTAAGTTATAAACCAGTTAGGCGAAATTGTCGAAAGGTTGGTGCCTTAAGCGTCACACGTCTTAAAATTTCATCATCGGACGTCAAGGCAGAAAAGGAAATTCCACCCGTATCACCTCGACGCCCTCCGTTCCACAACTGAAAGTTTTTCAAGGCAGGTTTTGCCACGCACCACCACTTTGTGGATCCAGCTGCCCACTGAAGTATATCCGAACCAATTCGACTTAGGGTCCTTCAAGAAAAGAGCGTACCAATTCTTAAAAGGCCGTCAACGCACTCGCGAGCCCTCTGGCATTGAGAGTGTCCATGGGCGGCGGTCTCACTTACATCAGGTGAGCTTACTGCCCGTTTGCCCCCTGAACTATAAAAAAAAACAAAATAATTATATATATTGGAAAGAAGTTAGAAAAACTGTGACCCAAAAATCAAGATACATAAGGCTGATAACTAAGGGAGTGTTCAAGTATTACGTAACGAATTTGGGGGGGGGGTCTTTTTGTAAAACGTTACGATACGGGGCTGGGTTTGAATTACGCGTTATTGTAAATGTTATTTTCGACTTTCCAGTACTTTACACCACATAATGGTATTTTACTATACTTGGGTACAGTTAAACGTTACGGCGCGTTACTTGGGGGGTGGGGGGGTCAATAATCTCCAAAAATTGCGTGACGTAATACTTGAACGCCTAACATAAAAAGGGAACGTATGCAATCTGAGGCCCAATATAAAGCTTAAAATCGTTTTATATATCTTAGCATCCGATCTACCTGTTCTTGCGGTAAAATTAGGTCTGTCCGAAATAATCTTGTTACTTCTATACGTCAAAGAACTTATGGTATATCGCTTATTTACGATTATGCAAAAATAAGCGAATTGACAAAACAAGTTCGTTTATATTTTCATTTTACATTTCACATAGTTGACTAGAGATGCGCGAACATTTATTTCGTTGCTTATTTAATTACTCAAGAACTACTCGCTTTTAATTAACTCAGAAGTAGTCGTTATGAACAGACGTGGTGTATGTGCACTTGAGTTTTTATTTCATTTAGCACTCTTACCCTTAAGTTGCAAAATTAAGCAAAACGACGTTTAGAATATTAAACTCTGGTTGCCGTTGATTTGGAGGAAAAACTCGTGAATTTTAGGCTAAAATTGCAGCCCTATCTGCTTAGCAACTATGGATAAATTCGCCTATCTAACTATTAATTAATAAATAATTTTGTATTTCAACAAGTAGTTCTAAAATTCCAATTTTAAAAACGGATAGGGGAGCGTGGGGCTTGTTGTAACAGGGGTAAATAGTAACAGACCTTTTTCAATAGGAATTTGAATTTTATTCACTTTTTTTTTTACCTAATCTTAAACTTATAACTTGCCACGCCACTTTACCACAGCCAGGGTCCCGCCAGGCGGCTCAGTGAGTGGGTGTGTGCAAACGCTTTATTGTTGACAGGTAACCTATAATTTTACTTACGTAAATTTTTGGTTAGTTTCACTATTTTCGTAGCTTTGAAGTTTTATGTATTTTATTTTATGCTAAAATATAACTATTTATGATGTTGTATAACAGTTTTCAAGATTACTAAGTTGATATAATAGTTATCGTGATAAATATTAAGAACTATATCAAGGGGCTAGTTGTAACAAAACCTCGGGGTTTGTTGTAACATGTTACAATATGCCCCCAGATTGCTGTAAGTTACTGACGGCCGATGTTCATTTTTCCCCGGCCTAAATACTCAGAAATTTTCATTCACGGTGGACCTCAAGATTGCATTGGAGCTGGTAATTCTTCAGGGTGGATGACTGATAAAGAATTTTTGATTTTTGAAGATCATTTTATCAAAGACGCGAAACCTACTAAGAAAGAGCCAGTTATGTTACTGCTCGATAATCATGGCTCACGTGTGAATATTGCAGTTGTCGAAAAAGCCAAAGAAAACAGTGTTATCATGTTATAGTTTCCCTCCCATTGCTCCCACAATTTGCAACCTGTAGGAGATGTAGGAGTCTACGGCCCTTTTAAAAACTACGTGAACAGAGCACAGACTGCATGTATGTATAATAAGTGCCATGTTGACATGAAATAAGTACCTTATATCATGTCAACATGGCACTTTGTACTTCAGTACAGAATAAGAAAGATAGTTAAAATCTTAAATCTTTAATTTGTTGATTATATTTTTTTCCAGCTAACTATTTCATAAAAAACACATTATAGAAATACCTAGTTAGTTTTTGTTATATACAAAGCAAAATGATCCAAGATGTGAAAAAATTAAACAATTGAAGGTGTCATTTTTGTTGTTACAACTAGCCCCAACCACGGGGTAAGTTGTAACACTTCCCTTTTTTCAAAAAAATAATAATTGTGAGATAGTTGCCTGTAGATTTGATAATATGTCGATTAGACTTTATAGATAAATAGTTAGAGTATCGATCAAAGTTTATTTAGTAGTAATTTAGCCAATACACTTCATGATATTAAATTATTTGTTAAAATTGTTACAACTAGCCCCACGCTCCCCTACTTTTAAAATGGAAATGGAAGCAGAATAAAAATCATTATCAGACTCAGATCATTTTATTTTGTGAAGGTTTTTATTAACTTCGGAAGTTGAATTCGGGAAGTCGTTTAACCTACTTTTGTGTTCCATTTTTAAACAGCATTCATTCCATTGCGGTTGAGTTGGCAATTTTATTGATTAGTCTTATTCCCTTTTAATTAAAATATTTACGAACCTTTTCATAAAGTTAAGTATTTATTTGCATATGCTAGCCATAAAGAAAACACAATGGACTACTGTAGACCACTAAATATATTTTTTGCACATAAATTTACGCTTAAAAAAATTGTCATAGAAATATTCTATATTAAATAATAGATATTCATGATACGAGATTTATTAACATATGCATCTTAAAAGAAACTATTTAAATTTTAGTATTAAATAAATCAGTGGCGCTACAACCTTTTTAGGTCTAGTCTGAATCTGTTTCTTGATCATTTGTCAATCTAGTAGGCAAGTAGATCACACACGCCGTAGACTTTTTAGGTCGAAAGCAAGCCGGTTTCCGTTCGAACGAATGTTAATTGTGCACAAAGACAGAAAGCCCATTTAGGCCCAGCCAAGGAGTCGAACCTACGACCTAAGGCATGTGAGTCGCACGCTCAAGCCACCAGACTAACACTGCAAAAATAAATAAATACATAATGAAAATAACAGGAGAGGGGATGACGTAAATAATTATAACGACCTTTATAACGACTCATGTATGAACAACTAAATAAAACAATAAAAGCTATGAGAGAAGGCGTATTCCGAAAGCGCCACTCTCATGGCTTTCCCTGAAAAATAAAAAAAAATTAATATAAGTAAAATGAAATTTTAAAAGTCCATATTACTCATATGCATGAAGGCAGGATATGTTCATAACGAATTAGGTTTCATAAAGGCTTTTTGCTTGCACAAAGCCCTTTGTAACAATTTGTTACGGTAATAATATTGCGATTTTCTGCAATCGATTTTTTACACTTACAGCATGACGTCATTTTAAAAGAGTTCTTTGATCTTAAATACAAAATATATACCGTATCATTGGCGAAGATGTGGATTCTATGGCTGTTGAAATCGGTTTAAAGAATAACCATCAATCAATTTGAGTAGTTCCTATTGCCCTGATATCTTATCGTGGTATCGCAGCAGCAGTATACAGTATGTATATGTTACGTGCTGCAGAAATTAAGCAGCGCAATTATATCACCTTCGTTCTCGAATACAATTCATAGAGTATCGAAACTAATATGTTCCCGATACCAACAACCTCTTTTTTTGATATCGATGTGGATGCGCATCCCCTGCCCGCGAAGGTTGTGTATGTGGGACTCGACCACAGAATCTCTGATATTCAGAGACTGGGTAAGCAATACCCACTAAAACCATCTCGAGTAGTTCCTAAAAAGCCGCGTTACAGATGCTCCGGGTCGCTCTCGCATTCTACCGGAGTCTCAACGACATACTTGTTACGCTTGAACCCTCCGGTGCAGTAGGTATATATCTTCTCCTATGTACTCCGCGTCTTCCAAAGGATTCGTCCTAGAGCGCTCTGTCTCTCGTTCTGCCGTCTCCTTCTGTAGCATTAATTGCTCACATAAGAATACCACTGCATTATATACCTCGTCACTGCTGACCATTTTTGGGTTACACCAGGCAAACTACTTATGCCTAATACGACTTCAATTAATGTAATCGTGGAATAACTGGTAATCATTTAAAATATCACCTGTAGCGGCGTATGTAACAATTAAGAACACAATACTGATTATAATATAAAACAACCTAAATGTATACTATACAATTCATTCTTATTTACGCGCACATTACACCAATTATACCTACTAAATTAATATAATAATATATAATATTCTCGAGTCACAATTTTCGTTCCCATAGTCTGAGAATCGGCTACTATCTACCTTTCAAATCCCTAAGTGATAAGGGGTGTCCACCCCACAATTTTTTTATATTTTAGACAATTTTTTTTGTTTTTATTTTTTTATGATACAAAAATACATACAACGCCTAATTTGACTCCTCTAAGATAAACCCCTATTTTTTATTATTGTAGATAGTCATTTTTATTAAACTAAAAAAATGTTTCCTAGAAATAATAGGTATACATGGCAAAACAAACGTTTGCCGGGTCAGCTAGTTATATAATAAAAAAAACGGCTCAGTGGTCATTGGACAATGGAATATAAATTTAAAGTCACTTCAAATTAAGACAGTATTAATGGACTATTGTTAAAGATTTCTTGTGACATCCGTTATCAATAAAACTTATAGCTTAATAACTTAGCTTAGAAAGTTAAATCGAACTTTGATCCTTATATGGGGAATTAGAAGTTTTTCAAATTGAGTGGAGATCTATTATAGGAAATCTAGAAAATATTACAGCTTAACAAGTTGTTACTACCCATTTAAAAAAAGTTAAAGTTAATAATAATAGCCTATTATTTCAGATACTTTTACTCTTAAACACATACATATATGTATATCACCTCATTCTCTTTGGGTATCTGTGTGCCCTTTTTTTGGCAAAGGCCTCCTCCATATACCACCATTCCTTTCTGTACTGTGCCATTCTGTACCATGTACCACCAGCTGTTGTGTCCTTAATTGGGTCTATAATAAATAAGGTACCTGTAAATTGTAATCATAATATTTTATTTGCAGGAATATGGTCCAAAAATATGTTGGTGGTACAATCTAAAGTTCGCATATTCTGCCACACATAATGGCGTGCAAATTTGTCTAAAAAGTTAGAATAGAATTTACAATTGAATGAGTCAATTGTAAATTCTATTTTATATATATTATAGTCAATTCTTATATTACTTTATCACTACATCATAACAATATGAAAATATATTATTACGTTTTCAAAGTAATATTACATTAAGTCGATTTTTAAAAACTCTAGTTGGAAGATCTTTGAATGTTTTTGGTAAATTATTATAAACCTTAAATGCCATACAAAAGGTGTATTTCCTACACAATTCCAGATTATTTTTTGGTACAGCCAATTTCTCCCTACATAAAGATATCACTTGAATTCATTTTTTATATCCATACTGAATTAACATATAGTAATTAATTATCTGCAAGCTTTCTGTCCTATACCTTCGGCTTGCTATAACAGTACTTTGTACGCATTACCTTACTGAACTCAGATAAGTATAGACTATTTGTTTGATTAAAGAGAAATACTGTCAGGTATAATATTTTTGTTTGGTGAATTCATTTCATACAGTCCCTGTGGTCAGAAATTCAATATGTAGTGTAAAAATATGCAAACTGGACAAAATTAATCAACTGTGCTGCTCCGTTGATTGTTTTAGTGTTCCTGATAGATGACAATTCCCTGCCCATCTCACATTCAGACATTTTTAACTTGCTTTGTAATTTTGAAAGAGAATTTATTCAATTATATAAATATTTAAAAAAAAAGGGTGCGTGTTCTTATGTACGCGCGTAAGAAGTTACACTTTTTTGGCTTTCTTTTTTTTTAATATTAAATAATTAATATTTAACGTTAATAATTTAATAATATTTAATATTAGTATATTATTCAATTATTAATTAATATTAATAATAATAATTATTTTTATTTATTATTTTATTATATTATTAATTCAATTTAATAACTAGGTATGTTTCATAACCTTTAAACTAAGTCAACAATAGGTCTTCGTGAAAAAGCATTGCTAAATTTCTTGGAAAAAATAATTAAAACTCCTTTATTTGTTTAAAAGGTACTACAAAGGTCATTATGATCAGTCAAAATTCTTGGCATAGCTGCTAACTTTACGCATATTCTATTTCTTTTTACTTGTAGATTATCTTATTCCCATCTCGCTCGCGCAAGCTCGGCGCCCGGCTGGTTTAAAAAGAATTCGTTAATGGGCAACTTCATTCTGATAATTTTGTGTCACGGTGCGCGCGCATCGTAAAATTTCACTCTCATCAATTTTTCATAACGCGCCTAAAGAAGTATAACTTCAAAAAATCTCATTTTAAACTCGACTCATGATCAAGTACCTACATTGTGATTGTAACCTGCCTACTTCTGATAAAGGGTGATAAAGGTTACTAAAGTTTACTTTTTTTATTATTATTATTATTTTTTATTTTTTTTTAATGGCTCTGGCATGATTTGTGCATTAGCCAGCGTCAAGTATAGGATTTTTTTTTATAATTCGTGCTTGTCTTTAGAAATTCGACCGTGTCCTACATGTACGGTTTAGGCACTCGCCCGGTACCGCACAACCCTCCCAAAGGCCGAGAACAAATTTAAATTAAATTAAAACTTGCCCTCTTAATAAGACCGCTATGCTATGAGGCCCCCATTTATTATATTATTAATCATCATTGCAATCTTGTAAAATATTTTTTATTATATTGATTAAAAAGAGTGCCGATGACTTTCTTGCCATGTCTTACTGATTTGAGAACTTAATTACATTAATATACTTTACGTATATGTATATATGTTTATAAATGAAAAACTCCACCAGTATCACCTCGACGTCCGTCGTTCCACATCTGAGCGCTTTTTAATGCTCGTTTTGCCGCGCACCACCACTATGTGGAACCAGCTGCCCACTGATTCCGGACCAATTCGAATCAGGGTTCTTCAAGATAGGATAAAAGACAGTCAACGCACTTGCGAGCCCTCTGGCAATGTGAGTGGGGGGCGGTATCACTTAACATCATTATTTTGCGAATAATTATTATAATAACAATTAATATCAATAAAAAGTTTGAAATAATTATTTATTTATTTCTTTAGAATTATCGCTACGTAAGTTGTATATCTATGATGATATATGCAATTTGGTCCAAAGTTCAATACACACTTTTTTTACTGGCATATTTAAAAATAATAGAATTACGTTAAAGAGGTCATTCTCCATAACCAAACTCATTCCGGTCAGTTCTAACGAAGCGGAATCACTCGTTCATCCGTTCGTTCATCATTCACTTTGATGTTCTGACGCTCTTTGCACGCACTTTCCACTATGATACACTTTGTAACGTTTACATGAAGCTTTAACAATGTAAGTTAATTTTAGCTAGATCTTAGTGAAGCGACAATGTATAGCTATAGAAATACATTGCGTACGCAATATTTTAATATTACTTCTGACGTTATCATTGTTTAAGAGGCGAAATCATTTGTTTTATAGAACACCGCCGCCTATGGACACAATGCCAGAGGGCTCGCGAGTGCGTTGCCGGGCTTTTAGGAATAGGTACGCTCTTTTTTTAAGTTGAGACTTCAGTGGGCAGCTGGTTCCATATAGTGGTGTGCGCGGCCGTATATATAGTACTGTTCCTTACTGTCAAAACAATAATTACCTTTTTAGAGAGTCTAACATAACATTCTGTATTTCTATAGATATTTCGATAGTATATATTCCCATGCTTTAATTAGGAATAGGATATATTACAAGTAGCCCTTAGATTATTGCCAAAAATTAAGTATATTTTTTTTCCATTTGGAGTAGAATTTCATGGCCCGTAGGATTCAAGTACACAGGCGCTTATTAAAGATTTAAGCTGGCGCCTGGTAGATAGTGCTGGTGACGCCAGAGCTGGTAGTTTCCTCGCTCAATAAGTATCGCAGTACATCGAGGAAATGCTACCAGCATTAAGGCCTGCCACAGGGTTCAAACTTTTAAAATTTTCTATTCATACATTTTTAATTATTACCATTGCTATGTAGGTTAAGAATATTGTAAATACTGTATACTTGTGTACTGGAATTAAATATTACTGCCATTGAATAAATTGAATTCCACTTTAGATCAAAATGCAATTGAAATACCGAAGTTAATCTTCCTTGCGATGCAGCATAAATTAGCTGTAAGTTTAATAAATAATTGTCAGTCTTATTTAGTTTCCACAAAATTAATGGATCAAAATTGCAGTGGTGTTTTATTAGTCATACTATCTCAGTCGGTTGACATTTAGAATGATCAATTTATGAGAAATAATGGCCGCTGCATAATTGTGACATAAAATTCATTGAAGCAATCGAGTAAATTGGGAAGGAATGCTGTTGATTGAATCATTTTAATACAAGTCTATTCTCTAATCTCTATTGAGGTCACGCAGGCATAGAGTGAGACAGATTCTGGGCAGGAGTACCAGAGGAGCAGACGTAGGACCGACAACGTTACATGCATATTAATGCTTATTTATTCCAAAAACTTACTCAAAATACTATAATCCGATTCACTATTTTGTAAAAACATTTCAACGAAAAAACACGTGACAATCGAGAATTTCGTAGGCACAATTCTTTATAAAAATATTTGACGTGCGCAAATAAAACACGACGTTCTTTACACCTGCTCTATCTACAGCGGTCGAATGAACGAACTAGTGAATGGTTGAACGACTGATTTATTTGCCCGTTCAGCGTAATGGTTTCGCGAGCTAATCGAGCCAGCTTTGCCCAGGCACTTATTTAGAATGCTTAAATAGACGTGAAGGAATACCGTGTGAGGGCGCTTTTGAACGCATTCCTGGAATAATTACGTTCTAACGGTTGGTAATTAATTGCGCTTAATTAAATAAAATTCTACTCTATTTTGAATTTGGAATGAACGAACTGTTTTAGATTGCTATCACAATGAGTGGGAGTTGAGAATAGATGGGTGAGGTTATGAACTTAAATCAAAATAAGTTTTGAACTAACTTAAAGTGAATGAACCTTTTGGTTCAACCAGGAGCTTTCAACAATATTGTTTTGAATCAAATGATTTCAAAATATCCTTCATTAAGATATTCTCCCCGAATAAGTAGCGAATCGGAAGCTGTTTCATCATTGCGATGAGAATAAAAAAAAATCCGTCACCTAACCGAAGTTCAATAGCACAAGTAGGGTGTACAAAAAAGGTAAATACGGGGGCATTGTGTCTGAATAGGCTTTACTCTTGAAATGCGTCTCACAAAAGAATCTTTTTTGTGTTCAATACTAAGAAGTCGGTGGTTTTAACAGGGTAGCGACAGTAAAATAGATTGTTTGTTACATTTGTAAAGTGATGAATGAATGAATGTAATACATATCAATCGTGGCTACTTAGTATTTAATAAAACAGTCAAATTTTTTCTAAATAACTTTACATATCATAAACAAATGAAAAATAAACTGTGCAAATCTATGAATGAATGAAATTAATTTCAAATTATTGTTTCAGGTATTGTCAATTACATTAAGCGTCAACGTGAAGCTTTTTGAATTGCGGCTCATCATTCCTATTGTTGTTGCTATCCCTACAAATGTGCCGGGAACGAATGAACAAAGGTAGGAGAAACCAATTTGTTACGTGATAATATTCCTCCCCCTGGCCCTTCAGCTCCAAATGAGACGCATTTGAGTTTGTACCAAGAGGAAATCATGTTTTTAAGATTCATTTTCTTTTAAGTACGGAGATATAACTTGGAAATATACGAATGATTTGCTTTTCAAAATGAAAAGTTCTAAACAAGGTACTGTTTTGATATAAAATTTGACTCGAAATTACAATTTTGTTATTTAGGTGACCTAAAGAGGTGATAATTTTTTTTTTTAACATACGAACAAAAACAAAATTAGTTGACTTAATCTGTTTTTGTCTGTGAAAAAGCTGCGAAACGATGGACCGATAAGTATGAGGTTTTTGTAAGGAAGTTTCCAAGACTGAATGTCTCTTCAAGACTTTCAATCTAATCTCTTTGTTAGCAGAAATCTTACACGCACTATAAGTACTTACTCTTATGTTATGTTTCTGCTGGTGTGGTGGCTTCAGCGTGCGACTCTCATCGTTAAGGTCGTAGGTTCGACCTCGGCTGTGCACCAATTACCTATCTTTCTATGTACGCATTTAACATTCGCTCAAACGGTGGAGGAAAGCATCGTGAGGAAACCAGCTTGCCTTAGACCCAAATAGTCGACAGCGTGTGTTAGGCACAAAAGGCTGATATTGGCTATTATTAGATTGACAAATGATCATGAAACAGATACAGAAATACCAACACCTAAGAAGGTTGTAGCGCCACTGATTTATTTTTTATTGATTTATTGGCGCTACAGGGCTAAGCTTTTAACCTAGTTATATTAATATATATGTACAAAATATTAAACAGTTTAAGTAGTATTATGCCGTAACTAATACTTTAAGAGAGACACGGGTCATTACAGTTTTATAAGTTTTTGACAAATAAATAGAGTTGAATCCGAGCATTTGGCTAGCTGCCAGTAAGAATTGCAACGTCGCTTGCTGTAAACGAGCGAGATTTTAATTTAATTCTTATATTCATAACTTATAGAGGTTTATGTAATTGCTAGGTATTCATTTACGCCATTTTTATTCACATTATATCTCTTAATCTTGTTTTTATATACGCTTGATAAAAACTTAGGAGCAGTGTTGGCCTAGTGGCTTGAGCGTGCGACACTCATGCCTGAGGTCGTAGGTTCGATCACCGGCTGTGTACCAATGAACTTTCTTTCTATGTGCGCATTTAACATTCGCTCGAACGGTGAAGGAAAATATCGTGAGGATAGTATTGTCTTTGATTAACATAACTCTTATTACACATTTAAAGAAAAACGCTTTTTACCGGATTAAAGTTATGTATTATTATAAATTTACAACTATTTGACATAATTTTAAATTTATCCGACGTTTCGCGTGCTTTACAGCGTGCGTGGTCACGGTGACTGAAGACAAAAGATGTTGAATGTCAAAAAGTATCACAGCTGCAGAGAAAGTTGCATTATCTGTATTTATTTCCCCGGAGTTGGTATCGACTAAAAGATGGAGGGTTTTGGCAAAAATGGCTCACGGTGTCCTACAATTTTCAAGCCGCACAAGAAGATTCAGCAATTCCTAAGACCAATCAAAAGTAACACCCCATTGCAAGATGCAGGTATATACAAACTGGATTGCGACTGTGGCCTGTCTTACATAGGGCAAACTAAACGCAATATGTCCAGCAGACTCAAAGAACACATTGCAGACATAAGACATAGACGACACAAAAAATCAGCAGTCTGTGAACACATACTAGATAGGCCTAATCACTACATACGCTTTGACCAACCGAAAGTACTTGCGAAAGAGAAAAGATTCTTCCCAAGATTGGTACGCGAAGCCATTGAATTCAAAAAACACCCCAATTTCAATAGAGAAGACGGCCTAAAATTGTCAAACACCTGGGATCCAATAATATCCAAATTAAAATCTCAAAAAGAAAAACAATCCGCGAAAATAGAGGACACCGTGAGCCATTTTTGCCAAAACCCTCCATCTTTTAGTCGATACCAACTCCGGGGAAATAAATACAGATAATGCAACTTTCTCTGCAGCTGTGATACTTTTTGACATTCAACATCTTTTGTCTTCAGTCACCGTGACCACGCACGCTGTAAAGCACGCGAAACGTCGGATAAATTTAAAATTATGTCAAATAGTTGTAAATTTATAATAATACATAACTTTAATCCGGTAAAAAGCGTTTTTCTTTAAATATCGTGAGGAAGCCGACATGTCTTAGATCCAAAAAGTCGACGGCGTGTCAGGCACTGGAGGCTGATCATCTACTTGCCTATTAGATTCATTGGTCTAGTGGTTAGTACCCCTGACTGCGAATCCATGGGTCCCGGGTTCGATCCCCGGCTGAGGCGAACATCGATGTTATGAGCATTTTGTGTTGTTCTTAGGTCTTGGGTGTTTAAATATGTATTTATATGTATATCTATCTATAATATGTATGTATATCCGTTGCCTAGTACCCATAACACAAGCTTCACCAGCTTAGCATGGGACTAGGTCAATTGGCGTGGTTTGTCTTAAAAAAAAAAAATTTTTTTTTTAATGATCATGAAACAGATTCAGTTGTCTTAGGCCAAGAGCTAAAGAGGTTTAAATTTTACTAAAACTTATTTTTACTTTTGTTTCATGAATTTATTACATTAGTGCCGTCGCGATCGTTGTTTCGCCTTAATGTGATGTTTGTAATTACCTAGTAGCTACGTATCAACATATGGAACATTTCGCTATGCTACCATATAGAGACTGGTCGCGAAATAAAAACCTAGTTACATAAAAACCTTCCTCAGAGTTCAAGAAATAAATAAGAAAAATAATGGAATTGGCCAAGCCGTCTTTGAGTTGCGTTAAGAAACATATTTTGCGATTCCTTTTTATTTAAAACGATTTTCTCGACGCTCCCAGACTATTATAGTTGACATGGTCAACGAGCGCTGATGGCTGTAACTACAGACAAGTTTTACATCATACTTCCTTATGTAACATAGTTTGAGTTATCAACATTACTATACATGTCTTTGGTGGAATTCAATGCGAAAAACTAAGATTGAAAGGTCTCTGTACGACGGTCTCTCGCTGACCAAGGTCTCTTAGTTACCAGATCGACTATAGCCTAACCACGCACCATAAATTTAGAACGGAGTTCTTCGATTTAAATTCACAGAAACCATAGATTACACGAAATATGCCACGATGCAGTGTTTTCTAAAATATTCAGTGAAAAAGGACAATATTATAATATTTAACTAAAATTTACATAAAATAAGCTCCTGACTGACCACATTATGACACTTGCATTCTCTTTGTTAATGAAAATGAAACAGGATTAAGCTTATCCTTCTGTCTTTGTTAAGGGTTTAGGACATTTAAAGCTTTAAACTTTAAAATACGTTTTCAAGCATATGTTTGAATTGTATTAGAAAAAACAAATGATCACGATACAAGTACAGATATTTGAGGTTTGTAGCGCTACTGTTTTTTTTTAATGGACCGCGAAGAGGTAACTCTAATAAGACGTAAGATATGTCGCTAATATGGATTTCTTGCTATTTCCTTTCTTGGAACATGAGCTTCTACAGAATAATTTTTGTTTATGGTAGAAGAAGAATATACTTTAAGGTGTATAGTATTGCGCTACGGAGACGGCTTTTAACAACATCATATTATATTGGATTACTAGTCTATGGAACTAGCTTAGTACTTATATTAGCTACTTGTTACTTGGCAAATCTTGAAGAAAGCAAGCGTCAATAATTTTATAGCTGCGCTTGAACAGTGTAATACAGGCCTAAACACATCGGGGAATCGTGTAAAGCAAACACAGCGGGTAAATAAAGTCCCTTTTCGGGACTAGTCCCATGTGCACTCCATTGTTTGTAGAGGGAAGGGAATTTTTGACACTTAAAAAGGATAAATTTTATGATAAATGGCAACATTTGTTTTACGTGTTAGGTGCTCGGGTATAATTAATTTCTGATTGAAGAGTATAGGTTTACTTACCATCATAATGTAACGAATTTTACAAGTTTATTTATGTTACATTTTAGCACGGTATTTGAGGTGCCAAAAATTTGCACGTGTACTCAACATATCTAATCCAATTCGACTTAGGGTCCTTGAAGAATGTCCCACGAGAATGTAAGTGCGTGCTATTATTCTACCATTCCTCCTGCTGATAATGACAAATCTTTGTTTTTAATTTATTTTATTATTATTTATTACTTAAGAAGTCATGTGGAACCTGGTGTAATGGTTGCAGCTCCTTACAAACGTGTAAAACAAAAACTTGGATATTAAATAGTGGCGTAGAGCTTATTGCCAGTTCTTCTCTTCCGTTCTACGCCCTTGATTTGAGAACTGGCAGTATATGTAAAATTAGAAGCATTTAATTTACATATATTTCTGTTTTTTTGACGTTCATAGGTGTACATTGTGTTACCTACAGGAATAAATGATTTTTTTGTTTGTTTGGAGAAAATAGCAATTGTCTTTTGGCAATGTGTGTGTCCATGGGCGGTATCACTCAACATCAGATGAGCCTCCTGACTCTTTTATATAAAAAAAAAGATTCGTCATAATGAAATTGGTTTTGATATCACTTGGTTACTCCTACTCGTTTTCCAAACAGCTGTCATATTTTTTACGTATAAAAAGAATTACCTAAACCTCATTATACTGTAAGTAACCAGTATTACGAGATGAAATACGCCCAAGTATCTTAAACGCACGAAAAAGGAAACCTGCTTTTATTTATTACGCCTCGGTGTTGTTTATTAGCAGCTACACAGACATATATTTGTGTCTCTTTTTACGAGAGATTTAAACATTGATTAATGATAAATATAATAGTTGTGTGAGTGAAGGCTGTGTCTCAATTATGTTATTGACAGATTTTTCGTACTTCGAATGCTCTGACGAATAATGCCTGCGCAGAATTTTCTTTTATGTGTTGTGACGTGACGACAGCTTAGAATGCTAAATTAATATGACAAAAAAGCAAATATCGTAAGAAAATAGACATATGTATTTTTTATATAAGGCTCATTATTAAAAGATAAAGACTACCAATTGACACAAATTTTTTAGGTATATCATAAATATTTTAATTTTCAGTTATTGACCCTTCGATATACTTAGCACTACTTAAGTAGTCCTATATATCCTTGATAATTGACACACTCTTCTGTTCTTGACAACCGCACTATTACTGATATTTACGAGATTTGCACGTGTCAAACACGTGTCCCATACATTAGCTGCTAAAATATTGCACTTCAACGCCAAGCGATATTAAATCTTACTACATGTACTTAATGGTCATAATTGTGTAATTGATAGGTTCATTTCGATAATCAGCGCTAAGGAAATGTTGTAGTTTGACGTGACTGTCCAAATTATTTTCATGAATATTTGATAATTATTTTTAGAAAAGTTATATCAGCAACGGTCAGAAGTTTATAAAATATAAGATTTAATTTAATTTGTCCTTCTGCTTAAAAAGCAATGAACAATGACGGCATTGAAATCCTAGAAAATGAATGGATTTATGTAGGATCCAGGTTAAATCCTATCTTATCCTATACATGAAAGGGAGGTGCTTTAACTTAAATTTTTAGGTCTGGACCATAGATTTCTGTATCTATTTCGTGATCATTTGTTTTTTATAGTAAGCAAGTAGGCCTTGTATGTGTGACACAGGGCGTCGACTTTTGAGCTAACGCATGCCGCTTTGTTCGATGTTTTCCTTCACCGTACCAGCGTGTGTCAAAAGCGCACATAGACAGATAGTCCATTGGTGCACAGCCAGAGTTCAAAACTACGACCTCAGGGATGAGAGCCGCACGCTAAAGCCACCAGGCCATCACTTAATAGCAGTTTCATAGCTCAAACCTATATCACACAAAAAAGTCCTTCATAACAAAACATCGATGATATTAGCCAATAATAAAAAAACAATTTTATAAAAGTATAGACAAACTCAGCTGTCAGAAAAGTCATCGAAAAGCCAATCGAGTTTGTGGAATTCCGCTATAGCGATACCAAAGTTGGAATTCCCAAGTCCATAAAACGCCAGTCCATAGTCCAAAAGTATTTCGATTCCGTCTAAATGAAACTTGTCAAGCGGGCCTAACAAATCGTGCGGACAAAGCTTTGACCTAAAAATCTGAAAACTGCGCCTATGCGAGTCTGGATAGTGGTTAGGTCATTTATACGCGTGCGACTAACACACGCTATTGGAATTCCTTTTGTGGAGAGGCATCGTCTTTAATGCTATAACCTAGATATCCTATAATTTTCGCTACCCAACTTCAAAATTGTGTAATGGTACAAAACTTTAAACGGTTAGACAACTATTATTAATAGAAATATGCAGACTTTTTTAGAAACAAACGCCGACTACACATACACAACGCAATAGGTACTACATAAAAGCTACCATAAAATTTTTTCAGTGTATGTCACTGAACTTCTGTTTAACAGCTGGACCGATTTGAATGTTTTTTTGTATGCGTTTGGGTGGAGCCCTGGATGACGTAGATTCACAAATCAGCTCGACAGATGGCGCTGCTGTCGATACTTTCATACTTTGTTTAATATCCTAATCGCTTCAAATATAATGCAGGACAACGTATGTCGGATCTGCTAGTTTAATTATAAAATTATAATTAACGTGTCAAATGGAAAAGACTAGTTGGACACGAAACTCTAACGTTTTTTACCGTCGTACGCATCGTAGTAAACATCCTAAGTGCAGTCCAATGGGCGTGTGGAGTGAAATTGTGTTCCATGCCTCTTTGTCAGATACACCTTTAGATTCCTGTAAACGTTTCAATATCAAGAGGGTATTGTCTTTAATTGGTTCTAGACTTTTGATGTGGACTTATTTAAGCTGTTTTTGTTTATTATTGTAAGGGAGGGCTCAATTATTACGTAACGCAATTTTTGGAGATTATTGGACCCCCCCCCCATGTAACTCATCGTAACGTTTTTCAGTACCCAAGTATAGTAAAACGTTTCGTGACCACCTAGTGACTCTTTAGTTACTATTATGTGGTGTAAGTCGAAAAAAATATTAACAATAACGCGTAATTAGATCCCCGCCCCGCATCGTAACGTTTTACAAAAGGACCCTCCCCCCTCCCAAATTACGTTACGTAATACTTGAACGCTCCCTTAACATTATTCATACATAAGAAGTTAACAAAGTATTGATTGTATTTCATTAATCCATATTTTAAGGCTGTTATAATTACGGAAGACGTTGGTTGGGCCTTCGTTAGAGGTATTTTTATCAAGATTTTGTAAGGCAAAAAATATTCTGAATATTTTTAAATATCTTTTTCAACAATATAGCAGTCACTTTTTGTTACTGGCTGGTTCAAATACGAAATATCTTTAGTACATAACTCCCGTTAAAGCAAATTCCTACAAAGCCTGTGGAAATCATGGTGGAAATGCCGCATCGAGCTATCGGATGTCAATAAAGGGTACGTGTCAACTGTCAGGGGACAAATAAAAAGTGCATCGGAAAACGGTCAGCGCACAACGCGGTTACTTCACAGATTATATTGCAGTTGATTGATTGTTGAGAATGAAATAAATATAGTTTTTTGATAACGTAACGATTGGTTTAACTGTTTTTTTATGTAAACAATTACGCTGACCACACCCTTTTGCATATATAGAATATTGTACACCGCCTAGGCCTATTAAAAAGGCACTTTTGTAAGTTAAAAAAAAATGAGTAGTAGTCTCTTCCAAAAGGTAGTTTCATATGGAGAAGAGGGGGTAAGAAACTTCATACTTACACTTTTAAAATAGTTTACAATATTTTGTATGTACATTGTATTGATAATTATATGTGAAGACCATAGAACAAAAAAAACTACTATTTAAACTAAATACTTATTATGTAGATACACAGTGCTCACATATTTACAAATATTGCAACTATATATTTTACATTGTAAAAAAATAAACATAACAGAGATGAATCCTCACAAAAGCCCATAAAAACAGCCTAATCATATTGATAATTTATAAATATTTTAATAATTTATATAACAGATAGATTTAAAATTGTTTAGAATTTCGTTACAAAATTAGAAAACCCACTAGCTTCCACATAAAGCGGTTTTTGGCACTTCGGCTTAGTTTATTTTGACGTGAAAAAACATTTTACTAACACAAACACATTTAGTGTGACGAGATGTGTATCGGGATTATTTTTGTAACATTAGCGTTGTATTCTATCGAGTACATTTTCATGCCTTTCTTATGAAGATAAGTGTGTATCTGATAATCTGAAAGGAAGTAATTGAAACCTAAAAAACCTCAGTAAAATAAAAAAAATATGATAACAAAAAGCAGTGTTGGCCTAGTGGGTTCAGCGTGCGACTCTCATACCTAAGGTCGTAGGTTCGATCCCCGGCTGTGCACCAATAGACTTTCTTTCTATGTGCGCATTTAACATTCGCTCGAATGGTGAAGGAAAACATCGTGAGGAACCGACATGGCTTAGACCCAAAAAGTCAACGGCGTTTGTCAGGCACGGCTGATCACCTAATAATAATAATTACGAGTCATTTATTCTTTGAAACATTCAATTTTTCCATCGTCCATCTTTATAGAAGATACTCTTAAAGTTTTATGCAGTATCTAGATCTCCTCCAACTGGCTCCATCTCTCTCTATCATGAGTAGTATTCTCCCAATGGGCTGATCACATACTTGTTATTACAATGATCACGGATTCAGAAAACCAGACCTAGAAGTTTCTAGCGCCACTGTTTTTAAAAAAAAAAAATACCTATATGATAACTTCAATAAATATTTAATATCTAATTGTTTTTAGTGTTAAACTAAGTCAATCCATATTCATAATAAAACATATATATAAACCGTTTTAAAATGTATGTATACCCTTTTCAGTCTTAATATCTAGGTCACAATTTGTAGAAGTTGTCTCCAAACGAGGTCCAAGTGTCGCGTTCAGTTTAAGCTGAAACCGACTATTTCTAACTATTAAGAAAATCTGGTGCACTTTACGCTAATACGAATATAATTTCATTTAAGTTTCTATTTAACTGGTTTAAGATTTTATACCTAACTTGCAACAAGTGCGGGTGTGTGCTTACATTTTTATGTAATCTTTTTCTTAATAAAATCTTGAAAAATTCAGGCTTTAGCTATAATATAGTATACAAACAATACTATCAAGTGTTTTCCTATCTTTATTGTGCCGTTCATTAACTTAGCCATTCTAAAATGGCTATGCCCCCCTATGTAAGATTCATTATGTTGAATATTACAAAATTGAATTGTTATATTAATAGAGTAGGATAAATAAAGATTTCACGGCTATATGCTTACTATAAGACTCAAAACTTTTGGAATCGATTTCTAACAAAAAAAAAAAAAACATATTGTTTGTCAAAATAAAGATAAAATAGCTCAACCATCTTGGGATTAGCCAAAGTTCAAACCTCTTTTATGGGGTACTGTGTTCAATGTTACAATAAAATAGCTTGTGACATATTAAAACTACGAACTAAAGTTATTTTATTTATATTACAAATTAGAGGATTATATTCAAGATAATAATGCTTGGAAAGATGCTGGTCCTGCTTCATAGGACAATCATAGAGTCTTGACAAAATCAAATTGGTTACTGATCACAACAAACTACAAACTGTAATTATTTTATTTTTATCTCACACACTGATTGTTTTTTTTTATTATTACTATTTAATGTCTAATATTCTACGATTTCAATATTTGAAAATATGTGAGGAACATGTATAACAATACAATAATTGACCTATCTGCTGCATTGCTTAATTTGTTAGTAATTGCTGCTTAATTTAGTATAGTAGTTTTTTTCTAAGAGTACATTATCTTCACATATAATTATTTAACTAATACAAAATATTTTAAAAGAGTAAGTGTGGAGTTTCTTGCCCATTCTTCTCCACGCGAAACTACCTTATTGAAGGGGCAACTAGAATTATCTTTATATTTTATTAAACGTTCAAAAGTGCCAATTTAGGTGGTCTAATTGGAATAAATGATTTGACTATTGAAAACACTTACAATGTCAAATAGACGCGAAAATGTCAACGACAGTGTAACGATTGACAAATATAAGTTATGAAACACTATTTTTCCTTGTTAACCAGTGATAAAATGATCGCGCAAAACCAATATTTTTTCACCAAAATTTATATTGACTCACATCACCCTATTAAATTAACTCGAGAGGGAGAGGGCAACGCGTAAATGATTTTCGTGACAAGTGTTCGAGTGTAGATTAAACTACGAATGACGGGGCGTTATTCGTAAAAGGAAGTCAACAATTTTCGATTGCTGTCGGATTCTTTAAATTAGATAATCATTTTTTAGAAAATATTATCGATATTTTATTAATATTTTGGAAACTGTTTGAAAGTATTAAACTTAATTTTCTAAGATTTTTTCACTTTTAGACTTTCAAAGGTACCATAAGTCTTGATAAGTTATCTGCTTTAATTAAATAAAATTGATTTAAAGTCTTGGTTACAGGAGGATGGTTAGAGGTAAAGATTTAAATATTGGTCTACGTTTCACAACTGAGCGTTTTCTAAGACAGTTTTTGTTGAACCTCTATATGGAACCAGCTGCCCACTGAAGAATTTCAGAACTAATTCGACTTAGGGTCCTTCAAGAAAAGAGCGGCTAGCAACGCACTTGCTAACCTTCTGGCAATGTCCATGGGCGGCGATATCACTTATCAGATGAGCCTCATGCCTGTTTGCCTCCAATAACATTTAAAAAAGTAAATAAATTGTTATATCCTTACACTAGCGTTCAGTTCCGGCTTCGCTCGGCTAATTTTGATAAAACTTGTAATAGACATTTTGACATATGACGTCTACTATAACACTGTAGTACATCACTTTATGTCAGTTGTCATAACCGCAGAGTACGCGATAAATTCTTCGTCAATCATTTAAATTCGTCAATTTCTTTTCTTCAGATTCACGCCCTCACGCTGAACTATTTAAGTTACATTTAAATATGAACATGTAGATAAAATTTAATTTAAATGTGTAAGGAACTAAATCTTTAAACCGTAGACTAAAACGTACAATTGTATTGTATAGAAAAGTCCATCGGAAGAAAGTGGGCAAAGCAAATAGTACGGAAATGGGTCTGAAAAGGCTTTAGAGAGGTTCATTACGTCACTAGCGAATATTGCTCTAAGTCGCGTATTGTGACGAATTGGGTCACTTACATCGATTTCAGCTTATTGCTTTTGGGAATAGGTGAAATCTTATTTTACTCTGTGGAATATTTTGAATTAGCCACATATTGTTTTAGGTAAAAAGAAAAAAGTAAATCGTTTCAGTCACTGGCTGCTAATAAAAAAAAGTACAAACTTCAATAATAATTCTTTTTTTAAATTTGATGGCCTAGAATGATTTGATTTTTTTCGAAGATTTTATGGTAATGATTTTGTACTTTTTGTTTATAGATTCAAAAATCCTTACGACGGTATCGTAGAATCATTATTTGAATTTCGAATCACTTTCTAGAATTTTTTAACACAAACCTACTACACGCAATAATATACTTGTTTTTTACTGTTCGGTAACAGGACATTCTATATTTATGGTAGTAAGAAATTCAGTATCCTCCGAAGAATCAGACATGTCATTATATGTTTCAAATATAATTAAAAGGACAAATTCTGTGCTAACTGGAATAGATTATTGTTTGGCCGAGAATCGAATTCTTAATTTAAATATCAACCATATTATCAAGACAATATTGATACTTAACTAAATAGATAGTATATATGCAAATTAGTTATTTGTATAGCAGTAAACTGAATTTGTTTATACGACACTACAAAAATATGTTGTAATTGGCAATTTTTGATGCCAGATTGCCGGTTTTAATAATGTACGTGTTGAGTGAGCAAAATCATTTTATTTGAATTTCGAATATTTAAAACGTCAACATATTTTTTATGGAACATTTATATTTATTTTCATAAACTATAAACAAATGCGTTTTGGATTTTAAAAATGGAACAATGTTAAATGTACTTTCTTAAACATACAAGTAATGTACCTACCTAAAATTAACTAACGTTTTTGTGATTATTATTATTATTAATTATATACTGGGGCTTAATAGGCTTTTAGATATGTGTGTATGTTCGTAATTAGTTCTTATGTAAATTAATAAAGGTTCCCTAAAGTATTTTAATGGTTAAGATTTTACATAGTTCCAGTAGTTTTGGAGTTTATTTACAATCATGCAATTTATAATTAATAATTATATGACGAAGAACATATTTTTTATATAACAGGGGTAAATAGGCTGGAGCCGCATTTGAAGTTAATTGATACCGCCCGCCTATATACTCACATTGACAGAAACTTCGCAAGAGCGTTGCCGGTCTTTTAGAATTGGTACGCTCGTTTCTTAAATTAGTCATATCATAATAATCATACATTTTCACATAGGTAATAATTTATTTTGTCCTTGTCTTGTAAACAGATAATTTTCTTAATAAATGCGATACAAACGTATCTGAACTATTTGGTTTGAAAAAAGCTTACAAAGTGGTTTTTCGTGTCAAAAAGTTAGTATTTTTATTTCATAACTAACTGTTATAACACAGTTTCATTTTTAGCTTCCAACTACATTTTTACTTTGTTTATGATTTGGGGAGTTTGAACTAGCTTTGGTTAGTAAAAAGTTTTTATTTGATTCGCTTAAATTTAGTTAATATTGAATTATACACTAAGACTGTTGATGAACATCAACGTAGTTTAAGCTATTCACTAATATTGTAGAAAATTAAGTCAACGTAATATTACTTATTAGCCATAATTATTGTAATTCATGTAAAGTCGAACTCTTTTTTGTGAACTTTATTGTAGGAAAATTGACACTTTAGAGAAGTAATTTGGAGCATGCAATTTAGGCTTTCTATAAAACTAAGTTTAAGGTGTTAAGCAGGAACACATTTTAAGAATCGTCATGCCCGCTTAAAAGGGTCCTTCAAGAAAAGAGCGTACCTATTCTTAAAAGGCCGGCAACGCACTCGCGAGCCCTCTGGCATTGAGAGTGTCCATGGGCGGCGGTATCACTTAACATCAGGTGAGCCTCCTGCTCGTTTGCCCCCCGTTCTATAAAAAATAAAAAAAATGTCATTGCTTGTGGCGGCGTCCATGCGTCGGGATGTCTCTCTCCCTAAAATATGGCGAGTGAGCCAATCGCTGGCCATGCGTCATACTAGTGAACGGGTGTAACTTGTGGTGACTGGTCGGACTTGAATTCGTGTATGGTCATGTTAGTTATTTTAATTTATTTTATTACTATTAATTACTTATGAAGTCATGTGGAACATGGTGTAATGGTTGCAGATCCTTACAAACATTGTGTTAAACAAAAAACTTGGCGATTAACAGATTAAACAGTGGCGAACAGTAGCAAGTTCTTCTCTTCCGTTCTACGCCCTTGATTCGAGAAGTGGCAGTAAATGTAAAATAAGAAGCATTAATATGTATTTCTTTTCTGACGTTCATAAGTGTACATTGTGCTACCTATATGACTAAACAATTTTAACTTTAAACAAAGCAATATTTTGTGGCACATCAATCTTATGATGTACGGTGTCTACCCTTTTTACCCACTCATGTATCCGACCTTATTTATTCTTGGATCTGTGGGCTACAACGAGAATTCGTGCATGCGATGTACTTAATAAAATTGTTACGTATCAAAGACAGCAATTTGGCAGTACTACAGTGCCTTACCCTCAATTTTCCTGATGGGTTCGTCAGAATGCGAAATAATCCGCTGGTAGCCAGTTATAGACAGCTGATATTCGGCATTCTAGTATTGTCTTTTATTGACATAACTTTTAGACATAGAAAAAGACTTTTTAGAGGACACCGTGAGCCATTTCTGCCAAAACCCTCCATCTTTTAGTCGATACCAACTCCGGGGAAATAAATACAGATAACACAACTTTTTCTACAGCTGTGATACTTTTTGACATTCAACACCTTTTGTCTTCAATCACCGTGACCACGCACGCTGTAAAGCACGCGAAACGTCGGTTAAATTTAAAATGATGTAAAATAATTGTAAATTTATAATAAAACATAACATCAAATCCGTCAAAAAAGTGGTTTTCTATTCTGCATTCTTGTCACCTGTTAGGACAGAATTGTAAGTTAATAAGTTTTAGGTTATTTTTTGGTCTCATTTGACGAAATCGACCCAAAGATGCGAGAGTTTTGCTTGAACAAACACATAATATACATGTAAATACATTCGGTTTATTGAAGTCGCTTTAAACTAAAACGTAATAGACTAAAAACTAAATTTTTACCAGTCTGGTGTGGTGATCAAATCTTAACCTTTATATTCTAATGTATCCCCTTCATCTTTCATATCCCAGTTAAATCCCAAAACATAGATTTGTATGAGAAATAAACTGGGAATATTGGATATATCTGGTAATAATGTGACTTCATATAGCAGGTTCAAAATATGAGAACATGTACTGCTTTACATCTAGGGATTTCACTTCGTCTACGTTGAAAATAGGGTTGTCAATTTATTATATAGGTAAAAACATTTACTAAGACACATTCTTAGCTCTGAATTTAATTACTATTTTTAAAAGAAATGTGTCTTTGGTAAGATACAATTTTAGCCGGTGATCCCAGAGCTGGTGCTTTCTCCACTCAATAAGTTTCGCAATACAGCAAGGAAATGTCAGCATAAAAGGTACACTGCCACAGGGACCAAACTTTTTTAATATTTTTAAATTTTCTTTTTAACATTTTTAAATTATGATTACTGTTTTTTTAGAATATTAGAATGTTGTTAATACTCTATATGTGTGGGTTACAATTAAAAACCTCTTTGTTAAGAAGTAAGACTTGATGGACACTCGACATAGCAAAAAAAAGTACTAAAAACTTAATGTGAAATTGTCACTGAGTGGCGGCCAAATATAAAAGCACTTCTCAATAGTAATTTCCTCCATAGCAACTCTATTTACATATTTTTCATTAAGGTTTATAACAGCGAATGAAAAACTGCAGAATCTCAATACATTTCCCTTGTGGCAACCCTAGTCTTATCTAGTTGAGAGGCGCTCAATACTGTAGGTATGATTTATCTATACTTGTCTGAGTGTACCGTCTGAGCTTTAAGTATATTTGTAGGTTCTGAGGTTGATTTTAACGGTTTTCTACGGTGCACTGCTTTACCGACCCACACAATGATCATAAATAAACTGTTTTACCGACGCATCATTCTCATCAAACGTGTGTGCGTAAATGATTGGATAGTTTTAAAGAAACAAAAATGGTCAAATTATTTCATATAAATGAAACCTAGACTAAATATCAAGAATTGTATAAATTGTATTAGGAAAAATATTAGAATGATAAAATATTTTGATATAGCTTTGTGTTTTAAACCATAATACGAAAATAAGATAGCGATTTATTAAAGATGTTAACACCACAAATACATACATGATACAATGGAATACAGGTTATAATTAAAAAACCGTTCACAGATAAGAAAAAAAATAAAAGTAATAAAGAAAAATATACTCATAATATATTTTGAATCTCGGGAATATCAGTTCAGTTCAGCATTGTTTTATGTTTCTTTGTGTTTGAATTAGGATGAAACAGATTTCTTTCCAACACACTTATACAGTATCTAAAACATTCTTTACCTACAAAGTATTAATAATAATTAAAAATTAAAACAATTTTAAAAAGTTTTGTCCCTGATAGTGTCACCTGAGTCACCTTTGATGAATTTCCTCGCTGTATTGCGATACTTATTCATTTGTAATTTGATTTTTTTATAGTGTAGGTATATAGCTACTACTCCACGGTGGCAGCAACTTGCTGAGTTGGGTCCAATTTGATTAGAGTCGCTGGTCTGTGATTGGTCAAGTGATTCTGGTGACATTTGCGAAGTCTTGAGAATAACGGGCCTACCAGTACCTTTCCAAGTACCATGCAAGTAATCTTTCAGTTTGTATATACAACACACCCCATTCTCTAAGCTTTACAAACCCGTTGATGAACCAAGTGATTAATAAAGCCTACAATAAGCTTAAAGCTATTAACGCAAATTTGTTTATTACAAAAATTGCAGCCTCAGTGGGATTACGGGGATTATTATGAATAAAAATTTCCTTAACAAAAAAGCAAGCGAAGCGAACTGCGTTCGGATTGAACGCACATTCTGCAATATTCCACAAAAGGATACCTTAATCCCTCACAAGTGGGGAATAAGCCGGCGCCGATTCTAAGGAAGCGATTAATGAGCGATATTTTATGCGATATTGGTCTTGGTCGATCGGAAACGTAGGCATTTAACAAGTATGTTCTGCAATGCACAACATTGTAGCGTATATATTAAGTCGGAAGTTCTCGGCGTGGGAAATAAAAACGTAAGAACTTTTACACAACATATACCAAGATCCAACAAGTAGCTAAAGAAATTAATTGTTTTTTTTTATATAACAGGGACAAACGGGCAGTACCCGATGTTAAGTGATACCGCCGATGGACAATGAATGCTAAAGTGCTCGCGAGTACGTTGCCGGCCTTTTATTTATTAGTACCCACTTTTCTTCTAAGTCGAATTTTTTCGGAAATACTTCAGTGAGCAGCTCCACATAGTTGCTATCACTCAATGCCAGAGAGCTCGCGAATACGTTGCTGTATTTTAAAAATTGGTACGCTCTTGAAGGAAGGTTTGGTATAGAAATGTCAGGGCGGTTGTGATGACAATCGAAACAAGATAATATAACTTTATATTAGGTTTTGTTTTTATTGAAATGCTTTAAACAAATATGATTTTAAAGGATATAAAATGTTTCACTGTCCAAAATCTAGAATGATAAATAAATGCCATTGTAACTGAACATTGAAGTCGGTAAAAGCAAAATAGAAAAACTATTTGCATTTAACGTTATTTAAAGAACTATTAACATTTATTATAGTAAAACAGAAATCGTACTATAAACAATATAATGTAGAGCGTGACTTAATCTCAGAGCCCTGAGTCACGCGATAACATATCGAATGTTTACAAAATAACAGCCCCTCGTCTCATTTCAATATTAATATTCCCCAGATTCTAGGCAGGTTTTATCCTGCCTTGGCTTTCATTGAAACTTTTTAATTCGGTGGTTTGAATAGACCCCTTCGATTGCGATATCACATCATAAAAATATTTTCAATTTAATCTTCATCTTTTGTGATTTTTTTGAATCTCGTAGCAACGTCTCATCCAAATTTGTTCAGCTGTTTTGTAAGCGAATGTACTTTTACATTAACATTACTTAAGTTATGCCAAGGAATATCTGGCAAGATAAGAAAGTCTCAACTAAGATGAGAATTGTGTAAACTTGGTTTACTCTATATTAGTCTACGGATCGGAGTCATCGGCTACTTGCGCGCAAGACTAGAAAAGGATTGATACCTCCAAATGTTCAAAAAGCGAATCTACTCCTCTCTCAAAGGCCGGCAACGCATCCACTAAACATGAGTGTCTATGAGCTGCGCAGACTGCCCTTTTTGGTCGTCCCGCAAGCTCGTTTGCCCCCCTATTAAAAAATATAAAAAAAAAACCTGGAGATGTGGTGTTGGAGTAAGATACTTCGCATATGGACCGCTAAAAGAACAAACCAGTCAATCTTGGATCAACTCAGAGTTCGTACGAGAACTTACTTTGGACAAGCTGGTTGTCGTCGACAAAGTAGGAAAAAACCCGCGGGGCAGATCGCCAACCCGCTGGTGTGACCACAATTCTCTCGAGTCTCCCCATAACAACAGAAGAGAAGGACCGAACAAAGTGGAGAGATATAGAAGCAACTTTACAGTGACAAGACTTTCGACGAAGAATACGGCTGACAAGAAAAGCTTATGCATAGTTAACTTTAAGTTATATTCGGGACATTAATGGTTAGAACTTGAAAGGGTAAACTTAATTTGAATTAGCGTTTTATGATGTCATAAAAAAGTAAGGGCGGTCACTCACGTAACGAATGCAAAGAATTTAAATGCCTCATTATTATAACTACTATTTGAAATATCGCTCTTATGTGGAAATTTTATTAACGCCGCATAGTTTGGTACATATTATAAAAAGTCCAAAGTGCAAGTGTTGGTTACTATACTATATAATATATATATAAGATTATATACATAAACTAAAATGTCTACAAAATACACACAATATACGTATCACCTCGACGTCCGCCGTTCCACAACTGAGCGTTTTTCAAGGCAGTTTTGCCGCGCACCACCACTTTGTGGAACCAGCTGCCCACTGAAGTATTTCCGAACCAATTCGACTTAGAGTCCTTCAAGAAAAGAGCGTACCAATTCTTGAAAGGCCGGCAACGCACTCGCGAGCCCTCTGGCATTGAGAGTGTCCATGGGCGGCGATATCACTTATGGTATTTCCTCGGTATATTGCGATACTTATCATTGAAAGCACCAGCTCTGGGGTCTCCGGTGCTACTTAATCTTTAATTAGGCGTGTGCACTGGAACCCCGCGGCCCAAGAGTCTCTGGAAGGGTTCAAAATCATGTTGGAGTGATTTAATTTGAGCTGTTTAATAACAGAAACAGAAGAACAGAACAGAAATTAACAGGCGGAATATATTTGTGTATGAAAATACATTCATTCGTTTTGAATCTTAAAGCCTTTTATTGCATACGACTAATGCAAACATTACAACAGACATACATGGTCATGGAAGCAGGCAGCGTCATTGTAGGGATAACGAATTTTACTGAGAAGTTAATTTCGATGACCAACTAAATATATTTAAAAAAATCTTGTCATAAAACGAAACGAGATAAAAACAAAAGAACCTAACCATCTCTCATCCCACCGAAACACAATGTGACAGACAGAGACGAAAAGTGCTGTCGTTAAAACAGTGCAATTAGATCTTAATTGTATGAGTAATCTCTAGGCCGTTTATTTTATAGAACAGGGAGTAAACGGGTACCGCTCACTGATGATGCTGATGTTACGTGATAATGCCCATGGACGTCTCTTTTAAGAATTGGTACACTCTTTTCTTGAAGAACCCTAAGTCGTATTGGTTCGGAAATACTTCAGTGGGTAGCTGGTTCCACGTAGTGGTGGTGCGCGACCAAAACTGCCTTAAATAACGCTCAGTTGTGAAACAACGGACGTCGAGGTGAAACGGGTCGTGTTCTACCTCAGAATTTGGTTTTCTTCTAGAATTTTCAATGTATTGTATTTTCCGCTATCAAAGTAAGAAAAGTTAAATGGTTTTCATTTTATCATTACCCTTTTAAAAATATTTTGCCTCATTAAAGAAACTCAGGGAAAGGATATAAAAATTTAATTACCAAAACTTTGAGAGAAATGTCCCTTTAAGAACAAAAGACTTAAATGTTCGCGAACTCGCTGTTCGGACCGGTTCAGCGATGATTAAAAATATTTTATGTTGCTAATGAGACACGGAGATATTAATAATTTTGTATTTAAAACCGGTAAATAGAGTGTTGGCTTCAGATTAAATGTATTAATATTTACTAATATTTCAATTCTTAATAATACTAGCAGACCGGCCAAGAGTTGCTGTGGCTAAGGTTTTTGTTATATTATTACATAGTAGAAAACTATTGAAAGGGAAACGGTAGGAGAACTTATGTAAAAGGTAGAAGCTTATGTGAAACGTTGGTACTTTTTACACAGCGCCATCTGTTAGAATTGTATCAAATAATAAACAAATATTTGCAATAAAATAATATTGCGGGTATAAATTGAGATGTAAGCTATCCTATCTTTTAAGTTGGATCAAACTGCACACGGTGTGCAAATTTAATTTAAAATTGGTTAAGTAGTTTAGGAGTCCATAGCGGACAAACAACGTGACACGTAATTTATATTAATTAAGATGTACAAATAAACTTGTAAATTTTTTTTATACAAAGCAAACGGGCAGGAAACAACTTTTCTTGAATGACCCTAAGCCGAATTGGTTCTGAAGTACTTCAGCTGGTTCCACATAGTGTTATTATCCAAAACTCATACTATGCTTGTATGCTATGTATATCTATAACAAAACAATGCAACTGTGACAAAGTGCCAGAATTAGGTACATTATTAATTATTAACTAATACAATCATATACAAATTTAAATAATAAGCCTTTTACAAATCTGTAAACGGTACTTCTTATGTCGAATTGGTCCGGAATTACTGGCCGCTGGTTCCACATACTGGTGCGTGTCACTTAAAATATTAATCCTACAAAAATTGTGACGATGTGTATATAAAGAACACATTATTAAATATTACAATGAGTATTTCATGGATCCATCCAAATAATCTATATATGTATAAAAATGAAACCCGTTTTCCGTTGTCACGACATAACATGAAAACGGCTTGACCGATTTGTCTGATTTTTTTATATAATATTCCTTGAAGTACGAGGATGGTTCTTACGGAGAGAAAAATTAAAAAAAAATTGAGTGAAAAGTCTAAAAACAACACTTTTCTATATTCCCATACAAAATATTTGTAATAATACTTAAAAGTCAATTTGAACTTTAATACTATATCATAAAGTTCAAATGTTAGTGGAGGGGTTCCGGGAAGGTGAATTTTTATTTTTTGACATAATGTATGTATTTGTTGTCTTATCAACTTTCTTTTTTTCAACTTTCTTACTAGCTAGACCGGTGTCCCGAATAGCAGAACAAGTATTTAAAAAAAATAAAGAATCGACTGTTAGGCGGTACGATGTTCGCCAGGCCAGCTAGTAATTAATAAAATAATTCGCACGCTGATAAATCCTTGTAAAATATTACTGTTTATCACGGTACATTGCTTAAATCGTAGTAAAAGAAACTTCTCAGCGTCGTTTTTGCAAAAACTTCTCGGTCGTTAGCAGATCTGTCCGGAGCATAACAGAATTATTAAATGATGGGGAATCGACTTAATTTTGCCGAGACAAAGAAGTGTCTTTCAATTTGCTTTTAAATTTATATTTAAACCTTTGTTTGTTACCGGGAAAGCCTTTGAAATGTTTAGTGAAGTAATAACTGTTATAGCTTTTAAATATTACACGAAGTATTTTGATAAGAACTTTGTATTTCCTTCTATAAACTATTATAAAAGGGAAAGACTCTTACATCTTACCTGTCTATTAATCAATAAAAACATCGAAGACGATCAGTAATAATGGGTATCGTATTTACTTTAATTTACACCTTGTATTTAATAATAAAAAATAGCAGTTTTAATGAATGTCGGTTTAAGATCGAGAATCCTGGATTTGATTTTATATCTGAATTTATGACGATTGTGAAAGAAACAGCGCTCCGAACTTTGGCCTCATTTCTAGATCAGTTTTTCTTCATGATTCTCTGCAATAGACATACGTTTTTTTGGGTTTCCTCACGATATTTTCCATTTCCAGCAAGTATTACGCACACATATAAAACCAGCCGTGATTTCGTTACGTTTCGAACATACGATCTTATCCTAGATTCGTTTGACTCAATACAGCCTTTAAAAACCTTCACTTAAAAAGCTTTAACCAAGTTTGAGTTCACTTCAATTGAAATTTCGAAAGAGATTTCAGATACCCAAATCACCAATAAGCTTTAAAAATTGTAGAAAACATTTTTCCGAAGTAGTAGAAAATTCCGCTCCGTAGCCGGGACCGATGTCATAATTAAAAATTTACATTTTGAAAGGGATGTTTTAATTCATTATTAAAATTTTGCGGCTGGAGTCGCTGTAGCACGTTTCTCCCTTCATTGTATCATCGTGTGAACAGACGAATAATATCTTCATATTATGTTTTATTTCTCACTTTGTTACTTAATGCAGCTAAAATAAAAATAAAGGTTCACTTATTAGTAATAATAACAATGAAATATACAGTATTCACAATGACCTTAACCTACAAAGTAATAGTAAAAAATAATAATAAAAAATTCTTGGTCTTTGACGCTGGCAGCATTTCCTCGCTGTATTGCGATACTTATTCGTCGAGCGAGGAAAGCACCAGCTCTGGGGTCACCGGTACAATCTACCAGGCGCCAACTTAAATCTTTAATTAGCGCCTGTGCACTTGAACCCCACGGCCCAAGAGTCTACTCCAAAGGGAACAAAATCGTAGTTGGAGGAACTCCATTTTTAATGTAAGGTTTCCTTACATTAAATATCCAATTTTTCGTTTCAAATTTTTTTACATACAATATTGCTAGTTATTGTTTTGTTGCTTTCCCATTCGGTGTTCGAGACCCTTGGTCCGTCGGGTCCTAGCGCCATAAACTTTGTAAGGAAATAGCAAAAAGGTTAGCCGACATCACATAACACCGAAGAGCTGGCAGCTACCTCTGACAAAGAATTAGTCTAGCTATTCAAAAGGGGAAACCGTTTTTTACCCTTAAAACTCCCCCCCCCCCCTCTCGACCTCAGATCGCCCGTAAATTCTTTTTCCTTTAATTTTCATAATATTCTCCTCCTTTTCCAATGGGTTTCATCCTGCTATTATTTTTTTAGGTTTCAAAAATTATCGACCCTGGTCTAAATGCTTTCAAGCCCGTTTTGACATCGTTGTTATAATTGTCTTTTGTGTTTGTAGTGTAATTTTTTTTGTTGTTTCGTATCTATTATTGTTTTCATAAAAATTGGGTTACGCATAGTATAAAAAATTATCTGTGAAATAATTTAAGGACACGTCTAGAATTATAACTTGTAAATATACTTTTTTACATATCTTGTAATTTGTGATGTGACTGGAATGTTCCCTTATAATAATAATATTTTGTGGATATATGTATTTTTCAAATACTATGTAAAAATGTACGTAACTTAATTTGCATTTGACGTCTAATTTAATATCTAGCAAATTGACAATCCTAATGAAGAGACAAATCGAACGAAATTAAAACCTCTAAATTCAAGCATTATTAGTTCGTCCGTCACCTCCAATTCACGCCTACCCGCAAAGCGTCAAAAACCAACATTGTTAAGATTCTCTCAAACATTTTACTCCTTTGATTCCCAAACCGACAAAGAACATAAAAATACGATTCAACGCCAATCGGAATTAGACTTTACCGCTATAGAGCTTAAAGTTTACTGCACTCTATGATACTAGAACTTACAAAGTTATTTCGATCTACCCTCATGTTATGAATTATTCAGGTGGCGTTTAATAACTAGGAGTGTAGTTTGCGGATGCCCGCCGGGTCTTTTGTCTCTCTTGGTTTATAGTTTACAGAAAGAGATGGAATTTGATTTGGAATGAGATTGAAAGATCAATGCAAAGTCGGCGCATTACATTTTGTCGCTGAATATATTTAAATGAGGTGGAGATATTGTTTCTGTGTTCTTGACGGGGGCCATCATTGATTTTGAGTTATGACCTTTTGTCTCAAATATCTTTTATTATGCCTACGATGTTTTATTTTTACGACTTCAATGGGTTGTATTAGCGAAGTAATATCATTAAGAAATTATAACGCCACTGGGAATAACTAATACCTTCCTTTATCTTTCAGAATAGGTAAGTTTCTTTAAATATGTAATGAAATGTTCTGAAGATAAGAGCTTTGTTGTAATACCAAAATTCACTGCAGTATAAATACTAGAAGGACGCGTTAATTGACTTAACATTTTTTATAGAACACAGCAGGATGCTTACCTGATGTTAAGTGATACAGCCCATGGACAATCAATGCTAAATGGCTCGCGAGTACGTTGCCGGCCTTTTATTTATTAGTACCCTCTTTTCTTGAAGGAACCTAAGTCGAATTGGTTCAGAAATACTTCAGTGGGCAGCTGATCCACATAGTGTCTTACAAGACGCCTGGTCCTCTGCCTTTGGTTGGGTTTTTTTCTTATAGAACGGTAGCAAACGGGCGGGAGGCTCATATGATGTTAAGTGATACCGCCCATGGACACTTAATGCTAGAGGGCTCTCGAGTGCGTTGCCGGCCTTTACGGTTGTACGTTACCGGGCGAGTGCTTAAAACGTACTGTAATGATTGGGATGTATGTAAAAGTATGTCCTAGGCCGAGGATAGCCATTAGCCAAATATAGTAATTAATTAATAATCATAAAATTTAAATCAAATTTTTAATACCTCTCTCCCATTTGCAGGTACGAGTTGGTTCGTCAAAGTAATCAAGTAAGAACTAGACTTAAGCTCGACCTACATGCTCACAATTGCAGGAAAACTTTACCGCCGCCATCTTGCGGAAAATCTCGCGAATTCTTGTTAACTTCCTCGAAAACCTAGATTTACTCCCAAATGTAAGGATAAAAGGATTATAAGTTCTCGGGTTTGTGCATATTTTCTAATAAAACTGGGAAATGTCTGCATTATGTGGTGTTGTTGCTTTAGGGGTTTTTCGTCTGCAGATCTCGATGTTTACAGCTTAAATCCCTGGTGTTTACACGCCGTCTTCCTTATGTAACGCTGGTGGTCTTCTAACCATAGTCTTGCATAGCTGTCAAAATTATTGAAATAGTGCAACAACGTTTTCCCACTGCAATAAATGAAACTTTGATACTTATTATTATTTTATAGAGTTATTGCTTATTTAATGGACTAACATAACTGTTATCCCCTCTATAACGCGATTTCCATTCCTCATATAACGCGGAGATTTCAAGTTATATTTCTATAGTGTAATTTATAATGATTTGTCAAGTCCATAAGTAGTTTTGCGTAACTTTGCACTTATTACAATTGTGTTCCTAGTTTTTGAATTGTTAAAAAAGAGCATACTCATACAACGCGTTTTCATAACGCGTCTACCGCGTATTATATATTACAATTCTTATAGTATCTAATAGATATTTACTATAAAATGTGCTACATAAAATCCTCTTCTGTGTTTTCTTGCAAACAGTTCCTACAGAACTAACCATTTTTCATTGCGGTCTTAGCTAATACCTTTAAAAACTCTAGATATACTCCATGGCTGGATTACTACAATCGAACTTTTAATTTATCGTTGCAATTTTGTTCGTAGCACCAAGTTACAATTTTGTTCCCAGCAAGTTGCATTGTAACTAGTGTCTACGTGATTAATTGCTTTTCGTAAATGCTTGGTAAATTATCTCTATACCCTAACTACGTGCTTAGACAGTATTCAGTATTTAAATTGCTATACAATTGCTATTGCACCTTTAAAAATGAACGAAATATTTTTTTGATTGATGGCTTGTAACATAGAGTAAGACACACTTATAGATTAAATCTCTTCTACTCTATGAACAACGCGTAGTTTCAATTATTGTTAGTCTGTGACCTCATCCTAGTGTCCATATAGGTAATTGCGTATGTGACCCAGATTTGGGGCATACGGGGCAAAACAATACAATCCTATTACCTGCGCGACTAGTACGTGGTTTATCTTTATCGCTCGCTAGGGATGTCACTAAATCGATTTTTGACAGCTCGTTGTCTATAGTCTATGACATCGCAATTGTTGAAGTTAGCGGCAATCGCTATGAGGACAGATGGAATGATTTATACAATACTTTCTGTCATAATCAAGTAATCAATCTTAGCACATTACAACTTTATTAATTTGTTTTTAACCGACACTTTTCATAAATCATATTAATGCACTTTCAATTCGCTTGTCGAATATGGCAACCCCTTGATGAGATAAATACATGCATTTTTTGCTTAGTTTCTACAAGAACATGTATTAATTTAAATATTTTGTTTTTTATAAGTTTAGTTTTTGACGTGATAACGTCTTTAAAATCGTTTTAGTCGGGTGACATTTTCAGAAACTTGTGTCACACCAAAACCTCACGAGCGCGATCGCAGGTATAACGAGAGAGAGACGGACCGATCTCCCGTCTCATCTCGAGCGCTGCCAGTCATTCCGTGAATGTATGAAGAAAAATGTATATCATAGTCGAATAAGTAAACTTGTCATTTTACACCCGAAATTTATCATCAAAAGTGTGAATAAAACGATAGATGTAATTTAAAATTTGAAAAAATTGTTATCTTCATTAATTCCTTACTTCCCAAAAACTTATATCACCAATAAGACGTTATCACGTAAACATCTCGATCGTAAACCTACTTTACAAACAACCAATATTTTTTTTTTTAAATTTAAGATTTTTTTTATCTATCAATGTACTTAATTGACTTATGTTTTTTGTTTCGTATATTTTGTTAAAGTCTGTTTTGGATTTGTATATTATCTAAGTGTTTTCTTTTTTGTAAGATTACTTTTAAATATATAAACCTTATTGTCTCTTAGTTAATATAATAAGATCTTTCTATACTTACAGTCAGTTGAAAAATAATAAAAATATATAAATATCATTGATCTGATCAAAAGCTAATAACGTCTTTACCGTCCTTCCTATACATCTTTATTAATCGGGTATTTAATCTCAAAGCTTGTCTTGGGTCTCAACAAAACTTATAATGGAATGATTCCAGTTTTAGCAACTTAAAACTACAACTACTTCATAATTCTTTCACCAAATGAATGTATGTAAATTAAAATTGAATATATTAAAATTAATTAATATCCAGCTGTGCGAAGCCACGCCTCTTCGATACAATTAAAAATTTTACTGTATTAAATTTCAAGAAATAAAAGTCTTTGTTTAGAATTTTCATATAAACCCCGTTGACACATTTTACGTCGCATCTCGAGTAATATATCTTAGAACCACAGGACACAAACTAGGTCACAAACATGGTCTCTGCATAATGCATCATTTAGTTCATCAGACTGTAGGTTTTAAAGTACATTTTATTTGAAACCATATAATTAAAAAGTTAAATCTAATAGGCAAGAAGGTGTTCAGTCTCCAGTGCCTGACACACGCCGTCGACTTTTTGTGTCTAAGACATGCCGGTTTCCTCACGATGTTTTCCTTCACCGTTCGAGCAAATGCTAAATGCGCACATAGAAAGAAAGTCCATTGGTGCACAGCCGGGGATCGAATCTACGACCTCATGGTATGATGGTCGCACGCTGAAACCACTAGGCCAACACTGCTCTAACACAATACTATAACGTAACTACAAACAATAAACTTACATTTTTTTTAAATGTGTAGATCAGGGCAAAACGGACAGGATGCTCATCTGATGTTATGACATTCTCAATGCCAGAGGGCTCGCGATTGCGTTGCCGGCTTTTTAAGATTTGGTCCTTTAAAGGACGGACTAAAAAGTTTAAACTTTTGCGAAAAACATTTTCTATGTCAAGGTAATGTTCATAATTTAGTAAGTAAACTCAGAATGTGAGGCAAAAATTATATAGAAAATTCTATTACAGAAAGGCTTTATAAAAGAAATAAAACAATTTCATTGCTGTATAATTTATAAATAGAGTTGAATAAAAATTAACTTACCCAACTACCTCTATTTTAAATTGATACAGCGCCAAATAGTTAAAATTCCGTTACGAAACTAAGGCGTGTCCAATGTGAATCGAATATAATGTGTAGGTGTTATTTATAACATAGGAACCACCCATTAACCGCTTAAAAACCATCTATTACTTATGAAATATACTTACATAAGCTGCTTGAATTATGGGTTTAAATAATCATTTATTTAGGTCACGAACTCAACTGCCGTTCAACCATTATGTTAATGGGTGCATTTTTAAAATACCATCCGTATCACGTCGACGTCCGACGTTTCATAACTGAGCGTTTCTTAAGACAGTTGTTGTCTATCACCACCACTATGTGGAACCAGCTGCTCACTGAAGTATTTCCAATTCGACTTTTTAACGGACGGCAACGTACTCGCGAGTCCTCTGTCATTGAGAGTGACCATGGGCGGCGTTATCACTTAACATCAGATGAGCCTTCTGCCCGTTTGCCGCATTTTCTATTAAAAAAAAAATAACTTAAGAAAATACTTTAAAAATAAAAACTCTTATACTGAAATAAACGCAGAAATATCCTTTATGAGAGGTAACTTTTAACTTTTAATTCTACGGAAACCAATTCTAAAATACGTTTAAAATGGGAAACCAAAGGACTTGTTGAGGTGAAACAAATAATCACATTTCGTTTTTCGATTATCTATATCAAATTAATCACATATATTTCGTATACCCGTATCGGGCTATTACCTTCGAAAGGCTATTATATCATATTGTCCATAAATCTCTTTATTAGGGATTCGCCATATTAAAGCTCTGTCGTCAAATCCGATAATATACGATATTGATCTTTATTATATCTTTTATGTTTGCACACCCCTATTTTAAGACTGCTTAATCTGCTATATTCTTACGCGGCTGCCCAAAAGATATGTCCCGCTACTATCCTATATAGGTATAGATAAAGAGCAATTAGGTTTCAGACGCCAATCTCGGTTCTAAAACATGCCGGCGTTTAGCTATGGTTTCCGTATCCGCAGCAGTGTTGGCCTAGTGGCTTCAGGGTGCGACTCTGATACCTGGGGTCGTAGGTTCGATCCCCAGCTGTGCACCAATGGACTTTCTTTCTATGTGCGCATTTAACATTTGCTCGAACGGTGAAGGAAAACATCGTGAGGAAACCGACATGTAAGACCCAAAAAGTCGACGGCGTGTGGCACTGAAGGCTGATCACCTGCTTGCCTATTAGATATAAAAACCTAGAGGTTGTAGCGCCACTGATTTATTTATTTTTTCGTATCCGTATTGGTGTTTGGATAAGTTATACATCTTCTTATTTATAGCATAATTTATATCCAGCCGAAGAGGTGGCACATATTTTCTAAGATTCAGATTCTTTTTGATTTACAACAGTACTTGGCGCTAATGTTTCAATTTGAATCTCATTTATGGTTGGATAAGTTGGCAGTAAAATCTGTCCCCATTTCATGGTCAGAATACGAAACACGACGTCGACAACTGAGCGTTTTTAAGGCAGTTTTTGCCGCGCTCCACCAATACGTAGAACCAGCTTCCCACTGAAATCCAATATTTAACTTTTAACTTCCTACCAATTTTTAAAAGGCCTGCAATGCACTTGAGATTGTCCATAGGCGGCGGTTTTACTTCAGGAGAGCCTCCATCCCGTTAAAATGACCTTTATAATATCATCACAAATTTCTTTTACAAATTGTACAAATCTAAATGTTCAACGTTTATTATTATTGCCCAGTTATCACTGAATAAGGGAGAGGGCACTAACGACTGACACGCGACTTACCCTCGTGACTTGAACATTTCACACGCCAGAAATATTGCCAATTTTGATTTGCAAAATACTCTTTATATATATATTCGTACGGTATCGGAGACATCGAAGCACTGGACTTTGTTACTGTCATAAGAGTTGCTTGTTAAAAAGTGCCAATGCTAAACGAATTGTTAATTAGTCACTTACGTGATAAGTTTTTTTTCGAGATTAATTAAATTCGATAATATCCAAATTAAAATCTCAAAAAGAAAAACAATCCGCGAAAATAGAGGACACCGTGAGCCATTTTTACCAAAACCCTCCATCTTTTAGTCGATACCAACTCCGGGGAAATAAATACAGATAATGCAACTTTCTCTGCAGCTGTGATACTTTTTGACATTCAACATCTTTTGTCTTCAGTCACCGTGACCACGCACGCTGTAAAGCACGCGAAACGTCGGATAAATTTAAAATTATGTCAAATAGTTGTAAATTTATAATAATACATAACTTTAATCCGGTAAAAAGTGTTTTTCTTTAAATGTTATGAGTTATGTTAATCAAAGACAATACTAAATTCGACTTTTTAAACACTGACCGAAAAAAATGTTTAACTGATTTGAGGTTTCCTGTAGTTTAAAGCAAACTTTGTTATTAAGGTGTATTGTTTTTATTGTTTAAGTATTATGTTGTTTTGTTATCGACAAATATATAATTCACACGTGAGCCAAGTGGCGCAGAAGGGACCGATTCAAGCTTGACATCTGTCATTAACTACCGGCCATAGAGTATAATTTTATCAGAATAGCTTTATTGTTCATATGTTAAGGTCTTCTAGATAATATTTTACGGACAAAGATGTCCCAATATCTGAGCTGTTTTACTCATAATTAATTATATGTTACTAATAATCTTCGAACGACGCCTATTTTTGAAGTACGTCATAATGATATGTAAACTATGAAGTTTTGAATTTGGAATACGGTCACAAATTAAATTTGAATTTAAATTTAGAAACACATGATCGTAGGAATTTTTGCCGGCAACGCACTTGCGAGCCTTCTGGCAATGCGAGTGTCCATGGGTAGTAGTGTCACTTAACATTTTGGTTGCCTCCTATTACAAAAAAAAAGAAAAAGAAATATGATATTGCCTTCTCGTAATTACCACATTCCTTTTTCAAATATATTAATTACTTTCCTTGTGTTTCTCTTGAATAAAGCAAAAACAGTTGATTACGTTTTAATGAAAGTTTACTCAAAGTTCTAGCGAGGTGACGGTTTCATCTACGTTTTATTACTCAACCTACTTTCTACAAGATGTTTTATTAATTTAAAAAATCCACAAGTTTCTAAGTACCCATCTGGATTTCTTGGAGAAAGTTCTCGAAGTTTTCTGTTGTTATTCTTCGTGTTTTAAGGTATTGCATTTCGCTAATGTCAACACAACTAGGCGAAAATTATTTATTTTAATTTTTGTGTATTCGAAAATATATCAGCAATAAAAATGCTATTTAGCGTTTCTATATTTTGTGGTTGGTCTGGAATTGTCAGAAAATTTAATTAACAATAATATAAGTTTATAAAAATCCTTGGATAGGGTGCGTTCCTGAAAAACAAAAATTTACGAAGGAATTAACGCAAATGCAAAAATTTATATTGTTGATATAAAAACTAATTTTTACTCGTTACTAGTTTAGTTTCATAACAGTAATCATATAACTCTAGATATAATTTTAACATTTAAAATACAATATCAACAAAAGGAGATCAGAGCTTTCTAATAATCACTACGAAAGATATGATTTTTAATATTATCAATGACAATGGAGCATTCCCCCCAGCAAAACAAAACACGATCACATTGTAGTGTCCGTAATAAAGAACCTATTGTCAGTCCCCTGTATTTATTCCAGGGGAAAGATAATCTTTTATTATACCTCTAGATTTATGGTGCTGTCAAATTTCATTTGTCATTCGCATTGTTCGGTCAGAGATTTCGGGAGCAATCGATATGGGGTCAATACATCTGTATGTATGTGAGGAGAAATGCACTATTAGAGATTCATAATTATTTTTCCTTCCTCGGTGTATTATATATATTGACTAATATTGTAGTACGTATATGTTAAGTGTTACAAAACTAAAAAATAAAACTTGAATTTGTAAAAGTTCTTTGTTTTCTGTTGATGTGACGCTCATGTGGTCCGTTGTGCGTAAGGTACTATTAGTAGTATTCTGGGCACTTCGCAGGCTTCACGGAGTGACCTCACTGCTCCGAGGATTCCTGTTCATTGGGAAGCCACAGCCACGCATTCCAGGACTACGTGGGTGACTGATTTCTCTACGCTGAAACAGCCTCTGCTCATGGGACTGTCTGTTACGCCTAGGAACAAAAGATGTTTATTAAGGCGACAATGGCCTGTATTTGAAATTAGTCCTTAATTTGAAATTGGTTCTGTTGAGGCTTAGGAGTTTCTGTTGATTTAGAAATCAAACTGTGTTAATATCTAGTAAATTATTACAACAGAATAACGTCTTGACTATCCCTGCGAAGATACGTTGGTGACTTGAGACTCTTGGTTGGTCAATGTTACTTAAACAATATCCTTTAAAACAAAATTCTTATCTGCTCACGCTCAAATACGCTTCAATGCCTGAGAAGGAAATTCTCCCTCTCTTCATATTTGATTTCTCATAAAAAAATCGTTAAGTCTAGTTTATATTATAGTCATATCATAGTCATTATTTTCTGAATTCATACCCTGCTCAAATGATTTAAGAAAATACTAAAATACTTACAAAATCACTACATTTTCAATTTCAGTATATGACGTGAATTCTTTTGAATTAACAGTTAAATTGGGTTAATAATTTAATGACAACTTATAAATTGGGCGGGACGCGAAAGCTTTTAGGAATGAAATGAATCAATAAACATAAAAGCCTTGAGCAGTCATTTTGGTTTCGCGAAGTATTAATAAGAAATTAATCAGAAGATCGTAATTTGGGAAAATTGTTTTCGAATCAATAGAAATTAAATGTAATTTTTTATGAAAACCTGTTAAAAAGGTATAAGCTTTCAATAAAGATATTTCAATTTTAGAAAAATATTATCCTGTTCATATTATTAAAGTTGATATTTTAATCCAGTAAAAGAAAATCCTTTGAATTGAATCCAGTTAATTTTTTTTTGTGCTTAGATCTTGAACTATTTTGTGAAAACACTAAAATATTGGAAAGTTCAACCTAAAACGTAACAAATGTATTATAACAATAAATTTTACATAACATTTTGTAAATCAAAAAAGGCGGTACTTACGTATCCTACCCTCATAGTTAAAACCAATAAAAACTTTATTTAAAAAGCCTCTAATTTAATTCCGTTGCAATACAGTTTTGAGCATATTGATTCGATACGGATTTTACGAGTCGAGTACTTTTATCGATAACTATTTGTTTTCATATATCGGTGCTTTTACGATATTAAATGTAATTGATTTTCTGATACGCAAATTGAGTGGTCGATTTTTAATTTGCACTCTGATTTCATATGCATTTGTGGACAATGAATTAACTTCTAACATAATACAGAATGTTATAACGTTATAAACAAAAATTATCGTACTAGATTTTACAAAAGTCTATGCTAAGTATTTCATTATTTCTTAATTTTACATACAGCCAACATAAATTATAACAAAAACATATATAAAACAAAAAAACAATTATACTAGAGATATAGCCAAAGATGGAATACATAATAATATACAAAAAGGTTCAAACATTTACGAAAGGTAAAACACAATAACAATGATTAAATACATTTAACTAAGTAATGCTTAATTCGGCTGTATTGTGTGATATATATAGTATATACATATACTATGACTCACGTATCCGTTCCTCTAAATCATACTCTGTTTTCATCACAGCCCAAAGACCATTCAGCAATTATAACCTGCTTTAATTTAATCCAAATACCTAAGGATCATTACGACCAATAAAAACTCTTTTGCTGTCAGAGCAAAGGTCAGACAATTTTTAAATTAAACGTTTTAGTATCCAAAAAAAGCCTCCCTTCACATATTTTACGAACACAGATCTAAAAAAAACCTTATTCTTCCGTAAATACTTTTAATTTTGTTTCGTTACGTGATAAACTCCCGCGCACTTAAATTATAATTATTCGTAATCAAAACCGCATTATCGGATTGTGCGATAAAACTTACATTTGCATTGTTTATTAAACCGATTTACGATCTTAGTAATGATTCGCAGAAAGCATCGTAAAATACGATACTTAATTAGACCGAGACTGATTCTTAGTGCGCGATAATCGATTTTTCCGCGATTACTAAAGTGAACCACGTACCTACTATTGAATTACTAACAATACATTTAGCAAAACCAAATATCAAAACTTCAATCGTTCTATTTTCGAATTCGTATTATATAGGAAATACTTATAGTACGAGATCCGACCGCGTGATTTATACGTTCATATGTTTGATTAATAAAATATAATTTTTATCGATATTTATAACTAAACCAATGCAGATCCGCAAAGGTGGCCATCCAAATTTGGCCGCAATTAATTTTAATTAAAATGTAATTAATTATTTATTTTTGAACAATTACGTTCACTTGTAATTGTTAAAAAATATATTTCATTAGAAAGAAATATACCTGAGATACCGAGAAAGTTCAAGGTGCCATCCCTCACTTGGCCGCAACCTAATGTCAGCCAGGTGTAAACAGGTATAATTTCGTTAAATATATACGTTCATAATGTATTATCATGTTATACATACCAAATTGAAGATTAATTCTTTCCCTACATGATGAGATATAGGTGCCTATGCAAAAATGCCCGCAAATAGTGACTGCCAACGATTAAAGATAAATAAAAGCGAGAGAAACTTAAGATAAACACCCCATGTCGAATAAAGATAGAGCATCCCAGCTGCTTGTCGTTTTTATGCTACTGCGCATGCGTCCATAGATAAGGTGCTCAACTAGTAGCTCGCGTATTTGCTTGGAGTTTAAAATACTCCAAAAATTGAGCAGTAAAAATAATATGTCATAATAATTAATCTACCAAACTAGTGTTTTCAATATTTTTTTAATTATATTCAACTAAAACAATATTGATATGATTGCAATATTCAGTACGGTATTTAGTTGAGCACCTTGCCTATGGACGCATGCGCAGTAGCATAAAAACGACAAGCAGCTGGGATGCTCTATCTTTATTCGACATGGGGTGTTTATCTTAAGTTTCTCTCGCTTTTATTTATCTTTAATCGTTGGCAGTCACTATTTGCGGGCATATTTGCATAGGCACCTATATCTCATCATGTAGGGAAAGAATTAATCTTCAATTTGGTATGTATAACATGATAATACATTATGAACGTATATATTTAACGAAATTATACCTGTTTACACCTGGCTGACATTAGGTTGCGGCCAAGTGAGGGATGGCACCTTGAACTTTCTCGGTATCTCAGGTATATTTCTTTCTAATGAAATATATTTTTTAACAATTACAAGTGAACGTAATTGTTCAAAAATAAATAATTAATTACATTTTAATTAAAATTAATTGCGGCCAAATTTGGATGGCCACCTTTGCGGATCTGCATTGGTTTAGTTATAAATATCGATAAAAATTATATTTTATTAATCAAACATATGAACGTATAAATCACGCGGTCGGATCTTAGACTATTAATGTATTGAAACGCCCGTCACATCATATCGTATAGAGTACTTGTCTTGATATGTACAGTACTATCGCTTACAACTGCACAGTAGATTAAATAGCCAACATTTTTATGCACTTTAAATTTATTTTATGAATGCCTTCTTCTACTAGCGATGGTTGTAATGATTTTGCTAGAGATTTCAAATGCAGCCGCTACCGCATTTACCATAGAGAGTGTTTAGAGGAGTAGTTCGGAATAACACCAGATGCAGCTGATCATCGGACGTGCAGAATACGAAACTCCACTCGTATCACCTTGACGTCCGTCGTTCCACAACTGAGCGTTTTTTAAGGTTTTTAAGACCATCACTACTATGCGCAACCAGCTGCTCATTAAATTATTTCCGAATTAATTCGACTTAGGGTCCTTAAAGAAAAGAGCGTACCAATTTTTAATAGGCAACGCCCTTGCAAACCCTTTGTCAGTGTCCATGGGCGGTGTTATATGAAAAAAAAATATAATAATAACTAACTAAGCGTCCAAACATGTACGACTTTTATAATACATAGTAAATAAAACTTGAAGCGATAAAACTGAAGCTCTTTGTAGCTACATATGTAAAATGTCACCGCGTAAAGATATTCCGAAACTTGAACAATAAGCAGACTCAAATAAAAAGCAGCACAATAAAACAAGGAACTAGGTAAAGCTCCGTGCACATTAACCAAAACCCAGTTACACATGATTCATGCTTCTTTGCTGTATGTAAAGTAGGGTGCATATTGTTCTAGATTCTCTAGGACTGTTCGTCAGAATGACAATTAGCTTTTTGAAAAGTTTAAGGACTTCATTGTGCTTGTATTTGATTGTAGTATTGTTGACTGAGATTTTACTTTGAATTAATGAATATAATGTTACAATATATTGATGTTGTCTATTATAACATTTTTAATTATTATTACAAATACTATATTATAGGTTAATAATAATGTATCTTAAATAAATATAAAGTGTAAACTCTTTATAACGAATTTTAAAGGACCGAGCTTTTGTATTCGTTATAGAGAGGTTTTGTTATAGCGAGGGAAGAATTAATGTATGGGTATTTGGTTAAACCAAATAAAATAAACTCATTTTTACTTTATAGAGACTTTTTCAAAATAACGCGAATAAGGTTATAAAGAGTTTAAAGTTTATTATTATTTGGATACAAATACCTTTTAAAGAATTGCATGAATGTTTTACCCAATACCTGATTGCAATTACTACACCTATGCTATAAATTTCCATAACAAAACGCTGCATTTATCACCCGTATTTTGTAAGATTAAGACTTCATTGCGATTGGCAAACAGTGTCTCTAGTATTAAGTTAAAAAACGTTGTGGAGTCGTTTTTCACTCTAATCATGCCTCTGGCTATGTGATTCACAGACAGCCATCTATATTGTTTTAATATCGTCACAAAATAACGTATAAAATATTCCCACATTTAACTTAAGCATACTGACCCTAGCAGCACTCCTGACAACACCATATATCATAATTTTATCGCTAATGCAAACTCGCTGTGCGCTGCGTTTGTTTGTTCTCCTTTCTCACAGGTACCTTACCTTCGATTTCATATTTCGAACATTAAGTCAGATAATTTTGAGATGTAAATGCTGAATTCGTTCCTAAATTCTTAAATTAGTAATGAGTTTATTACGGATCGAACGATATTTTAATATATCATTTGAAACTGCGGATTTTTAGAGGTATTGTATTATCAAAAAAAAGTCAGTGGCTCTACAACCTCTTTAGGTCTGGGCCTCAGATTTCTGGGTCTGTTTCATGATCATTTTTCATTTGGCAAGTAGGCGATCAGCCTCCTGTGCCTGACACACGCCGTCGACTATTTGGGTCTAAGGCAAGCCGAGCTGAGGAAACCTCACGATGTTTTCTTTCACCGTTCGAACGAATATTAAATGCGCACATACAAAGAAAGTTCATTGGTACACAGCCGGGGATCGAACCTACCACCTCAGGGATGAGAGTCGCACGCTGAAGCCACTAGGCCAACACTGTTCTGTATTATGAATATGAAATGTAAAAGAAGTGTCATTTTTAACAACAAAAAAAGGGACGAATGTACGGTAGGAATATTTAAACTACGATCTCCTGTTTCCAAATATGTACTACAAATACGAAACATAGAAAATAGTTCCATTTGTTGTAGTATAGTAAATTTAAAGTCATATTACATATATAATACAAATATTATTCATATAATACAAGCTATTCGTCTCAAAATCTTTAATAGTTAGACAGCTTAAAAGAAAAGCTATTCTTTACATAGTTATATACCAGGTACCGTCCTCTCTTTGTATTCGTCACACTCGATTACATTTCCACGTAAGAGTTTCCACATAAATTTCCCTACAATGCAAGCTTAAAACATTTCTTGCTTGGAAAATGCTATTAAACGCGACGTGGAAGAGGCTTGTACTAATTTTGTTTGGTTTTAATATTTGAAATAAAGCAATATGTGATATATTATTTTATAGAACAGGCTGCAGGCTCACCTGATGTTAAGTGATACCGCCCATAGACACTCACAATGCCAGAAGGCTCGGAAAGTGCGTTGCCAGTTTGAACAATTTGTACTTTTCTTTAAGGACCCTAAGTCTAATTCGTTTGGAAATTCTTCAGTGGGTAGCTGGTTCCACATAGTGGTGGCTGGCGGCAAAAACTTGTGGTCGAGGTGGAATTTTGTATTCTACCTCGACGTCCGATAAAACCCAGCTTCAGCTATTAATTCGAACTACAATACTAATGTTAATAACAAATTAGGATAGCTACAATTGTTACGATTCATCTCTAGTTAATATCTTGAAGAAAAATATGTTTATGTTTTTTGTACCGTCATATTTTCCTGTGTTCGGTATTCACAAAAAACTAATAATTATTTCGGGTTCGTAGGCACCACCATTTTACTTCAATTAAAACTGACGCAGAAATGTGTCTAATTGGTATATCATATCATAATAAATAACTAATATGTTTTCATATTAATAATTGCCATTGCAATTCTTGAAAGGCCGGCAACGCACTCGCGAGCCCTCTGGCATTGAGAGTGTCCATGGGCGGCGGTATCACTTAACATCAGGTGAGCCTCCTGCCCGTTTGCCCCCTGTTCTATAAAAAAAAAAAATTGAGACATACGTATATTGACATTGACATAGTTGGCTTTTTTCTCGACTCAGAACTCTACCCTTACATACAAACTTCGAGGGCATGAGTCTGGTATATAATACTTGATTAATGCATTTATTCTTTCAACATCATTATTCGCCCACATCCTTTCTTTTGTTTTGTAATTAGCCTAGATCGGTGATGTGCTGTCATTATTTTGCTTGTAGCTTATCTTCAAAGAAGCCGAAAGGCCCACACCCACATTCTATTTATACATAATACTTGGTACATAAATAAGACAAAACCAGACATTTGAAGAATTTTAATTCATAAAAATCATTCTTATCATTTAAGTTAGTAAATGTTTAAATTCTGATAAATTTGAAAGATTAACAATTTCGCTTTGCTTCCAAAGATTTGTCACTATTCAGGCATTCAATTTCCACGATATATAATAATCTGAGATAAGTTAATGGACGACTGTGAGTAGGTGTGTAACATGAGTATTATGAAAACAATACTCAGATGGAATCAGCGTTCTAAGAATATGTGTGGGTTCTGGTGTTGATTAGCAAGATCGCTTATCAGCACTTTAAACAATTTAATGGCAATGATGTCATAATTACTGTTTGCGACCACTGTTGCAAGTGCGATTTCTTAGAAACACATTTCAATAATAATACATTACATACATGTTAAACAGATAAACACTTTTCCTTATAATAATAATTTAACCTACATAGTAATAATAAAAATAATTAAAAATTAATAAAAAGAAAATTAAAAAAGTTTGGTCCCTGTTGCAGTGTACTCTTAACGCTGGCAGTATTTCCTCGCTGTATTGCGATACTTATTCGTTGAGCGAGGAAAGCACCAGTTCTGGGGTCACCGGTACTACCTACCAGGTTTCAACTTAAATCTTTAATTAACCCCTGAGCACTGGAACCCTACGGCTCAAGAGTCTCTACTCCAAAGGGAACATAATGACAAGTAGATATGGCTGCGTGATGAATTCCTGAGTATATGTTAAAATTTAGTATGTTGAATGCATTATAGTAAGTTTAAAATGAAGTAACGTGAATGACTTCAGCGATTTTCAACCATGTTTTAACAGTTGCTACATATTCTATTTTACAGAACGCTGACGTTTCGAATGTGTGTTTTAATGTGATCCTAAAAATGGATGGAATAGGTCGGGGCCCTCTTACAAGGAGTACGAGATATATATATATCGATTTTAAATACAATAAAATTAAAAGATTTCCTTGACCATGACCTTCTTCAACACCTTTGAAGATTTATTTTACTTATCTAACATATAAAATTCTCGTGTCACAATGTTCGTTCCCATACTGCTGCGAAACGGCTCGACTGATTCTTATGAAATTTTATATTCCTAGTCAGTAATTCTGAGAATCGGCTATTGTAGTCAACCCCAAAAATTTTGTTTCTTTTTTTATGATACAGCATACAAAAATACATACAACCTCTAATTTTCACCCCTCTACGGTCAACCCCAATTTTTTTTAGATAGTTATTTTTATTCAACTAAAAAAATGATTCCTAGAAATAATATACATGGCAAAACAAACGTTTGCCGGGTCAGCTAGTTTATTTATTAAAAAACAATTCTGTCCTAACAGGTGACCCTAAATTCACAAGAATGTACAACAAATGAATAAAATTGCGAAACACAAAACAATAAGTTTTTAGTCAAATATATTTTTTCTTTCATTGCATTATAACTCTTAAGTCGGCCACTGACGATACGTCCATTTAGTAGACTTCCTTTTGGATGCACTCCAAATGGAAATTTATCGAGATACGGTACCATTCACGATACTTCCATTTGGATGCATGGCGTCACTTCGAACTTTGCAATCGTACGGAAAGGAAATAAATGATACTATGGATAACAATACTTTACTGGTGGCAGCAGTTGTGTGTATTTTATTAAAAAGACAAAAAAAACCTAAGATGGACCTAAGGTGGATGAAGGATTGGTTGAAACAAAGAAATACTTTTATTTATTTAATAATATAAATATATTTATTTACGAATAGAAATACTTTTATTTTGTTCTATTACTTCCAACACAAAGTCACGCGCGGACGAAGAAATAATAAAAAGAAAATTATAACGCTTGACAAATACACAGCACATGCACCACCATCGACATCAAAACATAAACTGAAACAAAAACCTCAAAAAAATGGACGCCGTTTCGCCCATTCACGGACAATTCGGACTGCTTCCATATGGCGTGGCGCACGTTTCTGCCATTGACGGACGGCCACGGATGACGTCCATTTGGCCTGGACGCATGGATTTCAATCCTTTTGGAAATCCAGAGCTGGCTGACGTCCATCCAAATGGAATACTTTTTTACCATTCATGGGACGATTTTGGACGACGACTACTCCATTCGGATTAATGGACGTATCGTCAGTGGCCGCTTTTAGGCACACACATACTTTTAGTTGACTATCACTAAGGTCGTTCTAAGAATCAAATAAATCTGAATTATTGTTAATTATAATGCGTTACAATACATCTTCATTAGAGATTTGGAAACTTTACATAAACCTAATTAATATTCATTATTATCCGTTAAGCAAATATTATGATTGACACTATTCCTGTTTACATAATGCAGGGAAGAATAAATTATGATATGTTGAATTATTTACCATTACGCCGGAATAATTAAAATTAATAGCGTTTTTTCATAACTGGTGAGAATTTCTCATTAAATAAACAACATAACGTGAATAAACAACGAATTAATTATACATATATTTAAATGAAGTAATCGGAAATACTTGTTATTGCGTTTTTGTTCATCTGTTACTTTGGTAAAATCAGTTATAAGTAAGTCTGTTATTGTTACTTAAATTAGTTGTATAAATAATGACAACAATACATGACTACAGACTAAACTATCAAATCAAAATTGTACATACTAGAACACCTTGGCGTTGGCGTCTCCTATACTCTATGGGTAGGCCGTAGAACAACAAAATTCTTCTTAGAGACGCTTAGCACTAGACTCCCGTGTCTAACATATGTTGTTACTTTCAATTGTTTTTTTTTTAACTTTGAAGGATGCTTCCAAGCAAAACGTCGAAACCTGACATTTGTCAAAATGCCTTTTAACACACGCTAACTTATTGAAATACTAGATATCTTAGCAACAAATAATAAATGTTATTAAAATCAAATATTGATAAATTCAATATAGTAGTGAACGATAGAAAATGTATAGGAACATCTCATCAACTTGTACAATTTAGACCAACTTTGGCCACTGTCCGTCGCATAACGTATTTACTGCGACGAAATATTAATCAGCGCTGTAACGAACCGTAGTCCGTCATAGATGATGTAGCGTAGAGGTGTTTTCGTTGCTTGATCGCTGTCACTTGGCGGCAAAGAATCGGTAAAATCTTTTCTTGATGTGAATTGGTTCGGAAATACTTCGATGGATGGAGCTGCTTTCACGTGGCTTATGCCTTAAAAATCCTTAAATTCTTTTGTGTTTAAAATTTGTTTTTATAGGATCAAAGATATCTTATTTGTCTTTGATTACGGATCACTGGATGGAAATATTCGAATATTAGACTACTAAGCATCCTTAGACACTTATAACTGTTTGATGATTTGCTATTTTAAAAGTGTACCGAGAGTATTTTACGCCGGCTTTTTCTCTCGGCCTACACCCTCTGTCTTCTTTGCCGATGAGTTGGGATGCCTACAAATTTAATGACGTAAAATAAGTGATACCTGTATCTTATGTTCCATCATAAACATATTTTATTTTATATTATTTTAAAAGTAATTGGAACATTGGCATCGACACAAGATTTTTCAGAAAATATAAATTTTTCCACCAAGATATCAGATATTCGCTTTTATTTTGGCTTAGAATAAAATAAACTATACGGGATTAAACACACAATTGTCACAACTTTGAATTATGGGTTTGCTATTATAGAACATATCTGAGTAGTATATCTTGTTTCACTTTACGTATAATAATTGTCCGCATCTGCGGGCACATCTATAGTAATAATGTTAGAATGAAGAGCTAGTATTCATTGCAAAAGTTACGTCCCGACCGAAATAATTGAATTTCTCGTTTAGTTTTAAACCATACACCGCTTTAATATTATACTCAAGTGGATATAAATGGAAAACGAGCGAAGTTAAAATGATAATCGTTTGTGGTTCGTGCTTACGTTCTATTTTTAAATACTTGATACACATAAAATGTCTTTAAAAATGTGCGTGTTAGTTGAAACTAAGTTATTTTTGTTAAACTTTTAAATTTAGAATTACGTTTTTAAAACGCTTCCGAATGTTTTTTTAAAAATGGAATAGTTATATTTGAATTTAGAATGTTTTCCATAAATATTGCGATCTGGCATTGTCGTTGATGAAGTAATGCATTTTTTACTTTGTTATTTATCTATAATAATTATTACTTGTACAAACATAACCAACCGTTATTTCCATTATTATAGTGACCTATTTCTATCTATAGATGTAATAGAGTTTAATTTTATGTCGCTAGGTTACGCTCTGAAACTACCTAGATTATAAAATTATAGCTCTTATTTGGTTTGATGTTTCTAAATAGAAATACGAAATCTACTCTTTTATTTCACGTGGGTCACCAAATAGTTATTTATTTACCGAAATATCAAGTTAAAACCCAAAAGTTCCCAAAACTTGGTTAAATTCAATAATTACTTTTCGTACTTTGAAACTTTTCTTTCTTCCAAAATTCAATCATATTACTCATATATTTCTGAAGTCATTGACCTTCTGAAATTCACATGAGAGCCTTTTATCATTCGTAAAACAGTTCGGGTCAGAGACGGATTGGTTTTCCGTTTAAGATGCGATTTAACATATTTTGTGCTTTCAAAAACTTGTGTCTGTTCGAACTTCTAGACAATCTTTGTGTTTGTTATTTTTCAATATGAAACGTAACTATTTTTGTGTAAATAATACCTTTTCTACTCCCCTGCCATTGTGTCCAGGGACTTTTTATATATCTAAGCTTCACATCACACGTCTCGCGAAATACGCCCCGGCTACATCTGTAATATTTTTGTAACGTATAACGTAACTATTTATAGCATATTACTTTAATATAAATTATGGTATGCTATAACAAGATATGGATAGGCATGTATTTAAAAAAAATCTTTTTAATTTATAGTTATAATGATAATACAATGCATTTATAAATATAAACATCTATAAAAAACTCAAAAGAAAATATTTTATTTATTTGTTTACTATGATAATGAAATGTATAAAGTATTGGTTATTTATAATAGGTATGAAGCTATGAGCGCACTGCTTCCCAATAGTCACCAAGCCAGGTTTTATTATGTTATGTCAAATGCCATAAGGTTACATCAAAAGTTTAAATTACTTATACTTTATATGGTGGTTAAGTATTCTTACATTTTCTAACTATCCGCGCAATTTTCTTATTTTCTTTCTTTCATAAGAACCTTCTGACAATAACAAACAAACCAAAAAATGAATTAGCGAAATTTGGGATTTTATAATTTTGATTAAACATGTCAACATTAAACGGCATTTTTCAATTGTAATTAGAAAGCGATAACAAAATATTCGTATTTACAAAATACATTTTAAAATGTCGAGCTTTCAGATTTTTACTTGTAAAAGAATTTCTTACAAGAACGTCGCAACTTCAGCATTGTTTAAAATTAATTTTGCAGCAGACTGCATTTTAACTAAATAGGCTTTACTTGTATTTTCTTGATTGCTGATCTCAGGATTATGTTAAATAACTAGCGAACCCGACAGACCTGCGTATTTCAAGCGATTAGGATATTAAACAAAGTGGAAACCGACTGCAGCGCCATCTGCCGGGCTGATTAGTAAATCTAAATCCATCCAGAGCGCCTCCCAAGACATACAAAAATTCATTCAAATCGGTCCAGCCGTTAAGATTAAACTTCTTTCCTTGTTTTAATTTTTTGGGACAATGCTGGTTTCTTCATATTATGACCTTCGTACGAGCTTACTTATAATAACACGAAAAATGATTATAGCCATTAAAATTTAGAACCTTATGTTTAAGTGGCGGGCATTGGCATGTTGCTGCTTGAGGTTGTACGTCACAAAAAATAGCATACGTCATCAAAGGCCGGCAACGCATCCACTAAAATGGGTTAAATATTCCATATGGTATTTAAATTCTTAAGCGAATAAATCCTTTTGGGCGGACATTGCATCAGTCCAAATAAGTTATTTCTCTAAAACATTTTTTAGTCAATTGATATGAAAAAATAAAGTGTATGAAAAGGCCGACAACGCACTCGCAAGACTTCTGATTGTGATCGATTGGTAGTGGGGTACACTTCACATTTGCCCGCGGCAATCGCTGATATACCTACGCCATTTTATTAGTGCTAGGATAAGTTAATTCATTATTGGTAAAAAAATACTCAGGTTTGATTTAGGATGCAGGATCAAGGCACGGACAGATTAAGTGTGATAAGCCTTTAAGATAACATCCTCTATAAAACATACATTTCAATCAAATTCGTAATCTCAAAATTAATTCCCGTATTAAACGAAATAGAAATATGATACTTCTGCGCCAGACAGAGATAAAAGATGTCTGGGATAGCTTCAATTTACAGCTTACGGTTTTTGTGGAAAGTACTAGCCATGATTAATGGTGTTAAAACTTTTGAAATTTAGCCATTTTTACGTCGTACTTGATTTATTTCTTTTGAGGCGTGTTTCGAATGAGTTTTCTTTTGAGTCTATTTATTTATTTAATCACTGTTTGAGATTGGCCTAGTCGCTTAAGCGTTCCCTCTCATCCTTGAGGTCGTAAGTTCGATCGTGCTTTACCAGTCGTACGGTGAAGGAAAACATCGCTAGGAAACCGGCCTGCCTTAGATCCAAAAAATCGATGGTGCTAATCACCTATTAGATTGACAAATGATCATGAAAGAAATACAGAAATATGAGGCCCAAACCTAAAAAATTGGCGCCACTGATTGTTTTTAACGTTTTATTGAGATTGAGATGGCTCAGTGGTATTCACCATGGTATGCGATGCGTTGTTTGTTGCAATGTAAGAAAATTTACTACCAACACATACTTGTTTATTTTACTTTCACAGCTTAATGACTTATGGCTTATTATTATGGGGTCATGCTGCTGATGTCGAAACTATTTTCATCCTGCAGAAGAGGCCTATTCGTGCAATTTATAATTTAAAAGTAGGGAATGGAATCTTTGAGAGATAAATTCAAGGAAATTAATATACTTACCTTTCCCTTGCAATATATTTATGAGCATATGTATGTATATAAAAATAGTGATAAGTTTACTAAAATAGAACATCCGCACAATGTTAATACTCGGAACAAACGCAGGCTGCAATTTTCCCGTACGAGACTATCTAATGTTAGTAATTCTTTTTTCAGAAAATCAAAACAGTTAAATAAAACTGATAATTAGAGTGTTCTGAAAATTCTCCAAAAGCATTGAAAAATTGTTCTCATGACTGAAACGTTTATTCTACTTATAAACTCTTTTTCGTGTCAATACCTTTATAAGTGAGGGTTAAAAGGGGTCGGGCGGCGGGGGGTTGGAAAACTTTAGCTATTACAAGGAATTGGTGTTTAAATTTAGCAATAAAAGTTTTCGCTTTTGTTTATACGCATTTTGAGAGATCAAGGCTTTGTGTTACGTTGACTTTAGAGCTTTGAAGCGATTGGTTCTAGTTTGAAGGTTAGAATAACATTTTTGAGAAGATTATTGTATAGAATTAGTGCTTCATATTTTTAAAAGATATTCAAAATTACATCTTGAAACAAATATCCAACTGTCCGTGGTTTATAAAAACATCAGAGATTCACGAACACCTCAAAATCAGGACTGTCAAAGAGGAGATCGAGACCTGGAGTATGAAATACAGAACATGGTTAGAAAGGCCTCCTAATAAGCTTGCCACGCAACTAACCATACCGGACCTAATAAATAGGCTTAAAAGGCGACAAATTCTAAGTCTTGATAGACACGGTTGAAAGAGAGGAGCAGTCTCGATGGAGAGTTTGCTCTGAACGCCTAACAGCTCTCAACACATCTGCTCATAGTCTAGCTGACTGATTGTTAGATAAAGACTTATTAAAAAATATATTGTTAAAAGAAATGAACTTTATTCGTACAAATGATGTGGTGAAAAACTCTCGTGTTGAATAAGCCTGTTACTTCTCAAAGGTAATGTATTTATTTATAAAAGCTTGCCAACGCTCCGTACACTAATACATTGGTACTTTAATGTGACAAGCACTTATAGGCAAACAAGACATACACGAAGAGATAATACAAATGTTAAACAAAACAATCAAACTTATTTTCTTAATGAAAATCGAATTTCGCTCGCTCGTTTAACAGAATGCTCAATCTGGATATCGGTGAGTTTTGGATAAAACGCGTTCTTCGGATAGAAGGGACAAATGCAATGTATCAGGACTTGATATGGACACATAACATATTTATTTAAAATAGGTAGAAATAAAATGTAAAATCTATCTAAATTTCCTATTGGTTGTTTCCTAACATTGGTTTTTTTTAAGCTATACAACTTATAGGTATGTCCACGTATACCACAAATTTGCGAAATGTCTGTCTGTAAAGTTAGTGACAAGTACATTAATTATATTAAAATAGTAACGCGATCACACGAAGTTTGCTAATTGAATTATATAAATCCGTGCGTAGGCCCAACTAAATCTGTACATTATACGTAGACACAGCTTTTAATACTATCCCTATTTATTCTATTCATTTAATATAACCGTTTTTACACATGAATTTTTTTTTCGCTTCACAATAAAGTCTTTTAATTAAAAAGAATGGCGCAAATCTGATAAAACACCAAACAATTACATATATTTAATTGGACAAAAATAGAAGGTAAAGGGTTTATGATTAAATAAATATATATAGTACGAATAAATTATTCCGACATTGAAGTATATTTAGAAATGTGACGTTCTTTTGGAACGAATTTGTATCTATTTTAAGTTTTGTGTAGGTAACAATGACGTCAAAGAAAATAATAATTTAAATGAGGTTAAAGAGGTATCTTTATTCCACAGACAATTCTAAACCTTTTGTTTAAGTTTGGTTATAAGGCGATTGTTGTAACCACAATTTAAAGTTAAAAAAAACTAAATCGTTACTTAAAAATGGCTCAGTATCCATTATTCCATTTTTAAAATTCAAAATTCGAATCTTACAAACGCCATCGAAAAAATGGCCGGTGTTTTCGTTTTCATGGTAATCAGCTTATAACTAATTACTAAGTTAATTTGCGTACCTAACATTTATCCACTTAGCCGAGTGTCGAACCAACCTTAATATGAGCTTATTGCTTAATTTGCTTGAAATATGGATTACGTTACGAACATAACTTTATTATAATGGCCGCATTTTCGTCTGCGAGTAATAAAAGTATATGTTAAGCGGTCTTTAATATTGTTTTACATAAACGACGTTGTTAATGGTATGTATTTCGTAAAACATATGTACAGCTTGCCAGCCAGTGGACTGTAAAATGTGTATTTAAGTTTACATGTTTGTTTGTTTTGCAAACTGCACTAGATAACTAAATATATGACAGCGTGAGACCTACGAAGGCTAAGTCCTACAGATGTACACTAAAACATAAATACTGAATATATCTCAATATATATAAATTACGTGTCACGTTGTTTGTCCGCTATGGACTCCTAAACTACCGAACCGATATCAATCAAATTTGCACACCGTGTGTAGTTTGATCCAACTTAAAAGATAGGATAGCTTACATCTCAATTTATACCCGCAATATTATTTTATTGCAAAAATTTGTTTATTATTTGATAGTTACAATTCTAACAGATGGCGCTGTGTTGAAAGTACCAACGTTTCATATAACTATAAGCTACTTTTTAATGGCATAACCACCAAAAAAGCATGGTGGTCCCCATGACTGGTGTTCTCCTACCGTTTCCCTTGAATAGGTTACTACTATGTAATATAACAAAAACCTTAGCCACAGCAACGCTTGGCCGGTCTGCTAGTATTAATATATACGTAAATAAGTCGGGATGTCCGCACCATGAGACCTAAGGTATCAGACGGAGCCCTACGGGTAGTATCAGAGGTTCAAGCTGGTGGGATTTTCTCAAAGTTATCGGGCAGCAGTTTGTCATTGTTACATCATTTTCCAACTGCTGGTCAATGTTAGATCTAAACAGCAAACGCTGAATTGCTTTTTTAACTTGAAAGATACATTTTTACGCAAATACGTAAATAGATCTCATCATAAAATAATTCTTGGTATTTTATTTGCAGCTTGAATAAACGGTAATTTACAGCCAACGCATTCATGGAATATTGGTTCGATTATATTTATTTCAATGCATATACAATTATTTACGTAAAAAGCATCATCTTTATATAATCTCACATATATATAGAATCATATATATAGAATCACAATAACGAAAGTTAGGTTAAAACATCTTAAAATTGTACTTATTCCCCGCTTTGTAACAGACGAAGCCAGCTTATTATAATTTAAGTATTACACCTACATTGCTAAAACAGGTTGATGTTGCATGTGTGGGTGAGGGCGTGAGGGATAAGTGAGGTCCTTACTCTCACCTGCGACCGGTATTAAGCTAACGTGCAACATGAAGCTTAAAATTTTAGGGGACTTAGCTGCTCTATATAAATTACGATAATTTATAACGATATTTTTAGTACAGCAAGTAGATGCGTTCTAAATTTAAATTTCGAGTAAGGGCTCGAACTAAAAGTGTGAATTAGAAATGACTGAATAATTGATTTTGATTTATGTTGTGTTATTACTATACTGGTCAGTAGATAAGCCATATAATAAGTTGAAGAAAAAAACTAAAGCGTAACTTATATAAGCGCAGTATATGTAATAGCATTGTTCCATTTTTAAAGTTTAAAATTCGAATTCGAATCTATTAATGGTAAGGCCGTTTATGACTAGGTGCTAGTAATCACGGTATCAGACATATTCAATGCTGTCTGACCGCGATAAACTCTAAATCTTTCATTATATAACAGGGGGCAAACGGGAAGGAGGCTCACCTGATATTAAGTGATACCATAGAAACTCATTGCCAGAGGGGTCGCAATTGCGTTGCCGGCCATTTAAGAATTGGTACGCTTTTTTCTTGGAGGGCCCTAAGTCGGAAATACTTCAGTTTTTAAAGTGTCCTGTATGGAGTGAGTGTGGTATAAAGCTAATTTTGGTAAATAGTCAATAAATGTATATTATGATGTAATGGTTGCTTACAAATAGTTGCTATAAAAACTGGCTGATTTAAGAGTTTATTGCCAGTTCCTATTGTCTCTACGCCTTTTTTGAGAAGTGGCAGTAAATGTAAATTTAGATTTCATGTTTTACTGATGCTTCTAAGTTTACTTTAAGTTATCTGTATTTTAATATAAAAAATCGTAAATAGTGCTAGGGCAAATAGCAATACTGATATGCAATTGCAAAAATATTAATAAAATTATTTTATATGGTGGATGAAGGAAACCGCATGTTACACTGTATGAGCAGCTGTTATAAGTATATAACAATAATATGTAGCTGTTCCACATTTGTACCGCAACAGGGTAACACCGGTATCATTAGCCCTAATGACGGGTTGCCCGGCTAATTAAATATTCTTATTCAGGGTAAGGGTGGGAACTCGTTCACGGGCGAGAGCGTGCAAAATTCCTATTAATAAAGGAAAGGAAGCTTCAATGATCTCTAAGAAACATGAACCTATTACATGTACCTAAAATAAAGACAAATTATAGAGGGAGCAACTTTATGGTTAGCGCAGTGAACAAATTTAATGAGTTAACTATTGACATTGATATGTTCGCCACGAGTGTGATGACAGCAAGGAAAGCTTTGACACAAAATTATTTCGATTATGATGAAAGAATTAGTACCTTTCATTGTTAAATAATTAAATTCAGTTTTTTTCTTTTTTGTTTTACAACCAAAATATTTGACATGTTTCCTTTCTTATTTGATAAAAAAAACTACATGTGAAGATTTTTAATTGGCCCACAATGTTATTTATATATATACACATCTATTTCTGCATTGTGCTGTAAATCTTCTGAATATATATAAATAAATAAATAAATATATAAATTACATATAAAACTATGTATAAATTCGTATAAATTCTTTATTTATCTAAATCATATTAAGTAGGTACCATTAAAGTCAAAATTATTTCCTATTTATAACTTAAATTAACAAAGTAACAGCAATAGTTTCAAATAAAGTCGGTTTTTATATTTAAAAAAAAACAGTCGTAATTGCTACGAGTCGTAGATTTTTCTATACGGAGCGCTTAACTTTCGTTTACTAGAAAGAGCTTTTAGGACTTTAAGCTATCAAAAGGTTACATATATTTTGAAATAAAAACCGGTTTAGTGTGTAGTTTTTAGTGAATTTTCAACATCTGCCATAACTTTTTAAATGTGTGTTCTCGAAACGTGTCTAAGAAATATGAATTTCTTATTTAGTATTATTACGTTTTTTGTTTACTATATCTAAACTACTATCGGTGACTGGAGCTGGTTAGGTTACACATTACTCGAGCGAGCATGTAGGTACTTAAAGTATTAAAATATCATACATAGGAATGTGAAAATCGCTCTCGCATCCCTTGTACTGACGTACACAACCTTAAAACGACAAGTACTTTGTATATTCAGGTATTAGAGACATTTTCATATATATTTATGGCTTACTCCCACGCTTTTACGTAAGTGACTTTGTTTGGTGTTTGTTATTAGGACAAAATGCGTATCATTATAACTAGTTAGACTAACAGTAATTCAATTGCCGATTAAAATAATAATAATTTAAAACGTGTCTGAGTTTATTATTTTTTAAAATCCTTGATTGTCTATTAATAATAGTATATTTACGTAATAATATTTTAATAGCCAGGGATCATATACACACAACACACCATAACATAACACAGCCGAATTAGCTATACTTAGTAAATGTCTTTAATTTTTTTTTATTTGTATATGTATTCTTTCGTATAATTTGGATTGTTTTTTGTTATAGGTAATTAATTTATATTATCTGTAGGATAACGAAAAAAAATTACTAATATACACGTTTTACGTTCATTAGAGATACCGGACTGGCTCTACGGTTTAGTCGTTAATAGACACGGCGTATAAATTAAAAGATCTGCCTTTGATTTCCTGCAAAATAAAAAGTTACCGGCCGTTAGGTACTTATGCCTGCTTTTAACTTTAAAAATTAATGGAAATATGTCTACCAAATGCCTATTCATTTCGGTACATCAAACATATTCTGTATATCTATATTCTATATATTATGAATTTCTGTTATTACAAGCCATTGCTATAAACAAAAACGATTGAGAAACCAACAAACAAATCATGGCGATTTCTAAACCACTATTTATGGTAATCATTAGCAAATCCGTCAATTAAACTTAGTTTTAATTAAAAGACCGATTGGTAGTTTCCTGCCGTCCAGCCATCCATCAGGAAACGTCACCCACCTCCGTTAAGGTCTGCATGTTAATTACAGTTGTTGACTACATAAATCTTACTGTATTGGCAAATAGTAAGCATAAATGGATTTGCAATTCCTACTGGGGCTTCAATTCAATGGGTTCTTTGGATAGATAACATTTGACTTGGTAGTTTAGTATATTTAAAATACATATTAATTAATTAGTAGAAGAATTGAAAAAGATGCACTTAAAATCAAAATAAAAAGTAAATAAAAATAAGAATAAATAATAGGTAGTTTAAAAAAACTAGAACACACGCTTTTAAAACACATCAAACTAAAAAGTGAAAAATAATTCCTTATTTAGCCTGAAAATGGTAATGAACAAAAAATACTGGTATTATTGTGAAAAAGCGTGGGTTGCTCGATAGACGAAAAATATGGCACAGAGCGCCATTTTTTTAAACTACCTATTATTTATTTTTTATTTTTTAGTTAAATTTTTTTCATTTTTTTTTTCGGGTTATTGCATTGTCATCGATCTTTGACAGGTGCGCAAAGTTTGAATTAAACCTGTTCGTTAAAAGTGGGTCAAAATCGAGTCCGATGGAGTCGGTTACATACATACATACATACATACAGGTGAAGCTAATATAAAGCGTGTAAAAAATGGCTTAAAGGATTTTTTATATATTTTAAAAAACATGTTTTTTACGTAATACAACACATACAACGTAATTCAAAATTGGGCTTCAAGATTATTTATTTACTTTAGTTCTTGTGTCTACGCGAGTACTACACATTTAAACAAAAGCTTTATAACTATCGATCTGAATTTATTACATAATAAGACGATGTTTTAAGAGCTTTTCAGCAATCGTGGACTACGAGTGGCTCTATATACTTATTTACCTTTTTTCTTATGAAAATATGTAATAAGAAGGAGATATGTGTGTGTAATAGACCTAATATTGATCAGGCCCAGCTATTACGTTCAGGAACTCGGATGATGGATCGCCGGAAAGCCGCACTGCGTTCTATAATGTTTATGTATGTAGTTATAATTCTAATTTCAAATTACGCATTACGGAAATAACAGGTAGTTTTGAATGGGAAGTAAAGATTTACATATTTAATTAGTCGTATACGTTTCATTTACGATGATATATTATGTATATGGTATATGTATTTACTAAATTATTCATATAATACAAAATTTAATAATTAATTACAAATCCTTGCTTCAAAAACATATGTATAAAATTAAGTAGTCGCTGTTTTATCAATATTGTAGATATTGGGAAGACCTACCTGTTGGACATACCTGGACCAAATCCAGGAGGTAGGTACCTACTGGAGATGGGATAAAATATATATAAATATAATTTTATTAAACTATCAAACATAAAGTATTAATGTTTAAAATTTTGATTAGTACGTTTCCCTCAGAGTATTTTTCTTATTATTAAAATGCAAAACAATTTTATCATTGATTACTTGCTATTAACAAAAATTTGAGCCAGGTGGGAGCGTTTTCATTCCACTAAAAGCATTATATTAAAAACTTCAAAACGTTAATTCTAAGCGCGACGAATATTATGGCACATAATTGCACATAACTTATGATGCATCATGCATATTCATGGGCGTGCCCTGGAACGGGCGCAACCAATTTTAAATAAACACCCTGCGAGATTTATTTACGACTTAATTATTTAGCTACATGTAACCAAAAGTGCCTAGATAATTTCAGTCGAAACTAATAGAAATATCACTATTGCAAATATACAACAAAATTAAAGTATAATACATGATACTTCATAATAAATGAGATATATATATACGTGTGAAATTGACATGACATATTCAGGCGCAGCGCTAACGCGATATCGCTCCATTTATTTATGTCGCAGAGTAAATCTTAATGTTGGCAGAATGTCCTTGAAGTTAACTATTTTAAAAACACACATTGTATTTAATAATTACGCTGAAATCATAACTGTCGAGGTCTACCCTCATTACTACCATTACCCTGTTACTTTTTCGACGACTAAAAACCTATTCAGGATATATTACTTCAAGTATTTTGACAATGCTATAAGGAACGCAAATGCTTTTTTGGCATGACATAAAAGAAATCTTTTAGGACATGTAGGTGAGTCATGATGAATGTATAAGATGAAATTCATCTCATACATTCTTTGTGATATATAAAATAGGTATGTCTTGGGTAAAAAAATGCATTTTAAATTTTGTTTTCAACAACTTGTAACATGTAGTTTTTTTTTTTTTTTTTTTTATAAAGACAATTCACACCAATTGACCTAGTCCCATGCTAAGCTGGTGAAGCTTGTGTTATGGGTACTAGGCAACGGATATACATACATATTATAGATAGATATACATATTTAAACACCCAAGACCTAAGAACAACACCAAATGCTCATCACATCGATGTTCCCCTCAGCCGGGGATCGAACCCCGGGACCCATGGATTCGCAGTCAGGGGTACTAACCACTAGACCAATGAGTCGTCAAAGTAGTGTAGGTCTTGTTATTGTAATACTTAAGTATCGTAATTAATTATTTTTGTTTATTCTCAGGTACGGTATTTCACGGGTGCTACTCCACTGCATATTAACAAAGGTATTTTCTAGAAAGTAATAGAATAGTTGATTTACGTCTCAATATATTCTGTTTTGGAAGAACCAATTGATATTTTGTGAACTTCATGAATTGACCATCCTGCTAGTCCAAGAATACAACTAATCCATACAAATAGTTAATACATAGTAGTAGTAAATTTTCGAAATCTATCAAACAGAATCAATAAAATGATTGAATCGTACAGTCATCAATTTTGAATATGAAAAATCAATTTAGCATTGAATCCCATCTATGTCAGAAGCCAAAATATAGGAAATGGAAAATGTGCATTCAATTGACAGGTGCGAAATTAAACTTTTATTTTAATCATTATTGGTATTTTCGTTTCAAAATTTTTGGTGGAAGGATAAGTGTGAACAAGCGGAATTTAATATAATTAAACTATGAACTGAGTGTTATCAGTTTATGTTTGACTTAATCTATACTAATATTATAAAGAGGAAAGGTTTGATTTTTTGTTTGTTTGAAATGAATAGACTCCGAAACTACTGGACCGATTTCAAAAATTCTTTCACCGTTGGCAAGCTACACTATTCCCAATTGACATAGGCTATGTTTCATTTAAAAAAAAATAGGGATGCTTACTAAAACTTGAATAATCTAACCCAACGTGTAAAAAAATAAACAAAAAACTTCCTTCAATCGTGTGCGCTGCGAAAACTATTAATGATAGAACAAAATGATGTATTACAATTTTTCAGGACTCATCACTATCTATAAAAAATGTCGCGACAGCATGTCTCTATATTTTATAGTTACGTCACAAGAAGCGTCCTTTTATTAATTTTTTTTTATTAAAATACCACCGCTAGGAAAGGCTCTTTATTCGTACCTAGTATTGATCCTTATCAAAATAAATACCAACGTTTCACATAAGCTACAATTTAATGGGATAACCACCAAAAAAGCATGGTGGATTGGTGTTCTCCTACCGTTTCTCTTGAATAGTTTACTACTATGTAATATAACAAAAATCTTAGCCACAGAAACGCTTGGCCGAGTCTACTAGTGTTTTATAACCCCTAGATGGGGCCGAGGCGTACACAGTGTGTCTCCATCGGGTTCGGTCTTGAGCCTCGTATTTCGCCTCGCTCCTAGTCTTTCCGGCTCTCTTTGCCTCATCTGCAACTGTACAGCGCCAGGTTTCCCTGGGACGGCCACGCTTCCACTTTCCTTGCGGGTTCCAATCAAGCTTGGCAATATGATTGGGATCCCGTTGGAGTGTATCCTATCCATTTCCAATTGCGTCACTTGATCTGCTGGCCAATCGGGGATGTGTTTAGTAAAACGCAATGTGTAATAAACGTAAATAAAATAAATTAAACTTTAAAATTAAATTCCTAATTTCAATTAAAAAAATAAAAACTGTACATTTACCAAAAGATAAACATATTTTTGTTTTATAAATAACTTCGTTTCTTAATTTTAGTTTAAAATCATTGTCAGATTTATAAGAATTAGGGGAAGCTCCCCATGAAGTTATGGGGGTCAAGATGAAGAATTATTACCCTGTCATTCTGATTGAAACTAATGTTAGTATGTTCCATGAATTGGGTCAAGATAGCTTTAGATTCTAATATTCATTATCTTTGAATAGAAAATAAATGTAATACGTGGGTAACACTGAAAATGTTTAGAACTGGCCAGTTAGAAACATTGGTAATGAAAACTTTTTTTGAATTTCAATTTTTAACTCTTTGGTAACCTAATGTAGTATATTGCATTCATCGTCACAGGTGACGAAAGCTGGATATATTACTATGAACCCGAAACCAAAATACAATCGCCTTACGAGTCCCAAAGATGCGGTGAAAGCGTACGAAAATGCCATAGAAGAGGAAAAATAGGCCCACTGCTTTTCTCGGTGGCTCCATCAAGAGGAACGGAGATTACTTCAAAAAACAATAAAAGTATTGGTAACATTCTACATTAAGCCGTTTTTCATTTTCCAAACACTTTCAGTGTTACCCGTGTAATATATGTATGTTACGGAAAGTACCGATTATCAAACCCGAAGCTAGCTTACCAGGCTTCGTTAGATGATAAGGTTTAATGTAGTATTGCAGCCAAGGTAGTAGCGGCCTACAAGCAATAGTGTTTCTTAGAAGTAGTTGCCACAAACTCTCGTGTCTTAGTGAAAGTGTGGGCGAGTAGTACCTATTTATACCTGTAAAATAGCTTTTAGATACATTGTGATTATAGAACATTATAAGTGCCAACAAAGGTTTTCTTTAGCACTTTGAAATAAAATTTTGTTAGGTGAGGTTGTGTTAGTAAACTTAGATACGGACATAATCTTTATAAATAATATTCGCAAAATATGATGCTCAAAACGCAAAGACGGCTGGACCAATTCGAGTATATTGAACTCTGTAGAAGGTTTTATGGACAGAAAAATTTGAGGAAATCCTTTTTTATTCTGGAAAAGAGAGCAGTTTAAATAGTTGTATGTTGTCTAAATGTTACATATATTGGTATATGTAGCTACTTAAAGTAAAAAAAAATCATATTAAGTCGAACGAGGTTCGCGGTTGCAAGTAATAAATTAAATATATATATAAATATCCAAGTGTCTTTAAAAACGAGATTAAACTCCAATTCGCTTCACATATCATGTACAAATTATATAAATACCAATACTCACTTGATTGACTCATCAAACGATGGTGGTCAAATGACGTCACAGTCGGCATTCATTTTTGAACTTTTTCACGCCGCCACATTAAGTTATTGCCGTGTGTGATCGATTTTATTAATTAAACCGTACAGCTCCAAATTATTTAATTACACCGAAATGTGTTAATTTAGACACGGTTTTATAAAATTCATGCTTTGTTTAGTTTTTATTCCCACATATTTCAACTGACGAAAAAATATTATTGGTGTTGGATTTTGTCGAATAAATTTCGAAGAATCGAATCGAACAGATTAACGCATTTATAATATGTTTTGATTAATAAGTGGTATTAAATCCTGTGTAGGTTAAAATGATATTTCCTATTTCGATCCAAAATATTATGTATGTTGTCTAGTTCCAAGAGCTAAGAGACGGTTGAAGTTAACTCTTAACTCTAAGATCGTGCATTCAAACTTTGTATGAAAATTAATTGAATATATCAACAATCGACCGTGAGATCGACCTAACACCGTTGTTCAGGCACATAGTTATGGACCTATGGAAATGTAGGGACTTGTAGTGTTCTCTTCTCATATTTGTCACCTCGCTAATGTCCTATATTCCTAGTCCATCAGTTATACTTAGGTATCGAAATCTTCCAGTAGCTTAAATGTGACAGCGTAAGAAAAACCCTCCTATTTAAGGTTACATAAAACACATAATCTTTTATTTCTAACGTAAATGTATTTTTAATTCAGAGGTTCAAGTAAATAAAATTGCGTCTTACAAAAGCTGGAACACGACAATCAAACTAACTTTTTACGACTGTTTTGTTTAAAAATATCGTCTTTGAAACGCCTGAGCTAGCTATTAAATGCGTTGCTTTTTTATTTTTAGTTTAATCGACATCAGTCTTTCTGTTTAAATTAACCGTGCCGTCTTGCTCCAGATTGCGCATTTGAATTTTTACCTTATTGTTAAAGAATAAAGTACAGAATTCCTTGTATGTTTAAGCACTCCATTCACGACGGGACACAAAGATTGACATGTGTTCCTTTTTTGCAGTCAATCTTAAACTCTTATTTTCTATTTTGTCGGATAATGAGATCAAACAGAAATCTCTGACGAATGGCTAGGAATGTATAAATATTCTATTGTTTTTATCTTTGAGTCACAGTCAGCTATGTCCGATTTTGAAGGGCATTGTAGAAAACGTCTAGTTTGTCCTCTAGATTTATTAAAATAATCTATGGACGTAATAAAATTTATTCACATAAAAAAGTAAGTATATAAAATTGTTCTGTTTGCTACAAATAAATTGTATTTTATCGGATACATACGTAATCGTAGGGCAAGTGGGTTGATTGAAAAAGGTTCTATTTGAATGACAAGGATTACGGTTTTCGGCGGAAAATATTGTAAAAATATTATTCTAATAGCAAATAATTCAAGATTTAGCTCCCAAACTAGAAAACTCATTATGATTAAATTACCGTCCGAACATTATGAAATAAATGCGAATAAAGCGACCGAAGAAGGAAGGAAACGTCTTTAGTTTTATGCCGTAACTTAAATATTTCTATAGAGAAGAGTAAGAACCGTCCATTTAAACTTGTGCGTACGAATCTATCCTTGTACTAGCCAAATTACACACAATGGTTATATTACATTCAAATGATTAGAGCCTAGGCACCCCGCTTCAATCAAGTGAATACGTCCAAATAAACATATTTGAATAAGTAATAGTACGGGGTCAATTCTGACTGGAGCAATTTGGCAGTAAATTCGTCTCTATAGGGTTGCCACTTTGGCCTAAATTCTAAAAACAATGCCCTACAAATCGATGTAGGTACTCGAGGTGGTTTTGGTACAACGACGGGTTCAACCATAATTTTTTTATGGTTGGACAATTCACACCAATTGACCTAGTCCCATGTTAAGCTGGTGAAGCTTGTGTTATAGGGTACTAGGCAACAGATATACATACATATTATAGATAGATAGACATATAAATACATATTTAAACACCCATGACCTAAGCACAACACCAAATGCTCATCACATCTATTTTGCGACTCTCAGCCGGGGATCGAACCCGGGACCCATGGATTCGCAGTCAGGGGTACTAACCACTAGAACCAGGGGTACTAAACATACTCGTACAATTCAAAGTTTGTGAAAATGTATAATATAAAGTGTGTACATTTTTAAACCAAGAGGCCGTTCAAATATTACGAAAGCAGATTTAGAAAAATTCTCAAAAATAATAGTATATAAATATTTATATTTTTAAATAATTAAATATATTTTTTAAGAAACATCGAAAATTCATTTCGTTTTCGAGCATAGACAGTAAAATTCAAGATAGAACGTAAATAATTACTGTTGACGTAATCTCCAAATAAGAAAATCAAGGACCCCCCCTCCCACCAACAGAGCTTACAGTAACATAGAATATTTTTTTTTAAAGAATTTTATCTTGTTACGTCAAAGAAGTATAGCTTCTAACGCGTGTACATAAGTACACTCACGTTTTTTTTACCTTTTTATTACGTATCATTTTCCACCCCCACTAACTGTCTCTAGTCTGAGTCGAATATCGATTTCAAAACACACTGTCGCAAACATAGCTGCTATTCTAAAGTTCGGTTTTTTAATGACAAAATCTACTTTGTGTACTTGCATGGCACTTCATAAACTTATTAGTGCCAGCCCTAACTCCGTAAAACATCAAAGCAGCCGACTCGTCGCCGCCAATCCGCTGAGCTATATTGATTTGTACGTTACACTAGACATGAGCAACGTGCATTTAAGTTGTTATGGAAATTGTCTTTTACAAATCATCATTAATTAAACGCGCTTTAGTCAGCGCATGGAGTCTGTGGTTAAGAGATATCTTGATATCTTGTTAACGGGGCTATAGACAATAGAAACTACTCTAAATTAATCGAGTTATTAAAAAAATGTGTTTATTCATTACGTATGCATTACAATGTGTAAGATTTCGGAACCCTTTCAAATAAAAGATACCTGTCAGGGTTTCCACCTCTTAACATTTTAACATTTTTTTTATTAACAACTTATGCTTATTTTTTTAACAAAAAGCATTACTCGAGGCGTAACACGCGTGAGTGCATGAATGTGTAACTACGTGTTAGGTCTCAGTAGCATCTCCAACTGTGTAAGGTGTATTCAAATGGGTAAGATAGCTTTAAACTTGTTTCAGTGGACCCAAAATTTCCTGGAATAAATATAATCGACACCAATATGCACGAAAAACAAATATCATTCTATTGTTTGGTCATGTATTAAATGGAACATTAAATGTATTGTATAACTAATTTTATGAACGGATCTTTTTTATATAGAAAAGAGCAAATGGGCAGGAGGCTCACCTAATGTTAAGTGATACCGCACTCTCAATGCTAGAGAGTTTAAGAATTAGTACGCTCTTAGCTTGAGGATTGGTATGTATTGGTTATCTGAAGCTTATATGAAGTTATTTTATGAATCAGCCATCCAGATATACATAAATTACTTGTCGAATTAATTCGGTTTTTATAATTAAAAATAATGTCCTCGTGCGCAGTATTACATTGGCTACACAACTAACACTTAGTTTATAATTAATTGTAAAGCGTACAAACACATTGAATAGCGAGTGAACGCACTTAATCCACGAAACACATTGTATCCTCGAAATTCGATTGACATATCAAAACGTCGCATATTTCACTAATTAGGATTCCCAGTTACATTACACCGGAGCCAACGGAATTCGAAATACGCTGACAAATGTTTGGTGAATTTTGAAATTGAATGTTTCGGGTTCTTCGAAAATTCCCCAAAAATGTATCGAAAACGTTGTGCTCTGGATTGTAGAATCTTTTAAGGTATTCTGATACGTTGCTATTATAACGAGATATTCATTTATTTGTTTGATGGTCGCTTGTTGACTTAATCACGCGGAATTCGTGACAGATATAATCTAAATAAACTCACGTAATGTAGCTTTTATTTAAATGAAAAGAAATACACGAATTGATAGATAGCCCTATCGTTTTTTGAAGTATTAAAAGTTTAATAGAGGTTATAAGCTAAAGGCTATTTCGAATATAATTTTTGTCATAACATGACTACAAAAATACACTTCATTTCTTTTCCTTTTAGGCATGGGCTTTTAATTTATGTATCTGATCCGTGATCATTTCTAATAAGCAAGTAGGTGATCAACCTTCTGTGCCTGACATACAGCGTCGAATTTTTGGGGTCTACTTCTGGTTTACTCACGATGTTTTCCTTCACCGTACGAGCTTGTTAAATGCGCACATACACAGAAAGTCCATAGATGAACAGCCTTTAATTTTTATTAAATAGAACATAGAGCAAACGGGCAGGAGGCTCATCTGGTGTTAATTGATACCGCCGCTCATGGACACTCTCAATGCCAGAGGGCTCGCGAGTGCATTGCCGGCTTATTAAGAATTGATACGCTCTTTTCTAACTACTAACCTACGACCCCAGAGCCGCACATTGAAACCACTTCGCCAACGCTCACTTTAAAGTCTAAGAATCATTATAACCAACGTTCTTACTATTTGATTTCCGTAAAATTTTTATTTACAAATCCAACGTAAAAAAGCTCTGCTTCTGCAAACATTCCAAAAATTGCTTATAGATAGATAGAACTCTCGTGGCTATAATAAATCTACCGCTCAATTAGAGCTTCAAAGAGGCTATATTGATTCGGGCAGGCTCTTACGGTAATGATGCACGGTAGCCCCCCAGGGGGCAATTGTGATAGGTAAATTTCCCCCACTGCATTGCGATTCTGTTTGAATATCGTCGATGCACGTGGTTTTGAAATTGATGGTGAGAATTGAAGAGGAAATATGTGTTTCAATTGGTTTTAAACTTCATTTCTAGCAAATTACGCGTCAGTCAAGTATCAAATAATTAATAAAAATATTCTATAAAATTTTTACATAGACTATTTTTTTTATTCGAAGTTGTTTGAAATACGTACAATGTACAACGTTTATTATATATGAAAGACTAGAATGCGACTCACGTCATATTATTCAAGTTATAAACAAGAAAAAGAACGGCCAAATGCACTCCGGGGTTTTGGATATGGAGTTGGATTTTGGCTTCTTTTACAATCCATCGTTTGCAAATTTCTACACACTTTACTTTATAAAATTTGTTTTAATGTTCTATAAAAAAACGAAGTCTTAGTATAAACGTATGCCCACAAGTTCTGATTTTTGTCTAGTTATTTTTGTAGGAAATAGTACATGTTTTTAGTATTTGGTATTATATAGGTTAGAAAATATGTTTAATGGTTTTTAAATTCTAGATTACTGACCAAATAACGATATTCAAACTGAATAGGAATATTTAAGTAACATTTGCCAAATAGCAGAAGGTTAGTGGATTCCAGACTGCATAATTGTATTCTAGTATTTAGCTGATCAAACTTTGGTAATTCTCAAGAGCCGATAAACTTCAGATAACCATGGATTAGTTTGCCCAACAAGACTTGCCCTATTTAAGGATACGGTTAAAGATCTTACAGAGATGACAAGTCATTGAATGTTTTGTCCCTAATATTAGGGCGTTCCAAATATATTCATATATATATAATTATTTATAATTATAAATTATAAATGGCAATGCAATGGTCGCAATTTTTCTTTGAGATGCCTTGTGCTGGGTGTTTTGTTACGCATTATGATTATTATGCAATAAATACTTTTTGTTGTGTTAAACTAGTGAACTTAATTAACGTACTTAAGAGTAGCCTAGTTTAGTACTTCAGTTAGCCGGCACTACTTCCTAAAAAAATAACTATTAAACTAAAAAACATTAAATAATTAACTAGACAAAAAAATAAGTTATGCGTTTATTTAGACTCAGATTTCTTATAGAACAGCTGGCAAACGGCCGGTGAATGAAAAAGGGCTCGCGAGTGCGTTGCTGGCCTTTTAAGAATTAGTTCTTTTTTTATTTGTTGGTATTGTACCTACTAAACCAGTAACATCAATAGTCAACCACACTGCAACATACGCAGTATGTAAAATTATAGTAATAATAACCATAATTCACGGATTAAGAAAAATAATCTCCGATTAGTTAACGACTGATTTTGTAGTACAACGAAAGACCTCTTCTTTACGTGGCTTAAGTTACCGTTAATTCTTAGACTCAAAGTAAATCTAATCATTGTTACACGCAAGACTTCTCAACTAAATAAGAGAAGTTAACGAAAATCACAGAGACACATTCAACGCGCAGATTTTCAAGGCAATAATTTACATACATTACGAATTAAGAGACATTCAAGATGTCTCCCCTACATTTTGTTGTCTATCTATAGAACAATGTCAGTTGTCCTTTATTTACAGAATAAAAATATAATACAAAGTGCTTTTAGAAAGCGCAAATTTTTTTGACTAATTTAACATCAAATGTTAAGTTTATCTTTACCTGCTTACTTGTAAGTGACTGGCACATCTGAAGATTTAATATATATATTATATTTCATGTAATGTGTGCGTTGGAAAATTTAATAAATTAAAATTAAATCTCGGTAATGACTTCGTACAACATGGCGAATGTTAACGTGTAACTATTAATCTACGTAAAAAAATTTACTTCAACAATTTAATTAATGTTAAATATGTATTTTAATACTGGATACAATGCTGATATGCCGTGGGAAAACACGGATCCAGCTCTCGGATTCTTAATACTGTCAACAAGGCGCCTAATACTGCAAAATTCTCCTGCCCCTTTAAAATTTGTCAAGCGCAATAAATGCATTTATTAAAAAAAAATATGTAGATACTCTACTAATAAGTATCGCAATACAGCTAGGAAATGCTGCCATTAAAGGTACACTGCTATAGGGGCCAGACTTTAAATTTATTTTAATTTCCTATTTATACATTTTTAACTATTATTATTACTGTGCAAAAAAAGTTTCTTTAGTCGAATCTTATTTGGACTGTATAAATAATAAAAAACCTTCTAATAAAAACAATTGCAGATCGTAATTTATGAAGAACGAAAATTATTGAGTCACTGTGCGTACAATAGTGCGTTACATAATACATAGGGTTCCTGAATTATGAATTTTAAAGTTTAACGTTCGCACTTTTCAAGGACACTTAAGCGGTTATTGATGAGACTTTGTGGATTGTTCAGGCTTTGTTAGACACACCTCTATTCGAGTGTTAATTACGCATAATTTCTACACTTTTATAAATATTTTTGAATGTTATATAAATATAATTACTATTAAAAAATATCTATGTAACGTAGACGTAGGAAATGACCCTTTGTTACTATGGTAACGATGCATTTTCCATATAAAACGAATAGCAAAGCCGCTTTGCCCATTTTATAATAAGAGCGCATGTCATGAAGGACTCACCATATCGTTTGTCTTAAACATCAAAACCTCTTAACGAGAAAAGGCCCCTTCATTTCCCATCCATCCCTATTATTAGCTATTGCCGTCCAGTTTTTATATAAAAAATATGTCATACACATCGGGACACCCTGTAGAGTATAGTGTTATTAGTCTATGGATTTAATTTGCCTTGAACATTTGTAATGTTCCACTTTCCATAACAATAACACGAAATTTTAATCTCACCTTATAATACGCAATTGTTACCAAATTTTAACACCTTGCCGAACCCCCTTGAGAGGGTGAAGGTTCGTTGACCTGTTGTGAAGTACACGAAATTATTATTTTATTAATTTTAGGTAATATGCTAGGTGTTGATGTTAATTTAAATTTAACATACCTATAAAAATCGTAGATTTGTGTCCTTTATGATTATGATTACTATCATAGCGTTTACTAATTCATAAGAATGAATAGTTCTTGTGTGTACTATACTATTTTATGTGTAAATTTATTCGAATTTTAACTAGTTACTGTTAAATCTCTGTACTTAGATCTCGGAAAGAAACTTGTGCTAGTGGTAAACAGATAAACATATATACAATATTGGATTTATTTATTTTAAGATTAATTCTGAATACATTTTTCATAGCTGGATAAATATAAAACCATTAAAAATGTAGACTAATGGATCCACAACAGCTAAAAACATTTCACACATTAAGACTGACGTTCTTAACTAATATAATCTATGCCGGAACCTCACACTTAGCTTTATCTGTTACTGTCAGTCTGACACTTAGTCTAGACTGTAAGATTGATCCTGACATTAGCATTATCTTCGGAAGATGCATGATTCTGATTTTAAAATTTAAGTCCCTTTCAGACATTTGAATTTAGAATGCAGTCGACATTTTCATTCACCATTATTTACTCTGTGACAATTTTAATAAATAGTAGACGCTCCAATCAAGTTCTGATTTAAATGTCTTTATAATTACAACAGTATGTGTATTCGATACGGTTATCAAAATAATATTTAAATTGCATGGAAAAGGCCTTTTCGCTTCTGAAAAGTAAAATATTTTAACTGGCCGTTTTTGCCACCACTATGCGGAACCAGCTGCCCGAATTAATTCGAATTCGTCCTTCAAGAAAAGAGCCTACCAATTCTAAATAGGCCGGCAACGCACTCTCGAGCACTATGGCATTTAGAGTGTCCATGGGCGGCGGTATCACTTAACATCAGTTGAGCCTCCTCTTGTAACAGAAAAAAAACTTTAAATTACTTTACCTAAACCAGTTTAATAAATTGCTTTTGTCACTTCACACTAAAGCACAATTTGAAATAAGTTAACAATTTGACTAATAATTTAATAGTACTCTTACTACGTCCTTAAAATGAGAATAAAGTTTAAAAGTACATAAAAGGTTTGTATTAATACTACATTACTCAGCAGGTAGTGTTGCATACAATGATTATCCATTGTCCAACCCCTATGGCCGTAATATTTCCATTAAAATACATTAAAAACATAAGCACGCAGCGATTACCTCCCCTCAAAGTTTCCCTATGTAATAGGAAATCCTATGGGATCCCAGAGATTGGTAGACAGAGAATTGTCAAATGCATGCGTGCTGGTTTTTTAAATTGTATCACATTAATTTGTAAAAATAAAAACATGTTATATTATTTTCATATTAATATCGTTGTAATATAATCTTCTTCTTTTTTTAACGTATTTTAACGTCTCGTTCAATTCTTTGACAGCCCTGGTTAGTTTTAAGCGTAGGGGCGTTCTAGGTTTAAAATAGAAAGTAACAAATGTTTCTGACCATAAGAAAAATGTAGATAACTTTTAAATTTTATGAGATATACAGATATGCTAAAAATTGAAATGGGTACTTCAATTAAAATTAATTTATTGATAATAATTATTTATTTAAAAATTGAATTTTCCTACGTAAAAACATATAATTTAAATGAGTATTTTTTTCCTCGGTTGAATTGTTTTAGAGCTTCCAGCTTTTTTAGAGCTTTTAAAAGCAATAATGTACAGTAGCAACGGCTAGACAAATTTTCATGCATCGACAACTCGTATTGTATTCTATCAATATGCCAGACAACCTTCGGCTGACATTGCTTTACTATTGTGCATTGTATGCAAATTCAATAAAATTTAGCTTAAAATTCATTTTCAATATTTTCCTCATTCTCTTGTTTTTATTGTGTATATAAAATTATATTTTGCACCAAAGGTATTTCAAAACGTATGGATTTCAGAAAATACCATACGAATTCCTTAATTCCTTATTGATTATATTAAGGTACTATTCCCCTATTTTAAAAAAAATGTTTAAGGTTTGGGAACCATTTAAAGTAAAAAATACCTGTGTAAAGGTCCAGCTCTCCCATAACTAAATTAATATATGTAGTTCCATAACAAAATTAATATAAAATGATTTTTTAAAACTGTTTACAACAATTATTTCTTCTAACTTTTAAGAGCAATACGCGACGCGTAAACCTCGTGAATGAATGAGTGAGTGTGTGCATGAGCGTGTCATGTGTATGAATGTGTGCCTATTAAATACATGAATCGTATTACAGTGAAAATCTATAATAATTACATCGAAGGGACTACTCATATTTGGTTGTAAAAACCGATAGTCGTAACAGCCGGTGACGTTGTTATTAAGTAGTAAGTACCTAATACTTTTACCCGTTGGGACCTTTGATTTTGGTCACTACAACCGGTATGTTGTTCTAAACGATGTCGTCGTACACTGTTTTGACTGTCTTTACATTGGTGTGAAGTTAATCACGGTCTCCCATTAGACTATCACGGAGGCATTCAACCTAAAACCTTTTCCTGAAAAGAAATCCTAAATTTACATCCCGGTTCGAAATTTAAAATCCAACGTAGCCATTGATTGCTCAAACCTTAACATTCGAAAACATTTTTTTGTCCCCAATAAACCTTCCTAGTTGGTAGTTTAGATCTATATCAGGATAACCAATGTGCCCAGTCTAAGCACTTATTTTATGTTACAATTTATCAATCGCTTCAAGAGTATTGGAATGTGACTCCTATTACCATGTACTGGGGACTAAGATGCAAGAAACAGAATCGCTGTCTTAATCGGTATGCGAAGCGGGTTCCACCCGGCTGATTGGTTATTCGTTGGGAGGGTGACAGTTTAAAGATTCGCCTTCTATCGCTTTACTTCAATGATTTGATTTTAATTTGATTTTAAAGGTATCGTGATTTTGTACACGATACTGAGAAAACATCACGGAAGTTCAATATCACTTACACATTATCTTCCACTGCTTCTACTAAGAATGTCGCATATTTATGTCAAATTAAGTCTGTTGGTCATCTATGTCATATACAACATAGTAAAGATATCCTACTTGTAAATGGTATTCACAGAAACCGCTGACAGTATTAGGGTATGTGAGCAGTCGCTACTGAAACCACCTCGAGTGCTTACCGCATTGCCGCACTCTGAGGTTCCCAGAAATGTCATCCTATTCTACCCGGTCTTTAACCTTATATATCAGCCCCAAATATTGTCCTTCTTACTACTAATTTGAGGTTATTTAAACCATATTTTAAATGTTAAAGAAACCTTCAATTCTTTGGGTCGCATTAGTCGTTGCGTGAAAACAAAAGACGACGACAATCAAGAAAAGTAAAGTACCAAAACGAATAAAAGGGGTAATGATCTTTATAAAAGTATAAACGAGAACAATTAGAGGCTTGAATAATAAAGGACAGGTCCGCTTGGAATTAATGACGGCTTTTATGATCACCCAAATTCTTTTTCAAAAGCGATTACTTAAAGAGCTTTCGATTATTTTAGCAATTTACACCGAGATGACCCATAAATCTTGCGGTTGATAATTGAGGATATTTTTATTAAGCCGACAAAAAGTAGAATTAATTTCGTGTTACCAATTAACAGTATTATTAACAAAGTTTAGGATTCATGAATTAGGCAGGACAATGTCGTTTTAACTGGCGAACTCACTGCTTTGATATAGAGGGATATATAAATTTTATATTACTTATTTTGATGAACAGTGTTAGTTAGCCTAATGGTTTCAGCGAGTAGGTTCGAACCCCGGTTGTCAATAATCTTTCGGTCTATTTTCGTTCGATCTCGATTTGCCTATAAGAAAAAAATGTTCACGAAACAGTTACAAAAATCTGATGCCCAGATATGAGACTAACAGGTCTCGATCTATAACAAATAATTTTGGTAAAATGAAAAGATTTAAATTTAAAAAATAACATATGACAATTTTCTCATAGATTATGAAACAATGTCGTTATTTTGAGTATATAAGTAAATCTTTCTATTAACAGAGAACGAAAAAATTAAATTTCTTATCTCCATTGATGTCCTTTTCATCAAACTTTAGTCAGGACACTGCACTGGTCCTCGAAGGAGTTGAATTCTAAAGTGTACATTGTAATTAAGCGTTTCGTTAATGATATAACCATTGAAATATAGTATGAATACGAGAAACCGCTTTAATACATTTAATTCTAAAACTGACCTCGTCCCATTTCCATCTTGTTTTGATTAATTACAGTTTGAAAGGGAGTCCACTTGTTTTGATTTCGTATGAATAGACTATGGGAATCGTGGTTCCAGTATGCCTGTCGTCGTATTCAAATTAATGTTGATACTCTGTTGTTTGACAGTCTACATTTGTCGCTTTCATAACAGCATATTATTTGTCATTATTAAATACCTGTGGTGAATTTCAGCTTTCATTTCAATCAGTATTGTCTTGATATCAAAGGATTAGATTTGTATTATTTACGCCAAATTAATAACGGTACACAATGGTTTATTGGAATTCTCCTGTTATACATAAACATACCAATACCATTTATTTCCTGATTACACATAACATTGATTCCCTTCTTTATGCTTCTAAATCCGCTGTATTTATCGTGTCTAATTATGTGTTTATATGTATCTAAAACTCAATGTTTAAAAGTCATCATATATTACATGCTGCAAAGTAATCATTTGTGCATATTCTTCCAAGGTTCTCTGACAGGTTGTTTGTTTGTTTTGTTTATTTAATTCAACAAATTATAAGACAGATTTGGCAAGTTCCAATTCCCAATACTATTTCTAACTTTCTGGTTTCGACATTCCGCCACGAAGCGACCACTGCACAATACACTTTTGGTTTTAACTTTTATGCTTATTATTTGTTACGTGGTTTTACGATTTTGATTAAGAGCGTATTCCCACTAAATTACAATTCGCAAGTGTTTGTTTAAGCTTTAGTTCATCCGGGGGATGATTTCGCTTACCTTTCCTTAGGGCTGAATGTATATTCTTTTTGATTGTCCCTTCGAGGGGTGCGAAATTGAACGCTTCCTTTCTGTATTGGGATTTCTTTTACTGTTTTGTATTCTTTAAAATTACGAACAAAGCGCTTTTGTCCGGTATTCTAGGCATTCGTTTCGATTGAAAGTTGAGGTGTAATACTCATCATTCTCAAGTTTTTTGTTTTTTGTGCATACACTACATATAAGGTAACAATATAAATCTCTCGTAGGAGTATGTTTGTGTAAATTGTTTTGGATTAGATTCCTATTTTTCTGAAGTCGAAATAACTTCTCTGTTTAAATTATCAATAGTATATTATATGTCTTTCATCTGGTATTACACTTCTTATATCACTGCAAAGAGTATATTATATATCCTTATTTAGGAATATTGTTGACCTAAACAATTTACAAGCTATAAACTTAACATCCTGTCAACATTTGGGAGACAATATGTGAAATATGAACTACCCGCATTTATGCGACCTTAGTGTTAAATTTATAGTGCTCTAACTAGCGTAGTTAATTCATTATAGTTAATAGTCAATTTGTAACAAGTCAATTACGTTTTATTATTGAAACGGAGACATGGGAATTACACAGTTAATATTTTAGTAGTCTGGATATTATGGCACATTGGTTTCTAATTGAGAGTACAAATTTATATTGATAATGCGTTTAAATAACCAACTTGACAGGTGGATTTTTAAAAATTAAAAATTACTTATAAATATGATCTCAAGAGCTTTCAAAAATTGATTCTAATTTGAAGTGGCCTACTTATGGCAGAAACACTAAATTATACTATTTATAAAAGCTTGCCATCGCTCGGCACAGTGATACATTGTAACAAGTGACAACAAGTGTGAAAGTGATTTCTTAAGTTTTTAAGTTTAAGATTTTTTAAGTGAACAATTCAATTGCTTAATAATTTTATATGTAATTATGTATGTTACTTAGGGGCGGGAGGGGGGCATAAGAATTTTAGGTAGGCTAAGACAAGGCAAGAATTTTAAAATTAGTTAAAAGGTTAATCAACCTGATAGTTAAATATCTTAAATGCAAACTATCAATTAATTTTCCACGATTCTCCAAAGACAACATCTCTAGTGCGCTAGCCTGGTTTCGTATACTGTTGACAACTTTTTTTTTCGTGATGCCATTGAAGAAATGTACATGCCAGATATATGTTACATCCTCGAACATCATAAATAGATTGAAATTTATACCGAAGCAGAGACAATAAAAGCAAATTGCTTTCCGACCCGTTTTATGAGCCGTCAATACGTAACGACCGCGTCTTTATACCGATTTATACAAACGCGTAATCGCCGCAGTTGCTCGAGTACAATTTTCAACTGTCAGCCCCAAACTCCCACAGTGGCATTTGGCAACCAAACTGTAATGGCACAATAAATAGTTTTCAGCCCTCACCCATCTGTCACTTAACTAGTAAAATATACAGACGTCATTCAGAGAGCCACGTTGAAAAATCGCGGTACCACCCCTGACTAAGAAATACTGTCGCGCTCAAATCTCGACTTAATACCGCCACATTAAAGTCTATTTCAGATTGCACTCCCCAATGAATAAATTTAAATATTAATTGTTAACTTAAAATGTAACCCGTGTTCCCGGAAATACAGTCTAAATTGCACGGCTGATCATTTGTTTCACGGATTGCGAGATGCGTGATTGAAAAATGAGTTTTATTGATGTCTAGTAAGGTCGTTTTTTCGTTGAAATTAAGATTCGCGACAATCTTATACTAGGGTTATTTAACTTTGAACTTGTTCAAAAGACCCTTGATTCGGGATTCTGCTGGATTTCTTTTTGGATTAAAGGCCTCGTGAATTTAATGATAGTGCATTTGGGGATTTTCGAATGCACACGTCCTATTAATAACTGTTGTAATTATTTTCTTTAAACCATGTAAATTTCGTTATTAATAAGTCCATTTCAATGCATTTATTCTTTAAGTATTCTATAATATTTTTTTGTGTATTAACATAATATTTCTTTTCAGGTATGCAAAGTAATAACTGAGGTAATTGAGTGCTGCCCCTACTATATACCCCCTTTTTGGAAGAATCGCAGAATAATTCATAACATTGAGGTAAAAAATATTATTTGTTATTGTTTTTTATGAAGACGACCTGGTAATGTTCGATAGGGACTTTTCATGCTTAAAAGCCTACCTCACTTATGATGACTCAGTTTTTTTCGCTTGAATAGTGTTTATCCTAAGAGATACCGGGATACCCTAAGGTTTAAAATCACCAGAATTATCCAAATGTTGACTGCAAAAACCAACCTAGGGGTTCAGGCACCTTTCATTCGATTTCTTTGCGAAAACAACCATAAACACTACTTAGATGTAACGGAATAAACACTTCTTATCCAGAGTTTGACATATTCGGTAGTGAGCTGATCAATTAAAAAAAAGCATTTTTGCAGTGCATAATCAGACCTAATGCTCTGTTTTGCTAGTAATGATTTTTTTGTAACATTTATGTTAACCATAACTGTCATATATTTTAAAATGATAGCATGTGACAAACTGTAGTATATAGCATTATGATGTGGTGTACTTTAACATTATAAATATATAAGATATGTACATCAAAGACATCTCGTATTCTAGAACTCGCAATCACAGCTAAATCGGAGGTATTGTTTATTTGTTGAGCCTGATGTATACCCTATATTTACCCATAATATATTTCGCTGTTTGTAATGTTCTTACCAAAATCACCTGAATGCATAGTATTAAATTTCAGCATTTCTGCCAAAATTATAATAATACAACCATTCAATAGACGCGAAAATCGTGTAAATTACTGATATTTTGAATATCGAACGCAAATATATCGTTTGCTATTGAAATAGATTTCAATATATTGTATGGTATTTCCAATACATACGTAAAGTATGAGAGCCGTCCCAGTTTTCGCTCTACAATGAAGTCGTTAATCAGATTTGCATATATTTGAATCGCTAATGGAACTCTCAAATTCACACATTAACTAGTAAAAGCTAAATTGCAATGTTTTCTTCATTTCAAATGTAGTATCATAGTTGTTTACGCACATGTCAAACATGGCGGTCGATTCCCATCAAAACTATAGTTTTAAACTTGTAGTAGTAGTTGATTCTTAGGGCAAAAATTTTATGTAATTTATCTGGTTGATTAATAAGCTTCTTTAAAACACCTACCTATTTATGTTCCACATGTAATAGGAATTTAAATTTGGGTAACTATATTTTAAATAACATTTATTTAAAATTTAATTAGGGCTAGCGGCTTTGCATTATGGGCAGGCATGTCATCATGCGCTACAACCATTTTAGGTCTGGGCCTCATATTTCTGTATTTGTTTCATGATAATTTGTCAATTTAATAGGCGAGTAGGTAATCAGCCTCCTGTCCACACGCCATCTTTTTGAGTCTAAGGCAATTTCCTCACGATGTTTTCCTTCACCGTTCGAGCGAATGTAAAATGCCCTCATAGAATGAAATTCCATTGATCCACAGCCGGGGATCGAACCTACTTAGTGATGAGAGTCGCACGCTGAAGCTACTAGGTAACACTGCTCTGTTTCATGCTAATGGTAAAATAATTGTTGAAACCGTTCCATACGTTGTTTGGTTTATTTGTTAGAATCAACAATTTTTCTCTTAATTAATTTAAATAAGAGTTTATTTTACATATTAAACATTCAGTTTGAATGGAATGTTTTATCTTCCCATACGTTTTACTTTTATGCGATATAAGCATTACATAGCCAAGTCTTATCTTAGGTCCCCTAACTCGTGAAAAGGTTTTCCCTGTTAAACTAAAGGATTCAGCATTACCCAGGTAACAGAGTTTACATTTTAAACCGAATTTCTCGCCTAGATAAATAGGTTTTGTTTATTCAAGGTTTCCGACGTTATATTATTTTCTTAATTATTTATGTCTACTTAAACCAGAGACAAACATTGTATGTAACATAGGAAAGACATATTTCTGCGACTATTTTATTTTTCATATTTTTTAATCTTCATTGCACCTTAGATCAGACTCTGAACCTAAACCAGAGATAAACATTGTACTGCAACATAGGTTGGACATATTTCTGCGACTATTTTATTAATCTTCATTGCACCTTAGCTGGATCAGACTTCTGGACCTTACACATATATATTTGGATCAAAGATATGTTGTTTGCCTTACTGCATGAGTAAGTGATTATTGCGAATATACTAACATATATTGGTACTAAGTCAGGGATCGAACGCACAATCTTGTTGTTAGAAACTCCATGTGTTCATAATTTTACGTAGACACATGTTAATTTTAATAATATTGCTACAAATAAGTGAGAATTACATCCGTAAAAAATAATCACAGATTAAAAACACACCATAAAAACAATTTACCCAAAAAAACATATCATTTAATAGTTTTTTAAATTTACTAATATGTTTAAATTATTTGTTCCAGAAAACACAAAGAGACACATGACAAATACAAGTTATAATTAGTGAATTATTAAATTGCTTCACAATTAAGACAATACATAGTTAAAGTAAGAGCAGACAACACAACTAAAATAAGACGAAATATACGAATAATAGGTACTAAACACATGTAAATATACACACACATATATCGCGTAGGCTCACTAACTTATTCTTCTTGATCTATAAATGAGCTTCTCTTCTCTTCGATGACTTTAGGATTAAATACACAATCGAAAAGATGTCTACCCTGGGTGAACGCGTGGTAATGACAAATCTATATTTAATCTTATCTATCTACGTTTGATTACAAAAATATATGATGATACATAGCCTAAAATGGACAACTGCTGGCCAGCACGAGGCCGGAATCCAACTCTACCCTTCAATGTAATAAACGGCTGTATCACATTGCATAAATTGAGCCTCCGACCCGTTTGCCCCGAGTTTTATACAAAGAACGAGTTCAATATTTTATTATCCAATGTCAAAAAGTTAAAATAACATTGAAATCGATATTTCAAGTGAAAGTAATCAAAGACAGCTAATTTGCGAGATTCATCAAAGTCTAAACAATCTAATATTGTTATTCGATACTTTTTGTTAATTAAATTCGCAAAAATGCTAAATGTAGCTTTGTGAATATTTAAGTTCGTTTGGGGTATTGTATTACCTCTTGTTAATGTTTAAATTTGATTTTCAAATAATAATGTTTATTTAAAGAGAAATAAAATTAGTTTATTAACAGAAGTAGGATTGAAAGTTTTTTTGCTTTCATGTTGGTAGCTTAAATAATATTGTCTATTATTGCTATGAATATTGTCTAATCAATTGTTTATGAGCCGTGGGTCAACTACATTTTGTTTCATAAAACGTGTCAATCCAAGGTACTAGTGGTTTTAAATAAAATATTATTTTATGTTGGATACATTTGTAGAGAAATGCTATAGGCTATTGAAAATATATAATAAAGCGATAACTATAACCGGTCGTTAAAAACAATTATTGTTTATTTTATATGAATTCATACATTAAGTATTTTTAATGAACACAACAGAAACAGTATTTCTCATGTCTAGGAGAATTCTATTTTTAAAATCTTACTGCGGTTCCATTTTCAAAAAATTACTGTAATTACACTTGCTCCCATCGTTATCTATTATACCGCCGTTACTGAATACGCTGTTTAATTACTGCAATGAATGCAATTTACTCGCAAGTCTCGTAGTAATATAATGAGAATGACAAACCCTTCATGGTCGCTGAACGTGGGGTTGGAGCTTGTCATAATTTGTAATAATTTCACATGTTCTATTACGCATGTTGCAAGTGTCGAGTTACTTGGAAGATTCCAAACAAAAACTATTCACACAATGTGATCATGTGTATCAACGACTAAGTCTCTCTCTAAAAATATTTATTTTTGTGTTGATTTTTTTAATAATCGTATACATACAGATTGGTCTACATACGGAGCCTTGTTGGCCTAGTGGCGTCAGCGTGTGGCTCTCATCGTTGAGGTCGTAGGTTCGAACCCTGGGTGTGCACCAATGGACTTTCTTTCTATGTGCGCATTTAACATTCGCTCGAGCGGTGACGAACATCGTGTAAACCATCATGCCTTATAACCAAAAAGTCGACTACTTCGCTGATCAACTACTTTCCTATTAGATTGAAAAAATGTTCATGAAATAGATTCAGAAATCTGAGGCCCAGACCTAAAAATGTTGTAGCGCTACTGATTTATTTATTTTTTTTATTTTATACAAACGGATTATTATGAAACGGCCTTTTGAATTTGATTGTGTCTCTATAACATGTTTCCAATCAGTAACAAAATATTTACTTCCCTAGAAATTACTGAAAATTACTGAAAATGTTATTTAACCTAACCCCCAATATAGAACATGCATACCGATAGCTAATGTATGCAAAATACATGTACCTAAGTATGGTTTGCCACGCAATCTGAACATTTTGTTAGCATTATATTAACCAAATTATATAGGAGTAATACCCAGTATTACATTTAGAAAGGTAATTCTATGCGATGGTAATAAAGTCAAATTTTGATTGTGACGCGTTCGTGACTTCTGTCCTTAAAGATAGGTCAAGGGTAAGTCGGAAGAAATTAGTAGTCTTCAATGTAGAATTAGTACGATTTGCCATCGTTTTTCATTTGTTTTATTTTTACTTTACTTTTCATGGCATTACACTGAACATATTTAAACCGAATGAAGATAGGGTCACTTCTCTATCTAGGCTGTGAACCAAGGACTTCGTCGTACCTAAATAAAAAAAATGGGTGCGTGTACTTAAGGTGGTAAGAAGTTATACTTCTTTGGCATTATTAATAATAGTTTTTGATTGCATGCAAATAATTAATTACAATTAAATAATCAAAGACTGGAAAAGGAGTCATTATAGTCAATAAAGTTCAGTTTACATTTGAAAAATTAAATAAAAAAATATTTATTATTATTCACTTACATTAAGTGTAACAAATTCTATTATTATTCGAATGTTGTTTTTAAACTATGTCCAATGCCGTAGCATCTTCCGTGGGCATCTTTCCGCCTCGTAAAATTTCACTCTCATCAATTTTTCATAACGCGCCTAAAGAAGTATAACATTTACCACATTCTTGTTTTAATTAAAAACTAAATATATAACTTGAAGATTAGGTTTTTAAAATATCGATATTAAATAAACTATAAATTCTTCAATTTAAATAATATAGTTTTCGATTATCTTTTATCGAGTTTACTGATAAAATTTAAATACAAATATTTTCGTGACTAACAAGTAGTTCTTATTTTAAATTTCATATATTCTTTATTTAAAATAAGCGTATACAGTTACGCTTCGTGTTCGGTAGTAAAATATAAGCTTATTATACTTTAAAAGCAAATATTTGAAGAGCGCGAAGCCGATAAGTCAACGCCATAAAACTCCAGGCGCTCTGATGGCATAATCCGTATAATAACTCTTAAGATTTAAAGAGGATATGCATATAATTGACCAGCTATAACGGTTTTGACTAGGCTTTGTTCAAGAGCTTCATAAAGTTATGAAATTTCTTTTATCGTAAGCTCCGCTTAAATTGAGTTTTTACTACTTTATTCTGGACTTAAGTCTCAAAGTTTTTATAATGAAAGTAATTACTGAACGATATTATAAGTTTATTATAATATTATTACCCTTCGGCCTTCGTGTTTGTATCTCTTAATTATTAAAAAAATTAGCTACGAAACAATACGATCTTGTGACCTATTTAAAATATATCTCAATATGTTCCGCAGCTTCGCTCACATGTATTTGGTGTATTTTGGCAAGTGTTTTTGCGACCTCTTCAACAATAATTGTTATATTTTAGTTGGAATTTTGCTAAACAATTAAAGTCTCTATAAGTTTATTACTAGAGCAGTGTTGGCCTAGTGTTTCAGCTATTCACATATCTCAAGTCGTTCGAGCCCCGGCTGTGCACCAATAGAATTTCTTTTGATGTCCGCATTTAACATTCGCTCCAACGGTAAAACATTGTGAGGAAACCCGGCTTTTCTTAGACCCAAAAAGTCAAAAGCGTATCAGGCACAGGAGGCTGATTACCTACTTGCGTATTAAATTCACAAATCATGATGAAACGGATACAGAAATCTAAGACCCAGACCTTTTAAAAAAGGTTGTAGCGCCACTAATTTATTTATTTATAATGTTCATAGCGTTTGGAAAACTTTATTTTAATGTAATGTTATAATAATTATAATAAAACTTTATATTATATTAATGACAGAAATATGGTTGGCAAAAAATTGATACAATAGTCGCCTCCACTAGATTACAATTTTCCGTGCCACATGGTGCATGTTTAAAACAATTATTTTAGAAAAAGTAGTTGGAGATGCGTAAATATAAGAGTATGTGAATAAGTGTGTGTGCGTATGATACAATTAAAGTATAGTATTTATTGTATAATTACGTAACTTAATATATGGTATAAAGACTTATATTTTTTATAACACAATTTCGTTATCAAAAATATAATTTGTCGTTCATCGTAATTATAAATGACAACAAACGGCGTATACGAAGTAAACAAAATGTTAAAATAACAGAGGGTATTACAAAACTTTCGCCTACCTTCCGTAAGCCCGTAAAATTTAAACCTGGATCACATTATCATAAGTTTAATCGGGTTTTATCAAGTAATCCCGGTTAATCCGGCTAGACCCGGTTAAGACATTTTGGCATAGAAATGTACTGTTTACGCCGTTGAATTAATTTTTGTTAGTTCAAACTTGACCTTTTGGGAATTGGGTCGGTATTACCAAGTCGCTCTTATTTGGTATTCATTTACCGAGTTTTTGTAAGATATGCGTAAGATATTTTTATATTCTAAACACGTCTGTATTACTGGCTATTTATGAGCTTAGCTATAAGTAGAATTTACACTTGTAAGACATTTTAGTCAAGTCTCGTACTCGTAAATAATAATTAAGAAGGAAAAAAAATGTGTGCGTGTACTAGGTGTACACACGTAAGAAGTGAAACTTCTTTATGACCTTATTTTCGAAAAATGATCTACTATATGCAACTTTACAGAAATTGGTTAAATAAAGTTAAATTAGATAAAGTTTAACAAAAGGCTTTTATTATCATAGACATGAATACAAATACAATTATTTAATTTAACTTATTACTGTACTACTAAGTAGTACTAAGATTATTACAGAATTTCATTAATTGTAATAGAATTATTAGTATTACTATCATTGTTATCGTTATTATATATTTTTGTTACTAATGGCTTCGAATCTCTTCGGATCAACCGTGGTAGGGACAAGAAAAAGATGGCGCGTAACCGAAAAATGTGACAAATGTGTGTAAATTTTTTTCCAACGCCGATAAAGAAGTTTCACTTCAAAAATAATAAATACGACTTAGGGAGCGTTCAATTATTACGTCACGCAATTTTTGAAGATTATTGACCCCCCCCCCCATGTAATGCGCCGTAACGTTTTTCTATACCCAAGTATAGTAAAACGTTTCGTGACCACCCAGTGATTCTTTATACCTAAAAGTTACCATTATGTGGTGTAAAGCACTGGAAAGTCGAAAATAATATTAAAAATAACGCGTAATTCAATCCACGCCGCCGCATCGTAACGTTTAACAAAAGGACCCCCCCCCCCCCCCCCCAAATTTAGTTACGTAATATTTGAACGCTCCCTTATTAGCTGTTTGTTAGTCTGAAAATAGAGCTTTTATTAACGATTAGACCCAGGCACTATGTATTTTTATATTGTACTTTGATCTTGTTAATGTAAGTGCAAAATATATAAATGAGACGTATATTTTACAAACTGTTGTTTATTGTTCCAATTTTAAAATTCGTTCTATTTTTAAAAGCTATAAATCTATTTAGTCCAAACAGGAGTTAAAACAGTGGCTTTTACGGAATTGCTTTTCAGTATAATCGAGGGGAAAAGCGCACTTACCTGAATGCACTTACGATGTTCAATGCAATCGCAGCACACTGGCCTCTTGAATGTAAGATTTGCATTTTTCTAGATCACTTAGGAAAGAGCGCTTTGCCTTTATTTTTCTGGCCGCATGCAAATGAACGGATCGAACGATTGATTTCAATCAATCGAACTAAGTTCAGTTTTTTTATCAAGCTCGCGATTTAAACATTCGACATTTTAAATAAATTCTCGATGCAGTTACCCGTGGACTATATTGTGAAACTAAATCGCTAAGGGCAGACGAATTTCCATACGTACACAGATCGCAGTGGAGTTATTGGCAGTCCCACGAGACTTCAATATATTCCAGTATTTTTATTTGTTCAGAGAAAAGCTTTCGACCGCCCCATTGCTGGCCTGCGGACGACTGAGGATTGAGAAATTGAAGAACGTTCTATTTTTGAATTCGGTTGACTTTTTACAACTAGCCAGTATTATTTGAATTTTATTCGAAGGATTTTCTAAAAGGTTTTGTTTTTTGACCGTACTCTCTAATATTGTTAATATTCTTCGTTCAACAACTCTGAAATATCTTGAAAAACAATCTTCAAACATTTTTAAAAGACTTGCAAACACTTCTCATTCTGTACGAAAGAGGCGGTGTTGAAAAAGTTAATTAGTAAAACTTGGATTTTTGCTTGTTGTCTTTTTGTACGCTTTCAAAGCATTTCGACTTAAATTCTCAGGGTTGTGTTTGGCAAAATGAGAGTTTAATATTCTTAATTAAGGCTCGCATATTTTCGGTGACAAAACAATTGCAAAATCCAAATTCGTATACATTGCTCGATAAATTTGTAATATCCGTTTAACAGCAGGTTTGAGAATTGTCCATTATCCAACAAACATTAAAGATAACTTAAAAAGCCATTGCGTTGGGAAAAAAGCGAGTTTTTAATTAAAAAAATGGCGCGAATTCAAACATGACGTCGGCCAATGAGGGACCTTATGTACCTATGCTAATGAGAGACAGCCCTGAATGGGATTGTCGTGTTAGTGCTGTCATTACGCGGGCTTACAGCGTAGAGAATTGTTATTTTTCCATAGACAATGTAGCTTTTCAAATTAGGCGGGAGTTTGCCTTTTTTCGCGAGTTTACTTGTTAACCCAGTTAAGGCAGGTAATTCTGTTTTTGTTAATTACGCATGTGGACCGCGTAATTCAAATGTATTGTTAAAACTTTTAGTACTGTTAAAGTATGTTTTGATATTTTCATATTATTTCACTAAGAAACATTTACATCAGATAAAATTATACTATATGTATTTATATGGTGTACCTACATTTAACAACACTGAGTTTAAGAAGCGAAGAAGTTTAAAGGACGGCAACGCACTCGCGAGCCCTCTGACAGTAAGTATTCATGGGCTGCGGTATCACTTAACATCAGATGAGCCTACTGCCTGTTTCTAATAAAAAAAAGCGAAGATCTCTAAACGCACTCAAATCTTATGTTATATGTATATACAATTATGTGGAAAATGACACCGCCGCCGATGGACACTCAATGTCAAGGGGCTCGCGAGTGCGTTGCCGGTCTTTAAACTTTTTCGCTTCTTAAATTCAGTGTTGTTCACTTTTCTCTATATAAAAACAGTATAATTATATTATAATGTAATTTGCATGTATGGTTATGTTATGGTTTGCATAAAACGCAAAAACAAGACTCAATAAGAAAGCGCCAGAAGCAGTCCCTACTCAATAGAGTTTGCATTTTAAAAGCCTACTTACCACGTAAATTCCGTTATTCCCTACGTAATACCCGACTGTTTAATACAACCTTAAAATTTATTTCAAACAAACGAAAAAAAATCATAGAATATTTTTTTTATTTATTTATTAAAGTTTACCACATCATACATAGTACTAAATCTACGGTATATGTGACAAATTCCTTTATCTAAAATTTATGACAATTTAGGTAAACATAAACATTACAAAAAAAAAAAATTAAAATAGATAAAAAAAAAATACCATAAATTTTTGTTAAGCATAATAAAAAGCAAACAAATAGTGTGTACTTTTTTTTGTCCACAAGAAACATAAATCCATCCACGGACAACGTACATATTGCTTTCTTTTTTATTTTTATATAAATGTAAACCCGTGCTAAAATTGTTTAAAAAGTCACCAATCACTGTTAAAATTCAGCTTCTTATATTTTATTTTAAGCTACTACATTTATATGTCATATAATAGTAAGAATGATTAATAATATAGATAACTATATAATATATGTAATATTATATATTATACAATGAATAAAAGACGTAAACTTAAGAATAAATAAAGCAACTGAAACCAGCATTTATGCCGGACCAAAACGAAACCATCGAGAATGTTAGATTTATTTAATTTTATTCTCTCTGAACGCAAGCCTTGTAAACTAAGCGAACACGGCTAGGCTACCTAGGTGTAGGTAGTCTGTATCTAGCCAATAAATAAACCTGGCGCTTGAGAATGCATGTATTAGACTTGGCTAACATGTGAGGTAATCTTTTTATCTTTGTCGATTTAGAGTTCGTAGGAATAAACATGTAGGTACTTTGAGAATTCAAATTCAGAATTGCACGTTTCGTGTTTGAATTTTCTCTACAAGGTCAATGACTTATGGTTTGACAGTGGTTTCACTTAATACTAGTTGTGCTCTGCGGTCCTTCGGTCGCGGACTTTTTAGTAGATATATATGTCTTCTATAAAATTGTAGTACATCAAATTGTTCTATTGTCAATAGTTTCCGCAGCGATAGGGATTTTTATTGATATTATCGAAGTTTTCATACAGATCCCTAACTTTTTTGTAAATATTCTATAGCCAATATTCAAAGGTGTAATGTAGGATTCTAATGGTGAAGGATTTTTCAAATCCGTCCTGTTGTTTTGGAGTCTATTCAATGCAAAAAAAAATTAAATCTTTATAATACATATTAGTGTAGAAAAATAAGTTTAAATAAACGAATAATATATGTATATAACTAGTGGACCCGACAGACGTTGTCCTGCATGATATTTCAAGCAATTAGTAAAGCAAAGTATGAAAGTACCGACTGCAGCGCCATCTGGCGGGCTGATTTGTGAATCTAAACCATTCCCAGATCCCCTTGAACACACACAAAAAAATTCATCAAAATCGGTCCAGTCGTTTGAGAGAAGTTCAGTGACATACACACTCACAGAAGAATTATATATAAAGATAATTAAGTCTACTTATAATACATACAATATAGTATCCGCTGATCGGAGTATCAATAACCAAACTTTGTTTTCCCGGCCGTAGCTACTTAATAAAGCAATTCGTATTAATATAAATTCCACCGTATCTAAGCCGATCCAATTTTCTTTGTTTGTGAGCTTCGAACATGAGTGGTTCTTGCAATGTCTTTTATTGATTAAGGCTTTTATTAAATCAGTTATTTATTGTTGTTGATAAAAAGCCTTACGAATGTAACATTCAATATTGGCTATTTTACAAACTATTAAATTTCAGATAGTAGTAACTTTAAAACCTACGCAAAGTAGTATTAGTTCTAATAATCAAATTAAACTTTCATAATTTCAAGAACCCGTCAAAACCTTTGTCTAGGCAAGATGGCGTCGCCGTAACGATGTACCGAACGTAATTTTTTTAACGAGTTATATCATATTGCGGTTTCTTTTCAATACACAAATACTCCTTTATAATATTTACATCAAAAACAGTCTGAAAATTAAACTCCAAGGTAGTATCAGGATAACAGGCAAAGACCTACTCTTCACAAGCACGCACGTCAGTGTCGCTTCGACTATCTGTGAACGTTTTGTGTCACGTGACCGACGTATAAAAAGCATTACTCTTAACTTCATGATTAATTGAGAATGCAGAATGAACAAAGTACAGTAAATAAGCACTTCGCTTATGACGGTTAAGAAAAGGAAACTTAAGTATTTCGGACACGTTTTACGGTACATCAAAAAATACGAGCTCCTAAACCCGAACTAATCATACAAGGCCGAAATATGATGAATGAATGACCTGAAAGAAATCAAGAAATTGTCCGAAGTATATGTATGTACAATTAGGCGTATAATACTTTTTAAGAAATGTATAACACACAGTGAATTTTGAAATTAAAATAATTTATTGTTAATTTATCTGTCCAGGTATAATTTCCAAGACGAAAATGTTGTAAATCCTATTAGTAGAAATCAATATTTAATTAATGTCTTTGCAATGTGTAATCGGATTATATTAAGGTTCCATTTCATAAGTATTACATTAAAATTATTATTATTAATCATCTGCTGTGTATAGCTGTTAGTGGTACCTGTATTAGCGAGAGGAAATAGGAAGAAAGAAAAAAATATACAAATTATAATCGGGTCTATATAGAAAAAACTTTTTTAATAAAACCGTAATTGAAAATTAAGTATACTGTTATTGTTGTTGTTAAATACATAAAACAGGAACTGCATGCATAATTCGTATACCGGAGTCCCGAAAAACACGCTTAACCAACCTAAAGCGTCAAAAAGCGCATCGCATAGACAAGAGCGTTTTGTCAAACATTTCCATTATACCGCAAGTAATTCCCTCGGGACGTCTACAAATGACCGGGCACGTTAGCTCCAGCAATTGTTCTAAACCCAGGTGTCTGCCCACATTTCTCTACGTCAGACAATCCAGTTTTTACTAAACAACATGCTTTTATGCTATCTCTGAATATGTGATGAAATATACGCTTGTGTATTTCGCTAGCGCCCGCTGCGAAGTCGCGTGTCTAGGTGTAATAAATTTCTCTGGGATTAACACGAATATCTCTGAAGGTAAATGTTTGTGAGAATAAAATGGCGATAAATAAGGTATGAAAATGACAAATGATTGCGATATCTGTTTGTGTAAATAATTAACGCGTTAATTTTCTTGTTTTATTAAATAACTATTAATTTTATTTTACGGCTATTAAACAGTAATACAATTATTAGCAACACGAACAAACTTTTAAAAGGAATTGCGTGCCCAGATCTGGGGTCAGTCTCACATATTGAAGCCTCATGCCGTAAAAAAGGCCAGAGCTCATCCAATTTCGTTGTTTAAGATTCGTATTCGACGTTGACCCTAATACAAACATTTTTTCCTCCGGGAATTACACCCATGACCTCCGAGATAATCTCTAAAACGCACTATTTAGTATTAGGGATTTGCGGTACTCCAACACATTTAGTTTTATTGTTGAAGAGTGTACGTTTATTATAGTGGTAATACGACCAAGTTATCGGCTATCACAATCAAATCCAATCAGGCAAAACCGCTGATTCGCGCTATCATTAAAACGCTGCCTAAACCCCGTAATAATAGCCTAACAAATTGTGGTTATAAGCGTTCCTAAGCTGCTCTCATTTTACGCTCCAATAACGTAGTGACATAAGTAGGGACGGTGGGCCGTGTGTTTTATCCTAAAATTTTAGTGGAACAAACGTTAGTGTGACTCGGGCATAAATTCTAGTTTTTATCTTCGTAATATCTCGCTGCGAACTTTATGCTGTGACTACGGAGGGAAAATATTGAATCGGGTGAAATTCTATTCATTTTCAAGATATTTCAGTTGGATTATTTTAAAAATATGTAATACGAATGTGGGAATATTTGTATTTAGGTAGACGATATGGTTAGCAAACAACCTTAGTACTTGTGTACATTGGAGCACCAGGGTATTGAAAACATATAGGTACCAAATTCAAACTGAAGAAAATTAAAATTTGTGGAAAAAAATCTTTGTCAAATAAACATGCAAATTAAGAAAAGTTTGAGTTGACTTTCCCATACGTCAAATCAATAGGTTTTTGTCTTAAGTATGAAAATTTAGCTTATATGATAGAACACAAGTTCATAAGAGGCTTAGAGTTTCACGAAGTTGGGCTAATGGGTTCCCAATTTCAATAAGAATATTACACATTATTTATTACAGACGGCGCAGTGTTGTCCTAGTGGCACACATGATTCTCATCCGGTCCTAGGTTTGAACCCGGCTGTGCACCAATGGACTTTCTGTCTATGTGCGCATCTAACATTCGCTCGAACGGTGAATAAAAACATCGTGAGGATATATTGCCTTGGAATCAAAAGGTCGACGGCGTGCGTCAATCCGGCTGATCACCTACTTGCCTATTAGATTGTCATATACGGAAATCTGAAGCCCAGACCTAAAAAGGTTCTAGTGCCACTAATATAATTTTATTTATTAAAGATTAGCGTAGGTTTACCCGCCTTAATTTGGATGGACTATGCAACATAATTGAAATCGATCGCTATTGCTCAAAATAGCAAATGCCAATCGCAAGGGCATCTTTTGAGCAGACGTCACCTTACCAGGCAAATGCCTGTCTTACTAGTATAAAAATCGAACTAGTAACTCCTCGAGATTCAGCGCGTTTAACTAAACAATTTTCCCCCTTTTTTAAAGTATGAAGAAATTAATACATGACTATGTAAACAACCTTAGATACTAAATAACAATTTATATATCAATCACAGGCATATAATAACTAAAATCAATTTAAAATAATATAAAATAAATAAAATAAAAATAAAATAAAATAAAATAGCCTTTATTGCTGAACTTATTTTTACAGTAATTTTTCTTACAAATACGTTTATAACTTTTAACAGTTTCTTTTCTTTTCATAAATCCGGTATCGGTAAACGGTCGTTTCTACATTTCAGCTTGTCTTTCGACATAGGCCTCCTCTAAAGATTTCCACTCTGTTCTATTTTTCGCTATGCGCGTCCATATTGGGCCCGCCACTTTTTTGATGTCGTCCTCCCATCTTCTAGTCTGTCTGCCTCTGTTTCTTTTACTATCTCGTGGTTGCCATTCTGTTATTATTCTCGTCCATTTCTCCTTCTTCTCTCTTATCATATGTCCAGCCCACCTCCACTTTAAGCACCTGTATGTTGTGTATGCATTCTTAAATTTTGTTTTGTTTTTGATACATTTTAGTTTAACTCGGTCTTTTCTTTTAATTCCTATTGTGCTTCTCTCCATTCCATTCTGACAAACTTTTATTTTCCTTGCTTGTTCTTCTGTCAATGCCCATGTTTGGCACCCATATAGTAAGCATGGTAAGATACACATATTGTATATTCTCCTCTTGTTCCTCATAGACATATCCTGGTTCTTCATGACTTCACTGAGTGACCAATATCTCTTCCAAGTATTAGTTATTCTTCTTTCTATTTCTTTTTGCATACATTCCTCAGTAGATATTAACTGTCCCAAATACACATACTCCTTTACATACTCTATTTCTTCATCATTTACTGTTATGGACTCTGTTTGTGAGGAGTTAGACATTACTTTTGTTTTCGTTAAGTTCATTGACAGGCCTGCCTTCTTACTTTCTTCCGCTAACTGTTGCAACATTTCCTTTAGGGTTTTCGGGTTTTCCGAAAATAAGATTAGGTCGTCTGCAAAGCGTAGGTGACTCAGATTTTCGCCATTTATATTTAGTCCTTTATTCGTCCAATCCAGATTTCTGAATATCATTTCCAGAACTGCTGCAAATATTTTTGGTGAAATTGGGTCTCCCTGGCGTACACCTCTCTCAACCGGAAATTCTTCGCCTATAGATTCTAGTTTTACTTGTGCGGTGCTTTTTGTGTATACGTTTTTCAGTATCCGTATGTATTTTGCATGTACGCCTTGATCTTTTAATGCGTCCCAGATAAATCTATGTTCAAGTGTGTCGAATGCTTTGTTGAAATCCACGAACCCTATGTAGTAAATTTTGTTATATTCTTTAAATTTCTGGAGTATTTGTCTAAGGGCGTGTATGTGGTCTATTGTTGAAAAATGTCTACGGAATCCAGCTTGTTCTTTGGGTTGATTTTCTTCAAGTGTGTTTGTGATTCTAGATAATATTATTTTTGAAAACACTTTGTAAATATTGGACATTAAACTGATTGGTCTGTAATTTGCTATATCTCCTTTGTCACCTTTTTTATGTAGTAGTATAATTGTAGATTTTGTCCAATCCTCTGGAATGTTTTCCGTTTTGATAATTTCATTAAATATATCTGTAAGTCTTGGAGCGATTACTGGTAACGTTGCTTTTAGAAGTTCGTTTGTAACAAGATCAGATCCAGGGGCTTTATCGAGTTTTTGTGTATTTATTGCTTTTATGGTTTCTTCCTTCATTATTTCCGGTATATATTCTTCATTAGTTATTTCGTCGTTTTCTTTTATAGTGTCTTTCTCTTTTTGACTTCGGTATAAGTTTCGGTAGAATTCTGTAGCGATTTTTAATATTTCGAGTCTTTTACCTGTATTATTGCCATCTTTCTTTCTCATACTTGGTATCCAGTCCTTTTTGTAGTTTAACTCCTTCAATGCCTTTTTTATTCCTCCTGTCTTTTCTATGTAACTTTTCATTGTATTAGATCTTTTAGTTTTTCTTTCTTTCCTAAGTTGTTCACTGATCTTTTTGCTTACTTCTGTTACTCTTTGGCGGTTTCCTTTAATTTCCTTTTGTCGTAAAAGTTCTTTTCGTTCTTGTAATAATTGTTTGATTGTAAGTGAGACTTCTTTCTTGATACTTTTGTTTGTTTTTCTGGTTACTGTTTTTAGTTGATTTAGTAATAGGTTGTATTTTTCTTGTATCGATGGATATTCTTTCTTCTCTAATTCCGCGGCATCTAGAGATGTTTGAAGATTATTAAGTAATAGTTTAGGGTCACCTGAGTATTGTACCGCTAATTGTTTATTTTGAAATCGTCTTGTTTTCTTGAACATTCCTGACATCGCAACTCGAACCATCCTATGGTCTGTGTGGAAGTTTAAATTGTTTATGATCGAAATGTTCTTGAAGGCTTTTCTATTATTAGACATAATAAAATCGATTTCATTCCTATATTGTCCATTGGGTGAGATCCATGTCCATTTTTTTGATGGTTTCCTTTTATAAAAACTGTTTAGAATACTTAATCTGTTTTCCAGTGCAAAGTTTACTAGTCTTGTTCCGTTTTTGCTTCTATTTCCATACCCATAGTTTCCTATGGTATTTTCTTCCCCACTATTTTGAATCCCAATTTGTCCATTAAAGTCTCCCATCACGATGACGTTTTTGTGTGCGTTATCAATAGCGTTTTGGAGATTTTCATAGAATTCCTCAATTGTTTTTACGTCCTCTTTTTTATCAGATTCAGTTGGTGAATATGCCTGTATAATAGACCATCTCTCTTCTTTATCTCCGTTCACGGGCAGTTTTATATTAAGGATTGCAATACGTTCCGAGAATCCACTAAGTTCTTCTATGTTGTTGACTAGATTTGCTTTCACCATGAATCCAACTCCATACAGCCCGGGCGTCTCCCCTTTATAATGTAGTACGTATTTGCCATGGTTTTCTATACCTTCTCCAAATCTGCGCATTTCGCTAATACCTATAATATCCCACTTTAACTCTTCTATTGCCAGCTCTAGTTCTTGGAGTTTTTCAGGTGTTCTAAGAGATCGACAGTTAATAGTTGCTATGTGGATGTCATTTACTTTGTTTTTCATGTTAGTGTTATTTTTCATGTTAGTGTTATTTTTTTCCTTTAGAGGGTCGTGGTCATTTTTCCCCACGATGACCAGTCGGCTTGGGGAAGTATTTTGTTTTGTTATTTTATGTTGGTTCATGTTGAGCTGTTTATTTTTCCGTTTACCGACAGTTAATTGTTATTCTTTGTTAGTTGTTGTCTTAGCGGGAAAAGACGAAAGAGAATTAGCTCTAATCCTCATTACGTCGAAAGCATTTGGTCTATTGTTAATCGGCGGCATTAGAGTTTGTTGTTTCCTTGGTTGAGCATTGTTTTGTGGGGATGATGACGTTTCTCTTTTGCGCTTTTCCTTATTTATGTTAGTATTTTTTTCTTTTACTACTAGTTTGTCAAATTTCAGGTACGCGATATTTCCCTTTTCTCTCTCCTCTTTTAGCTGCGCCTGCAACGTTTTCCTTTTCTCTATTACTTCCTTTGTGTAGTCTTCTGTAACATATACATTTTTGAAGTTTTTCTTCTTTCCCATAACTTCATTCTTCTTCCATTCGCTCGTAAAGGAAATCAGAATTGGTCTTGGTTTTCCAGAAGACTTTCCCTTTCCTAGGCGATATATTTTGTTTATCTCATGTTCTTGTAATTGTATGTCAAGGTCAGTTTTGAAAATATGTATTGTATTTTGTATTAATTCTTGTGTAGACCTTTCGCCTTCATTTACTCCAAACATTATCAAATTGTTTTGCTTCTTTCCTCTTTTTAAACTTTCTACTTCCTTTTCGAGATTTTCTACTTTTATTTTTAAGTTTCTATTTTCTGTTATAATAGGTTGAAGTTTTTCGTCTAATCTCTCCATTATATTATTTGTTATCGAATCTTTCAATTCTATTGTTTGGTTCAAGATTTCATTCTTCATTTTATCAAACAATAGTTGAAACTGATCTTCCATTCTTGTAAACTAAATCTGCGTGTTATGGAACGTAATTAGTGGTAGTTTTTATTTACTTGCTCTGGCAACACTAGTTAGCTGTTGCTGTGACAAGTGTCAATGTCATTGATCTTTTGTCTATGCTCAATATGATTGGTGAATTTCTAACCTCTAATTATCACTTTTTGGAGATACTTTTGTTGAAATTCGAGAACTTACGTGATATTGTGTGAAATCGGTAGTTCCACTACACGGACGACACTTCGATTTGTGTTTTGTGACGTCGCAGTCTCAAGAACAGTGTACGAAATTATTTTTTAGCACTCAATATTACGGAGCTACACAATTACGATGCTTACAGTATGACAGCCGGAAACGGAGCTTTAAAATAATATACATTGAAATAAATAACTAACCTAAACATAAACTAAACTATATTATTAAAAGGAGTTTTTTTTTAATAATATATTTTTAGGCAAGGTTCCGAAGATACTGGCAGCGTTCCCCCTTTCAATCGCTAGACTAATTCTTTGTCCGAGGTAGCGGCCAGATCTTCGGTCTCCTGTGATGTCGACTAACCTTTTTGATATTTCTTTAAAAAGCCTTAAAGCGCTAGGACCGTATACGTATATATAATCTAAAAATCTTACCTTTATACCATACGAAATTGATCATAAAATCAAAGCCTAGACATTACTAAGGCTCGACGATTGTGTTAAAAATGCCTTTGTAATACTCCCCTTGTGAAATTTGAATCTATCCCAACATATTTCACAGTTTAGGTGCAGTTTTAGTACAAACAACTCCACTCAAAGGAAAAATACAAAGAAAATCACAAACTTTCGGTCATTTTATTCGTAAGATGAGGTATTTGCGTACCGAGTTACCAAAAAGGGTCTCGAACTATAAAATTTTCGCTTTGCACTTTATTTGAACAGCCATTTTACAGAACTATGATAAATTCACTTTGAGAGTTCTATGTACTGACTTCTTCACTTATGTACACGTGCTCAGTTATATGTGTAAGTATTGTATAATTGGTTTTTACATGTTTGAGTGTGAAATCCTGTAATGGAATATTTGACAAACAATTTCAGCGTATTAAGACATTAAACCTTCAGCATTGAGCGACAATAATCGAGCGCTTATTTGATTTGTTGCATATATAAAATAAAAATAAATAAACACTACAACCTCTGAAAACTAAAAACTCTAAAGACTTAAGTCTTGGTCTGAGATTTCTGAATGTTTCATGATCATTTTTAAATATATGTGCACTGTGCACACGCCGTCGACTTTTTGGGTCTAAGACATGTCGGTTTCCTCACGATGTTTTCCTTCACCGTTCGAGCAAATGTTAAATGCGCACATAGAAAGATTGTCCATTGCACAGCTGGGAATCGAACCTACGACCTCAGGTATGAGAGTCGCACGCTGAAGCCACTAGGCCAACTCTGCTCTTTGTTGCATATATAACGACTGCTGAAATGTTTTAACAACAAGAAAAATTATATGTCATTATTGTGTTTGTGTGTGTGCAATACAACACAGTGACACTGTACAATAAATAATGCTTTGAAGCAGTGTTTCTGAGCATAAAACATGAGGTGCTTAAGTGCAGTCGTCGTCTGAAATCTTTTTACCAATACAAAGCTGAACAAATCGTTATCGAAATATTCTAGAAATGGCACTATTAGGTAAACGCATTCACATCTTGCCGGCGCTTTGTACAATGCGAATGAACAAAGCATCTATAGACGGCTCATTGGTCTAGTGGTTAGTACCCCTGACTGCGAATCCATTGGTCCCGGGTTCGATCCCTGGCTGAGACAAACATCGATGTGATGAGCATTTGGTGTTGTCTTGGGTGTTTAAATATGTTTTATATGTCTATCTATCTATAAAGAGTGGTTAGTATCTCAAAACCTATTGAAGAATATAAAATAGAAAATAACTTATTATAATTGAATTTATATTTACTCGTGTCCCAAATGCTTTGTATTTTTAAAATCATACAAGCACTAGTATAGTCTCAAAAGTACAAAAAGTGGTGTAATATCACACGATAAAAAAATTCTAATGTTATTCAGCCCAGCAACATTGTAAAAGCAATAAAAATCGACTTTCCAAAAGTGTGCTGGTGACTAGAAAATGTGAACAATAAAATATAGTGAATTTGGAATCCAGATTGGCAGATTCGATCCGACGTGGTTGTTTTGTATATCTACGACCGAGTTGCTTAAAGAAAATATCGCAAAAAGTCGAGGTAAATACGTGCAAATTACTATAAAGAGCATTAATTGCAGTGTCATTTGTACTGTCACACTATTGAAGGAGCATTTATTGCTGTGCAATTTCGGAATTCTTTATATTTCCTATATTAAATAAAATCATATAAAATAATCATCTTTACACTAAATTGGAAGAAAGCGTACCATAAGAAAATAAGTTAAACATTAATGGTTAGTACATCCACTCGTCACAAGAGGGCAGTTTCACCAAGAATAAAAAATATCGTACTAAGAACTTAAGTAAATTAAGTACTTTGAAACAAATACCCAAAATGGAACCCCAATTAAAAATTCTCTTAGAAAAAATGGAGGAAATGAAACAATCTTTCAAAGAACAAAATGAAGAACTGGCTGAAAAATTCACGAAAAGCCTCTTAAACACTATAGACGAGAAACTTAGTCCTGTTATAGCCGAGAACCAGAAACTAAAAGAAGAAGTGAAAATCTTTCAAACGCGCGTGCAAAACTTGGAAAGAGAAGCAAGAAAGAACAATGTAATACTACATGGCATTGCAGAAACGGAAAAAAACACAGCTGAACTCTGGAAAAACGCAATAGATGTACTAAACGAAACAGCACGAAGAAGCGAAGGGGTGCGCCAGTGGGACCATTGGGAGATAAGTAATCTAAGAAGACTTGGCAAGAAAATTGGAAACAAAATAAGACCAATCCTGGTTACTCTTTCTTTAACATGGCGTAAATACGAACTCTTAAAAAATAATAAAAACTTCCCTCCAAATATATATGCGACGGAAGACTATCCTAAAGATGTCATCTTAAAAAGAAAGGGTCTAAAGCAAAAGAAAGAACAGGAAGAGAAAAATGGAAAAATCGCCTTTATAAGGTATGATAAGCTGATAGTAAAGGAGAAAGAATCGACATACTCTAAAAGGAAACGCTCACAATCCAAATCACCATCTGAAAATAAACAGCAACACAAGAATGACATAACGGCTCCGAAGAAAGTAAACAAAACATATAATATATTTCGTTCCAGAGCAAATTCAACGTCGGGACTTGGAGAACATAACAACAAATAACAATTACCACGCAAACAAAATACTCCCCAATCCGGCTGGTCCCCGTGGGGAAAGCGACCACCACCCTCCATTACATCAGAAAAATAAAGAAGAAGACATTAATAAGGACAACAATAAAAGTAAACAAAGGCGCTCCATGTTACAAAAATTAATATTATGCACATTCAACGTTAGATCTCTATCATCCAAAACAAGACAATTAGAACTCAACTATGCACTAAGAGAAATCAATTGGGATGTTATAGGGTTAGCCGAAATAAAAAGGATGGGTTGTAGTATTGAAGAATATGAAGATTACATCTTCTGCTACATTGGGGAAACGTAAGGACTTCATGGAGTAGGATTTTTGATAAAAAAGCATTTCAAAAATAATATTGTAAACTTTACGGGGATTTCAGAAAGAGTGGCATTCATAAAATTAAAGTTTAAAAACTTGTCATTAACACTTATTCAAGTCTATGCTCCCACAGAAAGTGCAGCCGAAGAAGAAATCCATAGGTTTTACGAAGATCTTAGGAGAGCTCATGAGTCAGCTGACAAAAACGTAGTCGTAATGGGAGACTTTAATGCCAAAGTAGGGATGCCGGGTCCTTACGAAAGAGGAATAATGGGCAAATATGGTTATGGTACAAGAAATCTAAGGGGTGAACGCCTTATACAATATGCCAATGAGTATAAGCTATCAGTGCTGAACACATTCTTCAAGAAAAAACAATCACGCAAATGGACATGGGTATCTCCTGACCAAAGAACAAAAAACGAAATTGATTTCATACTGAGCAATAATCCAAAATCTATAACCAATATGGAAATATTAGGAAATGTTAACTTCCCATCAGACCACAGAATGCTGAGATGTTGCCTGACCCTAACATCCCCAAAGATGAGTCGAAGATCATTTCAAAAAACAGTAAGCTCACTTAAGACTAGGGCAGAAATAACAGAATATATCCGAAACCTTGAGGAGAATTCGAAAGCATTACATGATAGTTTGGAGAACAAAATAAACATACAAAAACTTAACGATAACATAGAAGAAATAATTTCAACAAGTCTTAAATTAGAAAACAAAACAAACAACAAAAACAAACAAAAAATACTTAAAAAAGATACATTGGAACTAATTTCAAAGCGCCGAGAACTAACTTCTATAAAAAATAAAACTGTAGTTACAAAAGCTCAAATAAAAAACATCTGGAAACAAACCTACAAAGCAATCAGAGAAGACTACGCCACGTACAGGAAAACAATAATCGAGGAAAACCTAGCAACGTCCAGAAGCGCAAAGCGAGCATACAAAGAATTAAATACACACAAAACATGGATTCAGAGCCTAAGAAACAGTCAGAAGAAAGCAATAAATAGGGAAGACATCCTAGAGCTTGCAACCAACTTTTACCAAGAACTTTACAAAAAACAACCAGAAATCACAAAAATTGAAGAAGACAACGTATATCCGAGAACGACTCATCAGGAGCATATAGATATGGATACAACGATCATGCCTATAAGTAAAGTCGAAATATTGCATCACATAAAAACCCTTAAGTCAGGAAAAAGCCCGGGGCCAGATAACATAACCAACGAGGCCCTGAAATTTGGAGCACCTATCCTAGTTACATATCTGACAATACTTTTTAACATGGTAATAGAACGAGAGGAAGTTCCAAAACAATGGCGCCAATCAAATATAGTATTGCTGTACAAAAAAGGCAACCCATTAGACATTGTGAACTACAGGCCAATCAGTTTGGTATCCGTAATATATAAATTGTTTTCATCAATAATACTAAGCAGAATATCAACAAAAATTGACAATAACCAACCAGTAGAGCAAGCAGGCTTCCGCCCAGGATATTCTACTATCGACCACATCCACACTATCGAACAAATCATCGAAAAATACAATGAATTTAACAAACCACTCTACATAGCTTTTGTAGACTATTCGAAAGCGTTCGACAGTATAACGCATACATCCATATGGAAAGCGCTTAAAAATAATAAAGTAAATGAAAAATATATAAATATATTACAGAACATATACAGCAATAGTGTTGGTAGAATAAAGCTAGAAAACAAAGGCCGAGAAATTCGAATTGAAAGAGGTGTAAGACAGGGTGACCCACTTTCCCCAAAATTATTTATAGCAGTCCTCAAAGATGTATTCAAAGGTATAGAATGGAATAATAACGGCCTCTGGATACGAAACAAACATCTTACTCACCTTAGATTCGCAGACGACATAGCCGTCTTCAGTGACACCGCTACAAAATTAGAAAAAATGCTTCAAACATTAGACAGGGAAAGTCAAAAAGTCGGGCTTTACATGAATACCACAAAAACAAGAATCTTATCCAACAGTGTGTGCCAGCCAATCAGAGTCGACAGTAAACCTATAGAATATGTTAACAACTATGTATATTTAGGAAAACAAGTATCTTTCGATAAGAACAGCAGTGAAAACGAAGTAGATAGAAGAATAAACGTGACTTGGAAGAAATACTGGACCCACAAGGAAATTCTGAAAGGAAACTACAGTCTACAACACAAGAAGATAATGATGGATTCAAATATTTTACCTTGTCTTACATACGCAAGTCAAACGTGGGTTATCAGCAAGAAAACAACTAGAAAAATCCTGTCTTGCCAGCATGCAATGGAAAGAAGCATCCTAAAGTTAAGGAGAATAAACAAAATAAAAAATGTTGAAATCCGTAAAAAAACCAAACTTACAGATGCACTTGAACAAGCTCTAAGGCTAAAATGGAAATGGGCAGGTCATATTGCTAGAGCGCGGGATAAAAGATGGACACTAGAAATAACAAAATGGACTGGACCTACTGGAAAGAGACGTATAGGACGACCAAGGGAAAGATGGACAGATGACATTGTAGAACTGGCCGGGGAAAACTGGATGGATGTTGCGCAAAACAAAGAAAAATGGAAAATTATGGAGGAGGCTTTTACCCTAAAAGGGGCCATACAAAAACCAGATATAAAAAAATAATAAATAAAATCTAACTTAAATTTTGTTAAAACTTACTAACTAAACTAATACTAATAAAATATTAAGGAATATAAACTAACAATTGCTGTATGTATGGATTAAATAAAGCTTTAATAATAATAATAATAATCTATCTATAATATGTATGTATAGTCGTTGCCTAGTACCCATAACACAAGCTTCACCAGCTTAGCATGGGACTAGGTCAATTGGTGTGAATTGTCTAATCAAATTATTATTATTATTATTATCTAATATCGAAATATCTTTAATAAATTCATCTTATAGTGACAACTCCGTTAGAAGGTCGATCATCATGGCTCCTTTAATTTTGGATGCCGCGCTTCCGAACAATGACTTGGTGCTCTGAGCAAACGATTGTCTAAGATTCTTCAACCAAGACGTGCGTTTGCGGCCAGGTCTCGTTCTAGCCTTGAATAATTAGTTGAAGGAGTTCATACTTTTTGGTGTTAAGTAAAACGTGTCTGCAAAGCACTTCTTTGTTCTTCTGCATTCTGACCAGCGCGGTTGTATGTCATATGTGGTCTGTCCAAGATACTTTAATAAAAGCATAAGTGATTTTTTTGACATTCTTAGACAATTATCTGCTTATGCATGTGTTACGCGACCTAACGCGTTTTTCTAATGGACCAGTAGATGCTGTAGTTTTAATTGTTGTCAGTGTTCTATGAAATACGTCGTCCTTTTTTGTTTATGGTTCGTCACGATGTTTTCCTTTGCCCGTAAATGCTCATATAGAACTCCATTCCACAGCTGGGGTTCGATCGTACGACCAGGGGTTCAGGGATGAATGTCGCAGGCTCCAAATGCCCTTCTTAAATAGTATTAGTGTTATTAAATGGTATATCAAACTATTGACTTAATTAAATTTTTCAAGTTATTATTATATTAAAGTAGGACTGCTTATTAAATTATTCATTAAGTACAAAAATAGTTACACATACCGTATCAGAACGTAGCAATGCAAAAAGTTGAAAAATTTATATTTGTATGAGAAACATACCTGTGTTCTTTTTGTAAGAACAAATATGCATTTGTCAATAAATCACATATCACCCACATAATTCAAACCTTATAGGAGAAATTCATATTCTACTATATAAAAACCTACCTCCGTATTAACGCGAAGAGGTCCATGACTCTACGCCATTTACGTCTTTAAAATTTTAACCCAGCCTCCGTTTGCGAACACGATTGAGCACTGTGGTGTAAGATATAAGATGTAGCGAACTTTTTTTGTTTAATCCATAAGTTTATGTTTTGTAGAGTAGATCACAGAACACACAATACAAAGGCACAAGGGGAATATTCGGATTTATATATTGCTTATGATATGGCAAAATGCGTTTCGTATGATATAAAATATTATATGTAATGCCTTTCTTGAGCTTACTTCCCTCTTTAAGCAAAGGATTTAGTACGTATTTAAGGAAAAGCTTTAGAGATTTGTATTTTTTTTTTAATTTGTCTTTATAACAGTATATTTGTTATTCTGAATATTACTTAAATAGCAGTAACAATTTAGCTTTATCTTTGATATATTAAGTATTAATTGTCTTTTGTTTAATATGAATGTTAAATTTTAGTTTTTTTATTTATTTATTTTGTCTATTAATCTACTTATGTGTCCTGTTTCATATATATTGTGAATCTATATAATCTATTTTGGTTTTGTTTATTGTCTAAGTGTTTTGTTTAATAATATTTATGTTAGCTGTATGATTGTATGTGGAACCAGCTGAAGTATTTCCGAACCATTTCGACTTAGGGTCCTTCAAGAAAAGAGCGCACCAATTCTTGAAAGGCCGGCAACGCACTTAAGAGCCTTCTGGCAATGTGACTGTCCGTGGTCGTATCACTTAACATCATGTGAGCCTTCTGCCCGTTTGCCTCCTATTACTTAAAAAATAAAAAAAAATATTAAAAGAATATGGGCAACGGTGGTATAAAATCTGTGTTCGTAGTTAAATCTCTTAACGATCTTCACTTATACCACACTGAATCTGGAATGTAGAAGGCTGCTAAATTTAGCCGGGACAACTAGCGTTCCCTTTTAAAGATTATCGCCACTTTATGCCCAGATACATATTGCTATCATGCTTTTTGTTCATCTTGGATATCTATTACAGTTAGCGGAATATTTTATTTGAATTCCAATCGGATTACTGAAGCATTTAGACGGAAATATAGTGCTAATATTCCATATAATAATGGTTTATTATTTTTTTATGAATCCCATATGTAATACCTATATATAAATTAACAAACAGCTGTCTGTCGATGTACTTAAAGTTCCAACAGATTTTTGTAAGGCTTTCGCCAATTCCGAAGTTTTATGTAAGTTGACAGAAATATAACAAATATTGTTGAAGAAGTCATTAAAAATCTTGTCAAGGTCGAAACCTAAGCGACCAGGAATTGATTTTGAATATCATAAATATCTCTTGACTGAGACAATTAATCTCTTATTTACGAAAGTACGCACAACACTGATCGACTAACACGAATGGTGTTTTGAATGAAATAAAGTATTCCATAGTACAGTTGCTAATGTCTGCTAACTTATATATATATATATATATATATATATATGTGTAATGTTACAGGAGTTTGAGTTTGAGCTTTTGTATTTTATTCATAACAGTTATGAATAGTACATTAGCTTAATACAAACAGTTATAGAACCTTAAATACTTGGTCTGAGATTTGTGTATGTTTAGTTTTTTGTTCTAAATAGGCAAGTGGTTGTCAGCCATCTGTGCCTGACACACACAGTCTCTTTTTAATTCTAAGGCAAGCATGCCGGTTTCCTTGCGATGTTTTTTGTCACCACATAATCAAAAGTTCATTGGTATTTCAACCCCAGCCGGGGTTCGAATCTGCGACCTCAGGGATGAGAGTCGCACTGAGGCCAACACTGCTCTGCAATATAGATAAATGTGTAACTAATTATCATTTTATGGTTACTATATTTTATACAAATGATCCATAAAGAAAATGTACTGAGAGAAAATATACACAACGATTTCAAGACATTTGTATTTGGAAAATACGATATAATTGGTTAGTTTCCGCAGACAAGATTAATGAGAACATCTGAGCGCTGCACCTGGGTATGATAGCAACTTTTATTTTCTTATTTCTGTACTTGACTGTTTGATATATTTGCTCTGTGGAAAACATTGAAAACTTAGCTACATTTATCAAGGGTTTTCTCTATCCGAGGGTTTAATTTTTTCACCTTTGAGATATAGTCGATACATGACAGTCAGCATAGAGACATTGACATTCTCATTTGACAGACACATGACATATTGACATATGTCATTTGAGTTAAAAGTAATTGTTCTATGGTAGGACTTAACAAACAGATTAGGGTAAAAACCTTTCACCGGGGAAGGACCTTTACTTCGCACCTTCGGCCCAAGCCGAGGTCCGAGTCTCGCAGGATACGCCCCTGCGCTAGTCTGGAAAAACGCCCATTCCAGCTGAGCTACGCTCGCCAAAAGAGCCCGAGCTGAGCTATAAAGGCCCTTAAGGCCAACAGCGAGATTCCATTAAAATGACCCAATATGTCTCGTGTTCCTCAAATGCTCATTGCATACAGAATCTTCATGGGAACATTGAATTTGAATTCACCTCAAAAATCGCTTCTTTAACCATTACTTCGGTTTTGAAACTAAAACATAGAGCCAAGTGTACTTTGTGGGTTATTAATAATAAAATATATATTTGACTGTAATAAAATAATAACTATGATACCCTATGGTATCCTATTTCACCTGACGACAGTCCCCTTTTCATAAGTTTTCATATACATATATATAGCTTAGTACAGGATCACGCACGTTCAATATTTTCATACTAACGACAAAATATCCCGTTTGTTGGGGGGTCTAAAAATTGTTTGTGTCCCCGGGGGCCGTTTGGACCTGGGATCCTGCAGGTGGCATGATATATGGGTACATTGCACCAGTTTTATTACGCGTGAACTTTATTTCGTTGCGGGCTATGGGTTTGTTTGTCTTATTTATCGCACTATAAATAATACATAAAACCTTTTGAGATAAGTTGTCAACGGTATATAGTTGCAATATTTGTATTAAAAGGCTTTCACAAAGTTTAATCGACTCAGTGAATATGTTTTACATTGTGATTATTTATTATGTTTCGATCAAGTCTGAATAAACAAATATACAGTATTCACAATTTTCTTAAACTACATAGTAATAATAAAGTTATATTTCAATTACTGAAGCGTGAAATCTATGTTTTGTTAATTGAAATATATAATTTTTAATTAATAAAAAAAATGGGGAAATTTATGTAGCCGTGGAACACAAATAGGTCACAATTTCTCGAAGCGTCGATTCATTACAATACTATAATAATATAGCCACTTTAATTTAATACTGTTAAAGATTACATATAAAATGGGTGTTAGTTTCTTTGTGTTCTGCAGTATGGAGTTCTTTTGGGTAAAGCCCTCCTCCTGAACTTTCCATTGGGATCTATTCTTAGCTTCCTTCGGCCATTTCTCCCCAGAATCCGTAACCATGTTATGCGGTGGTCTTCCCACGTTTCTCTTTCTGGAGGTCCAGTTTCCTCCAGTGTGGCTTCGGCGGACTATCTTTAATCTGTACACCTTGCAATAAAGCCTGCCCATTTCCATTTCAGCTGCAATACTGATAATACTTAAAAACAAAATTAACTCTTTGAATTAATGATGATGATTATTATTTAATATACTGTCTTGGCATTTTACGTATGTCAATTAACATTAAACATCTAAACTTATGTTAAGAACAGGTCTGTTATTAAAAACCCATTATGGCGGTTTGGTATATTCAATTTGTAGACAATTTTGAGATGTCAAAAATCAATATGTGTTCAATCAAGTGTTCTTATTGTTACATGTTAAGACATTACACGAGTCTTTGTATTTTGAGTAAATTTTTCATCTAGTATATAAAATTCTCGTGTCACAATGTTCGTTCCCATACTCTTCTAAAACGGCTCGAGCGATTCTTATGAATTTTTATGCATATTCATTACCCCCCTAAATTTTTATTTTTTAGACAAAACTTTTTGTTTTTATTTTTTTATGATATACAAAAATACATACAACCCTTAATGGTCACCGCTCTACGATCAACCCCTATTTTTTATTATAGTAGATAGTTATTTTTATTGAACTAAAAAATGTTTCCTAGTAATATACATGGCAAAACGAAGTTTGCCATAATAAATAAAAAAACTTACAAGTTAAAATATCGTAGGTGCCTTATTTATATAGTTTCCCGAAACGTTTCTAAGCTTAAACACACAGTCATTTATCCAAGGGGCCATTGGGACGCAGGTGTGAAACCCCTCTTTACTCCTGTTTTAGATATTGAGACTTGGACAGTGGAAATTATTAATGAGTCTGTTGTAAGCTGTATTGTTTTCCGTTGGAAAATGGTATATGTCTAACAATTTATAAATGTTTTAAGCAAGGAATAGGTTTTAAATGATTTGTATTGTAAAAACCTTAAACTCATAGATTTACAGTTACTTTATTGATGACTGGACTCGATTTGTTCTAGCTATCTTAATATATATAAATTACGTGTCACGTTGTTTGTCCGCTATGAACTCCGAAACTACCGAACCGATTACAATCAAATTTGCACACCGTGTGTAGCTTATATCTCAATTTAGCAGTATTATTTTATTGCAAATATTTGTTTATTATTTGATACAATTCTAACAGATGTTAAATGTTAAAAGTTCCAAGTATCAACGTTTCACATAAGTTCTCCTACCGTTTCCCTTGAATAGTTTACTACTATGTAATATAACAAAAACCTTAGCCACAGCAATGCTTGGCCGGTCTGCTAGTATTATATATAGCCTCGCAGAGCAGTGTTGGCCTAGTAGCTTCAGCGTGCGACTCTCATCCGTAGGTTAGATCATCGGCTGAGCACTAATTGACTGTATGTAGGGTAAAAGCCGGATAGTTGCCTCGGTGGGATACATGCCCCGGTGTTTAAAAAACTATGTTAAGATTATAATTTGTATTGGCGCTTTACTACAATAAGTAGTGACTGCCCTTCAGGCCTAAATGCCACGTAAGCCATCGGAATAGGCCCAAGTGTTTTGTACGTGTAAGCAAAAATCTTCCGCGCCGAAACTTTGACGGGCGTTATATTTATATTGGTAAGTAATTTCTATTGAATATTTTTATTACTGATCGTGGTTTCAGTCAACTTTTTGTTTCTTTGCATGCATTAGAGTTTAAATTACACTGTTTATCATGTTTTATTGCTAAATAATTTTTATTTATTTCGCAAATAAAAAGGGCAAGTATCCGCATCAAAAAGGATAGTCGCCCTGCTTACTGTCGCGGATAGTTGCCCCTAGAGTGACTAAACATTTCTTAACAAGCAAAGACGGATTTTATTTTTTTGCTGTTTTTTTGGTGTTTATTCGAATTTACTTTGTCTCTAACTTGTTGTAAATTAAATATATATCTACTTCACAGTTTTATATATTTATTATAGATAAGCAAAATGCATCATCAACATCAACTGGACAGAAGATAGCTTAACACTTGCCTTCGAAAAATTGAGACCAAGTTGGGATTAAAGCACAACTTTATTAATGAGAGTAAAATGGCTGGACCTCAATGGCTAAAATCCTGATATAACTTTGAGACAAGCTGAGGGTTTATCAATTGAAAGAGCGAAGGGTCTCAACAGAACAGAAGTTGCAAATTTTTTTCAAACTCTTGACAACTATTTTAACTGAGAATAATTTTCTGGATAAGCCAGATAAAATATTTAACATGGATGAAAGCGGTGTCCAACTCAATAATAAAATTGGTAAAGTATTAACTAAGAAAGGTGCTAAAGCAGTTAAATCAGTTACTTCCGGTGAAAAAGGAGAAAAATTACTGTTGTTTCTTAATAATTCAAATTGTACTTAATAAAATATCTCAGTAAATTATAAAGACTGTTAAATAAATAATAAAGATTACTCTAATTGATATAAATTTATTTCTATCCAAAATAAAAACGCACGAGGCAAGTATCCCCCGAAGCATTTTCTACGCTAGGCTACTATCCGCCATAGTAGGCAACTATCCCTTTTCTGAGAGGTGAAATAAAACAGTATTTATTCAAAACCATTGTTAATTATGTATACGAAAATAGGCTTTTATAGAAGATAAAAGACCAATGTTGCGAGATACATACTAAATAATTTTCAGCAAGTTCATATTTAAAAAATATAAAGCTTTTTCGAAAAGTGGGGCAACTATCCGGCTTTTCCCCTATATGTGCGCATTCAACATTCGCTCGAACAGTGAAGGAATGCCATAGACCCAAAAAGGCGACAGCGTGTGTCAGGCACAGGAGGCTGATTACTTGCCCTGATTGACAAATGATAATGACACTGATGCAGAAATCTGAGGCCCAGACCTAAGCGACACATTTTACAAAATAGTTTGAGAGCGATACATCCAAAACTAACTTACCGTTTTTAGAAATAAAGGTTCTGTAGTATTAGCTGTATTGAATATGGTTTTATGTAAAATGACTGAAGTAATATCGACTTCACGTGAGGGTTGCAACAAATTCACGAAATCCACACGGGCGAATTTGCGGGGAGGGCCGGTACTAATAGACATAACTTATGTTTATTCATATTAAAGATTTGATTTAGAGAATATTTATTAACACAAAACATAAATCTTCTTTTTGATAATTTTTCTTCTGCCTCGTCATTTGCTACTACTTTTATATTATTAATTGTGATTCAATTAACCCTTGGATTAGCGTTTCCATTTTTATTTATAAATATTATTGTTTATTTTTTTTGTTTCTGTTTTATCTTTAGATTTTAACTTAGTTATATGTAGTGTTATATGTTATTTTGAGTTTTTGTTAATTATTTATGCACTTCTTGTACTCTACCCTCTGTGGGTGTTTCTTTTTCTATTGTTCCATATTAGGGTTGCCTGGAAGAAATTGCTTGTTAGCGATAAGGCCTAATAGCTTATGTAACCCGTTTTTTTTGTATGTATGTTTTTGTATAAGGTAACTAAGTGTAAATAAATAAACAGAAGTAATATACAAGAAATATATTCCAGTACACAGCGTTAATTTGGTGAGACCAAATTCGGTACACTCGATATTAATACACGCAAGCCTGGGATGAGAATATATATACTCCAGATCCTTATTCCCATTTGAAATAACCCGTAAAAAACCGATTTAGTCACCACATCATTAGCTCCTAACACCAGATCCAACTTGCTTCAAAATCAGCTCATAAATAATGGCTTCTTAGACACTTTATCGATCAAATATAACGAGCTCCAAACCTTGTTAACTCAAGTCTTACCCGACCGTTACGGCGAGTACTGAAGCAGGTGTCTTTAAATATTCTTACAATTTGACACATTTAATTTTGTGTGACTTTAAAGTCTAGTAGTTTTATGCCAACCGTATAAGCTGTATTTTATTTATGAAGACCTACAATAATAACAGCTATTTTGTACTTACTAACAGGACAGTAAAAACGTTTCTGACGTATAGGAGTCCTACTTTGACATTTATTACTACCAAAAACACACACACACACAAAATAACAATAATTAAATAAAAAGTATGAGAGATATCAATTTTATTTTCTTTTCCCATTCGGTTTGTTTTAAGTGTGTAATGCGTGTGTGCTGTGGCTCTAATTGGCCCTGGCATTATGCTGAGGAGCAGAATGTTCAACAGCGCTGGCCATTCTGCCAGGGACCACAGCAGCTAGTTTGCGCCTCAGTCGCAAAAAAAGAAAGAAAAGGAATGAAATAATAGTAGAAGTAACTAGTAGAAATTTTTTTTTAGTAAAAGTTAGCAATGTAAGTAATGAAGTCTTGTGTAAAGATGTATAGGCGGAGAGACCGTTGGTTGTGGGATCCAAAAAATGTTCGAAACAAGAAACTTTCAGCGCTCTCTGTCCTTGCAATTGGCACTGGCTTTCTACTGTCCTTCTAGATGTACCTAAGTTGAGCTGGTCTTCGACTACTACACCTCCTTAAGCTTCCTCTGCCACCCGATCTTGGCACGCCTACTCTAAAAGCTATTAATATACATTCTTAATTTACACATACATTTTACATTAACATAGTATTAATTTTGTTTTAAGTATATATTTTACAAATTTAGTAACTACTAAAAATTTGTTTTCGAAAACTAAAAGAACAACCATACTTTGAAAAGTGGTACTTAAAGTTATGAACTTGTGGTTGTAAATTACACTAGCTCAAAATGCTAGTCATTTTGCGATTACATAATCCACGATTTCGTTAATATTAAATAAGTAATGTGTAATATATTATGGCATATGTATATCTAAAACAGATGAAAAATACATCGGTAGTTGCCTGTTATAAGTACAGTCAGCTATTTCGTAAGAGAACTTCATTGCCTAATTAATCTCTCTTTAATTTAGTTCAGTTACTTTTGTGAATATTATTAAATATCTTCTATATCAACCACACGTTAGACTCGACACCTTGTTATCTACACTAATATTATAAAGTGGAAGAGAGTGGAGGATTTGATTGTTTGTTTTAAAAAAATCATACAACATTAGATAACTGCATTATCCCTGATACACATAAGCTATCCATATGAAAACTTCGATTATAAAAAATCCAAATAAAAATCCCTATATCGATTAAGCTGCGGAAACTATTGATAATAGAGCGACAGTTTTATAGAAGACATCAAATACAAAAAAGTCATATACATTTGAAGAAAACACTTTTTTACCGGATTGAACATAACTTCAATCCGGTAAAAAAGTGTTTTCTTTAAATGTGTAGAAGTTATGTCAATAAAAGACAATACTAAGTCATATATTAGTCAACATATTTAATAAAATATACCATGCGAAATCGGGACTGAATGCTAGTATGTAATTAATAAAATAATTATACTAAATATATCTTAGAAACATTGTACTTATTCATAAAATTTATTTCAATACGCAATAAACGCACCATTAACACACAAAAGTACCAAAATTAAGTATATTTACAATAGTCCATTTACCCAAAAAGGTCGAATCCATTCTAGTTACAATCGTAATTTCTTGTTAATGTGACAACCCTAATCAAAACTGATGAATGAGATCTTCTATCTCTCTCGGATGTTTTTATTTCATTAGGTTTTTGTGAAAGGGCGATAATTCTCGATAACTGTCAATTTGCTAAGTGCTGTTTACTCTGTTCACACTTCAAACGGGATACATGTGTTCCGTGATACGTATTTAATTTAGTACAACGGATACCCGCGACTTTGCTTGAATAAAATTTATTTATTTATTAAAACTTTGTTACATCTATATAAAAATGAAAGCCGTTTTCCGTTGTCACGACATATCATGAAAACGGCTTGACCGATTTGGCCAATTCTTTTTTTATAATATTCTTTGAAGTACGAGGATAGTTCTTACGAAGAGGAAAATTAAAAAAATTGAGTGTAAAAGTCTAAAAACAACACTTTTCTATATTCCCATACATAATATACGTAATAATACTTAAAAGTCAATTTGAACTTTAATACCATATCATAAGGTTCAAGTGTGAGTGGAGGGGTTCCGGGAAGGTAAATTTTTATTTTTTGACATAATGTATTTGTTGTCCTATCAACTTTCTTTTTTTTATCTTAGCTAGACCGGTGTCCCGAATAGCAGAATAAGTATTAAAAAAAAATAAAGAATCGACTGTTAGGCGGTACGATGTTCGCCAGGCCAGCTAGTCATATATAAAAAATTATATCAGGGATGCATTGGGCGGCTTTATAACTAACAAGCGATCTCTTCCAACAAAGTAGGGTTATAAAAAGACGAAAAATAATAAATGTCTCAAATATAAGTCTTTCCTCCAATTTTGACTTTTTCCCTTTAGAGTAGAGCCTCTTAGGCCGTGGGGTTCAAGTGCACAGGCACGAATAAAAGATTTAAGTGGTCGCCTGGTAGATAGTACCGGTGACCCCAGAGCTGGTGCTTTCCTCGCTCAAAGAATAAGTATCGCAATCCAGCGAGGAAATGCTGCCAGCGTTAAAGGTACACTGACACAGTGACCAAACTTTTTAAATTTCTTTTAACTTTATATATACTCATTTTTTATTATTAATAATACTATGTATATTGTATATCTTTATATATATAATTCTTCTGTGAGTGTGTATGTCACTGAACTTCTCTCAAACGACTGGACCGATTTTGATGAAATTTTTTGTGTGTGTTCAAGGGGATCTGGGAATAGTTTAGATTCACAAATCAGCCCGGCAGGTGGCGCTGCAGTCGGTACTTTCATACTTTAATATCCTAATAGCTTGAAATATCATGCAGGACAACGTCTGTGGGGTCCACTAGTATATATATAAGGAAATAAATAATACAATTCCAAGTAACAGGAAAAATTAAAAGCACTTTTTAATCAAAAACCTTTGTTCCAGATGCAACAAAACCATGCGGCGATTTGACAAAACAAATGAATAACACAGACACCAATCCAATCATGATTGGGGAATCACCTAACAAATTCACCAACAGTAACCTTCTGGACCCTTCTAGAAGCCAGAGAAGTCTGCTAAAGAACCTACTAGAAGACAGAGGATATGTAGATCATAGGAAACGTGTGTGTGATAGTAATAAATTAGACAATACTAGTGAATATAGTGTGATTAGAAGAATTGTTTGCCGGTGCTGGAGGTTTAAGACGTTGTTATTGTTATTGTTAGTGACGATATTCGTTGATACGAGACTGCGTGTCGAGGCGAGAAGTGCAGGTAAGGTTTTTTTATATTTAGTTTTAAGAAGTAAGACACGTACTATCACAAACGGTGCTTATTAATATGCACTAATGGTGCAAAGCATATAATTGTAACAATGATTATTACTGACTGTAAAGTATATAGCTACAAAATATATGTTATTTATTCACGTTTCGTTACGTTTATACAAAAACAATATATAAACAGTATTATGTTACATACATAAAAATTTTAAGGTATCTCTTCCAGGCAACCCTAGTGTGGGAAAAACTAAAAAAACAATATGATGGGTCAAGTACAATAAGTGCATAACCAAATCTTATAAAAAATATAGAACCTAAATCTAAAATAATACAAAAAAACTATAAAGCTAATCTCACGGATTCATGAATGATGCAATACAAAAGAATAAGAAGTACAAGAATTACTTAGTCCAAGCGCCGGGTTTTTTTTTTTGCAAAGTACTAGAGAACGGATTTTTTTTTGGAATATGTTCAGGGGTGTCCCCTGAATGTAAATCCAAGTTGGCGCGTTTTTCAAGATGGCGGCTAAAGTCGGAAACACACTTACGTGTCGTGGCGTGTCGTGACGCGCCAGAAGCATATTGGTTTCATACATTTAATATGATTAGAAACATATTTGCATGTTGTGTCGTGTCGCAACACGTTCTGTCTAATCATATTAAAATATGCTTCTGGCGCGTCACGACACGCCATGACACGTAAGTGTGTTTCCGACTTTAAGCGCTATTAAGTCATGACGCCAACTTGGATTTACATTCAGGGGACACCCCTGAACATATTCCAAAAAAAAATCCGTTCTCTAGAACGTTGAATAACGAACCTACTATTTTGGTTGGGGCGCTTGGACTAAATTACAAAAGTCATGATTGAGCAGGATAGGATATGGTTAAGAAATGTTTATGATGAAGAGTTTTAAAAGATGTTATGGAGGTAGCCAATCGTATGAAATCGGGCAGCCTATTCCACAACTTAATGGCGGAGATCCTAAACGAATTGCCTAAGGATAAGCTGTGTGTATTTATATCTTTGTGTTTAATTTTCAACCGAAGAAGAACGCTCCATTTTGACATACTCCAATCTTGTTTATTTGTGATATAGTATCAATAGTTAATTGAGAGCAGTAGTGGCTTCAGCGTGGGACTCTCATCCTTGAGGTTATATGTTCTTGGACTTTCTGTCTATGTGAGCTTCTAACATTCGCTCGAACGGTTAAGGATCATCGACGAAGGACATCGTGAGGATATGTTACAGTCACAGGAGGCTCACCTTGCCTATTAAATTGACAATGATCATGAAACAGATACGGAAATCTGAGGCCCAGGCCTAAAAAGGTTGTAGCGCCACTGAGAGCTGTTACTTATTTTTACGGATTATCGTACATATGCGTATGCGACTATTACAAACGATTTTTAAAATGAACGGGAAACTTTCAAGTCGTTATAGTTAGATGACAGCAATTCGCGACTTGTGTTTATAGCAAAATATGCAAGACACCATCTCTAGCGTAGACAATGGACCTTTAGTTCAACGTTCACAGAAACTAGGGCATAATTTTCGACTGAATGTGATGCTTATTAAGTCACAAGAACACTTAAATAATGTGATATAACTCACTTGGGTAGCTTTGTTTAAATTAAAAAAAATCATTCGCTCATTCATATGACTAATTTCGGCTACTGACTAATTAACATTTACATTCTAAATGTTTAAGTAAATAAAAAGGTGCTAATTGTTTTTAGAAATCTTTTGAGTCATAGCCAAATCCTTTTTATCATTGTATCATGGCAATGACCAATATTAAGCCTTGACTTGATTATCGCGGAATATGCTTAAGGCGTATTAAGAATATCCATAGCCCTAAATCACCTGCATGAGCATTGAGCAGACCCCACATAGACACCTTTACGTACATACTCGCACTTGTACACAACAGCCGAATGAGGTATTACTTAAAATGCATTTAATAATTTTTTGAATTTTTCCTTATGTTTCAACCTTTTTATGTATTCGATCTCTGGTTATATCTTAATTTATGTTAGCTGTTACGAAATACATATATAAAATGGCTAGGCGCGCGACTCTTAACCATGATGTCGGATGTTCGAACATTCTAGATCTAATAAACACCAGCTTTTAGAGAAATGCTTAGTTTTAAACAGGCACGTCAGGTATGGTTAAAATCGCCGATGTTCAGAGACAGCATATAAAGCCGACAAGGAACGGATGCCCGGAAAGTGTTGTAGCGCCACTGGTTTAACCACCGTTCTCTATCTCAATCTAAATCGTGATCATTTGTTTTTAATAATAAGCTAGTAAGTGATCAGTCGTCTGTATCTGATAGGCGCTGTCTACCGACATTTCTCATGATGTTTTTCTTCACCGCGAGTGCGAAAAAGTATTAGTACACAGCCGGGCTTCGAACGTCGCAAGGATGTAAGTCGCAGACTTCACTATGCCAACACTGCTCTCAGCAACTATCATTATATATCTATACTAATATAATAAAGAGGAAAGGTTTGATTTTTTTTTTGTTTGAAATGAATAGGCTCCGAAACTACTGGACCGATTTCAAAAATTCTTTCACCGTTGGCAAGCTACACTATTCCCGAGTGATATAGACTATGTTTCATTTTCAAAAAAAATTAGGGATGCTTACTAAAACTTGAATAATCTAACCCAAGGTGTAAAAAAATAAACAAAAAACTTCCTTCAATCGTGTGCGCTGCGAAAACTATTAATGATAGAACAAAATGATGTCTCACAATTTTTCAGGACACATCACTATCTTTAAAAAATGCCCCAACAGCATGTCTCTACCTTTTATAGTTACGTCACAATAAGCGTTTAATTAAGCCTTTTATTAATATTTTTTTATTAAAATACCACCGCTAGAAAAGGCTCTTTATTCGTACCTAGGTATTGATCCTTATCAAAATAATTACCAAGATTTCACATAAGCTATAATTTAATGGCATAACCACAAAAGAAAGCATGGTCGATTGGTGTTCTCCTGCCTTTTCTCTTGAATAGTTTACTACTATGTAATATAAGAAAAACCTTAGCCACAGCAACGCTTGGCCGAGTCTACTAGACTATATATATAACAAAAATAAACAAATAGCAAATTGGTGCTTGCCTTTGTAAAGAACCAAGTCCATTGTTCAGAATCAAAAATTGATTGATCGCCTTCGAAAGATCGCACTATAGGAGATCACATCTCCTCACAGATCGTTAAACACATATGATAAACAATTCGCAAGCCGATTGAAAAAAGCTAAAGTACTCCAATCAAATCATAATCCATTATGACTTCACTCCGCCCCGCTGAACTTCCAAACTCCGGAGGTAAATATTTCAACTAAACCTCCCTTCGTAATATATTCTCCCTCATCTTTGCCTATTTTGCATGAGGAGGGAATTTAAATTGTGTAATCTAACTTTCAATTCATTCATACATTCAGCGCCATCTCTCGTTGATAAATTGAAACTTGACTTGCATTTAGTTGGGATTTAGTATTTAGCTTAAGTTGTATCTTAGCTTTAGTTGCTTGCTCTAGTTTCTTCAAATATGTTTGCATTGAATTTATGTAGGAGACATTTTATATGAAATCTTTTGCTAAACCAATTCATTGTCAAAAACTTGGTTTAGACAATTGATACCAATTCCGGGGAAATAAATACAGATAATGCAACTTTTTCTACAGCTGTGATACTTTTTGACATTCAACACCTTTTGTCTTCAGTCACCGTGTAAAAAAACCACGCACGCTGTAAAACATGCAAATTTAAATTTATGCAAAATAATTGTAAATTTATAATAATACATAACTTCAATCCGGTATAAAAGTGATTTCTTTCAATTTAATAAAACTACACAGGATATTTAATCAACACCGTAATTTAGATGATAGAACCTTTTAAATGTACTTTAAAAAAATCTTCCCATTTTTTAAACATAGAAGTATAGAATTTTAAGTAATTTATGAGACACAATGTTTAACTCGGCGTTTATCACGGAGTGTTCTGTTTTTAAAAAAGTCCGCGAAAATTTTCATAAATTTTCTCATTTCACGTCGTGCCTGCAACGCTCCATTAACATAATTAACACGTCATAAGGATTAAAAAAGATCATTATCCTACCTTTGTAAGCGTTAAAAAGTTCGTCATTTTCAAAGCCTTTTCTGTCCAAAAAAAACCGAAAACTTGGTAATTATCACGTTTCACTTAATGATACTCTTGTCATTTTCATTAAATCACGAAAATCTCTGAACCTGTTATATTTTATGTATAATAGTAATTAATATCAGATGAGAGTTTTAAAATTGTATGTAAAAATATTTTTATTCGAGGTACCTGTGTCCTCACTTCCTCACTGTATTATAATGATACTGTTTGAAAACGGACCAGCGCCTGTACTATATAACTTCCAATTGCAACAGCGCTACCGACGTTTTTGTATGCAAGTTCGATGTAGGTATTTCAATACCCGTAGCGCTTAGCGATACCTTGGGGTCGCGCTGTACGCTTATTTAGATCTGGTTGCTTTTGGTTATTACGTATCTCCGAACCAATTCAACTTAGTATCCTTCAAGAACAATGCGTACCAATTTTTAAAAGGCCGGCAACGTATTTGCGAGCCGTGTTGTAATGTCAGTGTCCATGGGCAGTGGTATCACTTAACATCAGCCTTATGTCATGTCTCGTGTAACACGTATTGATTGTTGACCAATGCCAATCGAACAATTCACATTCGTTTTATATTCTCACCTTCTAAATATTACTAGTTACATAAATATAACAGATACACTTAAGATGTCATGTGGTACATGGTGTAATGGTTGCAGCTCCTTACATATGTAAAACTTGGTGATTAAAAAGAGTAGCGGAGAGTTTTTTGCCAGTTCTTCTGTTCCATTGTTGGGAAACTGGTATTAAATGTAAATGAGAAGCATTTAATATGAATTTCTTTTTGACGTTCATATGTGTACATTGTGTTACCTATATGAATAAATGATTTTTGATAAACATAGCTAAATGTTTTCTACAGTAGTAGTAGTACAGGGAATAATTACTAGAAGATCATATAACTTGAAGCAAAGGAGAAAATTTTAATACATCTCTAAAAAGTCCCAAAAAATTCTAATCCAGACGCGCAAATATGAGTTCCCCCTCAGCCTTTTTATTTTTTTTAAACGGGTAAATTGCAATCAGCCCTAATGAAAGGACAGTTGACGCCTTCATTAAGGCCTAGAGAGATATACATATAGCAAATTGTGCTTTGTATGTGGTATGTTATACTTTACAATGAAGCTTTTGAGAAAAATATTTCGTATTCGACCGCGTTGTGGTTAGCGTTCTTCGTGACCATAATGCGGGAAAGAAAAACTTTTTGTTTGCGAAATCTACAAAAATATTTGAAAGTATAAATATGTATATATATATAGTGTGGGCAGATGACTCGTGTGATGTTAAGTGATACCGCCGCCGATTGAAACTCCGTTAGACGGCTCGGGACGTTGCGTAGACAGCCTTTGAGGAAATTTAATATTGCCTTTGCGGAAATGTATTATTCAATATATTATGAATCTGTAAAGTGATATTACAGAAATTCATTTGCTTAAAAAATATCCAAATTTAATTTAAAAACTATGAACGAATATTATTGTATAAATTATCTGATGCCATTGATGTCCTAGGTTCGATTTCTGGATAACAATTATTTCGGCTAATAAAACAGACAAAGAGATCTGTCAACACCTAGATTATTAAGTATTGAGGAACTTCATTTTCTCACACTTAAACTGTTAAATTAATTACACCAACTCGACTAAGGGTCCTTCAAGAAAAGAGCGTACCATTTCTTAAAAGGCCGGCAGCGCACTCGCGAGCTCTCTGGCATTGAGTGTCCATGGGTGGCGGTATCACTTATCATCAGGGGAGTCTCTTCCCCGTTTCACCCCTGTTCTATAAAAAAAAACATAATTACCTAAGGATCCTTTGATTCGTGTCGTTAAGTATAATATAAATATATGGTCCATAAAACAGAGCTCACTTTTAGGTTTATACACATGTTATCTATACTAATATTATAAAGAGGAAAGATTTGTATGTTTGTAACGAAATGGTTATAAAAGTACTGGACCGGTTTTAAAAATTCGTTGTAAAAAATGCCTATAAAATATCTTTGCGAAAACTACTGATGAAATAAGAAAATAGATAAAGAACATCTCAATACAAAAATGTTTAAAAATAAATATACAGCCGGGACGGGCCGCTCGTCATATATAATAAACCAAATCCATCATCCCTTTATCAATTTCATATATATAATAACGTCTTTAATGTATACGCTTAAGGTCCATTTTTGTGTGGCTATTACAGTTTTCAATTACAGCCGCCCGAGGACTAGACTGCCATCTTAAAATTATGGCTACCCAATTTTCAAGGTATGAAAGGTTTAGGTTGTCAAAACGGACGGCTTAAATTTAAAAAGCAGAACGCACATCGATATATAAAAACCAATTATCTATTTTCATTTTTTTTATCTTACCTTCCTTTATTTGTGTACCAATGGATGAAAAAAGATACTTTAAAGAACAATTTAGCGAACCATTAAAAGTTTGTAGTGTTACTTCTACATGTAGTTAAAACCGTTTACGACGACATCGTTTAGAACAACATACCGGTTATTTTGACCAAAATCAAAGGTCCCAACGATAATATGTCCCTTCGATGTCGTTATATTAGATTTTGACTATATTGACTACTTAGTGACTTAAATAAGATCTTAGAACTTTAAAAAAATCAAATATTACTCCGATAATCAAAAATCAAAAGTCAAAAATCATTTATTCATGTAGGTAACAAAATGTACAATTATGAACGTCAAAAAAAATGCATTAAATGCTTCTAATTTTACATTTACTGCCAGTTCTCAAATCAAGGGCGTAGAACGGAAGAGAAGAACTGGCAATAAACGCTCCGCCACTAATTTTAATCTCCAAGTTTTTTGTTTTACATAACGTTTGTAAGGAGCTGCAACCATTACACCATGTTCCACATGACATCTTGAGTAATAAATAATAATAAAATAAATTAAAAACAAAGATTTGTCCTCTATCACTATCACTATCTACTGAATATTAAAATTTATTATTTGACTCTGCGCTTGCTTAAAAATCCTTTAAATTTACAAAACAAATTAGTAAACTCATAAAAAAAAAATTGCACCGTTTTACCTAAATAATCTGTCTCTTTTCATCACCGCGTAAACGTGACTTGATGAAAGAGACCAAATACTTCAATTACTATAGACAATTACACAGTTCAATGTGAAATATAAATCCTTTAGCAATGTTATTTGCCCACAGACAATTGATTGGTATAGATGCTAATAAAAGGACTTTTGATAACTTTTTTTTTTTTTTTAAAGACAATTCACACCAATTGACCTAGTGGGTACTAGGCAACGGATATACATACATATTATAGATAGATAGACATATAAATACATATTTAAACACCCAAGACCTAAGCTCAACACCAAATGCTCATCACATCGATGTTCGTCTCAGCCGGGGATCGAACCCGGGACCCATGGATTCGCAGTCAGGGGTACTAACCACTAGACCAATGAGTCGTCATAACTAAGCGTACAACTCTTTCATGTTAACAAAAACCCAATATCCATGACCCATAAACATTCCTATTGTTAGGAATATTTGAAACAACTGACACAAATATTCAGGTCAACGGAAGTGAAGGTACTACACCGTTTCCTTTGATATGTTTTTATTGCGAATTAAATATCACGACATCAAATAAAACCTGTCATGTACGATATCTGTTACTTTGTTTAAGGGTTACTTATTGGTTCTATTAGTGTTCTCACTTGAATGAAAGAAGGAAAAATACATGATAAAAGTACAAATATATTTAAAAAACAAACCAAAAAAATCACTTTATAAGATGTATAAATATAAGCTTTAGCCTGGTATAAGAAACGGGCAGCCTTATTTTAATATTATACGATTTGACACACCTTTGACACATTAATAAATAAATCATTACGCACTAGTGATAGTTATTAACGAAAATGTTATTGGATTCAAAACACTAAATGATCTCGATCTTGATTGATAATTTGCTGAACATCATTCAAAAATTATGTAAAATATATTATATCAAATGATTTAGGGACAGTACTACCAACTAGCCTAGTGGCTAGTCCTAGGTTCCATCCCCGGCTGTGTACAAATGGACTTTCTTTCTAGTTAGCACTCGCTCGTACGGTGAAGGAAAACATCGTGAGAAAACCGGCTTGCCTTAGACCCAAAAAGTCGACGGTGTGTTTTAGGCTTAGGAGGTTGATCACTTGCCTATTAAATTGATAAATGATAATGAAACTGAAACAGAAATTGAAGGCCCAGCCCTGAAAAGGTTGTAGCGCCTTATTATTTATTTTTAAATGACACATGGGACAGTATAAAAGGCATTTGACAGAAATGCAAAGGCGCAATGCGTATCCAAAAGAGGTCAACAGTAATGCTTTTAGAATGTCTAAAAGTAATCTTCTGGCAGTCGGCCGAATTCGCTTTAGAAATTAGGTTGCGAATGATGGCTATTACAATTTTTTATCTGTGCAAATTGAATTGAGTTTTCCCATTCTACAGATTAAACGAATAAATAATACATACGTTTGAAAATGGATTTCTTTCAGAAAGATTTTAATCTCAACTAAAAATAGTGTAGTCATTTGTTTTTTTCATTCCAATAATACTAATAATAAAGCCCGTATTATTTCCAATCATGGCAAAAACAAATTATAATAATACAGCTTAGATTATTTTCCTTTTTATACATTCCTTTTTATTATCCTATATCCTAGCTACCTTCAGTACCGTTGATCGGAACCCCTTCACGGGTAAAGGTCTCCTCCAGCTTTTTCCAACTGACTCTATCTATGGCTCTCTTTCTCCATTCGTTTCCTGCTAACGCTTCTATTTCTTCTATTCACCTTTTTTTTGGACGACCTTTACTTCTTCCTCTTGGTCCTTTCCATACAGTTGTCTTTTTCATTCTACGCTACTAAAATAAAATATTTATTAGTCTTATTCTTATGTGAATATGAAATATTTTATTATAAAAGTAATGCGAATGAATATTTGACTACAGTCAAGTCATGTAGATGTTTCTATTATCAATAAATACATTTCCGTTAATGTAGTTTATTTGACATTGTTAATTTATAATCTGTGGCATATAATAACAATGGCAGCAGACAGAAACGCCATTGCTCCGACATATATTAAAATATGACTTGTAACGTAAATTTTTAACTAGTATCAGTTAAACACTATTACTATAAAACAAACAAAGGATTATTCAGAAAACTTTCCAAATACTTTACTAGCCGTAATAAAGAGTTACCGTTAACTCGAAAGTTTAAAGTTTTAAAGTGGTCAATATAAATTCGCATTCGGTCTCCAGTCCCGCAAGAGGGCGTGTTTATTGCTACGGTCACTTTATTACTTACGCTATTGAACTGTTAATTTTAACTTATAACTTAACTGTGACGCCTCTACTCAGCTTCTATTTAAAAAAGCATGAAAGACGTTTAAAAAAAATCAATGGTGCTACAACCTTTTTAGGTTTGGGCCTCAGATTTCTGTATCTGTTTCATTATCTAATAGGCAAGAGATCAGCCTTCTGTGCCTGACGCACGCGTTGATATTTTGGGTCTAAGGCAAGGTTTTCCTCACGATGTTTTCCTTCACCGTTTGAGCGAATGTTAAATGCACACATAGAAAGAAAGTCCATTGGTGCACAGCCGGGGCTCGAACCTACGACCTCAGAGAGAGTCGCACGCTGAAGCCACTAGGCGAACACGGCTCAGTATGAAAAGACGTATAGTCTTGGATTTTTTTTTGTGTTCACTGTTTGAACTTGCTTATACATACAATCTTTATAATTCTTCTGTAATGTTAGGGGTTCAGAAGGGTTCTTGAAATGAATACTATAGGTATATATTATATATTTATTGGTTTCATACACAACAAAATTATATATCAGCCACAACTGGCACTACAGAGTGATCTGCCAGAACTACCGAATATAGGGATGGAGCATTTAACTTAAATAAAAGGTAAGCTAAGCTATTAAGGCAAAAACAAAATATCTACTAATGGACTCAATTGTTTATGAATTTGTTGATAGTGATCAGAGTTGTTCGGACTAATACCTGCAGCTGAGTTTCATAATCAGACGTCAAGGCAGAATACAAAATATCCATATCACCTTCCTCTTCTACTGTACTGACAGTTCTACAACTGACCGTTTCTTAAGGCATTTTCTGCCCACTGAAGTATTTCCGAACCAATTCGACTTCAAGAAAAGCCTAGCGAACCCCGGCCCATATTAAGGGCGTGTGAAGGGCTGAAGTGTTTTTAGTGGGTGGGGTCTCGCTACTCCTCTGAATAACAGAGGGATTTGAGTGTAGACCCAGCCCCACAGTCCCCGCGTCAAGCTCGACATCCTTGATGCCTGCGTAAGCGCATTTTCACCTCATAAAAAAAAGAATACAAAATACCATCCGTATCGACGTCCGTCTTTCCACAACTCAGCGTTTCTTAAGGTAGTGCTTCCATGGGTTGGTATTATTTAACATCAGGTGAGCCGCCTGCCCTACAAAAAAAAAAGTTACAAATACAGGAATTACATTTCTATAAAATGAAATTATTGACGTGACGGCTTATAAGCACTATTGTGGTATAGTAGATAGATAAATGTATGCGGAGACAAACAGTCTGGTTGACAAAATACCCTGGTATGTGAGGAACAAGCCGGAATTCAAGATTTACATTTTTTTCCATCACATATAGGTAGCGGAACTTTGGCCTTAGCGAGATGTATAGCTGTCCATCCATATAAATCGGTGTTGAGATCGACTTATCAACAAATCTAACTATATAGTTCATATCATCAAACAGTTTTTTTTTTAATGGCTCTGGCACGATTTGTGCATTAGCCAGCGTCAAGTATAGGATTTTTTATAATTCGTGCTTGTCTTTAGAAATTCGACCGTGTCCTCCATGTGCGGTTTAGGCACTCGCCCGGTACCGCACAACCCTCCCAAAGGCCGAGAACAAATTTAAATTTAATGACAACTTGCCGTCGAACCGGGAATCGAACCCGGTAACCCTCACCTAGCTGCCACTTAATAAGACCGCTAGACTATGAGGCCCCCAAATCAAACAGTTTTTGTTAAGTTATTTTCGTTTTAGAAGTTCCATTCACATTTACATTCATATTAAAATAACTTTTAATGTATTTGAATTTAAAATTCAAATCGACATAATGACAATTCGCTTTAGTTTTTCTGTCTATCCGTGTGTCAATTACGGCTGTCTCACAGGACGTTAAAACTTTTAATGTATCGGAGTTGTACTGAATGTAAATCGATTGGAAATGGTACGAACTTTGACTTTATACGCTCTTTAATATTAACGTTTCAACCCGTTTAAATTCAGTAGAAATGTATTTTTTATTTCACACGTACCTTCACGACAGTAGTGTAGTATAGCGTATATGTTACACATTTCCTAGGAAATCTATACATTGTCTAAATAGCAATCGGAAATGTAAATATTTGAGATATCAATGGGTATGCGGGGATGGCGGAGCGAGGGGAGGGGTAGGTTAGGTTTAAAATTTCCTGGATACTTAATTTTCGACGCTTTAATTAATAAGATAGTATGAAGATTATTATATTTTACGATATGACTGTTACCTGAACGTTGTTGTCTCAACGAGTGCAAATAAAAATTATTATTGTCATTTTAACAACGTGTTTTATTAAAGAAAGTATTTTTTTATACATTTACTAATACGATATAGGAATTGTGCACATTTCCTAAGACACTTATGCATTAAATAAATTTCGAAACAATATTTTAAACATTTCCTAAATAGCTTCGGAATTATATAAATTTCCTAGGATTTGTATACAATTCCTAGATTTCATACATTTCCGGTAACATACAAATTGTATGGATGATATCGATATGTTTGAGCTTGGAGAAATAATCTAAGAATTAAAGCAAGTACCTTTAGCAGGCATAAGTCTCACACAAACAAGCATTTCCTTCTATTATAAATAACTTCTGCTTTATTATGTGCGCTATGTATGTAAGTTTTTGTGAGAATAATAATTGGTACAAGAAAAGTGAAATACACGATTTAATTAGACCTTCTTAATTTAAATAGATATTGAAACCTTGTATTCAAAAGACCAACGATGAGTTATGTAAATAATTGAATAAATACGCGTTGAATGAGGTTTTATTTAAGTATAGTACTCGCATAAATCACATACAGTATTGGCAGTTGATGTTCTTTTGTTTTTTGGAATTAAAACAATATTTTAATAACAATACAATAATTATTATTACCTAGCGCACACTCAAACCGCAAAGTGCTTTATTTTATGTAAATTGTTATAAATGAAAGACTAAATTAAATGGTATTTAATTTAAACTTAGTTAATTTCTTCTCTTATAACGCCTAATGGTTTCATTGTCGCTTTTTTGCTGAATCAGCGCCGTTTGGAAGTTCCCACGGCCGTGTTTTGACCTGTAATTCGTGAACTTAATTCAGCCGTACAGAGTACTCCTATACAGACATACATAGTTTAAATTCGATGTTATCTACAGGAAAAATACTATAACATTAATAACTTTAGAAAAGGCAGCAGTGCTTTTTCATGCGAAGCGAAAAACAATTATTTAATTATTCGCATCTTCACTATAGGAATGTTACATATATAATCTTTGAGGTTAATTCCCACAATATTTTAAATAAAAAAAACGTTAGTCATAGACTGTCCCTAAGTCGTTGCCCCCCGTAGAGGACCCTTCGTTTAATGACAACACTCGAGCACTATAGCTGCACGGTCATTTTTTAGGCCAAGAAGCTACTCAAATTCCTTAAAAACTCTACAGCATATGTCAATGAATAATGGAAGCAATAACTTATTCTACCGAAATTATTCGTAATTTGAAATTCGCGCCATTTTTAAAAGAACTTTTTAAATCCGCGTTCGAAAATTAATTATTCAACTGAATGTCATAGAGTCAGCCATGTAAGCATTACCATAAAAAGTTTAGTTTCCACAGACAACACATAACTAGTTCTATGCTCTATTACATAGTTCAAATTAAGAATTCCATTAATTTGCTACCGCCGAGTTACGCCAATCAAAGTTGCCGCGCTTTTACGATAGATGACCATTAGTTTTTTATGGTTTAATAAATCCTTTTACACCACATTTGAATTTGATATGTAATTATCGAATTAGTGTCGTGTTCTAGTATTAATTTACTTGAAATGGTAGGTTTTATTTTATTTTAATGGTCGTGGGAGATGATTTTGGCTAATTTGATATTTTTATTGTCAATTAGCTATTTATGGCAATACTGCTTTAACAGATATTAAATTGCAGTGTATATCTATAGGTACATATTATTTTTATGAATTTATAAGCTGGATTTAAAAAATCCTGCGACTCAATAACGATCCCTTATAATATAAATTGTTTATATTTTAATATAATTTTACTTGCGACTTAAAATATATTCCAATGTGTATAATTTATGTTAACTATACATAAACATTTAAACAAATGACAAATGTAAAAAGAATGTATCGTTCGCTCGACAGCAGCTCTTGTCCAATCTCAGACACGCGACACGATCGCACGTCCATTTGACCAATCACAATCACGCGAGACGCGCCGTTGCTTCGTTAATTCTCCCTCAATACGTAAAATCATAAATCTCTGTTTTAAACTAATCTATGCAATGCGTAGAGGCAAGAACGAGTTGGTACGAAAAATAAAGGGCATTTCATATAATGCGATTTCATTGTCGAAACCTAAACTTATGGTCATTAGACTGCCATTAGCGAAACGGAATTACGGAAAAATATTTTTACTAAGCTGTTTTTGTTAGAGGTGATTCTGAAAAATAAGTGCAGGTATATTGTCAGATAGCAGTGATAGCCTAGTGGATTCAGCGTGCGACCCCCATACCTGAGGTCGTAGGTTCGATCCCCGGCTGTGCACTAATGGACTTTCTTTTTATGTGCGCATTTAACATTTGCTCGAAAGGTGAAAGAAAACATCGTGAGGAAACCGACATGCCTTAGACCCTAAAAGTCGACAGCGTGTGACAGGCACTGGAGGCTGATCACCTACTTGCCTATTAGATTTAAAAATGATCATGAAACAGGTTCAGAAATCTGAGGCCTAGACCTAAAGAGGTTGTAGCGCCACTGGTTTATTTATTTTGTATGGGTCTGATAGATCGGAGCAAATTCTTCTAGAATTCAAAGTTAAGCAGCAGATCTGTATAATAAAATGGCTGTTACACAAATGCATCTTCCTTTAATGTTATAATCGGTAGGGAAGCCTAAATTAATAAAACAATTGTTAAATTTACGTAGTTAACACGTTTTTGAAAATAGGAAAAATCTAGCCTACTGTTCTGAACAGTTATTCATCACCGTTCCAGCCGTATTAACTCAAAATTTCATCCGCATTACCTTGGAAGTCTCCACGGTCCGCTTCTCTAGACATTTTGACAAACTAGCGAACTATGGAATCGAATTTGGGTCTCTTCTCTGGGAGATAGGACCTCCAATTGTCCAACAATCCACTCAAATGGGTGTCATTGGGCTGCGATTACTGCCCCATCTGGGCGTCCAGGATCATTTGCCCCCTATCCTATCCTATAAAAACACTATATATCGGCTTCAAATAGTTTGGAAATATAGCCAATGCTTCTAATGTAGCATTCTAAAATATTTTAAACCGAGTAGTGTTAAAACTAATAACATACAAACATACTCACTTAAAATTATAATTTAGACACATTATAAATGTTAATTTCTAAAACAGAATCGAATTAACAAATCCTATTAAATTAAAACAGGCAATTTGGAAAAACCTATATTAGTTAAAAAACGGACCACCCGCGTGTTTAACAGTCCGAAAGCATACGTCATAATCTCACTCATTAAGAGAAAATAATTTATATGGCGCAACCGGCAATGTTTATGAATTTTGGATACGAATAATTTATTTTATCTTTTATGATTATATGATTCAAGTGCCAGCCGGGGCCTAAAGTTAGGCGTCTTAGTAACGTTATTATTCAGTAACTATGTCTGTTTCGTTGGTATTTTAAGCCAAGATAAAACCACGACTTAAAGTTCCAATATGCCGGAATCAAATCCCGATGTGTGCTAAACGCATAACTGTCAAAGTATGTAATTTCAAATAATATTACCGCGCATAAATTAACTTTTTAAATTAACAAAAAGGTTGCTTTATGTCAGTTCCGATAGATATATGTATTTTGTAAATATTTTAATGTTTAATTTTGCACTTTTTGTTGTTGTTTTTTTCTATAACTAGATGTGTATATGTTATATTATATTAAAAATGATTCCTGTTCATTTGCCTCGCTAAAACGAGAATTGCTTGATCGGACTAATTATGATCTTGAAATGTTTGTAGTTCAGGGAAGTTTTAAACGGGAAGCATAAATAAATACTTAAAACGACATTTGAGTTCAAAAAATTGTCCCTAGCTGGGAAATATATGATGTCTTTTGGCCCAAGTCGACTGCGTGTTTCAGGCATAGAACCCTGATCACTTGCCTAAGTAATAATGATGAACATGGGTTGTAGTGCTACTGGGTTTTATGTGTATTTCGTCTACCAAATCTAGCTGTATTTATATGAAATATTCTAGACTCCAGAATCTAGAGAGTGTGAACGTTGAATGACAATTTAGAAGGACAAATGCCGCATCCACAATGCACTTACATCGCTCATACATATTTCATGCGGGTTATCAATCTTCCCAGTCGAGATTTATTCGAATTATTATGGTTCTTTTCATTTTTATTCAAATTTTAATAACGCTTTATTTTATGATGAATTGGGAACACCTGGTTTTTAATTGTATCGTATCGAGTGATTTGTCGTAATATTAATATTTTATTGCTATATATATTTTAATAGCATATTAAATCCTTGTCTATGGCAGTTGACAGCGCTTCGTATAAAATTGAGGCTTGTTCTTTATACTATCAACCTCATTATAAAACGTAAATTATTGTTACCATGGTTATTTATTTATTTATTTATTTATTAACACTTTGTTGCTTAATTATATAAAAAAATATAACAAAATTACAAGTAAAGGAAAGGCAACTGGCGGCCTTATCGCTTTCGAGCGATCTCTTCCAGGCAACCACTGTGAGAAAAGAAAAAAAGAAAATTACCGTTATTACATAAAAACTTCGTTACCATGGCAACACAAACGGCAGCTTAATTCCACGTTTTATATCATAGGTTTCCAATGACCGCTTAGGAGTTTTCTTACTTGTAAGTGAATGCTCAAAAGTTATTTGAAATTTCTGCTCTTTCCAAGTGATTAACTCGTTTGCATTTGACTCCAGTTTATAGCTGTAATTTAAAAGACAGAATACACAGAGAATACAAAGAAATTTGCATTCCTATCAGCATTCTGGGGCGATTTTAATCGCCTCTCATTAAGCACATAGCTCTGCGTAACCACGCAGTTTTGTAGCGGCCATTTTGAATTAATTTCATGAAAAACAAAATGGCGATACATGTCGCGCAATAAAAAATATAATATCTGGAATGAGATCGCTACTTGACGCGCGGTGAATGGTAATTGTCGTTTATTAGAATTTTGTTGAATTAATCAACGATTCATTAAATTCCCTACTTTCTATATTAAATATTTATAATAATTGTGTAAACGGCGCGCTGTTTATTTTTATTTTACATAATAATTTACGAATACATATTAAAAACACAAGATTAAAATTCGTTAACATCGAACCTAATAATTTTCCCTCCAATTTATGTTGCTAGGCAACTAGTTTCATTCTTGTCTGGTTTCCTTATATCTACAGACTTTAAATTTAATTTGTTTAAAGAAAACAATTTTTTACCGGATTGAAGTTATGTATTTACAATTCGCGAAAATAGAGGACACCTTGGGCCATTTCTGCCAAAACCCTCCATCTTTTAGTCGATACCAACTCCGGGGAAATAAATACAGATTATACAACTTTTCTACAGCTGTGATACTTTTTGACATTCAACACCTTTTGTCTTCAGTCACCGTGACCACGCACGCTGTAAAGCACGCGAAACGTCGGTTAAATTTTAAATTATGAAAAATAATTATAAATACATAACTTCAATCTGGTAAAAAATTGTTTTCTTTAAATGTGTAAAAGTTATTTCAATAAAAGACAATACTTTAATTTGTTTTATCTGTCGCAATATTAAAAGTTTAATATTATAACAATTTGTGAAAAATGAATTGAATATGAAGTAAAGAATAATCCGTCTGTCGTACGGGTCATATCTAGATACATTAACATTGCCTTTTTCCTATTAATGATTTTATTTGTTTCTTTTAATTTCCTTTGTAATTACGCTAGTACCGTGACGTAAATACAAGAGCCAATTGACCTCAAATTGGATTGAAAACAGAATGCATTTACAAATTGAATTCGGTAGCATACAGTCTTGTGTCACTTAAATATTAAGCAAGCGCCGGCGACTGACAGTGATTGCTTTTAAAATTTATACAAAAACTATCTTTAGTTGCCGTCTTAAACTGGATATTTTAAATCTAATATCATAGGTTAGGTTTTTTATGTAAGAGGGGGCAAACGGGTAGGAGGCTCATCTCATCAGGGCTCGCTAGTTGCCGACCTTTTAAGAATTGGTACGGTCTTTTCTTGATTTACTAAGTGGAATTCGTTTTGAAATACTTCAGTGGGCAGCTGGTTCCACATAGTGGTGGTGCGGTATAAACTGTTGTGGAACGACGGATGTCTGAACAACTCTGAACACTCTTCGTGGTAAATTATAGTTGGGTTTTAGTAATACTGTATATTTTATTGTTATGTTAGGTTTTTAATAAACAAAATATATGATATTTAATGTAGTTTAAATGTATAATTGTCATCTTAATGGGGCCAGAGCATCATGGTCTGTCTCGATTATTGGTCTATTAACAAAAAATATGTCATTCGAAATTCAAATATAAGCGGTGTTACAAGAAAAATTGTCTATGAATCCAAGGTCTATACAGTAACTCTTGTCTATGACGTTAATAATATTGAAGCATAGAATTTGTCTTTTGTTCTCTATAGCCAATCTATCCGATATTTCAATATTATCTGAAGATCTACCTATCTTGACGTGACGTCATCAGCGAATAATAAGTTTTATTATAACAAATATATGTCTATTACAAAAACCTATTATTACCACCAACCGTATCATAGAAGCCTCTAGAAATACTCTCGGCTTTTATAAAAGCGACTGACAGGTCTGAATATATAATTAAGTTAGTGGGAATCGACATATGCCATATAATGAAGCTGTCAAAGATTCTATTCCATTTGATACATTTATTGGTTTTACGGATTTTAACGTATAATTTGTTAGAACGATACTTAGTTTTAAAAATTCATACAAACTTACTGTTTTATCGTCTCTTTCTGACACATTGTATTAACATCGTGATGAAAAGAGACAAAATAAATCTTTATTGAAATTTAATATTTAATTTAGCGCCATAATACTATGTAGGAGTTCTTCGTGTGTTTAGTAGTTTTTCTTAATTTAATAAAGTGTTCTGCATCAGGATTTCGGATTTATAGGTCATATGTTTAAAAAAAAATCAGTGGCGCTACAACCTCTTTAATGTGGAGAATAATATCAATGCTCTCGTTAAACGTACATTAATCAATAAATCTTTTTATAAATTTGACGAATATTTAAATGATGCTAATCTTTGGGTTTGATTTGCTTCAGTTTAAACAATTTGTATAAATCAAGACTTAGCAATTAAAAAAAGTGGTGGACAGTTTCTTGCCAGTTCTTCTTGCCCTCTCTACGCCCTTGACTTGCGAACTGGTAATAAATGGAAATTTAGAATTAAGTTAGCTTCTTTTCTGACGTTCATAAGTGTACTTGTTTACCTATATGAAGAGTTTGAGTTTGTCAATTGGCACTTCATTGCATAGCTCCTATAGCTGATAAGAAATTATCTCGGGCTAGAATATACCAAGAATTACACGAAGGCAGTGGTTTATGAACGAGACGACCTAAAGTTCTTGTGTAGCCAAAGTGAATTAGACACCACACAGCACTATGTTGAAATTAATACAATTTTCTTTGCCAAGAAGTAGCTCAGAGTTTTATGCCCTTGATTTTGTTTGTATCTTCATAAGAGTACAAAATAAAAGATTATTTAACATGTATTTTCAGGTAATAATATAATATATTTCGTAATTCAAAGTGCGTGTTGAAACCAATCCATAATTGCCGCACTAAAAATGCTCCTAAGAAACGTAAATCTTACACATTCAAGATTCCGCCCACTTTCACAGTCGTAAATCACACCCGAGGCAATCCAACTTAGAATAACCAACTGTATATGTTCGTACATACATGCCTTAGAACTTTTCGAACTGGTACAAAGACTTATTACAATTGAAGGACGATACGATATTGAAATTGGACCCTTATCTCAAAAATTCGAAATAAAATCATCGCGTTCGATAGTAACGTAAAGTATTGGTACAGTTTTTAATTCAAAATACTTTTAAAATCTGTTTTAATTGGTAAGAACTCTGGCTTCAGTCTGAGGTCGTAGGTTCGATCCCTGGCCGTGCACCAATGGACATTCTTTCTTTGTACGCATTTAACATTCGCTCGAACGGTGAAGGAAAACATCGCATCGGCTTGCATTTGACCCAAAAAATCGACGGTTGTGGGCTGCAGGCTGTTCACCTACACACTAGGCAAATTATCATAAAACAGATACAGAAATACAAAGGCACAGATCTGAAAAGGTTGTAGCGCCACTGATTTATTCATTTATTTTTTAAGAAGTATTTTATTGTCTGCCTGACGGCGTCAAGTGCTTGAGTATTTTTTCATGTTTTGTGAAATTCATATTAGCCTATGAGGGCAATGTAGCTTTACTCAGAAATAATTTTAAACATAAGACATACTAATTATTAATCTGCACATATACTCGATTGTATATAGACGAAATCACTCAACGTATAACTATTAAAAAAGCAATTAAAGTTGAAGAAGCCTCTATCCAATTAGTGACATGAGTAACTTTGTCGTGCCCTCACGAACCAGACATTGTTTATTAATTATTCTCACTCGGAATGGCTGGAAGTCCTTGTTTGGACTTCTAAGTTTTGTAAGATATATATTTAACTTGACCTCTGCTATTGCCGGTTCATATGGATATAGCTGTTCGTGAATGTCAATGTGAGCTGATACACATTTAAGTAGCATAAACAGAAGGAAGAAGACAACACAGTAGGACTGAGAAGTAGGGTGAACAAGAAGACCTGCAGAAAATATTTTAATAGAATAATCATTTATATATTAACGGTTTAAACTGATTTGACTTTGGCGTTATAACGTAGAGATGCGGGACCTCTCTGCATCTTCTACTGCATTTACCATGGAGAGTGTTCAGAGGAGTTGTTCGGACTAATACCTGCAGAGTTTCATCATTGGAAGTCAAGGCAAAATATAAATTACCACAACTGAGTGTTTCTTTAGGCAATTTTGGCCGCGCACCACCACTATGTGGAACCAACTGCCCATTGAAGTATTTCCGAACTAATTCAAGATATGATTAATTCCTTAAAAGGCCGGGAACGCACTCGTGAGCCTCCTGCCCGTTTGTCTCCTGTTACATAAAAAAAACGGCCAATGACAGCTGACAATAACGTCATTATAATTTTTTTGGATTAAGTCTGAAAATCTAATATTTTTCAAGTTACATGAGCTCTAACCAACATTTCCACCGTAAACTATCCTCAATGGATAATGATATCGTAACTCAAAGATCCCTTAGGGATATCTCAGACCTTGAGTAGCGATCAGGATTCGTAGGGGTTATAAAACTTTATTGATCTACACTTAACTAACACCTAGGAACTTCTGAGAGAGGTTTTTATACGTACAACAATTTATTTTAACAAATTTATTTGAAAAAAAAACGTTTACCGTAGTTTTATTTGTTAATAGTTGTACTTTTAAACAATGCAGTAAGACCAATTTTTTATTAAGGCGGCTTATATATAAACTATTCGTCAGTTCGAATAGTTAAGGTAATAAAAATGTAGCGATGGACTCGACTCATATTCACTAGATATATTATGTTATATAATTAAATTATTAACTGGTGAACAAGTGGGCATTAAAGCTTTAAGTTGGCGCCTAGTAGATAGTACTGGTGACCCCAGAGCTGGTGCTTTCCTCGCTCAACGAATATGTGTATTAGGTATAGCGAGGATATGCTGCCAGCATTATAGGTACACAGCCACAGGGACCAATATTTGACGGTGTTTTTAAATATATTTTAGTTATCCATTTTTATTATTATTACTATAAGTATGTTGTAAATGCACTAAGTCATTTATAAACTTAATAAATTAATTAATATTCTTTTGTTCCAGGTATGATTAATTTTTTTTATATGGAGGTGTTGTAAGTATGACGATATGTGGTTTTACATTTAATTGTTTGTGAAACTCAAATTATTAATTCTCTCGCATCTCGTACAAAGATGTCCAATCGCACCACGAATTATTCAAGTAAAATTAGCTCAAGACGCGAAAACCTAATTAAGACGTTGCTTATCTCGGCAAAATATATCTAAAGTAAGGCTTGTTCTACACTATGCTGTTACTGATGCGACTACTCGTAGAATATTTTTCTTAATACCCGTGGAGGAAATTCATTTGCGGACCCCCCGAAAGAAGTAAGGGTATACTCGACCGTTAGAATCTCCGCTATTCAGAGACTAGGTGAGCAATACCTTCCTCAAGGTCGCGTTAGGCAGGCTTCGGGAACGCTCTCGCATTGTACCGGGACCTCAACAGCATAACTTTTACGCTCAAATCCTCAGGTTCATACACTACTTAGGATAAGAAGTAGATGGGTAAAATGTGGAACTAAAGGTTTAGTTTTTTTTAGTACTGCTATATCATAGCCTTGCACCCTATCTGGCTGACACCCCAGTACCTTCTGTTTAGTCAGCATTCACCACCGAGATATGAAACGATATTTAAAATATGAGTTCGGTATCATCCTTCGTCGCGGAAACACATTAGTTGGTTTTCATTTTAATATTCTGTAAGTTCTTATAATCAAATAAAAGTTCAATTGTATCGTAAACTTATTTTTCTTTTTTCTAAAAACCCAATTACTGGGATACTTCTAAGGGTACGCGTAATAATATTAAAATCATACTTTTATAAGACTTTTTCAGTTATCTAAGTATTTGAGATGTTATGACATAAAATGACTTTAATTTTAAAATAAACTGCGACTGTATATAATTGTATGTTTAATTATAACATTCGTATCGCTCATAGAATATAACGGATTGCCTGGAAGAGATAGTTTTTTTAGTGATAAAAGTCAAAAATCATTTATTCATGTAGGTAACACAATGTACGCTTATGAACGTCAAAAAAGAAACATACATTAAATGCTTCTTCTTCTTCTAGAACGGAAGAGAAGAACTGGCAATAAACTCTCCGCCACTCTTTTTAATCGCCAAGTTTTTTGTTTAACACAACGTCTGTAAGGAGCTGCAACCATTACACCATGTTCCACAGAATGCCGCCCGTTACATTTTTAGATTGTTTGTTATTTTAATGTAACGAAGTATGAATAAATAAAATAATATGAATCATTATCCTATCAATCTGTTCATGGTACATTGAAAAAAAAATTAGAACGTAGATAAGAGGGTAGGTGTAAAATAATTGTTGATGCATTCAGTGTCAAAATACCTTTATATTTTAATCTACTTGAGTAAAATATGGTCTTTAATCAGAGAAAGCGTAGCTTGCTTAAATTTCTGAGTCACATTGGAAGACAAATGACGTATTTTCTATCTATTATTTTGGACAGTTTTAAAGTACTGTAAGCAAAGAAAGCTTTTCTTCGTTTAAGAATACTGTATAATAAAATAAAAATAATAATAATTTAATAATTGGTTAAAAGGGTGAATGGTTTTTTATTTTAAATTATTTATCGTAATTATTTTCTTCAATAAAATACACTCTTTTAGATTATAGTTACGTTACATATACGTAACGTATACTTAACACCTCAGTTTTTTTATACTTACGATCATGGCTACTTAGTACTTAATGACTGAAGTTTTGCGAGTAGGCCTTTCAAAAAATTGTGGACCCTAAGTCAAATTGGTTCGTCAGTAATATATACAGTTACAGCCTATATATTCCGCTAAATTAAAAATCCATTAGTTCCAACTTCCAACAATTATATAGGTGCCGTTTTCCTGCATTATTGACTTCACGTCAACACAAATACATTTATCTGAGACACCTGGCGTAAATCAATTTAGTACGAAACAAGTAAATTCAGCCAATACGGCTAATCTATGAAACGGCTAGATTAGTAATTTCGCAAACTCAATTAGTCTGTTTTGCGGACGGTACCCAGCTAGACAAATGGTTGCTTTAAATTATTTCACTTTTATATCTGCTTATACACTGTAATCTAAGCTCGAATTTTTCATTCAAATCGGAATTCGTATGTGATTTATGTGTAACTGTCATTTGTTTTGTGCCGCGATTTATAAATCGAATAGTTCTATTTTTGAAAATTGTACTTGCTACTACGTAACGAATTTAGTAGGAAAAAAAGTGTTTTGTTAACGAAACTTTATTGCGCAATTTGGACCTACATAGATTAATATTTTCAGTTATAAAGAACATTTTTCTTAATAATAAAATAATATATGCTATATGCGTCTTGAGCTCTAGAAATAGGCAGGCCACTAAATGGAGAGGACCTCCAGAAAAAAGAAACGTGGGAAGACCACAAAAACGATGGGCTGACGCGATAGTTAAAGTTTCTGGTGAGAAATGGATGGAGGAAGCTAAGAACAGATCCCAATGGAAAGTTCAGAAAGAGCCTTTATCCAAAAGGGGTCCATACTGCAGAACACAAAGAAACAAGTTCGCTAAGTAAGGGGAATCGGGTTCGGTTCCCGGTCGGAGCGCAAGTTTATTTCTATAAATTTAAATTTGTTCTTTGCCTTTGGAAGGGTTGTGCTTAACCCGTACGGTCGAATTTATAAGGCAAGCAGTGAGTATACCACCTAAGAAAATAGACTGTGAAATGGTGATGGTAATTGCAAGTGGTTGGCAATTCAACATTCCTTTTTGTTTTAGTGGGTATTGCTCACCCTGTCTCTGAATACCAGAGATTCTGGTGTGGGTCGAGTCCCACATACCAGGAACTTTTGGGGGCAGGGGATGCGCAAATGCATTTCCACCTCGGATATAAAAAAAAGACTTTTTATAGTATGGAATTCAAGTGGCTTTATTATTATTAATAATAAAGCCTGAAGTTGTTGTTAATGAGTGTTGAATCTGTGCCTCACATTTTGCTAATAAAAACACTATTATTACTCATGCTTTATCCACAATTTAATTTCAAAATATATAAAGTAATTTCGAAGTTATTATGGAGCTTTTAATGTAATGGCTTAATCAAACATTTTAGACAAAGTCTGTTCAAGATTAATTGAATTCGATAAAATATTGGTAACCAATATCAAAGGGTGCCAATTTCAATTTTCTTCTCTCATAACTGACAATAATCACCCAAAGCAAAACGCTCTAGAACTAGAGTAAGACAGGGTTCTATTTAAGGTTGTCAAATAAATAAATTTAATTAAAGACATTTAATTGTGTAATATTTATAATATTAATCAAACTAAAATTTGGGTTAAATTTTCTACATAATTGTGCCTTTATTAACGTAATAAAGAGTCGGTGAATTTAATTAGAAAAACCAAATAATAAAGCAACCATGCTACACGGCGTTGGAGCTTCGATTCCGGTTGAAATAACACTCATTTTGGTTCGTTAGGCATGTGCCGATAACCCTTAGAAGGGTATGTACCTGTCTCAGGGACTTCAATCAAAAACAAAGTACTAAAACTTTGTTTAATATTTATCTAAATTAAATTTTGACAACCCTCCCTACTAAGGGTGAGTGACAATTAAAATTCACATTATCGCTTCGGGCCACGTAAGACGTAATCAAGGAGAAAATGGTTTCCACTCAAGGGCTTAATACAAATCTAAATTATGATTTTATCAAATGTCTGCGGATTGAGGTTTCAATTGTTAATATCTTGAGAAAGCTATAATTACTAATATATAAGTGCTGTCTGTCTTTAATCGTGTGTAGATATTCTACGCGTCTAAAAAAATCAATGCTGAAAAACCGGGATTATCAATCAATTACTTAGCTCAAATTAAAACTAATTTAGTTTTAATAAACATTACTTATTAGTCATTAATTAAATTTCAATGAAAATAAATATATTTATTTATTGTATATGTTAACGTAAAATTGTAAACACCGTTAGATTGTAATATATCTCGCGAGATTATAAACTGTCGAAAGATTGTGAACCTCAGCGTACTGCTTACAATTTAACGTATTATTATTCGGTAGATTGTACTACACTAACTTAGTTATCATTCAAACTTCTTTGGTCAATTACAGATTAATTTTACTTCCCAACAATTTCATATAACTACCGAATAATAATACGTTAAATTGTAAGCAGTTCGTTGAGGTTCACAATCTTTCGACAGTTTATAATCTCGCGCGATAGATTACAATCTAACGGTGTTTACAATTTTACAGTGACATATACATTATCAAAAAAAAGGTGTCCATCAGGACGTCGAACATTTAAAACTTTTATAAAGACTTATAGAAATTTAATTAAAATTTGTCCTGCGTATTATGTTATGTTCTATCTAAAATTCGTAATATTAGCGCGTATAACCAATTCAAAAGGACATTAAAGATATATCAGAATGAGCCTAGTAGACTGAAATTGGGACGGCTGATGGCGACGTGTATCTCGTTCGTATATATTAAGTTTCTCATGTAAATAAATATACATTTTTTGTAATGAGAAATAAAGTTCTTTAAACATTATCTTATTGCATAACAATGCGTCTGTCACCGTAAAATTGTAAACACCGTTAGATCGTAATTTATCTCGCGAGATTATAAACTATTACATATTCTCACTTAAAAGCAATTGACAATTGACTTTTAACATTGACATATTCGTTCGTGACTTGCTTTTATCTTTGAGCTTCAGTTAAATAGCCAAGGAATCCTTTTTAAAAATCGTTTAAGACTTACGTTAAAAATTCTAATAATAGTTTTCTTTATTACACTATTAACTTCATATAATATATATTTATGTTAGTTTGTACTTAATCTCTGTAACTGGGCTACAGTAGCACGCTAAATGCACATTAATAATAAAACACAGCAAAGAAGTTTTGAAGTAGTCTAAGATGTAGGAGTAAGCGTGCAGCGGTTAAGAAATGATTATTGTTAGTGTTGGCCTAGTCGCTATGGGGACTCTTAAACGATACTCCTAAAAGATAGCAGCTGTGATAGTGAGCTGTACCATGGGTCCTAACATCAGTGGAATATTGAGAGAAATACATAAAAAACGTCAGAATCTGTATTACTGTTGGAAGTTGTTGAAGGCGCTTAGCGGAAATCCTGGGTAATGGGTATTTTCTACCAGCTAAGACCCATAGAGTACAAAAATAAGGCTCTATTTTAAAGCAGCGAAAAATGGCTGTTGATACCCACGATCAAGCGTTGTAACACTGCCTGTCTTTTATTGTTTAATGTTTTTTAACCAAAATCGCGTATTTGTGGTACAAGTTTGGTGTTTAATTTACTTTGTATACAACTGTAAACTTAGTTGACTATTCAGAGACTTAGCCCAAAGCCTTATCCTCCCATAAACTTCTTTATTCAACATTATTTAGAACCCGTTCTCATATAGTAAACGCTTCCGCTTATAACTTGAAGGCCGTCTGAAACGCAGTAATTAGGTTAAATGATCGTCGACGAGCGATTTGCCTAGGCGCAATCAATGTTACTAACGAGTATTTTTCTTCACTTTCGCGGAAATTACCTTACATTAATCTTGTTTTTGCTTTCTCCCTTTTGGACATGTTATTTTAATAATCCATTTAGCTAATTATATAAGTAATACTTACCGTGACTTCGGTCGTATTTTGTTTCGGAATAACTAAAACATAATTTTTACATTTATAAGGCAAAAGGAAGTAATTTAGAAATACTAAAACACATAGGTACCTACTTATCAATCTCTTGGTACATATATTGTATATACATCATGCCAGAAGATTTTTTTATCTAAGATAGGGGATAAACGGTCCACGGGATAGCTATAAAAGGCAATCGCATAGACCCCGACATTAATGGGTGCGTTTCCGGCCTTTGATCCCTCAAAAAGGGGGAAGACCTCCACTAAGAGCCGATATCACAGTTTGCAAGAAAATTAGTGAAACGGACTCTAGAAGACATCCATCTAGGTGGTACAACAGAAATCTTTTATATTTTGAACGATATATTATATAGCATGGTGGAATATGAGCATAAATAAAAACCGTGCTGTGATGAGGAGAATATAAAATTTCTCCTTACAAATATTTTCTAAACTTGGCGAATTTGAAGAGTGACGGAGAGTTTATTGCCAGTTCTACTCTGTTCTACCCATTCATTTGAGAACTCGCAGCAGATGTAAATTTATATCATTTTTAACGGACATTCATAAGTGTACTTTACCTATATTAATGACTTTTAGAACTTTATTTTACAAATAGTTTCAACAACTATTAGCTATCGCGCAATATACTTAAAAGGAGTATTAAGAATATCCATAGCTCTAAATAGCCCATGACACACACCACATACAAACCCGAAATAGGTATTACTTAGTTAAATGTATATATTATATTGATTTTTTCTTTTCGTAAATGTTTGAACCTTTTTGTATATATTATGTATTCTTTCGTATATTTATGTAAACTGTAGGATTACAAAATAAATAAACTATATTTATAAACGTTATTGCAGTTGATAGTTTGATCGTAAACCATTCGCTTATCAGTCAACAGTTAACTGTTGATCATTTATTTTAACTACAGTTACGCAAACTTTATAATTTATTTTCTGTTAAATGATTGGTTTTCGTATGTTATTAATACATTGAAACGGCAATTTAAAAAAATGTTATTTCCGACTTTGTGTTACGGTTTTATCTTTGCTTAATGGCGGAGTGGATTTTTGGATAGATGTACGGTAAAAATATGTTGGACCTTCATTCTAATGATATTCATACTATACAATTTTCAGTTCTAGGTGTTATAAGAGTCGTCGTTTTTCTCGTGGATATCACCCATCTCCCACAGGAAGCTCTCATTTTGTCAGGATTCTTATTTATCCTTCTCCAATCTAAACTCAATGCCAAATTTCATCCCGTACAGCCATTATGGCGCGCATATTTCGAGGTTCATACATATAGTATGTAAGTTGAAATACATACATTCCATTGTTACGTAAATAAATGTATATAGTGTATTTATCGACTGTAAAGCGACTTTGATATTAGATTTACCCGAACCAATATCAATACAACACTAGAATATTGGATATGCTAATGTATACAATATTACAATAAGAAAACTTTTATGATTGAATAAAAAATCTTGAAATATTCGTTTACAGACATTTCATATAAACCTTTAGGTTAGGTTAGGATTGGTTACCATGGTAACGGATATCATCTTTAATTAACATGTTTTCGTTTATGTTTCGAGAGGTATGGAAGTAAAACAAAAGACGAATCATGGCGCGTTTCGATTGATTGTGATTGGTCCAGTCGCATCCCAGATGCGCGCCACGAAACAGATAACAAAAAAACGCGGCATTGTTTTGTCTTTTGCTTTACTTTCATACCTTCCGAACTATAATTAATATACGAAACCTGATGTTAAGTGATACGGGTGCCCATGGACACTTACATAGCCAGAAGGCTTGGTGGAAGGTGATACGGATGGCATTTTGTATTCTGCCTTGATGGTGATGAAATACATACTTTGTCAATTTTTGTCAAAGGTAACCTATTTATAATTGTCCATTTTTTATATGTCGAGGTGGAAATGTTTTAGCGTTAGAGAGGCTCCGGGGTCACTCGCATGCTACCGGGGCCTCAACGGCATTCTTGGCAGTCAAAACCTCCGCTACATACTACATAGAAAGTTATTATTGTCTTACTTTAATTGCTGAAAAATTTAGAAATATTAAAGTTATACTTCTTTTGGCGTGTTAGGGAAAAATTATGTGAGTAAATTTGTTACGATGCGCGCGCCCACCGTCACAAAAAAACCGACTCCCTGACGTTAGCTTAGTCAACATTTTAAAATAAAAAAAATATATTTCTTTAATTATGTAGAAATATGTTTTTGTGATATTTAAAAAACTTTATTTAATTAGATAATACGTTATAATAAAACTTTCAATGTATTAAATACCTTTTTTCTATTGTGTCGTAGAATAAATTTTTAAATTTTTATCTTGTTACGCCAAAGAAGTATAACTTCTACCGCGTGTACATACGTACACACACGTATTTTTATATATTTCTGTGACTGCAAACACTCGCTTAGCACATCCATGACTACCTGTTTCGTACCTATTGATTTTGTCGGAGGTTCATCTCACGCGAGGCATTCAACCCGAGCGAAATATTTCCTCGAAAAGAGCCGTTTTGCATTAGAATGCCAGGATTTCTTACGTTTAAATATCCACAGAATTTCGCCGAATAACTTTGGCTTGCTTCGTCTTTATTTATACGTGATATTAGAGAATTTTGTCTTAACATGATTTGAGAGAGGATTTTACGTTTATTAGCTGTAAACCGCGACTTAATTATCGAACAACATAATTGTTATTTATACTATGCTACTACCGAAGAAATTTTGATTGAGTTGAAAACATTTCTACATATTATGTATACCAAACCTTTTGTTGTAATTTCTTTTATGGGGGCTAATTCTCGAATGTTTATACAGTAATTGTCTGATGCTGTTTTAAAAACTTTGATCTATTAATAAAATACAAAAAAAAAATATTTTACCAATATTTTTAATTGATTTTTTTCGAAAATAGTTATGTATATCACGCTATCACTGAATCACACGCCCAAGTTCAGGTATATCTTTTATATATTAAATATTTAGGCTTATTTTGTAAATGTATCACTATAACTATTAAATAGCTTAAAGTCCTTATCACTCTGGTATTTCTTAAAACCGTGAAGAAACATATTTATTTATTTGTGGCTTATATTACTAATTCGCTATTCGTATTAAACGCTATTTTTGTATTAAACAAATTTAAAACAAGAAACTTTACTTTAAGAGGAACTAATCTTTCTCTTAATAAGACATCTAGTAGGTATATATATAACTTGTGTCACAGTGTGTGTCCTCCAATTTTGGCTAATTTTGTTCACTATATTTTGTTTTTCTATTTATTTGTGGCAATAAAAGCACATTTTCACCCATTCACCTTTCCCATTTAGTAGCGATATAAGAACTGTAATTATCTTCAAATCAATAAACAGGGTCGGCTAGTCACAGATAAATTTACAACTCCGAGCAAAACATATTTTAAGAATTTTGTTTGAAGTTGCCAGTATTTTTTACTATTAAAAACTTTTTCTTAGTAAAGAATTTAAAATATACGTCTTCTGTCTCAGTATAAAGTCATAGACATGGAATTAAGTCCCTAGATTAAATGCTTGTAACCGTGTTCATACTTGATTACTGCGATAATTTAATATCGTGTTGCGTCGTAATGAGATCTTATAAGGCCGTGTGCACATTGACTGATCTTCGTCTTACAGCTTAATTATTAATAAATACGAATTATAAAGAGCAAAGATTTGTTTGTAACGCATGAACAATCAATTTAAAATTATTTCACCATTAAATACGTTATCGTTATTAAGAAAAAAAAATCTTTTAAGTTACTTAATTTAGCCAATAATAATAAACACTTTATTTATATAATAAAGATAATAATAAAATGTACCCACAAAGTAAGTGAAGTATGCAACTTTTTATTGAGTTTTGATGCATATATTAATAAACAGTTTGTAAACCGTTGTATTATGTATTTGTATGAACTATCGACAGGCATATCAAACATCTTAAGATATAAAATGCATAATAGGATTACGTTATATAAAATAAAACCCGTTAGTTTAATAATTAATCCCATAAATTATGTTTTTCAAATCTAAAAATAAACAGTTTAAGTAAATTCAACGACGATTAAATGAACGATCTATTTATTTTATTCAATTTTAATATTCTCATAGGAAACATATTAAAATTCCTTTATAATTGTTTACATACATAAATTCAAAGACTGGTAACACCAACCAGTATCAGTACTCACCACTAACTGACGAATGTACATAGTAATACTGTTAATGAAAAATTTATAAATAGGAAATTCAAACAAATTTAAAAAGTTAGGTCCCAATAGTTTTACCTTTAAGAGAGCGTTCAAGTATTACGTAACGAATTTTGGGAGGGGGGGGGTCATTTTGTAAAACGTTACGATGCGGGGCGGGGATTGAATTACACGTTATTGTTATTATTATTTTCGACGTGGTGGTGTAACACATAATAGTAACTGAAGAGTCACAAGGTGGTCACGAAACGTTTTACTATACTTAGGTACAGTACTGTACTTGGGCACTGAAAAACGTTACGGTGAGTTACATCCGGGGGTGGGGGGGTTTCAATAATCTCCAAAAATTGCGTTACGTAATACTTGAACGCTCCCGAATGCTGGAATTTAATCGCAGTATTGCGATATTGATTGAGCGATGAAAGCACCAGTTCTGATGTCACCAGTACTATCTACCCTTATGATACTTGACGTGATTCATCAGTGATCAAAATTAAATGTGAGATGACGAGAATAACTATGTACGCGCGAGCGTTTACATTGTAAGATAAAATTAGAAGTTTTCCACAAATACATTTTTTATACTTTTTATGCAACATTGTTAACTTATACTGTTCCTTATAAATAATGATTTGCAATTGCAGGCAGTGAGTGTTGAAATTACAAGGTATGCTCAATTAGCTCACTTGCACTGCGAGAACCTGCTATGATTATAGTCTCAAATTTAATCGGTTCGACGGATGAAACGATTTTACTACTAGTTTTTGCTTGTTATAAATTATCCTATGTATTCCAGTTGCGCTACAACCTTTAGATCAGATTTTTCCAACGTCCCACGCCCGACAGGGGGGCAATTTGATTGTAAGGGGTATTCGAAAAAAAATTTGGAATTTGAAATTCAGTTTCTCATTACGTTTTGAAAATTTACTTAGTGTTTCGTTAAAGATTTCCTTTTTTAAAAAAATAAATTTTTGTATATTACAAAGACATAAGAATTTTAGAAAAAAAGGGTTGGGAAACACTGTTCAGATCTTGGCTTCAGAAAGTATCTATTTTGTGATGATATTGTTTATTCTTAATAGTTCTAATAACTATAAAATACTATTTATGCCTGACAGTTACTTGTATGTGTTAGGAAATCATAATTTTGGAGTGAAAATCCTGAAATGTATATTATAACTAGGTAAAAATGTTCCACATACCAGTTACAGAAACTTGTATACGTGGATCGATTTCCAGAGAAACAATTGTTTTCAAATAGATAAGCTCAGATCACCTATATATTGACAATATTAAGCGGAAAATAAGAAACGGCTCAAATATCGGTCTTTCCGCCAACTTAGATTTTGTTTCCTTTGGAGTAGAGACTCTTGGGCCGTGAGGTTCTTTCCTCGCTCAATGAATAAGTATCGTAATACAGCGAGGAAATGCTGCCAGCGTTAAAGGTACACTGCCACAGGGACCAATTTTTTTTAATTTGTATTATTTTCTTTCTATTATTACTATGTAGGTTAAGAAAATGGTAAAAATGATAAATTTAAACTTTATGATTTATAAGATATTCTTCAAATATAGTTTTTATAGGCTAATTTAATTTTACTCATAAAAGAAACTTATAACCAAGTATAGACAATAGATATATTAAAATCCAACGACCATAGAGCTTGGGGAAGTAAACAATTGTTTACATAGCAATGGTTATAGCAAATGATTTAGAAGTTCATTGTTTATTGAAGTTCAATATCTGAAATACAAGTCGAACAAGAAGCGAGCTGAATTTCTCGGATACGTGAATAGCCGAAACGGGGAATAGGGATGTGATATCTAAATTGTGATAATTGCGATATATGAATCGCATTGTTCATATACTGGTCTTTCAATAGATTCAAAAGCTTAAATGTCCTGGAAGAATTATCTAGTATTATTTAGTAGAAAAATCTAATTCTAAGGGAATTCAGTGAATATGGCAGGACAGGTTTCAGGTCATTCTTGGTGGCAGGGTATGCAATATTGTATAGAACAGGGGGTAAACGGGCTACTCATCTGATTATAAGTAATACCGCCTATGGCCACTCAATGCCAGAGGGGTTGCGAGTGCGATGCCGGCATTTTTTCCATTGACCGTTACCAGCATCAGCTGTAATCCAAACACATTATTATTAAGTAAGTAAGACTCTTATCATATAAAACATGTTATTTATTATTTGAGGCAAAAATGTTTCAAAAATAAATGAATATTGTTGGCAACCCTAAATAGTCGCTTATAATTTCAAATCAGATATAACCGGCTAAAACCGGACCGTACCGCCCCGAACTGGATTACAACCGGGACGTACTAGCTCTAGAACTGGATTAATCCGGTAAACTTCTCTGCATGGTTACGCTGATTTAGAAACTTGTTGTTTCTTGTGATAGCGCTTATATTAAACAAACTGTTGAAAGCAAAGTTACAACTCATAAGTTAATTAATTTACGAATTTTGTCATTTAAAAAAATATAACAAGCGTTAGAGTATTGTATAAATCGTGAAAACACAATAGAAATTTAAAAAAATCTTTGAATTGTCAATTTCACATTATATCGGGAGTAATAAGAAGAAAAAATAAGAAAATTTTGTGAGAATAACCAGGACTAAAGTAAGGGATGGGGATTAATAGAGATGGTAAGAAGACAAATTCTTATATAGGCCGGCAACGCACTCGCGAGACCACTAGCATTGAGCGTGTTCATGGGCGGCGGTATCACTTAACATCATGTGAGCCTCATGCCTCTATAAAAACAAAACAAAATATTTAATATAAATAATCCAAATAAACGTTTCAACTCATCCATCAAGAATAAACAGTTATGAATATATAATGCATTGACTTTATTCAAATAATAAAGAAAACATTTCTTGTATTCTTGGCTAAATGATATTTCCATTTGAAAGGACAGCGAATGCGACGCAGAAACTATTGAATTTTAGATGTCTTGTTTGCCACAATCTTTAATTTAATTTTATATCCTCAATACCTTTTTTCGTTTAGGTTTTCTTTTGTTATTCAAATTAGAATTTAGTAGAATTTTATATATTGGTCTAGATATTATTTAATTTAGCTTAAATTATTCAGTATTTGTTTGACATTTGCGATCTACTGGAGAATCGAACACGAGATTTTATTAATAACACTTCGTTGCAGAAACAATAGTATTGACATAATTAAATGGACAGGATGGCAAATGGCGGCCTTATCCGGATCTCTTCCAGGCAACCACTTTATTTGATTTTGAATTGGTTTTTAAAATTGTTTTTAAAAACCAGATTTTTATAGACAAAAACAAATTGTTATTTTGAATTATGTAAATAGGCTTTAAAAAATCCAATGAAATATTCGTATATCAAAAAACCTCCCAAACCCTACTCAAAGCAAGATGGCGTTGCATGTCTGACGTACCATGCTTGTAAACAAACGTCAAATGTTTTACGTGTTTGTTATCATTCTTAAACTATACAAATACAGATATTATAACTACGAAAAACAATATCCGATATTCAGGCGATCTTCTAATCTGTGACCGTTTGGTGTCACGTGACCTTTTAAAGCAATGTTTTATACAAATTATACTCAATAGCACTATACGTCTAATAGCCTATTGAAGCTTCAAAACCATAACCGTTCGTTTTCAAATCTCAGTACCCTTTCAAAGTTTGGCATATATATATATATTAAAAACTTCATCAAACCAGTTCAGTCATTTAGTCTTCAAAGTCAAACATACACTCGAATTTCCTTTATTATCTTGAAGTGCACAAACATTCTCAAGATCTCGTTTTATATAGACATCACATTTCTCATTACTTGGTATCAAGCGTCGTATCTTAATATAAGTTCGCCAAAATTTCGAGAGAAGTAAATATAGCCTCACCTAAGTTTACCCTAGACCGCGGCTTTATGAAGTCACCTGAGTTCGGGTAACCATTATTCTGTTTAAATGAAATGTTCAATTTAGAGGAAAAGAAAAGAAAGAAAAAGATTAATTTCGCCTACATAACATTTCACATTCTCAATTTTAATAGTAACAATTTTTGAAAGAGATAATGTAACAACATATTTATTTAGAAAAAACCTTACAACCTACCTAACTAACCTTATAGAAAAGGTTTACAGCCTAACCAATAATATGAAGATAGAATGAATGTAGAGTGTGTGTGTGAGTTTGTCACTAAACAGAACATTAAAAAAATATATCTTTGGTAAGCTAAGCTAAGTCAAGATGGTTGATGGGTAGCGATCCCCCATTCGCCTATAAATACATGGGTAGAGAAAAATATATTATATATTAGGAAATTTCTTAACAAAATAAGGAGAGTGAGATTAACAAATTTAAAAAAAGAGAGATGATGATGATGATGCCAAATGAGGTAGACATCCGACATTTGATGCAGCAGCATAGGTTGTGTTTTACATTTGAAATTGTAAATAAAAAAACTAATAATGAATTGATTTTTTTTTGGAATATATCTGAGAATCTAAGTACACAAATTTTTGGTTTAATAAAGCACAGGTATCATAGTTTTTAATTATTTTTTAACATTTGCATGCTGATTTTAAATGTCTAATTTTGGGATTATTTGTAATTACCAATTTCCTGTCAAATAAAAGATTCATTTACTATTATTATTAAATCATGTCTTTGTAACCAAAGATCACATTGGACGCACAAATGCTTGGCTTTAACTGAACCGATCTGGATCGATAGTTTTTGAAATACGCTACCGGCTTTTGTTTCGTCGTATTTTTTCACAAATAATTGTCACCCTATTGACCTATATATAATTTAACAGCTGCAGGATTATACGTTTTCGTTTTCGCTCTAATTTCAAACCGAATGTGCCTCGTATTTAGTTGTAAAGCTCGTTTGATCAAAAAGATTTTTATGAAATAACCGTGCAAAATTTGCCAAAACAACACGTTTTTCGTTTAATTCTTTTTTTTTTAAACCCATAGCTATAGTTTTATATCGTATCTGATATCAGAAGGAGGGTTCTGGTTTCTTCTATCTATGTTTGTCATAGTCATTTATGAAGATTTCATATTTTTAAAGAGTTTTTACGCAGGCTTTTTCTCTCTGCCTACACCCTCTGTCTTTGCCGATGAGTACGGATGACTACCGTAACCATTTAATGACGTGGAATAAGTGATACCTGTATCTTATATTCCATAATAAACATATTTTATTTTATACAATTTCATTACAGTTGGAAAACAGATTTAAACAGTTTCACCTCGACGTCCGTTGTTCGTTTTGCCGCACCTTTATATGGAACCAGTTGCCCACTGAAGTATTTCCGAACCATTTCGGCTTAGGACCCTTATAGACAACCGTACCAATTTATAAAAGGTCGGTAACGCACTTACGCCCTCTGGCAGTCTGAAGGTCATGTTAAAAAAACTTCAACTGTCAATGTCATTTCAAATGATTTGTCAATAGGAACGGAGTCAAAATATCTATCGATAGGTCTTAAATCTGTGAGAAAAATCTTTTTCAAACTGATAATGTAGGTTAACACTATTACTGACCTCACATTTGACCTTCGGGTCAAGTGCTAGAAGTCTTGTCTCTTGACTCGCCGCATGATCGCGCATTAATGAGTGCGCTTCAGAATATTTTAGTTTCCAGTGTTATTTTAAATTGTTATAATCGTCAAATTATGTGTAATTGACAAACAACAATTTGTGTGTTGCTAATAAGGGGCGTTCAAGTATTACGTAACAAATTTTGGGAGGGAGAGGTCCTTTTATAAAACGTTACGATGCGGGGCGGGGATTGAATTACGCGTTATTGTTAATATTATTTACGACTTTCCAGTACTTTACACCACATAATGGTAACTTTTAAGTATAAAGAGTCACTAGGTGGTCACGAAACGTTTTACTATACTTGGGTACAGAAAAACGTTACGGCGCGTTACATGGGGGGGGGGTCAATAATCTCCAAAAATTGCGTGACGTAATACCTGACCACTCCCTAATACGCAAAAGGATCATGCATTAAAAACAAATTGAGTTTGTCGGTATTTTTTTATATTTAACACATAAAAAATATTTGACAGGCTTTCACCATATTTTTTATATCTGTTGTCCGTTTGCTTTGAATCAAGACTAGCTATTCAGTTCTATGACACTTACAACGTGGCTTTCTTTTGGTAAAAGATATAATATATCGCTTCAGAAAATAGAGATTACCTTACCTCTGTTTTATTACTATACAAAAACATATAAAGTGCTATCAGTAAAAACTTAGGTAACAACGAAATGTCCGCCCAAAAGGAGTTTACGAGACAAATAGTTAAAAGCTATAAAGTAAAACATCCACAGGGATTATTCACGCGAATTCACACACAAGTTTCCCAGAAGGCAACGATCCGTAAATTAATTACTATACATTAATTAGACGTGTGATCTTCAAAGGATACATAATGTACTTAATGCCTTTATGTAAATATACGAATGAGTTTGGGTCTGAGGCAAATATGGTTTGTATTTGGACTAAATGGACTTGCTCATAAACAAACAATATATACGGCTGAGGATTTTGTCTTACGAATTATTTTTGAAGTTATAGTTCTTTTGGCGCGTTAGGGAAAAAATACAATGCGCGCGCACACCGTCACAAAAAACCGACACCCGCACACCGTCACGTTAGCATAGTCAACATTTTAAAATAAAAAAGGTTCATTTCTTTAATTATGTGGAAATATTTTTTTTGTGATATTTAAATAAACTTTATGTAACTAGATAATGCGTTATAGTAAAACTTTCAATGTATTAAATACCTTTTTTCTATTGTTAGTGTAGTTTTTCTTCAAACGTAGAATAAGGCGAAAGATAACATTTTAAAAAGATTTTTTTCTTGGCGTACCAAAGAAATATAACTTCTAACGCGTGTACATAAGTAGGTACACATGTTTTTTTTATCTTATTGCTCGTTAGTTACTTATCTAGGTATGGTACTCTATTTGTTTAAATATTCCTAATTTAAAAACCACAGTTTAAAGTTACTAAGTTTACTAAGTTACATTAATTAGACGTGTGATCTTCAAAGGATACATAATGTACTTAATGCCTTTATGTAAATATACGAATGAGTTTGGGTCTGAGGCAAATATGGTTTGTATTTGGACTAAATGGACTTGCTCATAAACAAACAATATATACGGCTGAGGATTTTGTCTTACGAATTATTTTTGAAGTTATAGTTCTTTTGGCGCGTTAGGGAAAAAATACAATGCGCGCGCACACCGTCACAAAAAACCGACACCCGCACACCGTCACGTTAGCATAGTCAACATTTTAAAATAAAAAAGGTTCATTTCTTTAATTATGTGGAAATATTTTTTTTGTGATATTTAAATAAACTTTATGTAACTAGATAATGCGTTATAGTAAAACTTTCAATTTATTAACCTTTTTTCTATTGTTAGTGTCGTTTTTTCTACAAACGTAGAATAAGGCGAAAGATAACATTTTAAAAAGATTTTTATCTTGGCGTACCAAAGAAGTATAACTTCTAACGCGTGTACATATAAGTACACACACATGTATTTTATCTTATTGCTCGTTATTTACTTATCTAGGTATGGTGCTCTCTTTGTTTAAATATTCTTAATTTAAAAACCACAGTTTAAAGTTACTAATGTTAGATTTTCCTAGTCTGTGAAGGAAAAGGAAAATAAAGGAGATTTTCTGTGAATTTAGCGTAGCTTAGATAATATTCCTAATAATCTGATTAAATATGCCCAAGTTAAATAGAAAGATCAGATAGTATATAAGTTCTTTGTTAAAATAACTAGAATATTTGCGTTTCATATCTGATTCAGAAAGTTTCGTATTATCCATACAATTGTTTTGTTGAAGAAAAGCTTTTATATAACTTACTGGATTAAAATTCTTTTAGTATTTTTTTATAATTAAATTAATAGGTAAATTCAGGGAAATTCAATTTTTTCACCATTAGATTGCTACACTATTACTGACTTTATTTGTAATTAAAAGAAAGGTCTAGGCGTGCAAAGCCGGCATAGTCATATTTGACATACAATAAACATAATGAAGTTTGGTATTATATATGTAAGCAACTTGGCTTATTTAACGCCTGATTTAAAATACATAATTAAGTAATAAGAAATATTAATATAATATAAAATAGAGTATTAGAGTATACAATTATATATATATAATATATATATATATATATATATATATATATATATATATATATATATATATATATATATATAATTGTATACTCTATTTTTGTATATTTTTAGTTTAAACTATTAAAAGTTTATTTTCTTTTATACGTATATTTGTATGTATTAAGAAAAATAATATGATAGTCTCCGTGGCCTGATGATTTAGGGCTTCTTATCATTGGAGGAACGAACTTGCTGAGTTTCTTGCCCATTCTTCTCTGAACTTCTAATGAACTGATGACGTATATTGTATAGTAATTTGACTTGCATAAGTGTAAAAATTGTACCTAAATGAATAAATAACTTTTGTATTTGAATTACAAGGTAGGTGCCTGTGAAACAAAAAATGTTTCAAATGAGTTGGAAACGTAGATTACCTATTTGCCCCAAGTTTTCAATATAAGCGACGTTATGATGATTCCTATACACCCATTTAAGTGTACGATCCGTAACAATCGAGAATTACTAAGTCATAAGAAATTCTAGACCAATTTAGACGTGTAAATTCGTACGAGTCGAATGGCAATGCTATCTTGAGATGTGTCTCAAGACATGCCTTGGGATTTCTACGATTGAATTATCCCCTGCATCGAGACGTGAGCATACCGAATTGACAGTCTTATAACCATATTATCGAACCAGACTGGATATTTTAAAGTTAAGCTAAAGGAGATAATACGCCATGCCGTTTTATAACCACTTGTACTTGCTACGACTCATTATTGTATGGTACTACGTCTCGTAGCAAGTGCAGAATGGTTTTTTTTTTAATTTCACTAGCACCAGCATGCTGGCGGGAAGGCTGGATTGCCCATGGGTCATTACAAGGGGCTGCATGTGCCCTTTTTAATTTTATGATTAAATATACTTTAAAGCCAATCTACTAATATAATATATAGGCCAATATTGTAACTATGACAATGATAACAATGTGGACTTTATTATTATATCTTTTGACTTTGAATCCATAAAAAGTTATTGATTTTACTGTTAGCTTCAAAAAAACCTTAGATAAGTAGATAGTAAGCAGTAAGAAATTCGATAAGACTGGCGAATGTCAAAATTTTGATGAGAAATTTTGAAATATAACGCTTCCGATCTAGCAATTGATGGCCCAAGATCCTGTATTAGAAAGGGTTACACCTTCATTAATATGTTAATCGATACCTAGGGATTTTCCCCACGATATATTCTAACAATGAATTTGTCTCGGATTCACAGAGCCACTGTTTAAGAGTAATGAAAGTATCTCACAGCTTTCAAATATACCAATATGAAATATCAAGTTACGTAGAAAGGAAAATGCAGTGCTCCAGTGCCTAGGCCTTAGGGTGCCTTACGTTAGGAACGGACATCAACCGCCGTTACCATTCGTTCAAACTCAAACTCAAAACTCAAACTCAAAATATTTTTATTCAAGTGGGTAACCAAGTACACTTTTGAATTGTCAAGTTAAATTAATTGTAAATTTACATTTACTACCAGTTCGCAAGTCAAGGTAGAGCGGGTAAGAAGAACTGGCAAGAAACTTTCCGCCACTCTTTTTAATCGCCAAGTATTGTCATACAAATTCTTTGAACTGGAGCAAATCAATCCCAAGGATCATTTAAGTATTCCTCAAATTTATAAAACGCTTTATTGATTAATTGCCGTTTAACGAGGGCTTTGAATTTATTTAGTTTCGTTCGTTCGAAAACTAACCTCGAAAAAGGCACACAATGTACGAAAATAATCAACGAATTGCATAGATTAACAGTCGTTTTTAATTGTCTGTTGAGTGAACTGACAAACGTTCTGCTTTATATCAGTTCACAAATACACAGTTACTGTAAGAAAAGTTAAGTCTTTTTGTAAATATTTTGGGTTGCTTTTTCTATGTGTGTGTGTATAGTTTTGTATGTGATATAAATGTAAATAATTAACGCATTGGTGTAACCTGTAAGGGCTGCTTATTTTGTAGTTAAATAAATAAATATTTCTTAATAAATCAAGGATTTAGTATTTTATTTTCATGTAGTAAATACTTTATGTATCTTTATTTGAAAACGTATTAATTTCATAATAATTAACATTATGCAATTAGTAACAAGGAGCCGTGTTGGCCTAGTGGCTTCAGCGTGCGACTCTCATCCCTGAGGTCGTAGGTTCGATCTTCGGTTGTGCCAAAGAACTTTTTTTTAATGTGCGCATTTAACATCGTGAGGAAACCGGCTTGCCTTAGACCCAAAAAGTCGACGGCGTGTGTCAGGCACTGGAGGCTGATCACCTGCTTGCCTATTAGATTTAAAAATGATCATGAAACAGGCTTAGAAACCTGAGGCCCAGACCTAAAGAGGTTGTAGCGCTAGTGATTTATTTTATTTTTAACATAGTGCATATACTGTATATATATAACTGTAAATTGGTAAGTTTGCTGTCTGTTTTATTTGCATTTAAGATTCATAAACATACACCGAACTAGAAGGGGGCGTCCATAAATTACGTGAGTTGTTTAAGGGGGGGAGGGGGTCGAGTCAAATCTCATTTAATCTTACGTTAGAGGGAGGGGGGGTCTCGGCAAATATCACGCAATTTTTTTTTGTGATTGAAAAAAAAAATAGGAAAACGGTTGACCCTAAAGGCCATCCCTGCAACTTCCCGTTAACTCTATACCTAAACGCTCAACATTTCACTTATTATGTTTTTAAGCTCTTCGAGCTCAAAACTACGAATTCCGTGTTATATAATTAAACTCTCAGCAATATTGATAACTAGTCTTAACTTGTCGTAAATAAAAGCACGAAGCAATTTTTTTTTCTTTTTACAGTAACAATCCAACGCGTTTACGTAAGAAACCCACATTTTGTAAATCTCACGTGAGATTGGGGGATGGGGGAGGGGGTTGAATAAAATCTCATGACATCTCACCAGGGGGGGAGGGAGGTACAGAAAATTCAAAAAAACACCTCACGTAATTTATGGACGCCCCCTAAATAACATGAAATTCCCCTCTTTCAAGTTGGTTAAGGATTTCCAAACACAAGATTCTATTCGAAGTTTACGAAAGTTCTCAAGTCGCAACTTGAGACCACGATCGCTTTGAAAAATGAATTGTCTGCACTTCAAATATATGGTTTAAGTTGAGCTTCGCAAAATATGAAGAATATTTCTTGGGATCCCTTCTTTGTGATTGTGCAAGTATTGTGAATATATTCTTGAATTAATATACTGTTTATATTTTATTAATATATACAAGCAACGAAATTATATACAAGAAGTGTCTTAGAATTTGAAAGCCAGAAGATATTTGGTCGATTTCTTAGTACAATAACTTATCCCTAACTCAAACGCAACACTACGCCGAGCCGCTAACTAAATTCTGGCAATATCGTTGGTGACACGATGACATTATAGCTCACAAATAGTAAATGTTTTAAAAAAATATAAAGAATCAAAACTGACAAAACCTAATAACATACGTACGCAATACGCACATACACCCATTTACACACTCTGTATGAGAGTTCACGCATTCTTAATGTTTTAAACACATGGGATATTTATCATTTATTAAAACCTAAATGTAACAATAAAATATACAATATTTAAAATTTTCTTAACTTACATAGTAATAATAATTAAAACTGTATACATAGAAAATTAACACAAATTTAAAAAGATTGGTCGCATTGTGGGAGTTGTCGCACCTTTAATGTGGCAGCATTTCCTCGCTGTATTGCGATACTTATACGTTGAGCGAGGAAAGCACCAGCTCTGGGGTCACCGGTACTATCTACCAGGCGCCAAATTAAATCTTTAATTAGTCACTGGAACCCCACAGCCCAAGAGTAAATTAAACACATTAGATAGATTAAAAACACAAGTCGTGTTTGATTAGCTGTAACACTACACTGCTATTTCCTAAAATTGTTTTAAACACTTACCGTGTACCACGGAATAATTGTTATCTAGTTACCCACAACACAGGGACTCCTAGCGATAGATGAGTTTATTCACAGCCTTTTTTATGTTATAAATAACTAGGGGACCCGACAGACGTTGACCTGTCTTAACTATGAATATTGATTTCAAATTGGTATAATTAATTAAAAAATATTTCAGAAACAAAGTGTTTATTATTCTAATGCTTTATGTTATACAACATTCTTTGTTTGTTTGTCTGGCTCGCATATTATTATATTATCAATATAATAACTCTTTCTTTATTATCTATTTTTCTTACATCCTCTTTACTATATTTGCACGCGTTCTGTCAATGTTACGTCAAACACCATAAGGTTGCATCAAAAAGTTCGAATTGTATGGTGGTTAAGTATTCTTAAATTTTTGAAATTTTCCGCGCAAGTTCTTTTATAAGAATTATTCTCCTGACAATTACAAACACAACAAAATTAGACAAATTGGTCAAGCCGTTTTCATGTTATGTCGTGACAACGGAAAACGGGTTTCATTTTTATATATAGAAGTGTAGATTTAAACCGATTTGGTATTCTTACGTCCTCAACTTCTTGTTAAAGTTTCATGTATGCACCTAACCATCTAGGTCTTGAACTGTCTTAGATACAATAATCATTTGCAAAGTGATCATTAAGTATGCGTGTTGCATCTTCAGCATGCATGGCGCATCTTGAGTAGGGGTGTCAGCTTGCAATATTTAGATTAAAGAGTTCTTTGTTCAAAAATTTTATACACCACTTCCAAACGATGGTCAGAGTACACCTTTACATTACCTTTAATAATTGTATATCTAAGGAACGGTTAGGGCGGCCGCAGATCAGGCGGACAATAATAAACGGCTCAAATATAAGTCTTTAATCCAGTTTCGTAGAAACCCTTGGGCCGTGGGGTTCAAGTGCACAGTAATTAAAGATTTAAGTTGGCGACTGGTATAGTACCGGTGACCCCAGAGCTGGTGCTTTCCTCGCTCAACTAATAAGTATCGCAATACAGCGAGTAAATGCTGCCAGCATTAAAGGTACACTGCCACAGCGACCAATCTTTTTAAATTTGGGTTACATTTTTAATTATTATTACTATGTAAGTTTACAATATTGTAAGCACTGTATTTTTCATTGTTATGTACCTTAGATACATAAATTAATGTTCTACTTGTTAATGACTTGTTTGAAGAGTATGATTTTTGAAGTTATACTTCTTTAGGCGCGTTATGAAAATTTGATGAGAGTGAAATTTTACGATGCGCGCGCACCTATGACACAAAATTCGGAGTGTGATTATAGCGTGCGCAATCTACAAAAGAAATAGAATATAAGCTAACTTCACGCATATTCTATTTCTTAGCTTAGCAGCTTAACAAGAATTTTGAATATCCATGACAATTGACATCTGACATTGACATTTACCTTTTAAACAAATATAGGAGTTTGAATTATTGTTTAAAATAAAAGATTATCTATGTATCTAGTTATTTTCATTGTGCGTCTGAATTATAATCAGAAGTGATTTAAATTAAATATCTAAATCAATACTAATTAATATGATAAAATATTTGTGAAAAAACTGTGCTAAACTTCCTGAGTGCTTCAATACAATTGAGATTAACTATCCGTATGTATTATCGAGTATTATTGTTGATTAAAACTGAAACATGAACCATTATTCATTGCTTTTGTTTATTGCGTTTGTTACAGCAACTTTTTAGAAATATTCTACGACCCTATATATCAATAATTGAGAACAAAGATTTAAGCACGAATACTAATAAGGAGAAAATGAAGGCTTGGAGCGATATTACAGAGAAGTAAACATTTTAATAAGTACCTGTATCTCAAAAAAATGATTACATTATTTAATCAAAACATGTAATTTTTCAGATTTAATCTAGCAAATATATGGACAAGAGACAAAAAACAATTGATGAATCAGTGGAAGTGCACTAAATTGAATACAAAAAAAGAGTTGTCATCTTATCGCCGTGAAACATCAAAAACTAGAGGTGGAACAAAGCCACCATCACCTTCTCCAGACACAATGGATATGGCAAAGATGATACCGCAACGGTTTGAAGTAGATTTCAATGAATTTGATTGTGATGGTGTCGAGGTAGGAATGTTAATTATAAATATGATGGTGATGTTCAAGGTTCAACCTCTCAAGCATAGGCACATACTTTATTCCCCTACAGGGTAGTTAGAGATATTGTAATACCTCAAAACATCCATGTTGCTCTTGTTGTACCGAAACTCTGTCCAGCCAGATGTGAGCCCATTCCCACTTATAATGGACAGTGGGTATAATACACCTTAATACCTGAGTGCGAACCACTCACCATGATACTTAAATTAATAGATGTTATTTATATATTTCAGGATATTACAAATAAAATCATTTTGGAAACAATTGCTATCCCAAAAGCAAATAAAGCCAACAATTACAAGGTAATAAATCAGTTTTGACATAACTTGAATACTAAAAATGCCAAACAAAGGTGTGCACAACAGTGACAACATAACTTAACAATTTCATTATTTTGTAGGATTAAAGAAAGGTTAAAGAAAATCATGTCGAACTGAACAACAAGAATCCCCAAACAACTCAAAAGAAACCTACAAGGAAGACACCGGTATTATATTTAAATTATCTCTATCTCTAAATAGAATAAAAGAAAGTTGCTATCCAGGTCTGTAGCATGTGCTACAAATTATATTATTAACACATTTATATAATTATATTAATATAAATGTGTTAAAAATTTTATAATATGAATTATACAATTTTTTAAGTTTTGCATGGACAGAGCTTAAATTAATATTCTCTTATTTGTTGCAGAAAGCAAGTAGTAGTTTTAGTTTTGGAGAAGCCTCGTAGATGCACAACCAAGTAATGATTAATTTAAAATTACAAACCGAAATCCTGATGAAGACATTAGAGTCACTTAAAAATAAATAGTATAATGAAATAAAAATGTTTTAAAGATAAATAGGGTTTTATTTGTTTAATGTAAGAGAATAATAATAAATATTTATTTATTTAATTTTTCAAATGTAAACTGAACTTTATTGACTTTTCCAGTCTTTGATTATTTAATTGTAATTAATTATTTGCATGCAATCAAAAACTATTTTTAATAATGTCAAAGAAGTATAACTTCTTACGCGCGTACATAAGTACACGCACCCTTTTTTTTAATAGAATCTACGGCTACTAGCTTAGAATTTGAACCCTATTTGTGACAGTTATAAATAAGTGGCAACCCTGCCATGCACACTCTATATAATAAATAGCACTTGACGTGTTCTACTTTTTGTTTGCATTGAATGATATATCAATGTGATGTCATTTTAATTGAAGAGTTTTTCATTGAAGGTAATTATGGCTAATTAAAAAATTCTATAAAACTACTGTGTTATTCAAATGTTATGTTTCAAATTTTGCAATTCCACAATGTAGGTTAGCATAATTAAATGTAAAGGATAACTGGCGGCCTTATCGCTTTCGAGCGATCTCTTCCTGGCAACCACTGTGAGAAAAGGAAAAAAATATTAGATAAGGTAGGAAAGAAGTGCAAAAATACATATTACATTTAGTTATTAAGAAGAAAAAAAAAGAAAAGAAACTAAACAGGAACAAAAAACAAACTAAACTAATAAATAATGAAAAATAAAATTATATTATAATCAGTTGTTTATTACTCACAATTAGATCTAAATAATAATCATTTATTTACTCAAGCAGACTTGAAGCTTTAAGGTATATTAAATTAAAAGAAACACATGTAGTCCATTGCAATGACCCATATGATCCAGCCTTCCCGCAATGACTGCCAGCATGCTGTTAGGGCTCCCCCACACGCGCCTTACTAGACAGTAGACACACAGCTCAAGTTTCCCTTGAGAAAGTTCCTCAAAATATTAGCAACACTGTAGTATCGTTAAACATTCGTAGAATTTTACTATCGATGACGTTAACTTGTTGAACCATACTCCCTTTTGTCCTTTTTGAACCGAAATATGTTATATCTTTATCAGGATCCCAACTGCTGGGATTAGCTTATTTATTTATACATTCTAAAATAATGTGTATGCCTAAAAAATACATACACATAAATTACATTAGAACATAAGCATACTATCAAAGAAAAAAATTAAACAAACAACCACATAATAAAATAAAACAAAACAAAAAGTAATAATAAAAACTAAATTTAGAAAATAGAAATAAAAAACTTAAAATAACAATAACAGTTATAAAAAAAACTAAATGAAAACTTAAACCACATTAAGAGCCTGCAAAACAAAGTTACGGTAATGGTAGATTGTTGTAAAACACATCAAAATTTTCATCAAGTAAAGTAAAGTAAAAAAGTAAAAAAAATCATTTAATCATATAGGTAACATAATTTACACTTATGACTCGTCAGTAAAGAAATACATATTAATGCTTCTAATTTTACATTTACTGCCAGTTCTCAAATCAAGGGCGTAGAACGGGAGAGAAGAACTGACAATAAACTCTCCGCCACTCTTCTTAATCGCCATTTTTTTTCTGTTTTACAAAATGTTTGTAAGGAGCTGCAACCATTACACCATGTCCCATGTGCTATCTATCAGCAGGAGGCATGGTGAAATAAGTTCAATGTTTGTAATAAAGTTGTAAGAGCGAGCCTAAGCCTACGCCTTATGAGAAGCTAAGCCATATGACTCTTACTTAAAACCTGCTAATAAACTTCATTGTTTGCTGATAGTACCTGTATTCAGACTGTCGCAAACCAGAGATCAATTTAGAATTCTACTTTTTTGTGTCTGTCCCTTAACGGAAACGGTACGGGCCACGCATAAATGAATAATCCTATATTGTTTTGTTTTACCGCTCTAAAACGCGCTATGGCTTTTTGCGGTTTAGTCTTTAATTTCATTTTTTACTTTTGTTTTCATTGTGATCGTATTTCGTTGGCTTTTTAGAAGCTTATTTTCCACTTATATCGAAGTGCCACAACAACAATGTTTATAACCAACCAAAATATAAGGTAGGTTTCGTATAGATAAGCTGAAAATTTAATTACATTTAGATTCTTTACGATTGATACGGTCTATGTTCTATTTTTAAATTTTGAATCAATTATATACAAAAATTGCCGTTCCTTGTTGCCTACCAGATTCGTAATCGTGCTTTGTTTCATGTTCCTCACATCAGTATGCAAAAAAATCAGTTTTCTATGCCGTAGCCAGGACATACAACGACCAATATTTAGGCCTTGACTTGTTTAAGCTATCACGGAATATGGTTAAAAGGAGTATTAAGAATATCCATAGCGCAAAATCACTTGCATCATGAGCATACCCCACATACACACCATCACGTACTTACCCTCACTTTTACACTATCACACAACACAGCTAAATTAGGTATCTCTTTATTAAATGTTAGTTAAAAGTATTGAATAATTTTTATTGTTCGTTCCCATTTGTAAATTTTCGAACCTTTTTGTTGAGTATTATGTATTCCTTCTATGGCTATATTTTAGTGTTAATGTTAGCTGTTGGATTACAAAATAAATAAATAATCACGTGATTAAATTTGGCACAAATATAGACCCTTGAAGTATACCCTTTAATTCTACATAGATTAGGTAACTGGTAGTAAAAAGCTCAGGTTATTTCTATGATCGTTTATCTTCACTGACCCTTTATTATAATTTCTAAAAGTGCTCTCAGTATTCGCCATTCAGGGATTGTTTATAAAGAGACTCGGTGGATTTATATAAGGCAATGGTCATGTTTTATGTATGGCCGTAACACCGGCGCTTTAGGACGGGATATTCGAGGCAGGTTGATGAAGATATTTTGAGGTGCGGTTACAGGTTACGTATACACATACTATGTGCCCTAAATTATAAAGATTTTATAAGGAACTAGCTGACCCGGCAAACGTCGTTTTGCCATGTATATTATTTCTAGTATACATTTTTTAGTTCAATAAAAGAAAATTGTCTTAAATATTAAAAAAAAATTGGAGTAGACACCCCTTATCGGGATTTGAAAGATTAATAGTAGCCGATTCTCAGACTAACTGAATATGCATAAAACATTTTATAAGAATCGGTCGAGCCGTTTCGAAGGAGTATGGGGACGAACATTGTGACACGAGAATTTTATATATTACATGACATTTCTTCATTTGCAAAGTCCAACATCTAATTGATATTTAGGGTTTTTATACTCGTAATGAATAAGAGGTTTAAACTTTGTTTTCTATATACACTCGGTTTTATGAAGTCCTAGTCGAAAGTGTAGTTTTATATGTTTACACATACTAACATACATTGCAAGCCTTTCAATTTCAAGAAGCACGTACAATTTATTTTAACAAGTAAGAATTAATTATAATTACATCTTACAAACGTACCTTCACCCTTTTTAATATAGATATGCCTTTTTTATTTGTAATAACGTATATTATTGCCTGTAACATCCGTTTTTATATGTATGTTTTTGGAGATAAATCTCGAGACCAGAGGCTATGATGGATTGCCGGCACGTTTGAATCCAACGATATTGCTACTTTATTTATTATAACCATTATTTTAGTGACATAATGTTAAATTTCATTTCATTAACATCGATTTTTTATCCTATCGAAATTAGGATTGAAGTTCATTTGTTTAATTAATGTGTAACCAAATAAATAAACAATCATCCTATAACAATTATTATTTCACCGGACATCGAACACAAACCTTCCGGTTTGAACGCCATGATTGTCATCAGATTGCTTGGTTAAGGTAATTCACAAAGTTATTGTTACTATTGTATTATGTAGGATAAGGATTAATAATTTGATTTCAATCCAAAACCAAAATTTGATTACAACCCAAAACCAAAATTTGATTCAACCCAAAACCAAAATTTGATTTCAACGCAAAACCAACATTTGATTCAACCCAAAACCAAAATTTGATTTCAACCCAAAACCAACATTTGATTCAACCCAAAACCAAAATTTGATTTCAACCCAAAACCAACATTTGATTCAACCCAAAACCAAAATTTGATTTCAACCCAAAACCAACATTTGATTCAACCCAAAACCAAAATTTGATTTCAACCCAAAACCAACATTTGATTCAACCCAAAACCAACATTTGATTCAACCCAAAACCAAAATTTGATTTCAACCCAAAACCAACATTTGATTTTCTAATCAAAGGCGTAATGGTCGAAAATAACTGGAAAGTAACTCTCCGTCACTATATTCACTCGCCATATTATATAGTTGTATGTATTTTAAAATATGTTTACAAAGAGATACGTTTTCACCATGGTTCACAAGATATAGTAGGCACAATCTCTTCATCACGGTAACATCTAGTGCGGATAGAGCATTCTCCTTTGTGGATGTCTAAGCAAGTTGTAATAAAAATACTCCTTAACAATACTTATTTTATTTTTGGTTGTCGTAGTAAATTTCCCATAACACCGAGGCGGGATAAGTCGATGGGAATCCGCCCTAAACCTTTTTAGAACATGACATTTATATCTTGTCTATTTCGAATATTTGACATTCAATTTCCCCGAATAAAATATATGTCAAATGCAGGAAACGAGAAAACCGGGAACTCTAATGATAAAATTGTTTCATAGAATTTCTCGTCGCCAAATATATCTATTAACATTAAAGGTAGAATAGCCAGTAACATACGAATACTAGGTTATTTTTCTATTGAACATAGGCGAAATTTATTTATATAAACTCTCGTACAATGTAACTAAATCTCCGTAGACGCAATTAGACAGAACGAATTAAGTGTCCTTTTTGATAAATTCAAACTGATATACATATTTGATTAGGGAGAAACTTAAAAAGCGTAAAGCACTTCGGAACATATATATATATAAGCTATTTCTAAGTTATCTATATCTAAAAATATCTATTGTATACTATATCTAAAACCTCATCAGACATGTACCTACAAATTTCAAATAGCGTTTAAAAACGAACACGTGACAAATATTATGTAATAAAATTATGTAATTATAAATCACGCCGCAAAGCTTCTAAAATTATTGTATTAATTTAAAACTACGATGTTAGGATTGTAACAGTTACGATTCGTATTTTTAGTATAGCGATTTAATTTTAAAACTACTAAATGTTTAATAAAACAGTTAATTACAATCTCATATTAAAGTTATAGCTCTGAAAATATTGGAAATCGTGATAAAATGTTTAACGCGGGGATCTTCCCGCTCTCGGAATTTACGTATTAATTAGTTCTCCCTTGAGGAATGGGAAAATTAAGCATTTCAGACGATCACTCATCTCTTTCAATTTTAAACTGGTATGTGGCATAAATTTTTATGACAAAATATGTGTTCTTTTTATTTAACCTTCCAGTTGCGCATGGATTTCTCTTTGTCTGATTTTTATTAGTAGATTATGTCTATGCTTTCAACAATAAAACTATTATTATGGTGTTTATAATAGAACCTAGTAGGAGTCGTTCACATAAAAAGCATTATTTGTCAAAGTCAATAAATAATAATTCCTCTCGTCCGTTCTAAGCCTTTGAAAAGTCAAAAGTCAAAAAACCTTTTATTCATATAGTTATAAACACAATGTACACTTATGAATATCAAAAAAGAAATATACATTAAATGCTTCTAATTTTACATTTACTGCCAGCTCTCAAACCAAGGACGAAGAACGGAAGAGAAGAACTGGCAATAAACTCTCCGCCACTCTTTTTAATCGCCAAGTTTTCATTTTACACGTTTCTAAGGAGCTGAAACCATAACACCATGATTGAGAACTGGCAGTAAATGTAAATATAAAACCGTTTTTTACTGACGTTCATAAGTATACCTTAAGTTACCTACATGAATAAATTATATTTTTATTTTTATTTGATATATATGAGTTTTTTATATAATTAATAAGCCAAATGGGCATTAGCCAATGTTAGTATAAAGAATATTTAAATCTAAATAGAAACAAATGTAATTTTTTGATTTATGTTGACTTTCATTTGTTATTGCTATATGACCATTAATGCTTTATCCCATACCGTATGACTTAATAGTTATATCCCATTTATCAGTTGTTAATATCCTGAGACCTTCCCTAAGTAAGGGAATCAGAATAATCCGGCAAATGTAGAATTTCCGCGTAACTTACTGCGCATTAAATGCGTTTAATATCTAATTATTTCTGTGACAATTCCAGCTACTCGATAATAGGACGTATTGTGATGTACTAAGGGCTAGTGTTCTTCCAAAGTAAGGTATTAATGTGTAAATTCGATTCGCATGTGTCGCTGGATTAGATCACATGTGTTACATACATTTATACAGTGCTTGGGGAATATTGTTTAAAGATGTGTTGTTTATAAATGAGCAAATGTTATATTAAGACTCAAAACAATTTAAATCTATAGCAAAAATAATTAAATCAGTGGCGCTACAACTTTTTTAGGTCTGGGCTGTTTTGTTAATCTAATAGGCAAGTAGGTGATCAGCTGTGCCTGACGCACGTCTTCGACGTTTTGAGTCAAAGGCAAGCCGGTTTCCTCACGATATTTTCCTTCACCGTACAAGCTAATATTAAATGCTAAAGATAGAATGAAAGTCCATAGGTCCACAGTCGGGGATCGAACCTACAACCTCAGGGATGAGAGTCGCACGTTGAAGCCACTAGGCCAACCTGCTCAAATCTATAATAGAAATGAAACTATAGTCTCCCGTTACATTGACTTTATATAAACTAGTTTTTATTAACTGGCTTTATGTTTTAGTTTTGCTTCTTGCTTTGGATTTTGAGTTGCCATGACAACCTTAAATTTTTCTATAAAACAATTCTATTAATTATGAAATATTTGATAATTAAAGTCACAAACGTATCTAATAAAAAAGATTAAAACTTGGAAAGAAAGTTCAGTCTTGTAATGGTATTTAAGGAAGCAATCGGAGTAAATCAAAATGAAAGATGCATTTTTACATCTTCACTTATTCAACTTTCAGCACTTGTTTGGTTTTGAAATCACATTTTGCAATTAAATGATTTATACAAACTTTGAGTGTAGTATAAGGCGACTTATAACATTTTTTTTTTTAACATTAACCTACAAAGTATATTGTACTTAAATAAGACTTATTTTTAGTAAAAATTTACTTCATACGAGTTTGTTTAAAAACATATTTTTTGGTAGGAATTATACCATATGTTTATTGTGGAAATAAAATAGTCATTTCTTTATTTTATATGTGTCGTTATGTGGCGGCGTCCATGCGTCGGGTTGTCTCTCTCCCTAAAATATGGCGAGGGGGCCGATGGCTGGCCATGCGTCATACTCGTGAACGGGTGCTACTTGTGGTGACTGGTCGTACTTAAATTCGTGTATGCGTTGATGTTAGTTATTTCGACTCGTGTTGTTCACACGAGAATATAAGTGCGTGCTCCTTTATCACCATGCCTCCTGCTAATAGAGGACAAATCTTCGGTTTTAATTATTTTATTATAATGTTTGCAGCTCCTTACAAACGTTGTGTAAAACAAAAACTTGGCTATTAAAAAAAGTGGTGGAGAGTTTATTGCCAGTGAGAGAAGAGAAGACTCTTCCGTTCTAAGCCCTTGATTTGAGAACTGGCAGTAAATGTAAAATTAGAAGCATTTAATGTATATTTCTTTTTTGACGTTCATAACTGTACATTGTGTTACCTATATGAATAAATAATTTTTGACTTTGATAGACAAAACACGAGTTCTACCTTTTTAATTCCAAAATACAAAAATATGTTGACGACCCCTCAAAAGTCATTAGCAACATCTTTAAACGGGACCGTTGTACTCTCCCGATGTTTTTGCTTTCCAATTTAAAAATTTCGCTAATTAGAGTTTGTTTGGAAAATAGTTTTTTTGTAACAAGAATGACCGAAACAAGATTTTAATGCCTTTTGTTTTTATTGTAGCTTTTTGAGAATGAATTTTCATTCGTTCGTCCTCCTCCAAAACATTTTGTTTTCTAAAATGTTTTTAAAAAGCTTGACTTGTGTATGTTTATTACATATATATGTTGGAATGTATGTATTTCTATGAGCAGTGGCTTCAGCGTGCGACTCTCATACCGGAGGTCGTAGGTTCGATCCCCGGCTGGGCACCAATGGACTTTCTTTCTATGTTCGCATTTAACATTCGCTCGAACGGTGAAGGAAAACATCGTGAGGAAAACCGGCTTGCCTTAGACCCAAAAAGTAGACGGCGTGTGTTAGGCACTGGAGGCTGATCACCTGCTTGCCTATTAGATTTAAAAATTTTCATGAACCAAATTCAGAAATCTGAGGCCCAGACCTAAAGAGGTTGTAGCGCCAGTGATTTATTTTTTGTTTGTATTTCTCAACTTATGTGATAATTCGTTTATATTGTTGTCCACAAATTTCTTGGGAAACAATCTATCGAGTTGGTTTAAATTGGATGTTTTAAATAAGAAAACAGTCCAACCGTGGGTACGCATTTGATTGATATCTTTACGTGCAAATTTTAATTGCAATCGATTTATAGCTGTGATCCAAGCGTATCACCTCAGGTTTGGAGTCCATTATGCCAATGCTACAAAGTAGTATTCGTACTAGGAACTATAGAATACATTATCTATGTCAAAGTAAAAACTTCACGTAAAATATAAAAATATAATCTCATTGTACAAAAACTAACATTTCTAACTGAAAAGCTTTATAAAATGGCGACACTTCCAACCGGCGACCGGATATTGGAGGGGCCTCGAATGTTCTATTTTTATCTACATTCATTATCTTTTTCAAGTTTTGCCCCATTGCGTTCATTTTACACAATTTTACCTTCTATATTTGAATATTCGAATTTCGAACGTGACAGATGGTGTTTTAAGGTTTAATGTCTGTTTCTTAATCGGACGTCGAATTTACCAGCCCATAAAATCTTTAAAAAAAAGGGACCGAGAGACTTTGTCCATTTTCAAATATATTTCACGGAGGAACGTTGACCTTCTACATATGAAATAAAATAAATTATTACTAAATTAACGACTCAGATAGACTTAAAGTATCTCCAAGATAAAATTGAGAGTTTTGCTTGATTATATTTGAACCTTTTCAGAGCCTTTACACGCTTTATATTAGCTTCACCTGTATGTATGTATGTATGTATGTAACCGACTCCTCGGACTCGATTTTGACCCACTTTTAACGGACAGATTCAATTCAAACTTTGCGCACCTATCAAAGATCGATGACAATGCAATAATCCGAAAAAAAATGAAAAAAATAAAAAAAAAATTACAAGTATTTTTTGTTCATTACCATTTTCAGCCTAAATTAGTAATTATTTTTCACTTTTTAGTTTGATGTGCTTTAAAAGCGTGTTTTTTAGTTTTTATAAACTATTATTTATTTTAAATTAAATAGTTTTTTATACAGACCGCTTCTATCCAGCTAAAGCGTGCGGCATGCGTTTAAACTATAAAAGACACTTAACGAAACTTCGAGAACTCTGGGTTCGAACTCCGGTACACCACTGGTGAAAGAAAACATTTTCATTGAAACTTGGACTGTTCGTTTTTTTATCTAAAAGCTGTTAAACGGGCAGGGTCATCTGATGTTAAGTGATAGTGCATATACACTCACGTTGCCAGAAGGCTCGCAAGTATGTTGCCGGCTTTTTAAGAATTGAAACGAATTGGTTCGAAATACTATTTGAATTTGATTCAAATAATCAGAAATAACTCTTATATATATATATTGTGAAAATTATCAAAAAGTTCTGCTAGAAATTAAAATGCGCATTCATATAAGTCATACCATTTATTTTCTATTACCTAACAAGTGTTTATTGTTTCAGGTAAGCCAATCAAACTCGGCTGAGGTGCAGACACATAAATCAACAATTTTCGGGTTCCCCTGATTGCAGTGCAGTATTACTTGTAACTTAATTACGGAGGGAGGCTCTCGATAGTGACAAGTGCTCCTCCGGGAGTGGAATAAACCTAAGCATTTTCTCTATATTTTTCCTTGTAACATTTTGGACAAATAAAACTTGTTAGGCTTTTTAATAAATAGCCATAATTCGATAGCGAATGTTTCTATAGGAAGCCAGATAGCTTAATATCCCAAAAGCACAGACCTTTTTTATTTTATAAAAGTTTTTGTGTGTATGTCTCCAACACAGGTGGTAATGATTATAGATTTAGGATGGTTACTTGGGCAGGTATTGGTAGTATAAGTGGGTAAATAAGTACCCTGAATTCCTTTAAGTATGAAGTTGCTTTTTTATATTTTCTTCAGAATACTTTAGAAATTACGTTATCCATTGCCGGTATAGGCCGCCGGATAGGTTTTTCTGTGAATTTTTCTCTATATATATATAAACCTCTGAGTTCAAGTCATAAGATTTTAATAAACAAATAAAAAATAGGGGTTATCGTAGAGAGTAGAAAATTAAGGAGTATATGTGTGATGTAACATTAAAAAAATTGTTTAAAAAATAAAAATTTACATTTAGGGGTGGACCACCCGTAACATTTAGCGGTTTTAAAGTTAGATAGTAGCCGATTCTCAGACTGAATATGCATAAAAATTTCATAAGAATCGGTCGAGCCGTTTCGGAGGAGTATGGGAACGAACATTGTGACACGAGAATTTTATATATTAGATAACTGATTAACCACTGTTTGAGTAAATTAGTCCAGTTAGCTAAGAAACTAGCTTAAAGACTCCCGTATATACGACGATGCAGCGATTTTGCCTATCAAGACCTAAAAATTAGTGACGGAAACAGGCAAAGAAAAGTTTCTTCTTAACGCGATAAATTATTTTCAGACAACACATTTGCGCCAGATTTTTTTGTCAAAAATTACACAAAATTATGTAAGTTTGTATCATGTTGTCCTATGCCATTTTGAGTGTAAAATGTGATTTTTGATGATGATTTCTCTTTTAAATGTGATTATAAAAACCACCCCCTGTATGAGGTTTGATAATCGAATATAGGGCGTTCATTAAGAACACATGTCACCGTGGTTCGTTTACTGTATTTAATGGTCCACAGATGCTGGTTTTTTTCCTTGATTACCCAATTGCTTTTAGTTTTTAGTTGAATCTGATGGTAAGCAATTTGTTTCGAAAGCCAAATCACAGTATCTGAAATCTTTCTAATTAAGTTTATTGCAAAAAATTAAAGTAACAATTACACACATTAAAATAGCTATTTCGGTTTTTTAAAACTATCAGTAAGCTTAATATGTAGTTTCAAATATAAAAATAATAATATAAAAGTACGACGTAGCACAATGTGTAGCACAATTTCAAAGGCCGGCAACTCACCCACTAAAATCGGTGTCCATGGGCATGTCCATTCGACGACTGCTTTTTTTTGGACGTCCCATATATATTTCTTTAATCAAATATGTATCATATTATGAATAGTCTTAAGAGTAAATACTGGTATTTATATTATTTGTTAAGAATAATTTGAAAATATTTCATAACGTAAATTAAATTCTTCAAAATATCCATTTCACGATACAGATGAATAAAATTAAATATTTATACAAATGTAACAAAATCCATTCATCAACACAAGCAGAGCGTTATGAAAATGAAATTACATGATTTTAAAAATATATCTCAGTTGAATTGACAATTGAGTTATTAAATATTGATATTTACAATGGTATAACAAATTCACTGAGTGTGAATATTCTTAATTCGAATTCATACTTTATTCTCTATGGATGTAGTAACCATAGCCCACACATCTCTTTGTGTCAAATTATATTAACAATGATCTCACAGATAACATAAACTGTTACAAGTACAGATACAAAACATAAAAACTAGAATTATGATTAAAAAAATAGCTACATATCAGAATGAGCCTAGTCTAAAATTGGGACGGCTGATGGCTACGTGTATCTTGGTTATATTAAGTTTCTCATGTAAAAAAAAAATTGTAATGAAGAAAAAAGGTCTTTGACATTAAACATTAGCAATCCGAGTTCTATATTTAAATTACCAGTGGTAATTGCTGCGTGTAGTCAAGTTGAAAATATTAGTGTTTTGATATCGGAAACTTAAAGTGTTATAAAAATGTTTATTTCTTTTTGTACATACTTTGATTGATAGTTACTTAAAACCAATATACATTTGCTAGTCTTCAAATACTATGAATCATACCGTATCGAAAACTATTCATTAGTTAGTATAATGCAATATACAATTGAACTCACCCCTGTATAATTAGTGTTATATGCAGTTTAATGGACTTACACCCTACCATTTGAAATCGTGATCGCATTAATGGAACGACTTTGAACTAATACCGTGATAGTGTTTCAGATAAAGAGTACCTTTACGGGTGTTCGAAGCGTCTCTCTCTTTCTGTCTAAGCGAGGTTATGCTTTGATGAAGAGTGAGACATGACATGAGAGCTTTGGTTAATCTCTGGAATTAGACTGTATGTACATCATAATAATGTTACATTTGCTAAGAGCTGATTCTGAATCTAGATCACTGATAGATCTTTTTTCTCTTTTTATCATTCAAGTATGAGTACTTGAATTGTATGTTTATTAATTATATTCATAAACCCTTTATTTAATACAAGGATTTTAAATTTTTTTTACATGGTGTAACGGGAGGTTTAATAACTAGTAAGCGGTCTCCAGGCAACAGACAGACATAACATTCATTACTATCGAAACACACATACGGAAACAAAATCATAATAATAATAATGGAAAAAAGAAAATTAACAAAAAAATATCGAAATCAAAAAAAAAAAATAACGGTACATTTCAAGTGTGTAATGTGTGTGCGTTGTAGTTGTAACTGGCCCTGGCTCAGCATTATGCTGTGGAGCAGACGTGTTCCACAGCGCTGATCATTCTGCCAGAGACCACAACAGTGAGCGTCAGAGTAACCACACTAATAATATTGTGAGGAAACGCGGAGAAGCATGGCTAAGACCCAAAAATCGACGACTTGTCAGACAGACGGCTGAACGTCTCCTAATTTAAAAGCCTTACCTTATGGTAATAATAAATGTAAAGCAGTAACATCACTGTTGAATTGAGCGTAGTCAACATTTTATAAAAAGCTGTAACAATTTTCGTATTTAATTTTGACGCATAGAGCCGGCTAGAATTTTCAATAACGAGCCGACAAGTAACTAAAGACATTTTCATATTCCTGCGACGTCCTCCCGAGCTCATTATTTACGTGAAAATATCATCAAGTCTCCTCGTCGTTTATTAATTTACAATTCATAAGTTATTCAACGCTATGTATTATAAAGTTGTCCCGTATATACAGGTACCGCTGATATTGAGTTTGGGGCTTTTAAAAACCGCGTATTCATACTTTCAAAATGATCTTGGTATATATATAACCCAAGTTTTTATTAATTTATTGAGGTTCACCACATCGTGTATTATGTACAGTATATGTTACAAGCAATCTTTCCTGAAATACATGACAGTTAAATAATGGTATAAAGTCATTAGAGATCGAACTATTATTCAAATACATTTGTTTTAAGATTGTCATCAGTTTACTAGCTGACCCGGCAAACGTTTGTTATGCCATGTATATTATTTCTAGGAAACATTTTTTTTAGTTCATTAAAAATAACCATCTATAATAATAAATAATAGGAGTTGATTATAGAGGAGTGAAAATTAGGGGTTGTATATATTTTTGTATGCTGTACCAAAAAAAAACAAATTTTGTTTTCGAAAAAATCAAAATAAAATATTTGAGGTGGACACCCTTTATCGTCTAGGGGTGAGAAGCCGATTCTCAGACTTACTGAATATGCATAAAAAAATTCATAAGAATCGATTGAGCCGTTTCGGAGGGGTATAGGAACGAACATTGTGACACGAGAATTTCATATTATATATAGAGGGATAAATTCACTACATTTTATGGACAGATTTTAACTACATACCAAATAATTATCTCTATCTAAATAGATACGTATACGGACCAGAGGGCTCCTGGTGCCTACATATGCACTAATCCGTCCCTGTAAGGTCGCCAGCGATCGGCTATGCCGCTCATACATATTAATACAGCTGACTCGGTGATGCTGTGAATGACTCACGGTTCGCACCCTGCATGTTCACGCTCAATGGACCTAGTTGATTGTTCTAGTGTAAATTGTTTTTCATTTAATAGACTTCCGATATTTACGTTGAAATTTTGTAAATTTTAAATTTAGAACTAAGTTATTGACAAGTTTTTTTAATTTGTTTATTTTGGAATGCAATTGTTCGTTTCTTGTAAATTTAATTTGTATTTTTGCATATACACAACATATATTTATAGATATTTTCCCGAAGATTACAGTATAAGATAATATAATATTTATTCTTCAAAAGATTCTTCATTCTATAAAGTTCCAACTGTAATTTTATGAAGTCCGTAGTAGTAACAGTTCGTAAATAACGGATACGTTTGGCTGACGTAAAATAAAACGTAGATAATAGAAACTATAACAAAACCTTGTTAACATATAATTAAAAAGAAAAAGATTTAAGAAACAAGTTTTGTGGTAAAACCTCAACTAAACGTGTAAAAAATGAAAATTAATTTCCGGGTGCTACATTGCTTGTCTAAATATAAATAAGAAAAGCTCGAGGCTTATGTCTGTCGTCGCTCTGTCGCTTCATAATATCTCTGTATTGTTGACACCGCTACATTCGTCCGCCATTTTTGGCCGCCATTTTGGAAAACGAAGCTCCTGTCATGGCGGTGAAAATAATTAGATTTCGGCCGCGCTTTTCGCTTCATTTCTGTATGTTTACGAAATTATTTCTTTTGTACGTGTAAGTTTTAGTTTATTAAGCGTATTTAATTTCCTTACTTAGCATTTTCAGACGAAAGAAACGTTTAGTTTAGCATTGCTGCAAGTTCAGAATACAAAGTTTAAAGCAAAACTCGTTTTGAGTTCAAGTTGAAGTTGTTTAATGTTTAAATATGTTTACCTTCTTTCTTAGTAACACAGAATGGTAATTCTTATAACACTCACTTTCAATGTTTATATATTTATGCTCTGATGCTTTCCAATTAAACTCTTTGTTATAATTGTTTTGCCGTTGTATTTCAATTCCTGTGTTTATATTTTCATGTCTTGGGACTGATATTAGTATATTTTGCATGTGTTCTAACTTATCTCTTATCTCATCAATCACTCACTTATGGTTCTGAAACGTGGGCCCTTAGCAAGAAAGACAAGATTTCTCTGCTTATTTTCCAGCGGAAGATTCTTCGAAAAATCTTTGACCCTATTTGCGACAACTGTGTTAGGCGTATTCGCTACAAAAATAAAATAAATACTTTATAACATCCTTGACGACGCCAACATCGTCCAATTCATAAATTGCCACAGGCTCAAGTGGTGCACCGAATGGCGGACGACAGAACCCCAAGTTTCTTACTGAACCCACAACCTGGTAGCAAGGCAGCACCTGGTAGACCGAGGCTGCGTTGGTGGGATTGAGTTGCCAAGAGAAACAATAGGGTTTAGTAGTTGGACTCAAGCACTAAATAGATTGCAATGGCGAAATTTACTTGTGAAGGCTAAGGGGATGTATAGCCATTGATGATGATGCTGATTTCTTATTTTGTATAGTGTTAAATAAATAGGACCATAAGATACAGTGAAAGCTTGGTAAAATTTTGCTCTTAATAAATCAAACAATAAAGCGCCGCTTATATGAAATGTTTACATAAACTTAATTCTATTAAGCTTGAATGATAATATTCGGGCCCCTTTGAAATCGCAAATTGATATTAATTATATTACAACCCCGACCGCATCCCCTTTACAAATCAACTGGTGAATTTTTGTAGTAAAAAAATAATACTTGCTTTCAATTTAAAAAAGAATTTAACGTTTCTATTTTAAGTTAAATTAGAATTTCGATGTGGTTCCCAGTGTTTCGGGCAGAATTTACTGCGTTTTATGAGAGTTAAATAATAGATGTTTTGAATTAATGCATGTTTTATCAGAACACTTTACAATTAATATTATTTTGGAGTACTTTTTGACTAATGTGTTTGTAAGCATTATATACGAACCCTCAAGTATATGTCGTGGCCGTGTTTCCTCTAAGGTTCGTGGGTTTGGATATCCTTAAGTAAAGAGACAATAAAAAAAATTCGTATAGTGCCAAAATTTTTCGTATACCGTCATAACTTAAACTAATATTTAGATGAATCAGACGTTGTAAAAAGCTTACACCATGGCACCATAGAAGTACACACAAAAATTTAAAATCGAATTTAAAAAAAATAAATTAAATTTTGTGATTGATATTAACAGCAATTGCTATTTCGTATCTATAACCAACCAGGTCTAATTTGCTGTAAATATAATTGGATTTTAGCAGCCTATAAGATCCAGTGTGATACTCTTGACTTCTAGGGTCGTGCGTTCGAATCACGGCTGCACCAATGAACTTGCTGTCTTTGCTTGCGTTTATTACTCGGTCGTACGGTAAAGAATAACATCGTGAGGAAACCGGCCTTAGACCCATAAAGTCTGGGGCCTAAACCCAACCCCCTATATTTATTTCATTGTGCATATCTCCGGTATAAGAAAAGCCATTTTAAAGTATAATTAAATAGATGTTACTCTTGGTAGATTCAAAGACCCTTTTATATATATATTTATGATTCAGAAATACACAAAAATGTAATGAGTAAAGTTTTCCAATTATCGTAGTTGTATGAAGAGGAAAATAGAGGACCGGAAGTTGTCTCTAACTTAACTTTACGCCTATTGCCTTTTTATCTGACCTACTTCCGTTTTGTATATTCTTAACTATATAATTTGCTGGTTGGTGAGTTGAATTCTATCCTGGTACTAGGAGGCTTTAAAGCCACCACCATACTTTAAAATTTTTAATACAGTCCAAATTTCTATTTCCTTGTACATATATGAAAATCTTTTCAAAATCGCCAGTACTAAAAGCGTTTATATTCGTTGACTATACCTCAAATACATTACATTACTTGTCCAAATATATTATTTATTACATAGTAAATGGTACAATGTCACTTTACGTATTAAATCTTGCTATCATATTATTTAATATTGTCGTAATATTAGCGACTTTAGGGATGGGCCGCAGACTTCTACTATATCTGTTTCATGATCATTTGTTTTCTTAATAGACAATTAAGTCATCAGCCTTCTGTGACTGACACAAAGCCGTCACACTGTATAAACGCATTGCACACATAGAAAGTCTATTGCTGCACAGGGACCGAACCTACGTCCTCAAGGGTGAAAGCCGCACGCTGCAACCAGGCCAACACTGCTTTAGTGCAATAATAATAATTTATTTTGACATGTAATGCGAATTTAAAGCTAGTGTCTACGATTAAGTTGTTAATAGGGATTCAACTACAAACGGTTGCCATGGCAACTCATCAGACTCGTAAAAAACTGAAAAGCTTTAATGCGACATTATTCTTCACTAATTAAGTTTAATTTTTGATGTTTAATTTCAAGTATATTTTTATGTTATTTGATATTTTAACTTCTAAATTTTATATGAAATGGCATACATTCAGAAATGAGGCTTGAATAGTAAGCTTAAATGCTTTTATCGCAGCCTTTGAGTAATTTAGCGGATGGTTAAAGTTAGAATGGTTTATTTATCATGTGAAAAGATAGCAATTTAATGTAGATTTGCAATTTAAATGTTACATTTACCTTTTAAATATGTGGTTTCTATTAGAAATTTATTTTTGCATTTTATATTACATTTCTTTTTTTGTTATATACCTATTTATAAGTTCAGATACACAAGTCATAAATGCTTATAAAATATTCAGTATTGCAAGCATATAATTGTGATAATAATAATTCAAAATCATTTATTCATATAGGTAACAGAATGTACACTTATGAACGTCAAAGAAGAAATATATGTATATGAATGCTTCTACTTTATCATTTACTGCCAGTTCTCAAACCAAGGGCGTAGAACAAAAGAGAAGAACTGGCAATAAACTCTCCACCACTCTTTTAATCGCCAAGTTTTTTTGTTTTACACAAAGTTTGTAAGGAGCTGCAACCATTACACCATGTTCCACATGACGTCTTAAGTAATTATTAATAACGATTACAGATCAGTGTTCTTATTAATTGAATCACCATTATTGTGACACATGCAATATCTATGTCAAAACATTCATTTATAACAATTTAATAATATATATATATCGGATAGTTTAATCTGGTGATATATAATTGATACAAACGCAGATGCTTGCAGTGCACCCCATGATAACCTATGGTTAAATATACACTATAATCTCGTTTTAATAACGCAATTAACGAGTACAGCCTTTCTTTTCAAATGATGGCTCTTAACCTGACATAATTTCAAATAAAAACACAGTTAATTTAATTGACACCCAGTAACAAGATTGCTTCAAAACCTGTCCAATACGCGCCGATAATCAAAGATGTACCGCGACCATTTTGTCGTGACCTCCCTCAGCTCCCTCCACGAACGATATCGGAAGTAAGCGGGGATGATGAATGTAAATCCAGAGATCTTGTCTATTGGACAGCTATATTTCCGTTTGCTTGTGAAAGATGGATGGTTGGGTGTTTGGTATAAACTGTAGCGGGAATTTTACGTTGTTTTAAGTACTTTAAAAATTACGTTTACTTATGATATTTAATGATATCGTTTACCAAACATTCTTCAGGAATTGGAATTTAATTGGATTAGATTTTTATGATTTTTAATAGTTTGTTACTATTCTATAAGCCTAAAAGCTCTCAAAATCTACATAATGAAAATGCTAGGCAAGAGTTATAAACTTTTAGATTACTACTATTTACTTGTATGACTTATTGAGATACAAATATAGTCATCATATATGATATGTATATTGTATGTACACAAATACGAATGCAAAACAATAAAACCATGAAGTAATTACATATGTGCTCTTTCCGCGTTGTAGATATAATATGTTGTGTCTAATAGCGGCAGGGGAAAAAAGGTACAGATTTTTATATAACATTTACTCTATATGCAAATATCGATTATAATTAAAAATAGTTAACTATGGTACTTATCAGTTTAAGGTCCCACTAACCTAAAGACGTAATATACATGTATACATAACATATGTATTTTGTAATATTCACTGTAAATTAATTTTATTTGATATTAGACGAGCTCAGTTTTTAATTTATTTAAGAAAATTGTCTTTCGGTATTTCTTTACTGCCTCGTAATACTTATATATTTTAATTATGACTCATTATCGCTTAGATTGTTTTTTTTAGTTTAGTTTTAGTTAGTATTACATGTTAGTTTTTGTTCTTATTTATGCACTTCTTGTACTTTATCCTCAGTAGGTATTTCTTTTTCTAATAAATTAAATAACCTGTTTGTTTGTGTGTTTTAAGGTTATATATATATAAATATTATATTGTTAGTATCTCATCCCGTCGTAGCTTGTAACAGAGAGCGCGACTAGGCGACTGTATCAGTGATAGAATGTGAAACGAAACCAATCGTAGTTGGAACCAACTACTAATTAGTTGAGTCAAGATGGTGTTCTCTGATAATTGATATAGCTACTAGTCATGTAACAAGTATATGTTATAATTGACAGCCTCTTATGTAAATTAATGTTAGCAATAACACTTTGCTAATAACGTTAAATAGATCGCAATATCTCTTTTTGGATCAATATTTGGCGATAAGATGACATCACCATAATAAAAAAAAATGTGCGTGTACTAGTGTACACACGTTAGAAGTGAAACTTCTTTATGACCTTATTTTTCGAAAAATTTTCTATATGCAACTAACTTTACAGAAATTGGTTAAATAAAGTTAAATTCGATAAAGTTTAACAAAAGGCTTTTAATATCACAGACTTGAATACAAATAATACAATTATTTCATTTTACCTTATTACCACTAAGATTATTACAGAATTTCATAAATTGTAATATAATTTTTAGTATCATTGTAATAGTTATTATAAATTTTTGTTATTAATGGTTTAGAATCTCTACGAATCAACCGTGGTAGGGACGAGAAAAAGACGCGCGTAACGGTCAAATGTGACGCGTAACCGAAAAATGTTACACTAAATTTTTTTCCAACCCCGATAAAGAAGTTTCACTTCAATAAACAAAAGAATATCAACAACGAATTGAATATGGTTTCTTAAACTCTCATAATTAAAGAGTCTTGGTATTCGTTATTGTATATAGTCTTATTTTTAATTAGACGAAGTCAACTGACGTTTACGGTGTTGTCAGTTCTAAATGAAATAAAAATAGTGTTGTGACAAAGTAAATGATTGAAAAAACTCCTGAATTAATGACCGGTGATGGCACTAGTCGCCGCGCCGCGCTTTATAATAAACCGTTTAAAAACTGATTGTAGTTACATACTACTAGTACCTAACTTATATCACAGCACTTTTATACAATTTTAAAATATAAATAATATTCTTTTATACTTTGAAATGATTAACTATTCACACTCATTGTTCATTCATCTGATTGAACAAGAACTGAACGTATCACTATTACTTTAAATATGGCAACATTATTTTATTTTATTTTACGAAGTGACATTAGCTACTGTCAGTTGGCTTCGTCTAATTAAAGATACGACTATAGTAACCAGGCTTCAGCGTGAGTTGCACACTAAAGTTCGGGGGTTAGTTACCAAGTTAAAACCATCTGGGTCTCTGGTATGGGTGGGGACCCGATAATGATAGGAAATATAGTATAAAGCGTGTTTATAGGAGTGTATGAGACTTATAGAGCTTCCGAAATATAGCACTTGTTACATGCTATTTTGTTTTATGATTGACGCACAAACCTAATTTCGCTGTTTTGATGATGATTTTTCTTTTTTTTCTGCTCTAAGTGGCAACAAATTTCTGTAATTTTATTTTATTTTATTGTGTGCTTTTACTATCGTATATGTTTTAATTGTAATTTTTATTTCTATTTAATTTTTTTTTTTGTGAAACTTATGCTTACATTAATTGTCACACATTTTAGATGTGAGATTTTTTGTAAAATAATTAGTAATTTTAGTACTGTGTGTGATGTTATAAGCTTAATAACTAAATAAATAAAAATAAATAAAGAAAAGCAATTTTTAAGAGATATCCACTCTACGGCAACAGCGTATGTGCATTGTCCAATAGAAAAATTACAACTAGCTTGTTTCAGCCTACACTTTCAACTAGAAGCCTATAGGGATTAGTACGGCATATTAAGCAATTATGACAAGTGACCATTGACCTGTTTCCTATGCCTGGATTGCGGGAGTAATTAGATACTTTGAGTAAAAATAGCTTTAGCAAGGGACGCCGCAAAACTAGGCCATGAGTTTAAAATTTGTGTCAACTAATCTCTGGTCCTTTTGGGAGTGTTTTTACGCGAAATGATATTTTTAGTTAGCTAATGATAATTTAAAATTACCACCCGTATTTTTATCAAAAATTCAAAACCTTTTTGGCAAATTGGACTGACATACAGTAATACTATATGTTAAGAAAGTTATCTAAGTCAATATTTAATAGTCACACATTGAATTGAATACCACGTTTGTTTCCTTAATGTGTTAATACTCTCACTTAAGACAATACAACGGCCAATATTCAAGCCTTGACTTGTTGAAGCTATCGTGGAATGTGGTTATGTGGTATTAAGAATATCCATAGCGCTAAATCCCCTGCATCATGAGCACACCCAACATAAACATTAAACACCCTCATATATACCCACACTTTTACAGCACACACAACACAGCCAAATTAGGTATTCTTCTTCTTCTTGAAGTGTCTCTCCACTACTGGAGGTTGACGGTCAGCTCGTCATACTCCTTCTTATTTTAAATTAGGTATTACTTAGTTACATTAATTGAAATTTTTAAAATTTTGGTCCCTTGGTGAAATATGATGAGGGTAAATTTTTACGATGCGCGCGCACACCGTCACAAATAACCGACATCATGAAGTTAGCATACTCAACATTTTAAAATAAAAAAATTCCATTTGTTTAATTATGTAGAAATAATTTTCGTGATATTTAACTAGATAATGCGTATAGTAAAACTTTAAATGTATTAAATAACTTTTTCTATTATTACTGTCGTTTTTTCTACAAACGTAGAATAAAATTTTGAAAAGATTTTTATCTTGTTACGCCAAAGAAGTATAACTTCTAACGCGTGTACATAAGTACACACACATCTTATATTATTGATATTTTCCTTTTTTAAATATTTAAACCATTATAAATACATGTAATGTATCATCTTTAGTATAACTGTTTTTTGTTATATATAATTTAGTTTATCTGTATTACGAAATAAATAAGTGTAAATGTATTAACAAAGATTTCAATTAAAACTTTGAACATAATCTAGAATCATTGTAATTTATTACCGAGACAATGCTCAGGTGTAAGATTTACGGTTCGCTCGGACTCGATTAATGAAGATTGGGATTACGGAGAGAACTCTAAGATACTTAACACGTACTTAGATTTGTCCTAAAAGCTTCTTAATGCGCAATAAAAATGGCCAGTCATTAAGGTTCATTGTAGTACGACTTATTTATATTCTCTTTTTTATTTTTAAAATTTTCTCTGGCTTTTTAACAATAAAAATGCATTTTTAACAGCTTATTTTGAAGAACTATCATTTGCAAAGTTTGACGTAAAGCGACCAGGCTGTTTTTAGACCCGTTTCTCTGATTCCTAATGTTAGGTATTGCTTAATTTGAATCGCTTTGTATCTTGATTAATTTTCGTTATATATATATATATATATATATATATACATTTTACATTCACACAAACATAAAGGTCTGTTCCTTTCTTTGCGACATTTAAAGTATTTTAACATTAATATATATCCTTTATTTAAAAGCATCTCTGCAACTTCTACCGCATTTACCATGGAGATTGTTCAGAGGAGTTGTTCGGATGAATATCTGCAGCTGAGTTTTATAATCGGACGACGAGGTAGAATACGAATTTCTACCCGTATAACCTCGACGTCCGTTGTTCCACAACTAAGCGTTTTTAAAGGCAGTTTTTGCCGCGCACCACTACTCTGTGGAACCAGCTGCCCACTGAAGTATTTCTGAACCAATTCGCTTGAGGGTCCTTCACGAAAAGAGAGTACCAATTCTTAAAAGGCTGGCAACACACTCGCGAGCCCACTGGCATTGATATTGTCCATGGGCGGCGGTATCACTTAACATTTGGTGAGCCTCCTGCCCGTTTGCCCAATGTGATATATATATATACATTACTATTTAAATTTTATATTTTCCATAAATTTAGTAATCTAAATCTTAATTCCTAGTTAAAGTCCTGACAGAAAGCAATAAGTTCATAATGTCTTAAAACATTTAGGGTCATCAATCAGTGTCTCTGAGTAAATGTCTTGTCCCCATGGACCACTGACACCTAATTGTTGAAAGATCCAAGTTCTTATGATTCGTCTCATTATAGCAATGACCAGCCTAATAGGGTACATTAATTTCTTATAGAGTAAATAAGAAAATCTTGAGAAATCATCCCATTTTGAGGGACTAAAGAACGAAGTGCCCATTTAATTATATAAAAATACACTTTGATTTCCTTGTGAGTTTTACCCTTATCATCAAACATAAACAATTTCAACTCTACACTAAAGTCAAAGTCAAAATAACTTGATTCATACAGGTAAACAAGTACACTTATGAACGTCAGAAAAAAAGTTAAATTAATTATAAATTTACATTTACTACAGTTTGCAAGTCTAGGGCGTAGAACGGGCAAGAAGAACTGGCAAGAAACTCTCCGCCACTCTTTTTAATCGCTTAGTTTTGAGTCATACAAATTGTTTGAACTGGAGCAAATCAATCCCAAGGATTAGGATCATTTAAGTATTCGTCAAATTTATAAGAAGCTTTATTGATTAATTTACGTTTAACGAGAGCTTTGGATTTATTTAGTGATCGTTCTCTAATTTCGCTTGGGAGTTTGTTGTAAAAACGACTACAATTTCCATATAAGGAGTGGTTTATCTTCTGGAGCCTGGTTGGTCGTACATCGACTAATCTTAACTAAAAGATTAAGTACCCCTGACTAAGCTCAAAAACATAAGGACTTATTATTTCAATAAACAACTTAACCAATTTCTTTATTACACTGGAAGGATTTAAGGCGTTTAAGATACAGGCTAGGCCTAGGGTTTGAACGCTAGTAATACTCATAGAAGTATATTATGTATAAGGTTAACCACAATAAATGTTGATCCTCAACGATTCGTAGCATAGTGTATGGTTACAATCTTTTAAATGTAAGTACAAAATGTAATGTTTTTGAGTCAAATGAAGTATTTTTTTTTTTAAGACAGTTCACACCAATTGACCTAGTCCCATGCTAAGCTGGTGAAGCCTGTGTTATGGGTACTAGGCAAC